>NC_064629.1:193293374-194630249 GCF_023864275.1 Schistocerca cancellata | reverse complement strand
TATAAGTTGGCACAGTGGATAGGCCTTGAAACACTGAACACAGATCACTCGAGAAACAGGAAGAAGTATGGAACTATGAAGAAAATAAGCAAAATATACAAACTGACTAGTCCATCCGCAAGATAGGCAACATAAATGATAGTGTACGCTCAGGATCGTCGTGTTCCAGTTGTTAGCGTGTGCTGCTGCGGCACAAAAGGTTCTTGGTTCAAGTCTTCCCTCGAGGGAAAATTTTACTTTCTTTATTTTCGCAAAGTTATGATCTGTCCGTTCGTTCATTGACGTTTCTGTTCACTACAATAAGTTTAGTGTGCCCCTCCAATGGGAACCGAAAACATTTGATCGCAAGGTCATAGGTCAACCGTTTCCTCCACAGGAAAACACGTCTGTTATATTCTATACGACACTGGTGACGGCATGTGCGTCACCTGACAGGAATATGTTGTCGACCCACCTAACTTTTACACTTGGCGAATGGGTAAAAAGATTCTTCTACCTTGTCCGATTTAGGTTTTCTTGTGGATGTGATAATCACTCCCAAAAAAAGTGATGAAAACTTAAGAGTGTCACAAACTGCAACAAATGAATGCAACAGTTTCACAGTCGCTCAGTTTTCCCTGTGCTCTGTCAAAACATATGTTTTTAACGTTTTCAAATTTTTCCGTGTGTAGACAGTCAAATCCTGCATATGTCCAAGCAAATCTGAACATGTCCTGGAATTTCGTAGATCGAAGTTGATTTTGTGTGAGTGCCTGAACTGAAAATAAAAAATTAAAATTTTCACTCTAGGCAAGTCTTCAACCAAGGCCCTGTCGTTTCGCAGCTGCTCACGCTAACCACGAGACCACGGCGCTCCTGAGCTCACACTATCCGTGATGCTGCCTATGTTACACATGGACTACTCAGTTTGTATATTATGCCTATTTTTTCCTAGTTCCACACAACTTCTTCCTGTTTTCTCCATTGATCTGTGTTCAGTTTTTCAAGGTCTATCCACTGAGCCAACTTATAACTAAATCTGAGGGGGGTGCGATGGGGAGGTTCCCTTGTTAGTATTCCACAGGAAAAGAATTGAGATTTGGCTTGGCTGTTCGAACTAACAAAGCCAGAAAAAGCCGTGATAAAGCTGTAGGTAAAGAAATGGCTAATGCAATGGACCAAATGAACCTACGCTTTGTTACTTACGGAGCAGAGACCCGAAGATTTTCGGAATTATTGAAGAAAGGATGAAAAATGCATTTCGGAGCTCCTGAACGTCGTCAAACGATAGCCACATACGATTTCTAGCCACTGGCAGAATTTACGAGGACCTCAGATTCAGCGCAGTTAATCCCCAAAATTATTATCTAAAATGATTCTTGAAATATGCAAGGTGATTCTTAGTTGCTTGAGGAAATATTCGTGATAAAGCAGAAGCGAAACGAAAATTATATTCGTGTAAACTTCATGAATGTATGTTCGTATGTAGTAATAATATCCCCTGCAATTTCGGGAAACTCCTTTCAGATTCAGACGACTGCAAATGGCGGCGGTGCATATTATAAATTCAGCAACATATTCATAAGAAGTGAAGCACTTAACAGTTGTTAGAAAAGAAAAGTCCTTCACTTTGCTCTTCATAGCAGAACAGGCGACGATAGGTTGGATTTTTGTAACACTTCTAATAATGAACCAAGTGGGTTTCATGAATGAAAGTCCGTGTACTGTCTATAATTCGGTTTTTAGTTCCTACTATCGATACGTATCTGAAACGAAATAAAAATCCAATCTGTCTCTATTTAACGTTATGTAACTTCATTTCCGGTGAGTGTTTCTCGGTTTTATTTCGAATAGACAGACGACTAACCATTATTCACAAAACCGTATGTTTTATTTTCTGTTTGCCAAATGAAACTACTGCAGATTCGTTACAAATGAAAGAAGCACTTTATTTCTTACCCCTCTATTGCTATACTGCTCGCACGGCACGTCCCACAGACATCTGAAGACTCTAAAACTTTCCAGGAACTCTGTCATAAAAATTTCGTCTGCCTCGCACACTGCCATGTTAGCCACATTCGGAGTGCACTGAACCCCGCGCTTAGTGACTGGAAAGGAACTGTTGTCGGGCGGCTTGCAGGACAGACTACACAATTTGTACGGTGCATGGGGTCGCGGGGAGGCGGGTGCGGCTGTCTGCTAGTCTTACCTAACAAACCAACCGCAAAGAAAAATCGCTCTTTAGACCAACAAGTCTACAGGCGTACAGTTGGTCGGTCGGTCGGTCAACAAGCTACACACGCACAATTTATCGGTCGGTCGGTGAACTGGGCATGTGTAGGGTAGGGTCCTTCACTGACAGTGAGACACTGATAGTAACTGAATAAGAGAAAGAGCTCGAAAATCTAGATTTCGCAGTAGCGGATTCCGATGTCTCCTAACAGGCTTCTGACTTCAGTGTTGAAGGGTTTCAATACTATATCTTGCCGGGTATGTAGTATACCGAAGCAACATTACGACAGATCACTGGCAACACACTATGGGGAGTTACTGGCAATGCTTGAGGAAAGTTCAGTTGGGTGGCTGACCACGGTTTCTCTCGGAGGTTTGCTTGTAACCTCAGAATCGTTCCTTCAAACTACTATGAAATTATCTAGTGAGGTAACGCAGTGGTTAGCACACTGGACTCACATTCGGCAGGTTGACAGTGCAAACCTGCGTCCGGCCATTTAGGTATGGGATTTCCGTGATTTCCCTAAATTACTTACTGCAAATGTCGGGATGGTTCCTGTGAAAGGGCACGGCCGGCTTCCTAGTCCACCCTTCCATAGTCCGAGCTTGTGCTCGGTCTCTAATGTCCGCATCTCGTGGTCGTGCGGTAGCGTTCTCGCTTCTCACGCCCGGGTTCCCGGATTCGATTCCCGGCGGGGTCAGGGTTTATCTCTGCCTCGTGATGACTGGGTGTTGTGTGATGTCCTTAGGTTAGTTAGGTTTAAGTAGTTCTAAGTTCTAGGGGACTGATGACCATAGATATTAAGTCCCATAGTGCTCAGAGCCATTTTTCGGTCTCTAATGTCCTCGCTGTCGACAGCACGTTAAACTCTAACCTACACCCCCACCTACGAAATTTGAATTAATTTGGTCCAGATACAGGGAACCACAATTTGTCCACGAAATTGGTATCACTAAGAACCTGTGCTCCGTACTTTGGGAACATTTGTCCACTTTTCAACCGGAAGTAATTAAAATTAGCACCAGAACGAAAAGATTTATCCAGCTGCGCTGGCTATCATCAAAGACCAGGCAAAGGAAACAGACAGCTCAGCGTCGGAAAGCAGGAAATACGGATTTGTCATCGGTTTAGGGTCTAAATGAACAATATTTGAGTATACATGGCTCCTGCACATACACACTAATTTATCGGATGACAGAATGACCAAATTGGTCGCAGCCTACACACGTCCGAACCGACTGTACTCGGCAATTATAGTGCCGCCCTGTTTGTTTTATCTTCAGTTCACTGCGTTTTTGTTCTAAGAGATCCGGCCTGGTTTTTCATAAAAAAATAACGGGGATTGCATTGGCTGTTTTAAAGGTAAGAAGAGAAAATGCAGAAAGAAAGCTGTGGGCGAAGAAGTGGCCAATGCAAGGGAAGAGATACACCCATGTTCAGGCTGGGAGCTTATAATTTTCCTGATTATTTTAGAAGGGTGAATAATGCATTTCGAAGCTGCTGGACATCATAAAACGTTTGTTAAAGGAAAAATAATGCTGTCCTGAGAGAGGTGCTAAACTTCGAGGACAGACTGTTAGCTGTATTACGATTTCTCGCCACTGGCGGCGGACCTAAGATTCAGTACTCTGATACCGCTACAATTATTAACTAAAATTACTCGGGAAACGTGCAACGAGATTTATAGCTGACAGAGGTAATAAATCATGATAAATTAAAATAAATAAAACAAAAGACGTTCACGAAAACTTTGTTAATTTACTTACGGATGTAGTACAAAAGATGACCTGCAAATTTCAGAATCTCATTTCATATTTGAACAAGAAGGACTACACATGAGGGCGGCGCGCATCATCTAGTAAATACATCTCCTACATTTACATCCGTACAGATACATAAGAAATAAAACATTTTGTGACTGTTAAAATTGTTGGATTGGGTTGTTTGGGGGAAGAGACTAAACAGCGACGTCATCGGTCTCATCGGATTAGCGCAGGACGGGGAAGGAAGTCGGTCGTGCCCTTTCAAGGAACCATCCCGGAATTTGCCTGGAGCGATTTAGTGAAATCACGGAAAACCTAAATCAGGATGGCCGGACGTGGGATTGAACCGTCGTCCTCCCGAATACGAGTCCAGTGTGCTAACCCCTGCGCCAACTCGCTTGGCGTTAGAATTGTAATAAATAAATAAATAAAAATTTAAGATCCCACACTTTGGACTACAGGGAAATTAAAATCTAAAAACAGAAATAAAGAAGATAGACAGACTTAATCACGTGTTGCACATAGAGAAACCACTATGGATTCGTTAGAAAATGAGAAAAGTGCATCATTTCTTGCATCTCTATTGTTATACTCCTCGCACGATGTGTCGCGAAAACATATGCAGTCTTTGAATTTCACTAAAAACTTTAAGGACAAAGTTTCGTCCTCCTCGGACGTCGAAATGTATATTACAACAGTATTTAATTCGGAGAGCTTTGTCAGAACAGGAGTTTTACTCATGCGATTGGCACGATCGCGCTACACACGACAATTTCTTGGTTCGGTTGTCGACTGGTCGGACGCGCCCGACATCCCGAAATTAAAAGTTCGTCGGTCGGTCAGTCAAAACACCGACACACTGCCAATTTGTCAGACGGTCAGTTGGTAGGGCGCCACAAGAGGCGCTGTTATCGAGTCACGTGATCTGCCTGACAGCTGCAACGGATGACACGAACAGCTGAGGGTTATTCGTCTTACTTGATTTGCGAAGATAAGATAGAAGTATTACGGCGTTGTTTTGTTGGTTGAGTTGAGTTGGTGAGAGGAGTTTTGTTGTTGCTGCTGTTGTTGGGAAGGGAGGGGGACGACTCTCTGGTGTTTGCGTGCGAGAGGGGACGACTCTCTGGTGTTTGCGTGCGAGAGGGGACGACTCTCTGGTGTTTGCGTGCGAGAGGGGACGACTCTCTGGTGTTTGCGTGCGAGAGGGGACGACTCTCTGGTGTTTGCGTGCGAGAGGGGACGACTCTCTGGTGTTTGCGTGCGAGAGGGGACGACTCTCTGGTGTTTGCGTGCGAGAGGGGACGACTCTCTGGTGTTTGCGTGCGAGAGGGGACGACTCTCTGGTGTTTGCGTGCGAGAGGGGACGACTCTCTGGTGTTTGCGTGCGAGAGGGGACGACTCTCTGGTGTTTGCGTGCGAGAGGGGACGACTCTCTGGTGTTTGCGTGCGAGAGGGGACGACTCTCTGGTGTTTGCGTGCGAGAGGGGACGACTCTCTGGTGTTTGCGTGCGAGAGGGGACGACTCTCTGGTGTTTGCGTGCGAGAGGGGACGACTCTCTGGTGTTTGCGTGCGAGAGGGGACGACTCTCTGGTGTTTGCGTGCGAGAGGGGACGACTCTCTGGTGTTTGCGTGCGAGAGGGGACGACTCTCTGGTGTTTGCGTGCGAGAGGGGACGACTCTCTGGTGTTTGCGTGCGAGAGGGGACGACTCTCTGGTGTTTGCGTGCGAGAGGGGACGACTCTCTGGTGTTTGCGTGCGAGAGGGGACGACTCTCTGGTGTTTGCGTGCGAGAGGGGACGACTCTCTGGTGTTTGCGTGCGAGAGGGGACGACTCTCTGGTGTTTGCGTGCGAGAGGGGACGACTCTCTGGTGTTTGCGTGCGAGAGGGGACGACTCTCTGGTGTTTGCGTGCGAGAGGGGACGACTCTCTGGTGTTTGCGTGCGAGAGGGGACGACTCTCTGGTGTTTGCGTGCGAGAGGGGACGACTCTCTGGTGTTTGCGTGCGAGAGGGGACGACTCTCTGGTGTTTGCGTGCGAGAGGGGACGACTCTCTGGTGTTTGCGTGCGAGAGGGGACGACTCTCTGGTGTTTGCGTGCGAGAGGGGACGACTCTCTGGTGTTTGCGTGCGAGAGGGGACGACTCTCTGGTGTTTGCGTGCGAGAGGGGACGACTTTTGCATCAAGTTAACAGCCATGGTAAGTGAACTGATATTTCTTGTAAATTGTATTTTGCAGGGACGTTAAGTTTTAAGAAAGTGACAGTGTTCCTGTTTTAGTTGATGTTCTTGTAAACATGTTATGCAGGTAAAAATAAACATGGCCGATATTAAGATATCTTTTAATCATTGAACCGGCCCTCTGATACAACTTGTCTAATAGCTTGCTCATTGTGAATATTTTTTTTTACAGTAAACATCAGACATATTACATTATTATTTTGCCTGTTTCGACTCGATAGATGGTTGATTTTTGTCAGCAGTGGCTGCGCTGTTTATTTTTGCATTAGAGGTTTTCCTTCCATCATATGACTTCAGATTTCGTATCCATCAAACTCGAAAAGCCCTGGGTGAAGGGTGTTCGACGAATAACGGACGATCCTTTCCATTAATTTACGAAGTTTTCTTGTTGGTATTTGGCAGTTGTTAGTGGTTGGTAGGTGTCGACATCAGTTTACCATTACTGGTTGGTCATATTTTTTGTACTATGTCTGGAGAGTTTTCGTTTGTTTTACTGTGGACTTCGTGTTAGATATGGTATGTGAAGGTTTACGTAATGGGTTTTTACGATTTCAATGTGTGTTTTCGTCACTATGGGCTTTTTTCTGCTATAATGACCAAGTGAAATGTGCGGTATCAGTTTTCAGAGATGTGTGTGAGTATCTGGTATCGAGGGTTTCGTTCAAGCAATACAGGTCAAGCGAAGTTACAATGCCACGGGTTTTGGTTTTGCGTATTTGGATTGTGCTTACTGTGCAGAACTTCGTGTGCTAAATTTTTTGGTTAATATTGGTCTGGAAAGGTTATTATTCTCAGTCTTTTGTCCCCACCGAGAATTTTTAACAGTGCTATGCGTTTCGTCATCTACTGAACTCACTCAGTGTTTTAACTCAGAGTTGCTTCTATTCTGATTCCGTTGTAATGAACAGTAAAACTATACTGGTACATGACAGAATATCTTTACATCCTGTTACTTTAAGCACAAGGTTTCCAATTTTAGTTCAGGGATTATACGCTCGATTTCTATAACTTGCAAGTAATAGGTTGGAGTGAATGTAACGGTTGCTGCTCTACTAGATCAAAGATACGTTCTAGACGTTCAAGAAAACGGAGGATGGAAGCGACTGCCGATTTACTTCGATACACAGCTCTCAAGGGACTTGTTCGAAGAGTTCATAATGAGTAGAAAGATAGTGAAAATCAGAAATTTTTCCTTCATTGGAACTTTGAAGGAAGGATCTGTCTTCGGAAAAACGTGAACCTAAAAGGGGAAACTAAACATCTCACGGTACACCAAATATAATTCTTAGAACCTTAGGAATGTGCTAGAATGCCTCACATGAAGTGAAAGAAGCCCAGTACTTTGTTCTAATGTTGGAAGAGTCAAAAGGGTTTTCGAAAACTGAGAAAATATAGTCATTCGGTACTATTTAGGTGGTAACTTACACGAAACGTTCCTAGTCTTCGAACCTGTAAAAACTTGGTCGCTTATTCTTCGTCGGCCTTCATTAAGAAAAAACTACCAACCGTAATTTAAATTCCTGTTGCACAATCACATCACGGAGCTGCACCTATGAGTGATTTTTATGTACGTATTCAAGCTGTTTTAAGCAAAGAAATCCCAGAAGCCACGTACACACACTACCCTCATCTTTTGAAGGATGAGGCTGTTGCGTGTTATGACCTTTCAAACTAACTCATACCCGTCTTTATCCAGGCCTTACAAATATCGCCCATTCTGCTTGAAGTTCACAATCGTATGAGGAATTCTGTGACCTGGAATTCTCATGAGGTGTTTGCTTCCAATCTTAGATATTTTTTTAACTTGTTCATTCGTGCTGGAAATATTTATCTTCTAATTCTTCGTTTTTGATCATATCTTCTTGTCCAGCCCTTGTCTTTCTTAGGAACCCCATCTCTGCTGTTCGAATTTTATTTTCTTCTTTTTTTGTCGTAAACTTTAGATTGTGTAGGATAACACCGGAACCACCGTTACTTTATAGAATATCACGACTGTTTCTTTTTGTGCCTTTTAAGCCAGTGTTCTGCTAGAGGTGCCACAGAGTGCTGGAAATTTCTGTATTTTATTTTCAATATCAGGGTCCAAATCAAAACTTACAACGCCTCCTAAATATGAACTGAGACACTTGTTCTAAAACTGAATCATCCAAAACAGTTTTTGACCTGACTGGAGATTTTCCTCAGAATGCCATTATTTTTGTTTTGTTACTAGAAATTCTAGAGATGTATTTCCGTTCAGCTGGTATATTGATCTTTGTTAGCTGGTACACTGATCTTTGTAGATCAATCTGAAATACATTCAGATATTGCTCATTCGTTATGTTAATTCCTTTGTTTACTTTACATTTGCGATAATGTCATTGTAGTATTAAAAAGGGTTGGTGATAGTCCACATCTAACGCCTTTGTTAATAATTACTTCTTCTAATAGATTCCTACCTGTGTTTATTGCAATGCATGTGCTATGGTAAAGACTTTTCACTGCCTCTGTTAGTTGGTAAGTATATCAATGTTCGGACATAATCTTCCATAGGCTATCACAGCTCACACGTTCAAAGGCCTTCTGAAGATCGATGAGGCCTTATAGGTTTCTACATTAAATTCTGTGTTTTTTCTATGATGCCTTTAATTACGACCACAATGACTGTGCATAAACGACCTAAAACCATTATGTTCTTCAGAAATAATAGTTTCTATAATATTCTGCATGTCGTTATTGATCTGTCTATATAGTTGGTAGCCAGTGGTTCGAAGACTTATGCCGCGATAGCTGCTACAATCATTGTTTCCGTTTTCTGGAAAGAGATTACTTTTACTATATACAAATGGTCTGGTGATATTAAATTTCGATCAACATTCATTTATTAATTGTAAAGTCTTATTTATTGGTAACCTGTGTTTAATTAGCTGTGCGTGTATTCCGTCTATTTTTTTCCTGTATGTCATGGCTTTCAAAGCTTGTTTTAGTTCGTCTGTAGTAATTGCATCTACTGATTCATTGTACATACTTTCTCGAGTGTCATTTTCAGCCTTCAGTGTACATCACAGATCTGTATAATTTATCCATTGCTTATAATGTTTGGTGAGGCAGCGTCTTTTTCTTCCTTGTTGATGGCTTTCATGACCTCTTATGCACATTGCCGTCTGCCATGTACATGGTGTTCTAAGACGCTTGTGAATGGGTCCCGTGACTGTTGGTGTGCTTTGCACAGTAATTGTTGGGCAGCATTCCGCTTTATTTCGTAAGTCTGCAAACTTTCTGACGTTTTAATCTGTTGAAACTTCAGACAAGCTATGTGTTCTTCTTCCATCGCTTCTTCAATATCTGTGTTCCAAATTGAGTAGTTTTCCCCATCTGTTTTCTTCTTTCTACCAACTGCTTCTAGGGCTTCTTCAATGATGCCGGTTTTGATATTCCATTCTATATCGATGTAATAAAGCAAGCTTTCCTTGGAGTCAGTACTGATGAAGTTTCCTAATACTGTATTCCGACAGAAGATGTATTTTGAACAACTCTTGGTGTGGTTTCTTTAGGAGTTTGTCTCCTTCCATTTTGGCAGTAGCCTATCTTACTACGTAGAGGGAAGTGGTCACTAACTATGTATGGTCTTCTATAAACATGTATATCTTACGTAAGATTCTACATTTCATCATTAATCAGTGTGTAGTCAGTCACAGATATTAATCTTCGTGCACTCCATGTGAACTTGTTACTGTCTGTAAAATATGGTAGTAATTTCAGAATTGTTGGAGACAACTGTGCGTAGTTCATTTCCATTATTATCAAGGGTCTTTCCTCCAAATAAGCCTGATATTACTGGTATAGGTAGATTTCCAACTCTTGCATTAAAATCACCAGCGATGAAAACATGGTCTGTCTTGTTGATTTTTATTCACATTGAGGATCATCCTTTCCTCCTCTGGGCTGTAGACAGCTTTTACTGTTAGATGATCTCTTGGAATTTGAAATCTGTCATTATTTATGAGGCTGAATTCTCGAATCTGCCCTCTCCCTTTATCATTGACTGAAATTCCCACTCCAGCACTAGCTCGTTTTCTTTGTGTGACGCCACTGTAAGCTAAAGTGCCGTCCGTCAGATCTTTTGTTTCTCTTAGTTTTTTCTTAGTTTCGGTTGTTATTGCAGTGTATACTTCCTGTCCTTGGGTACTTGGTTTAACTCGTTTTCTGTGTTGGTCAGTCTTCTAACATTCCACATTGCCAAAGACACACAATCTGCGAACGTTAAGTCACGTGATGGGGCTTCCACCTCTTGCTTGATTTTTTGTCGGGGTTGTCTGGCTTGGGAAGCTGGGTGCACAGCGCCTCTAGAGCCCTCCCTGCCCTATATATGAACCATAACTTAGTCTCGGTATGGTGACATGTAGACGGATCTAGTCGGCTATAGGTATTTGGCACTGCAGTACTGTTTTTACGAGTGATTCGGCAGCGCATTTAATTTTTATTAAAAAATGAGAATAAAGACTTCTGAAAGAGACATTAAAAAGGGACACTAAATAGGTCTGTCAGTATGGTTCACGAATGGCTTTGAAGTTGACAGTTTAACTCTGCTGAACATTCAGGCAGAAAATTGGGAACGAGCTGCAGAAGCATCAACATTTAGTGCAGAATTTTTCATTTATGTCTGTTCACAAGTTTTCTAGAAATGTGTAAGTTAATACTAAATTCCATTCAGGGGCTCGACTGTTACATTGTTGCTATGAGATCATTTTTAACCTAATGTGTGGGTCAGACTCGGGTTTCAATTATGAATTGAAAGGAAATTGTGGGTAGATGTGGCAACAAAGTAGGTGCTGATATTCCCACAGCTTCGTGTTCTTTTCAAGGGTTCCGAAGTTGCCAAAACGTTTTAGGTAATATGTAGGTGAAATGGCGAATAAAAATGACCTTTAAAGATTTCGCTGTCAGTAGGGTGTGTGCGTGGATACTAGAAGACACGGCAGGGATCACGAGGTGCGTCCACAGTAGCGAGCCCGGACAGCGCCTAGCAGCCCGGGACTGCCATTATGTTCTGTGTTGTAATTGCGTTTCCGAGCGAAAACAAGGTTGCTTGCGTCAATGTGAATTTTTATTACTGACTGGTGATTGAATACAGAGTTACGGCGTAATTATCGGCATGTTGAGGGATTTTTAGAGAATGTTCTTAAGTGAAAAATAATGATTTGCTACGAGCCCTAGAAGCGGTGAGACAAAAAGAAAATAGACAAGTGTTTGAGACTTGCAGATTCGCTTCCAGTTGAAAATGCTCTTGTGGGTTGCGATTACGGAAGAGATTTGGAAAGAACTGTTGACTACTCGCTCTAAATGCAGGTAGAGTGATGCTGTTCCAATTCTAAATCCATCCACTGCTGATTCAGGCCGTAGTAATGAGCCTAATAATGAGATAAATATTCGGGCACGAAAATGGAGCTATCACAAGGAATTAGAAAATATTTTCCAAGAAAATAGAAGTAAATTAACGACTAAAGAAGAAATTGCTACTAGACAAAACGTTAACGACGAAAACCCACTGCTGTGTGACTGTCAATGCGTGCCTGCGCAAGTAAATAGAAATTATGAAAATAGAAACAAAGGATCTTCAGACAAAAGAATACAGGATATAGCACTGAGTTACGGAAATTAAAACATGTTCAAAAAGTGATTCAGGGCTCTTTCTGTATCAATAACTGTTTATGGAGGGACAGCATACTAACTGGTCGCTTTAAGATATTCCATAGTATGCGAATTTACGTTGCCTATCTTATAAGGCGTTACCTTTTCTCTGATCTTTCCGGGAATGTTTCACAACGCATTTTCTTCAGAATTAGAGTTATCAACAAGAAAAAAAATGTAATGATAATAAGTGAACTGAGAGGAGACAAACTGAAAAATGAAAGGTTATGTTATAACCTTCCAGAATAGCAAAGAAAACTTAATACAGTTATGGTTTAAAATAATATAGGGGGTTTTCTCCGTTCCACAGATTTTGGGTCTAAGGCTGTGTGAGCCTTTTTTTTAAATCTTTGTTCAAAACAATTATTATACATAATACCCCACCACCTAAAACATTAGTGCGTCCTAAGTACATACAATGTACTGATTACCAAGCAGCATTTACTATTCTTTTATCTACTAAATATTAACTACAGGATGGAAAGCTAGCTACTGTATGGGAAAGCCTACTGTTCAACCTACTAATCTACAAAGCAACGTCCTGCAGCGTTAAAAGTGTGCCAGCAAAATACAAACCTCTCTTGGCCGTGTCCACTGAGCTAATCCCAGTGGGCGTGCCCTTTGCACTGGGCTGGCCTTAACTGGAAATTGCTGCAGGTCTTTCAAAATTATCCATAAAAACTATTTTCTACCAATGAATCCTAACTACTAGGCTCAAACAGTGTGCGGTGCCTAATTTGGCTAAGTTCACACCCACCCCATAATCCAGGACGTGGCGGATTGCCAAGGTCACGGCGATCGTCCAGTCCGCGCCCCGGCGAAGTGGGATGGCTGTGGGATGTCGATTCATTGCTCGCCACTCACTCTCCCTTCGGTATTCATGCAGGACCTTGGTGGATACCTCGATGCGAATGGGCACGACGTTGCGGACGTGTGTGTCTTGTTACGTTGTATCAGGATAATTCCTGTGCAGCGTTTGGTATTCAAAGGACGTTTGCATGGCGCAAATTTCACGACAGTGTGTGCACAATTGTTGCAAGAGATTCGTACGTAGAGTCATAATTTATCGTTGACCGGAAATGTGTCAAAATTCTGTATGAATCGTTTGTAGCCAAGCCCCGATGCATGATCAGTAACCCAGTTGTGAACTGGTACAGTCATGTCTTAGTACTGGTACCGCCAGTCCTCGTACCAGCAGCTTCTTTGATGTATTCAAGTGTCTTAATTTGAAACTCCTTTTCTGTTCCTGAAGTACAATATTCGTGTTCCACAGTCGTTTCGTCTTTAATCTGAAAGATCTCAGTGACTTTTCAGAAAAATACAGTCTTCATTTAAAGGAATGTTTATCAGCCATTACTGGGTGCGTTTGACAACTGGATAGAGATTGATAGGTGAGACTTAGCTGGTCGCTCTTGGGTTTCCAGACACACTGTAATCAGGCTACTCTCGCATTGTGTGCCACTCTTATACCTGCATTACACCATAAATTTGCCCATGATCTTTTGTAAAGGTGATGTACGAAGCTGACAAATGAAATCCTTTGAAGTCCAATAAAATTCGTAAACGTTGGATTTGGCGGGAGCTATCCATCGTTCAGGAATGACCAGCAGACTAGTGGAAGTGTTAGGGCTGTGAAAGTGCATTGCAGAATGATAGCACATTGCCTGATCCTTGCATGTCCCTGCGGCAAGTGTACGCATACAGCAGAAACTATAAGAGGCACAACTTTATTATTTTTTTTTTAATTTCTTGGCTTTCGGAACGTGCACATACAGCCAACCAAACACAGGAAATGTTATTACAGTTGGTTTCGACAGTTCATGGAAGACATTTGAATTCGTGTCCTGGTACGATGTAACACAGGATTGACAAGTATCGGATTCGACATAAAACAAGATTTACGATCAGTACACGAAAACGAGTGAACAGGACGAAAATCGAACACAAGACACACAGTGCTAGTATGCTATAAAAATACTTCTGCTAACAGAAGAAATAACTCGCCATTGGTACAAATTTGGGATATTGCCAGTCCACAATAATGACTAACAATGAAATGTTTTTTGTATGTTCTGACAATTGTTTCAAAAGCTTCGGAAAGACAATTAAATGTTTGTACAAGTCTAAGTTCCGTCTACACAGAACAGAACAGCAGAACAGTTAACAAGAACTAAAGTGTTATTACAGCCACACGCATTGATACACCAATACACAGGCAAGTACACACAGAACGTACAGTGACATGAATTTTGAGACTGAGCATTCCATATCCTGCAGAGTAGCAGATACAGTCAATTGAGCTTTGGTCTTCTGGCATTCTCAGTACATTAAGCATTAATTAGCAACTGGGAGCTATATTCTGATGCTGGCACTTGTCTAATTCGTACGGCAGGTTGTATGTTGCTACAGCGTTCGATGTTAACGGACTTCGGAGGCTGACTGGGAACACATGACAGAGCCCGAAGATTACGTCTAAGGAGGTTGGTGTGATACGTGCCCAGAGGACATCGTAGAAGTCAGTGGTTGGATGACACTTCTCGAGTCGATGCAAGTGTTTGTTGAACTTCCAATGTTTAATTTTCAGCCATACTGTAGTTGTGATACTCTGGAACACACTGAACTGTTGGATGAACTAACGTGTAGTGATCGCTTTTGATTTTCGATGCCTGTGACCATTACTCTTACCAGTCCAAAGACAATCGATTCGTGAGCATGGGTATCATATCTTTAGGAGGGAGCTAATCATATATATATATATAGTAGCTCCATTAGCTGCATGCCTCGGTACTTGCTTTGAACGGCCGACTACTTGTTTAATTCCCGGTATCGAAGAGTGGCCTTTCATCGACACCCTCACGATGTTGCTTCCAAAATGTTGGTAAGGAAGCTCCGGTGGGTTCTGTAAGCTTTTCGCCTACGGTAGAAAATCAAGGCACTACCTACAGCTACCCAGTAACTATGTCTACATATGGTGAATGATGGTAAGGAAGCTTTCTGCAGTTCCTTCCATACGTTTTTCGACTAGCGTAGAAAATCAAGGTGGTATGTACAGCAACGTATGAATTACTGGGGCTGTAGTAAATGACTTTGATGACCTTTTGCTAAGCTCTTCCATCCTATATGTACCTTGGTGCAGGGATTGGATGTGGTAACCTTGGATGAGTTGCCACACATTATTGAAGTACTTTGGTTGTTTGTGTAGTCTACAACTTACTGGAGTCCGGCAGTAATATCTCATCGTTGCACTACATAATGAATATTCTTCCTCCTGAGACATTACTTTTATTTATAGACATAACCGATACCATGTATAATCTCAAATTTCTCATAGTTTAAAACAGTATCAGCTGTCTCATTACAAGAATTCATTTTATTTTGTATATGTTGTATGTCAGGGTAACATGTATAAAAAAGATTGTGTCACGATTGGTAGTAACAGTTAAAATGGCTCTTTTTGGAAATTTGAAATTACAGAATTTGTTGCATACTTAAAATTCGCATTTATTGCACAATTTAACACCAATTATTGATGTCTGGATTAATTTATGAAATGATATTTTAGTGGTGATTCTTCTTTTGTTTTGCCAACTTTTACTTTATGAAGTCTTTGGGATATTGTGGGTACCGCAGAGTATGTAAGGAGTGGTCGGCATGTCTGATGGAAACATGTATTTTGTTGACCTTGTAAGCGACAATGTATTTATTGGTTTAACATGGGAGTGTATGTGATTTAGAAGAATGGTATAAAATAAAAGGATGTTCATAGCAAAAGGAAACTGTTCAGTTATTTTCTTTTAACGAACCTAAGAAATCGAAATTTTCAGCTGCAAGAAAGTAGTTTTAGACAGGACAGCTATCTACAACAACGAGATAAATAAGTAAAAAATTGCTGTTCTGTAATCTCACTGTTTTCCAAAATTGTACAAAGAATGGAAGCTAATGGTGATGTGTGGGAGGGTGAGATTACAACTACCGGTCGTATCGTAATCTTTCACGCACGTGTTCTGCTTGGAGCTCACTTTACAGGGACATAGTGCTGTCAACGGACAGGTGATATCCCTGATGGGTTACTGTAAAGTGATATGTCTGCACAAGATTTTTCGTTGCTAGTTAAACTATTAGTAACTAGATATCTTTCAGGCAGTTTGTTATTGGCTGCGTTTGGATCCAGCGAGCGGGCTTAGTTATAGATGAAGCTGATAAAGAATTTTTCTTTAGGTTTTGTATTGACAAATTCAGATCATGTTCATGTCAAGTTGTGACTGGATTTAAGAATGTAGATGTGGGGAGGTTCGGCGTGAGCCATTTATCCAGAGGGGAGTCTGAGGGCCTGTTTGAAGTTCACTCAGTTCCCCGACTTCTTGGTCAATAAATCGTCCGTCACCAATAGCATCCTTTACAAGAAACGGCTGACCAATTATGTTCCAGTTAGGCAATTCCCGTATCTGCTTTTTCACTGTGCAAGGCAGGCCTTACGACACATAGTGGACAAAGTGTTTGAGGAATGAGTAATTAGGCCATCTGCATCTCTTCCTGCCTCGTCCTCGTCAATTTTTTTTTTTTTTTTTGCTTGTGGTTTTAGGGCGCAAAACTGCTATGGTCATTAGCGCCCAGCCCGTGACTTAAGACAGTAAAAAACCGAAATTTAAAACCAGCAGCAATGGAAACAAACTCATAAAATTGGAGAAACTAAAAGTAGAAAGAATGCTTAAAAATCCAGTACAGACAGGGGGTGGTTGTCCCCAAAAAAAACTTCAAATGACTGACGTCATTTCACTGTCACTAATAAACTGGAGAACGCGGTCGGCTGAGCGCGTGTCATCTGCTAAAATCGACGATAGATCAGGCGATAGCTGTAGACGGGAGCGTAACGGAGTAAAATAGGGGCATTCAATTAAAAGGTGTCTGACCGTCCACGGCTGAGAGCAGTGGGGACAGAGTGGAGGAGGATCACCGCTTAAAAGATGTCTATGGCTAAAAAGACAGTGCCCTATCCGGAGTCTAGCTAAAATTACCTCCTCCCGACGACGCGTTCGGGAGGAAGAAGTCCAGGCGCAAGGAAGGGCTTTCACTTCCCGCAATTTATTACGGGGAAGTGTTGACCAATGCGCATGCCATAAATGAGCAACTTGGCGACATAAACCGCTCCGTAGATCGGTGAAGGGAAGCGACTGAATAGCTGGCCGAGGAAGAGAGACTGCAGCCTTGGCCGCCATATCGGCCGCCTCATTCCCACAGATACCAGCGTGTCCCGGGAGCCAGAGGAACGCCACCGAGACGCCCCCCAGGTGGAGCAAGCGCAGACAGTCCTGAATCCGGTGGACCAGAGGGTGCACAGGGTAAAGAGCTTGGAGACTGAGGAGAGAGCTGAGAGAATCTGAGCAGATAACGTACTGTATCCGCTGATGGCGGCGGATGTAGTGGACAGCCTGGAGAACAGCGTAAAGCTCCGCAGTATAAACCGAACACTGGTCGGGAAGCCGAAAGCGATTTGGGGTGTCGCCAACAATATAGGCACTCCCTACACCTAACGATGTTTTCGAGCCGTCGGTGTAAATAAATGTGGCGTCCGTCATTTCTGCACATCGAGCAGCAAATGCCCGACGATAAACAAGTGTAGGGGTACCATCCGTGGGAAATTGACAAAGGTCACGGAGCAGGCAGATCCGGGGACGGAGCCAAGGCGGAGCTGTACCCCAAGTTGTCAAGAAGGTTTTAGGAAAGCGGAAGGGAAGAGAATGGAGCAGTTGACGGAAGCGGACTCCCGGGGGTAGTAGGGAGGAGGGGCGGCCTGCATACCCTACATCAAAGGAGGCGTCGAAAAAAAGGTCGTGGGCTGGATTAGCAGGCATGGAAGACAGATGGCTAGCATAACGACTCAGGAGTACTGCCCGCCGATTGGACAGCGGAGGTTCAGCCGTCTCAGCATAAAGGCTTTCCACAGGGCTAGTGTAAAAAGCTCCAGACACTAAACGTAATCCACGGTGGTGGATAGAGTCGAGACGCCGAAGAATAGACGGCCGAGCAGAGGAGTAGACTATGCTTCCATAATCCAATTTCGAGCGCACTAAGGCGCGATAGAGGCGGAGAAGGACCACTCGGTCCGCTCCCCAGGAGGTACCATTCAGGACACGGAGGGTGTTAAGCGATCGCAGACAGCGAGCCGAAAGATAGGAAACGTGGGAGGACCAGCATAGTTTTCTGTCAAACATAAGACCCAAGAATTTAGCGACGTCTGAAAACGGAAGGTTGACAGGACCTAGATGTAAGGAGGGCGGAAGAAACTCCTTACGTCGCCAAAAATTGACACAAACGGTCTTACTGGGTGAAAAACGGAAGCCAGTTTCGATGCTCCACGAGTGGAGGCGATCGAGACATCCTTGAAGACGTCGTTCAAGAAGGCTGGTCCGTTGAGAGCTGTAGTAGATCGCAAAATCGTCCACAAAGAGGGAGCCCGAGACATCAGGAGGGAGACAATCCATAATTGGATTTATGGCGATGGCGAACAGTACAACACTCAGCACGGATCCCTGGGGTACCCCGTTTTCTTGGGAGAAAGTACGGGAGAGAGTAGTGTTCACCCGCACCCGAAAAGTGCGCTCTGCCATAAATTCGCGAAGAAAAAGGGGCAGCCGGCCTCGAAAGCCCCAAGAGAACAGTGTGCGGAGGATGCCTGTCCTCCAACAGGTATCGTATGCTCTCTCCAGATCAAAAAATATTGCTACCGTTTGGCGTTGCCGGAGAAAATTGTTCATGATATAAGTGGAGAGAGCGACAAGATGGTCAACTGCAGAACGATGCTTCCGAAATCCGCATTGGGCTGGTGTTAAAAGACTGCGGGATTCCAGCCACCGAGCTAAACGGTAATTCACCATACGCTCCAAAACCTTACAGACACTACTCGTGAGAGAAATGGGGCGATAGCTAGAGGGGAGATGTTTGTCCTTTTCAGGTTTCGGAATGGGAACGACAATAGCTTCCCGCCACCGTCTGGGAAAGGTGCTGCCGGTCCAAATTCGATTATAAAGGCGAAGGAGGTAACGCAGACTATGGGTGGATAAATGCAGCAACATTTGGACATGGATACCATCCGGTCCTGGGGCGGAGGAGCGAGAAGATGAGAGGGCATGTTGGAGTTCCCGCATGGAGAAAACAGTATTGTAGCTTTCGTGATTTTGGGAGGAGAAAGCAAGAGGTCGCACTTCCGCTGCACGTTTCTTCGGGAGAAACGCTGGCGGGTAATTTGAAGAGCTCGAAATCTCAGCAAAGTGCTGACCCAACGAGTTAGAAATTGCGACGGGGTCCACTAAGGTATCATGCGCGACAGTGAGCCCAGAAACCGGGGAGAAACTAGGCGCGCCTGAGAACCGTCGAAGCCGACTCCAAACTTCCGAGGAGGGAGTGAAGGTGTTAAATGAGCTAATAAAGAATTTCCAGCTTGCCTTCTTGCTATCGCGGATGACGCGACGGCATCGCGCACGGAGCTGCTTATAGCGGATACAGTTGGCCAAAGTAGGATGGTGACGGAAAATGCGAAGAGCACGTCGCCGCTCACGTATTGCGTCACGGCATGCCTCGTTCCACCAAGGAACTGGGGGGCGCCGGGGCAATTCGGAGGTGCGTGGTATTGAACGTTCCGCAGCTGTAAGGATAACGTCGGTAATGTGTGTGACCTCATCGTCGACGCTGGGAAAGCGACGGTCATCGAATGTCGCTAGAGACGAAAAAAGTGTCCAATCGGCTTGGCAAACTTCCAGCGTCGCGGGCGCATATATGGCAGTTGAGGCTGCAGTCTGAGGACACATGGAAAGTGGTCACTCGAGTGCGTATCATCAAGGGCGAACCATTCGAAGCGCCGAGCTAGCGGAACAGTACCGACCGCAAGGTCCAAATGAGATAAGGTTGTCGTGGAGGCAGACAAAAATGTGGGGACCCCAGTGTTGAGGCAAACTAGATCCGCTTGGTGGAAGACGTCTAGCAATACAGAGCCACGTGGACAAGGGTGTGGAGATCCCCAAAGCGGGTGGTGGGCATTGAAGTCCCCAACCAGCAAATAGGGGGGTGGAAGCTGACCAAGAAGAGGAAGGAGATCAGCTCGTGCCATTGGTGTGGACGATGGAATGTATACAGTACAAAGAGAGAACGTGTATCCGGAAAGTGAAAGACGGACGGCGACAGCTTGGAAGGAAGTGTTTAAGGGGATTGGGTGATAATGGAGAGTATCACGGAGAAGAATCATGAGTCCTCCATGGGCTGGAGAGCCTTCAACAGAGGGGAGATCATATCGGACAGACTGAAAATGAGGGAGAACAAAGCGGTCATGGGGACGCAGCTTTGTTTCCTGAAGACAGAAGATGACCGGCGAGTAGGAGCGTAAGAGGACCGACAATTCATCCCGATTGGCTCGAATGCCGCGGATATTCCAGTGGATAATGGACATGGGGTGAAAAGAGAATGGAGGAATGTGACCAAAGTTGCTGTCAACTCAAAGACTGCTCGGAGCTAGCAACCGACAGCATGGAATGGCATTCAGCCGAAGGCAGAAGATCCTGATCCATGAGTTGGTCAGGAGCAGTCCCTGCCACCAGCGATCGGCCGGTTGACCGGCCACCAGCAGTGCGCCTCGGCGACACAGAAGATGGCCGAGGGCGATTTCCGCCAGGTGGTGCTGTAGAGGGGGCACGCCTTGGCGGAGAAGGAGAGGAACTGGGTTTCTTTGTAGCCTTCTTGGAAGAATGATTTTTAGATGGGGAACCGATGGTTGGGAAGTTGCGGTACGTAAAAGCTCTTCACGAGTATGCTCTTTTTTCGAAGACTTGGCGTCCGACTTTTGGGCTCGAGATTTAGCAGAACCCGACGAAGGGTGAGCCATAGAGTGGGCAGGCGAAAGTGGTGAGGTTGAACGAGCGATCTTTGCGCTGGCCGATCTGACGACCGTGGCACTAAAGGTGAGGTCGCAAGTCTGCGTGGCCGCCTCCTTTGTTGGCCGAGGAGAAGCAAGGACAGTGCTATATTTTCCTGTCTGAGGCACAGTGGGCTTGCGACTGGCGAATAATTTTCGAGCAGCAAAGGTCGACACCTTTTCCTTCACCCTTATTTCCTGGATGAGCTTTTCGTCCTTAAAAACGGGGCAATCTCGAGAGGAAGCAGGGTGGTCACCCATACAGTTGATGCAGCGAGGGGATGGAGGTGGACAAGCACCCTCATGGGCCTCCTTGCCACACGTAACACATTTGGCCGGATTGGAACAGGACTGGCTGGTGTGATTGAACCGCTGACATCGATAGCAACGCGTAGGGTTTGGGACATAAGGGCGAACGGAAATTATCTCATAGACTGCTTTGATTTGCGATGGGAGTTGAACTGTGTCAAATGTCAAGAAGACAGTGCGGGTTGGAATGATGTTCGTGTCAACCCGTTTCATTACTCTATGAACTGCCGTTACGCCCTGGTCAGACAGATAGTGCTGAATTTCTTCGTCAGACAATCCATCGAGGGAGCGTGTATAAACGACTCCACGCGAGGAATTCAAGGTACGGTGCGGTTCCACCCGGACAGGGAAGGTGTGGAGCAGAGAAGTACGCAGCAATTTTTGTGACTGGAGGGCACTGTGTGTTTCTAACAACAGGGTGCCATTCCGTAATCTGGAACAAGACTTTACAGGACCTGCTATTGCGTCGACTCCTTTCTGAATAATGAAAGGGTTGACCGTGGAGAAGTCGTGACCTTCATCAGACCGAGAAACAACAAGGAACTGTGGCAACGATGGAAGAATCGTCTGTGGCTGAGACTCAGTATGCTTACGTTTGTGACTAGACTTAGTGGAAGGTGAGGAAACCATTGCGGAAGAATCCCCCATGATTACCGGCGTCTCCGATGGCGCGCTCCTCCCTTGTGGGGGCCCTCTCTGAGGGCACTCCCGCCTTAGGTGATTGTTCACACCTCAGGTCACACCTCCCGACAAACGGACGGAGGGACCAATCGGCATTTTCGGAAGGTATCAGCTCGGGTAATCACCCCTCCCTGGGCCTGGCCGTTACCAGGGGGTACGTACGTGTCCTACCTGTCTACCCGGGGCGGGGAATTACGCGTTACCCCGTCACCGGCTACGCACGAAGGGCGTGGGTCGGCCTTCAGACACGCACAGGGAGGAAGAAAGAGAAAGGGGAAAGGAAAGAAGAGAGGTCTCAAACGCCGCAGCGGAGAAAAGGGAAAGAGAAGAGGTAAGGAAAAAGCGAAGGACAAAGGAAGGAAGGAGACATAAAAGCAAGAAAGGCGAAGAATGCAGTACATTTACGAGCGTCCGTCTCCGGACGTAGGCACAAACCATACTCCCAGATGGGGAGAAAGGGAAGGAAAGAGCCAGAGGTGAGGGGAGGAGGGGCGAAGATAGGGATGGGGAAGGATGCGGAATGGGAAGGTATGCAGCCCGGAAAGGAAGGAAGGCCACATTAGCTCGGGGTCCCGTGCTCGCTACGCACGTATCCACAAAAGAGTTGTGGACCCCCTGGGGGGGTCCTCGTCAATGTTTCTAGTCCTGAAAGAGTTGTCTGGGCACCGCCTGCTCGTTTATATGCAATTGAATGTGAAGGTTATTTTGCAACCTGTTCCGTTACCGACTTACGCCATTGTATCACCAGGTTTACGAAGACAAAGATTTTTACGGTCTTCAGTCTGAACCAGGCATTTTATCAGATTCTTCCCACTGTAAAGGTTTAACAGAGTTCTATTGGGACTGCACACAGGTGGAGCCGTCGTTTCCTGATTATTGGATAATATCTCGCGAGATCTGAAATTAAGTCTCTTTACGATTATCTGGACGATGGTGTCTACAGCGCTCTCTTCGAACACCAATATCTGGAGTAGGTCTTACTTCGTTTACGTGCTGGTGGCCTCATAATTAAGCTGTCTAAAGTAAGTCTACCACATAAGGCAGCTGAAAAGTTCAAATTCGATCAAGGACAGTCTAGATATTTGTGTGTGTTTTCTCCATCTCAGAACAAGATAATTGCTCGGTTTTATAGGCATGCTCAATTTTTCTTAAGGAAGTTCGTGCCCCATTTTGCTCAATTAGCCATTCCCTTGAATGACCTACGTAAGACAGGTGCGGAGTATCGCAACTGTCTGCCTATGATGCTGTGAAGACCGCTTTGGCTAACCCCAATTCTTACAGTGTGCTTTCCAGAAATCTTTCATTGTGCAGACCAACGCATCTTATTCACGTGTGACTGCTGTGCTACGAGAGGAGTTTGGATTGAGCGTAAATCTAAGAAAGACGAAGGTAATCACAAGTAATAGAAATGAGAACAGGGAGAAACTTAATATGAGGATCGATGGTCACGAAGTAGCTGAAGTTAAGGAATTATGCTACGTAGGCAGCACAGTAACGACTGACGGACTGAGCAAGGACATCAGAAGCAGACTAGCACTGGCAGAAAGAGCATTCATGGCCAAGATAAATCTAATATCAAATATCGGCGTTAATTTGAAGAAGAAATTTCTGAGAATGTACGTCACGAATACAGCATTGTATGGTAGTGAAACATGGACTGGGGGAAACCGGAACAGAAGAGAATCGAAGCATTTGAGATGAACTACAGACGAATGTTGAAAATTAGGTTGACTGACAAGGTAAGGAATGAGGTTCTGTGCAGAGTCGGAGAGGAAAGGAATATGTGGAAAACATTGATAAGGGGAAGGGACAGGATGACAGGACATCTGGTAAGAGGGAATGACTTCCATGGTACTAGTGGTATTATAGGAAGCTGTAGAGGTCGAAAACTGTAGAAGACAGAATAGAATACATCCAGCAAATAATAGAGGACGTGGGTTGCAAGTGCTACTCTAGATGAAATCGTGGCGGGCTGCGGCAACCCAGCCAGGACACTGATCAAACACCACAGCGAAAAAACAAAAAAGCGACATCTGCTTGCCGTTTTCGCGGAGTAGCGAGGTGTGTCTCCGAGCTGTGGGCAGATAGGAACGGACAGCGGTTAGCAGCAGATGTGTCTTCCCTACTATACTACGAAGTCTGGACTGTCTTCGGCCCAAGTTGGCACTGTGTAACGAGGGCCGGAGTGGGGTTCCCACAGGGCCGTGTATCGCCGCAGCTGAGCTCTGGACGTGCAGTGCGACCTGGCCGCGCCTTCCCTGGGCAGCGGCTACTGCGTTCTGCCGGACGGCGTTTTGTCACCTCGACAGTTGCTGAAGGCCTGTTCTTTCGCGAAGCGGTCGTTGGCGTGTGCGACATGTTTCTGATACATTGTCCCACGTTTTAATCTCCGAGTTTCGCTTCTCTAGTGTGAACTCGTCCCACACCTGGCTGGGTCTGATTTTGAAGATCATCCTACTTAATTTCTTTTTGCGTTTATTTTAGTTTGAGAAAATTTTCCTGTTCTCATCCAGCAAGTGTCAAAAGCATACAAACTGACTACTGTAAAACATGAAATCATTTATCTACTGAGAGTAACTGACATTCCATATTTAAAATAATTGTGCCTAGTCAGACACCTACAGTCACGCAAAATGTTAAATCTTTTATACCACATAACAATTAGGCCTAATTGCCCCTAGGACGAATAGAAATTGGAAGAAATTTGGCTTACATATTTTCAAAATGTGTCCATAAGCTATAGGACAAAAGTGACCTGACGAATGACTGGGTTTAAAAATCTTTAACCCTAAAATGCGCAGGGTAATCGCTTTCCAGCTACGTCACTGTACTTTCAAAGACCCCGTAACAGACCACGAATATCAAAGTTACACATCACAATGCCCAACAACTTTGTGCAGTAACCACATCCCTCCGAGCTCGATACAGCAGCTAGAATGGGACACCAGCACAGAAGTTCGATATTCAGTTAATCAGATGCTGCGAGATGTGCAGGCAGAACTGAAGTTAACGACCAACCCTGAACTAGACTTCAAACCGATTACCAGTAATTTTGATGGAATGCTCACTACATTGCAACAGCCTCATCGGCTGCTAAGAATGATACACCTTTATTATTTACTGAAAATGGTAACAGTTTCTTGCACTAAGGAAATGTCAGTTTGATCAATATTACAAACTTTGCACAAAAGCTCATTTATCATTTACCTCGGGTAGCCTTCCACATATTTTAGGGATGATACACATCAGGGAAAGCAGAATTTGAAGGTTTCTACAGAATGATTTGAAAGCTGAATATGGACAATCACTGAAAGTAAGGAAATACTGGAAATCGCAAAACATCTGAGATGGGGTGCTCAGATGACGAACCCACAGCAGGAAGTGTAAGACCATTATTTGACGTGTGTTGATTACACACGATGGCACTGTGGTCCCGGTGTCAGATACACCCCATTGTAGGAAGTGGCTTTACAACCTCCTCTAGCTACGAGAGGTTGCTGCTTAGCTACGTCAACAACATTTGTGCTCAACTACACAGCTGGAGTTTTTTTACTAGTGGTAAATGGGAGGATTATTTTAATCCAACTACTGACAGACTTTCCATTCAATATAATTATTACTACAGTCCGATGACCTGGTCGATTGTGCATTAAGAATCTAGCTGCTTCCAGGAGAAACAAATTTGAGTTGCATTACTTCACGTATTTGACTTAATATATACAATGCTATCATGATCTGCACATTACGATGCATAATATTATCTTAGAAGTTTAACAACAAAACTAAGTTTTACGGTTACAAACTGTGTGACATTAGGCAGCGTAACTGACAGCACGGAAGTATCTTGACAACTCATCGAGTATGTGAGGATGGGAACACCCAGTGATTTTCTCGCTTATGAATATGAAGTTCGTTTGGAAAGTTTATGAAAGGTTTGAAACTAAATTTGACATAGAATTATTATAACAGTAACTAATTTATAAAGTAATCAGACGACTGAAGCTGTTTTGTACATGAGAGTTCGAGTCTTTAAGGCTCAGAGGTTTACTGGTACATTTAGAACGCTTCCATGTTCAGGCACAGCATTTTCTCAAATAAATTAGAGATATATGGGAACATCACGTCGATATTTTGAATAGTCATGTTACTGCATTGGTAACAACGCATGCATAATATTAATTTACAATGAACTTATTTGTTGTGAACAGACAATTTTATGGAAATCACGTAACATCAGTGACTCAACTTTCAGTACAGACAGGAAAAAATCCTTATTTTCTACTATCCGCCCAATGTGTTTCGGAGCTACAGCTCCATCTCAACGACTATGGATACAACGGGCGTTTCATCTGCTTGGGTTTTTTAGACTACCGACACATTTCTAGGTAAACAACACCCTCAAACAGGATACTTACAGTACACCACTTCTCTCCTCTTTCGACCATTCTAACTTATTACCTACGTCTGACGACACAACTTTCGTCTTCTACAATGGTGAGATACATTTGCACTTATGAATTGAATCTATTTGACGTGTTAATGACAGAACTATATTAGTCACATTTTCACATTTAGCCATATTACAGTCATGTGATGTAATAACTTGACTGATTTTCATTTACATAATTAACAAACTTAAGGAAATAATGTATTACTAGGAGATCCGACACGTAATTTCAGTTTGCATATATATTCAACATGAAAATTTGCTATTTTATGTAACTGATTTAGGTACAGAAGCAGTAAACAACAGTATGAAGTACGTAAGATAGGGGAGGGGAGTGATTTTGAGGGGGGGGAAGTCCCTAACTTCGGAGCCACTGACCTTTAAACTATCACTGTCCCTCCAGAGCCAACTCTGGAATGTCTCGCTGAAAGGCTCGTAAGTCGTCGGGAACGGATTTCCACTTCTGAGGTGCTGGCCAGCAACTTGCATCTTCCACTGTATATCTTATGAGCTGGGTGCTTTCAGGTCAGGCAGTAGCGATAGTGAAGTGGCTGGAAGGACTGCATTCAGCGGACGCCATCATCATCTTCGTCAAGTGAACGACAGCATGGGGAAGTTCTGGCTTTACCTCTTCTCTTATTCTTGCTGACTGATCTGCGGAACGATCTTCTTCAATGACAAATGATCACAAGTCTTCCAGTTATAGCCACCGACATACAAATGATGAGAATCAGTGCAGACGTCCGTGAGGTCAGACACGGAACTTGGAATATGGTGCCATCCGGCGGGCTGTGTGCTGCAGACACTGTTTTGGGAGGAAGTACACCAGTATGTGATACAGCAATGCTCTATCACAGCGTTCTATCCCCGTCTTCACATTGTCTTCTCTTCGCAACTGGCAACCACAAAATTACTTTGCTTGTCAGCGGTCTACGGCATGGTACATAATACACTGGAGTTTTGAAATATCAGTCTTCTCTGTCTCACTTTCATTTGTTCACTAGCCATCAAGGTCACTTCAGCGCTGTGGACCTATCCAGGATTGTCCCTGTAGTAACTCCAAGAACTTTTGATTGTGTGATTCCAATATGCTCCAATATTTCTACTGGTGATCACACCTCCAAGATCAGCAACAGTTAACATTTGACATGGTTTACATCCTGAGAAGCAACCTTCTTTATGTTTAAGGCTTCCTTTTCGATCCCATTTACTTCACTACTGATGCAGAGTAACGTCTCCATCTGCGATTCACATTTTATTCACGAACTAGGGATATTGTGAGTGATCATGCTGACACTACTGTTCTGTTTACAGATCTAGTATGGCTTGTTCTGTCTCTTGCTTAGTCTTCACATGCAAAAATTATTTTCAGGCGTTGGACTATGAAGACTTACATGGATCGTTTACCAACTTTATCGCTTAACACCCAGCTTGGAGGGCCAGGCTTTCTCTGATGGGATCGCTCCCAGGAACGTTGGCTTCCTCTCTAACATGTCCTGAGGCCGCCGCCCCCCCCCCCCCTTCCCCAATCGAAGGCAATAGTGAAAATGAAAGACACCCTCTGGCCTCGCAACCTAATACCATTGGGGTCGGAAAGAACAAGAGTTGACCAAGAGAGGCCGACAGGAAAGGAAACAGAAGATCGTGAAATAAGTGGAAGTAAAGTCAGACTTCGTGAACAGTGACTAGCAAGACCATTTGTATGAAAGGAACGTTGATGTCCTAAGGTTGTCAATTATTTTAAAGTAATATTTCTAGTCTGACTGCGCTTCTGTAATACTGCTTACAAAGTAATGGTGATTAACAGAAGGTAACTTAAAAGATGCATCTGCACACTGTATATTGTAGAAGTTACTTATTTAGTAATGCTGCTGATCTATTTGACATTGAAAGTTTGTGATCGTTACACAACAACAGCTAAATTGAGTTTACACCTTACCTAAAAATAATTTCTTGAGTTACAATTTTCTTAATCTCAGTTATAGTTGAAATGGCTATGCAAGTTGTTTGATCTGGTCATACAAAGTAAAACATTCGTAACAGTTCAACTGTAAACCAGCTTCTGTATCTACCATTTACCAATTCTAGTAAATGGAGAATTTTTGTAACAGGCTTTATTACAGTGCTTGTGAGAAATAACACTAATTTAAAAATCTCAGCAACTTTTCACGTAATATTACAGTTTACTTTCAGAGACAGGAATTTCAATTGACTACTTGTAATACAAATTTTAGTTACGATGAACTCTTTGATTGCAAATATTTCAGAGAGTTCTCTGCACTGATAATATGAACACAAAAATTCATAAAAAGACAATGATAACATAACAGGTTTCATTAACTACAATTAAAACAATGGATTCTGTAACTAGCAGTTCGTTCCTCAAGTAGAAGAGGTAGGCTGGGAGAGGTTAAAAAGGAAGAGGAAGTGAGAGACTGCAATGAGTAGGACCCTTATGTGGTATTGGTGAGGTTACATAAAGATCGAAGGTTAGACAAAATTACTTTTATAGCTATCTCTAAGCAGTAACGTGTTTTATCTTCAAACACCGACATTTGCATATACTGCGATCAGTACGAAATCAAGTATTGGCTTCGAGAAGTCCGTTACAATGCTGTCTTCTAATCACTTATTACTAGTTTCATTCACTGATCACACAGTAGTATACAAACACCATAAGAGAAAGGAACCCAATATAACAGTAGAAGGAATTGAAGATCCAATGGGATTACGTTGTCATCTTCACATACTTATCAAAAAATATTTATCACATCAGATATCCTACATTTCTACATATACGAAGAAAAACTGTTACATTAAAAATGTATATAAAAGTGAACATAAGTTTGCAGTTCTGAAGTTATACATTGTCAGGACAAATGGAGAGTATACGTGTGCATAGCAATATGGAACTATTTCTGCCAAGTATTATGACTTAATATCGTATTAATGTATACAATTAAATTGATTACGGTCAATAAAGGGATTATGAAATTAATCTTCATTCCACTCCCAAAGTGAACTGTATGTTCGAAGTGCACATTCTTCATGAACATAGGAGCCATGCACAAACCCAGAGGTAAGTGAAGGGCACAAAAATAAAATGTAATGGGCTTGACCATTAAATTTAACATACTAAAACACAGTACAATGAAGTCATGTTAAAGAATATAGTAATATTTTATGTATCCAATATTTCTGATGTATCTACTATTGCCAAGACATTTCAGTAAATGAGTATCAAAAAACTTGAGAATCTTAAGCATATGTATGCCAACTAATTGCAAGACAACATGAGAGCTTCCAGATGTAGTCTCATACCTATGAGAGTAGTACTGCACTTTAGAGGGGGCAGGGGAGGTCAATAGCAGTAGTAAACCAGCACGCATAGTAATGCTGAGATTGCTTGTGATTATTCCTTATGCACAATGACTAAACGAACCTATCCGCAACTGAACCTAAACAGAACGAAATACACTGAAGGCCAAAGAAACTGGTACACTTTCCAACTATCGAATAGGGCCCCTGCGAGCACGACAGAGTGCCGCAACAGAACGTGGCGTGGACTCCACTAATGCCTGAAGTCGTGCTGGAGGCGTGCTGGAGGAAAGTGACACCATGAATCCTGCAGGGCTGTCCATAAATCCGTGGTAGTACGAAAGGGCGGGGATCTCTTCTGAAAAGCACGTTGCAAGGCATCCCAGATATGCTCAATAAGGTTGATGTCTGGGAAGTCTTTTAGTCAGCGGCAGTATGAACTCAAGACCGTCCCTGGAGCCACTGTTACCATTCTGGACGTGTTGGTTGTTGTATTTTCCTGGTAGAATTGCTGAAGTCCGTCGGAATGCAGAAGGAACATGAATGGATGCAGGCGATTTATCAGGAAGGCTACAAATGTGCCACTTTTCAATCGTATGTAGACGTATCAGAGGTCCCATGTCACTATAGCTGCACATGCCCCATACCATCACAGAACCTCCACCAGCTGTAACAGTCCCCTGCTGTCGTGCATGGTCCATGGATTCATGAGGTTGTCTCCACACGTCCATTCGCTCGATGCAATTTGAAACGAGACTCATCCAACCAGACAACGTGTTTCTCGTCAACCGTCCAGTGTCGCTTGTTGCGTTGAATTGTTCACACGCTGACACTATGGCCCAGCATTGGTATCTGCAGCAGTTTGCTGAAGGGTTGCATTTCTGTCACGTTGAACCATTTTCTTGCCATTGGCACCGTTCTTGTAAGATCTTTTTCCGGCCGCATGATGTCAAAGATTTGATGTTTTACCGGACTGCTGATATTCTAGGTACACTCTTGAAATGGTCATACGTGAAAATCCGGACTTCATCGCTACCTCAGAGATGCTGTGTCCCATCGCTCGTGCGGCGACTGTAACACCAAGTTCAAACTCAAATCTTGATAACCTGCCATTGTAGCAGCACTGACCGATCCAACAGCCGCGCCAGGAACTTTTTGTTATACAGGCGTTGCCGACCGGAGCGCCGTATTCTGCCTGTTTACATCTCTGTATTTGAATAGGTACCACTTTCTTTGGCGCTTCAGCGTATACAAAGCCAATAAATTTCTGATTAAAATTCTGGAACAGAGTGAGAAATGGGGGAGTTCAAAATGCACATGACTAGTAACATGCTTGTTTATCTACATATACAGTTCAGATTACACCTAGAACACAATTACCATTATTAATAGTAAACTGCTCATACTCTAATGCACTTAACTAAAACAATTACCTACTCTGACAGTCCTGAGATGAGAGGATTGCTTAAAAACGCAAGATTTATACAGTACATAATAAAATCGACAGATAATGAAAGGGCATAAAAAAAGCATGGTTACAGTAAATTTGTTGAGTTTGCCCTTATAAATTTTTCTATCCGTATGGTATCACTGGAAGGTCAGCTATATGGTAGCAAGGAGTGCTGCCAATATCAATTTTATATAGTCTGCACATTGCTGTATTGCTCACTGAAAATGTCACTGACTGAATGCAATGAGGCGTTCGTCATCAGACATGTTTTAATTAAATCAATTACTCACGACATAAAAATGAGTTACAGAACCAATATCGGCATACAATAAAAGCATTGCAAAGCTGAAGAGGACATGTGCCAAGAAACTGCATGCAACTAGTAGACATAGTTACAAGCACAACTGGACGTAATATTTACATGTTTTAATGGTAATGGATATAAAATTGCTGATCATTAGGTGAGGATACAAATGTTTCGCATGCAGAACCATAGTATGAAATCACGTACGACTTACAAAAAGCATTAAACCAAGGGAAATACAACGCAATGTGCAAGAACAGTAATTTTTTACAAATAAAATGTTAAAAATCAGCAAAACACAGCACTATTATTAATATTGCTGACTGTACAATTTTTGACGCCAGATGACGTTGCACATGCAAGTATGACGCTACATAGCGATAGTTTTAATTGGTGGTTTGTACTAATGTAGCATGTAGAAAGCTGACAGTCACAATTAAAATAAGCTTGGTTCTTAACTTTAAGCGCAGAACTTAATTCGAGCAGTGCATTTCCTTGCCTGTTCGAAATTACACTGTGCCGACGTAAGTACACTGAAACAGTCTACCACTTCTAGACTACGAACTGCGTATATTAGCGTTGTAATAGCTACATGCATTGTACAGTATAAGTGGATACAATGAATTAAATATTTAGTTCTGACTTATTAGCATTAAAGGAAACGGTATAGTACATTGCCTGTTTAAAATGGAAAGTGGTAAATAACTTACTATTTGCGCCAAGCAGTGCATGAAGCTATTGCAGCACTGAACGAATGAATATGAACAGCCGACGTATTGGTACAACTCACCAAACAGCACAGTTCTCTGCCTGTTAGAAGTGAAGCAGGGTACATAAGCGCTAAAGCAGCTAGATACACTGAATGGCGTAAGTAGTTACAAAAAGTACATATTTAGTAGCGCTGTCACATTAGCACAAAGAAACTAAATACAAACCTGTTTACGACTATCACTACAACCGTAATGAGCAAGTTTCGTTGCTCTATCCGGGATAACGATATGCACAATTACCGTATAGCGTTTTGTTTCACTTAAATTAATGTAGTTCTCATGGGAGAAGAAGTCTTACATCGAGCATATGTTAATATTATATGAGACCAAATATAGAACATGAAAAACCTCAGTCATCAGAAGCACTGATAGCAATTAGAAATCTAATAGTAAACCTCTGATTCCTTATGCAATCAAACTCCCATGTTTTGAACTCACTTGTAAAGCAATCTGAAGTTTAAGCTGTTCCAGTGCGTTAAATATCTGACATTAGGAGTGTAAGCAAAAAAAATTGTAAAGCGTTTTTGTAATCAAGCTAAGCCCAACTAACATTGAATATCCTCACTACGTAACATTGAGTAAGTCTGACTAATTTGCGCGTCGTGAGCTATGCTTCCTGGAGAAACGTACATAGGTCGCAGGTTTCATACAGTGAAACAAGTATTGTAGACCAAATACTAAGATCCTCTTAATGAGCAGATTATGAGTCATTTGGTTTCCAAAATTATTATGTTTTTAAAATTGAGTCTTTACAATTTTGTTGCTCCTAGAAGACATACAGGCAAAATGCACCTGGCGCTGGGTGTCATGAACCGAGTTAGTCTAGTAATATCTATGTACTTTCTGTGCTATATCCTTCAACATCTTTGATTTATGCCTATCTACCAGCAGTAGTGAATGGGGGCAGAGTGCAAATTTGCCTTTTCTGACAGATGTTCTGTTTTAATACTGGTGTCACCCGTCTACAGTCAGTAATAGCATTTTATAGAAAGTTATTAATTGGTTTGCTGGTACCTCCCTTCCTGCGCGCCTAAGCAACTAATTTAACGCAATTTAGATCACGTCACAGAGCCAAAGAAATTCTCAGTGACAATAACGAGCACAATATTCCTGGGCTTTCACAGACTGAAAACTACACAGGGAACGTCCCAGTCTGAAAACAGATTTGGCTCAGCAGCTTTCGGATCCAGAATGCCCTCTCGTATTGGATACGAAACAGTCACAAAGGCTGACGTTTTGGCTTCTGGGTACTCACCGTCACACGGAATTATCCTCTGAGGGAGTTTCTCTCTTGCTCATTGCTTATTAGAATGATCGGGGTCATATGTAGATGCAGTCGAAGAATGTCCCGTTTCAAATTGAGAAAGCTGAGAATCTTTACCAGCGGTTCTGTTAACCTTTTTTCTCTCATCTGTCGTCACGGTAACCATACCCTTTGGACGCGACTACTTCCGTGTGAGAAAAATATGACTTTTTTAACGTAATCTGTCCCTGCTGTAGAGAGACGTTAAGTATGCTGCTGTAGAATTTTACTAACTTCTTCTCATTAGCGTGTAAAATGCATGAATATTAAATCTGTTCAAATCAAATGCCCACCAGTTTCTCTTAAATGACTCATTCCATTCTTTTGAGCAACATTCGAGTAGACAGCTTACCGAAGGTAACTGTCAATTGTTAAACTGTTGAGCTATATATTTCTTTAAGTATTTCAGGGATCGATGTACCTTCACATCCGTAGGTGACAACCTATACTTGCCCTACAGATGCTTGGGTGCTGCTAAGAAAGCAACGGAACTGACTGCTAGAGAATCTTTTCAGATACATGAGAAGTAACCAACTTTGATTCCATAAAGAATCACTGTGCACAGCGACTGTAGATTAAGGGTAAGGACTCAGCACATCAGAAGCTCTTTTCCAGGGTCAACCATCTGCAAAAGCGGGATCATATTAAAATATGTCAACTGAACATTGAGAGCATTACCAGAACCAAATGCCACAGCTTACAGGAGGTGCTGTTTAAGCCCATCTTCTACATTCTAGTCCTAAATACTGGAATACGATATTGTCAGAGCAACGTTTCACAATGTCTACGGAGCAGTCACGTGTCCTGAGTAACACCGTGAATGCTCACTTGCTATCCGATTCCATGAACTATATTCGTCAAATCTGATTAGGAATTGGAGAAGTGACCATGCGTAATATCTGCAAACCGCCACGTTCTCCCTTGGTAATCCCTGTTCTTGAAACATACTGACGTCCTGCACAAGATGCAATCGACACACCCATACTGACGTAAAAGAAACCTAACACCAAAAACTACAGTAATGAAATTTCAGGAATACATTTGTCTAGGTGACGAATTTAAGTGACTAACATTGCGAATCACAGGTTAACGTTAGCGTGAAATAAGCCATTGCAAATGTGAAATGCTGTTACATTGAAAACCCATGTAACTGCCAGGATGTTGAATCTAAGCATGCAAACGTGCATGCAGTGTGTTTCACACGTGACTAAAGCCAGTGTGTACGACAGAGTTCTACGCCTGTTGCACTTAGTTAATACAGGTAATGTTAACGCTGGTTGTGGGTGACTCTCTGCCTTCGGATTTTTGTTTGTTTTGGTTTTAGGGCGCGAAACTGCTATGGTCATTAGCGCCCTGTCCGTGACATAGGAAACAATAGAAACCGAAAACGGAAAACACCAGAAATGGGAACGAAACTCAAAAAATTGGAGAAACTAAATGAAGAAATAAGGCTTAAAAATCCACTACAGAAAGGGGTTGGTGGTCCCCAAAAAAAGCTTCAAATGACTGACGTCATTTCACTGTCACTAATAAACTCGAGAACGCTATCGGCCGAGCGCGTGTCATCTGCTAAAATTGACGATATATCAGGCGACAGCTGGAGACGGGCGCGTAACGGAGTAAAATAGGGGCACTCAAAAGGTGTCTTACCGTCCACAGCTGAGAGCAGTGGGGACAGAGTGGGGGAGGATCGCCGCTTAAAAGATGACGATGGCTAAAAAGACAGTGCCCCATCCGGAGTCTAGTTACAATTACCTCCTCCCGACGACGCGTTCGGGAGGAAGAGGTCCAAGCACAAGGAAGAGCTTTCACGTCCCGCAATTTATTATGGGGAAGTGTCGACCAATATAAGAACAACTCGACATAAAACACTCCGTAGATCGGTGAAGGGAATCGACTGAATAGCTGGCCGAAGAAGAGAGACTGCAGCCTTGGCCGCTATATCATTCCCGCTATATCATTCCCACAGATACCAGCGTGTCCCGGGAGCCAGAGGAACGCCACCGAAACGCCCCCCAGGTGGAGCAAGCGCAGACAGTCCTGAATCCGGTGGACCAGAGGGTGCACAGGGTAAAGAGCTTTGAGACTGAGTAGAAAGCTGAGAGAATCAGCAGATAATGTACTGTATCCGCTAATGGCGGCGGATGTAGTGGACAGCCTGGAGAACAGCGTAAAGCTCCGCAGTATATACCGGGCACTGGTCGGGAAGCCGAAAGTGATTTGGAGTGTGGCCAACAATATAGGCACTCCCTACACCTAACGATGTTTTCGAGCCGTCGGTGTAAATAAATGTGGCGTCCGTCATTTCTGCACATAGAGCAGCAAATGCCCGACGATAAACAAGTGAAGGGGTACCATCCTTGGGAAATCGACAAAGGTCACGGAGCAGGCAAATCCGGGGACGGAGCCAAGGCGGTGCTGTACCCCAAGTTGTCAAGAAGGTTTTAGGAAAGCGGAAGGAAAGAGAATGGAGCAGTTGACGGAAGCGGACTCCCAGTGGTAATAGGGAGGAGGGGCGGCCTGCATACCCTACATCAAAGGAGGCGTCGAAAAAGGTCATGGGCTGGATTAGCAGGCATGGAAGACAGATGGCTAGCATAACGACTCAGGACAGGTCGCCGATTGGACAGCGGAGGCTCAGCAGTCTCAGCATAAAGGCTTTCCACAGGGCTGGTGTAAAAAGCTCCAGACACTAAACGTAATCCACGGTGGTGGATAGAGTCGAGACGCCGAAGAATAGACGGCCGAGCAGAGGAGTAGACTATGCTTCCATAGTCCAATTTCGAGCGCACTAAGGCGCGATAGAGGCGGAGAAGGACCACTCGGTCCGCTCCCCAGGAGGTACCATTCAGACAGCGAGCCGAAAGATAGGAAACGTGGGAGGACCAGCACAGTTTTCTGTCAAACATAAGACCCAAGAATTTAGCGACGTCCGAAACCGGAAGGTTGACAGGACCTAGATGTAAGGAGGGCGGAAGAAACTCCTTACGTCGCCAAAAATTAACAAACAGTGTTACTGGGAGAAAAACGGAAGCCGGTTTCGATGCTCCAAGAGTGGAGGCGATCGAGAGAGCCTTGAAGACGTCGTTCAAGAAGGCTGGTCCGTTGAGAGCTGTAGTAGATCCCAAAATCGTCCACGAAGAGGGAGCCCGAGACATCAGGAAGGAGACAATCCATAATTGGATTGATGGCAATGGCAAACAGTACAATACTCAGCACGGAGCCCTGGGGTACCCCGTTTTCTTGGGAGAAAGTACGGGAGAGAGTAGTGTTCACCCGAACCCTAAATGTGCGCTCTGCCATAAATTCGCGAAGAAAAAGGGGCAGCCGACCTCGATAAGTTGGTCACCGTCAATCTGCTACTCTAAGCGTGCAAATGGCATTTCCATCTTCTTACCTAGCGGCAGAAGATGAACACGCCACGATAAGACCACGGGACATTTCTGAAAGTCGCCTACTTCATTAGAGCGACACGTCAAATAATCTGTTGGTTTGTGTACCGAAGGTCTTACAGTACGCACACCACAGTATCCATCCAACTCTAAGAGCTCTGGGTGAAGGGTGTGAGGAGACAAGTTTCGGGACCTACCAAACGTCGCATAATACGTTTTCAGAATTTTCTGGAAGAGGACAGAGAATGCGTATAAAATTCGTTGTCTGTGAGAAGGAAATTTATGAGCACGTTACTGCAGTGGGAGAAGTTGTCTGTGATAAGTTTCCAGGAACTATTTCTACCAATAACGGACGATTCTTCCCATTAATTTAAGGTGTTTTCTTGTTCATATATGGCCATTGTTAGATAGTGGTTGGTAGGTGTCGTCGACATCGGTTTACCATTGTTGGTTGGTCATATTTTTTGTACTATGTCTGGAGAGTTTTCGTTTGTTTTACTGCGGCCTACTTGTTAGATATGGTAAGTGAAGGTGTATGTAACGGGTTTTTGCGATTTCAGTGTGTTTGTTTTTGTCACTATGGTTTCTCTTTTCTGCCATAATGCCCAAGTGAAATATGAAATATGCGGTAATGGTTTTCGGAGATGTGTGTGAGTATCTGGTATCTAGGGTTTCTTTTAAGCAATACACGTCAAGCAGAGTTACAATGCGACTGGTTTTGGATTTACGTATTTGGATTGTGCTTACTGTGCAGAATTTCGTGTGCTTGATTTTTGGGTTAATATTGGCCTGGAAAGGTGTTATTCTTACAGTCTTCATTAATTTTAGTTTTTAGTAGTCATTATTGCTCGTGTTACGCAAGTTTGTTCGTGGATGCAATGAGTGATACTATGAGCGACGTATTCTTTATGCTTGAAACCCGGATTTCCGGTTTAAGCCACATCTGGTGAAGAATATTAATGTGGAATGAGTGGAATGAGATCCACATTAGCCGCCGACTCACCATCCATTCCAGGAGTTTGCACATGTTAGTAAGGCCGATAGGCGATAGCTATCAACCACCAGCGGATCTGCACCAGGTTTCAGCACTGGGATGGTAACGCCATCCTGCCAACGAGTTGGGAAAACGCCCTCCGTCCAGATGCAGTTGAACAGGGCGAGTAATTCACCCTGACAGTGCGCTGACAGATGGCAAAGAAACTAGTTGTGAATTCTGTCTGGACCTGGAGAGGTATCGGGGCAAGCTGTAAGGGCACTTTAGAACTCCCATCGTTCGCAACGGTGCGTGCGAAATAACTGTGTACCCTCAGCTTGCTCGGAATTCTGCACTAGCCTGCTGTAGCAGAAATACGAGCGAATTACTCTGCCAGATGTTCGGCGATGGCGGTTGGGTCAGTAAAAAGTGTACCCCGAAGAGAGGCAAGGGACATATGCATGAGGGCGAAAGCCAAAAATGCGTCGAACCCGCGACCACACCTGAGATGGGGAGGTAAGAAAACCTATGGTGGCAACATATCGTTCCCAGCAGTCCTGTTTGCTCCATTAGATTAACCGCCGAGCCCGGGCCCTCAGCCGTTTAAAGGCAACCAGATTCCGTAGGGAAGTATGATGCCGGTGTCGTTGCAGAGCTCGCCAGCGGTCCCAGATAGCTTCTGCAATCTCTGGTGTCCACCAAGGAACTGACTTATACCTTAGGGTATTGAACAGGGGACAGTTACCTTGGCAGCAGTAACAATGGCCGTAGTGACCTCGTCCACTGCCAAATCAAAGTCACCAGGAAGCAGAGCAATGGCCACAGTAGCTGAAGTGTAGGCTGCCCAATCAGCTCCATGAAGAGACCATCGTGGCAGCTGGTCAAGGGGTTGGGACTGAAGAAGAGAAACCAGGATAGGAATGTGGTCGCTACCACAGAGGTCGTGATGGATCCTCCAACTGAGGTATGGAAGAAGACCTGGGCTACTAAGAGAGAAGTCAATGGACGAGAATGTGCCATGAGTTCAAGCTAAAATATGTGGGAGCACCAGTGTTAAGGAGGCAAATGTCCTGTGCCAACAGAGCCTCAACGTTCCTATCCTGGCCTCGAGATTTGGACCCCACCCCATTAAAGTCCCCCAAAAGGAGGAATGGCAGGGGGAGCTGTACAAATAAGGCAGCTAGGTCAGCAAGAGGGACAACTTCATCTGGGGGGAAGGTAGAGGGAACAGATGGTAAGCTCCATTCCTGCCCAGATTCTAACAGCCACAGCCTCTAGATCCATATGAAGTGGCACTGGGGCACTAGGAGCAGTGGCAAGAAAAACACACCGCCAGATACCGAGTAGCCACAGAGGGAGGGTTTTCCTGTAGGGCCAGGCAAGTGGCAGGGAAGCAGCACAAAAGCTGTTTCAACTCAGCAAGGTGGTGGAAAAAACTATGGCAATTCAATTAAAGGATAATGGTATCCATCTGTGAAGACATGAAAGAACCTGGGGGAATAGGTTACGCCTTAGAAGGGGGCTCACCACCATCGATTGCGAAGTAGCCTCATCAACTTCCATAGGAGCTGCGGGTTGAGCAACATCTAGCTCCTGAGTAGACGCTAGATGCTCCACACCATCTTCCAGTGCTGTGGTGAACTCGTTTTCTGTCTTTTTGCTTTTTCTTCTTTTTGGTAGGGTCCCGTTTGTCCCTCGGTTTATCGGGCTGGGTGGACTTTTCCAACCCAGTCTCGTGGACCGAGGAAGACCTGGAAGCCCTATGGCCCTCAGGTGGTGGCTTTTTCAGCCACTGGAAGATATCTGGAGGGGCAGTAACCGTGGAAGGGAGGGCGCCACGTGATCTCTTCCACCCGAGGGGAGCTGGAGGAGACAGGCAATTCTCTGGCTCAGAGGCGTGGGACTGAAGTCCCCAAAGTAGGAGGGGCTGTTACTCCCGATATTACAGGGGAGCAATGAAAGAGGTTGTTCCCCAACTACCAGGGGGCAGGAATAGACAGCCAGGCTGGAGGGTCCACAAAAAGCGGCTGAGCTTTGGGTCTCATCACCAGGGATGGCGACATCAAAGCTGCTGCAGCATACGTTGATGACATGCACACATGGTGAAGTCAGTTGTACTGGCGTTTAGCCTCTGTGTAAGTGAGCCTGTCCAAGGTCTTCCTTTCTTTTTGATAAACCGCGCAGTATCACAAGCAAAGTGAATGTTTCTTTCTGCAGTTGACACGAACAGGGGGCGGCGAACATGGGACGTTGGGGTGAGAGGCACGTCCACAATCCCGACAAGTTGGGTTGGCGCCACATCTCTATGACATATGCGAAAACCTCCAGTGCTGAAAGTGTCGAATGGGAGGAGGGACATAAGGCTTAACATCACATCGATATATCACCACCTTTATCTTCTCAGGCAGCGTGTCTCCGTCGAAAGGAAAGATGAAGGCGCTGGTGGCGACCCTACTATCTTTAGGTCCCCAGAAGATACGTCGTACGAAGTGGACACTGGCGTTCCAGACTTAAACGGAACTCGTCATCAGACTGCAACAACAGGTCATGATGAAATTAAGTCCCTGAACCAAATTTAAGCTCTTATGAGGCGTAATGGAGACTGCATCACCACCGAGCTTGTCACAAGCAAGGAATGACTGACTGCTGGGGATGCTGTCTGTATCAGGACTGCTGCAGTCCTCATTTTAGACATACCCTCAAGTTCTCCAAACTTGTCCTCTAAACTTTCCACAAAAAACTTAGGCTTTGTGGTCAGAAATGAGTCTCATGTGTTCGGCTGCAAACCAGAAATCGAGGAGAATACATCTCACCAGGTAATTTAGACCGCCGTTCCTCCCCTGGTGTGGACAGGGAAGGGAACAATTGGGGGTCAGTGTAAAGTATTGAACTTTCCTTTCTCAGAGACTCTTGCTTGCGCACTATTCGTATTTTGTTTCATGGTGGTCCCACGAGCAGCTAGGGAAAGAAATTTTTTTGGTGGTTTTAGGGCGCACAACTACAATGGTCATTAGCGTCCAGAGTAAGTTAGGAATGCAGTGCAAGGCACAAGGTAAAAACAGCAACTAAAGGGGACAACATTATAAAAGACAATAGGCATAGGATTAAAAAAACATAATCAAATGTCCTTAGACAGGTTTGTCAAGTGGATAAAACGAGAGCAGCTGCTCTTGGGTCATCTGTTAAAATGACATCCAGAGTACATGGCAGGCCAAGATCAACACGCAGTGTATTAAAATTCGGGCAGGACGTTAAAACGTGGCGTATCGTCATCAAGTGCCCACATGGGCAGAACAGCGCCGGTGCAGCTGTCAGCAGATGGCAATGGCTGAATCGGCAGTGTCCAATTCGTAACCGGGCCAAAACTACCTCCTCCCGCCGAGAAGGGCGTGAAAAAGTCGTCCAAGCCGTGGGAAGAGGTTTCAATGCCCAAAGCTTGTTGTCCGTAAGTGTAGCCCAATCGGCATGCCACAGCGATAAAATTCTGACAAATGACCCTGCTACAATCAGATGAAGGGACAACAAGCTGTCCGAGGCTGGAGGACCGCAGTCTTGGCCGCGTCATCTGCAGCTTCGTTCCCAGGGATACCGACATGGCCAGGAACCCACATAAAGGTAACCTGAGAACTGTCGTCCACCAGCCGCTGAAGAGAGCGTTGGATCCGGTGCACGAAAGGGTGAACCGGATACACATCACAGGCTCTGGATGGCGCTCAGGGAATCAGAGCTGATGACGTGGCTAAAAGTTATTTGTCTTTAATATATTGGTTTCCATTGTCTTCTGCATCCCTATGCGTTGATCATTACTGGTTTTTTCGCCTTTATGGGCAATTTCCCATCCCAAGGACAAGAGTGCCCGAACCTCTTGTCTGCTCCTCTGCTCTCTGACAAAGTGTTAGCAGACAGTGTCACTTCCTCTGCTGGAAGCCTTAGGCCGCCAATTAATCGCAATTTAAACAGTGGTGGGTTTCGAACCCAGGATAGAGGGTTTTAATTACTAATCAAAGATGCTACCCCTAGACCAGGCACTTCATTGGGAGAATTTTGGGAAAGTGGTTTATCTAGAAATAAGACAGCTTATATAACTAGTGCTACCTATTCTTGAGTACCTTTTAGTATTTGGCATCTCCAACAGGTTGAATTTAAGGTAGGCATTGAAACAACTCGGACGTGCTGCTAAATTTTTTACCACTAAATTCGATCGGTAAGCAGTTGAAACGAAGAAGATTTATGAACTATGCGAATCCCTGGAGGAACGAAGACGCTCTTTCAGCAAGGCACCGTGGCGTAAATTTAGAGAACCGGCATTTGAGGCCAACTGCAGAACGTGCCTACAGCCACCAACGCTTATTTCGCTGTAGAGCATGAAGACAAGACGCAAGAATTCAGGTGTCGTATCGAGATGTGTGAATAGTACAGAGAGCCAATAGAAGGGAGCATTCCACCGAAACGTGGGCTACTGTCTAATGCTCCACAACCACAAAGTGGGGGTGGCTCATTACGCAAAAGGAAACCATGGGTCAGCCTGATACGGCCGATGCAGAGACGACACAGGTGTTCCTTTCGGTACAGGCGGAAGGAAGAACGCCAGGAGACATGTGTCACCTTTAGCGCACTTATTAGACAGGGAGGTAGCCTGCCAAGAGTTGGCCCATGACTGCGAAGTGGGATTTGATATGAAGCCATAAATACCGGGCAGGAGGGGTTATTGAAAAGGAGTGGGTGTGTAAGTGACTGCTCCTCCAGCCAAACGATCAGCAAGCTCATTACCTGGGATACCCACATGCTCAGGGACCCAAAGGAAGTAAACGGAACAAACAGCATGGTTAAGATCAGTGAGACTCATGGATGGCAGAGACGAAGGCATGGCGAGAAAAACACCGATAAATAGCCTGAAGGCCACTCATTGAGTCCATACGTAACAAAACGCGGTTGAGATTGGACTTTAATAAAAGTAAGGGCCTGGGAAACCCATCAATACCACAGTAAATACCTCAAACGCAGTTGGCAGGAGATGATTTTCCATGACAGAGGACGTGACGGCATATCCCACTCGATCAGCTGATTTAGAGCCATAGGTGTAAAAACAGCATCCCAAAACTTCCATAAAATTCGGCGGGAAAAAAGAACACCATAGTTGGAACAGAATCTTTCGGACCTCGGCAAAGATCCATCAGAATCCGAGGCCGAGGAACTAACCCAGTGGCGGTGTTGGGGAGAGAACGTGGGAAACAGGACAAAGAAGGAAGCTGAAAATCGGTGAAGAGATGCAAGGCAGAGCCCAACCGGTAAACCCGCCTGAGGGTGAGTATCAGGTGGGCGACGTCCTTGGTCTGGGAACAGGATAGAAAAGGAAGGATGAGTGGGAGAGGAACAGACAGCGATTGCAGAAGAAACTAGAAGCTGGGACCACGGAACAAAGGAGGGGGGGGGGGGGGGGGGAACCCAGCTTCAACCAGTAGACTACCAACATGGCTAATAGGGAAGGCACTGGTGGCCAAACATACCACAATGGGCTGGATCCAGAAGGTGCAGTGTGGAAGGAGCTGCCGAACCATGAACTTGATAACCGTAGTCCAAGCACTAAAGCCCGATAAAACTGAAGAAGAGTGGAACGATCTGCACCCCAAGAGGTGTGGGTAATGAAATGAAGGACACTGAGTTTACAAAAACATCCTATCTTCAGAAGTCTGATATGAGACAGCCATGTGAGCTTGTTGTAAAGAAGACCCAGGCAACTAAACTATGGGACCACAGATAATCATTGTGCATTGAGGTATAGCTCTGGATTGGGGTGGACCGTGATACAGCAACAGAAGCGGACCACCCGCGATTTTCAAGGAGGGAACTGAAACCTGTTTGAGAGGGTCAATGCAGACGCACGACATGTAGCAGCCTGGAGCTGCCACTCTGCATAGACCATCGAAGAGGAACTAACCTAATAGCAGTAATCATCCACATACAGAGCAGGGGTGACCGAAGGACCAATGGAGGCCTCAAGTCCATCTATAGTAATGAGGGAAAGGAGTACACTCAATACAGAACCCTGTGGGATGCCATTCTCCTGATTCTGTAGTGAAATGAAGAGTACCAACGCATACCCTGAACAACCGATGGAATAGGAACTGGCAGATAATGTGGAGTGGGCCCCAAAGACCCCACTCATGAAGGGTAAGCAAGATATGATTGTGCCAAGCTGTATCATAGGTCTTGCAAAGGTCCAGAAATACTGCAACCAAATGGCGACGCTGTGAAAAAGCCTGCCCAATGGCGGATTCCAGTCGAAATAAATGCTGGATTGGAGACTGTCCTCTCGGAATCCACACTGCTAAGGGGACAATGGATCCCGAGAGTCGAGGACCCAATTGAGCCAACAGGCTACCAGCCATTCCGGTAACTTGCAGACAACGTTTGTCAGACTAATTGACCGATAGCTTTCGACGAAGAGGGGGTTCTTACCAGGCTTAAGGACAGGAACCACGATGCCCTCCCTCCATTGATGAAGTGAAGTCACCTTGGAGCCATATACAGTAGAGCACCCAGAAGATGTCATAGCAATTGGTTATGAATGGAGTCTGGGTCAGGGGCCGTATCAAAAGTGCGCGAAGACGTTCCCATTCCTTAAAAGGTTCGTTGTAAGATTCTGACTGACAAGGGATAAAACATAAGGTGGAAGCTTTGGGCCACTGTTTCTGGTGAAGGAAAGCAGACGCATAGGTTTATGCTGATGCTGTCGCAAAATGTTCCGCGAGAATCGATGGGTATGTGCAAAGACCATCTGGGAGGGCAAGACCATCGCAAAATGTACCGCGAGAATTGACGGGTACATGCAAAGGCCATCTGGGAGGGCAAGACCAGAGAGGGTAGACTGCCGATGGCAGCCTTGGAGAGAGCGAAGTTTAGCCCATATCAGTGACATAGGGACAGTAGAACAGAGGGAAGAAACAAAGCTTTCCCAATACACCCGTTTGCTCCATTTGAGTAAGTTACGGGCTTTGGCGCGAGGGTGTTTGAAGGTAATAAGATTGACAGTGGACGGGTGCCTCTTAAGGTGCTGCAAATCTCGATGGCGATCACAGATAGCAATGGCAATGGCCGTACTCCACAGGACTTTGCGGCGGCGAAATGGTCCAGATGAGCGTGAGATACCGAGGCTAGCAGCGCGAACTATCTCAAACACGTCACGTAAGACTTCATCAATACAACCCGACAAATGGGGAGAAAAACCGACCTGTGCACGTTGTACGGCGACCAGTGGGAGGGAGGGATAAGAGAAAGATCAGTGGCACAAAAGGTACCATGACTGGCACTGAAATGGGTAGGGGAGCCATAATTAAGAAGGCACAAGTCGTGGTCTGCAAGAAACTGGTCTATGGGAAGACCCCAACTAGGTGGAAATGCACTGCCCCACAAGGGACGATGAGCATTAAAATCCCCGAGGAGGAGGAACGAAGTTGCTGAAGAAGTGCAGTTATGGCAGCAGGTGTAAGAGTCCTGTCAGGAGGGAGATAAAGATTGCAAACTGATCACAGAGTCCAGGTGGGCCCTAACAGACACCACTTCCAGTGTCCGAAAGAATAAATTATATATATAATAGGGCACACCGGCCATTTGACCTGTGCAGATGCACAAACAGTGCCCGAACTCTTACAGAAATCGGCAGTAAAGCCGCGAGTAATTAGTATAATGGACAGGGGCACTATGAATATAGTGCGGGACAGTAAGTTGCGAACGTGGGTCTCACGGGAGGCGTGCATTCCCACTATCCTGTGTCCTCGGTGGCTCAGATGGATGCCGGTTGGTTGGTTGGTTGGTTTGGGGGATGAAAGGGACCAGACTGCTACGGTCATCGGTCCCTTTTTCCAAAGACAAAGAACATCCACAGAGAATAAAAACGAGGAACAGAATAGATCACAGACGATACAGAACAAGACAAACGGAGACAAGGACAAGACAAAACGAACTAAAACCACACAGTGTGACAGTGGTTGGCCGACCATAGAAAGAAAAAAGGAAAAGCCAACCACTTAGAAACACATTAAAAGATCAGTTTAAAATCATAGGCCAAAGGCCAGAATCAAAACAAAAAATAAAACAGAAACACTCAGATGAAAGAATAAAAACTCCCTGCCCTAATAAAACGTAAAACTAAGGCAGCCATAACAGGGTCATCGGATAAAACGGCAGGGAGCGTATCAGGCAGCGCAAATGTCTGCCTGACCACAGCTAAAAGGGGGCAGGCCAACAGAATGTGGGCCACCGTCAAAGCCGCCCCGCAGCGACATACAGGAGGGTCCTCCCGGCGCAGTAAATAACTGTGTGTTAGCCGGGAGTGGCCAATGCGGAGCCGACAAAGGACGACTGAGTCCCTGCGGTTGGCTCGCATGGAGGACCGCCACACAGTCGTCGTCTCCTTAATGGCACGGAGTTTATTGGGTGTAATCCGATCGCGCCATTCAGCGTCCCAAAGCGCAAAAACTCTTCGGCGGAGGACCGCCCGCAAATCAGCCTCTGGGAGGCCAACATCCAGAGATGGTTTACTCGTGGCCTCTTTCGCCAGGCGGTCAACATGTTCATTGCCCGGGATACCGACATGACCGGGGGTCCACACAAAGACCACAGAGCGGCCGCAACGCGCAAGAGTATGCAGGGACTCATGGATAGCCATCACCAGACGAGAACGAGGAAAACACTGGTCGAGAGCTCGTAAACCGCTCAGGGAATCGCTACAGATAACGAAGGACTCACCTGAGCAGGAGCGGATATACTCTAGGGCTCTAAAGATGGCGACTAGCTCAGCAGTGTAAACGCTGCAGCCAGCCGCCAAGGACCGTTGTTCGGAATGGTCCCCTAGAGTTAGCGCATACCCGACACGACCAGCAACCATCGAACCGTCGGTGTAAACAATTCCAGAGCCCTGATACGTGGCCAGGATGGAATAAAAGCGGCAGCGGAAGGCCTCTGGAGGGACCGAGTCCTTCGAGCCCTGTGTCAAGTCGAGCCGAAGGCAAGGGCGAGGAACACACCACGGGGGTGTACGCAGAGGCGCCCGGAAAGGAGGTGGAACAGGGAAAAACCCAAGCCCACAGAGAAGCTCCTTGACGCGTACGGCGATCGGACAACCCGACCGGGGCCGACGGTCTGGCAGATGGACGACTGACTGCGGGAACAGGACACGATAATTTGGATGCCCGGGCAAGCTTAGAACATGGGCCGCATAAGCGGCCAGCAAACGTTGGCGCCGGAACCGCAGTGGAGGTACACCTGCCTCCACTAGTACACTGTCCACAGGGCTGGTGCGGAAAGCGCCAGTGGCAAGGCGTATCCCGCTGTGGAGAATTGGGTCCAGCACCCGCAACGCAGATGGGGATGCTGAGCCATAAGCTAGGCACCCATAATCCAGGCGAGACTGGATTAACGCCTGGTAGAGCCGCAACAGGGTAGAGCGGTCGGCGCCCCAGTGGGTGTGGCTCAAGCATCTCAGAGCGTTTAGATGCCGCCAACACGTCTGTTTAAGCTGCCGGATATGAGGCAGCCAAGTCAACCGGGCATCGAAAACCACCCCCAAAAACCTGTGGGTTTCCACCACAGCAAGGAGTTCGTCGCCAAGATAAAGCCGCGGCCCAGGATGGACTGTTCGGCGCCGGCAGAAATGCATAACGCGGGTCTTGGCTGCCAAAAACTGAAATCCATGCTCTACAGCCCAAGACTGCGCCTTACGGATAGCGCCCTGTAGCTGACGTTCAACAGCTGCAATGCCAGTAGAGCTGTAATAAAGGCAGAAGTCGTCAGCATACAGGGAAGCAGAGACAGAATTTCCCACGGCCGCAGCGAGCCCGTTAATGGCTATTAAAAACAGGCAGACACTTAAAACAGAACCCTGTGGCACACCGTTCTCCTGGGCGTGGGTGGAACTATAGGAGGCTGCGACTTGCACGCGGAAGGTACGATACGACAGGAAATTGCGGATAAAGATCGGCAGAGGGCCCCGAAGACCCCATCCATGAAGCGTAGAAAGGATGTGATGACGCCATGTCGTATCGTACGCCTTCCGCATGTCTAAAAAGACAGCGACCAGGTGCTGACGGCGGGCAAAGGCAGTACGGATGGCCGACTCCAGGCTCACCAGATTGTCGGCGGCGGAGCGGCCTTTCCGGAACCCACCCTGAGACGGAGCCAGAAGGCCCCGAGACTCCAGTACCCAATTTAAGCGCCGGCTCACCATCCGTTCAAGCAACTTGCAAAGAACGTTGGTGAGACTAACGGGACGGTAGCTGTCCACCTCCAGAGGGTTCTTTCCAGGTTTCAAAATGGGGATGACAATACTTTCCCGCCATTGCGACGGAAACTCGCCCTCGACCCAGAGACGGTTGTAAAGGTCGAGGAGGCGTCGCTTGCAGTCCACTGAAAGGTGTTTCAGCATCTGACAGTGGATGCGATCTGGCCCGGGAGCGGTATCAGGGCAAGCAGCAAGGGCACTCTGAAATTCCCACTCACTGAATGGAGCGTTGTAGGGTTCAGAAGCGTCGGTGCGAAAAGAAAGGCTCCGACGTTCCATCCGCTCTTTAATGGAGCGGAAGGCCTGGGGGTAATTCGCAGAAGCGGAACTCATAGCAAAATGCTCTGCTAAGCGGTTTGCAATGACGTCGGCGTCAGCACAAACTGCTCCATTCAGTGAGAGCGCAGGGACGCTGGCAGGGCTCCGATAGCCGTAGACGCGTCGAATCTTGGCCCAGACCTGCGAAGGAGTGACATGGAGGCCAATGGTGGACACATACCGCTCCCAGCACTCCTTCTTGCCTTGGCGGATAAGGAGGCGGGCCCGCGCACGCAGCCGTTTGAAGGCGATAAGGTGGTCTAAGGAGGGATGTCGCTTGTGACGCTGGAGCGCCCGCCGGCGATCTTTAATCGCTTCAGCGATTTCAGGCGACCACCAAGGCACAGCCTTCCGCCGAGGGGACCCAGAAGAACGGGGAATGGCAGATTCGGCGGCAGTAACGAGGCCGGTGGTGACCGATTGAACCACCGCATCAATGTCATCACTAGAGAGAGGCTCAATAGCGGCAGTGGAGGAGAACAAGTCCCAGTCAGCCTTATTCATAGCCCATCTGCTAGGGCGCCCAGAAGAGTGACGCTGTGGTAGTGACAGAAAGATCGGAAAGTGGTCACTACCACACAGGTCGTCATGCACACTCCATTGGAGAGACGGTAAGAGGCTAGGGCTACATATTGAAAGGTCAATGGCGGAGTATGTGCCATGCGCCACACTGAAGTGTGTGAAGGCACCATCATTTAAAATCGAGAGATCGAGCTGCGACAATAAATGCTCAACGATGGCGCCTCGACCTGTTGCCACTGACCCACCCCACAGAGGGTTATGGGCGTTGAAGTCGCCCAATAGCAAGAAAGGTGGCGGCAATTGGGCTATCAGCGCAGCCAGGACATGCTGCGAGACATCACCATCCGGTGGAAGGTAAAGACTGCAGACGGTAACAGCCTGTGGCGTCCACACCCGAACAGCGACAGCCTCTAAAGGTGTGTGGAGAGGGACAGACTCGCTGTGCAGAGTGTGAAGGACATAGAGGCAGACGCCACCCGACACCCTTTCATACGCTGCCCTGTTCTTATAATAACCCCGATAGCCACGGAGGGCGGGGGTTCGCATTGCTGGAAACCAAGTTTCCTGAAGAGCTATGCAGAAGAAAGGGTGACGGCTGATAAGTTGTTGGAGCTCAGCTAGATGGTGGAAAAAACCGCCGCAGTTCCACTGGAGGATGATAGTGTCCATGGCTGAGAAAGGCGTGAAAGGACTGGGAAGGCAATTTACGCCGCTTGTTCACTCACTGCCACCGATTCAGTACCCGTACGAGAGGCATCCATGGCGTCTGAGGGACCAGCGAGATCAAGGTCCTCAGCGGACGCTAGAATCTCGACTGCATCCTCAGACGCAGAGCGCGAAAGGTGCGGTGGGGTTGGCGCCACCGCAAGTTCTTTGGCCTTAGAGGTCTTTCTCTTGGACTTCTCTCGCTGAACCTTGGGTTGCACCGGCTGGGAAGGCTTCACCGATTCAGTCTCCGGGACAGAGGAGGATCGTGAAGCCCTACGCCCGGCCGCTGGTGAGGACTTATGCCACTGGCGGCCGTCATCCTTCCCGCTGGTGGAACCCTGGGAAGGGAGGGTCCCAAGGGAACTCTTACGGGCGAGAGTAGCCGAAGAAGTTAGACGCTTCTCCGGCTGAGAAGCGGGGACGGACGTCCCCGACGGGTGGGAGGAGGTTGCTCCTGAGGTAGGTGGTGCAGGAGCAACCGGTTGGGTAGAGCCCCCCACAGGCAAGGGGGCAGGAGGAGTCGTACTGCTTATCGAGCTGGCTGGAAGTCTCGAAACTGATGGGGCTAGCACAGTTGTCGTAGCAGCTGCATAAGAAGATGTCATTCTCACAGGATGGAGTCTGTCATATTTCCTTTTGGCCTCAGTATAGCTCAGCCGGTCCAGGGTCTTATATTCCATAATTTTGCGCTCTTTCTGAAAGACTTTGCAGTCAGGCGAGCAAGGTGAATGGTGCTCCCCGCAGTTGACACAGATGGGAGGCGGGGCACATGGAGTATCGGGATGAGATGGGCGTCCGCAATCTCGACATGTGAGGCTGGAAGTGCAGCGGGAAGACATATGGCCGAACTTCCAGCACTTGAAGCACCGCATCGGGGGAGGGATATAGGGCTTGACGTCACATCGGTAGACCATCACCTTGACCTTTTCCGGTAACGTATCACCCTCGAAGGCCAAGATGAAGGCACCGGTAGCAACCTGATTGTCCCTCGGACCCCGATGAACGCGCCGGACGAAATGAACACCTCTACGTTCTAAGTTGGCGCGCAGCTCGTCATCAGACTGCAAAAGGAGGTCCCTATGGAAAATAACACCCTGGACCATATTTAAACTCTTATGTGGAGTAATAGTAACGTTAACATCCCCCAACTTGTCACAAGCAAGTAACCTGCGTGACTGGGCGGAGGATGCCGTTTGTATCAGTACTGAGCCAGAGCGCATTTTAGACAAGCCCTCCACCTCCCCAAACTTGTCCTCTAAATGCTCGACGAAGAACTGAGGCTTTGTGGAGAGAAAAGACTCCCCATCAGCTCTCGTACAAACCAAGAATCGGGGCGAATAACTATTACCTCCATCCTGAGACTTACGCTCCTCCCACGGCGTGGCCTGAGAGGGGAACGTTTTCGGATTGTACTTTTCAGCATTAAATTGAGCCCGAGAACGCTTAGAGACTGCTGGCGGCTGGCCGCCAGCGAGAGATGATGTACCACGCTTCATTGCGGGTCATCCGCCCTGATGCCACCTACTCCGACCAAGGGCCCTCCCCACGGGCGCCACCCAGCCGCAGCAATAGCCACCTGGCAGGATGTCCATTGCCGGGAGTCCTGATGCCCCAGGGAGACGGGCATCTACTCCTTGGCATACGTGGGGAGTTAACGGCGCAGGCATCAGTAGAGCGATCCCTGTGTTGTCAGGGGGCTACAACCAAGAGGGTACATGGCGGCCCCACCACAACGGACTGGCTACCGTGCTGGATCTTAGGTGCAAAACTGTCCAAGGTCGTCGTCGCAGTTAAAAGAAACACTGCAGAGTGCAGCGTGGGAATCGCATCCAGGGACGTATCCTCGCCCAAGAGATGGAAAACGAGCGGAACACCATTGCAACGACGAAAAAGCCGGCTAAAGGTCTCAATGCACGACGGATACAGTGCACCACGTAAGGCGCCCTTCCCCAATTGGCTCGCTCTTCGGAATAATTTAGAAAGATGGAGGTCAAACCCGAGAGGGGACCATCACATAAGGCCGAAACATGTGAGACTCCTTTTAGTCGCCTCGTACGACAGGCAGGAATACCGCGGGCCTATTCTAACCCCCGAACCCGCAGGGGGACAGATGGATGCCGGCACGGTAACTCAGCGCGTTCTGTCGGAGGGTTAGCTGCCCACTAATTTAAAAAAAAAAAAAATTGAGTTAATGGATCGACGACGAACTGCAACAGGTGTATTGCAACGTCCGCCACGAGCAGACGCAACGAACGAAAACTAAAGATTTAGAAATGGATAGAGCGTCTGAGATCCCGGGTTCGAGTCCCGGTCCGGGCACGTTTTTTTAACTGTTCCCGTTGACTTATCAACGCCTGTATGCAGCTAGGGGTATTTACTTCATTGTAAAGCCGTTTCTCGTTGGGAGGAATCTTCTCAGGAAATTCCTATCACCAACTTTCTCCTCTGAATGCGAAAATATTTTGTTGTCGCCGAGCTACATAAGGAGAAACTATGGCCATGATTAAGTAAGGGAAATCAGAGTTATAGATATAGGTGTTCGTTCTTTCCGCGTGCTGTAAGAGATTGGAGTTTTAGAGAATTGTTAACGTCGTTCGATGAACCCTCTGCCAGGCACTTAAATGTGATTTGTAGGGTATCCATGTAGATGTAGATAGATGTTCCTACTTGCATTAGGTATTTCACTTCCTAATTTTAATTGCATATACTTCCAGAAAAATTATGTGAACTATCAACAAATTTGCTGCTGTACTGTATATAGCGTAGGGGGACTAAAGATGTCCCATAGTGTTCGTTTGACCGAACACGTTCAGCAGTGGACATTGGCAACACACACATTAACACTAACATTTCTAAGCTATTTCTCATGCAGAAGGCTTGTAGGCCTGTGATCCCTTATATCCACAAATAATTTGCAATCACCGTTACTACTTCGTCCATTTTGTTAATTACTTCCACATTGTTTCTATAGAACTGAGTGGTCTTTCACTGTTAAGTGAATGTACAACCTAACCAGCACGTGGAAGACCGAACAAGAGCGTACTTTCAGATACAAAACATCTTCTCCAGAGAATTTATAACTTCTTGAAGGAAAAACAGTTACTTCAGCACATCCATACTATTTCGAAGCGCTGACTATTCAGGGAACTTCAGGTTGGTTGGTTGGTTTGGGGGATGAAAGGGACCAGACTGCTAGGGAACTTCAATAGAGGCCTACTAATGTTAGTGAACTGGGACATTAACAGTGGTATTGTTGGCAATTGAAATACCGGTTCGTGCACGAAGTACGAAAAATCGCTCCCTGACAAGCTTAGTACCTCCTGTGGCGATGAAGTAATGTCTTATGGAAGATGCTCTACATACTACTCTTTACGTTGTGATTATAAATTTTAGTACAAACTAATGAACATGTTGTAGACGGTCATTTCCATCCTAGGCATTTTAATCCACTAATCCAAGAACTTTTGCCTCATGGAAACTATCAAAAAATATTTCACCGATCTGTTTTTACCAGTGGCGTAACTGTGTGGTCTGCGGCCCCACGAGAAATGCGTGCCCCGCAATGAGCTTGTGACGTCACTAATCGCATAGCGAGGCCTAGAAGAAAGACGCGTTAACACTTAAGTTTGCACGTTCGAACTAGAATTGCATCTTCTACGGGAATCCGCTATTATGGAGGCTTACTTTTAGTACTACAATGATTGGAAGTCAGCAGGTCTACTTATGATGTGCAACAGCTGTACTGGGATTATAAAAATTAAAATCATGCCAAAATTGTAATCAGTTGCATATGGCACCACTTATTTGAAACGAGGACTTAAGCAGATGAGAATGCTATAAACAAGCCGTTATACCATTTATATGGAGTATTTATCGTAAATTTCGTTTTACTTTTAATCAGTAAGACTTCATAATAGGAGATTCCAGTAGAAGATTCAAGTTCCGTTAGTACGTACACGTCCAGCTACGAGTTAACAGGTCTAGAAACTTGTCTGCTGAACAGAGCTAGCGAGTTAAGGCCTGCCTTCATGACGAAAGCGCCGCTGCCTATTTTTCTCGTGGGCCTCTTGCCTTGCCCGCGTAACATGCAAACGCTCGGCTACGCGCAAAGCCCACGGGCAATCAATGCCAGTGGAAAGGTACTTGCTGAAGGTCTTAACTTTGTCGTGTTATAAGGAGCTGTGTATTTAAACGCCGCAGTGAATATATACTGAAGTTACCTGGAACGAACTCCCTCACCACAGGAGACTGCCACCAGCACCAACACTTCACACGTGTTTTGAAGTACACCATAGGGCCCGTTTATCACGTTGGTGCCGGCGTAGTTCCTTTGTGTCGCAATTGTTTACTTCTGGTCATGGTTTTGGGTGGAGTGTTATTTGGTGGCACACTTGTTAGATGTGTATGTTTGGAAATTTTTCGTTATCTTTGTGAGTCATTTGACGGCGCTATCCGAGTGGGCGAGGTTCGCTGGGAGTTACTTTTATTTTGCATATTATGAATTAGTTCTTGTGTCTGGTATTATTCGGCGCGTGTGTTTCTTGTGGTTTGAAAGTTTGTTTTCCTTTTTCTTAGTAATTGATGTTAAGTCTGAAGCTCATGCACTGATGCCATGGGTGATTTGGTGCTTACAGTCATGATCTTTCCTTCATGGACAGGTCAGACATTTTGCCATTTCAAAATGCACTTTAGAATGGCTACATAGCCAAAATCAATTGTGAGCAATAAACTAACAATTAACACGCCAACAGCGGAAATTTACTTTAGAAACTTTTCTTCCGATCATGTCCCTGCAGTTGGTTTGGTTGACTGCAGACGACTTGCTTTTCACTGTGCGCGTGCGTCAAATTAGATTTGTTTGTCGGTGACTGGTTGGTATATTCCTTCTTGGTTTGTTTTTAATCCATTAAGTATGGTTTGGCTTTAGCATTTTAGTTCTTCGTGTGTTTTTAATTGAAAATTGAGGTACTTTGATTCATTGTTATCGAGGGCCTCGTTTGGGCCATAGGTCAAGTGAAGATTTCGATTCCTATGGCTATCTTTTGTAGCCTTGTTGAATGTTTAGCCTTTTTTGTGAGGTTATTTTAGTTCTGGTATGGTGTTATTGGTGTTACGTTTCAGCTTGTCCCCACTAAAGCCAGTACTTCCTGTACTTTCCCCATCCGCTTTAATTTTATAACTGTAGTGGAGTATTTGGTGTTTATCGTTGTTCGTGGGTCCCTTTCGTGGAGTTGCGATAACCGTATTGCATATGCTGGAAATAGGCGTGTCGGCCGTCTTTATGCCATGGGTCGGAACATACGTGGAACCTTAAATTTCGGTTTTGCTCAGCATTCAGAGAAGTACGTTCTACATTGCTTCCCACCTAAAGTACATTGCATGTAATAATTCGAACTGAGCAAGTGTTCCTAACACCAAATACAATACGAAGTTATCACTGCCATAATTAAGAGCAATGTAGAAAAATGAAAGTCTGCTACGCTCGTGTACCTTGCACGTGTCAAACCTTTTACATTCTTTAAAATTCTTTACGCTGTGTGAAGTACAAGGATCAGCTGAAAAGTGAGGTGGTGGTTTCAGAAACAGTCTACACTCAAAGACAAGGCAGTTTAAAAAAGGACTAATCGAGAGGTTACCTCCATAATGGCCGAGAATTGGTCAGTTTCGAAGGCGCTGGATGATATCCACGATGATCCAGGCAGGTCCTGCAGCAATTGCCTAACAGGACACTCACGTTGATTTTAAGGGCAACCGTTTGCAATTTTTCGAAGGGGGTAATTTGTTTCAATTTTTAACACATTTATAAAAGATATTCATTTTATTATTTCAGTTTTCAGATAGAGGAAATGGACTCTTAGGTTATAAAATAGCGAATCCCATTACGGAAGTCCTAATTTTGATTTTTAGTAGATGTGAAAATACGTCAAAGAACAGTTACAATTAGCTCGAATTAAAAGCTCAAGGCGACGCCTTTCATTTACTTCATTAAGTGAATGGTGAGTAGTGAAAAATCCCGTCTATTTCATTGAGTGAGGTGGTAATCGGATCCCCCTGAAGTGAAGGGATTGGTTCGTCTGGTATCCACTGCCTCACCTGTCAACCAGCTCCGGCTTCAAATGCATTAGAACTGCCTCAGCGGTTTAAACGACTGAACAGGTGAACAAAACTGAATACTGAAAGCCCATGTCGAACGAAATGTTCACCTGCTTGTACAGCTGTGAGATTTTAAAGTTAATGCTGCCATACTAACTACTTTCACATGCACGCTGAAGCTTTCCTGCTATGCGAATCCAACTACGAATATATTGCCAACGGAAGATGAGCATATAACTATCAAAGATTTTCTACTTTTGATAATGGATTTTGCTTATTTGACAAGTTATTTGAATAAAGGTGTTTAACAACGAAATCCGGTTTGTGTGTGCACCACACGCATCTGAACACCGGTTAGTCCTTCTGTAAGATTGGTGCTACACGGTTGCTGAGGAGTACGTGTATATAAATATTGCCCACCAACGACTGATCATTCTATTCCGCAACTGGTTTGTCAAATTACGATTCAGGTAGAAGTCATCTGTTATAAATGTTACGTATTTTGAGGTTTCTTTAATGACAAATGTGCAACAGTGTTACGTACTAGCATCATATTACACTTCTACCGAAAATGTGATTATAACCAGTACTAGAATGAAACAGAAGTAGCAAGGACGAATAAATTGTGAATTTCCTGTGGTAACCGGAGGCAACCACAGACGCTCAACTAGCACACGTTTTAGCAGTGGGTAAGCTTTCTATGAAACAGAAAACTTGACACTGATTTTGAAAACATTGCTATCATGTAACATTTACATTAGGTAACATTCAACTGCTGAGCCAAACTGACTGGTTGTTGGCCCTCTGTTGAGCATGTGAACCGTGTTCTGAAATAAACATATCTCAAACGCAAAATTTGACAGGAAATTGAACCCATTACAAGCCAAATAAAATGCGTACTCAATGAAAACGAACATTACGTACCAAAGCACAATATGAACGATGCATGTTAGACTAAGAAAGTCCACAAAACCGAATTACTGCTCTACTGTGAAGAAAATATTAGAAATTACAAGTGTTTACTGAAAGTTTGCTTTCTGACACGACAAGCAAGACACTTCACTTCACACTCTTTACTACGCACTGTTTGCGCAAGGGCGCAATGTAAGGTCCACCTCGAAATAAAATTGACTTACCTCTCGCTCAGCAAGCTTTTTTGTCTGCAGTACTCACGCTCTCCAAATCAAATACAAATCAAGAGATGCTGAAGCTAAAGATAAATGATTTACTCTAAATTCTTATTGTCAGAAAATTGTTGCTTCGTGCGGCGTAAGTTGCATTGGACATACTACAAAATTCATAGTTTTACTATGAATCGTATGTGGGTTTCACTTTACAGGCAACCGTTACTGAGAAATCGAAGTGACAGGAAAGGACAGCAGAACATAAGAAGGCTATAAATCAAAATTGTCTCATTAGAAACATACCTTAGAAATTCCTGAAAATCAACATAAGAATAGGAAAGTATTATCCCTAGTTTTTTGTCTCCATAATGTATTCTAGACAGCTTCTCCCAAATACACGGAAAATTGATTTCATTCTTTAAGGAAAGGACTGCACACTTCTATGCCTCAATTTCTCAGAGCTGAACAGCTAACAATTCAACCACAGATTAAACACAGTCGAGGGTCTGTGTCTACACATGCAGTGCGATAATTTATCTTTGTTCCAGTACAATAAAGGTGAATTATTTACAGTAACAGGAAATATGAGAAGCTATACACATGTATTACTTTTAGTTCGAGGCGTCACGCTCTTAATTAGTTTCCAAGTTTCAGCTATGGTCTTCAAAGGGTTGCCAACGTTATTAGTTCATGTATCTAATCACGTTGAGTTTTTCATACTGTGTTACGTTTTGGTTACATATAACCCTAAGTGGGTCCAACCGAAACCTGTCACCGCCGATCTGTGACCTAGACAAGTGTTGCACAGATCGCCTGCTACGTAATCTGATAATGTAACTGCTAGCCGGTAGCTGTAGTTCGCCAAGTATCACACCACTCAACCAAACTCGCTGGAAACAGTTCCCTTTTTGACTCGGCTTCAGATGCAACCATCGTTCACTCCGCACGCGTTCTCCGTCACCAAGCAAACGTCAGCGCAATTCCAGCCGCAGTGACTTGTGCACAGCTAACCTGTGCTGCCACACGGTAGGGTAGGCCAACCTGGTGGTCCCACAGCAACGAGCACTAAATTTTCGTACCACTTTCTATAGAATCGGGGAGTCGTGTTTTCAGAAGAATTCCATTGACTAATCACTTGGCTTCGTACAGTGTCTGCAAAACTATTAGAGCTGAGTTTTAACCTATTGTGTCATGAGAAACTATGAAACAAGATAAACTATTTTCTATCGGAAAATTACATGTCCACTCACACAACAGAAAAGTGAAAATGGTAACAGTCCAGCTGAACAAAAATTGTTTATAAATCTGAAAGTATAGTACCGGTACAGAGACAGCAGAAAAATTTAGAACTTCTTTATTAAAAACGGTAGTGTGGCAGCACTTCCGTATTTGTATCAAAACGGATTTTTTGGTGAAGGTAGTCAAGTTGTTATCGCCCAGAGCTCCACAGCCAGTATGTTACGAAAGCTTTATGGGTGTAGTACCGCGTCATATACAAAATTACTTCCGCTCATGAAACCAACGTTTCAGCCACGGTTTTAGTGGCCGCCGCTTGGGTGTACTTATTGCTGCCCATAACTGACACGGACTCTGATTATCCGCGTGCTGCGCCGCAGTGTTTCTCAAAAGTAATCAGTTTCAAAAGGTGCGAAGGATATTCTCCGATGGTTACAACCCCCAAACATCTACACAGCCGTGGTAACGGATGAAAGCAGCCAAGGTAGGCGGGACAGGGACGAACTGCAGCCAGCAGCGCGCTTTCCTTGTGTGGAGGGCGCCAACGGCCGGAATGGTGAACACCTTCGCCTCGTTGGTATGCTGCCAGTCTTCTGCAGCACCCTGAAGACAGATGTGCTACGCTGCACCAAGGATGAGATACATGCTCTGCACACTGGTGGTGTATACCACTTGTCAGTGAGTAGACATGTATATTGTTGAAAGCGGTACGCCAATAGCAAATGGGCATACGGGATGACGAACGTTACATCCGCATTGGGCAGTACAACAGACCTACAGAGGCAGGAAACCACAAATACTGCGGCAGTGCAATTAAATGTAGTGACACTTAAGAGGGCGAAATGCAAGATCAAAGAATCCACCAAAATGCTCGGCACTATTCGCCGATGACTACCAATTATGGACTGCAGCGTATCACCACTCCCTCCACCAGCGAATCCATTACAATGAACTTTCCCACTCGTCCACTAGCAAACAGAACCTATTAATTGCAGTTTGACGTCATGCTCAGAAGAGCCATCATGGTAATTTAAGTGATTCAGTAGGAAAAGACAACACCACAAGACCCATTAGAAGGCCACTGAACCGTAGCCCAAGAAATGGTTTCATCAATGATACCATTTGACTCGTTACCATACGAACGAAACTCCTCTGACGGAAGTTCAAGGCCTTTCACATATTGTCAATTGTCTGACAAAAGTATTCTTAGTTTGTACACAATTTCACACTGTCCGCAGTTGGCTTCAGTGTGTTGCACGTTTTAAGGGCCCTACCCAATCTAGCTATCGGCTGACGGACCGATAAATTGTACGTATGTAGGTGTTTTGACCGACCGAAAAACACTCCTTGTTCCGATGTCGGGCGAGTAGGCCGCACGTTACCCAACAAACTATGCCGTGTGTAACGCTGTCGTGCTAACCTTCGGAGGAAAGTTGGCCTTGTCACTGTGCGTGAGATTAAATACACACGACAGGGTGCGAGGCGGTCGAAACCTTAAGGGCACTTTGTGGGGAAATTAAAAAACTGCAAATCTTGGGACACGTCAAGCGAATATAGCAATATAGTTGCACGAAATGCACTATTTTTAACTAATGCGTTAGGGTTTCGCGTGGCTCAGAGGAAATTCGTCGAATTTCTGTTTTTAGATCTTGTTTTCAATAGTTATGAGTAATTTAAAAACTGGAATATCAACGTTTAGTGGTCGTTAATTCTTAAGATACACAGCGCTCTTCAAGATGGAACAGATTTTCAACATTTATTGCTTCCATCATACAAAAACAGTTCCAACGTTCCTGGGTAGAGAACAGTTCAAATTTTTATGCGTTCAACGTTAGCCCCATTTGTTACACAACAAATACCAGAACGATGGCTCACTTCGTGCCTAACACGAAGTAGCTGGTGTGTCATTGTCGAACTCACAGGTTGAACAATACGACGAGTGTGAGGCATGGTGGAGGGGAGGGGGGAGGGATGAAAATGCGGTCTTTTACATGACCCCACAAGTAAGTCACAATATGTGACCTCTTGAAACCTGGAAGGCCACCGGCGATAAAGCTCCTCCAAAGTCTCCACACTATCTTGCGACTTACTTGTGTGGTCACGTAAAGGACGTCTTTACCACCCCCCTCCCCTCCCAATGCCTGACACTCTTGGAAGTGTCAGACATCGCGTTGTTCAAACTTAAAGACACCATCTGCTTCGTGTGTGGCAGGAAATGAGCTGCCATCTTGGGATTTGTCGTTTAAGATTGTGCTTTCCTTTTACGCATAGAAATTTGAATTTTTCCTCTTTCCAGGAACACTGGAGTTGGGTTTAAGTCTTCCTTTTTGAATAGTCCTATACTTGCTTCATGCTTTGAACGTTTAAAGTCTAGCCTGTATCCAAACTACTACGAAGAGCGAAGGATAGAATATTTTTACAGGTTTTACAATTGCCAAGTACTTCATTTCTGATGTATCTGTATTATTAGATTATGTACACCATCACCACGTCTGGTCTTTCGTGTTCGGATTTAAAATAAGTTTCTTAATCTTTGAAGTCATTTTATGCTACATACATAATGTTTATTTAAACCGTCTTTTTTGCTTTAGCGAGATTTATTACCTCGCAACTATACATCAGGTTGCGCGTTTCACGAATTGTATTAACTGATAACCATGGGATACAACAGCACTGAATTTGAGGTACTCCTGACTTCTGACAGTCACTAGAAACCATGAAGTTGTTAACAACCTCTTATTCTTTTTCGTTAAGAATGGTTTGATATTCAGCAACTCTGAAATGAATAATTCGCCCCTTATCAGGTAATTATGAAAGTTATCGAGGCCCAGCTGCTGAAGTAACAGAACGTGGTTGAATTTCTTTGCTCGCATTAGTCACTTTAGTCCATAGCTCAGCTTTTTGGCCTCATTACCTCAGATAGTTTATGCAAACCCCTGTTTCCGTGTGAAACAAATCGGTATCTCTTAAGACAAAATGAACTTTAGATAAGGTCGGGACGTGTTCTGGCTGCCACTAAATTGGTTGGTTGACCGACATATTGATGCCTAAGTAGGAGCCCTTAGTGGAAGTAATATCGTATTGTGAAATCAAAGAGTAAGTTGAAAATTTTTTCATAAAAAGCACATCTATGTCATGTGTTATCTATGTCCGAGTTAATTAGCATTAACGTTAACCTATCAGTTCATCCGCTCGGAAATTCAAGCGTCGGAAGGAGACTGTCGCCAAACGTGTCCTTCGGTTATTCCTAAAATTAAACAGGAGATTAAAAAATTTGGAGTGTGACGGTAGTAGGGATCGAACCCGAGCCAAACACTGAGCAACCTGGTGCGCCATCATCTACGCTATGAGAACTGACAGTTGTATGTGGAGGGCACTTTAATTTGCGCTCGGAACAACCTGACTTAACTTCAGTGTTAATTAACTCTGAAACAGTGCAAGGTACGTTATTTTTTTCCTTGTCTTTTCAACACAACCTACCCTGGCACACCCCTTACAATCTATTAGGATTGTTTCTCACAACCTCTATATATGAAGTGCATGCCTACCCTACAGACCTACATCGCACCTAAAATTTGGTAATATGTTTCACACCAAACGAGTATGTTAACGAGAGAAACGAGTTGGTGGCTCCATTTCCTCTCACCACTAGAGGTGACCAATTGTCCGTTCATTCTGCACGGGACGTTAGTGAACATGGGAGGTAAGTAACGTCAAAGTCATAAGACGTATGCTGTCGCATTTTCTCCTTGGGCAAAATACTGAACTTTTTCAGTTACTATAAGATACTACGCACCAACAGCACCTACTCGTTCGATTTCCGAGTAAATCTATTCTCTAGCATGCGTGAAGTTTTCTGGCTGTTGTCTGAAACATTTCGGTTGATTAGAATAATTCTTCGTAAGGTATCAGTTCAATAAAATTTCTCATACTTCAGGGGCTAACCTATCATCAAATTAAGGTTTTATTTTCTACATGCTACAGCTTTGATTGGCGCTTCCGTTAATATACACAACGCGAGACTAAAGGCAAATCATCTCACCTGCGCTACAGTAACTTTTTCGATGTCGCGAGTAACAAACTGTATTGTCATGGTAAATATGTAGCTGTGAAGCTGAATCTCACCATTGGACCAGAAAACCCGATACCAATGGCTTTGCGCTTAGAGCAAATTCTGATGGTAACAGCCTGGAAACGGCGATTGTGGAAATGTTGCCGGCACGCAAGTCAGGTTAAGCAACAGATCTTAGACCGTAAAATCACAGCACCTAGCTACGAACGATATTTAAGCTATTTGTTTCAGTGTGAGGTAAACATTCGCATCGAAATTAAATACCACAGTATTTAAGACTGACTCAGTAACAACTTACGTTCTCTTTATTTTGATTAACACCCAAGTAGTACATGAATGACATGTCCAGACATTTACTGGGAAGACTACAATCAATGAAGTGTTTAAATTTCTTAGAATTTCAAGTAATCTAACGTAATGGCACGTAAGGTGACAATTTTCCACAAATTTGTTAGTTTCAAGAAAAATTCAAGCACTCACTGTCAGCAGCTTATATCACTGAAACTTCATAAATTCACCGCTAAGATCATATTCGGCTGTTCAGTTAGCGTCCATGCTATAGCACCTACCCAGATTTTACATGAGAAAAGCTAAGTGTGATTTTTTTTACTGTTCTAACAGTTGCTAAATGGTTCATTTCTTATGTACCTGTGGCATTTATTACGCAGTGTGCGCAACCACCATGTTTAGACTGCCTTCGAATTTAGTTTTTTAAACTTACTTGTCAGTTTGTGTTACATACATCAAATTTTACATTACCATGATTTATTTCTGTAGCAAACTATAAATCACGCTGCATGTTTCACGAGTCATTGTAAGTAATAATTGTGGGATACAACAGCACTGGAAATACAGAAGCGTCCTATCCTACCCGTCGGCTTTGACCCATGACGTCACAAATATGGCGGAAACTACCATAAACGTCAATTCCAATATGGCGGATATAAAAACATCGCATACGTATCATAAACACGAAAATACATAGAAAAACAACACACACACACAGGTTTCACAAAAAGCCTAATGACTAACGGGACAAGCGTGGGAAATTGGGGGTTTTTGGGTGGGGAGAAACTAAATATACACAAATTTAGCCACCGACCGCCATACAAAACCACGCAAAACGACGAAAAAATCGACATCACAAAACTCACCAAATACCACAAAACGCATTCTTATCCGGAATCAGACACTTCCCTTGACCTATATAGATCTACAGTAGCTCCCGATCCCATAAATTGGGATCGAACACTTCCCTTGACCTATATAGCTCAACAGCATCTCCCGATCCCATCTCCCATTACAAAAATCAACATACTCCACCAAACATTGAGATTGAACACTTCCCTCCAACTATATAGCTCAACAGCAGGTACCAATCCCATAACTTAGGATCGACCACTACCCATGACCTATGAACTCAAACATCTCCCAATACGAATACCAATACCAACCTTCACAGCCACAAATCTCAATGAAACACTTCCCTATACCCAATACACAACACATACGCCAAAAACAAAAAAGGGAACTTACCACAAAAAACCACAACCGAATACACTTAATAACAAACTCACCCGACGTACAGCAATCATTACATTAACCATCACACAAAACAGTTAACTCACTAATACAAATTCCGCTTCAAAACCACGCACGCAGCACTCACCACTGAGCAACAGCAAACTGACCCCAACACACCAAACAAACGTAAACCATGAACACACCACCAGAGAGCACAACAAACAACACGACATCTACAAACACGCCACAATCACAAACCAAACTCCGCGCCGTAATGACGTCACACCACAACACGCTTACGTCACGGGTCAAAGCCGACGCGTGAGATCGGATGTTTCTGTTGACCCACAGCACTGACAGATCCTCTGCTATGGGGCAGAAATCAATGTAGGCAACAGCCTCTCACAACTACCCGTTTTCGTTAAGAATGATTTGATTTCAGCAGGTCCGAAACACACGATTCACCCATTCCTACATAATTACGAAAACCATCGGCTCCCAGCTGCGTAAGTAGCGGAACTTGGATGAATTTCCTTCCTTGCATTAGTCGCTATTTTGCCCACAGCTTTCTGATTTTTTGGCTTCGTTACGTCTAGAACAGCCAAGGAAAACCCCCCTTGTTTCTGTGCAAAACCAAGGAGCTAGGTTAGGAAATCACAACACACCGGCACTGCAATCGCCGAGTGCAGTCTGTCGAGACGTGCCTGAAGGCTGCCACGAAATAGGGCAGTCAGCCCAAATGCTGAAGCGTGTGTAGGCGTCTTTGAATTGTTACAAGTTATAGTGGCCACAAAACAGTTATTCCTACAGTCTAAGTCTAAACCAGTCGTTCCCAGCCTGGTGGTAAAATTACATTTTCTGAGGGATAAAAACTGAATCATTCAATTCTGTTTCGCTCACGAAACAATTATTTTCAAAATATCATTACTATCTTCAATTTTGTAAGACATTCTGATGATGGAAGCTACCAGTAATTACTTTTTCTCAATAGCATTAATCTGATTGAGGTTACAGGTTTCTCAATCTACCCACTACACAGGTATGTTGTTCGTCCCGCACATTACTAATGATAAAAACGAAATATGTAACAGACACTAAATATCTCAAACAAATGTCTTCAAGTATTAGATAGTGTCTGCAGTAGTCCAGAAATTGCCTCATTACTTGCTTCGAAGCAAATGAATTAATGAACAACACGATACAGCAGTAACCATGTAAGAGCTACTACAGTGCTGTACTATTACTATTAAAGTGGTCAGAAAGTATAAACAGCTAGAAGTGTTCCAGTATCTGGCAGGTCAGAAGAGAGTAGTGCAGCAATCAAGTAATTTACGAACAGTAAGTACAGTGGAAACTAACTTGTTTGGTTTTAATTGGGGCTGCAGTGTGCAAGTCAAGCAAGTGCAGTAAGAGAGAGGATTAATGGAGGAGAAGGCGAAACATGTGTCCACTCTCTCTTTAGATAGTTAACTATCTCAGGAAGAGTTTTGAGTAGCATTTCCACACACCCACACACCCACACACCCACACACCCACACACCCACACACCCACACACCCACACACCCACACACCCACACACCCACACACCCACACACCCACACACCCACACACCCACACACCCACACACCCACACACACTTTAGTTACCTCCCAATGCTCCTGGCTTACAACACCGATGCCAACGGCGATTCATTTTCTAATTGAGTCTTCCCCGCATGAAAAATTCTACATTTGACTACAGAACGCAGCTACTTTGCTAAAATTCCCTCAGCAGTTATGGTTTGAAGTTAGGAACTAGCGTCTGCACTAAGAAAGTTTTTGTTTTTCGTTTTTTACTACTAAGAACATACCGACAAGTAACGTTTCAACTTTCTTCCGCATACGTAAGTAAAAATTGTTTCAGGAAGTAATTAAAGTTATCGGAAGCCCTTTATACAAAGCATATATCGGCATCACGACTTAGGTTATACGTCGTCTGTGCATAAACCGTCAATATTTTCTAACAACTACACTGTGCAGCACATCAGCATATGTTCCGTACTCACCAAGGACTGCAGCGATGAACAGTAAACCGCAGTGAGGTGAAGTCCAGGACACACTGCTCGCGTAATACAGGCAACCTCCTCACCACCCTAAGATGAGGTTTCCACGACGAGCGAAAACCGCACAACAAACGCCACAAACTACGGCAGTCAACGCTAGTGAAGTCAATGGGGTGTAGCAGCGTGCACAGATACTGAGATACCACGTTGTCGACTGTAGCGCCCTCCATACGAGGAATCGGCAAGCATCAGTTCTCGATATCACACAATGTTCGTAATCAACAAATCAGAAGCGAAATCGCACGACAGACTTCCCAGGAACGATTGTCGATATCGGATGTGTATTTTAATACGAAGAGTCTTGGTTTCTGGTACTTAACAGCGTATTAATTTAAGACTGAGGTGTTCGGCATGTATTAATGTTGGATCACGGAAAATAGTTTCAGTTAACCTACGAAGGAAATTTAATCAGCTCGATATTCCACTTAAGTAAGGTAGCGGGGAGAGAAGCATCGCCGGCCGAAGTGGCGCTGCAGTCTGGAACCGCAAGACCGCTACGGTCGCAATCCTGCCTCGGGCATGGATGTTTGTGATGTCCTTAGGTTAGTTAGGTTTAACTAGTTCTAAGTTCTAGGGGACTAATGACCTCAGCAGTTGAGTCCCATAGTGCTCAGAGCCACTTTTTTTAGATCTAAGAAAGCAACAGCGGTCTAGGTCTTCCTGTCTTCATTACGTATTCTTCTTTCTTGACATTCTACAGCCTAGAGTATCTCCTCATTATGGTTCTATGTAATAAACAGTATATCACATGTAATAAACTTTGCAGTAGTTTTAACAGTTTATTTATTTGATGTATAACACTGCACATGATATACCGAGAGAAACTGGAGAGAAAACACAAACGGCACCATTTAACCAACAATCAGTTGTCACGTGCTAATGTCCATTCTTCTTACCCATTCGAGGCTCGATGATGCAGCTACGAAAAAGACGTTTGGATCACACAGGTAGCCTCTCAGTCTACACTCCTCGACTATGTGCCGGTTCGAAGCTCCACAACCAGCTTGGGCTCGACAGATTACCCCACATGTGCCTGTTCTGTGCGCACACTCAGAGTCTTGTTTGGATGCGATTCGTATACGTCCACTAATGCTGTGGGAGCTCAAAACCCTTCGTTTCTGTAGAGGGTAATGAGTATTCCGCACTTTGGGTGGGTCACTCATAGTCCTGGATTCACGTCATTAGTGTTAATGGTGAACCTGCTATCGGCAAGTCGTTTCGCCAGTCGCAGAGATGGGAGTCTGTAACCAACTCGGTTTGTTGTCAACTTTAATGAAATTCATGAAATTTTTTCATTAAAGAATATTTAATAATCTAATTTGTTTGTTTTAGTTAATTAATTTTTGTCTTTTCTTTCCTTCAGTAAGTACGAACTTTGTTGTAGAACCTTTCTCTTATTTACGTGTGGTAATAAAAATTCATTTTCAAAAGAATTACGTACATTTAAAAATTACGTGAACTCATATTAACTGATTAAGAATATTTAGCTGAGAATTAAATCCTTTACATAATTCGGCCTTGGCACACATTTTCTAAGTGCAGTGGGTTTTTCTTTTCTTTTTTTTTTATTCTAAATATTTACTGAATTCCTTCCCGGCGTTAGCTATGGAACACAAGACTGTCTCTATTAGCAGAAAATAGTTAAATATTGCCAAGCCGACATTTAATTATCACTGATAAAACATACTTCGCTATACATTTAAGTTATTTTAAAGAACCAAAATTGTTAAATTTCAACATTAACTATCCGCCTACGAATGCCCAAATGTGTAACTAGTTTAAAATTCATCAGTCTCAGGATCGCTGCAAAAGAAGAACATTTTCTTAATTCACTGCTAATTTTTATCTGTTCCCGATGTACGGGTTTGGTTAATTTTCCTTTAGCGGGACAATTTTTTAAATGTGCCGCCGCTGCAAATCGATCGGTCGCGGCACAGCCCAGCAACACCGCTAAAAATGCTGAAAATTCTTTAAATAAATATTGTAGATGACATGGGCAAGCTAATTTACATTAATAATACACACTTTTGATAAATTATGATATATTTAGACCCAACAATAATTCAACTCACATTAGTTTGTAATTTCTCCTCTAATGGCGGCTAAATCTAGATACAGACAAAAGAAGTCTACCCATTCATAAAACGCTTCGTCACAGCTTCCTCTCGCATTCAGCTCTACACGGAGATGACCAAAGAATACACAGTACGCGGTGCTTTTATACTACTGCTGACTATTAACATTTCTTTGTAATCTCATAACATTATTTTCCTCTGGCTGAATTTCACATCTCTGTTATCGCAGATATTGACACATTTCGCAATTACATAATGAATATAGAAATATTACCATCCTAAATACAGAGAGAATATTACTACAAAAAATATTACAATAATAACAAATGTCTTTTACACAAAATTCAATAATATTTTTTGTTCAATAATTACAGTATATACAAATTGCTCAGAGCGGCGAATATGGTACAAATAAATTTTAGTTCATTAATAGCGTGAGTTTGCCAGGGAACGTTACATTGCCCCCTGGCAGCATTTGGCAAAGATTTTCTATACTTTGACACAATGGTGCCAGTAACGTTCTTTACAATTGTGTATTTTTTTATGGAATGGCTCTTTTAATTAGTCCCAGGGTTATATATGTTCATGGCTCCCCCATTTGGGCGAAGGCAGACAGGAAACCTGGGCAAAACTGTGCCAGAGCCCAGCCATCCCAGTTGGTTCATGATTAATCTTGTCTCTTTAACAGTCGTTCCTTTGATTTATTTAGCAGTTTGTCCTCAACGGTTACATAATATCACAGTCACATACAGTTCAACGAAAGTTTTTTGTGTGTGATTAACAACTTGTTATTATTAATTTTGCGACATACAGCAAGGTCACTTGTCCTAGGATATATCACTTAGTTTTATTTTTTTTTTTAATCACTTAGCACAGCATCACTTTTCATAATGTTTCCACTACCTACGTGTTACAAATCCATCTCCTACACTTGTTAGTGTTCATTTTCTCTTATCAGTTTACGGATATACATAATAAATGTTCAATGTTTATCAAAATTGGAGTCATTGACATGTTATGCAGTTTGTGTAAATATTTTGGAAAATGTCAATAATGCTGTAGTTGGTGAGCGGTGCGGAGTGATTGTTGAGCGGCGCTTGGGGCGGCGCGTTGGTTCCGTGTAGGTCACCGCCCCTGGTGTTGACAGCTACGGCGCGGAGAGGCGTGTGGCTGTCTGGTCTGCTACGGGCTGCTGCGGCCGCTGCATGGCTGAGGTAGCCGGATGCGCGTTGTATATCAGCTCGCCCGTGTGACATCTTCTTGCAGTGCTCCAGCAAACATGCAACAAGTTCACAAACAGTGTACTATCCTTATGGGCATTTTTCCTGCTGTGGGAAAAAACGCACACAGTTATTATTCAGTGGGCCTTCACTAGTCTGGTTTGCACAATGTTTCGTTGTCACAGTAACACGTTTTATGGGCACACAATATTTTTTCACCATGTCATGACTTGTCATTCGTCACACGCAAGTTTTCACCTTAGGACAAAATGTATCTCTGTAGTCAATGCGCTTTCCTAGCGTCCCTTGACACACAAAGAGTTAAAGTTTGACACTAATTTGGTCCACCGTCCGTTATCGGCTCACTGTTCGTGTCGTGCTAGTTCCTTGTCCACTTGCACACACGGCGATGATACAGTTTCTTATTGCTTGTACAAAACAACTTCGTGACGTATTGCTGCAGGTTTGACAGTCACTGTTTGTCTCTGCTACACAATACTGCACTTTTCTTTAAGTTTATTATTTTTTTTTTTTTTACAATGTCCGTTGTGCAATTTTTGTAACAGCACATTCGTAACTTCTTTGTTCGCTCTTTACCAAGGTGTGTGATATTTGCGTACATGGTGACAAATATTAAAATTTCGTATTAGTTTGCCCAAAAATCATCTATATTCATGTTCGAGTAGATTTTATTTGTGCATTCCAGCCGGATTCAGGCAGATTGTTCAATAACTCCTTTGAAATTATGTCTCACTTTACTTGCAAGGTCCTACGTAACTACAGTGTAGTCTCTGTAGGCTAAAATTGACTTGGACTGTATCAGGCTAGCTCCTTTTTTACTGATTGAATCTGCACATGCTTCAATTGAAGCTTCTTTGTGCGTAACTTTGCGCTACTTAAATTTGCAATAAGTTTGCCTCCCATGGTGCCCTCGGGTCACTACTGGGTGCATTATTCTCTTTGATAACACTGGTTTGATAATAAAGTTCTCAGGGCCTCATATTATTGATATTATTCTGGGTTCGAATCTGTCAATCTGACAGCTACACATATATACATATATAATAGAAAAGATGGTACCAAGAAATATTTCAAGTTTGACACACACATAGAATATTATGCAGTACACAAACTAATCACTACTAAAAAGTTCCTCCTGACTGATCTCTGTCACAATTTAACACTACAAATAATTGCACTAATCAGGTTATCTGTGCAGACATTTAGAGCATGTTTAAGCTAACACTAATTAAAAGAAGAGATAACACAAATATTCATAAACAAAAGAGAAAGTCAATCATATTCTTATAACTAAATACTTCTGCACTAGTACATTATCTCTACAGATCACACATCATTAATGTTCATTCATTTACAAAAGAATGGTGTCCACATAGGACTATTAGTCATTTACTGTAGGAATATTTTTACATCCTTACGCGGATACAGTCCCCGTACTCTCCCTGAGTGGGGATCTGCTAAGAGATATCTACACTCATGTGGCACACTTACTATTCTAAAAGGTCCATTGTACACCAATTGCCACTTGCTATTCTGTTTCAAGGATGCCGAGGACTTAGGATGATTGCGTAAGAGCACCAAGTCCCCAACACTAAATTTTTGGTTATTCGTCACATGTCGATTATATTTTCTTTCCTTTTCTGAGCGCACCTGGTAAGGTTGCACCCTGCTTTTCTTATTTTCTCTTCCTTAGGCTCAGGAATGACTGGGACCTTTAGCAAAGGTGCCAGCCACTCATTCAGAACTCTATAACTATTCATTATAATCTCATTTGGTGGCTACCCCGTAGAAGCATGCGGGGTTGCGTTGTGAATTTCCAAAAACTTAGGTATCAGATCTGGCCATCTTGTGTGCTTACATGCAATGTATACCCTGAAAAATTTATTTAACTCTCCAAATGTTCTCTCTACTAAACTTGCTTGTGGGTGAAAACGGGATATTAGTATGCGCTTTATATCTTGTTCATGTAAATAGTTCTTCCAGGTATGGCCTGTAAAATAGGAAGCATTATCCGATATTATCGCTTCAGGCTTACCCACCTGTGTAAAATATTCTTTCCCTAACCATTTAACTATTCCACGAGCAGTGGCTGATTTAAGGCAGTATATTTTTAAGTATTTAGAGAAAAGGTCATATACCGCTAAAATGTACTTTAATCCACCCCTGGCTCGTGGGTAGGGTCCTGCTATGTCTATAGATACTAACTGAAGTGGCCGATGAGCCACTATAGGATGCAGTTCAAACCTTGTGGACTTATTTTGAAACTTAGCTTTTTGGCACAGAGGACAAGTCCTGATAATGGTGCGAGTCTGCTGGCTTATTCCCTTAAAGTAACAGAATCTGGATAAAATCCTTATTGTTTTGCCTATCCCAGCGTGACCCCATGCTAAATGCGTGTGCCACACTACAGCTGGGATAGCCTGTTGCGGTATACACACAACTCCATGGTCATTTGACACACCTGTTTTATAATACAGAATATTATCTACTATTTTGAAATTCTGAACACTTTTAAGATTGGTTCCTTCTTTAATTTTGCTAATGATATCTCGCCAAATCGGATCAGTTTCCTGCAATATAGATATATTCTTACACATATGTAAAAAGTCCCTCCTATGCACCTTATCTTGTACTAAGAGTATTCGATATTCCTCCGATTGTTCCAAAATCTTCGACACTGAGGATTGCCCTAGTGGGAGCCTCGACAAGGCGTCAGCTACAACATTATCTTGTCCTTTTAGGTACATAATCTTAATTTTATATTCCTGCAATGCTAACCTCCATCTTAGCAAGCGGGTATGGTATAATTTGCAAGACATTAAATAGCTCAGAGCCTGGTGGTCACTGAATACTTTGACTTCTTTGCTATAGATGTAATAATTGAATTTCTTTACCGCCCAAAACACTGCAAGAGCCTCTAATTCGGTAGCGGAATATGCTCTCTCACAGCTATTTAGTGTGCGGCTGGCAAATCCGATTACATTAATTGTTGTGGGGTCGTTGCCCCTGTCCCACTGAAATAAACAAGCGCCCAGATCGTATGAACACGAATCTGTCGCTATGCAAAAATCTTTTGTCATGTCTGGGTGTCGCAGTATGTTTGCATTCACCAAGGCGTTTTTGATAGCGTCAAATGCGCCTTGACATTCTTCTGTCCACACCCAGTGCGCATTTTTACGCAACAGGCTCAATAAAGATTCGTTATTCATTAATTGGTTTGGAACAAACCGTCTAAAAAAAGATGCAAGACCTATAAACGCTTTGAGTTGTCTCTTAGTTCTCGGGCTAGGAAACCCACGAATTGCGTCAAGTTTTTTGCTGTCAGGTTTGATGCCTTGTGATGTTATTATGTGACCTAGAAATTTAATCTGATTACGTCCAAATTTGGATTTCTCAAGATTCGCTGTTACTCCCGCTTGCTTAAACCTTTCTAAGACTCTACCAGTAGTTCTACGTGCTCCTCCCAGGTGGCAGTAGCAATCACCAGATCGTCTACATACACTGTTACCCTTTGCAGCAAATCCGGACCTAAAATCGCGTCGAGGGCTGTTATGAAAACTCCTGCACTTACATTTAAGCCAAAAGGTAGTACCCTAAATTGGTAGCTCCTTCCCCCAAATATAAATGCAGTATATTTCCTCGATTCGGATGTGAGCAGGATTTGCCAGAATGAACTTTTCATATCAACAGATGTCAAATATTGCACTCCATGGAATTTTTGAATTTGCTCATCTAAGTTTTCCGGATGAGTCCTGACAGGTACAATAATTTCGTTTATGTCTCTCGCATCTAATACTAACCGTACCTGTCCGTCTGCTTTTGCTACTACTATAAGGGGACAAAGACGGTTCTATTATTCCCCACTCGATCAGTTTTCTTATTTCTTTAGCTAATATTTCCTTCTTGGACCAAGGAATGGAGTATGAGGCTCGACAGTAGGTTTTGTGGGGCTTCACCTCGATATTGTATTGATACTCCTGAACAATTCCTGGTCGTTCTGAAAATACATCTGCATAATTAGATAATAACTGTACTAAATCCTGCTGTTGCATTGAGTTCAAATTTTCGGACTGTGATACTTTGTTCACAAGTGCGTCCACATTTGCTTTTAATTGATCACTTTGTACGTCTGGATAATAGAGATTTTGTCCTTGACAATGATTGTCAAAATGTAGTATCCACTGATTCCTACATTTTATGTTAACAGCATTACAATTAGGCACAGGTACCTCTTCAGATCTGAGCATGGACAATTCTATCTTCATACCCGCGTTCATAAAACTTAATTTTCCCCGAGAAAGGTCGATTACTGCGTCCCTTTCTCTCAAAAAATCTACCCCCAAAATGCAGGCTATCCTTAAATCCTTTACTACCAGGAATGAGTACGCTATGGCTTCTTCCCCTATATACATCTCTACCCGCACTTGGAGTTTAATTATTTGTCGCTGTGCACTTATGGCTCCAGTGACATTGAAATTGTTTACAGGAAAAGTCAGCATACTCTTTTCTTTCCCCAGTACTCTGAATAAGTCCATACTCATGACACTGACAGTAGCACCTGTATCTACGATAGCTTGCACATCAATATTGTTAATTTTGATCTCTATTATCGCTTGTACTTTGTCTTTGTGCTCCTTTATGCACGTGGATGGTTATTACAGGTGGATGGGTGTGGCTGCTCTCTGTCGCTGACCTCCACTGTGTGTAAGTTGTGTTGCATCGGCCGCCACGGTTGCGCAATTGGCGCATTTTGTGGTGGCGGTCGGTTATTGTCATATCTTCCACTGTTTTGCCGGTCCGGACTGGGCCTCTGGTTCTGTGGCCAAGTTCGGTTTGCATCATTATAGGTATTAGTGTTCCACGGCCCCCTGGCATTTTTCCATCTACTATTGCTTGGTGGGCCTGTTTCATATCGGTCATCAGACCTCCTTTTCCGGTCATTATTCACCGGCGGGCTATTGCCGTTCCGGTCTCTACCTCTATTCCCGTTTTGTACATAATCTTGTCTCCTATTGTTACCTCCGCCGTTTCCATTATTTGGTGGAGGCGTGTTATTTCGACCATTTCTGTAACCGTTTCCGTTACTTCTAGCCTGTTCAGAGGCTGCCTTAACATCCTCCTGAATCAGGTCAATTGAGTCCAGAACAGACAAGAAATGTTCCATGTCATTCTCCGGCACGTGTATAAGTTTTTCCTTTACGTGTATCGGCAAGTGTGATTTCAAAAGTCTGATCAAATCCCGGGATGAAATCTGCTCGTCCCAATAACGGGTCTTATTAATGTACTTCTCAAAATATTTTCGCAAATTGCCTAATCGTGGAGAATACGGCTCTGGATTATATACCTCTTTCCGTAACCTCTCCTGAATACATCTTGACCAATATTTGGCCAAGAATGCCTTTTCAAATTGCTCATATGTGTCGCAACTGTCAGCTGCTTCGGTTGCCCATAATGCAGCATCTCCTTGTATGTAAGACATAACGAACTGTATTTTCTGTGTATGACTCCAAACGCTAGGCAAAATGTTTCTAAATCCCTTGATAAACGCCGGCCGCGGTGGTCTAGCGGTTCTGGCGCTGCAGTCCGGAACCGCGGGACTGCTACGGTCGCAGGTTCGAATCCTGCCTCGGGCATGGGTGTGTGTGATGTCCTTAGGTTAGTTAGGTTTAAGTAGTTCTAAGTTCTAGGGGACTTATGACCTAAGATGTTGAGTCCCATAGTGCTCAGAGCCATTTGAACCTTGATAAACACTACAGGGTGAACAGATTTCTTCCCCGTTGTAAAGATCTGAAACTGTCGGTTTCTAATCAGGCTTTCTTCAATCACTATTTTGGAATGAGATTTATTTGTTTCGCTAACATTGGTTGCCTGTTCTGTCTCGCAGTCGCAATTTTTTACTGCTGTATTTATATGCCTATCATTGTTGGACCTGGCTGGCGTGACATACGCCTGTGCGTCGCCGTGCAGCAAGCTGATTTCTAGCTCGGCAAGACGACGGTTGACATTCCGCTGCCACAGCGGAATGTCAGTGTGTACGTGGCTTTTTTAGGTCCTGCATTTCCGCATTTGAGCCCACATTTTTGGCTTCAATCGCGGCGTGCACTTTCTCGTCTATTTTTTTTTATAAATTCGTTTTCAATTTCCTGCACTTGTTCGGACATTTTGTGCTCAATTACTTGATTTGTGTCAATTTCTAATTGTTCCACACTGTTAGTCAGTACACTGATTTCATCTACGATACTGGCGTTAGCCACTTGGATACTATCTACTCTTTCGCTCAGTTCTTGCACCGTTTTGGGTATGGTTTCATAGTTTTGTCTCAAACTAACAATCTCATTTTGCATAGTTTCCAAGGATTGCAGTAACAGCAAGTCTCTCTCATACAGGCGTCGATCACGCTCTGCTTGTTTAGCATCACGTACTCTATCACGCTCTGCTTGTTTAGCATCACGTTCTCTATCACGCTCTGCTTGTTTAGCATCACGTTCTCTATCGCGTTCTGCTTGTATATGCACAAATTCAGCTTGGAAATTGAGCATGCGCTCGAACATAACTCTTAATGATTGCACTTCTGACACCTCACCACTCTCTGGTCTGTGTCCAGTGCTTGCGGGTGGCACAGTATTTCCGCTATCAACTGAATCACTGGCTGGCAGTGGCAACATTTCTTGCCCTTCTGCCCCCAGATTCTCACATTGTACCTCCTGAACTACGCCACTAACATTACTTTGTGTCCCACTTTCTAACTCGGTATCACTACTTACTAACTGTTGTTCATTATCCATGTTGATATCTTTCTGACTACGCAATCTAACCATAGTCAACAAAAGAAACAAAATCTGAACTAAATATCCTAACACTCAGGTTTCACTGACATAATCACACAAGAAATGGTCATTTGTTGAAACACACTTATTATATACTACAGTGACTAACTACTCAAATGTCCTGTTATTTTTAAAAAAAGCACTAACAACAAGCACACCACTAATGATCCGAGAACACTGCACTGAGGCTACTTTACTACCCACAGGACAACTACACTGTAGCTTTAAATTTTGGTGATCTATCTTGGGTGCAGCTGCCCCCTGATATTGTGGTAGGTAATTAATTTTTCGATATAATGAGCTCTCTTCTTCAGCTTGCCTCTGGGTATATAGTGTTCTCATGCAATAAATCATATGCAGGTATTACCACACAATATTGGTTAGGCAATACATACAATACATGGAAAAATTATTAATTGTTCTAACAAAGTTCGACTATAATAATTACCTAGTTATCTCATGGGTATTTAGTGGCCACTGCATATTCGAGCCCCACATTGGGCGCCAATTTAATGAAATTGCATGAAATTTTTCATTAAAGAATAATAATAATCAGTTACCTTATTTTAAATTTTTGCTTTTAGTTAATTAATTTGCCTTTCTTTAACTTTCTTCCGTAAGTACGAACTTTGTTGTAGAACCTTTCTCTTATTTACGTGTGGTAATAAAAATTCATTTTCAAAAGAATTACGTACATTTAAAAATTACGTGAACTCATATTAACTGATTAAGAATATTTAGTTGAGAATTAAATCCTTTACATAATTCGGCCTTGGCACACATTTTCTAAATGCAGTGTTTTTTTTTTTATTCTAAATATTTACTGAATTCCTTCCCGGAGTTAGCTACGGAACACAAGACTGTCTCTATTAGCAGAAAATGGTTAAATATTGCCAAGCCGACATTTAATTATCACTGATAAAACATACTTCGCTATACATTTAAGTTATTTTAAAGAACCAAAATTGTTAAATTTCAACATTAACTATCCGCCTACGAATGCCCAAATGTGTAACTAGTTTAAAATTCATCAGTCTCAGGATCGCTGCAAAAGAAGAACATTTTCTTAATTCACTGCTAATTTTTATCTGTTCCCGATGTACGGGTTTGGTTAATTTTCCTTTAGCGGGACAATTTTTTAAATGTGCCGCCGCTGCAAATCGATCGGTCGCAGCACAGCCCAGCAACACCGCTAAAAATGCTGAAAATTCTTTAAATAAATATTGTAGATGACATGGGCAAGCTAATTTACATTAATAATACACACTTTTGATAAATTATGATATATTTAGACCCAACAATAATTCAACTCACATTAGTTTGTAATTTCTCCTCTAATGGCGGCTAAATCTAGATACAGACAAAAGAAGTCTACCCATTCATAAAACGCTTCGTCACAGCTTCCTCTCGCATTCAGCTCTACACGGAGATGACCAAAGAATACACAGTACGTGGTGCTTTTATACTACTGCTGACTATTAACATTTCTTTGTAATCTCATAACATTATTTTCCTCTGGCTGAATTTCACATCTCTGTTATCGCAGATATTGACACATTTCGCAATTACATAATGAATATAGAAATATTACCATCCTAAATACAGAGAGAATATTACTACAAAAAATATTACAATAATAACAAATTTCTTTTACACAAAATTCAATAATATTTTTTGTTTAATAATTACAGTATATACAAATTGCTCAGAGCGGCGTATATGGTACAAATAAATTTTAGTTCATTAATAGCGTGAGTTTGCCAGGGAACGTTACACAACGCAGGAATATCTTCATGGTGGGAACTTGAAGACTATTCATCATTTTGGAATATTCTTTCATCAGTGCTTCTTATCTTCTTACCATAGGAGGGACTATATGGCTGAGTACTGGAAGCCGGCATAGGGGAGCAGTTATCGTCCACCCAGAGATGATCCTTGTGGTTTTACTGAGCTGAATGTCTGCCCTATTTACGTGCGGGCTGTCCAAGCACACCGGAGCACAACATTCAAGTGCGGAAGTTCGAAGCCTTCCTACTGATGCTCTCTAGTTAGTACTACAGAGTTTCTCTATAAGTTTCTTGTTTCATCCCCGACATTGATTTTTTAATGTAAAAATGTCTTGTTGCTTCGTGATTCTGGTTCATATTGACCTGTTGGACCCCTTCAAGTTGGTTGTGTGGATAAGTTCAAGGGTCGGAGGAAGACAAGGGCGTACCACATTCTGTAGGATCACGCTCAGCAACGCATAGGGGTATTCAGAACAGCCTCCGGAACGGTGACAGCCTCACATTATTAATGCAGCTGCCAGTGACATAGCTGACACGTACTGAGCGCCTTTAACACAGAGCCCAGGTCTCCAAGGCGAAGCTCACTGGCTTGGTTTCTGACATGCTTGGCGAACGCTCTGAAGTTATTTGGTAGATCACGCACACAGCTCTCAAATGTGCGGCTTTACTTACATAATGATGTATTCGTATATGGTGTCTGCTCAGGACTGTCTGTTGCGTAGAAACCTGTCTCTCGTTACATTGGTAGACGCTCGATCGAAAGTTCGTACTAGTTCCTTACAACGCAGATAACTGAAATGTGGTCATTAGCAAGGAAACTGTGATGTGAAGAAATCTGCTACTAAACGTAAATGATCTCTGCTTCAACCTTATACAACCTCTACTGAAAGAACAGGTTCTAAACTGCTACATAGAAACAATGAGGGTACATACAAGGTGTTCGTAAATTCCCGTTACAAACTTCTATGACTTGTAGAGAGGAGTGAGTACATAATACTTTGAGCAGCAACCCATGTCTAGAAACGTCATCCAACGACGCTACAGAGACTCAAAGTTACACTGTACACACATACATTTACAGGCGCCGATGCATATGATTCCGTAATGATGTTACAAACTTTCTACGATGAAGGCAGAAGGATAAATGTCTCAATCTGAGGCAAGGGTCCCTGGTCCGGAAACGGACTCGAAGGTTGCAAGAGAAAATCGTTCTTATATCTCTGGCAGCGGAATGCATGTACCGCTATTGTTGTTGCTAAAACTGTAGGGTAGGCAACTTTCAGAGATAGAAGTATGCACCCAAAACAAGAAAAAACATTTAGCAAACGTGGGCTCTGAAATGCATACCTTAAGAGCTAGGAGCACTTTTTCAATAGAGGAGATGCTTCACGGCAGCATAGATAAACAAGTGCTCGTAGTGCCTCAGGTATGTGTTTTAGAGCCCATGTTTACGGAACGTTTTTTCTTGTTTTGGTCCCTACTAGCACATGCGGAAGTTGCTTGCCCTAAAATCTTAGCAACAACAGTACAATACATGTATTCCACTGTCAGAGGTATCAAAACGGTTTTCGCTTATAATATTCGACAGTTCGTTGCTGTACAAGGACCTTACTCCAAATTGATACATTTATCGTTCTCCATCGTCCTAGAAAGTTGTAACATCATCCTGCATATACATACACTTACCGACACCGGAGCATATAACTTTGACGGTCTGTAGCGTCGTTGGGTGACGTTTCCGGAAATGGGTCTCTAAACAAATTATTATGTGTTCACTCCACTCTACAAGTCCTAAAAATCTGTAACGGTAATTTGGGAATACCCTGCATGTTAAGCACTTAATGACGAATTTATAGGGCTAAAAAATTTTATTGCATCTTGAATAAAATTTTGTAACTCAAGCTTGACTTTTCTTTCTTTGATATTGTGTTCCTTCATCAACTCGTTAGCGCTACGAATGATACACAACGTGTTTTTATTGACATCATTACATCACAGCCTCGACAGGTTATTTTTCCACGTTCACGTATGCAATTCATGTGGTGCGCGCTCTATATAACGTGTTGCAATTGAGGGATGGGAGGAAAAACGTGTATGATCGCTATGTCTCATTTCTTTCTTTATGTTTTTAATTTTTTTGTTCTGGATCTAATTTCATTCTTCCAGGGCTAAGCGAAATACCAAGGGATCTTCTGCAAAACAAGGCAAAAGTAATTAATTTGAAAAAAATTCTAGTAGTTTACACAAATTTTAAAAAAAGTTACCGAATAAAACAAGATATTTTTTGCTATAAACTGTCAGTGGCAGTTTACTTACTTCTTTGGTTCGTATCAATCGTTTGGATTCTCGAATGAGTTGTTCGTCACTTCGTCCTTCTTAACAATACCTCTCGTTCCACTTGTTTCTCCCTATTTTCGTCTTGTTTTTGAGCCCGGTACTAGTCCAGCTAGGATATCCCACTTTTTTCCTGTGTCAGAACCTATCTTGTGTTTCTGTGCATCAATTTTTGCCAATATCGCAGTTGCTTTGCATTCCTTTCCGACTTCTTTCACTCAGTCCTTCCCGGTTAAGTCTGTTTCGTTCCACATCTTTTGAGTCAAATTCTTGTCGTTCACAATCATGATGTGCTCGAAAATCTCAATCTTCTCTTCCGTAACGTGCTTAAAACAGCCTTCTTCTTGATCCATGTATCCAAAATTCACCTGTTTTTCCGTTCGCCAAATGTCTCCTTCAGATTTTCAGACCCTTATTCGCCAGATGTATGCAGAATCCCTGGCCCAACATGGTTGCTTTAGATCCGTACATTTCGGCATTTCTGATTATTGTTGACATATTGCTGTAATTCAGGGGTTCCTCGATAATTCATGGTTTCTGCAAGTTGTCTTATGGTGGTGCTTGCAGTATGTAAGGCCTGTCTAATATGATCTTGTTCATCTGTTGGTTACTTGTTATTTGGCAGTAGATACTAACTGACAAGGAAATAAAAAACTGATACAACTCCCTGTCTTTCTCTTCTTTAAAATGTCAGATGGCATTTCAGGTACACGACTCTATCCTGTAGTTACGCTACTTCTTCCATGTTGGATTCTGATGTGTAAATTGAAACCATTTATGATAAGAAAGAAAAATTAAAACTGTTATCTGTGTCAGTCACCTTTATTTTGTTTATCTTCTAGTAGATAAATGGTCTACAGTAGCATTTCTATTCATAGACGTAGCTGGTTGTCTGTATTAGGCTTCATTTAGTTAAAAATGAGTTGTTATGTCCCACTTGTTATCATAATATGTCACCGAAGGAACACATTATAAACGACGACAAAGCTTCTTACAAGATGATAAATCAAAAGGCATGCTATATGTTGTTATGTATACGCGTTTGTGCAACTGGTTATTACTAGACCACGAATTTTTTAGGTCGTAAAAAGTGCATTTTTGGCGCCTAAAATATGCTCTTTTAGATCTTCATTTCGCCTATATAAAACCTGAAATAGGCCCTAAAATGTATTATGTAGTAGAACTAACTAAAATGTAAAATAAACATTGTTGACATATGATCATATTGTTACTCATTAAAAAAAAAAGGAAAATATAAATATGCACAACTGCTCAACACAGCAGACGCTATACCACTTTCATGCTCAAATTGATCTCAAAACCCTTCAGTTTTCCTAAGATAAAAAATATGGTATAAAACACATACAGCCATACGTTGAAATAGTGTAATATGTAATGTAATTAATTACTGATAAACCAGTGGTTTCAAACATTCAGACCATAGCTGGCCACGCGCTAAATAACTAAAACCTTATCTACGTTTTCCAGAGTAAAACTAAGGCGCTTGTCCGTCAGTATTTATTTACAAGCCGTAAAAAAAGTTCTTCCTCAACAGATGTGACAGGGGTGAGTTTTACTTTCGTCTAACATTGGACACGAATGCTGCAATCAAAGGACGAGGATTTTCCGTTACTTATGTATGCTGTTGTATAGAAGTAATTCAGCCGTTTTTGCTCATACTTTTCCTCCCACTTCATTCGGCACTTCATTAACTTTCTTTTTCACTTCCTTCGGTAAGGATATGCTCTCGTAGGTCGGTCTTCCGAGCCTTCTAATCAAAAAATGGTCCTCGCTATTAATATGTAGTGGGCTCTAATATATGCCAAGTCTCGCTGGATTGAAGAATTTTGGAGTACGTGCTTTGCAAAAGTTACAGAGGCGGCATCGTACAGTAGATTTCCAATTACCTTCTGGGAGGTGCTTATTGCAGTCCACTGATGCTAACCACCTGCTCCAGCGATTAACAACATGTTCATGTGGCTGGGGAAATAATTTCTTTACTATAGAGATTAATTTATTTACGTCAGGGAATTCTAGCCATACTTGCTCTGCTATACGGTTGGTACCATGTACATGCAGTATCAAAGGGTAGAAAATTTGAAGCAACTGAAACGCTACAATCATATATGCAGCGGCATCTGGAAGGCAGAAGCACATCGTTTCTATCCACGCCTTTTGGATACAGCACATTCAAAGTGTGCAATTGTTTGCTACTTACTCTTTGGGAGCTGTTTTGAACAAATCAGGTAAGTGCTAGAAGTGGCATCTGGGTCCGACGTGCCAACAATCTGATGCCAGGAAGTTTCATATCAGCGCACACTCCGCTGCAGAGTGAAAATCTCATTCTGGAAACATCCCCCAGGCTGTGGCTAAGCCATGTTTCCGCTATATCCTATCTTTCAGGAGTGCTAGTTCTACAAGGTTCGCAGGAGAGCTTCTGTAAAGTTTGGAAGGTAGGAGACGGGATGCTGGCAGAAGTAAAGCTGTGAGTACCGGGCGTGAATCGTGCTTCGGTAGCTCAGGTGGTAGAGCACTTGCCCGCGAAAGGCAAAGGTCCCGTGTTCGAGTCTCGGTCGGGCACACAGTTTTAATCTGCCAGGAAGTTTCAATCAGATGTACAGTCTACCGGAATAGACTGTCAGAATTTTGATCATCATAAATCCATGTGCACGATTCCGTAATATTCTCTCGGGTTCTATGCAGTGCGTCAGTGGAAACTGAATCCACATAATTTTTAGGCAACTTTGCCTTTGTCGGAACAGACTGACTGCAGTTCTTTTCAAGAAAATCTTTGAAATTAGGATTTTCTAGATTTCGAAAAGGGATGTTTAGTGCCACAATAGCATGACACAAGTCACCGCTGAAATGGTGCTTTTTGATGGATTCTTCAGATTTCTTTGTTAAAAGCGATTGCTTTAATTTTGATTTTTCGTTCAACATTTACCTTATGTAATGCTCCATCTGTATGTTGACAACAAAGGGATATTTCATAACGCACTTTTTAAAGAGATGTCGATTTGTAAGAATGGTCTAGAGGCTCAAATCACTTTTTATCACGTTCTTTGCAATATCAACACACTTTCAATAATGTATACTACTGACTTCATGACAACCAAAAAAAAATTGGGAAAATGCAAACATCGTTCATTGTAGTTGACTTTTATTTTCAAGATACTTTTTAAGAAATACTGGTGTATAAATACGGCCCTGAACCACGAACCACCGAATAACACACTTATTGGGGAAAGTGAAAACTTTTACAGAGACTTAAATTTGTGGGTAGTGTTTAACTGGAAATTTTAAAAGATACATGAAGTCTGGCAGAAGAATTTATTAGAAACAACAAACATTTTTCAGAATTTTAAAATAAAAAATTAACTGACTAAATTACAGCTTTTTCGCAAGGCGGGCGTGAAGTACTTACTCCCCCCCCCCCCCCCCTTCCTGGTATTGCGAGGGGTAAGTGGGACTTTTTATGGCTCAGAGCCTACTACAAGAAAGAAACAGGAAAGTATATATAGAGGTGCATATAAAAAGTATTTGGTGTTGTTAGAGTACACTGGTACTTAATTTTAGAAAAATAATAAAAGTCAAACAGAAAACATACAATAAAATTTGACAATTTTAGTTTTCCATCTGTCCTGCCACTGAACAGATTTTCGTTACAACTCAAAACTTTAAGCAAATAAATAGCCGGTCCATTATTTTAATTACATGAATGCTTTTACTTATAGGTATGCCATTTTCACACTGCTTACTTTCCCTTTGTACAAAGATTGAGCTCAGTAACCAATGTGTTCTGGTGTCTCTTAGCATGATATTAAAGCAATATTTACAAAATAATATGCTTCAGGAATGCTCTGGCGGTAAAAGATGTAACGAGAAACTTGCACTTCTGACATGACAGGAAAAACTAAGAACATAATTATTCCATCTGTCACATAGTGCGGAAGCTCTAGTAGCCACAGACTTATAGGACTGACTTTGAGTAGAGGGAAAACATGTGTTCTGAGACAATTTTGTAGTGCAGGTTGCAAACATTCAGGGAAAAACTTGATTGATTTATGACCCCTCCCCTTGCGCTTAACAAATAGTTGTGTTAATTGATGTATGACCTCCTGGAGACAATAGGTCCTTCTGAGAAAGCCCCCTTAACCCTCCACCTCCCCCTCTCCTGTCGCTCCGGGAAACCCCTCGCTGATACAAGTACTCTTTTGACATCAAATTAATTGACTAATATATTAATTAACCTCTCCCCCTCTGGCAAATCTCCCCGGGCCCTCCCATCCCACACCAGGAAGTTGACGAGTCCATGCTGGAGAGGAAGGATCTCATAGCAAGAAATTCAATTACAAAGCAGAGAATAAGCTGTTTATTTATAAAATTCAATTTGGAGGGGTTGTATTTCTGTTGCTCATTACTCTCTGCCACATTGGAAGACGCAGGTCTTGTAAAATAAATCGTAAAGACGTAATTGAATAGATCGCTTTTTTTTTCAATCACACAAGGGATACCATGAACATAACTCACCGTAAGTAATTACACTGTTAAATGTCTTTCGCACTGACTGCAAGGCATTGTGCGCCTGTATGCCAACCGATTCGCTGGACTGCGCCATGCACTGATGTCCAAGAGATGGCACAATGCTCTCTCAGACCCGTTGGTCATGTGATGCTGGACACGAATTTGAGCATTGTTACAAAACTTTGACTGATAGCTTGGCTGTTCGCTTACGTGAAATTTCGAAAGAATGGGCCTGAATAGTTATTCATTTTTATTCTATTAATCAAATGGCCCACCCAAAGGTGTAGATATTTCCTGACATCTTCGATGTAGTGTGTGTGGGTGTGTGTGTGTATATATGTTTAAACCCCACCCTTAAATAATGCAAGTTGCTGTCTTCTCTGGAGTTGAACTAAGTTGGGCGTCTGTTTGGTTTAACCTTCCGTCTGTTAGCCACCTCTTTGAGTTGTTCTGGGTGTCTGTAACGTCTCTCTTGCGACTTCGTTCAATGTGGCCACGTGGCGTTGCCGGCCTTGATTTCTGTATATTGCATATTGCGCCCCTGTTACCTCAGTGCTTCCATATTGACTCTGGTTTCACAAAGACACTGTTCTATTTTGTACTGGACGTGTATTCCCTTCCCGTGTGTATTTATTAAAACTATTTCTGGACAAGTGGTATGGAACCGACCGTTAACGCATGTCTGAGTTGTAGTTTGGCAGCGTGAGAGCCTCGCCTTGCGGAAGACGACGCCGGCCTGGTGGGGTGGAAGGACGCTCGGACCTGTGACAACCGACGGACGACAGTTCTGCAAACGGCTCACTGTATGAACAGTTACGTAAGCTGCGTCAAAAGCACATTTTAGGGGGGTGTCTCAAATGGTTGTATTTTATCCTGGAATAGTTGATGGCTTAAGAATTTTACGGAAAGTAATTGTAACATTTTATCATGGTAACGCACAGAGACTTTAATATTTTCAAAGCAAGTTACACAAATTTGAGAAGTTGGTTTGAAAGCTCATTTTGGGGTGTGTCTTAATTTTTTTAAATGGGTAACACTTCTCTTAAGAATTGGAGGATTGCAAATCTTCCAAAAGCACTTGAGTAGGTCTGTTGTTTGCGCTACGTGTTTCTTTTATTTATTGATGACGTAATTAAGCAGATCAGCAAGTCGAGTTTTGTTTCTTCTTGAAATGTGTGTGAATCCCTAGACTTACACACTACTGAAACTAACTTAGGCTAAGGACAACACACACATCCATGGCCGAGAGAGGACTCGAACCTCCGGCCGGCCGCGCAATCCGTGACATGGCGCCTCAAACCGAGCGGCCGCTTAGGGCGGCTTTTGTTTCTTGTTGTTAAAGAGCACAGGCTTAACAGTACTTTCTTTCAATGTTGCTCGTTGCCTCAATTTATACATGATTCCTGTGCGCTTGTCGTATTCTTACAAGGACTTCAGTTCACTATTTCTCCTCTCCCTCCTTTTTTCCTCTGCGTTTCACGTGGCTCCCGGATGTTCAACGGCACTGCCTATTTTTGTTATGGAGGAGCTTCCCTTTGAAGGGATCGAAGTCCTTGGTAATGATAGAGAAATAGGGTATACCTTTTTTCTGCGCCAGACCTTGATCTATTTGTGCACCGTCCAGTTCCGGACGGACTTTGGAACGTTCCCGATTTTATAAAAAAGATTTGCGTTATCTCTTGTGGAAAATTCCGCAGCATATTTCGCTACGTGCTGATTTTAACTGTATGTTGTGTCTTGTGGATCAGTTTCCCTGTCCTCAATTCTGTCGGAAATTTCTAGATTTAGCTCATTTATTTAAACTGCAAGACGATTAGATCTGTGAATATCTGACTCGTCAAATTTACATATTTTACTGCTACTTCTAACTGTAGTCTGGACAGATTCTATTCATCTGATTGACTGCGTGATTGGTTCTTGGCTGTCGATGTTATTCCCACCAGTATTTTGTCGGTGCATAGGGACAGTTAAGATAAATAAGGGACGATCACATAAAATATGGGACTTCCTGTCACCCTACCCCGGTCAGTCCGACGAAGAATCAGCAACGCTGGTGCGCTGTCCCTGGACTATAGTGAAGACTTCCGGATCCACCCATGTGCAACAGTGGCGGGTTGTGGTGTTACACTCTGAGACTGGTAATTACGGCGAGGTAGCCGTCTCAACCATTAACGGCTGCCGTTGGTCAGTAGCGTGTGCCAGACGTCGCTTTACTGTTAACAGGCAATCGAGTGCGAACGTCATGTACGTCATCGATCCGTCTGACCGCCTGCCTTAGGAGCTACATTGCTGGGGTACTTACGGAGCGAAGTGATGGCCAATGTTTACCTGACGACACACAACATAGGTGTCGCTGTTACGAAGGCACCAGCGCATCTCACTGTGTCGTGCTGGGATAAGAACTTTTTAGAGAATGTGACGTGATCCTGTCCTGCGGCTTTGCCGCACTAAATTTCTGCTGAGGTCCGCTGTCTGGCCATCCAGAAGCGCTGGTGTCGTGTTTTCCCCTGACCCGCTCTCGGTGCTGAAATGTTATTCTTCGCGCCTGCCTCGTGTCGACTCTAGCGTAATGCGAGCAACATGGCTTCGCTCTGGGGCTTTAAAAATTCTAACCGTTTACTGCATTGTTGCCGTATAGCAGCAGGTGAGGTTGACCAGCTATCTGGCCAGTGCTGTCCAAGTTAAATGCGCCGGTACAGCTGTTTGAACGTACGATTCCTGCCGATGTGCGCGTAACGTACAGAATAAACTTTTTACTATTATTGTACTCGACTGTACTCGAGACATGCTGGCTTTCGCTCCATGTGAAATGAAATCCAGTGAGATTCCAGTACACGCGGAAGAATACGTGGTGTAATGTTTACATCAGTTTTATTCTTGTCAATAACACAGTATCTCTGACAGTGGCTCTTGCGGAAGAATGGATTGTCATTTCTTCCGAAATTCACATACCAGACTGACAGTGTTCCCAGCGGAGTTCAATTCGTTATAAAGAGGGATACACACACTCCCGTATTAACGTCCAATAATAATTGTGGAGATATTTCCCATCAGAAAATATATTATTATAATTCCAGTTCATCCAGTTTCCTAGGGTAACTGCCATTTAGAGAATGGCTAACGCAGATCGTCGCAGGCGGTAGCTGCCGTGGCGGCCATGTCCCACGGACGTGCAGGACTGCGACGGCGGCCTGCTGCCCGTGGCTGGGGCCGGCGTCGTGGCCCTCTGCGTCTCTGAGCTCGCAGTGTGTTGCGTGGCGTGCGGCCGTGTTTGGCGTTTGTGGTGAGAAGAAGTTGTCGGAGTGCAGTGCAAATTTCCGCGTGGATAACTAAAGGTGTATTTTGTCACGTTAAGCATTAAAGAGTAGTTCTGAGACTGTAGTTTGGCCCTGAGAGGTCTTCTTTTCGTGACAGTGAACGTATTCTTGCGTGCCGTGTGGCGAGTTCCGTTGGCGGAGCGTCAGGCCATTCTCTTCCCTGCCGGCCGCGGCGCGTTGCGCTTTCTGCCGACGGCGCGGAGTGCAGCGGGCTGGCTGCGAGAGCCACAGCTGTCCGCTGAGTCAGGAGTCCCGGACAGCAGCGGCCGACTCGGCGGACGCCGTCTACGGAAAGCTACCTGCAGGTATCGCCAACTGGCCTGTGGCTCTTGTTTCCTTGCGCTACCGAGTAACAGCGCGGCGAACTGCGGAACAAATTACACAGCATACTGCGCTTCACAGAACTGGTCGCACTCGGTTAAGAGACGAACTACGTGCGCAACGGATCCATAATTTGGGAATCGACTGCCGTACGGCAAATTTCGTCAGGTGCGCGTTCTGTTTGCCTCACTTTTTTGAAGCATTTTGGACGTGTGCATCGGCTTTTGACTAAGTTAAGCTCCACGTCCGCGAGTATACGCGGACACTGGAGCATACAATCTGTTAACATTACAGCTTAAGGACATTAGGTGTGAGGAACCCAACAAGTTCAGACCCCTGCTGCCAGTGCACCATGTGTCAACATATTTAACTGACCAGGAATTCTTAGAAGAGCTCTATGAAATAAACCTGAGTGAACACATTACTAAAGACGAGTTCGATATCGAGGTTAAAATAAAATTTAAACAGCACCAAAGGGCAAAAGGACAGTAAACAATATTTTAGAAGTGTCGCCAACAATACGGTTACTGCTGCTTCAAAATGAAAGGGTTTTCATTCAATTTCAATCCTTGTTCATCAATGACTTTGTTGCTGTACAAAAATATTTTAACTGTTGCGTGATTGTTCGGTCACCGATCGAAGCGTTGCGACAAGGACCAGTATGCGGGAGGTGTGAAAAACCGGGACACAAAGTGTCGGATTGCAGGCAGGAGAATCCTGTAAGCTGTGTACCTATCAAACCCAGAAATAGAACATGCGGTAAGACAGGGGGCTGGACTGTCCTACATATAAACAGCCCTACCAAAGACAAATAGAGCGCCCCGAGTACGATGTTCTGGACAACGTCCATTAATAAGGAGTGCTACCATAACTGTCAGAAACCCACCCCCCTAACACATGCAGGGCAGACGTAACTAGTAACATAAACAGGCAAAGTTACAAATCGCCATCAACTAGAATGAGAGGCTGGCGGCGGGCCGTTGCCTTGCGGCAAAACATGGGCTTTCTACAACACCCAAATGCCAATACTAATAATGATGTAGGACCTCAGTTCTTGGAGAGAATACAATTTAGGTACTTCAGCATTACCGACTACATAGGAGATATTTTCATGCGGGGTACAATTGAATATGAAGTTGCCAGGCACCTGAAACATCATATGTTTGATTGGGCCGTGTTCCAGGCCGGCCTCCTTTTGCGAGTTGACGAACTGGAAGACGAAATGCACACGAGATAGTTCAGAGAAATGCATTGCCGTCCTTGAACATCATATGTAACGTCCCCTTTCAACAATTATACACGACTGTGCTTCAACTGACACACAATATTTTTAGCGCAACGCAATCTGACTTTCAAAAATCCCTACAAAAGAATGGCCCTGACTAACATTAAACTATACCTTTCACAAATAACTTACCTCACCAAAATCTTCATTACTCGAACTACTGCAATACAGCGAGCGCCACTATTGCCAGCTAAATAAAAGATTCAAACTACGGAAGGCACTAACTACTGATAGGGATAGTTAGCAAATGAAAGATATTAATAGAGAACAAACTATGTATTTACCCTAATAGTCATAATATATATATAGCAGTTCATGACAAATTACAAAACTCCGCCATCTCTCCCCACATCCACCACTGCTGGCGGCTCACCTCCAACTGCGCAACGCTACGCGCTGTTCACATCCAGCTGCCGCTGCCCAACACTACAATGGCAGACAACAATGCAAACTAGCCACAGGCTGCACACAGCACAGCCAGTGATTTTCATACAGAGCGCTACGTGGCATTACCAATATAAAAATCTAAACAGCCTACTTACAAGTTTTTATGGGAGACACGTGCGCGAGGGGGAGAGGGCCTAAACGTAGGGAGAGTATACAAGGACTTCGTGAGAGCACATGGACATGTGTTTCTGGATTTTAAAGAAACCACATCTAAGTGGTTTTCCTTGACTAGACATCCCTTATGAAGGTAATACAACTAAACTGCCACGGCAGTATCCTAGTAAACATGTAACTAGGTAGGCTCTTGGAAGAAACAAAAGCAGACATCGCCTGGGTTCAGGAACCCTTGCTGGGAAGCGGGAATATTTCAGGGCTCCCCTTACATTACAGCACAATAGTAGGTACACCGCACTCGAAAGCCGCGATAATAGTAGTTAATAAAAACCTCATAGTAACACAGATCACCCACTTTTGCTCTGAACTCATCGCCACGGGATGTATGCCTCATGTCGTCCATTTACGCACAGTACTCGTATGATATAGAACCTTTATTAGACCAAATAAAAGACATTGCACGGCACTCAGAAAGAAAAAGGCTGCTCATTCTAACCGATATCAACGCAAAATCCCCCTTATGGAACTCAGAACTGATAACGGAGGATAAATAGTAGTTGACGTGGTAAATGACTGCAACCTCTTCATACTGTGTAGGGAGGGTCAGCCGCCTACCTACTGCGGAGAGGTGGTGTAAGTAACGTAGACCATTCTCTAGGGAACGCAAAATCTCTTCCGCTAGTCAACAAATGGAGGGTATGGGACAGAGCCACACACAGCGACCAGAACGCAATCACCGAAAGCACAGATATGTCATTACACATAACATGGACCACGAACAGCTGCATTTACTAAGGAATAGCCGACTGGCAAAAAGCTAGAGATATTGTTGAGACGTCGTCACTACACACAGTTCAAGACAGTATAGATTACAAAACGCATATACTGAAAGAGGACCAAGAAAGAGCAAAGAAAGCAGCTATACCACGGGAAAAACTGTGTAGGGACAGAAACAACCATGGTCGACAGAACTGGCAAGATTAAGGAAGGATTCACGGGAAAAAAGAAAGTACTACCAACAAGCAAAGACAGCTCCTGACAGACAGATAAGACTTGACCTGTATTGTGACGCTAAAGAGAAATATCAGAAACAACTAAAGACAACAGGGCAAGACTACGGGACCAATTTCGTCAAAACCCAGCAACAGAACGACATTTGGGGACAACTTTTCACCATAGAAACAGAACACCGACAGTTCTGTCAACACTAAAACAAGCTGACGGCACAATGATCAGAGGATGGAGAAGCAAGCAGAATATCTTCTGAACATGTCGACCCCACACAAGACGAGCGACATCGCGCTGTCCTAAGAGAGAGCATGAGGCAAGCAGGCTTAAAAAACCGAAAAGCAACCGGTCCTGACAAAATACTTTCAGAAACGTTAAAACAAACGGTAACACAAATCACACATTTTCTTAGTAACGAGGCGCTTCTAACAGGCAGAATTCCCAAGTTTTGGGAACTACTACTGCAGTAATAATCAGGAAATCACAAAACAAAAAGCAAGAGACCCCAAAACGTACCGACCGATCTGCCCCTCAAACACTCTCTCCAAGGAACCGGGAAGGCTGCTGCCTGACGGCTTAGAACCTCACAGACACCTCCTCGGGCTAACGCCCCATCAATTCGGCTTCAAGGAAGCTACATCAATAGAAGACGCCATGAACCAAGCACTGAGAGTTACAAATAGCATTAGTGACAAGTACGTGGCCGCCATAAAAATCGACATAGCCAGGGCTCTGACAACCTGTGGTGGCCATCTCTCTTCGCCAGGTTAAGGGAAATGAGGCCATCAGCTTCTCTCATCAGTAGCCTCCTCGACTACTGCAGAGGCAGAGTGGCGAAGTGGAGGGCTGGTACACACAAGGTTGTCAAGAGAATAACGAAGGGATGTCCACAGGGCTCTATCTGTGGACCAATATTGTAGGATATTGTAATCAAGCCCGTGCTGAACATGCTGGATGGTGACGACAGGGTAAGAGGTGTGGTGGCACATGCAGATGACCTGCTCGTAGTGGTGTCAGCCAAGTCGAGAGTAGCAATAGAGACAACAGGCACGCAACTGCTTCAGAAAATTAACACTTGGTGCAAAGAAAATAAATTAAAAGTCGCTCCCATAAAAACTGTACATTTATTGCTCAGAGGGAAATTACAGATGAATCCAAGTCTATAATTAGGCAATACAAGCAAAAAGAGGAAGCAAGCCACACGTTATCTAGTGCTGCCAATGGGCTAAATACAGAGTTTCAACTATCATATCAAAGTTGCAACTGACAAAGCCTCCAAAATCATCCACAGACTAGCAAGACTCAACACAAGTCAGTACATATTACCTATGAAGCCGGTAAGGACCTACCACATTGTAATATTTGACTCTATCGCACACTTTGCCGCAAGTGTGTGGGCTCACAGGCTGAACGTAGACTAACAATTGCAAAACAAGAGTAGTAGGGCAACAAGGAGTCACGCCACTCTGTATTGTTACCAAATGTGTCCAAGATGGCGGGTTCAATGTTACAGAGATAGGTATGGCAACATCGCGATGATGTCACTCCGGGAAGTTCAAATTTTGGCGGGAAAATAGGTCAGTTGCGCTATCTCTCCAAACATATGGAGAGAGACAGACACTGCGTCACGGACATGTGAGGGCTTCCCAGCGAAACTTCTGCAACGCAATCGGAACAGCAGGCACGCTAGCTGTGGGAAACTCACGATGACCTTTTCCTTCGACAGCAGGGGCCCGCTGCTCACTGAGTTTGTGGGACACGACGCCACAATTAATGGCCACAGACATGTAGATGTTTTGCAAAAATTGAAGCGTTCCATCAAGTCCAGAAACCCAGGAATGTTGACGCACGACGTAATTCTGTTGCAGAATAATGGCCGACCACAGGTCGCCAATGTTGTTTCGATTACCCTTCAGAAGTGTCACAGGAAGGCCCTACTCATGCTTTGGTGGCTGACTGTGGAACAGCCACCCTAAGGCCTGATCTGGCACCCTATGGTTGCCACATCTTCAGTAAACTGCTAAACAGTGGGTCAAAGGCGCTGGTCCTGTCTTCAGTCTTGCCTTAGTTTCAAGGTGGCACTAGGCGACTGAAACGGACGAAGACTATGTCACAAAATTACATTTTGTTTGTCATGAGTGTGTCAAGATATGTAAAAGTTTTAAAGGTATGGAAAGTAAAATGCATGACCGAAAAATACATTACGCAATCCTTTCGGAGTGATCCTTGTAAAAATACGGCCACCCAAGGCTACACGGTAAGGCAAGCACGAGATATTTACACAATTTTGTTCGAGATGGTTGCCGACGGGCAGTTCGTAGAAGCGCGCACACTGCACAATTGTTTCTACATATGTGCCTGACGTAGCAAGCGAATCAGCATGGAGGTGTGCGGCCAGCTTGTTCGACGCTCGCGGGTCTGCGTGCCGATAAATCCCGCTCTCTCATCGACAGTCGCCATCCGTCGCTGAGCGAACGTCTTTTCGCCGCCCGATTTCCGTTAAACGCGATCAGCCATCAGTAACAGTCACCAGCAGCGAGCGCACGCTGGCGGCGACACGGAATGGCAGCCGCTGCAAAGCTGCTGCCCAGAATGAGACCAGCACTGGATGGGTAGCTCGTCATGTTTCCTGTCTTGTACATAGATAACCGCTGAACTACGCACCAAACACACTGACGTAAATGGAAAGTCTAGCTCCGTGAAGCAACAGTCGATATGAATCACACTTCTTGAAGATGTTCGTCACATAACGGCCATTGAATCAGTAAACTTTCACTCCGTTTGGAGGTGATGTCCGTCATCAGCAATGGTATTATGTGTGGCCATAACAGATAGAAGAAGACTGAGAAGTGTCGTTAGGCTGTTTGTTTAATAGATATGTTGTATTTTCCATGTGTTTTGCTAATACTGTACATAGCAATTTCTCGTTCGTCTTCCGCACAACATTTGCTACTTGATAGTTCCAACTTAAGTTGTTCGTAGCTATAAACCTAGGTATTTAGTTGCACTGACAGTTCCTAGATTTGTGTTGTTTATCAAGTAACCGAAATTTAACGAACTCTTTAGTATGCATGTGGATGACCCCAACACTTTGTATCATTCAGATGGAATTGCTAACTTTAGCATAATACAGATACCCTGTATAAATAGTTTTGCAATTAGATTTGAAATTCTGATGACGTTACTAGACGGTTATCACCCTCCGTTTTAATTGATGACTTTCCTAATTACTTCGAACTATCACCTCGCTGACAGGAAATTCTCTCCAGCTACAAGTGCTGTTTATATTCGTTATTTGTAGGATAGAAATGTGAAAGCAGTAACATAATTATACAGATAATTTGTTTGTTTGTGATATTACATTCGACTACTCCTCATTTACAAACAAACTAGAAATGCGTAACCTCCTGGCATATACCCTGGTCTAATTCCAGCCCCACCCCAACCTGCGCGATATCGGCTATCGTTGTGTAGTCAGAAACCCATCACAAACACAGTTCTCGCAATACCTGACTGGAAGATCTACTTCTTCAACCCACGCTCCCAGTCCAGCTGTGCACCTCTGAGAGGAACACAACTTGTACACGATCTTTTTCTATGGATCATTCCCTTTCCATCGGAATTTCTTAGCCGGAGCTTGTCATTGATCTCCAGTCGACGTACAGCAGCTTCAGTGTCAGTAACATCATCAACATCACGCCTCTAAATTACCATCAGCATCACATTCATACATCGTCACACCAACGTATCTCGTTCCAGTTCATCAAACTTGCGCTTTTTATCATCCTTTTTCTTTAAGATTGTTGTAGTCATTACCTTTACGAATGAAGAACAGATACATCAGTACAGCCAGCTCGCCCCAAATTGCAAAGAAATTGCGAAAATGAAAAAAGGGTATTTGCGATTTTTAATTGTTGTCATTGAGAATACTCAGTTAAAATGCAAATAAAAAATTTCTGAAGTAAGTGATAGTTAGCATAACCGTATTAAATAATTACATAAAGGCAATTCACATCAAGCCATCAGCAACTATCTGAGGTGAACTTATCATGCACTGTCTGCTTCGTATTTCGTTCACTTGGCTTCTTTGTCTAAGAATTATGATGTACTTACAAACTGGGAGAATACCAGTTTGTCACATAGTCAACAGTAACTCTGCAGGCATTCATTGGAGGCTTGCGTGTAGGCACTGTGGAAATGTAGCACCTACTAGTTTTTTCCACTTCATATTATCAATAGTGTCTAATATAATGAATTCTTTATTTATACTTGTACAATGTACATAGACTGCAAAAATCGTTACAGCAAGGAGGAGTTGTCCGATGTAAACGAAAGTTGGGGGCGTGTTCGTGCATCTTCTAACAATCCTACCACAACAAAGGTAAAATTTAATTATGATTGCAGTGTTGCTCACGTTGCTAAATATTGCATTTTCGGGCAACAACAAAGTTACGTTATGTGGCAGGTGTCATTAGAGCACAGTTAATAAAGTCATTTCTTGAAACAATGGATAAACTAGGCACTCGTCGTGTTTCCCACGCTGGTCTCGTTGTGAACTCATTGCTCAATCGTCGAAAATCTAGGTAGTGATGATTCCAAGCTCGGATGCAAAGAGGCCTAGGTGTTATTCTGCAATACTCAGAAGTTTAATACATGTGTTTCATAAACCATTCTTGAAGATTAAACTTTTGCAAGTTAGCACAATGGTGATGTAAAAAAGTAATCAGCACTCCGAATTTAAGTTACACTTCTTTTTTATTACTTTTGTTGCAATATCACGTAACTCACAAAACATCACTTTGCAGTATACAACATACTTGAAAATATCTTCCTCACTGTTAAAGTTCACATTTTATAAACTGACTACAATTTGCGTCTATTCAACATGACGAATAAGTCGTGACTCTCTAATAACCGGTTACGCGCCCAAAAATCAGAGTTACAAGTACGTCAAAGATCATAGTGACAAAAGAAAGAATTCACATAAGAATAATTTCATTGCAATATAAACATATCGATGTATCAAAGTACCTCTACATTAATGAAATCAAATCTGAATGTTTCTGTAAAGTAGTTAACATATTTATGAGACAACAAAGTAGAATATTGTTGGTATCGAGAGGTAGAGGTGAGGTACCGTAATGATTACGTATTTCAAGTACCATTACAATTTGGAAGATTGTGTCCGCTCTGACGTCGCGGCGGTCGCAGAAGAGTGTCGCTAGCAGCGCCATTGTGAGGATGCAAATCAGTTTGGCTTTAAATACTCGATGTAACGGCCGTGAGCGATAATTATCTTTGAGACTGCACGTGGTGAGCTCATGTTAGTCGAGAATGCCTTTAAGGCGACAAAGGCACTGAGTTTGAACGAGGTCCTGTAATACGGCTACGAGAAGCAGGATGTTCCTTCTACAGTACTGCACAAGGACTGCGGCCACTGAAAACGACTGCTGGCAGCGGTGGTCACGAGAATGTACGGACCCCGGACGACCACGTGGCAGTACCGAGAGGAGAGACCGTCGTTTCCGGCGTATCGTTCTGGAGCGTCGAACTGCGTCTGCAGCAGCAGTCTGAGCAGCAGTTGGCTCCACAGCGACGCAGCCAGCTGTAACGAGTCAGTTACATCGAGGACAGCTAAGAGCCAAAAGCCCTGCAGCGCCCTTCCTGCTGACCCCAAACCACCGCCATTTGCGACTTCAGTGGTGTCAAGCGAGAGCTCTCTGGAGGGCAGCTGGAGGTCTGTTGTGATTTCTAATGAAAGCTGGTTCTGTCTCGGAAGCACTGTCGGCCAACTGTTGGTTGCCGCGCTCGTGGTCGTGAGGTAGCTTTCTCGCTTCCCATGCCCGGGTTCCCGGGTTCGATTCCCGGCGGGGTCAGGGATTTTCTCTGCCTCGTGATGGCTGGGTGTTGTGTGATGTCCTTAGGTTGGTTAGGTTTAAGTAGTTCTAAGTTCTAGGGGACTGATGACCATAGATGTTAAGTGCCATAGTGCTCAGAGCCATTTGAACCATTTTTTGTTGGTTATAGGGAAGCCAGTTGGTGGCCTGCAGCCAACCTGTTTGCAACACTGGACCTACACCTGGAGCTGTGGTCTGGGGTGCGGTTTCGTATGACACCAGGAGCACTCTTGTGGTGATCCCATCCACCCTGACTGCAAATTCGTATGTCAGTACTGTGACAACGGGTCGTTGTTGTACTGCCATTCATGTACAGCATTCCAGTGGTGGTTTCCAACAGGATAACGCTAGCCCACAACCGATGCTGTAACCCAACATGCTCTACAGAGTCTAGACACGTTGCTTTGACCTTCTCGATCACCAGATCTGTCTCCAATCCAGCACACGTGGGACATCATTGGACGACAACTCCAGCGTCATCCACAAACAGTATTAACCGCTCCTGTACTGACCGACCGAGAGCAACAGGCATGCAACTCCAACCCACAAACTGATATCCGGCACCTGTACAACATAATGCATGCACGTTTGCATGCTTGCATTCAACATTGTGGGGGTTACACCGTTCATAACTGTACCAACATTTCAAAATTACGTTAATCTGTGATCTTGCAATGTTGATCACTTAAAAGTCTTCCCTAGACAAAAACATCCCCGAAATTTCATTTTTCTACATTAATTACTTTTTGATGTTGCGATATTTTCTCCTTCAGATTGTAATCATTATGCTTAATGTCAGAAGACATCCATCGATTTATGAAAAAGATACAAAAAACCTCGCGTGGAAATCCGCTTCACACTTCGAGCAGTGTGGTTTTCGGTTGTTGAGTGCATGCGCGCACAGGAAGCTGTCACAGTAGGTGCCGCGAGGGAGAGGGAGACACAGCACTGTCTCTTCTGCAGTGCCGAATCTGACGAGGTGACTGCTGCTGGGAGACGGATAGTCTTCTTTTTTAATCCAGCTGTGTTGTGCTTAAAAACGGTGATTCATTTTAATGAATGTGATAAATTGTTGAATGAGATTATAACTCTGTTTCCTGCTGTTCTTTCCGATTACTTTTCTTTCAATTCTTTTGCGCGAAAGAAAACTTTTAACTATGGCCCTGTATCCCCAAGAAATAAAGTCTGTGACCATAAACCACAGGGTTCATGAAGATATGTGACCTTTAAAAAGTCATTCAGTCAATAACAAATTCAGATCAAACCACTGCAGAGGCAACAGTAATTTAAAATACCTGAACGATGTTAATTTCAAGTTTTGGTTATTCTAATGAAATTATACCTCATGCTGAAATAATTTACAACCAAATGCACTCTCAAGAAATTAGTGTATTTAAAGGTAAAACACATATAACAAATTTCATAAGTGTTTGTTTTAGGATTTGCCGACTGCCTTGCCGCAGAGGTAACGCCGGCTCCTGCCACATCACCGAAGTTAAGCGCTGTTGGGCTGGGCTAGCACTTGGATGGGTGACCATCCGATCTGCCTGACGCTGTTGGCAAGCGGGGTGCACTCTGCCCTGAGGAGCTACTTGATTGAGAAATAGCGGTTCCGGTCTCGTGAAGTGACATACGCCCAGGAGAGCGGTGTGCTGACCACATGCCCCTCCATATCCGCATCCAGTGACGCCTGTGGGCTGAGGATGACACGGCGACTGGTCGGTACGGTTGGACCTTCATGGCCTGCTCGGGCGGAGTTTAGTTAAGTTTCATTTTAGGATTAAGAAAGTGGACGTTCTGTGAGAATCCTTCAAATACACCCATGCCAAAAACAAGGGAAGTGTGTGATAACGGACAAATACTCTTCCAATGAGCTCACAGAAGCTGCTAAATTGTTCAACAAGGAATGCTTCATCAGATTCAAGAATGAATCTGCAGCTTATCTCTAGAATGACAAAAAAATCGTGAAACTGAGCAAAAAGTATTCTATTGTGGGTCTGATATTCATAAATATTGCAGATTAACTGAGCTGCTGATATTTACCTTGAAAAACAATCTGGTAGATGTTGTTTGTGAAATTACGAAACTTGTACAAAGCGTTGTTAACAGTTCCCATAACTACATGAGAGGCAGAATGCTGATTTTCAACGCTGATAAAACAGTAATTTTACGAAAAATCGCTATGAATTCGAAAAGACTAAATGCGCTTAAAGCGCTTTCAATGGAGAAAAACGTTCTAAGCCGTCATCATCCAGAGAATAAGAAACAAATTTTTCATATTATCGCACAAATTAAAAAAAGAAGAAATGGTTTAATTTTTAAACGCTTAGATCAGGCTCGAACTGTAGCAATTTAGGTTCAAGTGAGTAAAAATGTTTGATTCTGTAATTTTAGGATTCTATCAAGTTTCTGAAAATTCTGTTTTTATACACGTTCGTTTCTGTTTACATCACATCTAAATTGAGGCTAAAAATTTTCTGGAGCAGCTTCCTCACTATTTTAGCTACGAACCGACAGTGCAAACATAGTTCAGCAAACCTGCTCTGCCGTACTCATGTCAGGTGTCCGGTCTTGTCCCTAAATACCCTGAAATCTGGACACTGTAACGGATCGGACGTGTCTGGTCCAGTGGTACAGTGTCACTGAATTGCCTACTGCAGCAGCAAGTCGATATAAATAACAGTAAATGGTGTCACGTCTACTGTAGTGGTTACTTTAGCTGGCACAGAACTGAGCGTCAGCGCTGGTCGTTAGGTTATTCATTCCTTGGCGTCAGACTTCTGAAAGCAAATCAACAGCGATTATGGGTTGCGAGCAGACCACGTGAAGGAAAAGCGAGTCTAGACGAGCCATTTATAGTAAAATCTTAGTTGACCGAAACCTCTGCAAACTACCGAAAAATTTCAAATAATAAGGAAAAAAGGAGCATGTACGGGACGGAGATTCGAGGCGAGGGTGTGCTGGGCCGCCGCGGTTAGCGGGGAGAGGTGAACGCTGACGTGGAGTTGCCTTCGTACCCACAGACTCACCTGTCTAAGCAAAGCTACAATGCCAAAAATAGTGCATCCGAGTGGCTGTTTCTTTCCATTGAGTATGCATTTTTGTGCTATGGCGACGAAACGGGAGCATGTTGTGATTACTTTCGCTGACCAGCTAGCTACTACCCATGAAGCTGAGAAAGGAATTTTACTGAAAACGTTGCAGCCAATTACAGAGTTGGTGCTTCTGTCGATTCAGAATGGGTCAAGTCGTGATCTAAATTTGTAGAGTAAACTGTGGAAAATCCAACAGGAGAAACAGTGAACACTTCCGAACAAAAGAGATGCCTTTTCCGGCTTGAAACTGCAAAAAGAAGCTAAAATATTGGCTGTTGCTAAGCGAGGAAAGAAAAGATTTTTCTTCGAGCGGTGGGTGGTTAATCGGGTTTAGAAACAGATATGGCATTCCGCAATAGAATGTGTGTGGACTAAAGTTATTTGCAGACCCGGACGCGATATGTTTTCAAAACAGAATTTGGAGATTTCACCCAAGGCTATACTAAGCATCGATTTTAGATTTTACAATGGCCTGAAACGGGAGTTAATTTCAAGATGTTGTCTCGAAAACCTTTCAGCTCCCTCAAATGAAACGTCTGCTTCATGACACAAAATGAAAAAAGAAACGCTTCCGGCAAACGTAGACTGCCCCTAATGTGTTTCGGGAAGGTATTCCTGATCAACGGTATTTTTGGATAACTTGTGAACTCATTGCCAGATGGTTTAGTGATCAGTTCGTAGCGAAAGTTGAAAAGTTATAACTAAAAAGGTCTGCTTAACAAAGACATCGCATGAATTATTAATGTGCCTACATGTCGTTGCGAGTTAAAAAGTTGCGATATTGTTGTGTTTTTCTTGCCCCAAGTGTTACGTCTGTATCTGTCACTGGCCCAAAGCATAACAGCATTTAAATGGCGCTACCTGGAGCTGTTTGTGAGAACGATCCAGCAAAATACTGACATGCAAAACAACAATGCGAATGATGCGATGAGGGATGTAAATATGAAATATATAATTTATTGGTGAATGTAGGCCTGATAATGTCAAAGCAGAAATTCTTCATAGGTGCTGTAGAAAGTTGTATGATTGGCATGAAGAAAATGATTCGTAAAATTTTGAGAACTTGACAGATATTGTAAGGAGAATTCGCGGGTAAGGAGACATTCATACTTGCGATGTAGATGAATGGGTAGTGGCGGACGATTCACAAGAAATATCGGAGCAAGAAACTAGGGAAACAGTGTTCCAGTGAAACAACTGACGCGATCGAATAGGCGAAGTAGATAATGTGAAAGACAGAGTGACACCGGCGATGGTTTTCGAGTAATGGTGGTAGATCTGTATTAATAATTTATCTTTCAAAAACCTAATTGGTATAGTATAGCACAGAAATCACGGTATATGTTTTGTTTGTTTCTCCAAGATTTTTTGAGCAATGCATTGTGTCAACGGCAGCTGTTGCCCTTCTAATGAAACGATGGTGGGACATTGCTGCTCGAAAACGTGGCAGAGACACAAGAAACAAACAAAAATTACCGACATTTTTGAATGAGTAGTTCGCATGCAACAAACAACTGTATTACGTACAGCGCATTGTATACGAATGTAATCCGTAAAAGGTAATTCTTACTTTCATAAAGAACATAAGAGATTTTTTGAATTCGTTTGATCTTCAAAACTTTTTAAAAGTACTTGCTGTTATTACAAGACAAAGTACTGCAGTACGTCTTAGAGGTTCATGGGCTAACTAAAGAAACTGTTACCCAAAACTTCTCCCCCTCCTTTAATTCGGTTGTACTGTATAATACCAATCGACAAACACGGTGCACAGTAAACCGGCTCCAGTTGCAGGAATCCTATTTAACGGTTTCCACGACCAACAAAAATTTGATTTTCAATGTTTCATACAATTACTGACGGAAATTAAAAATTTTAAATGTTGTCACAATTTGTCGTTAAGACGTATAACCTTACGTTGCAGGTCAAACACAGTAAGACAAGTACACTCTTGCTCATAAACTAAGGATAATCGCAGAATGTGGTGCCACACAACGTGGCACTCCAAAAAACTGGCGCTAATAGCATAGGCACATAGGCAACACACACGACACAGATTTGAAAGTCCACAATATTGGTGATAAGTTGAGAAAACCGCCCCGGAACACATGTGCTACAAAGCGCCACTGCTTCTTGCGCATGTACCCGGACATAAGTATGGGATATGATCACCATGCACATGTACACAGGCCGTACAACGGGTTGGCATACTCTGGATCAGGTGATCGAGCAGCTGCTGGTTTATAGCCTCCCATTATTGCATCAGTGCCTGTCGGAGCTCCTCGAGTGTCGTAGGGGTTTTATGACGTGCAGCGATACATCGACCAGGAGTATCCCAGACGTGCTCGATGCGGTTTAGGTCTGGAGAACAGGCAGGCTGCTGCATTTGTCTGATACCTTTTGTTTCAAGGTACTCCTCCACAATGGCAGCTGGGTGGGGCCGTGCGTTATCATCCATCAGGAGGTGGGACCCACTGCACCCCTGAAAAGGCAGACATACTGGTGCAAAATGACGTCCATATACACCTGACCTGCTGCAGTTCCTATGTCAACGACATACGGGGGTGTACATGCACCAATGATAATCCCACCCCACACCATCAAACCACGACGTCCATACAGGTCCTTTTGAAGGACATTAAGGGGTTGGTATCTGGTTCCTGGTTCACGCTAGTTGAACATAACATGGGACCACTGTTCCAGTGACCATGTACTGTGTTCTTGACACTTTACGGGCTCTCCTGTGACCAGGGGTCGGTGGAATGCACCTTGTAGGTCTCCAGGTGTCTGTTCAATCGTCTGTAGACTGTGTGTCTGGAGGCAACTGTTCCAATGCCTGCAGTAAGGTCCCTAGCAAGGCTACTTGCAGTACCCGGTCACCATCTGCGGGCACTGGTGGTGAGATACCGGTCTTCTTGTGGGGTTGTACACTGTGGACATTCCGTACTGTAGCGCCTGAAAACGTTTCCTGTCTGCTGGAATCGTTGCCATAATCTTGAGATCACACTTTGTGGCACACGGAGGGCCCGTGCTATGACCTGCTGTGTTTGACTAGCCTCCAGTCGCTCTAGTATTCTACCCCTCAACGTAATCAGTGTGTGTTCTTTGAGCCATTTTCAACACACAGTCACCATGAGCGTGTCTGAAAACTTCTGTACGCTTACTCGCTGCACCGTACTCTGACATGCAGCAGCACACCTCAGCGTATGTGGACTGCTGCCAGTGCCACTGTGCTACTGTGCGACTGTGCGACGACCTGTAGGGAATCAGTCTACCCATGCCATATAGAATTCGTATGCTTTCCATTGTGTGCCAGCCTAGTCTGCTGTAACTAGCTATGATGTCACAAATGTTGTGCAATACCTTAAAAGTAAAATACATAATCTGAAAAGTTAATAGCATGTCAGAAGTGATGATAAAATGATAAGGTGTTAAAATTCAGTTTAGTAACTTTAACAGATTTCGAAATTTGGATGTTTTACATAAAAAACATCAGTGCAACAGGAAGGAGCTATAAACTTCAAAATTTATATTGGGATTCCTTTTTCACTGTAAATAAATGGAAACGCCATGCTGGATCTCACAAAATAATATTTTGATTGAAATTCATGATTTTCTGTTTTTGTGTCCTAAAAGTACGGAAGCAAGATAGATTAAGTAAGTGATCAGACAAAGCTAGGATGTTTACATTTAGGTTGAATGTAGACACGCTATAATAACAAAGTTGTGAGAAGTTTCCAAAAGGTAGCTATAAAATTGTAGCTGTAGCGTCTCTCCAAAGGGCACGTTCAGAGCTCATCTATTGCATGCATTGCAACTAAAATAATTCTCACGCCAAAAGTATTTAACCTAGCCACATCAGAATTTTATTATAGATACTTACATGAGTGGTGATTGCAGAATTAAATTGAGAGCTTCATCGGCCTTCAGCGAATGAGGCAATTAATTATTTAGTAACTTGAAGTGGTGCTCTACTAGCCCCGGCGGCTGGTCAGGAAGACAAATTTTGTCGGCTACACCTTCCGCGGTCCGCACCGTAGCTGTATAAATAAGAGCGTGCGAGCTAGAGTCAGGCCCCAGTTCTCTTCTAGATTCGTACCAACGCGCACTCCATGTTGGAAGCCACGTCGCGTCTGTGCAGTTGCAAGGAACAGCCTTGGATGCTGTATTACGTTAACTCGGTATGCACGTAACAATGACTTCGCATTGTGGTAAAGTGTTAAATATGGAACGACCTGAGTGATTTATTCTCAGTTTGCGTATGTCGTATTTTCACGTATCGCCGCAGGTCATACCTTGTACCATTACTAGCGTGGCGTTTGATGAGTATTAACATCAAATTTTTTGGTGAGCATTCACTTTGAACATTTACACTGATAACAATTATTGAACACTTTCATTATCTAGGAATAATAGGATCCGTGCAATAGACTCTGAACAGCTCTGATACTATAAGAGCTAACAGTAGCATTGCTTGGGTAAACTTTTGTCTGGAACCTTATGCTGTATCGTTTTCAGAATATAGTGAAACTTCTTATAGTAAACTGCATTTTCTATAAATCCCAGATATCATCCTCAGTCCTCAGCGTAATGAACTTTGAAAGGTGCCTACACCGAGTCACAGCGCCAGAGATTGCGCCAAAGAGTATTATTCCGCCACCTCCACTGGCTGTGCTTGTTGAGAAGTTGTCGTGGAGAGTGCTTGTTGAGAAGTTGCCGTGGGCAGTAGGAGTTCTGATGTAGCCGTGACTAGTTGTGAGCATGTTGTGTGCAGTTGTTCTGATGGGCTAGACAGCCGATGACGTTCGATTGCGGATGTTGTAATGATCAGAGTGTATGTTTCGTCAATATATATGAAGGTAAAGAAAATTTTTTTTATTTCAAATGTCCTAACTAACAATGTCTCTTGGTCACAGGTTCAGTCAACAAAGCATCCGGCTTGTGTTCATGTATTAGAGTGTAATTTTGGTTTCTATATGCAATTATAGTATTTCTGTTTTTTTTTTTAAATTACTTCATTGTAAATGGCGTTTAAAGCATCTTGTCGTATTGAGGAAGACCCGTGCCAGATGTGTACGTTGAATCACACTTCCACACACAGAACAGTTACACTTGTGCTTTGTTGTTTCGTAGCTTTTATAGTTTCTGGGGACTTAATTAATTAATTGTGTTAACGGAAGTTTTCTTTCATTCTTTGTTGTTATTCTATGCAGTCAGATTGCGTACTAATACTAGTCAGGGCCAACCGGTTACGAAACTGCGTAACCGGACAGACAGCCACAAAAATTAAAATTATTTGCATTATATTTAATTAAGCCCCCATGCAACTTCAATGATCATATAACTCTATTTCTCCATAAGAGTGGGCAGAGTGAACTTTAATTATAGGCATCACATTTTTGCTAATCACTTTCTGGTTGCCAACATTGTAGTTAGAGAGCCTGTGTTTTGAACGGCAGCAACAGAAAAATTTCCACCCACCGCACCGCAGACCGAAGGTCAAATGCACTACATGGTCATTCTGCGAGGTGATTTAAACCCGCAAACTGCCCACCAGAGTGTTGTTTCACCATGTATCAGCATTATCCTTCATTTACGAACATGAGTGTATTACGGTTAGAAATGAAATGAAATGTCGTGTGACGAGGGCCTCCCGTCGGGTAGACCGAGAAACTGTGTATTCGTCTTGGGATGGCATAACAGATCGCGAGCAAATACCAAGAATAGATTCATTCAGTATATGAGCATGAACGCACTTGGCACGTTCCAATACAATTACCACAGCACTTCAAACATTTATGGAATTCTTTTTGGCTGAGCCCACCACAAATAATGGTAGGACAAGAATTTATCACTCATTACATTTTTGCTGTTCATGTACTAAGACTGACGCATCAGGCATGACGTTTTAGTTCATTACGTATTTACTACAAACTCTATTCACAGACAGTATCCACATATACGACTGAATGTAGCTCCATAATTATATCACTGTACGGTGCACAGGTCAGGACAAATCATGCGAGAAACACTGAGATGTGAGGAAAACTGGTTTATCCTTCAAATGGAGCGCAAATTGCCCAGGCTATACTCTTGCAGTATCTGATAATGAGAGCACTCAGCGACACCCAACCAGCTTTAAACATAATTCCAAACATTTTCTAAACTTTCTCTCGCTTATATGCTTAAAGTCTAATAATGAGCACATCAACTCACTTGTAAAGTAATTATAAACGTTGATGCTGTTTTATACGTGGGAGTTCTACACTTTTAAAAAATCTGTATTTTACAGATATACAGTAAAACTAACTAAACCATTGTTTTTGTAAGCAGCTGTCCCGAGACTGCTTTGACATTACACTGTAACCTAGTCTACGTTCTGCAGTTCATTTCTTATCTACTTCAACATTAATTTGAACAAATTTACTGTACGCAATTCGCGGTGCAGGTCTACTATTTCTAACCTCAATCTCTATGTTCCATTATCACATTAACTGTTTACCCGATGTCACAGATCTGATGCTGCAGCCCTGTCCTCACAATTCGATTCATAAACACCTTAATAAGTAACTCCTCTAAATTTCTGTAATCTGTTCCAGTATGTTACAGAGCCATCTGTTCTCCCAGCTCGCCTACGTGGATTGAGTCGCTTATGCACTCCTGTGCGGTAGTGTTCAATCATGGATGGTAACCATTTATTTATTTATTTATTTACACGTCAAGTTCCGTGGGACGAAATAGAGGAGCAAATCTCCAAGGTCATGAAACGTGTCAGTACATGAAATTACAACATAAAAGTAAAAACAGATAAAAATATATGTTTATGAACGCAAAAAAGTTAGACAATAAGTTTAAGTAAACGCAATCAGCAATACAATAAGGATCAGCTAACTTTTTCAAGAAACTCCTAGACCGAATAGGAGTGACCCATGAGGAAACTCTTCAGTTTCGATTTGAAAGTGCGTGGATTACTGCTAAGATTTTTGAATTCGAGTGGTAGCCAATTGAAAATGGATGCAGCAGTATTCTGCACACCTTTTTGCAGAAGAGTTAAGGAAGTCCGATCCAAATGCAGGTTTGATCTCTGCCAAGTATTAACCGAATGAAAGCTGCATATTCTTGGGAATAAGCTAATATTGTTAACAAGAAACGACAGTAAGGAATGTTTATATTGAGAGGCCAATGTCAAACTACCCAGACTAATGAAAGCGTCGACAAGAGGTTCGTAAACTTACACCACTTATTGCCCGAATTGCCAGTTTCTGAGCCCAAAATATCCTTTTAGAATGGGAAGAGTTACCCCAAAATATAATACCATATGACCTAAGCAAATGGAAATAAGCAACATAGACTAATTTTCGTGTCGAACGATCACTCATTTCTGATACCATTCGAACAGTAAAAATGGCAGTATTAAGTCGTTGCACAAGATCCTGAATTTGGGCTTTCCACTATCGGAATACCTGTAAATTTGAACTGTTCAGTTTCACTAATCATATGCCCGTTCTGTGAAATTAAAACGTCAGATTTTGTTGAATTGTGTGTCTGAAATTGTGAAACTGAGTCTTACTGTGACTTAGCGTTAGTTTATTTTCTACAAGCCATGAACTTTGGCTCGGTTTCAAATAGTGCAGTACATGACCTATGTTGCACACAACATCCTTTACTACCAAGCTGGTGTCATCAGCAAACAGAAATATTTTAGAGTTACCCATAATACTAGAGGGCATATCATTTATATAAATAAAGAACAGGAATGGCTCCAACACTGATCCCTGGGGCAACCCCCACTTGACAGGATCCCACTCAGACCCCACATCACAGCTGTTATCAACATTGCGAATAATGACCTTTTGTTGCCTGTTGCTAAAGTAAGAGGTGAGCCAATTGTGAGCTACTCCCTGTATTCCATAATGGTCCAACTTCTGGAGCAATATTTTGTGATAGACAATCAAATGCCTTAGTTAAATCAAAAAATATGCCAAGCATTCGAAACCTTTTGTTTAGCCCATCCAGTACCTCACAGAGAAAAGAGAATATAGAATTTTCAGTTGTTAAACGACTTCTGAAGCCGAACTGAACATCTGATAGCAAATCCTGTGATCTAAAATGATCAATTATCCTTACATACACAGCCTTTTCAATAACTTTTGCAAACACTGATGGCATAGAAATAGGTCTAAAATTATCTACATTATCTCTTTGTCCCTTTTTATAAAGCAGCTTTACTACTGAGTACTTAAATCACTCAGGAAACTGATCCTTCCTAAAGGAAAAATTACAAATATGGCTAAATATAGGGCTAACATGGGCAGCACAGTACTTTAATATTCTGCTAGACACCTCACGATAACCATGAGAGTCCTTAGCCTTCAGTGGTTTAATAATTGACTCAATCTCCCTCTTGTGTGTATCACAGAGGACTATTTCAGACCTCAAACTCGGAAAGGCATTTGCCAAGTAAGTTATATGATTTCCTGAAGAAACAAAATTTTTATTTTAATTCACCAACAATGCTCAGAAAACGATTCTTAAATACTGTACATATATTTGATTTATCAGTAACAGAAATATTTTTACTGCAAACTGACTTTATATCGTCGACCTCGTGCTGCTGACCAGGCACTTACTTCGTAACTGACCATATGGTTTTAATTTTATCCTGTGAATTAGCTATTCTATTTGCATACCACATATTCTTTGCCTTCTTAATAACATTTTTAAGCACCTTACAATACTGTTTGTATTGGGCTACTGTAGCTTGATTGTGACTACTTCTAACATTTTGATATAATTCCTTCTTTGTTCTACAAGATATCCTTATCCCACTATTCAGCCACGCAGGATTCCTATTACTGCTAGTACCCTATTTAGAACGTTGTAATGGAAAGCAACTCTCAAAAAGCATGAGAAATGTGTTAAGGAAAGCATTGTATTTACCATCTATGTTATCGGCACTGTAAACATCCTGCCACTCTTGTTCCTTGACAAGGTTTAAAAAATTCTCTATTGCTGTTGGATTAACTATCCTACATAGTTTGTTATTAAATATGACATTGGTTTGAGTACAAAAGCCTTTTAGTGTTAAAATTTGTGCATCATAGTCTGAAAGGCCATTCACGCTTTTACTAACAAAATGCCCATCTAGTAATGAAGAATGAATAAAAATATTGTCAATGGCTGTGCTACTGTTCCCCTATACTCCAGCTGGAAAAAGCACAGTCTGCATCGGATCATATGAATTTAGGAGATCTACCGACATCCTTTTTCTTGCACCATTATATACCAAATTTAGGCGGAGGGAGTTTTCAGTGGCACAGAGAGGACTGGTGTTGTCGTACAGTTCTTGAGCACCATGTTTTTCGCCAGTGTTGTGAATTAAATTCCAAACCTCCTTCCAGTGTCTCATGAAGTAAGGGCCCGTGACACTTTCATGGGGATCTGTGTGTCTCATGGGGACATTGCGTGTGTGTGAATTCCTAAGGGACCAAACTGCTGAGGTCATCAGTCCCCAGACTTACACACTACTTAAGCAAACTTATACTAAGAACAACACACACACCCATGCCCGACGGGTGACTCAAACTTCCAGTAGGAGGGGCTGCGCAACCCGTGCATGGCGCCTCAAACCGCGCGGAACCTCCGCGAGTTATAGGGACATAGGTGCGGCATGTATGGTAGGCTTTCTCATGTCGTCATACAACACAAATATGATCCAATGCTACATAGACACATATTTTAAAACCACACCACCTATATTCGAGAGACACACTTAACACACAAGTTCCAAACTTCGCGAAGGAAAGTTGCCAATGCATGTGAAGGAAGCAAAGACTTCCCAATTAGGCTGCTCAGCCAACCCCTCGGTGTCTCCAAGACAGTCATGCATTACAGTTTTACTCTTGTCTATTCCCTGTTTCTAATGTTTATCATCCACGTTGTAGCACCATGTAAAACGATACTCTGTAAGATTCAATTTATATTTGATATTGAAATAATTCCCTCTTTCTTTGGGAAATTGTTATCGCTATTGCCAGCCTACATTTCATATCCACAAACACCATGCTACGGTAAGAAATGGACTGAAACTCTTGAAACCAGAAACGTGCTTACTACAGATGTTGTTAGCAAAAGCCGATCTATGGTAAGTAACGGACGGAGTTTTAACTCTTGAAACCAGATTAAAGCTAACTGCACATGGCAATAATGCACACTGCCAAACAGCATATAATGGGTGGGATCAGAACTCTTCGCCAGTGACATGTGCAGCAAACTCAAATCTAGTTTCAAGAGACTGAATCCCATTCGTTACATACCTATGGTGTCTGCGACAAATGATGACATGAGGCTCGTGAGCGAGCGATAGTGAGCGACTTCTGGATACGCGACACTCCAGCAACAAGTAGCAGCATGGGGCTAAATGCTTGCACATCCTGCGTGCGAACGACCATATCGTGCTACAAGGTGGCTGCTTTGAGCCAACCAGTTGTTTCTATAAAACGGCGTCCCAACCTGTAGAATACTGTAGGTGGGGAGTAAGGCTACAAAATTAGGTTTACTTAAGAAAATAAAGCGAAAAGGAATGTAGTGCATGAAATTTACAAAGGGAGGAATGTCTAAGGAGAGTTCCATAAATATCATCACCTACGAAGATCACCAGACAAATTCTTCGAGTACACATGTATGAGCAGAGGATCATTCGACTATCTCATCCCTAAATTAAATACGAATGTTTTTTAGATGATCAACAACTTTTAACAGCCAATAAATGCGGAGGAATGACTACTGCATGGCTAACAACGCTAAATACAACCATAAGTATACAGATTGATACCTCTGGGCAAAAGCTAGCTGTGGTGTAAAAAACAAAAAAAAAAGGATCAGCCAGAGGTCCTGGGTTCGATTTCGAGGCGTTCTCATATTTTTACTGACTCAGTTACAATTCTGTATACTAAATTTTACGTATACTGTTTACACTGCATCGCTAAGTATATTTTTAAGGTCTTGCCAAAGAACTTAGTTTTCACACCTATCCCAGTATATCAAATGCATTTAATTCCTAATATATTACAATTAACCATGAAATGTTACTGATATTTGATGTTGCGAACGTAATTCATCAGCAGTCAATGTGAAGGCCAAGCATTTCAATTACTGTAAATGGTTTGTAAAAGTAAAGCTTAGACAATTTTTGAAAAGAAAGTCAAACTTTTTTGTAATGATTTGTCTAAAAGTATGAAATAAAAAATATTAGGGAAACGTTTGGTGCCCCTCATTTTCTGTTCATGATTTAGAGCCTTTGAAGGCACATAGACCGTTTCTCTGATCTACTTATTTCTTATACACAAATCATTTCATAAAATATTTGGCTGATTCCTTTCATTTTTTAATATCAAGTTGTAAGCATGACCTTACTGACTCCTCGTTTACCTTAATAATGTATTTGATTCGAAGGAAGCCTTATGACATTTAAATACCGCACGAATGTATCGTTTTAAGTGCAAAATTGGTGGGTCTTGAACAGATGAAAATTTTGACACTTTATTTACGGCACCTTTCCATCAAATGTTCCAATTTTTCCTCAGCTTCTTAATTAAATTTTTGTTAATTTCCTTGATTACTTTCAAGCAGTTAAATACTTTCATGCAAAACTAGACCTCATGCCGGTCACTGCGATACCGCGTTTACCTGTTTCCCTCCCTTTGTTTAGCTATGAAAATTTGGACAAAACCTCATGGTGTAAGTTATAGGAAGTCTTGTTTTCGCTGTGCTCACGCGTTTACAAAAACGTATCGAGCGTTAATCATATGATAAAGTTGTCCTTTCTGCGTGCTGACATTTCCAAAATTCGTCGTTTCGATATCTTGAACCTTTTATGAGATACGACGATTTTTACGACGACTTGATTCCCGAAGCGCAGGAAAGGTTCGGACGCGCCGCGTGCGACCCGTCTGCGGATATAACAACAAATATCCCAAGAATTAAAAGAGAGATCATTCCGGTCTCAACTTTAAATACAATTTGGATATAATGGTTACATTTCATACGCAATAATGTATGCCCTTAAATGAACTATACGGAAAGTCTACACAATGTGATTTGCAAATTCTTAAGAATTTCGTGCAGCCACGTACTCAATTTTGTGCAGCACAGTAACTATGACGAATAACGAATATAAATCAGACCTTTATCGTTTAAAGATATGAAGCTATAGGTTGCGGAAGAATCAAAATTTTTCACGGAATAGTTTTCTTAAAATCGGATGTTAAGTAATTCATAGCTGCCGTTGCGTCCGCTCACTGCTTTGCCGAGATGACACGTGGCTGTCTCTCTGTGTCGCGCGTGCTGCAGCGACAAGATTCAAACACATTTGAATTCAAACGTCGCTAGTTGCAGCGCGACACATGCAGCGATACAAATGTCGCTTACGTAGGACCCTTCCGTAACTACATTGCGGTTGTGTTTTGTCACCAGCAGCTGTCGCGCGCTGTCGCTCGCTCCTGTCGCTCGCGTAGGACAAGGTCTTAGAGATTCACAGCTTTTCACTCGTTTTATTAATGCTGGCCGCTGTTGTGTTTTCAGCACCTTTATCTACTTGAAAATGAATATAAGATGGAAATTGCAATCGTGGAAAATGAAATAAACAGTAGAGTGAATATGATGTTATTTTAAAAATTCAATGAGACTGAGTTCTAGCACAAATGTAAGAGCAGAAAATTTCATTCTTCAGTTTTTCAATTGGGAAACAGAAACAGAGGTAGAATACACTAACTGTTTCTGTACACTTGCATTAGTGGAATACTGCAGCGAGTATCCTGTTTCCTGAAAAAGGAGACGCCTGTTCAGCGATCGAGATACTGAAACGGCAATGCATACAGTTCTATGCAGCTCCTGCGTTCCTTGAAATTGGAGTTCTTACATGCAACTAGAACTCTGAGAATATTCCTCCTGTCTTACAGGTCTTGTAAATCATGTAGAACATATCTCTTGTGTTTTGTTCTCTGAAGGAGCTTAATAATTCTGGAGGAATTTCGTTTATCCCATCTGCGTGGTTTAGACTTATGTACTAAAGTTCTTGGCCGCGCGGGATTAGCCGAGCGGTCTCAGGCGCTGCAGTCATGGATTGTGTGGCTGCTCCCGGCGGAGGTTCGAGTCCTCCCTAGGGCATGCGTGTGTGTGTTTGTCCTTAGGATAATTTACATTAAGTAGTGTGTTGCTTAGGGAACGATGACCTTAGCAGTTAAGTCCCATAAGATTCCACACACTTTTTTTTAATTCTTCTAGCGGTATTGCGCCGACAATCCCAATTTCATCTTCTTACTTTTCTCGTTTCGTAATGTAGTTATACGTCCTCTATGAAACCCTTCTACGTATTCCTTTCACCCTTCAGCCATCGTTTCTTTTGGTTTACTGCCTTGTCATCGCACTGCGCGATCAGTCTGCAGCTGCTTGTGTTTTCTTCAAAGGTTTCCATAATTTCCCCTAAGCGGCAACTATGTTTCCTGTTGTCCGCTAGCCATAGCAGCTTTAGTTTTTCGGTTTTTTAGGCACTTGCACTTTACTCTCTTTCTAGGTTGACGATTTTTTTATTGTCTCCTTCCATCATTCAATTTGGCAACTGTGTTACAAGGATTTTTGATGGGACTTGCCTTTTTGCTCAATTTTTTTCCTTGCAACCTTCACTAATCCATCTTCGAAAATACCAGTTCTTCACTTATTATAAACGTTTCTGTTCCGGCGTAACGCCAAGCGCCGACACGTCGGCCAGGAAGTTACAGCAGAGAGGGCTGCGAGGCGACGCCAGCCAACAGGACGCTGACCGACCCCTCTGTAGGACTACAGCGAGAGAGTGGCGCCATCTACACCAAGAGGATACACGCGCCGCGGCCCGAGTCGGAGTCCAGGTGGCCTACGACTTCTGCAGCAGTGACTTAAAATCAGTATTCCTCTTGTGCTACGAATTGTGTCTACTGAAGAGAATGCTTATGTTTCATGCCGCTCTTTGCTTGCGACGTCTCATTGAACATTTATCAAAGCTAAGTACTGTCATTTGCCTTACTGCAATAAACTTCACTAGTACGATTTGCTTGAGTTGTTGTCTAGCGATCCGAGAAGGCAGGCTTCCTAGGCACCCTGTATCCGACGAGTGGGCAGGACACAACACTCTCCACTATTTCATTTTATTACTTCATAATGCTCCTTTGGGACTCACAAGTAATGGTTGTTTGAACTTCTCCATCTCCTGTATTATCTAATTCATTTTAATTCCTTCAACTATATTGTATATTTGATGACTAATAAACTGTAGTTGGAGACTAAATGCCGGCCGGAATGGCCGTGCGGTTCTAGCCGCTACAGTCAGGAACCGAGCGACCGCTACGGCCCTGCCTCGGACATGGATGTGTGTGATGTCCTTAGATTAGTTAGGTTTAATTAGTTCTAAGTTCTGGGCGAATGATGACCTCAGAAGTTAAGTCGCATAGTGCTCAGAGCCATTCGAACCCATTTCAAGACAAAATCTGTCAACTGAAAAATTTTGCGGTTTAAAATCTAGTTTCTTAAAATCTATCCTAAAATTATGTGAGCTACCAATAGATTCGGTGCCTCGTGGTATTATCCACATGCAAAGTCTTATTTCGTAATGATTACATTGATCTCAGTCCAAATTCCACCAGATTCCTCTCGTTTCCTTTCACCCTGGTCCATGTTTCCCTATTATTTTGTCCTTCCCTTTCGTTTCCTACTATCGAAATAAAGTCCTCCATTTCAAATTCTTGTCTCACACTAGATACTGAATATTTTGCTTTCTCAGTCTACGGAGCTACTGGACTAGTATTTCTGTATTGCCGTGGTGAGTGGTGGCTTTGGGTCTATCTTGGCTACCATACTGCGTTCACTGTGCTGTTGGTAATAATTAACACTCGTTTCTAGTTTCTTATTCATTGTTAGATATTCTCCTTCACTATCCCTAATGATTGTATGTTAATAACACTAGACAAGGAATCCTGTTCTTCCGGCCATCCAGATTTACTCATCTCGTTTCTCTTTCCTAGTTCTCTAAGCTACCTTCACGATTGAGGCAACTAACTGTCTACGCTCCACACCGTAGAGCGTCAGATTTGTTGCTTCATGTGTCAACATCGCTCTGATCAGTTCCTGGCCTGACTTTGTTATTGGGGAATACATTCCACTCAGCAGGATACCGTAACTGTGCGGTGCAGGAGAGCTGCGAGGCATTGAGAAGTATAACGCCTGCAGTTTACGACTGCTTTCAGCTCTTCGCAGTACCGGTGTAGCAGGCGAGTTTTAAAAAGATATAAGGCTGGATCAGTCAGTTTTTCGTAGGTTTGTCTACATAAGTACTGAAAAGTACTGCTGCCCCTCTTCGGGAATTTTATGTCAGCCTGGCTTATCCACGAATACGCTTAGGAGCAAGTTGCAGGCAAAAACATTACTTATTTTAATTTTAAATAAAACGAGAAAATTTGAAGACAGTCCACTACACTTCAAATTTGTTTGCCGTGGTGGAAAGTGAACTTCTAATTACGCCATGTGTGTCACTGCATGGAGTTGGTGGTAAATTATCCTTCGAGCTCCTGAGTGATGAGTAGTCCTTAGTCCAACCTTGTTTACTTTAGACAATTGACTGATACCTAGCATACAGTATTATTTCACCAATGCTACCAACCCTGCCACTTTACCGACTACCGTTTGGTCTGAAGATTGTTATGCTGCTAAATTCGGTCACCGAAAACAAATAATAATCTTTCTTGACTGTTTCAACTTCATTCTTCGATAGACATACGTCTGAAACTCTTGGTCGCGTCATTTCCTGGACCTCTGCGATCCCTTACCTTACAGACATAAGTACGGTTCTTTCAGTACCTGCAACACAGTCGGTCTGAAGCGAGTGTTTAGCAGCTCGGCTTAAGATTTTTCTAATTGCAAATGATAAAGTTTTTCTTCTTTCTTTTTCATTCTCTTCTTTTGACGCTATATGTAATACATCTTTGATGGTTTAGAATTCTTTTTTTCTTCTGTAGTATGAAATGTAACCGTGTTTTACTTTATTCATTTTGCTACACGAATCAATTATTAATGGAGAATGCAAACGTTTGAACTTCTTTCTGATCTCACATGTAATGCTTCTGTTATATGCAGCATGCAAAACTAAAAACAATATACAGAGCTATTATACGAAATGTTATGCATGAGAAATAACGATAGCAGTTGTCAAGCAGAGAGAGTCAATGTGTGTGTTCTGTGACGTGTACACAGGGGTGCGCTGCGTAACGTGATAGTACCGCTTCAGGTAGAAGCACACGCAAAACTTGTGGATGAGTTCTTGTGTTTCACACACATTTCGGCTGGACATTACTGTGAACTTTATGAAAGAAGATGTTAAAATGAATACTGCGAGCTTCGTGGGGTGCTATAAACAGCAGTGACCACGCATACACGAGTGGACAGAAGTCATCACCATTGGAACAAAATCGTTTGTTTCTAATGGAGTTACACAACTTAAATTCCTGTTATATTTACAATTTAATGAAGTCCAGCACATGTTAAAACATTAACGGTCGTTTTGGAAACATTTGAAGTGTTTCATATATGTGAAACTGGCTCGTTAAATTGTGAACTTACAAACATGGTATGCATGCTAAAAACAGACGGACTTTAACTTAGGAAATGGTGAGTTAAAGTGAATTTTACACCACATCAAAACTGTGTACAGACCAATAATAGAAAGGATCATGTGTGTACTGAACGTTATGGTCGCACACATTCGATCGTGGATCTATGCAGCAACAATTAGTCCTGGAAGACTGTAAGCAAAGGAATACGGCAGAGGATAACAATACAGTCAGGAGAGTCACATGATAACCAAGAGGATGTAACCACTGCAATACACAACTGGTGGCAGTGCTTTAACTATACCGCGACAGCCAACGAGCTGTCGTTGATGTAGCAACTCATCGGCCTCGTACAGATAAGCTGCAACAGAAAGCGCTGTCTCTCTCCATGTTATCAAATGGTAATTTTGTATTCTTGTAATGAATTTTCGCCACCTTCGCTCATTCTTTAAATACACGTAGTTTCGGTTAAGGTTGTTTCCAATCAGTGGTGACATTTCTGATACCAATATTAATGCTAGTCATTGTCATTTACCAGCTCTAGCTTTCTCTTCTATTTTGTTATAGTTATTATTGCATTTTTTTTACGTACCTTTTGGAGGGGTGTGTTTACATATATGTGCTCAGTGGTTCCATTAAACAGATTTACGTATTTGATTGTGGTAGGTGGTAAAATATGGCCTCCGTCGTTAGCTTTCGGGCTCTGACCAATAGAAGCAAGGCTACTCGCTCGCTATTGGTGCAACGCACAAACTTTGATAGCTAACTACCCCAACTATGTTTACATTCTGTAGACCGTCAAACCCATGGGTCACGTTACATGTTTTTGCATCGACAACTGAGCAAGTTTACAATTCGTTCGATCATAATTTTAAAAATTATTTATGAGATTTGTAATTTATACTCCAGCTATTCCACTTCTTTTGCTATTAAAATGATACGTCCCGTACGTGCAGTACCGACTTACTAGTATTCATTTGTCACTTTCTCCGTAGTAAAATTATCCACAGATAAATTTTTCCTACGAGCGAAAGCCATTCTTTACATATAAACTGTGTAGAAACGATGTGATGTAAAACATTACAACAAGTAGAGAATACATTACATTTCATTTACACTTAAATATAAAATAAAGAACAGAATTAAAGATGTACTAAATACATACACTTATCATTAGACATGTACATATACATAAGGAAAGAGCACATTGAAGGTCTCTGTGAAGAAGGGGACTTATCGGTTACTGTGATACAAGAAGAAACTGGAGTCCATGCAGAAGACATAAGAGGGTCCAGCATCACAGTCAGAATTTGAAAGGTTTCTGGAAGTGAGATCAAATAAGGCAGAAGGGATATTTAACAGTCCATCGGAAAGTGTCGTTTCTGTTTGTCTTATTGGGTATTTATTTCAGTTACCTTCACTACACTGTAGCAGTAATATCTACTTGTGATCCAAGTTTCATGGAGGTATGTTTCTTCGCAGTGACACATTATGCAAAAGTTATTTCGTCCTCGCGGCTTATACACCAGTCTAATAGGACTGACAGAAACATTAGAACAGTTGAAAGAAACGGGCCTCCATTTCTAGTATGACGAAGTAGAGTATAGTGTTTTACGGATACGTTAAGCGAGATGGGGTGGCAGTAATCGAAACAAAAGCGTTTCTGGATGTGCCCAGATATTTTCTCAATGTTGCTATCGCTTACACTCTCGTCTCAGTGCCAAAATATTTTGTTGACTCCCATCTGCATAACGATAGTAACAAAACAAGGGAAATCAGAGGTTGCAAGGACAGATTTAGGTGCTTATTTTTCCCACGCCCTGTTTGAGAGTGGAACGGTCAAGAAATAGTCTGAAAGTGGTCATATGTACCCTCTGGCAGTTAAGTGTGATTTGCTGGGTAATAGTGCAGATGTGGAGTTATGTGCTTGTCTCTTGTACCGTGGGACAGAGGTTCGCAAATCGCCTCTTGTACTGTGGGGCAGTGGTCTGCGAATGTTTTATCTTATTATCATTAGATAAAGTTTACACACGAAACGTTGTTGTAATATTTGAAAGCTATCCATGACTTAATTGAATGAAACCCTGAACTTTGATAAGCGATACACGAACTAAATTGCTTAGTGAATAAGTAACACTCTGTATCTTGTCTTACTGAAACCTAAGTCGTTCTGTGTCCCTGAAGAAAAAAAAAAAAAAAAAACATGAGTGCAGCGATTGTTCTGTGAGCGCAGTCCTGTAAAACGAAATCTCGGTCTGCGACCAACCTACCTTGTAAGCTGAAAGAAAAGGCATTTACATTTCTTAATACACTACTGGCCATTAAGATTGCTACACCAAGAAGAAATGCAGATGATGAGCGGGTATTCATTGGACAAACATATTATACTAGAACTGACATGTCATTACATTTTCACGCAATTTGGGTTCATAGATCCTGAGAAATCAGTACCTATAACAACCGCCTCTGGCCGTAATAACGGCCTTGATACGCCTGGTCATTGAGTGAAACAGAGCTTGGATGGCGTGTACAGGTACAGCTACCCATGCAGCTCCAACACGATACCACAGTTCACCATGAGTAGTGACTGGCGTATTGTGACGAGCCAGTTGCTCGGCCACCGTTGACCAGACGTTTTCAATTGGTGAGAGATATGGAGAATGTGCTGGCCAGGGCAGCAGTCGAACATTTTCTGTATCCAGAAACGCCCGTAGAGGACCTGCAACATGCGATCGCGCATTATCCTGCTGAAATGTAGGGTTTCGCAGGGATCGAATGAAGGGTAGAGCCACGGGTCGTAACACATCTGAAATGTAACGTGCACTGTTCAAAGGGCCGTCAATGGGAACAAGAGTTGACCGAAACGTGTAACCAGTGGCACCCCATACCATCACGCTGGGTGATAAGCCAGTATGGCGATGACGAATACACGCTTACAATGCGCGTTCGCCGCGATGTCGCCAAACACGGATGCGACCATCATGATGCTGTAAACAGAACCTGGATGCATCCGAAAAAATGTCGTTTTGCCATTCGTGCACCCAGGTTCGTCACTGAGTACACCATCGCAGGCGCTCCTGTCTGTGATGCACCGTCAAGGGTAACCGCAACCATGGTGTCCGAGCTGATGGTCCATGCTGCTGCAAACGTCATCGAACTATTCGTTCCGATGGTTATTGTCTTGCAAACGTACCTGGATCGAGACGTGGCTGCACGATCCGTTACAGCCATGCGGATAAGATGCCTGTCATCTCGACTGCTAGTGATACGAGGCCGTTGGTATCCAGGACGGCGTTCCGTATTACCCTTCTGAACCCACCGATTCCATATTCTGCTAACGGTCATTCGATCTCGACCAACGCGGGCTGCAATGTCGCTATACGATAAACCGCAGTGGAGATAGCCTACAATCCGACCTTTATCAAAGTCGGAAATGTGATGGTACGCATTTCTTCTCCTTACACGAGGCATCACAACATCGTTTCACCAGGCAACGCCGGTCAACTGCTGTTTGTGTATGAGAAATCGGTTGGAAACTTTCCTCATGTCAGCACGTTGTAGGTGTCGCCACTGGCGCCAACCTTGTGTGAATGCTCTGAAAAGCTAATCATTTGCGTATCACAGCATCTTCTTCCTGTCTGTTAAATTTCGCGTCTGTAGCACGTCATCTTAATGTCCTGTAGTGTACATTGTACAAGTATAAACAAAGAATTCATTGTATTAGACACTATTGATAATATGAAGCGGAAGGAAATAGCAGGTGCTACATTTGCACAGTGCCTACACGCAAGCCGCCACTTAATGCCTGCAGAGTTACTCTAGACTATGTGACAAACTGATATTCTCCCAGTTTGTAAGTACATCATGGTTCTTAGACAAAGAAGCCGACTGAACGAAACACGAAGCAGACAGTGCATGATAAGTTCACCTCAGATCGTTGCTGATGGCTTGATGTGAATTGCCTTTATGTAATTGTTTAATACGGTTATGCTAATTATCACTTACCGCAGAGATTTTTGATTTGCATTTTACGTTTGAGTATTCTCAATGACAACAATTAAAAATCTCAAATACCCTTTTTTCATTTTCACAATTTCGTTGCAATTTGGGGCGAGCTGGCTGCACTGATGTATCTGTTCTTCATTCGTATAGGTAATAACTACAACAATCTTAAAGAAAAAGGACCATAAAAAGCGCAAGTTTGATGAACTGGAACGAGATACGTTGGTGTGACGATGTATGAATGTGATGCTGATGGTAATTTAGAGGCGTGATGTTGACGATGTTATTGACACTGAAGCTGCTATACGTCGACTGGAGATCAATGACAAGCTCCGGCTAAGATATTCAGATGGAAGGGAATGAGCCGTAGGAAAAGATCGTGTACAAGCTGTATTCCTTTCAGAGGCGCACAGCTGGACTGGGAGCGTGGGTGGAAGAAGTAGATCTTTCAGACACGTATTGCGAGTACTGTGCTTGTAATGGGTTGTGACTACACAACGATAGCCGATATCGTGCAGGTTGGGGTGGGGCTGGAATTAGACCAGGGTGATATAACGATAGTAACAAAACAAGGGAAATCAGAGGTTGCAAGGACAGATTTAGGTGCTCATTTTTTCCCACCTGCTGTTTGAGAGTGGAACGGTCAAGAAATAGTCTGAAAGTGGTCATATGTACCCTCTGGCAGTTAAGTGTGATTTGCTGGGTAATCGTGCAGATGTGGAGTTATGTGCTTGTCTCTTGTACCGTGGGTCAGAGGTTCGCAAATCGCCTCTTGTACTGTGGGGCAGTGGTTTGCGAATGTTTTATCTTATTACCATTTGATAAGATTTACACATGAAACGTTGTTATAATATTTGAAAGCTATCCATGAATTAATTGAATGAAACCCTGAACTAAGATAAGTGATATTCAGTAAGCAATTTAATTCGTGTAAGTATCTTGTCTTACTGAAAGCTAAGTCGTTGTGTGTCCCTGAAAAAAAAATTTGTTCAGCGACAGCTCTGTGAGCGCAGCCCTGTAAAACGATATCTCGGTCTGCGACCAACCTACCTCGTAAGCTGAAAGAAAAGGCATTTACATTTCTTAATAAATTCCCACTCCAGAATTCAATAATATAAATTTTAATGAACACTACCGCAGGTGTGCTTCAAGTACTTTTATAGCGTCAGAACTGGTTTCGTTCAAAATGAACATCTTAAGGTGACACCTACACTGCACCGACACTCTTCGTAACTCATTCTCACATAAATGCAGGAATGTGCGCATGTGGCATGATCCCGGCACAGGTACTTGAACTCATGTTTCTCCAGTTGACAAGAAGATGGAGGTCCTGACTTTGGCTAGTAGAAGAGCGTAAACGAGTAACACGCCCGATATTCAGTCTTGAAACAGAAGTCTACCACAGACACTGCGAGTTCTGTGTGTGTGTGTGTGTGTGTGTGTGTGTGTGTGTAAATACCCAAAATAAAAATTATAGTTCTAGAAAAAAATAAAGAAAAAAAACTCAAAGAACAAATAGAAAACAAATTCACGGCCTAAGATGAAAAAATTCATATCATTGATTCCACAAAACAACATTTTTAATTAAAATACTTAAGCAACCTAAACAAAAAAATACTCCCCCTTTAAACAAAGAATGTTTAAAGGTAATCAATGTAAAAGTAAAAGATGATACTCACGAAAATAACCAAGAGAACAAGTATAAACACCAGAATAATAACTACCATGTTGAGAATAAGAATACATATATAAAGTATAAACAGCTCTAAAAAAAGACAAAAAGATTAAAGCAAAAAATCTAAAAGAAGACCAAGACATAATTCTATTTAATAATCTAAGTTCACCTACCAAATTTAAAGAAGGAGGAGCAGCCATATTAGAAGAACTCAAAAGGAATCATCATAAAGCCATTCTTGGTATTAAATTAATTATACCCTTGTTAATTAATAATCTTCGTCTACCTAAACGCTCATAAATAATATTAGATAAACAAAATAAACCAGAAGAACATAAACCATGACCAACCATCAAAGAAAGAGAACCTATACAACCCCATCAATTTATAGTCATCAAACCCCCAATAACTATTCTTATATGAGCAACAGAAGAATATGCAATTAAAGACTTTAAATCAACCTGACGAAAACAAATAAATCTAACAATAACACCACCAGATAAACCTAAAGACAATCAAAAATAATTAAATTTTAAACCCAAATAAGAAATAACCTTCATAACACGAAAAATACCATAACCACCTAACTTCAATAAGACACCAGCAAGAATCATTCTACCTGAAATAGGGGCCTCAACATGAGCCTTAGGAAGCCATAAATGAACCAAAAATATAGGCATCTTAACTAAAAAAGCAAGAATTATAAAAACATAAAATATAAAATAATAAGAACCAAAATCAACCAATAAAGGAAAATACAAAGTATTAGAAAAATCATAAACCCTAAATAAAACCAATAATAAAGGCAATCTAGCAACCAGAGTATAAAAAATTAAATAAACACCAGCCTGTAACCGTTCAGGTTGATAACCTCAACCTAAAATCAAAAGTAAAGTAGGAACTAATCTAGCCTCAAAAAAAATATAAAAAGAAAGAAGACTCAATCTAGCAAAAGAACAATAAAGCATAATCATTAAAATTAAGACCATAAAGACAAAAAAATTAGAATGATAAGAACTTAAATAAACTGAACCTCTAGCAGTAATTATTAAGGTACAAATCCAAAAACTAAGCAAAATCAAACTAAAAGAAAAATAATCAATACCAAAATAATATCTAATTATATTCAAATCCGCATATGAATAAACACAAACCATAAAAAAAAAACTAGACATAAACATTAAAGAATGAACCAATCATCAACAATTATTAACCAAACAAAGAGGGATCAAAAAAATAGTTATAAATAAATACTTTAACATAAAGACAAACCAAAAGAATTAAAAAAATCATTTCCATGAGAACGAATTATTGAAACTAAGATAGAAAGGCCTAAAGCGCCTTCACAAACAGAAAAAACCAAAAAAATAACAGGAAAAAAATAATCATAATCAAACTCAATAAGAAAAACAATAATTAATATAAAGAAAGAAAGAGCAATATATTCTAATCTCAAAAGAACCATTAATAAATGCTTACGTTTAGAGGAAAAAACATAAACACCAGCAAAATAAATCAATAAAGAAGTAAAGACAGAGAATATAAACATTAGTTTTAATAGTTTAAAAAAAACGCCGGTCTTGTAAACCGGAAATAAGTTCAGCCCCCGCTTTTAAAACTTCAGAGGTGGAAAAGCTTCCATCATCGGTCCCCAAAACCGATATTTTAATAAACTAACCCCTGAAATGATTAAAATAATAATTATATCACTATCAAACGTAATAAATATTAATTTTATTAAATTAAGACACCCAATATCAATAATGCTTTTCATTATCCTACAAACCTTTTTAGTTGGGCTAATAACAGGAACAATAATGGAAAGATATTGATTATCATATATTTTATTTTTAACGTTTCTTGGTGGTATATTAGTTCTATTTATTTATATTACAAGAATTGCATCAAATGAAATATTTCAACCTAAATCAATTACGATAATTATTACATCAACTATATGAGTATTTATTATATCAATATTAATTATTCTAGATATAACAATATTTATAGACTTTTTCAAAAATACTGAAACTATAAATATTGTTAACTCAATCAATTATCAAGAAATAACAATATCTTTAGAAAAACTATATAATAGACCAACATTTATTATTACAATAATAATAATAATTTATTTATTTTTGGCACTATTAGCAGTCGTTAAAATCACCAATATTAACCAGGGGCCTATTCGTAAAATAATATAATTTACTAATGAATAAACCCTTACGATTAAGACACCCTTTAATTAAAATCATTAATAACTCTTTAGTTGATTTACCTGCACCAACAAATATTTCATTTTGATGAAATTTTGGATCACTGTTAGGACTATGTTTAGTAATTCAAATTGTAACCGGACTATTTTTAGCCATACATTACACATCAAATATTGAAATAGCGTTTAGCAGTGTAGTCCACATCTGCCGAGACGTAAATAATGGTTGAATTATTCGAACCTTACATGCAAATGGAGCCTCTATATTTTTTATTTGTATTTATTTACATGTAGGACGGGGGATTTACTACGGATCCTACATATACATGCACACCTGAATAATTGGTACTGTAATTCTATTCTTAGTTATAGCAACCGCATTTATAGGATATGTTTTACCTTGAGGTCAAATATCATTCTGAGGTGCGACAGTAATTACTAATTTATTATCAGCAATTCCATATTTAGGAACAGATTTAGTTCAATGGGTATGGGGAGGGTTTGCTGTTGATAATGCAACATTAAACCGATTCTTTACATTTCATTTTGTACTACCATTTATTATTGCTGCAATGGCAGCAATTCATTTATTTTTCCTCCACCAAACAGGGTCTAATAACCCTTTAGGCCTAAACGGAGATATTGAAAAAATCCCATTTCACCCATACTTTACTTTCAAGGACTCTATTACATTTGTATTAATAACATCATTATTAATTATATTATGCTTGATTAATCCTTACCTTCTAGGTGATCCAGATAATTTTGTACCTGCTAACCCACTAGTAACTCCCGTCCATTTTCAACCGGAATGATATTTCTTATTTGCATATGCAATTCTACGATCAATCCCTAATAAGCTAGGAGGTGTTATTGCACTATTTTTATCAATTAGAATCTTAATAATTTTACCATTTTATAATAAAACACCATTTCGAGGTATTCAATTTTATCCTATTAATCAAATTTTATTCTGAATTATAGTAGTTGTTGTATGCTTATTAACATTGTAAGTAGGCTGTTTAGATTTTTATATGGGTAATGCCAAGTAGCGCTCTATATGAAAATCACTGGCTGTGCTGTGTGCAGTATGTGGCTAGTTTGCATTGTTGTCTGCCATTGTTGTCATGAACTGCTACAGCTGGATGTGAACAGCGTGTAGCGTTGCGCAGTTGGAGGTGAGCCGCCAGCAGTGGTGGATGTGGGCAGAGAGATGGCGGAGTTTTGATAATTTGTAATACTGGATGTCAATTATGAATATTAAGGTAAATACATTGTTTGTTCTCTATTAATATCTTTCATTTGCTAACCATCCCTATCAGTAGTTAGTGCCTTCAGTAGTTTGAATCTTTTATTTAGCTGGCAGTAGTGGCACTCGCTGTATTGCAGTAGTTCGAGCAGCGAAGATTTTTGTGAGGTAAGTGATTTGTGAAAGGTATAGTTTAATGTTTGTCAGGGCCATTCTTTTTCAGGGATTTTTGATAGTCAGATTGCGTTGCGCTAAAAAAATATTGTGTGTCAGTTTAAGCACAGTCCTGTATAAATTGTTCTAAGGGGACGTTTCATATGTCGACCCTTAGCCTAGGATACCTCACTGGAATCTTCTGATTTTTTCTTGTAGTTTGTGTATTTAGTGTAGCTTTAGCGCGTAATTGTAGAGAGAATCTCCTTGGTAGTTGCAGTCTTTCATTGTTGTACAGTAAAACAGTTGTGGCATGCATGTAGCTTTGCGCCAAGTATTTCGCTGCTGCAATTAACTAGATATTATTTTCAGTGCTATGTTAATGTGTTCTCTTATTTTTGCTATTCAAATTGTGCTTTTCTGTGTTATCGTGTGAAATATTGTGAAAATAATGGCGTGTGAAAAACGTAGCACTCGACTCCAAAGTAAACTGAGAAATGACAGTGAAGACGAAAGCAGTGTGTTGGCCCCACCATGTAATGAATTAACTAATATTCAAAGTAGTAATTTGGTAACTGTGCATAGGGAAATGGAGCGGGCGTCAAACAATGGCGTAGGCAGTGAAACAGGTAGTGAACAGGGAAGCATTATCGATCGATCGGTCAGCAACAGCTCGCCTCAGGAATCCGAAATGATAGGACACAATTTTGCAAATACTGTAGATTCAGGTTTTGCGTCCTCACCGTTTTCTCAAATGAGTCAAGACACATTTTCCGCTTGTCAAAATGTGAATGTTGCCGGTGCAAATTCACTGCCGAAAAGCACTGAGGAACATGTTTCAGACACCAGTGCATTGTTATTACAGTTAATGCAACAAATGGGACAAAGGCTACAAAAGTTAGACACAACGCTTGAACAAAATCAGAAACAAATGGGACAGAATCTTCTAAAGTTAGACACAATGGAACAAAATCTTCAAAAGTTAGACACAATGGAACGAAAGCTTCAAAAGTTAGACTCAGTGGAACATATGCTTGAACAAACACGTGAAGATTTAACTACTGAGTTACATAAAATAGAATCGAAATGTCAGAAAGTCTGTAATGATGTAAAAACACAAATTTGTGAGCATTTCCAACCTATTTTTTCGCGGCATGAAAATGCATTACAGAATCACGAAGCAGCCATAAAAGCGCTGCAAACCATTGTTCATGAAAATCATGAGACCTTGTGGGCTAAAATTGACTCAGTTGCATCTACCGATTCGGTTACGCAACTGGCAAAAACTCAGGAAAACTTAAAGAACGCAGTAGATTCGATCTCAACACAAATGGACACTCTGAAACTTGGTTCAGAAAAACACACTGAGGAAATGTGTTCACTATCGGAGAAAGTAGCCGAACTTTCGGATCAGGTCACTAACTTATCTACAAAGGTAGATGATGATCTGAATGACACAAGACCCGTAGCCTTCACTGACACAGAAGAGTATGAACAAATTAGAAAATTCAAACAAAATCAAAATCAAATCAACACACAGTACAAAAGAGAAATGCGGGAAGTACAAGATCAGCTGACACAGGTAATACAAGAATTACGTATTTCAGAGGACGCTCGCGCCCCAATAAGGGAAGAGGGACATAGAAATACGGAACAGCCACAAAATAATAACACAGGGCATTTCGGTAATTATGAAAGAAATTGGCAAGGTACACCGAATTTTGAGATGGAACCGCCGACACGATGTAGCAATGACCGACATGCTACTCGCCGACATGATGATTTTGACTATAAGCTGTTCATTACTACATGTAAATTCAAAACATTTAAGAATTCTGGCAACGACATTCATCCACAAGCATGGCTCCATCAATTCTCTCATTGTTTTCCTCCCAACTGGTCATTGGAGCACAGGTTAGAATTTATGTGTGGCTACTTGGAGAATGAACCAGCTGTCAGAATGCGATCGGTCATTCACGATTGTCACAGTGAAGGAGAGTTTTACCATGCCTTCCTCTCAGCATATTGGTCTCAAGCCACACAAGACCGCGTAAAACATAGCATCATGATGATGAAACACTTTGAACAATCTGAATTTTCCAGTCTTGTCAAATATTTTGAAGACATGTTGCACAAGAATCAGTACTTATCAAACCCATACAGCCCCTCAGAACTCATCCGCATTTGCTTAATCAAACTGCCCGAACATTTGAGACATATTATTTTAGCAGGACGTTGCAAAGACGACATTGAAGCTTTTCAGGGACTGTTACAAGAACTGGAAATTGACACAGACAGTCGCGGGATGCGAAAACAGGAAAACAATCATTACAGGTCACATCCGTCACAATTCCGTGACGACAGAAACAATAAATGGCCACGACAAACCTATTCTTACAACGTAAATCGTGACCAAAACAGACACCACCCATATGACAACCACTGGCAGAGTAATAGTTACAGGGAAAGATCACCTTTCCGTGGTAATGACTATCACAGAGACAATCAGAGAAACAGACAATATGGAAACCAAAACAATTATTATCAAGGGAGACAGAATAACTTCAGACGCAACGGTCCAGCACGCAGTTACGACTCAGGCAGAAATTCTCCACCACGTAACAGACAAGAAAGAAACTATGTAAACTACCGACATGACGACAGGCGATATGATCGTAACGACAGACCTGAACTGCATCAGAACTGGCGAGTTTTAAACAGAGCTGGGCCCTCTGGGCAAGGCGAATTTGTGGAAGTTAGGCCTCCTAATCCCAGTAACGGCGCGCGCCAACAAAGAAACAGACAATGACTCACACCGCAGGCAGCCGCGTGCGCCCGCTGGCTCAGGGAAAAATAACATTGACGCTAACCTTGAGCAAAATTCCCGTATTCTTTACGGACGAATACCGCATGATACTTGCATTCAAGTTGAAACTCTGCGTACTAGGAAGAGTAAAGGTTTACACCACATTTCTCTTGTAAAACCATTTATTGACAGATAATCTGCTTTTTAACTTAGTCTTTGCAATTTTCACTTCATGCTACTTGTACAATTTGTCCCACTGAGAAACTGTTAACATGCAACTATGTTTTAAAGCTAACTAACTATCCAGTCAAGAACATAGCTAACTTAGACAAGTAATTGCGAATGCATTGTTATTGCGAACAGACGACACAGTGTTGTTATTTATACATTCTTCCTTGTTAGTTGCACGATTACGTAACGACTATGAGGCTCACATACTTGGAACATTTACCAGTACTGCTAATGAGATTTTAATGCAACATTTTGGTTTACTTGAAAATACATTCTGGATTTGAGGTGCTTTCTGTGAAATGCCAGATGACACAGTGGTTGGTTTATGTGACAGCTACACGATTTTATCACGACGTTACTAATGAGTGACAATTTACAATGTTGCTTTTGCGGTGTATCTGTTTGATATCTGCACAGTTTTTTCTGAATTCTTCTATAAAGTGAGACATGTTTTAGTGGTGACTTTTGTGCTATTGCTACAAGGAAACAGCCTTTCCTGTAGCACAACAATACGTTACAGCACAGTACTTTCTTCATCACGGCAATAAGCGTAATAACTAAGTTATCTATACGCAAAGCATTTCACTTTTGTGTATCATGAGGTAAGTACATTGACTTCTGCAGAACTTAGCTTTCGGAGGACAATAACTACGACACTTCCCAGAGATTATCTTACAGCAAGACGCATATTTAGCGCTAAAGGACACGTATTTGAGTGATTAATTTTGTACTTAAAACATTTATTTTTAAAGATTTTTGAATTACAAAGAAGGTTTTTCGTGATACATTTCATTCCATAGCTGTAATCTGTAACACCTGAGGGTGTAATTACAATAAACCTCAGGGGGGTACACGCCTACTTTGTGTACCATGTGTTTGGCAAGCACAAGGAGCCCTAGCTAATATGGTATTTGCTTATACAATTTAACACATCGGTACCATATTTCTCTAACACATAAATTACACAGCTATCTGATCATTTAACAGAGAAACAAACATCTTTTTACTACGTCAGTGACACATGTTTACGCAATTACAGAGTTGGATTACATCACACTTATGAAATTGTACTTTGTCTGTACTTTGTGAACTGTTCATATTTTTTCGGAACCATTGTGATACTATGAGAGCTTTGAATGATGTATTTGGTATGAGATCATGATTTTTAAAGTACGTTTGAGGTAGATGATACTACTGAAATGAGCAGAGAATTTTCTTTAGGTTTTGAAATCATTGGAGGAAGCTACGACGTTTTTGACATTTGACTGAGGTGTTATGATGTTATTATTACGACGACGATGTGTATTATGCTGTTGAGGTATGTTTACGTCAATAAGATGATGCTACCATATATGAGGAAGGTGATTACCTGTTTATATGTATATGAATAATGAATAGAAGATAGGGACTCTTGACTTGTGAAAAAGGTTGTTGGAAACCAAGAATCGTACTTTAAGAGTTATGAAATGTGTGTGTAAATGCGTGAATGAGACTGTCACTGCAGCGGAAACTGCTGTCGTAAATATTTCCGTAAGAAAGTGACCACCTGCACGTGCGTCGTCGGCACACAGCTGTGTCAGACACCTGGAGAACAAGCCATTAGAGTGAGGGCCTTTCCGGAAGCACAGGTAGAAAAACAAAAAAGGGGTTAACCATGCTATTGACAATCCTTTGTAGAGGGCATCGCTAATGCGACACGCTCGTTACTTGAAAACATATGATTTTTGTAATGCGTTGTGGGCACACAGCTGCGTCAAACACCTGGAGAACAAGCCATTAGGGTGTGCCTTTCATCGCTAATGCGACACCCTCGTTACTTAAAAAACATATGATTACTCGCACTTTGTGCTAATTATTGAAATGCTTATGAATTGATGGGAAATATTCGTACATCTGCACACCTGATTATGACAAGTGTCTTTCTCCGAGAGTTGAGTGCTACTGACTTACGAAATGCCACATGACTATTGAATGATATTTTTATGCTTTGCTTTTCATAGTTGCTTATTTCATTTAATATCTGGTTTCCAGCTGTGTTGCAGCATTAGTTTTATAAAATAAACTGAGATGCATTTGCTAATGTGAACTCTTTCTGTCAACAGATCTATTAAATAATTATTTTATGATCCACATTCTTTAAAAAGGGAGCACTTGGAAAGGGAAGAACAATAAGAAGGAACTAGTAACAGTAACACATAATTTTCTTTTCAAGTACATGGTAATATTTTTTTTTACAATAAGTTGTTATGGTGCACCACTTTAATTACATAGACATTAAGATGTGAATAGACATTTCCCTTGTCTGCACTGTTGTTTTTACTGTAATATTTATTCTGCTTGAGCTATGTCATGTCTAGGTATAAGTTTCTACTGTTTGCCAGGTATAGTGTTATTGAATTTGACTTTTGCTAATTTCTTAATGCTGCTTGCTTCGCAAATCTGCGTTTTTTTTTCATTGCTGTTTATATTAACTGTGTTATGTGATGCTGCATTGCCTCGTCCCTTGGTATATATATCTGAGCTCAGTAGATTTAAGTTAGCTTAAGAGGGGGTAGACTATATAAGAAACTAACTATGATGAATTGGACGAAATGCATAATGCATGAAGAAGCTATAAGAAAATGGTTTGGCCAAAAAAAAAAAAAAAAAAAAAAAAAAAAAAAAATACTGTACAGTGGAGAAAAACTATTTTTGACAGAGGAGGTGAACAGAATACAGAAAGCAGGCTTAGATAGGACTTTTGGGAATAATGATGAACGAAGGGAGATCTCCATGCAAAATACTGCAGTAAAACAAACCCTGTCCTTTCCTTTTGTGTTATCCCTCTATATGTTTGTGTACCCTTGTGTATTTGTGTTTTTCCTGTCTTTATGTGTTGATGTGTTTATGTGCTGATGAGAGCTATGTTGTAGAATTTTCTAATACTCTGTTATTTTCTTTGTAAAGATGCTTAGACATTATTTATTCTGTTTTGTTTTAATGCTCATGTGTGAAGTTGACGTTTCAAAAGTGATTCTGATCTTTTATTTTTGTACTCATGTCATCATTCCTGTAACACTGATGTATATGTTTATTTCTATTCTTTTGTAAAGCCGGTACTACAAATGTTATCTGTATTGTTATGTTTTTAATTATGTATTTTGTACCTTTGTCATTGTATTCTTATGTTATAAAATTGTAATTGACAGCAGTTCATCAAATTAAGTAACTTGTAAGTTCCATCTCACTGCACACATTTCTGTTGGTCATAGTATATGGACAATATGTGAGAAGTAGGGACTGTTAGTGTTTGTACGTGTGTTAATAATTCAGCAAGGGACTGGATAACAGCATTGCTGGTTCTAAGGACAATTCCAAAAACTTTGAGAGTGCACAAGTGGTGGTTATGGACTTGCTCTATTATCCGCAAGACTCTTCAATGGTGATTGTGCACCTGCACAGTCGCAACAGATGGCTGCTGGCCATCTCTACAAGGACTACAGTGGGTCTGCACCTCTGGTGGCCCACCAATACCATACTCTCTACCAGGACTACAGTGGGCCTGTCCACAATTTCTACAAGGACAACAGTGGGTCTGCACCTCTGGTGGTCCACCAATACCACAATCTCTATCAGGACTACAGTGGGTCTACTCTGTGATGACCTACCTACCAATATTCTTCGAAACGTCGACTGACTCTGCTGTGGGTTTGCTCTGTTGTGGCCCATTACCTGTCAGCATGTCAAGAGTCAGCACTGTCTTACTGTTGGAAGGACAATACTACTTCTTCAAGACTGCATGGAAATCCACTACTTCCGTGTGCATTGTATTCTACTGCTCAGACTTTGAGCAAACAAACTGCAGGTTTACTCTTATGATGAATGATCGGGACTGTCTTTATTGACTGTGAAAAAAATTTTAGCTGTTGACCAACATTGTATCAATAAGTGTGTGCATTTGATATCTTTGTTATTGTAATTATGAAAAATTTTATCAAATCTTTATTGGCCACTGCCCAAAAATATTTTGTAAAATTTTTTTGTGGGGAGCATGGGGGCTATGTAAGTAGGCTGTTTAGATTTTTATATGGGTAATGCCACGTAGCGCTCTATATGAAAATCACTGGCTGTGCTGTGTGCAGTATGAGGCTAGTTTGCATTGTTGTCTGCCATTGTTGTCATGAACTGCTACAGCTGGATGTGAACAGCGTGTAGCGTTGCACAGTTGGAGGTGAGCCGCCAGCAGTGGTGGCTGTGGGCAGAGAGATGGCGGAGTTTTGATAATTTGTAATACTGGATGTCAATTATGAATATTAAGGTAAATACATTGTTTGTTCTCTATTAATATCTTTCATTTGCTAACCATCCCTATCAGTAGTTAGTGCCTTCAGTAGTTTGAATCTTTTATTTAGCTGGCAGTAGTGGCACTCGCTGTATTGCAGTAGTTCGAGCAGCGAAGATTTTTGTGAGGTAAGTGATTTGTGAAAGGTATAGTTTAATGTTTGTCAGGGCCATTCTTTTTCAGGGATTTTTGATAGTCAGATTGCGTTGCGCTAAAAAAATATTGTGTGTCAGTTTAAGCACAGTCCTGTATAAATTGTTCTAAGGGGACGTTTCATATTTCGAGGTATTCAATTTTATCCTATTAATCAAATTTTATTCTTAATTATAGTAGTTGTTGTATGCTTATTAACATGAATTGGTAAACGACCTGTTGAAGAGCCTTACATTATAACAGGACAAATCTTAACAATTATCTACTTTACATACTTCTTAACTAATGTACACATTGCAAATGCATGAGATAAACTAATTAAGGAATAATAAGTTAATTAGCTTAGGAAAAGCATATGTTTTGAAAACATAAAACTAGAAGTTTAACTCTTCTATTAACTTTTCTTAAAAAATTTCACTAAATAAATGAAACAAATAAAATCTTTAAACCGACAAAGAAAATAAAAAAATTTAAAGATAAAGGCAAAAAACTTTTTCAAGCTAAGTATATTAACTTATCATAACGAAAACGTGGTAAAGTCCCCCGAACTCAAATAAACCCAAAGGACATTACAGCAAGCTTAATAAAAAATATAAAAGAATAAAAATCACCACCTAAAAAAATCAAAGCTAATAATATTCTTATAAAAACAATTCTTGTATACTCAGCTAAAAAAATTAAAGTAAATCCACCTGCACCATATTCAATATTAAAACCTGAAACTAACTCAGATTCACCTTCGGCAAAGTCAAAAGGAGTACGGTTAGTTTCAGCTAAACAAGAAGCAAAACAAGCTAAAGCTAAAGGAAAAGAAATAATAATAAATCAACAATAAAGCTGATAATTTATAAAATCAAACATGTTAAAACTACCAATTAAAATAATTAAAGATAATAAAATTAAAGCTAAACTAACTTCATACGAAATTGTCTGAGCAACAGAGCGAAGAGAACCTAATAAAGAATAATTTGAATTAGAAGATCAACCAGCAATTATAACAGTATAAACACCTAATCTAGTACAACACAAAAAAAACAAAAATCCATAAGAAAAAGAACATATATAAGTCAAGTAAGGGAAAATTACTCAAACAGCCAAGGAAATCATTAAATTAAAAACAGGGGAAAAATAATAAAGTAAATAATTAGATATAATAGGAATTGGCTGCTCCTTACAAATTAACTTAATAGCATCACTAAAGGGTTGAGGAATCCCTACAAAACCTACTTTGTTTGGGCCCTTTCGAATTTGGATGTAACCTAAAACCTTACGCTCTAATAAAGTTAAAAAAGCAACACTAATTAAAACACAAATAACTAATAAAAGAAAATTCAAAATAAACATAAATAAATCATAAAGTATCAATACTATTTGTAGAAAAAATCTACATAAATGAATTCTAAATTCAACACATTAATCTGTCAAAATAGTAACTTAATTAATATTAATCAATAAAACAAAAAACATTTCAACCATATGGTCCTTTCGTACTAATATGAATCAATAATCTTAGGATAGAAACCGACCTGGCTCACGCCGGTCTGAACTCAGATCATGTAAGAATTTAAAGGTCGAACAGACCTAATCACTGGGCTACTGCACCCAAAATTTTTCTTAATCCAACATCGAGGTCGCAATCTGCTTTGTCGATATGAGCTCTCAAAAACAATTACGCTGTTATCCCTAAGGTAACTTAATCTTATGATCATAAATTATGGATCAAAACAACAAACATAAATAAATGATATAATAATGAAGAGTTTATTTATTCTTCATGTCACCCCAACAAAACATCATCATTAAATATAGAAAGACAAACAAAAAACTATATAAAAATAAAATGTTAAGCTCTATAGGGTCTTCTCGTCCTAAAGAAAAATTTAAGCCTTTTGACTCAAAAGTTAAATTCAAAAATTTATTAAGAGACAGTTGATTTCTCGTCAAGCCATTCATTCCAGCCACTAATTAAGAGACTAATGATTATGCTACCTTTGCACGGTCAAAATACCGCAGCTCTTTAAAAATCTGCTCAGTGAGCAGGCCAGACCTCAAAGTATTTTCAAGAGGACATGTTTTTGATAAACAGGCGGAAATCAATTTTGCCTAGTTCCTTATAATAAATTCACAAGGTAAAAATTATATACAAATAAATATACTAATTCTACCATTATTACAAAAATTTTAAAATTAAATAAATAATCTTAATAAAAAACCTAAAATAATTATAAAATCAAAATAAAAAATAATGAACTAAAACGTAATCTTAAAGATAGCTGGTTTAAAGCTTAGTATTATATTTTATTAAAACAAATTATAGGTTATTAACTTCAAAGCTTATCCCTTAAAGAATAAATAAGTTCATATTTATACTTAAAAAATTAAATAGAAACAATTAACTTCAAAAAATTAAATTTTTTCTTAAGAAACTAGATATCTTGGGAAACGATTAACATCTCATTTCTATAAATAATTTAATAATAATTATGATACATTAAATATAAATTATTTATAAATCAACCCAAATCGAGACAAGTAAAATAAATACTAAAATTTTGATAAACCCTGATACAAAAGGTACAATAAATAAAATCTACTTTTAAAAATTTAAAATAATATTTCATAAAACAATTACATTACCAATAAACTATAATCTAAAAAATCAATTCTACAAAATATACTAAGACAAAATTCAACAAAATTATTTTTATTAAATAATTAAATAAACAAAAAAAAATATAATAAAATAAATAATCAAGATATCCTGATTTGCACAGAAAGATTTTCAGTGTAAATGAAACACTTTACTAATAAGTTATATCTTGAAACTCTTACTAGATACACTTTCCAGTACATCTACTATGTTACGACTTATCTCATCTAAATTGAAGCTAAATTAAAAAAATAAAATAGAATAATCAATAATGAGAGCGACGGGCGATGTGTACACACCTCAGAGCCAATATCAGTTAAATTAAATAAATTAAATTACTATCAAATCCACCTTCATTAACAGTATTTCACCATCAAATCCGTTATAAACAAAAATCTATTGTAACCCACCTCCTCTTAACTATAAGCTGCACCTTGACCTGAAATATTTTATAATTATAAATCTTGATAATTATAACTCTAAAAAGATTCTCTGATAATGGAGATATACAAACAAATAAATCAAGTAGAGTAAATCGTGTATTATCAATCACGGGGTAGGTTCCTCTGAATGGAATGAGATACCGCCAAATTCTTTGGGTTTAAAGACCATAACTAATAGTACCCTGGTAAATATAATTAACATTTAAAATAATAGGGTATCTAATCCTAGTTTATTATTTAAATTTCACAGATTCATAAAAAGAGCTATAAATAAATTTTAACATTTCACCTTACAAATTTATGTTTTAACCCTAAAAATATAAACAACTGTTTTAACCAATAATATTCACTTGTATCAATCGTATAACCGCGGCTGCTGGCACGAATTATGCCGATACTAAATCAATTGCTAAATCCAAAATCACTTGATAATTAAATCAAATTACTGCAAAATAGAACATTTAGTTTAACAAAACTTACATATAATACAAAGAAAAAGTGAATAAAAAAGCAAGAATAAAAGTTTTGGAAACAAAATAAGAAATTTAAAAATTTTTTAAAACAAGAAAAAATAAGAGATTCAAATATTTAAAGAAAAAAAAAGAAAAAAAACACAAATAATGACAAAAAAAAAGAAACGCACCCTCGAATGACCACAACAACTTCTCTATTATATATAAATAAAGATTAATATGGAACATGTATACCAATAAATGTATTATATTCTTTCTTATTTAATCTTTCTTTTCACTAATAATAAAGAAAGATTAAATAATATAATAAATATATTTTATACAATTATGTAAATTAATGTAATATGTTATTAATATAAAATTAACTTTATATTAAGTTAACTTAAATATTAATTAATTAAATAATTTAATTATAGAAAATATATTCAATTATATTATTATAATTAATATAATTATCTATATTAATATAATATTTTATATTTAATAATATAATTTATATTTATTATATCCAATTATAATAATATTTAATATTAATTTACATATTATTATATAATTTATAATATAATAATTTCTTTTAAGCTAAAAACATAAGTAGCTATAATCCTAGGTAAATAAATGTATTAAAATAATCATTTAATAATAATAAAATAACATTATAAGTATTTAATTTTAATTAAATGTAATACATTAATATAAATTATTTATTGTATATAATATATAATATATATGCTCAAATTATACGAAACGAGATAAATTAATTAGAAATAACCAAAATAATACATAAACAAATTTTCAAAAAAAATTTTTAATTTGTATATTAAATAAAATAAATAAAAATGAAGTGCCTGATTAAAGGGTTACCTTGATAGGGTAAATAAAGTAAATAAAAATTACCTTCATTAAAAATTACATAAGACAGAATTAAACTACCTCCTTTAGTATCAAAAACTAACGTGCATCATACACCTTAATGTAAAAAGGTAAGCTAAACAAGCTAATGGGTTCATACCCCATTTATAGAGGTATCAGTCCTCTCCTTTTTAATGACCAACAACTCTACAAAACTTCTCTTCCTATCAACATTAATGATAGGAACGATCCTGTCCATTTCATCAAACTCCTGATTTGGGGTTTGAATAGGACTTGAGATCAACTTACTTTCATTTATTCCGCTCCTAACAAGAAATAAAAATATAATAATAAATGAATCATCAATTAAATATTTTATTGTCCAAGCAATAGCATCGACAATACTATTATTTTCAATTTTGCTGATTCAAATAAAATATCCAATAGGATGAGAAACAGAATTTATTCCATCAATAATAATCAGATCTAGATTATTATTAAAGATTGGGGCTGCACCTTTCCATTTCTGATTTCCAGAAGTAATAGGAGCTTCGAGATGAAATAACTGTTTAACATTAATAACATGACAAAAAATTGCCCCAATAATGGTGTTATCTTATTGTATTCAACTAAGAACTTTCATTTGAACAATTATCATTCTAAGAATTATTATTGGGGCAATAGGTGGTTTAAATCAAACATCTCTACGACAACTTCTAGCATATTCCTCAATTAGACATTTAGGGTGAATAATTAGATCTCTAACAGTTAGAGAAAACATCTGAGAACTATACTTTATTATTTACTCCCTATTAAGACTAATTATGGTCTTATTATTTAAGCAAATAAATTTATTTTTTATGAACCAAATTTATTCAGCTAGAAATATAAAAACCGAAATTAAATTCATAATATTTTTATCTCTTCTATCAATAGGTGGATTGCCACCATTCCTTGGTTTCCTACCTAAATGAATTGTAATACAATCATTAATAGAAAACAACATAACAACTATTATAACCATCATGGTTGTATTAACCACAATTACACTTTATTATTATATACGTATTAGATTCTCAGCCCTAATTATGTCATACACAGAAAATTCATGATCTATAAAAATAAAGTCTCAAAAATCAAGAATTGTTCTACCTATAACAGTAATAATTTCAACAATAGGATTGATTTCAACATCAACCTTAATTTCATTATACTAAGGACTTAAGTTAACTAAACTAATAACCTTCAAAGTTATAATTAAAAGAATAATCTTTTAGGCCTTAGTAAAATTTCACACCTCTAGAATTGCAGTCTAGAATCATAATTGAATATAAGGCCTAACCACATGGAAAGAGAGAAACATCTCATAAGTAGATTTACAGTCTACCACCTCAAATTCAGCCATCTTACCGCAAAAATGATTATTCTCAACAAACCATAAGGATATTGGTACTTTATACTTCTTATTTGGAGCGTGAGCAGGAATAGTAGGAACATCAATAAGAATACTTATTCGTGCTGAACTAGGTCAACCAGGATCTCTAATTGGAGATGACCAAATCTATAATGTTATTATTACAGCACATGCATTTGTAATAATTTTCTTTATAGTAATGCCTATTATAATTGGTGGATTTGGTAATTGACTCGTACCATTAATAATTGGTGCACCAGATATAGCATTCCCACGAATAAATAATATAAGTTTTTGATTACTACCACCTTCACTAACCCTTCTTCTTACATCTTCTATAGTAGATAACGGTGCTGGTACAGGGTGAACAGTTTACCCACCTCTTGCAGGAGCTATCGCACATGGAGGGGCATCTGTAGACCTAGCTATTTTCTCACTTCACTTAGCAGGTGTATCATCTATTCTTGGTGCAGTAAATTTCATTACAACAGCAATTAATATACGATCAGAAAGTATAACTCTAGATCAAACACCATTATTTGTATGATCCGTAGCTATTACAGCTCTCCTCCTACTTTTATCACTTCCAGTATTAGCAGGAGCTATTACTATACTACTAACAGATCGAAACTTAAATACATCATTCTTTGACCCTGCAGGAGGGGGTGACCCAATTCTATATCAACACTTATTTTGATTCTTTGGACACCCAGAAGTTTACATTCTAATTCTTCCAGGATTTGGAATTATCTCTCACATTGTATGTCAAGAAAGAGGAAAAATTGAATCATTTGGAACACTAGGTATAATTTATGCTATATTATCAATTGGACTAATAGGATTTATTGTATGAGCACATCACATATTTACAGTAGGAATAGACGTTGACACACGAGCTTACTTTACATCAGCAACAATAATTATTGCTGTACCTACAGGAATTAAGGTTTTTAGATGATTAGCTACACTATATGGAACTAAATTCAAATTCAATCCACCACTATTATGAGCTTTAGGATTTATTTTCCTATTCACAATTGGTGGACTAACAGGGTTAGTATTAGCAAACTCATCACTTGACATTGTATTACATGATACATATTATGTAGTAGCCCACTTCCATTATGTATTATCTATAGGAGCAGTATTTGCAATTATAGGAGGTGTTATTCAATGATACCCATTATTTACAGGATTAACTATAAATAACACATGATTAAAAATCCAATTCACAATTATATTTATTGGGGTAAACTTAACATTCTTCCCTCAACACTTCTTAGGATTAGCAGGAATACCACGATGATATTCAGATTATCCAGATGCATATACATCATGAAATGTAGTATCAAGAATTGGATCTACAATTTCTATTGTAGGAATCATTATATTTATTGTAATTATATGGGAAAGAATGGTTACAAACCGAGCAATCATATTTAGAGCTAATATAAGAAGATCAACAGAATGATTACAAAATAACCCACCTGCAGAACACAGCTACTCAGAACTACCATTAATCTCTAGATTCTAATATGGCAGATTAGTGCAGTAGATTTAAGCTCTACAAATAAAGGTTTGACCTTTTATTAGAAACTTATTAATGGCAACATGATCAAATTTATCCCTTCAAGATGGAGCTTCACCATTAATGGAGCAACTATCATTCTTCCATGATCATACTATAGTCGTATTATTATTAATTACAGTAATTGTAGGTTATGCTCTAAGTTATATATTATTTATTGCCTATACAAACCGAAACATACTTCACGGACATTTAATTGAAACAATCTGAACAGCACTGCCAGCAATTACACTAATTTTCATTGCACTCCCATCATTACGGCTACCTTCACAAGCTGCGATCGTCAGCTCGCACACCTCACGGAAGTCATTCTCGCTGCTGCTGAATATTCCATCCCTCACCCTACTTCTTCTCCACGTCGCGTACCGGTCCCCTGGTGGACCGCAGCATGTAGAGACGCTTTACGTGCTCGTCGACGTGCTTTACGCACCTTTAAACGCCATCCTACAGTGGCGAATTGTATCAATTATAAACGATTACGTGCTCAGTGTCGTCGTATTATTACAGAAAGCAAGAAAGCCAGTTGGGATGCTTTCACAAGCACCTTCAACAGTTTTACTCCTTCTTCTAATGTCTGGGGTAGCCTGCGCTGGCTATCTGGCACGAAGGTCCACTCACCAGTTTCTGGTTTGACGGTCGCGAATGACGTCCTTGTGGCCCCTGAGGATATCTCCAATGCCTTCGGCCGCTTTTTCGCAGAGGTTTCGAGCTCCGCTCATTACCACCCTGCCTTCCTCCTCCGCAAACAGGCAGAGGAGGCTAGGCCACCTAACTTCCGCTCCTCGAATCGTGAAAGTTATAATGCCCCATTCAAAATGCGGGAACTCGAAAACGCACTTGGCCGATCACGGTCCTCCGCTCCAGGGCCTGATTCTATTCATATTCAGATGCTGAAGAACCTTTCTCCTGCGGGTAAAGGTTTTCTTCTTCGTACATACAAACGCATCTGGATTGAGGGACATGTTCCCGCATGCTGGCGCGAGTCTATTGTTGTCCCGATTCCTAAGCCGGGGAAGGACAAGCACTTGCCTTCCAGTTAGCGACCCATCTCGCTTACCAGCTGTGTCTGTAAAGTAATGGAGCGAATGGTTAACTCTCGATTGGGTTGGCTACTCGAGTCTTGACGCCTACTTACCAATGTACAATGTAGATTTCGTAGGCGCCGCTCTGCTGTTGACCATCTGGTTACCTTGTCGACCTTCATTATGAATAACTTCTTGCGGAAGCGCCCGACCGCGGCTGTGTTCTTTGATTTGGAAAAGGCTTACGACACCTGTTGGAGGGCGGGCATTCTCCGCACCATGTATACATGGGGCCTTCGCGGTCGCCTCCCTCTTTTTATTCGTTCCTTTTTAATGGATCGACAGTTCAGGATACGTGTGGGTTCTGTCCTGTCAGACACCTTTCGCCAGGGGAATGGGGTGCCACAGGGCTCAGTTTTGAGCGTCGCTCTCTTCGCCATCGCGATCAATCCAATAATGGATTGCCTCCCAGCTGATGTATCAGGCTCCCTTTTCGTGGACGATTTTACCATCTATTGCAGCGCGCAGTGTCCACGTGTCCTGGAGCGCTGTCTTCAGCGTTCTCTTGACCGTCTTTACTCCTGGAGTGTCGCCAATGGCTTCCGTTTTTCTGCCGAGAAGACGGTCTGTATTAATTTCTGGCCCTACAAAGAGTTTCTCGCACCGTCCTTACGACTCGGTCCCGTTGCTCTCCCAATCGTGGAGACAACCATATTTTTAGGTCTTACATTTGACAGGAAACTTAGCTGGTCTCCACATGTCATATTTGGCCGCCTGTTGTACCCGTTCTTTAAATGTCCTCCGTGTTCTCAGTGGTATGTCGTGGGGAGCGGATCGAACCGTCCTACTTCGTCTATATCGGTCGATCGTCCGCTCCAAGCTGGATTATGGGAGCTTCGTCTACTCCTCTGCACGGCCATCCATCTTACGCCGCCTCAACTCCATACAACATCGGGGTTTACGACTTGCGAGCGGAGCATTTTATACTAGTCCCGTAGAGAGTCTTCATGCTGACGCTGGCGAATTGCCACTCACCTACCGGCGCGATATACTGATTTGTCGGTATGCCTGTCGGCTACTGTCAATGCCCGACCATCCGTCTTATCGTTCCTTTTTTGACGATTCTCTCGACCGTCAATACGGGTTGTATGTCTCTGCCCTGCTACCCCCTGGAGTTTGCTTTCGTCGCCTCCTTCAACACCTTAATTTTTCACTCCCTGCAACCTTTCGAGTGGGCGAGAGCCACACGCCACCTTGGCTCCAGGCTCAGGTCCGCGTTCACCCTGACCTCAGCTCGCTCCCAAAAGAGGTTATCCCCGGTTCGGTCTACCACTCCCGTTTTGTGGAACTTCGTTCGAAGTTCATCAATATGACTTCCATTTATACAGATGGCTCTAAGACCAATGACGGGGTCGGGTATTCTTTTATTGTCGGGGCACAAAGTTTCAAATACCGGCTCCATGGCCATTGTTCGGTCTTCACAGCTGAGCTCTTTGCCCTTTACCAGGCTGTTCTTTACATCTGCCGCCACCGACATTCTGCTTATGTCATCTGCTCCGATTACCTGAGCGCTATCCAGAGCCTCAGTGATCCGTATCCGGTTCACCCTTTCGTGCACCGGATCCAACGCCCTCTTCGGCAGCTGGTGGACGTCGGTTCTCCGGTTAGCTTTATGTGGGTCCCTGGCCATGTCGGTATCCCTGGGAACGAAGCTGCAGATGCCGCGGCCAAGGCTGCGGTTCTCCAGCCTCTGACAGCTTCTTGTTGTGTCCCTTCGTCAGATTTTAGCAGGGTTATTTGTCGGCGCATTTTATCGCTGTGGCATGCCGATTGGGCTGCCCTTACAGCCAACAAGCTTCGGGCCTTGAAGCCTCTTCCCGTGGCTTGGACGTCCTCCTCACGCCCTTCTCGGCGGGAGGAGGTAGTTTTGGCCCGGTTAAGATTTGGACACTGCCGGTTCAGCCATCGCCATCTGCTGACGGCTGCGCCGGCGCCGTTCTGCCCATGTGGGCAATTGCTGACGGTCCGCCACATTTTAATATCGTGCCGGATTTTAACGCACTGCGTCTCGATCTTAACCTGCCATGTACTTTAGATGCCGTTTTAGCGGATGACCCACGAGCTGCTGCTCGTGTTCTTCGTTTTATCAATTTGACAAACCTCACTAAGGACATTTGATGATGCTGTTTTTTAATCCTATGCCTATCAGTCTGTCTTTTATCGTGTTTTCCCTTTTAGTTGTTGTTTTAAACTTGTGCCTCGCGGTGCATTCTTAACGTCGTCAGGGCGCTAATGACCATTGAAGTTGTGCGCCCTAAAGCCACAAAAAAAAAAACAAAAATAAACTTCCCTTCATCAGTGGGGTCTTTGGGGCCCACTCTCGATTTTTATCCGCCAGTTCCTGATCCATTGGTCATTCAGAGTTCGGGTTGGTACTGCTCTTAGTTCTCCACGGACCCAGGAGACGGGCATCCCACAGGGTTCTGTCTTGAGTGTCCTTCTTTTCCTCATTGCTATCGATGGACTTGGGGCCTCAGTCGGTCCCTTGGTCGCCCCTGCCCTGTATGTGGATGATTTCTGCGTTTGGGTTAGTTCCTCCTCGATGGCATCTGCAGAACGGCAGCTCCAGGTGGCTATACGGCGTGCCTCTGCATGGACCCTCTCACACGGGTTTCAATTCTCTCCTTTAAAATCGCGGGTGGTCCACTTCTGTCGCCGTACTACGGTCCACCCTGATCCAGAGCTTTATGTCGCTGCACAGCGATTGCCTGTGGTCCCACAGTTTCGTTTCCTGGGTCTTCTTTTCGACAACAAGCTCACTTGGCTGCCCCATATGAGACTCCTGAAGGTAGGATGTTTCTGTAAACTCAATGTCCTTCGCTTCCTTGCCCACTCCTATTGGGGTGCGGACTGTCCCTCCTTCTCCGTCTTTATCATGCTCTAGTTCTGTCTCGCTTGGACTGTGGTTGTCAAGTTTATGGTTCAGCTGCTCCTTCCACACTGCACGTGCTGGATCCAGTCCACCATCGTGGTATCCGTTTGGCCACCGGTGCCTTCCCTACTAGCCCTGTTGATAGTCTCCTGGTTGAAGCTGGGATCCCCCCCCCCCCCACCTTTCTGTTCGGCGGTCCCAGCTTTTGCTGTCTTATGCACTCACTATCCGTTCCTCTCCACTCATCCTTTCTATTCTATCCTGTTCCCAGACCATGGACGTCGCCCACCCGACTCCCGCCCTTGGGCGGGTTTACCGGTTGGGCTCCGCCTTGCGTCTCTTTGCCGTGATTTTCAGCTTCCTTCTTTTTCCTGTCTTCCTCGCTCCTCCCCTCCACCCCTCCTTGGTTAGTTCCTCGGCCTCGAATTCGGATGGATCTCCACGGAGGTGCGAAAGATTCCATCCCCCCGGTGGTGTTCCGTTCCTTTTTCCGCCAAATTTTATGGGAGTTTCGTGATGTTGTTTTTTACACTGATGGCTCTAAATCTGCTGATCATGTTGGGTATGCCTTAAAGTCCTCTGTTGGAACGGAAAATCATCTGCTGCCACCCACATGTGGGGTGTTTACTGCGGAATTGATGGCAATTTCCCAGGCCCTTAGCTTTGTTAAACAGTCCCAACACAACCGCGTTTTGATATGTATGGACTCGATGAGTGGCCTTCTTGCTATTGACCCTTGGTCTCTGCCATCCATGACCATCTCGCTGATATTCACCTTGCTGCTTTTTCCATTGACTTCCTTTGGGTCCCTGGCCCTGTGGGTATCCCGGGTAATGAGCTCGCTGATCATTTGGCTGGGGGAGCAGTCACTTACCCCCCGTTTTCTGTAACGCCTCCTGCAGCGGATTTACGGCTTCACATCAAATCACACTTCGCACAGTCATGGGACAATTCTTGGGAGGCTACTCCCCTGTCTAATAAACTTAGTGCGATTAAGGTGACACCAGGCCCGTGGCGTTCTTCCTTTCGCCTCTCCCGAAAGGACTCAACCATACTGTCTCGTCTCCGCATTGGACATACCAGGCTGATCCATGGTTTTCTTTTGCGTGATGAGCCACCCCCACTTTGTGGTTGTGGAGCCCTCCAGTCAGTAGCCCACATTTTGGTCGAATGCCCCCTTCTTTTGGCTCTGCGTGCTAAGTACAGACTCCCCCACACTTTACCTTTGATGTTGGCTGACGATTCCCGGATGGTCTCTCTGAGAATAAGAACCACTTTCCCGGAGGAAACCGAGAACCAGTTTTAAGGTTTTTAATCTCTCTCTGGTGTTGGGGCAGGGCGGTGAGTGTTTGGGTGTCTCCCACTGTAAGCCGTGTTGGGAGATTCCCGATTCACCTCCCTGACCGAGATCCTCTTTTCTTCCCCTTTTACTCTGTTTTTACCTCTTTGTTTTTTAAGGATTAGTTAGTCTCCTTTTCTCATACGTATTTCTACATTCTAGCGGTTCACCTTTTAAGTCACAGGTGGTCTTGCCTATGCTGCTTCAGCATAGCGTTGGGTTCGTTCTCTTGCCGACTTCCCTCATTTTGTTTTTACCAATGACAACATGTCTGCCCTTTTACGTATTTACCTTTTTCCGTTTTATTGTTCTGACTTTCCTGAGATGTCGCATTAGCGGAATGGTGCATATTTGAAACAAGGGACTGATGACCTTGCTGTTTGGTCCCTTAAACCTCAAACAACCACCCATCTCATTCGTTACTAAACCATTCCTGCATTACCCATATTTGACTTTGTATTTATAACCCTTTATTCACCGGACCAGAAGCCCTCGTCCTCCTGCCACCAAACCTCTCTAATTTCTGCCATATCTTCAACCTGTCCATTTCCTTTTTTAAATTTTCTAACCTACCTGCCAGATGAAGGGATCTGTTTCCACACTCCGATCCACAGAGAGCTATACAAACCGAAATATACATCATGGAGATTTAATTGAAACTATCTGAACAGCATTACCCGCAATTACCTTAATTTTTATTGCACTCCCATCACTACGACTATTATATTTACTTGATGAGTCAGCAGACGCAATAATCACAATCAAAACAATTGGACGACGATGATACTGAAGATATGAATATTCTTGTTTCTCTTGGAGATGTGAAGTAAGAGCTTCGCTAATCTGATGCTCGAGCAACAATAGCTGGCTGCTAAGCGGTAACTGATCAGGATCATAGCCTGGCAACTTGTAATAGCGATAGTGGCGCCTCGTTTTCTTAGTGTGTTCGCTGGCGCCGCTACGTTTGCTCGTGTTGTCTGTCCGTGAGTGGCAGCAGCAGCAGCGCTTATCGATAGCGCTTACTGTGGTACCATCTTTGGAGCAGCCTGTAGTATTTCCGGGCCGTCGTGTGTCGAACAAGAGGAGTTGGACAGAGCAGCAGTGAGGTCCGGGCAGCCAGTGCTCGCCCGACCGCTCGCGACACACATCCACTGTCCGGCGGAAGGGTGTGGTCGCGAGAGTGCACGACCACGTCAAGGACCGGATCCAGCGAGGTTTAGTTGAATGGGTCGTGATATTTGAGTAGTGCAGCTTTCACGTGTGTGTGTGTGTGTGTGTGTGTGTGTGTGTGTGTGTGTGTGTGGCCGTCGAAGTGATCTCATGGAAATAAGTTGTCAGTCGATGATTTATACTGGGATCTTTCCTGTGCCTGACTTGAGTGGAGACGACCGTTGGTTGGTCGTTCGGTCGGTCGTCGCAGTGGACGACTTACATTTTTTCTTCCGACCGCTTCTGGCTTATCTGTGTTTGTGCCGACTTCTAATTCGTCCATGTTGTTTCATAGTGACTCGTTTTAGTATTGTGAGTTGTTGTCGTAATTGTTTCCCGGGCTCCATGTGTATCTTGTGGTTTTGAATGAGCAGTTGTTTTAATGCTGTCTGCGTACTGGATTTGGTGTGAGTGGGAGGGTGAACGGACATGAGGTCGTTTGGGGGCGCAGCAGCGAGCAGGTCCGTGCAGCGCGAGGGGCAAGCCGGGGTTGCTGGCGGCGTGCTGCCACTGCCGGATCGAGGAGGGGTAGCTGCGAGAGCGACGACTTCGTTGCACACCGAACCCTGGACGTTTGAGTGAAGAGTTAACTGCTAATGCAACCTTGACTATTCTGAGATCTCGACTTTTGCAGGCGGGTTGTTGCTTCCAGGGCCGCTGACCCTGGCGCCAACAAGTAAAGTGTTTAGAGGCGGTGAAATATTGCAGCCGTCTTTCTCTATTTATTATTCATCACTGAATTTAGTATTATTCTTGTTAGTGAAGTACAACCAGTGGTATTTTCTGCCTTGTGGCCGCTAACGCCCCAGTTACCTGCCCTGGAGGTGGTGTGCCTTTCCTCGTCGTGTTGATGCTGTCCGACACGGCGTGTAGTTTGACAACCTCTTGTATTGTACTGTGCATATTTTTGTGTGTGTGTGTGTGGGGGGGGGGGGGGGGGCGGGCGAGGTCTACTACGTCGGTCCTGGTGTTTCCTTTGGCCTTAGGTGCTTTCTGAAGACGTAGTGCTGTCTGTCTCTTCGCCCTTGCCTAAAAATATTCCATCGTTGTACCGGTGATTGGACGTTTCGCAGACTGGTTAGTCGGTCGGTCGGAGCGTTTGTGCCCCTAGTTTCAGTAGTTTTCGTTGTCATCCTGTTACGTGAGTACAACTCTTGGCTGCCTGTCTCACCCTACCTTACGTTTGATTTACCTTCCCAGGCCCTTGGAACACTTGCTGAGAACCGCTTGTCTTGATTCCTTAGATTGTGATGTTTGTTTTAAAGATATTTGTAATTCTCTTATTATTGATATGACCTTCAGCCGAGCAATAATTTCACTTCTTTGGTGATAAGGCCTTCAGCCGTGTTACAGTAAGTTTTTTAAGCAAATCTGTTTTAAAAGCAAGCTATTTATTTTAAAAGTGCTATTTAGAATTGTTCTTCAGACTTTTAATTCAGGCCTTCAGCCGTTTGTTGTTTGAGGTTTTTGTTGGTGGCCTTCGGCGCTAAAATTGTGGAATTTTTTTCTATGCTATCATAGTCAATTGTGACTTTAAGAGATTGTTTTAAAATTATAATTTCTTTAATTAAAGTTTACGTATTTGCTGCGCAACCGAGAGTAACTGATTACGGCCCCATCCAGAATCGTAACCTTATCCTGCCCCATCCAGAGAAACGAGCTCTAAAAATCCGCTGAATTTCGATTGCGCCAAAAGTCGCACAAATCTGAAGGCTGTAACTTCAACTAAATACTTAGAGATTGCAATTTCAAATAACCTACATTGGAACGATCACATAGAAAATGTGGATAGAGGCAATCAAAGACTGCGATTTATTGGCTCAAATGGTTCTGAGCCCTGTGGGGCTTAACTTCTGAGGTCATCAGTCCCCTAGTACTTAGAACTAATTAAAACTAACTAACCGAGGGACATCACACACATCGATGCCCGAGGCAGGATTCGAACCAGCGACCGTAGAGGTCGCACGGTTCCAGACTATAGCGCCAAGAACCGCTCGGCCACTCCGGCCGGCTGCGATTTATTGGCAGAACACTTAGAAGGTGTAGCAGGTCTACTAAAGCGACTGCTTACACCACACTTCTCCGCCCTATCCTGGAGTACTGCTATGCGGTGTGGTATCCGCATCAGGTGGAACCGACGGATGACATCGAAAAAGTTCAAAGAAGGGCAGCTCATTTTGTATTATCGCGAAATAGAGAAGATAGTACCACAGACATTGGAGTGGCAATAATTAAAACATAGGCGTTTTTCGTTGCGCGGTATCTTCTCATGAAATTTTAATCACAAGTTTATGTTGTGGGTTGGCAGGAGAGCCAACACCGTATTATTAGTGGAAGCCGAAAGGCACGCGTTTTAGCTCACGCAAGCTGGCGTGAGGTCTGGAACAGGACAAGGAAATTAGAATTTAGAAAAACGGACGTTGCTGGTGGAATACTTAACTTTAATCCATTAATGAGGAGCGTCGCTCTTGACTGTACATGATTCAATATCAATAGTAACTGGTAATGGCGCGTTGCTAGGTCGTAGCAAATGACGTGGCTGTAGGCTATGCTAACTATCGTCTCGGCAAATGAGAGCGTATTTTGTCAGTGAACCATCGCTAGCAAAGTCGGTTGTACAACTGGGGCGAGTGCTAGGAAGTCTCTCTAGACCTGCCGTGTGGCGGCGCTCGGTCTGCAATCACTGATAGTGGCGACACGCGGGTCCGACGTATACTAACGGACCGCGGCCGATTTAAAGGCTACCACCTAGCAAGTGTGGTGTCTGGCGGTGACACCACAGTTTTCTCCTCCAATTGCGAAAAGATTCTGTTGGCACCCACCTACATAGGGAGACATGATCATCACGATATAATAAGAGAAATCAGGGCTCGCACAGAAAAAATTGTGCTCGTTTTTACCGCTCGCCGTTCGAGAGTGGACCAGTAAAGAGACAGCTTTAAGGAGGTTCATTGAACCCTCTGCCAGGCCCTTTATTATGAATAGCAGAGTAATCCTGTAGATGTAGATGAATACGGCAAAAAAATTTAGAAAATAATTCTGATAACGCAACGATAATTCGTGGCTGCATTACTGGTTACGATATAGACCAAATTATACCTTCCTGATAGGTTACGTTTGTCGAGGAGACTTAGGCCATTACCCATTAAAGCTTTCATATAAAGACATGTAGCCCAAAGATCGTCTTGCACTTTGTCTACTGGGGCAGTAATATTCGATTAGATGTTGTTGACCGTGACGTCTTTTTATTGTTATGATTCATGAGACTGGAATACATCTGACACTTTGAGATGGATGTGTAGATGTTGTAAAAGGGTGTAGTTTTAATACATCATTAATTTCAGTGCGTTTTTATTAATAAAGAATTCTCTGTACTTTCGGCAGGTGCCACGCTGTTAGCCTTATCGAAACATCCTCCTGCGATTGGAGCGCGTCGCTAGTGTGTGTGGGTGGTGTTCAGATATGGCTCCTTAACGGCCGCCTTGGAGCCATAGTCTTCTGACACACAGGTGGAGATGAAAGAAATTTCTTGTCCGTTACTCCTAATGACGCACACAGGTCGCTGAGTACCCCCAATTTTCCAGCTTTGCGTAGGCCGCTTCAACACTTTCTCTCAACCAGCTTAGAGGTAGCGGCAACACATTCGGAGATGTGACGAATGGCTGGAGCCTTCAGTATTCCCACGGCTAACCACAGGCTCGCAATGGCGACGTGAAACCTCATGGTTCACTGCTGCAGCAGTAGCACCTGCAGAGAGGAACAGCATTTCATCACAAATATGGTGCCGATTGCAGTGTTATCGGGTATGTGCAGCCTGTTTCTACAGAGCTCATTGTGCGTGTGTTGTGCGCTGTTTGAATCCACGCAGTCTTTGGAGAATAGTGTTATCGACAAACGGTCCTCAATCTCTGCAACTCTCTAAGCTCGCGATTTATTGTACTGTGACTCTGCGAGTATATGACTTCGCGTACGTAAATAGTTTCTTTTTCCTACACTGTGGTCTTTACTCAGTTTCGTTTGTGTGTGGTGAGGACGCGTTTACTTCGGAGTAGTTCCGCATCTGTTCATGAGTCTTACTTTGACATAGCGATGTAATATTGTGAGAGTTACATGTTTTTACATTCTGTCTGGGAACACGGGAAGATACAGCCCACCGTCAACGGGATTCCAGGACTATATTTTGTCGCTAAATTTTCTCCCGATATACCCGGTGTGGTTGACGTGTAGTGGGGTAATACGTCAGCTGCACTGGTCCTGCTCACAACTGAAGGACACTCATGTACTGTCTGCCATTGGGTTCCCCTAAATGGCAGGCAGCACCGCATAACAGCCACGCTACGAGGGAAGCAAACCAACAGCTGAAGACATCAGGTAAACACGCCGAATACTCCAGTTGATTAATAGGAACCTTTCCTTGCAGAGGTCACCGCGACATATCCGGCCACGGATTCCTACGCCGCGTTTCTATTGGCTCCAGCTCACTATATAGGCCCGACCGGTCAAAGGCAGACCAGTCTTCGTCCGCTGCTAATGGCAACCGTTGTAGCAGAGTCTCCGAGAAGATATCACTGAAGCCGCTGTACTGTACTGCAGATCGAAGTACCAGTCGACCGAGAGGAACCACATCTCCGGCTAGATCGACGGAAGTCTACATCTATTGTACAGCCAGCTATTGTATTGTAGAAGAAGTTAAGTTCAATAAACTGTTGGAGAATACAACAGTGGCGATGAGTAAGGATTCGACAACCCAAAGAAGATGGAACCACAACAACAACAAGCACAATCACAACTGCAGCAGCAGAATCTATCAGTGCAGCAGGTACTGAATCAACATTTCAACATTTCGCAATACTGCAGCAGCAACTGATTGCTGAAATTCAAAGTCTTTATCACCGACACCGCCAGCGTTCCCAGCATTCGATGAAGACGCTGAAGATTGGGAAACATATGAAAAGAGGATTCGTCAACATTTCCGGATTCATCAGGTATCCCAGGAAAATGATCAGAGAGCCTATTTTCTTTCTTGGAATGTCTCCCGTATGTACGAGCTCCTGACGAAACTCAAGCCATGTGATCCTGACCGTCTTACCTTCACCGCCATATGTGTCTCACCTCCTATTATCGCCGCAGATATCACGTCATGGCAGCAAGAGTGGAATTTTACCAGAGTCGAAAGAAACCCGATCAGACTGACCGACAATGGACTGCTGAAATCAAAGGTCTCTCTCGGAAGTGCAACTTTGTCACCCGCATATCCCGGGAATCTTACGCAGATGACGTGGTCTGGAATCACCTGATCCAAGCGGCCCCAGACGCGGCTTTCTGCCACGACGCCTTAAAGTTGGAGGACCCGTCGCTAGATCAAATCATAGACCTTGCATTCAAGTTGGAAGTTCCCACTGCAGCTGACCACAGATTGGAAACGTGGACCGACGTCGCAGCCGTCCGAGAAGAGACTTCCGACGTCCAGGAGGACATTGCGGCCATATACGCACCTTCACGCCGCACTCCCCAGCGCACCACCCCGGCATCTTCTCGGCGTACGGAAAAGAAAAAAAGACGGTCGTTCAAGGACGACAACCAGCAGCTCTCACGGGACCAGCAACGCCGCCGCAGGGAGCCCCTGTGCTTCCATCATGTCCAGGATGCTATTCCCAGCATGAACAGGAGGATTGTCCTGACCGCTGGGCGACGTGTCGCCGTTGCAGTCGGGACGGGCACCTTGCCTCTGTCTGTAGCTCTGCCACGGCGCCAATCTCCAGGCACTCTGACACCAAGGCGTCCATGGACATCAACCAAGTTGTGTCTTTGGCGTCCCCCAAACTGTATATTGATGTCACCATATTGGGTAAGCCAGTTCGACTGCAGGTCGATACAGGGGCTGCGGTATCCCTGCTCAATTACACTACCTAGACCGTTTTAGGAGCGCCATGCCTTCATCCGGCCCCTCGACGCCTCCTTACATACAACAGACAGGAAATGGCCTTGTTGGGGCAGTTCACGACGGTGGTTTCTTACAAATCTGTCAGTCATGCGATTTCTTTTCTGGCAGTCAACAGTTCCAATGCTACCGATCTGTTTGGGTTGGATGCTTTCCAAATGTTCTGGTTCAGGATCGATGATCATGTACATCTGGTTTCTTCAGAGCTGCCGTTTCCCAAAGTTGACTCCCTTTGCACCGAATTCCAGGATAGCTTCTCCCCCGGCATCGGGTGCGCCAAGGGGTTTGCCGCAACCCTCCACCTCTGGCCGTCAGCCTGCCCTCGATACTTCCAGGTTAGGCAGGTCCCCGTCGCTCTGCAGCAGCCACTGCACGATGAATTGGACCGTCTGCAAAAGGAAAGGGTGCTACAGGCTGTTCAGTTCAGCCCCTGGGCAACACCTCTCGTCATTGTCCAAAAGCCAGGCAGGTGTCTCCGTCGCTGTGGGGACTTTTCGGCGACCCTCAACCCCCAGCTCCAGGTGGACGGCTTTCCGCTCCCTCGGTCTGATCATCTCTTCCATCGATTGGCTGGTGGTCGTTACTTTACCAAAATTGACTCGCTGAGGCGTACCTCCAGGTTCCTTTGGATAAAGCTTCTCAAGCCCTCACTGTTCTGAATATGCCCGCTGGCCTCACGTTTGGCCTGGCTAGCGCCCCGGCCATTTTCCAATGCTTCTTGGAACAACTTCTGCAGGACATTCCCAGTTGCATTAATTACCTCGACAACATTGTCGTTACGGGCCCTACTGCTGCAGCCCATTTTACCAATTTGCTTCAGCTGTTTCTTTGCCTCTGCCAGGCTGGGCTGAAATGCAATAAGGTGAAGTGTTCCTTCTTTCAACCTTCTATTTCGTATTTAGGACAGGTATTTCACATAAAGGCATCTCTCCGTCATTTTCCTATGTGGACGCCATACGCCGCCTGCCTCCCCCACGGGACATCCATCAGCTGAAATCCTTCCTTGGAAAAATATCGTATTACCGGAAGTTCCTTCCATCGGCCGCTCAGGTGGCGGCCCCCTTATATCACTTATGCCGCAAAAATGTCCCCTTGAGTTGGTCCCCTGCTTGTGAGACGGCCTTTTCCACCCTCAAACGCCAGTTGCAATCAGCCTCCCACCTGATGCCATATGATCCGTCTCTGCCATTACTCCTGGCCACGGACACGTCTGATTATGGGCTCAGGGCTGTCCTCTCCCACAAGCTTCTGAATGGGACAGAACGTCCAGTGGCTTTTCTATCCAATGCCCTAACTGCCACCTAGCTGAAGTACTCTCAGATCGAAAAGGAGGCATTGGCTATCGTATTCGCCTGTTCCAAACTCATGCCTTTTTTATATAACCAGGACTTTTATATTGTCACTGACCACAAGCCCCTCCTCTCCCTGTTTTCCCCGGAGGCCTGGCTTCCTACGAAGACGTCTCAGAGGCTTCAACGATGGTCCCTGTTCCTCTCGCAATTCCGTTACACCTTGCATTTTAAGTCCACCTCCCAGCACGCCAATGTGGATGCTCTTCCACACCTTCCTCTTGGTCCCGACACTGCGTTCGACTCTTCGGACGTCCTCATGTTCCAAGTTGATGAAGCGATCTACAACACCCTGCGCGGGTTTCCCATCATGGCCTCCACGGTGGCAATTGCGTCCATGCGTGACCCATTGTTGCACCGGGTCCTCTCCTATGTTCAGCGTGGGTGGCCCAGCAGTTCCCCCACCCGCGACCAGCAGCACGTTCAGTTCTTTTTTTCTATCCGCCATCAGCTGTCGGCGGTGGATGGTATCCTATTGTGGGTAGTCCCTACGTCCACGCCGCGTGTGGTCATTCCCCAGCATCTACGGACCGAAGTCTTGCGTCTCTTACATCGAGGCCATTGGGGAATCCCTCGCACCGAGGCGTTGGCCCGGCATCACGTCCTTTGGTTCGGGCTTACAAGGGACGTCACTCCTACGGCTGACAATTGCTCCATGTGCGCCCAACAGCTGTCCCGGCCCCTTCAAACGTTCCTCTCTTGGCCTAAGCCGGCGGGTCCCTGGGATCGCATGTATTTGGACTTCGCCGGCCCCTTCCCCCGCTACTAATGGCTCCTCGTCACCGATGCCTTTTCACATTTTCCGTTCGTTATCCCTTGTACCAGCGCCACTTCGGAAGCGACCCTCGCTGCTCTCCAGAAAGTTTTTCCTCGGATGAGTTGCCGCTAACAATTGTTACCGATAACGGCCCTGAATTCCGGAGCCAGGAATTCGCGACGTTTTGTTCTGCCAATGGCATCCAACAGGTCCTCACTGCACCCTTTCACCCGCAATCGAACGGCGAGGCCGAACGCCTCGTCCGGACATTTAAGACCCAAATGACAAATTATGCCTCCGCCCACACTTTCGACGAGTCGCGCACGTTGTACCTCAGTTCCTATCGGTCGACGCCCATCGGCTCCCGTAGTCCAGCGGAACTTTTGCACGGCCGGCAACCTCATACCCTTTTGCACCTACTCCGGCCTGGACCCAAACGCCAGGTTCCGACTGCACAGGCTCCCTTTGTTCCTGGATCCCTTATCTGGGGGCGAGGTTTCGGCCTGAGAGCTGGATGGATTAAGGGGGTGATCGTCCGGCCGCAAGGCCATCAGCTCTTTGACGTCTGCATCGCTGACAAAGTGGTCCGCCGGCACCGCAACCAACTCACGCGCCGGTATCAGGGTTTCCCGACCGCCTCTTCTTTCCAGCAAACAGCTCCGCCGCCTTTTTCCAGCCGCCCGGATGCGCTCCCTTCCACCCGTGGTCAGCGTGCAGGGCCGCCAGACCCCGTCCAGCAGCAACAGCCGTCGTCTCCACAGCGGCTGCTGGCTCCACCGGCTCCTCCACCGGCCCGACCGGCTGCGCCATCCACCACCGTTGACGATGCCCCCGTGCCCTTAGCACCGCCGCCGCCGGTGTCGCAGCCTAGCCAGCAACGCCCGCGCAGTCCACTTTCCGGGAAGCATCCCGCGGACGTCGACGAACCTATGCCCGTGGCACCGTCGCGGCCGGCTTCCCCGTATCTTCCGCAACGCAGCTCCGCCCGTCTGGCCCACCGCGCTGCGCCCTACTCTGCAGGGGCGAGTTTTCACCGCCTCCTCCACGAGGCCGCCATGGCCGAGCAGGACGATGTCGCCCTCCTCCCCCCCCCCCCCCCCCCCCGCAGGAAGAGTGGTGTATACTGTCTGCCATCGGGTTCCTCTAAATGGCAGGCAGCATCGCATAACAGCCACACTATGAGGGAAACAAACCAACAGCCGAAGACATCAGGTAAACACGCCAAAGATTCCAGTCGATTAATAGGAAACTTTCCTTGCAGAGGTCACCGCGAGATAGCCAGCCACGGATTCCTGCACTGGGTTTCTATTGGCTCCAGCTCACTATATAGGCCCGGCCAGTCGAAGGAAGACCAGTCTTCGCCCACTGCTAATGGCAACCGCTGTAGCAGAGTCTCCGAGAAGGTGTCACCGAAGCCGCTGTACTGCATCGCCGAGCGAAGTACCAGTCGACTGAGAGGAACCACATCTGACTAGATCGATGTACATCTATTGTACAGCCAGCTATTGTATTGTAGAAGAAGTTACATTCAATAAACTGTTGGAGAATACAACTCATTATATTCATGCACAGATAAATTTTTGTAGAAATGTTTAAATAGCACAATGTACTAGCTGTCCAGCGTGTGTCTTTGTATTTCTATGGATCAGTCAAATAATGTTAGTAGCAATGATCAAACTCTGGTTTTCCGCCGCATATACAAACAATATTGCAGGGTTTACTTTGTTTAGACACCGTAATCACATATCTTCACTCAACATGGGAGTCCACCTGGCTGAAAATGTTGTTATGCTGAAATTGCATGGGTGACTCCAAACTGGATTGCGAAATTATTTAACATCGACGATGAATTTCACCCTTTTGTAGCATCACCAGATTGTGTAAAAGAACCTATATATGTAATCCATCTGTCATAAAGCTATATAAAATGGAAAATGGACACAACAATGGCAGTAGCCCACAGAGGTTTTAAAATAATGATGGTAGGCGGTAGCAGAGCAAGCCTGTTTCTGATTGGTCTAGAGAAAAGGGGTTGGGAAAGGGGGTACTCGGCGCTAAATTTGTTAGCAACATTTATCTGCAAGGGCGTCGGTACATTACGACAGGTTTTCTGTGGCGAACTGTCCTCTCCCCCAGTGACTGAGTGCTATTTGTGGCAGCCACTAGGTCTCTTGCGTGTGCACAGATACGTATTGTTTAAATAACGCAAATTTCTCCACCACACTTGGGGAGACGGTCTGGTGTACCGTTAGGCAGACATGCAGTGGTCTCCCATTCGCGACTGTGGCCGTGACCGCACAGGGAGTTCGGTACCCTGCTGGCATTATCCAGTGAACACAGGGGAGGATATCCTCGTCATCCAGGTGTGTATTTGTAGCGTTCTTTGAATTTACACCGACATGTTGGGATCTGTTTGCTTTTATATTACAGCGGGCAGGAGACTTTTCGGCCAAAACTGATACGGCAGCAGTGTGAGCCACCAGGCTGGGGATGACAACACCCCAACGTTCTCAGCAGTTGCTCCGCATATCCGCGGTCATATTCCAAGCAGCAGTTTCCGCGGCTATCCATCCACAGTTTGCAGTCAAAGGGGTAGGCTACCGTCAGCGAACTGATTTTCGCTGAGGTGGTTTCAGTTATTGGACGGTTGTATCTCTAGGTGCGTATTTGATAGAGCTGTACAGCGTCTGAAACAGTATCTTCCGTTGGAGGCGTCGGTATTTTATTATGTCGTCACGCTATATAGTAATGTAGTGGTGGTTTGGAAGGGGTTTGTTTATTGGAGTGTGGTATTTCTTATGTTACATATTTGGTTAGACATCTGTATCACTTATAGAATTGCTATGACATAATTTCTACCAATACATTAGTTTCTAACACATACACCATGACATCCCAAAAACGCGCGCGCACACACACACACACACACACACACACACACACACACACACACACGCGCGCGCGCGCGCTAGTGATGGAGTGGTGACTTAGCAATGATAAAATAAATAAGACCTATGCTTCGTTGTGATCGCCTGAGGGCATGAAGACATTGACCCGACGTCGGAACAGTGGGATGGATCTTGTGTGATTCGACACAATAATTATAATTTAGGGAAGCCCGAAAAAAATTACGAAAATTGGCGAAAAATGCGTAAAATTGGGGAAGATACCAAAAATATGGGAAATTAAGAAACATTGCGGAAGAATGTTATAAATTAGAAACCCTTTCACTAAAGAGTACAACTGACTGGGCTCATCCAGTTCAGCTGTACCTATAGAGAAAGAATTACTATTGATAATCTGGTATTGCTTATAACAAATCTGCACCTCTATCACGTGATGCTCAGACCTCGAGTGTAAAGGGCTATGGGCAGTTGAGCTAGTTATGACAGATGATAATGGGGAAAGGTGCTTGATCCACATTGGTCGATTGGGGCTCCCATTGGCTGAGAGGGGGTCCCTGCCATTTTTGTCACGTGATGACTATAGAGATACGCCGTCTACAGACAAGCTAATAATTACAAATTCAGAAAAATTCCGTAATTTATTGGAGAGAAAGAGTTTCGCAAACTGAGCAAGTCAGTAACGCGTTAGTACACCTCTGGCCGTTATGCGAAGTTATTCAGCGTGGCATGGAACGATAGAGTCCTCCTGAGGAATATCGAGCCAAATTCTTTCCAATTATGCGTTAGTTCGTCAAAATACCGAGCTGCTAGGAAGGCGCTGCCCATAATACTCCAAACTTTCTCCACTGGGGAGAGATCTGGTGACCTTGCTGACCCAGGTAGGGTTTGGAAAACACGATACAAGTAACAGAGACTCTACCTGCATGCAGGTCATTTTGCTGAAATGCAAGTACAGAATAGCTTGCCACGAAGGTCAGAAGAAAGGGGAATAGAATACAGGGTTATTACAAATGATTGAAGCGATTTCACGGCTCTACAATAACTTTATTATTTGAGATATTTTCACAATACTTTGCACACACATACAAAAACTCAGAGTTATTTTAGGTATTCACAAATGTTCGATATGTGCCCCTTTAGTGATTCGGCAGACATCAAGCCGATAATGAAGTTCCTCCCACACTCGGCGCAGCATGTCCCCATCAATGAGTTCGAAAGCATCGTTGATGCGAGCCCGCAGTTCTGGCACGTTTCTTGGTAGAGGAGGTTTAAACACTGAATCTTTCACATAACCCCACAGAAAGAAATCGCATGGGGTTAAGTCGGGAGAGCGTGGAGGCCATGACATGAATTGCTGATCATGATTTCCACCACGACCGAGTCATCGGTTTTCCAATCTCCTGTTTAGGAAATGCCGAACATCATGATGGAAGTGCGGTGGAGCACCATCCTGTTGAAAGATGAAGTCGGCGCTGTCGGTCTCCAGTTGTGGCATGAGCCAATTTTACAGCATGTCCAGATACACGTCTCCTGTAACGTTTTTTTCGCAGAAGAAAAAGGGGCCGTAAACTTTAAACCGTGAGATTGCACAAAACACGTTAACTTTAGGTGAATTGCGAATTTGCTGCACGAATGCGTGAGCATTCTCTACCGCCCAGATTCGCATATTGTGTCTGTTCACTTCACCAATAAGAAAAAATGTTGCTTCATCACTGAAAACAAGTTTTGCACTGAACGCATCCTCTTCCATGAGCTGTTGCAACCGCGCCGAAAATTCAAAGCGTTTGACTTTGTCATCGGGTGTCAGGTCTTGTAGCAATTGTAAACGGTAAGGCTTCTGCTTTAGCCTTGTCCGTAAGATTTTCCAAACCGTCGGCTGTGGTACGTTTAGCTCCCTGCTTGCTTTATTCGTCGACTTCCGCGGGCTACGCGTGAAACTTGCCCGCACGCGTTCAACGGTTTCTTCGCTCACTGCAGGCCGACCCGTTGATTTCCCCTTACAGAGGCATCCAGAAGCTTTAAACTACGCATACCATCGCCGAATGGAGTTAGCAGTTGGTGGATCTTTGTTGAACTTCGTCCTGAAGTGTCGTTGCACTGTTATGACTGACTGATGTGAGTGCATTTCAAGCACGACATACGCTTTCTCGGCTCCTGTCGCCATTTTGTCTCACTGCGCTCTCGAGCGCTCTGGCGGCAGAAACCTGAAGTGCGGCTTCAGCCGAACAAAACTTTTAGTTTCTCTATGTATCTGTAGTGTGTCGTGACCATATGTCAATGAATGGAGCTACTGTGAATTTATGAAATCGCTTCAATCATTTGTAATAGGCCTGTATAGTCGACGTGCCATTGTGCTGTAAGGGTGTCACAGGTGACAACGAAAGGGCTCCTGCTACGAAATTAAATGTCATCCCAGGCTATCACTGTGTCAGACTGTACGGAGTGTGGAAGACAGGTCGATATACCACTACACTCCAGGGTGTCTCAAGATGTGTACTCGCTGGCCATCGGGACTTAGTTCGAATTGGGACTCCTCACTGAAGACAATTCTACTCCGGTCAATGAGATTCCAGGCCCGAATGAACAGCGAGGACGTGTCTGACGACGCCCTGGACAGTAATGGGATACCAACTTGACTGCCGCCCGCCACACAGCCTACCTACCAGAAGTGGTGGTCTGGGTGGCATTTCATTTCACTTCATAGCAGAACCCTTTCGGTTGTCAACCGTGACACCCTTACGGCACAGCGATGCGCCGACCACACTGTGTGCTCTGTTTTGTTCCGCTTCCTGGCATGCCACTCTGGGTTTACATCTCAGCAAGATAATGCCCGCCCTCATAGGGCGAGAGTTTCTACGGCCTGTCTTCGCGCCTTCCGAACCGTACATTGGCCAGCAAGGTCGTCAGATGTCTCGTCAGCAGAGAACGTTCACAGCATTACACGCAGGGCCCTCCAACCAGCTCGGGATTTTGACGATCTAACGTGCCAGTGTGACAGAATTTGACACGATGTCCTTCAGGATGACATCTAGAAAGTCTGTCAATCAGTGGCAAGCCGAATAACTGCTTGCATAAGGGCCAGACGTAGACCAACGCATTACTGACTTTCTCAGTTCGTGAAGCTCTTTCTCTTGATTATATTATCCAAGTTTTCTGTAACAGTACTCATTTGTTTGTCTGTACTTTTACGACACATCTGCCGATTTCTGTCCTATTCCGATAACCACTTCGTGATGCGTCTTCTTCTGTCTTATAGTATATATTTTGGATCATAATTAGCACCTTTTGGCTGGTAAAGAAGTACTTTTCCCGTCGATGCCATAAAGGAAAGTTTTCGCCAGTGAAAAGCACTCGTCTCCAAAAGTGGAGGGTTGTGTCGCTATTAACAGGAGCAAAGGCTGGGCAGGCTTCTCTGTAGCAAGTAGACAATGTTTGTTTGAGAACAGTGTTTCTTGCTCTCAGTTCTGCTTTCCTTAGAAGGCGCATGACTGTCCTGCTGATAACAGTGAAGCTTAAAACTTGCTGAATATGTCGTGCGTTGAAGAATGGAGGGCTAGTCACTGACAGAAAATATCCACCGGTCGTGAGCTGCTGCTCCAGAATGATGTCGCATTTTCAGGTTACCACCCTCTTCCTTTCTTCTAACGCACCTGGCAACCGTCAACCTGCGAATGCACATGGTCACGGTCGTGTTTAGGGGATGAGGTGGGTGGTGCAAACTAGGCAACTGCCCAGGGTGGCAGGGGTAATGGGTGCTGCTTTACAATATTTTGGTAATCACTGAAGAAACGATTAAGTGGGGCTCAGTATTGATCTCCAGCAAAAAGAAAAGAAAGTAAGCATTTTCTCGACGTTTTTATAAAATCCTCAAAGAATTCAGGTAGACAATAAACGCACTCTCCAAGTGAAATTGTAGAAGACTAGGAGGAAACACACTAAAGATGAACACACTACATTTTCACCATACGTAATTGGAAAATGGACTGCCCAGCATTGTCGAGGAACGTTTCACGGTGCTGATACTTTTCTTTCTTTCTTTTTTGTTTTTTGTTTTTTTAAAAATCTGAAAAATATGGAACTACATTATTTTGTTTTATCCCGTTCATAGCAAAGAGAATGATTCGTTAAAATAAAAACGTATGTTACAAGGAGTTACTACTGTTGTTAACAAACTTTGTACCCGAATTCTGCCTTTCCGTCGTGATGATGATGATGATGATGATGATGATGATGATGAACGTGAAAGTGTTCAGAAGGGCAGCTTCTTAATGGGCGTGGAACGTATTGCTGAATTTGGATTATTTCTTGCCAGGCATCTGTCACAAAGAAAGATTCTTGGAAGGAAAAAACGCCATACTTGACTTTCACTACATAAGAGGATTTAATAAGGATCATGGGGAAGAGTAGTTGAACAAATAGTGACAGTAATTTTTGCAGCTAAATATTACATTGTTATTGTTGACCCCAGTCTTCATATTGCGCACAATTTTTAGTTAAGCTGTGGTGCTATATCAAATAACTATGGTTAGCAGTAGAACGTATTGCTGAATTGATAGCCGATTCAGGACATGGTGGCGAGGAGCTGGCTGACGCGGTACTCCACTTTCTTGACAGATAAGGATTGGACATAAGGAACTGTTGAGATCAATGCACCAAACTTGTCAGGTACTGTTTGGGTATTATTAAAGTGCAGCTGCTCACAGACGTCCGGTGTGGGCTGTAATTGTCATATGGCGGTGGAATTTGATAGATATTCCAATGCGTTAATGCGGAACCGGTTTACAACGGAAAGGCATTAATTCCAGTTTTACCCATAGGTGCAAATCTGCAAGAAATACGAATAGAAGTGTAGTGGATTAGGAACGGAATGTGGGCAGACGAGGTCAAACAAGTGAGGAAGCCATAATGTTGATCTTATTGTTAACTGCTGCTTACACAATTTGTTCAATATGAGCACTGGAGAGTACGAAGAGAGGCTACATCCATAATATAACGTCAACATCAGGTGCTCGCAGCAGTCCTGGTGGAATCTAAGCCATGTGTTCCTGTGTAATGGCCTCCTTATTATGTAGAAACCCTATTTTCAACTCGTAAGGGCGTTCTTGTGGTTAACCCCCAGAGCAGAAAGTCATACGGATTCAGATCAGGTGATCTTGCAGGCCATGTATCTGGAAAACCTGTGAAAATAACACGTTATTGGAATGTTGCATTAAGCAGATCTTTCACTGGGCGAGCGACATGAGTTTATTCCATCTTGCATGAAAACAGTGGTTTCCACATGGGTGCGCTCTTCCACAGCAGGAATGACATGCTCTGTCTACCAGCAGGTTTCGATAACGTGCAGACGCCATAGTACACCGGACAGGCCCTCTTGGTGTACTCTCTTGAAAAGAAGAACGGGTCAAGAAACGACACCATCCAGTCACATACGACGAGTGCAGCGGCTCTACGTACACAACACACGTTTTAACATCGCCCCAAATTCAGCAGTTCTGTTTATTCATTGCTCCCTGTAAAGTAAAATGTGCTTCGTCATTCCACTGAATATTGTCTGGCCACATGTCATATCAACTTCGATCTGTGCCAGAAACCCAAGAAAAAATTCAGAACGTTGCTGTGGATCGTGAGGTTTCAGATGCTTCAACTTCTGAATCCTGTATGGGTGTTACTGTGGTTGCTGTCGTTGTGATCTCCAGTTCAGAGACTGTTTTGATGCAGCTCTCCACGCTTCTCTATCATGTGCAAGCCTCATCATCTCCGAATAACTTCAACCTCCATCCTTCTGAGTCTGTTAAGCGTATTCATCTCTTGTTCTCCCTCTACGATTTTTTGCTCCACGCTTCCCTCCATTACTAAACTGGTGATACCTTGATGCCTCAGAACATGTCCTACCAACCAATCCCTTATTCTAGTCAAGGTGTGCCACAAATTTCTATTCTCCCTAATTCTATTTAATACCTCATCATTAGTTATGTGATCTACCCATCTAACCTTCAGCATTCTTCTGTAGCATCACATTTCGAAAGGTTCTATTCTCTTCTTGTCTAAACTGTTTATCGTCCATGTTTCACTTGCATACATGGCTACACTCTATACAGATACTTTCAGAAACGACTTCCTGACACTTAAATCTATACCCGATGTTAACAAATGTCCCTTCTTCAGAAACGCTTTCCTTGCCAAAGCCAGTCTAAATTTTCATCCTCTCTACTTCGACCATCATCAGTTATTTTGCCCCCCAAATATCAAAACTCATCTACTGCTTTGTCTCATTTCCTAATCTAATTCTCTCAGCATCACGTGATTTAATTAGACTACATTCCAGTATCCTCTTTTTACTTCTGTTGACGTTCATCTTATATCCTCTTTTTCAAGGCACTGTCCATTCCGTTCAGCTGCTCTTCCAAGTCCTTTGCTGTCCCTGACAGAATTACAATGTCGTTGGCAAATCTCAGAGTTTTTGTTTCTTCTCTATGGGTTTTAATTCTTACTTCAAATTTATCTTTTGTTTCGTTTACGCTTGCTGAATATACAGATTCAATAACATCGGTGATAGGTATAACCCTGTGTTGCTTCAGACTTTCCCGACGGACATGTTGTATATATGGTTCTCAGGCGAGACGTCGGATGTCATAGTGAAAACTCCACAATATTTCGTCAGCGCAACTGGCCGACATCTTCAGGTGCGACGAACACGCTTCTAAGGCAGGACCAGAGCTCCCTATTTATGCCAGTCTTGGGCAGGAAGTGCGCAGGCGTGGAGGCGCCAAATTCGATGGCCAATAGCGACGATATCAACCGATAGCTGGAAGGACAGCAACGCCACCTACAGGATGAAGAACCAAAGACTTCGACGCACGCGCGGAGGCTGCCGCCGCTGCCATCGGCCGCCCCAGCGACCTCTGTCGGAAGCCGCAAGCAAAAATGCGCGTCCACGTAGGCGCCTTGATTATCCTCCCGTTGTCAACAGAAAAATTTATGTTGGTGGCGAATCGTCATTCCTCTTATGACCAATAGTACTCCTCTCTGCTCGAAGCGACTTCAATATGGCCAGTGCTGGATCCCAAGCTGTACTAGGCTGAAAGCCCGTGTCTCTGTTTACAAGATTCGTCGAGCTACGTATTTCCGCTGCTTCCTTAATAACACTGTCACAGTACGAACTCGTCGATGCGAGAATTTTTGTATGTTGATAATTCATAGAATGGCCTGTACTGAGACAATGCTGGGCCACTGCAGACTTTCCTGGTTGCTCCAGACGAATGTAGCGTCGGTGTTTACATCTATCTTCTAGAGTGCGACAAGTTTGTCCGATGTGCGGCATGCCACATCTACAAGGAATCTCGTAAACACCGGGTCTTCTTAGGCCAAGGCTGTCCTTAGATGAGCGCAAGAGAGGTCTGAGTTTTGCCGACGGACCAAAGACACATTTAACGTTATGCCTCTTCAATAATCTTCCTATTTTTGAAGAGAGACCACCGATGTATGGCAAGATGACCATTCCCCTTTTTTCTTCGCCTTGTTCCACTTCTTCACGTTGGGTAACCCGCTTCGGTTGTAGGGCACGGCGAATTTCCCATTCGGAGTATCAATTTTGTAGGAAAGCGGTACGCAGATGGAGTAGCTCATTGGATAAGCTGTCAGTCAGATAAGGCTCGTGCTCTGTGGACCAACGTCCTCAGTACGCCACTTCGTTGCGAAGGATGGTGACAGTTGGTGGTCTGTAAGTATAAGTCCGTGTGCGTTGGTTTACGGTACACTGCGTGACCTAATGTGCCATCTTCTTTTCTCCGTACCAACACGTCCAGGAATGGAAGTTCGCCGTTTTTCTCCATCTCCATCGTGAACTTGATGCGGGATGAAGCGAGTTATGATGCTGAAGAAAAACGTTCAACGATACAAAGCCGTGAGGCCAGATAACAAAGGTGTCGTCCACATATCGCCAAAAACACGTAGGTTTCAAATCCGACGTCTGGAGGCCTCTCTCCTCGAAGTCTTCCATGAAAAGATTAGCCACAATGGGTGACAGGGGACTACCCATTGCGACGCCGTCAGTCTGTTTAAAGTATTGTCCATTAAATAGAAAGTAAGTCGAGGTGAGCACATGTTGGAATAAGTCTGAAAGTTCCCCATCCAGCTTCTCGCTAATGAGCAACGACGATTACTGCAATGGTACTCGAGTAAAAAGTTGTTAACCGGTGCCACCTTCAGAATTTGAAAGAGAGTGTTCCAGTCAATATTGTCAAAAGCTTTCTCTAAGTCTACAAATGCTAGAAACGTAGGTTTCCCTTTCCTTAATCTTTGTTCTAAGAGAAGTCGTAGGGTCAGTATTGCCCCACGTGTTCTAACATTTCTACAGAATCCAAACTGATGCACCCCGAGGTCGGCCTCTAGTAGTTTTTCCATTCGTCTGTGAAGAATTCGTGTTAGTATTTTGCAACTGTGACTTATTAAACTGATAGATTGGTAATTTTCACACCTGTCTAAACCTGCTTTCTTTGTGATTGAAATTATTACATTCTTCCTGGAGTCTGAGGGTATTTCGCCTGTCTCTTACATCTTGCTCACTAAATACGAGGGTTGGAACTTTAATAGTGGTGGTGTGGTGGTGTGTTGGGGCTTATGGGCGCTCAACATCGAAGTCATCAGTGCCCTGACACACATTAAAAGGAACGAATGTGGACAGACCTAAGAAAACTAAAGCACACACTCAACTTTAATAGTGGCAAATAGTTATTTATAGTTCGTACAAAATAGATACGTGTTTCAAAGTTTAACTGACCTTGATAGTAGTCACCAGGATTGTGTATAACGCGTTGCCAGCGATGTGGAAGTCTTAGGATACTCTTAGCAGTGCCAGTTGTGTTGACAGTTCGAGCGGCGCGGTCTGTTGCTGAACGAATTTGTAGCAGTTCTGAAGCGAATGCCGTGAAGTGTTTCCTTCAATTTAGAAATCGAGTTGAACTCACAAGGGCTTAAATCAGGGGAGTGCAGTAGGTGGTATAGCACTTAGCAGCCCCATCAGTCAAACAAATCAGTAACATCTTGCACTGTACATGCTTGAGCATTGTCCTGCAGGCATAAAGTGTCATCGCTTCTGTCTCTAAGCTGGTTGTAGGTTGTGTTCCAAATTGAACAGCATAGTGACAGAAGCGATGACACTTTCTGCCTGCAGGACAATGCTCAAGCATGTACAGTGCAAGATGTTACTGATTTGTTTGACTGATGGGGCTGCTAAGTGCTATACCACCTACTGCACTCCCCTGATTTAAGCCCTTGTGAGTTCAATTCGATTTCTAAATTGAAGGAAACACTTCATGGCATTCGCTTCAGAACTGCTACAAATTCGTCCAGCAATAGACCGCTCCGCTCTGTCAACACAACTGGCACTGCTAAGAGTATCCTACGATTTCCACATCGCTGGCAACGGGTTATACACAATGCTGGTGGCTACTTTGAAGGTCAGTAAAACTTAGATACATATTTCAATTTTCTACGAGCTGTAAATAAATAGTTGCCACTATTAAAGTTCCAACCCTTGTAGATGAGTTTTTATCATGGCTGGTCGTCCCCAAGGGGCCTTGTTTCGATTTAGGTCTTTTAGTGCTCTGTCAAATTCTTCACGCAGTATCATATCTCTCATTTCATCTTCACCTACGTCCTCTTTTGTTTCCATAATACTGTCATCAAGTACACCGCCCCTTTGAAGATCCTCTATATACTCCTTCCTCGTTTATGTTCTCCCTTCTTTGCTTAGGATGGGTTTTCCATCTCAGGAATCATGATAATCATACAGGTGGTTCTCTTTCCTAAAAAGTCTCCTTAATTTTCCAGTTGGCAGTATCTATCTTACTCGTAGTGATGCATGCTTCTACATGCTTCTTACATTTGTCGTCTAGCCATCCTTGCTTAGCCATTTTGCACTTCCTGTCGATCTCACTTTTGAGACGTTTATATTCCTTTTTGCCTGCTTCATTTACTGCATTTTTGTATTTTATCCTATCGTCAATTAAATTCAATATCTTTTGTTATCCAAGAATTTCTACTAGCCCTCGTCTTTTTACCTGGTGCCTTCACTATTCCTTCTTTCAAAGCTACTCATTCTTCTTCCACTGTATTTCTTTTCCCTGTTCTTGTCAATCGCTCACTAATACTCTCTCTGAAACACTCTATAACCTCTGTCTCGTTCAGTTTATGCTGGTTCCATCTCCGTAAATTCCTACCTTTTTGCAGTTTCTTCAATTTTAATCTACAGTTCAAAACCAATGTATTGTGGTCATAGACCACATCTGCCCCTGGAATTGTCTTAAAATTTAAAATCTGGTTCCAGAATCACTGTCGTACCATTTTATAATCTATAAGAAATCTTCCAGTGTCTCCAGGCCTCTTCCGTGTATACCACCTTCTTTCATGATTCTTGAACCAAGTGTTAGCTATGATCAAGTTATGCTTTGTGCAAAATTCTGCCAGGCGGCTTCCCCTTTCATTCCTGACCCCCAATCCACATTCACCGACTGCTTTTCCTTCCTTTTCCTACTAACGAATTCCTTTCCCAAATGACCATTAAATTTTCGTCTCCCTTGACTAGTTGAATAATTGCTTTTATCGCATTATACATTTCTTCAGGCTCTTAATCATCTGCAGTGGTAGTTGGCATATAAACTTGTACTGTGGTAGGTGTGGGCTTCATGTTCATCTCGGCTACATTAATAGGTTCACTCTGCTCTTCGTAGTAGCGTATCCGCGTTCCTATTTTTTTTATTCATTATTAAACCTACTGCATTACCCCGATTTGATTTTGTATTTATAACCATGTATTCCTCCCCCCATGAACCATGGACCTTGTCGTTGGTGGGGAGGCTTGCGTGCCACAACGATACAGATAGCCGTACCGTAGGTGCAACCACTGCGGAGGGGTATCTGTTGAGAGGCCAGACAAACGTGTGGTTCTTGAAAAGGGGCAGCAGCCTTTTCAGTAGTTGCAGGGGCAACAGTCTGGATGACTGACTGATCTGGCCTTGTAACACTAACCAAAATGACCTTGCTGTTCTGGTACTGCGAACGGCTGAAAGCTAGGGGAAGCGACAGCCGTAATTTTTCCCGAGGGCATGCAGCTTTACTGTATGATTAAATGATGGCATCCTCTTGGGTAAAATATTCCGGAGATAAAATAGGCCCCCATTCAGATCTCCGGGCCGGAACTACTCAGGAGGACGTCGTTATCAGGAGAAAGAAAACTGGTGTTCTACGGATCGGAGCGTGGAATGTCAGATCCCTTAATCGGTCAGGTAGGTAAGAAAATCTAAAACGGGAAATGGATTGGTTAAAGTTAGATATAGTGGGAATTAGTGAAGTTCGGTGGCAGGAGGAACAAGACTTTTTGCAAGGTGAACACAGGGTTATAATTACAAAATAAAATAGGGGTAATGCAGGAGTAGGTTTAATAATAAATAAAAAAACAGGCGTACGGGTAAGCTACTACAAACAGCATAGTGAACGCATTATTGTGTTCAAGATAGACACGAAGCCCACGCCTACTACAGTAGTACAAGTTCATATGCCAAGCAGCTCTGCAGATGATGAAGAAATTGATGAAATGTATGATGAGATAAAAGAAATTATTCAGGTAGTGAAAGGAGACGAAAATTTAATAGTCATGGGTGACTGGAATTCGAGAGTAGGAAAAGGGAGAGAAGGAAACATAGTAGGTCAATATGGGTTGGGGGAGAGAAATGAAAGAGAAAGCCGCCTGGTAGAATTTTGTGCAGAGCATAACTCAATCATAGCTAACACTTGGTTCAAGAATCATGAAAGAAGGTGGTATACATGGAAGAACCCTGGAGTATAAGAAGAATGGGTAGCTCTGAGGGATGAAGTGGTGAAGGCAGCAGAGGATCAAGTAGGTAAAAAGACGAGGGCTAGTAGAAATCCTTGGCTAACGGAATAAATATTGAATTTAATTGATGAAAGGAGAAATTATAAAAACGCAGTAAATGAAGCAGGCAAAAGGAATACAAACGTCTCAAAAATGAGATCGACTGGAAGTGCAAAATGGCTAAGCAGGGATGGCTAGAGGACAAATGTAAGGATGTAGAGGCTTATCTCACTAGGGATAACACAGATACTGCCTACCGGAAAATAAGAGACTTTTGTAGAAAGGAGAACCACTTGCATGAATACCAAGAGCTATGATGGAAACCCAGTTCTAAGCAAAGAAGGGAAAGCGGAAAGGTGGAAGGAGTATATAGAGGGTCTATACAAGGGCGATGTACTTGAGGACAATATCATGGAAATGGAAGAGGATGTAGATGAAGATGAAATGGGAGATATGATACTGCGTGAAGAGTTTGACAGAGCACTGAAAGACCTGAGTCGAAACAAGGCCCCCGGAGTAGACAACATTTCATTAGAACTACTGACAGCCTTGGGAGAGCCAGTCCTGACAAAACTCTACCAATTGGTGAGCAAGATGTATGAGACAGGCGAAATACCCTCAGACTTCAAGAAGAATATAATATTTCCAATCCCAAAGAAAGCAGGTGTTGACAGATGTGAAAATTACCGAACTATCAGTTTAATAAGCCACAGCTGCAAAATACTAACGCGAATTCTTTACAGACGAATGGAAAAACTGATAGAAGCCAACCTCGGGGAAGATCAATTTGGATTCCGTAGAAATGTTGGAACACGTGATTGAATACTGACCCTACGACTTATCTTAGAAGAAAGATTAAGGAAAGACAAACCTACGTTTCTAGATTTTGTAGACTTAAAGAAAGCTTTTGACAATGTTGATTGGAATACTCTTTCAAATTCTGAAAGTGGCAGGGGTAAAATACAGGGAGCGAAAGGCTATTTACAATTTGTACAGAAAGCAGATGGCAGTTATGAGTCGAGGGGTATGAAAGGGAAGCAGTGGTTGGGAAGGGAGTGAGACAGGGCTGTAGCCTATCCCCGATGTTATTCAGTCTGTATATTGAGCAAGCAATAAAGGAGACAAAAGTTCGGAGTAGGTATTAAAATCCATGGAGAAGAAATAAAAACTTTGAGGTTCGCCGATGACATTGTAATTCTGTCAGAGACAGCAAAGGACTTGGAATAGCAGTTGAACGGAGTGGACAGTGTCTTGAAAGGAGGGTATAATATGAACATCAACAAAAGCAAAACGAGGATAATGGAATGTAGTCGAATTAAGTCGGGTGATGCTGAGGGAATTAGATTAGGAAATGAGACACTTAAAGTAGTAAAGGAATTTTGGTATTTTGGGAGCAAAATAACTGATGATGGTCGGAGTAGAGAGGATATAAAATGTAGACTGGCAATGGCATGGAAAGAGTTTCTGAAGAAGAGAAATTTGTTAACATCGTGTATAGATTTAAGTGTCAGGAAGTCGTTTCTCAAAGTATTTGTATGGAGTGTAGCCATGTATGGAAGTGAAACGTGGACGATAAATAGTTTAGACAAGAAGAGAATAGAAGCTTTCGAAATGTGGTGCTACAGAAGAATGCTGAAGATTAGATGGGTAGATCACATAACTAATGAGGAGGTATTGAGTAGTATTGGGGAGAAGAGGAGCTTGTGGGACAACTTGACTAGAAGAAGGGATCGGTTGGTAGGACATGTCCTGAGACATCGAGGGATCACCAATTTAGTATTGGAGGGCAGTGTGGTGGGTAAAAATCGTAGAGGGAGACCAAGAGATGAATACACTAAGCAGATTCAGAAGGATGTAGGTTGAAGTAGGTACTGGGAGGTGAAGAAGCTTGCACAGGAATGAGTAGCATGGAGAGCTGCATCAAACCAGTCTCAGGACTGAAGACCACAACAACAACCACCACGCTGTATTCACGTGACCAGAAGTCTTGTTCCTCCTGCCACTGAACTTCACCAATCCACAAGATATCTTTTCCAGTCGAAACCCGTTTTTAGTTAGAACCCGTTCTTATTAGTTAAAACTAGTTTTTATTGAGCCACTTCATCAAAACGTGTTTTGTCTAGTTAAAACCATTTTTAACTGAAACTCCCTGTCAGATTAAAATTGTGCCGGACCGAGACTCGAACTCGGGACCATTGCCTTTCGCGGCCAAGTGCTCTACCAACTGAGCTACCCAAGCACGACTCACGCTCCGTCCTCACAGCTTTACTTTTGCCAGTACCTCGTCTCCTACCTTCCAAACTTTACAAAAGCTCTCCTGCAAGATTTGCAGAAGAGCTTTGTAAAGATTGGAAGGTAGGAGACGTGAGGACGGGGCGTGAGTCGTGCTTGGGTGACTCAGTTGGTAGAGCACTTGCCTGCGAAAGGCAAAGGTCCCGAGTTCGAGTCTCGGTCCGGCACACAGTTTTAATCTGCCAGGAAGTTTCATATCAGCGCACATTCCGCTGCAGAGTGAAAATCTCATTCTTGTTGTATCTGGATTTCGCTTTTGACCAGCAGTAAATTTTAGTTGTAACTAAGGCTATTAGTATCAACTAGTTTCAACTAGTTTCAACTAGTAAGAACGCTTCCTAACTAAACTAGACAGAAGTAGTTTTCAGTAAATTTATTTAGAGGCGAATATTAAAATTAAGAGCAACTACGTGTTGATTGCAATAAAAATAGCTTTTTTGTATTGTGCAACGTAATATTTATTGGAATTTTGATCCAACATCCAAACACATTCCATGTAGTGAAAACATGAAGGCGCCGACACGAACAGTTCCAGGCGCCAAAACCCCCCCGCCGAGCAACGCTGCAGCGACCGACAATAGCCCACCACTGGGCGCTTTTCGTCACAACAAACAACACCGTAGAGGGGTTAAGCACGTACAGATCAGTTTGTACGTATTTATCACGGCACGTGTAAATGAAGAAAGTCGATGGAAAGAAGGATTTGTGAGAAGGATGTTACAAATTCAAGAACACGGCAAAAGAGGAAACCACTACAATGTTACGACAAAAGAATCTTACGATAAATTAGTGGACGATATTGAAGAAGCACAATCAGACAAGAAAAAGACACAGAAGCAGTACAGAAGATTAAATCGATTCAAGGTTATTAATATTTGTGGGACCAGCAAGTCAGTGACAAGAAACGAGCCTGTGGAGTACTACATTACGTGTTGAAGAAATTTTCGACATTATTGAAGCAGCTCATCAGGCCGTCGGTCATGGAGGTGGAGACAGACTAAACGTTGAAACTTCAAGAAAGTACGCAAACATAACAGTGGACACGATACACATTTATCTATGTGTGAAACTTGTCAGCGCAAAAGGAGCATTAAGAAAAGGGGGCACATGTCGAAACTTCATTCAGAAATGAAGAGTCGTTGCCAAGTTGATCTGATCGACATGGAGACTCAAGAAGATCGCGGATTTAAGTATATAATGGTGTATCAGGACCACATGACAAAATTTATTTTGTTACGTGCACTGCAAAGCAAAAGGGCAGAGGAAATGGCACATCATTTAGCAGATATTTTTGACATTTGGTGCTCCTTGTATTTTACACTCTGACAGTGGCACAGAATATGTTAGTTCTGTCATAAACGAGCTGGCTGTATTTTGGCCTGAGTGTAAATTGGTTCACGGACCACAGACGCACAGCCAAAGGCAAGGTTTTGTTGAACGCGCCAACAAAGACACTGAAAAAATATTGGCTTCATGTATGAAAGACAACATTACCACCAACTGGTCAAACGGTCTTCGCTTTGTACAGTTTATGAAAAATCGAACATATTATTCTGGTATCAAACAAACACCTTACATTGCTGTGTTTGGCAGAGAACCACGAGTAGGGCCTACGACTTCGAGTTTGGCTCTAGACGTTATTAAGGAGATAAAAGATGATCTTAAAGAGGATTTAAATAAAATTAATGTGGTAGACGCAGTAAATGAGAGACCTGATGAACTGGAACCCTCACACGACTCAGAGGAGATAGCGGTTATGGTTAGTGGCAATGGACGGGTTACAGCTGCAGCCAGACAAGAAGATGCAGAAGCTTTGCCCAGTACAAGTATACAGTCTCCAACAACAACAACAACAACAACAACAACAACAGCCAAGCAAGAGGATCCAGAAGCCGTAGCTAGTACGAGTGCAGAGCCTCAGATAACTCCAGCTTGTCACGAAGATCCAGAAGCTGAAGCTATTACGAAACGACAATCTCAAATACGAACAACTATAGAAAACGCTCATGAAAACCTGACGAAACAGGCCAGAAGGATGAAAATGGCTTCAGATTGAATACACGCCATTGTAGAAATCAGTGACAATATAATTATACCGATTCCTGTTATCGACAGCGCAAAAGCAGATCTCCCCAATCTTATTGAAGTTGTTCTTCAGAATGATAAACAGCGCTTGCACAAGATTAGAAAGAAATATGGGATACTCGACAAATTGTATTGCAGGTATGTATTTCTGAATTGATTTCAATAATCAAGGACAAATGTCAGACATTCATTACTTAATTGATTTAATGCTCTGAAAACGTCGCTGACTATTCAAGTAATTCATTCATATTTTAAGATTGAATACTTACATTGTAATATACTTTATATGTATTAAGTACCTAATCGCCTTTCAAACAAACCAATTAAAAGTTCTCTTCCAGATCCGAATTCGACGTGTCCAAAGAGAAATTCTAGCTGCTGGAAGACGTGCCACAGACAAAGGTACCATTAAGAACTGCTGTCAAGATGGCAGCCTTAGGATCAGGACAAGAATTTGTTCGCTGTGTGTGTGTGTGTGTGTGTGTGTGTGTGTGTGTGTGTGTGTGTGTGTGTGTAAGAAGGCATATATTTCAAAAAGGTGCTATTGTAGGAAAAAAGGAAAACTTTGTAACTCAAAATGTCACGACAGTTTGCCTTGCAATAACAAATAATCAAAATTTAATTGTTAAATTTTTTTGGCATGTTTCTCCTTTCTTAAGACTGTGGCAACTTCTGTCAAATGTATCAGTAATTTATATACTTTCACTGTATGATTACTTTGTTTCCACTTTCGTAACTAATACTGTTAAAATGGCTCTGTAATTTTCCTTAAAATGTTTCTTCAGTGTGTGGTTATTTTTGTATTGCTGTAGTTAATATTAACGACTTAGATGTATTATCAATATTCTCAATAAATATTGCACAATACAATTTTTTTTATTTCAACGGAGAAGTAGTTACTTTTAATATTTGCCCCTAAATAAATTTAGTGAAAACTAGTTCTGTCTAGTTTAGTTAAGAAGCGTTCGTACTAGTTGAAACTAGTTGATACTGATAGCCTTAGTTACATGTAGAATTGACTGCTGGTCAAAAGCGAAAGTCATTTAAATAAACTAGTTTCAACTAGGCAAAACGCGGTTTGATGAACTGGCTCAGTATGCACTAGTTTTAACTAGTAAGAACGCGTTCTAACTAAAAACGGGTTTTCACTGTAACATATTTACCTTTAACCTATCCATTTCCCTTTTTAAATTTTTTCACTTGCATGCCTGATTAAAGGATATGACATTCCACGCTCCAATTCGTAGAACGCCAGTTTCCTTTCTCCTGATAACGACATCCTGCTGAGTAGTCCCCGCCCAGAGATCCGACTGGGGGACTGTTTGACTTCTGGAATATTTTACCCAAGAGCACGCCATCATTTAACCATACAGTAAAACTGCATCCCATCGGGAAAAATTATGGCTGTAGTCTCTTGTTTGCAGCCGTTCGCAGTACCAGCACAGAAAGGCCGTTTTGCCTGATGTTACAAGGCCAGATCAGTCAATCATCATGACTGTTGCCCCTGCAACTACTGAAAAGGCTGCTACCCCTCTTCAAGAACCACACGTTTGTCTGACCTCTCAACAGATACCCTTTCGTTGTGGCTGCACATACGGTATGGCTATCTGTATCCCTGAGGCACGTAAGCATCCGCACCATGTGCAAGGTGTGTGGTTCATGGGAGGGGATTAGAGGGTATAAATATATCGCAAAACTTTCTGTACTGTTGATCATGGGATGGATGATTCTCGTGACACTGCAAATGCACTAGCACTTCCCACAGCACATACTGCGTGGTCAGTTACAGCAACAGCAACGTAACCAGTAACGTCCACTGTATAGGAGGCCTTCTCCTTCCAGATGCCACATCAAGCTCAGCCGTTAGCAGGAGAGCTTCTGTGAATTTTGGAAGGTAGGAGACGAGGTACTGGCGGAATTAAAGTTGTGTGGACGGGCCGTGAGTCGTGCTTGGGTAGCTCAGTCGGTAGAGTACTTGGCCGCGAAAGGCAAAGGTCCCAAGTTCGAGTCTCGGTCCGGCACACAGTTTTAATCTGCCAGGAAGTTGCAACACAGCCGTGTTTTCGAATTTTATTACCATCTTAATTATACCATGTATTGACAACAGGCCTGTCCCCAGACCTTTCCGTCAGCGATACTATCTCAGTGCAACATGCGAGCGGCAGCAAATTTCAATTTCACTCACAGTGCACGTCTCTCGTCTCGATAGCCACACTGTTCACTCACGTTACGGCTTGTCAGATGACAGCGTGGATGTCATACCGTCATACAGTTTACAGCGCCAGATTTGCACCTGGAGGAGAAAACTGAAACTATTTTTCCCGTTAAATCTGCTTCACATTAACGCATTAACATACCTACAAGTTTAGTTGCCATACGATAATTACAGCCCGCAATGGACCTCCATAAGACATTGCACTTTAATTATAACCACCCAATATTTACCCTGGCATGCAAGCTATAATTAAAACTGTCTCTCTCTACACTCGCTATATTCCTTATTCAACACATATTCTATTTAGTGGGCTAAAGTACAGCAAAATGTTGTAATCATTCCACTTCTTTTTTGAGATTTTCTGATAAATCCATCAACGTTTACCTTGATACCAAAACAATGTAACTGTTCATTGAATACAACAAATGAAACATTTGTTATACCACATAGGTCTCTACTCTTTCATTTTCGAACATTACACTGAAATAACTTCACCATGTGCGCTACTGGTAACACGCCAAATATCAAGGCAGTATTTAATCTCTTGCCACACATTCGGCAACACGTTTGGTGTGATTGTTCTAATGGCTTCTCTGATGCGGTGTTGCATTGTCACAATATCAGGAACTGCTGTTTTGTAGACATATCGCCAAAGAAAGAAATCTAAGGGGGTAATGTCAGGTGATGTAGGGAGCCACGGAACTGGGATGTCTCTGGCTATCCACCTGTTGGAGAAGCTTTCATTAAGGAAACCCCGAGCTTCTCGAGCCCAATTATGGGGAGCGCCATCTCGCTGATAGATGATAGTGCCTTGTATATCCCATAGATGGGGTACGGCATAATTCACCAACGTGTCCATGTACACACAACCACATACATTGATTTCAAGGGAGGGGGTGTGGGCGGGTCGCAGTGGCTGCCGTGGCGGCTCGCGTGTTGCGTTGTGGGCCACCAGTGGAGGAACTCGGACACGGACGGGTGTGCAGTACGAGGTACACGCCCGCCCCCGGCTAGCCGCGCGGGCTAACGCCGTGCTTCCCGAGCGGGAGGGCGTGCCGGTCCCCGGCACGAATCACTCCGGCCGATTCGTGTCACGTCCGGTTTGCTGGCCAGCCTGTGGATGGTTTTTAAGGCGGTTTTCCATCTACCTCGGCGAATTCGGGCTGGTTCCCCCTATTCTGCCTAGTTACACTATGTCGGCGATTGCTACGCAAACACTGTCTCCACGCACACGTACACCATCATTACACTACCAAGCACACATTTGGGGTTCCACTCGCACTCGTCTGGTATGAGACGTTCCTGAGGGTGGGGGGGGGGGGGGGGTGTGTCCACTGGGGGCCGAACCGCACAGTAACTCTGGGTTCGGTGAGGGGCGGTGGCAAGGTTGGTGGACTGCTGTGATGCTGTGAACCACTGAGGGTTACGGCGGCAAGAAGCCTCTCCGTCGTTTCTAGGACCCCAGTTAGTACACAATACACGCGGTACACACCCCGTACATATAGTAATAATGATGTTGTCGACACAAGTGTCACGGGACATGTGGACACGACCGAGGATTGAGCGCACTAAACAGTCAGAGCGAGTCCACACAGCTGCCCTAGCTGGTCAGCGACGTCGTCGTTCCCACAAGCATTTGTACTCCAGTTACTGCACTTCTTACGCTACACCTCTCAAGTAAGGAATAAAAGTGAGTCACACTCTTTCAGGATTCTGCAACATGCCAAAAGGTAGCAACTTGGCGAATCTTTAGCTAAAACTGAACATTGCTCTTCAAATACATTCGAGAACACTCAGCAGTAAGGTATTTTTTACAAAAACAGGATCGTCTTAATTATATCGGTGGCTCTGCTATGGAATCAGAATTGACAGTGAAACTCAAGTACGCAAAAATAGTAAATTTGTTTGCAAATGACAGAGCAAAAACAAAACTACTCCTTATTCCAGTAATCAGTGTTTTGCATCCTGATACCTTTCTAAATTTAATACAAATTGTTTGTATTGTTTCTGTTTAATTTCAGTAAAAGCACAATTTCAATGTTTACATTAATATTTATTGCGTGAAAGTACATTAATTTCTTGTGTTTGTATTTTTGTAAAAATACCTCTTAAGTTTGCAAGTCAACCTTCAATAAATACCTGTATTTCATATCGGTGGGTGGTTGGATGGGTGGTGGGGGTGAGGCAGCAGAGATATTTTAGCTCAGGGGCGTCTCATGAATCCTAAGTACAGACCTGTTCAGTCACTGATCTACAGCCATTCGAACGGAACTCGAAGAAACTACGTTCACATCTACGCCACCAATCCCCAAATCAGATCTTAAAGTATTACTTGTTACTAACAGTATCAACGATGAAGGCTTGAATATGTCAGCGTGACACCGATCTCCAACCCAGCTATAGATCACCGCAGACCCTATCAATGTAGTAAACACGCCATTCGTATCCTGCGCCATACAAAATCAAACTGCGCGCGGGAAACCCGAGCATTTCATTTTTTCTGTACGAGCCCTGATTTATTTTATCGTGATCATCATTTCTCCCTATGCAGTTGGGTGCCAACAGAATGTTTTCGCAATCGGAGGAGAAAACTGGCGATTGAAATTTCATGAGAAGATCCCGTCGCAACGAAAAACGCCTTTTTTTTAAAAATGATTGCCACTCTAATTCACGTATCATATCTGTGGCACTATCTCATCTATTTCGCGATAATACAAAACGAGCCTCCCTTCCTTTGAACTTTTTCGATGTCATCCGTCGGTCCCACCTGATGCGGATCCCACACCACACAGCAATACTCCAGAATAGGGTGGACATGCGTGGTGTAAGCAATCTCCGTAGTAGACGTGTTGCTCCTTCTAAATGTTCTGCCAAAGAATCGCAGTATTTGGTTTGCTCTAGCCATAACATTGTCCATGTGATCGTTCCAATTTAGGCTATTTGTAATTGTAATCCCTAAGTACACACATCAAAAAACTTTTGCATCACCTCTGTTCCGAGAGTTCTGGAACCTGTACAGAAAATTGGAATAGAGGTCAACATAAACATCATTTCCGCCCTTCTTATTGCTCGCGAAAACCACAGGTTGCATGTCGTACCACCATATAGCGAGACTTTCAGAGGTGGTGGTCCAGACTGCTGTGCACACCGGTACCTCTAATACCCAGTAGCACGTCCTCTTACATTGATGCATGCCTGTAATCGTCTTGGCATACAGCCCCCAAGTTCATCAAGGCATTGTTGCTACAGATTGTCCAACACGTCAACGGTGATTTGGTGTAGATCCCTCACAGTGGTTGGAGGGTCACGTGGTCCATAAATAGCTCTTATCAAACTATCCCAGGCATGTTCGATAGGGTACATGTCTGCAGAACATATTGGCCACTCTAGTCGAGCGATGTCGTTATCCTGAAGGAAATCGTTCACAAGATGTGCACGATAGGGGTGCGAATTGTCGTCCATGAAGACAAATGCCTCGTCAATATGCTGTCAATATGGTTGCATTATCGGTCGGAGGATGGCATCCACGTATCGTACAGCTGTTATCGCACCTTCCATGACCACCAGCGGCGTACGTTAGCCCCACATAATGCCATCCCAAAACGGCAGGGAACCTCCACCTTGCAGCACTCGCTGGACAGTGTGTCTAAGGCGTTCAGCCTGACCGTGTTGCCTCCAAACATGTCTCTGACGATTGTCTGGTTGAAGGCATATGCGACACTCGTCAATGAAGAGAACATTATGCCAATCCTAAGTGATTCATTGGGCATGTCGTTGGGCCCATCTGTATCGCACTGCGTGGTGCCGTGGTTGCAAAGATGGACCTCGGCATGGTCGTCAGTGCATCATGCAGCCTACTGCGCACAGTTTGAGTCATAACACGACGTCCTGTGGCTGCACGAAAAGCATTATTGAACATCGTGGCGTTGCTGTCAGGGTTCCTCCCAGCCATAATCCGTACGTAGCGGTCATCCATTGCAGTAGTAGCCCTTGCGCGGCCTGATCGAGGCATTTCATCGAAAGTTCCTGTCTCTGTGTATCTCCTCCATTCCCGAACAACATTGCTTTGGTTCACTCCGAGACGCCTGGACACTCCCATTCTTGAGAGCCCTTTCCAGCACAAAAAGTATCAATGCGGATGCGATCGAACCGCGGTATTGACCATCCAGGCACGGTTGAACTACAGACAACACGAGCTGTGTACGTCCTACCTGGTGGAATGACTGGAACTGATCGGCTGTAGCACCCCCTCTGTCTAATAGGCGCTGCTCATGTATGGTTTTTTACATCTTTAGGCGGGTTTAGTGACATCTCTGAATAGTCAAAGGGTCTGTGTCTGTGATACAATATCCACAGTCGATCTATCTTCAGGCATTATGTTAACCGGGTTGATGCAAAACTTTTTTTGATGTGTGTATTTAGTTGAATTTACAGCATTAAGACTTGTGTGACTTTTCCTGTAATTGAAATTTAGTGGATTTCTTTTAGCACTCATGTGAATAACTTCACACTTTTCTTTATTCAGGGTGAATTGCCGCTTTTCGCACTATACAGATACCCTAACTACATCATTTTGCAATTCGTTTTCGTCATCTTATGACATTACAAGACGGCAAATGACAGCGTCATCTGCAAATAATGCAATAAGGCTCTTCAGATTTTTCCTGTCGTTAATATAGATCAGGAACAATGGAGGGCCTATAACACTTTTTTTGGGAACGCCGGGTAATAGTTTTGTTTTACTCGATGGCTTTCCGTCTATTACTACGAACTGTGACCTTTCTGACACGAAATCACGAATCCAGTCGCACAACTGGGCGATATTCCATAGGCACGTAATTCGATTAGAAGATGCTTGTGAAGAACGGTGTTGAAAGCCTTCTGGAAATCTCAAAATATGGAATCTATTGATATCCGCTGTTGATAGCCGTCATTACTTCACGGGTATAAAGAGCTAGTTGTGTTCCAAAAGAACGATGTTTTCTGAATCCGTGCGGACTATGAGCGCGCGCACACACAACACACACACACACACACACGCGCGCACGCGCGCACACACACACACACACACACACACACACACACACGAGATACCATAAAGACTGTACAAACAGTTACGGGTGTGTTTCTTATCGGGAAAATTGGGAAGACTCAAGATCATACAGGTTCTGCAGTTGAAGCAGATGTGCGTCTCTCAGGGTCCATTCACTTCTATCACCCCAACGTTCTACCGTCCTTATTCTGTACCATTCAATAGAGAAAAATGACAAACTATAAAAGCTCTGCTAACTTCATCCGATAGAGAACTCGATAAAGTTTTTACGGCATCTCCCTCTTCCCATAAATCGAAAAGAAATATTGTCTTCCTGCATCGAGCGACCCTATTAAATATACAAGTTTTGGTCCATTGCACAGACCAGTGTAAACTGTCAACGCCTATACTGTAGGAGGACGACCGTATCCCACACACTATGCCACCAGTAGCAAGAGAAACTCTCTGCGACCTTGTGTAATTGTTTGAAAGGTTGTTTTTTTTCTGCTGTAACACTTTCTACACTGTCATATATATTGTTTTTTCTGCCATGACTTCAGGGTCTGTGACAGGTTCAAAACTGACACTAACTCGTTCTGATCCATTGCCTCTCACAGAAAACTAGACGTCACACAGTGTAAATTATGTTGTTGTTGCTGCTGCCACAACAACACACATAAGTACTGCGGCCAGGGGGATTCTGGCGTAAAGTACCATTATCCAAGATGGCATCCATGACGTCACCCAACCCCAAGGGTGATTCTGGCGCAAATTACCATTATCCAAAATGGCGGGAAAGTGCCACGCCCCCTTGCCACTCCCCCCTGCCAAGCTCCCACAGCTGGGAAGTTCAAATTCCATTAGACCAATGCAACTTCTACTAACCTAAGAAAATGGTGGGAAAGATTAGATTAGATTAGATTAGATTAATACTACTTCCATGGATCATGAATACGATATTTCGTAATGATGTGGAACGAGTCGAATTTTCCAGTACATGACATAATTAGGTTAATTTAACAACATACTTACGTTAATATAACAACTTAATTTTTGTGTTTTTTTGTTTTTATTTATTTTTTTATTTTTATTTTTTAATATTTTTTTTAATTTATATGTAAAAATTCCTCTATGGAGTAGAAAGAGTTGTCATTCCGAAATTTTTTAATTTCTTCTTAAATACTTGTTGGTTATCTGTCAGACTTTTGATACTATTTGGTAAGTGACCAAAGACTTTAGTGCCAGTATAATTCACCCCTTTCTGTGCCAAAGTTAGATTTAATCTTGAATAGTGAAGATCAGACACTTGGGCTACCTCCACTAACCTAAGTCACCTGACTGTCACCTCATCCTATGAACTGGCGCCAAGTTTGAATTTTGGCAGTAAAGAAAGGTCACTTCGGCTATCTCTGCCAACCTAAGAAAATTGTGGGAAACAAAGCTCACCTCCACTAAACTCAGTCACTCAACCAGCACCTCTTCCTAGGGGATTCGTGGGGTAAGGTGTGTATTTATTTTAGAACAATTTATTTAGGGATGGAGTATATTTATCACAGTGATACAGATCACACGCTCTGACATGCCACACACCATAAAGACCTGCAAACTAATCCTAAATAACTCATGTATAATGCTTTGCACATGCGCTTTCCAATTGTAAACTGTCAAAATAACGCATTCCACTGCGTACAGACATGCAAACCACTCGTAAATAATGCAATATATTTACGTACAGAGAGCCAAACAATTCGCAAATTTTCAAAATAATAATCCATATAAAGGACTCTGCAAACATGCTTGGTAATTGTCAATTGTCGAAATCATGCACCAGTCTTTATTTAAACAATTAGAGACAGCACCAACATCCAGTGTGTTCACCAGGAGGTCCGCACTCCAACTGACCTAGCACACAGTACCACCACCGGAGATCACTGTTGTCCATTCTGTGATGTAATCCAAGATGGTGGGTGGGAAATGATGGGAAAATGACTCTCCCTGTCCTGGATATAAGTCTTTATTTTGCAGACAATATCTACACCACTGATCTAGACTCCAACTGGCCTAGTACACAATACTGCCACCAGAGGGTGCTGTCATCCGTCCTGTGAAGTAATCCAAGATGGTCTGGAGGAGGAAAATGGCGCGAAAATGACTCAGCCTGCACTGGGCTGCTGGACAGAGTAAGGAAGGAGTGGGAAAAGGACTCAGCCTGCACTGGGCTGCTGGAGAGAGGAAGGAATGTACTTCATTTATTTTGGAACAATTTACTTAGGGAGTATATTTATCACAGATATGAAACACATGTTTGGGGTCATGCTACACAGCCCACAGACCTGTAAACTACTCCTAAATAATGCTCTGCAGACATGCAAACAACTCCTAATTTACCAAAATAATTTCAGTGCAGACATGCAGAGTCCTCCTAAATAATGCAGTATACAGATGTGCAGACACGAAATCAACCCATAAACTACCCAAATAATGCATAGCGCAGTCTACAGACCTGCTTGCAAAACAATGCAACAAACGTGCAAAAAATGTATGCAGACACCATCTTGCCACCCCCTGCAGACCGCAAATAAGGCTACTTGCAGCCCTGCGAAGTGACGCGGCCGTCAGCTGCTAAACCACGTACAGATGCTCACACACATTAGGCGGCGACATCCATTTCATACTTGAAACTTGAGAAATTCCTCTCCAAATATGTGTTCACCTAGGCACCATTGCTGACACGATCGGGCAGGACTGAAGGCGCTCAAGAGGTGAGCGCTGTCACAGCCACGAGCCGCCGCCGGATGCAGATGGAAGTTGTCTCTATTTTCAAGTACACATCCAGTGTTTTACTGACATCACATAACTCCAAGGCACGCTCACGCTGGTCTCGTAAATGAGATGCCTCAAGGCAGCAAGTGTCTTTACCATTGATGACTGAGTAGCATTGCTCCTAGCGTGACATGAGACGTGTCTAACCGTGCTTAACTGCAAATAGCGCAGAATAACATCGAATGCACTCTTCCCAACGGTCCTAACGTCATACCCCAGTCCATCATGTGTTACTCTTCCTTCTTTCAAGACACACAAACGTTCCCACAGCTATGCAGAGGTTCCTATATCTCAGCACACGGGATGTGAATGAATCGAGCGTAATATTTGGCTCTTATCGAAATTTACTCTCCGATAACTGATGCCGTCAGTATCGAAGCACCGTCCACCTTTTCTTTCTTTCTGCAGGCAGGACTTTCAGTGGTGAAATTATTTTGCACAGACTGCTAAATAGCATTTACAGTTAAACCCGGAAAGTTGTCTACAGAGCATCAAATACATACGATACTCACTCTAATATTGGAAGCCAGGAACATACTCACCAGTGTAACCACAGTTAAATATTACAATGGCAGCTACAGTCTGACACCGAATGATGTACAGGTAATGTCTCCTCTTGACAGCTGTGCTTTTGGAGGTAATGTCAATATATATAGCGTACATAATTTTCCACATAAAAAATCTCTCTCATACCCTCATGGTTATGGATGTGCTAAATGTTATGTGTCGACAGAAGTGCCGACACAGTGTTATTTAGACGGGCCGAATAGGCACGCTATAATCTCACCCAGAATATCGTGAAGTCTGAAACAGGATGCTCAATGAATGCTAATAAGAAAAGAACGGAGCGTCTCATATACTTAACTTTATTCTCTTGTGTGGTACATCTCTATGGTGAATACAAGTAAGACTCTCTCCAGATATGGTTAACTGCGCCTTGCTAGGTCGTAGCTATGGACTTAGCTGAAGGCTATTCTAACTATCTCTCGGCAAATGAGAGGAAGGCTTCGTACGTCTAGTCGCTAGCAATGTCGTCCGTACAACTGGGGCGAGTGCTAGTCCGCCTCTCTAGACCTGCCATGTGGTGGCGCTAGGTCTGCAAGTACTGAGTGGCGACACGCGGGTCCGACACGTACTAATGGACCGCGGCCGATTTAAGCTACCACCTAGCAAGTGTGGTGTCTGGCGGTGACACCACACTAAATCTATACGTCCCTCACAGTCATCCTCTCTAGTCATGCCACAACATAAACAACAGTAACTATGCAATGCAATATATATACATTTTACACAACATAAGCCACAGTAACTTTACAATGCAATATGTATGTTCACACACAGCGCAGTTATCTTTTATATCTGCACAGCACCCAAAAAAATTGTGTGCCTACACTCACACCGGTTCTATGTCACGATGCTCCTCAGTTCTAGGGAAGCAGCGCCTACCATTTCTTTCTTTCTACAGATGGACATACAGCTGCAATAAACTATTTTACACTGATCGCCATATTGCACTGACAACTAAACCTCGCAAAGTCCCATATATATCGTCAAATATGGAAAGAATCTTACTCAATTACACTGCTATCCCAATGAGAACAGGAGCTTGAATATTAGAGCGTGAAACCAATCTCCAACCCAGCAGTATATCACTGCGTACCGTCTTGATGTAGTAAACATACAATTCGTATCCTTCGCCATACAAAATCCATCAGTGGATCTAAGTCACTCTCAGAACAGTTGTGCAAAGACTAGCTCATTTCCCCCCTCCGGACAAACGCGTTACTGTTCCTGGTCCAGACCTGTCAGCTTGCTCGCATTGCTACACCCATCTCCAGACTCTGGTATTACAAGAACATATCTAATTTCGCTTGGTTCGCACACAGCAGTATCCTATCGATCGCTCAAGCAACATAATTCCAGAGATATAGATGGGGAATTATTTCTGTACAAACTCGAAACTTTAGCTACGTGGAGCATGTTCTAGACCACTGAGTAACTAAAAACAAACAGACGAAAAATGAGATTTCCGCACGCAAATACCAATCTTGGGGATGTAACAGATTCGAAATCATCCCTATAATTTATAAGATCAACTAAGGTGTTCCTCATGTCTAGAGCAGAGGCAAACATGTCTTTCCCATGCTAGATGCACACCCCACAATCGATGTTCTCTCAATTAAATAAAACCGCAAAATGTGCAGAAGCAGTCAACTGAACAATTTATAAATCATTCATCCTAAGAAATCGGTCACATATGTCTTTAATCCCTCTACTTACAACTAAATGTTAAGATCGCGGTCTCAGTTGAATGACATTCGACAATGAGTGCGGTTTCGGAAATACACCCTTTTGATGGCTATGGCTCTGGAAATAGAATTATCAGTACCATTCTTATGACCCTTTGCTATCACAGTACTAGACGTCAAATCCACACCTTCCTCATTATTGGACATAGTCATTCCTTTGCATATGTCAAAAGACAAACACATACTTTATAAGCCTTAGGCTCAAGGTGAACCGATGATGCACCCCCTACTACTAAGTACAATACTTCGTCAATAGGTGATTGCCTATGATACGAAATACTGACCGAAAATCAACGATGGGTGGACATGTCTCTTAGGTTTCTCTTGCGAATGCTACCACTGTGTCTTAGAAAGAGAGACGTTATCGACCAGATGTTAAAAAACTCGATCCCAACAACTACTGTATGTTACTGTCACAAACGATCTTGGTTCTACAGGTGCACACAAATATCCATGTTAAAAGCTATACCCACTTTACGAATCAAGGTACGACATCACCTCTGAATGAGGTGGGTTTTTTTTCTGGACAAATGCCGTGATGGTGATCATAGGAATGTGTATTATCAGACCAACACGTAGCCCACGAACCAAACAAGTGATAAAATTACTGCATTTTGAAAGTGATTCGGCTAAGGAACGTGGTATGTAAGCAGTATTTGCGACTCCCTCCCACCACCCCAGCTAGATAATTCTATGGTATTTATATTGCATTCTGTCTAGAGACCATATCAGAGGTTCCGCTTTATATCCCCTGAGCTATAGACCATGGTTGATTGAGAAGGATCACAAACATTAGTAGATGGTGTGCTAATTGAGGTCATAAGTAAATGTACACTAGCTTCTCAGATATATATTGTTGTGCTATCCGCTAGAAATGATACCCATGATTTGGAATCAGCTCTTTCCATTGAAGCACGTACATATGTTGGATCCTATTGACAATTCCTTTAATCATTACAACCACTACTCAGTCAGATTTCTGGCACTCCCATATCTCGAAATGAGTCACCATTCCTAAACCTACCTGCTTCAGTAAAATTCCAACACATCTCGCAACTGCTCCCATTTCTACAGCCTAGCGCAAGTGATCGTTCCAGTTTAAGTCGGAACTGAGCAGAAGTCGGAGAAAGACATGCCCACAAGCTTCTGCAACCCGTGTAGAAACATAACGACCTGAGTTAGTGGAACAGACTGTGTTTTGACCATTCGGTGGAAATGTGTGCAATGTGGTACATCTCCGAACTAGATACAGATACTACAGACCGAAGCAGATCCGTGTCGATTCAAATCTACCAGCCCAACATGCTATCATCGTTATTCTCTACCCACAAACAGAGAAAAATTAAGAACTATAGAAGCTCCACTAACTTCATCCGATATAGAACTGATCTACTCACCTTTGCTCGTGCAATGACGCAAGGCTGTGGTGGGGCTCCAGCGTGGGGAGGGAGATTTCACCATGCTCCCCAGAATAGTGCAGCATGCAGCCTTCCAAGCATTCCTAACGGTAAACCCCGTCCCTCACCGAATAAAGACACTGCAGAGTCCACTTTAAAGTTTCATCACCTATACTCTAGGTGAATGATCGAATCCCACAGATTATACTAAGTCGCAAAAGACGCTCCCTCTGGTCATGTTTAGTTGTTTCAAACACTGTTTTCCAACACGCTTTTGTACATTGCCAAACATTTTGTTTTCCCGCCACGGCTTCGAAGCCTGTGCCAGATTCTAAAGTGACATTAAGAAGTTCTGATCCACAGCCTTTTACAGGAAACTAGACGTTGCACAGTGTAAATCATGTTGTTACAGCAGATACCATAACATGCCACACATCGGCTGATTTTAAATAAAAGACAGTTACAACACGAGGACTTAGGAAAAGAGTGTTTGCAGTGTGTAGAGTCTCCAAACTACAGTCAAAAGGTGATTCTCGAGCTCTACATTTAGATTCGTCTCTCACACTGACGGAAAAGCTGATAACTCTACATTCCATTTCGACTGATTCCTCATATTGAAGACATGTACGTGATCACTGTTTCGGTGCTATCCACCTCAGATGGTATAGCCCAGCTGGCAAAACTCTCTCTCCATCTCAAACAAGCGATGTCAGTCAATCATTATGTGGTAACCAATAGTGTACCAGTGGAAAGATGGGATGGAAAAGACAACATCGATGTACTCTAATAATAAGCATCATAGTTGATAGTGTGAACAATTTTAGCAATTTTACAGCAATTTCAACACCAACCAATGATCCGACAGCAGACTTCCCAATTTCAGTATCATAGCTAAAGCACCCTTTCTCCAGATTATGAGTATCACAGCAAATGTAGACAGATGACTGTGCAATACGTCCATTCAATGTTAATTCTCGAGCACATACATCATCAAAGTATATCAGAAAATGCTCTACATATTTCTAACACCCTGAGGATAGTGCACAATTTATGGTGATGTCACAGAGCATTATCGTTGTATTAGGGTAAAATCAGATTGTGAAAGACCCTCTCGCACTGTCGTTGACCATCCCACCCTGCAGCACTTCTACTGATTTAATCTGCATCCTACCAGAAATAGGTCGCTACATTCCACATCTCAAGAATGAATGGAGCGTACCAAGTCCTCGCCAGGCCAAGTGCACAATATTTCTCGAGATGCACCCATGTCAAGGAGCTTAGCACTCCTTATCGATGTATAGTAACAGATTTCCAGAGGTCATGTTGTAATACTACACAGTTAAGAAGAACAAGAAACGAATGATTTTGATCCGCGATGGAGATCCAGATGGATGGAGTTCGATGCATTTTTACCTAAATAAACCAAGCTATCAACTCTAAAGCCAGCCACAGTGGCCATACGGTTCTAGGAGCTTCAGCCTGGAACCATGCAGCTGCTGCGGTCGCAGGTTCGAATCCTGCCAGTGGCATGGATGTGTGAGATTTCCTTAGGTTAGTTATGTTTAAGTAGTTCTAAGTTCTAGGGGACTGATGACCTCAGATCTTAAGTCTTGTAGTGCTTAGAGCCATTTTTATCAACTCTAAACTAATGTGCTAGAGTCCAGTATCGGTTCCTGGAAGGTATCGGTAAGAGAGAACATAAACACATACACTCCTAAGGCTACAACGTTCTGCATTTAAAGTGGGCTATAATAACATTATAGCTTTAGCTATGATACTGAAATTGGGAAATGTGCTGTCAGATCATTGGTTGGTGTTGAAATTGCTGTAAAATTGCTAAAATTATTCACACTATCAACTGTGATGCTTATTATTAGAGTACCTCGCCTGCTTCTCCAGCCTATCAGTAGTATGGAATGTAGTGCTGTTAATACTCCAATGTAAGAAATATATTTCAAGCAGATGACATACATCTTTCTTCCCGGTTTCACTATAATAAACTACCACAATAGACATACAATATAATGCAGCCTCGATGGAAAAAATTGACTGCCTCCCTGATTCCCTTCATTTTGATGTCGACTTTTCTCAGATAATTCTTTTTTCCACATACTTGTTCCCATGTACAAATTGTTCTGTGCGAACCAGAAGAAACCCAAGTACTTCCTCAATTACCCCGCATTTCGGTTTATATTCGGTAAATTTATACCTGTTCCCTCGTTATTTTTCGCAATTCTATCGATTTTATGTCAGATCTATCCATGCGATTATGACATAACCTCACAACTGCCAACACCTAGCCCAAATGCACTGATTGGGAGGCGTAATATAGCACTGTACTAGACTACGTACAGTCACCTCCACATTCAGAGTGCATTTGCTCTGTTTTCTGTATGTCTGTGTAGATTCATGCCTCACAGACGGCCCCCAGGACCCAGCTTCCCCCCCCCCCGCCCCCTCCCCCCCAAGGTTGTGGACCAAACTTCGAACATAGAATACGTGTCCAGACATAACACATGTATGGCCCCCGTGAACTCTATCACAGATGTGATATGTGGTAGATCCACCTCCGAACATAGGTGTGGATGTATATAGTCTGTGACAGATCCACACCAAAACGCAAACTTGGATGTGGTATATTGTGGATCTGCACCAAGACACCACTTTGTACATTGTGCGTGGCGACTCCACCCTCAAACCCTATCCCGTGCGACGCAAATTGTGGATCCGCATCTCAACATTGCTCTGGATATAATGTGTGGCAGATCCACATTCAAACACTAACTCTGGTCTACTTAGGGTCCTGGGAGCCTTTTGCGAGGCATGCATATACACAGACATACAGAAAACAGAGCAAACGCTCTCCGAATGTGGAGGTGACTGGATACATTCGAGTACAGTGCTATATTACGCCTCCTTATCACTCTAAAAAAAATGTTCAAATGTGTGTGAAATCTTATGAGACTTAACTGCTAAGGTCATCAGTCCCTAAGATTACACACTACTTAACCTAAATTATCCTAATGACAAACACACACACCCATGCCCAAGGGAGCACTCGAATCTCCGCCAGGACCAGCCGCACAGTCCATGACTGCAGTGCCTCAGACCGCTCGACTAATCCCGTGCGGTCTTGATCACTGCATTTGGGCTAGGTGTTGGCAGCTGTGCTACATTTACAAGCAATTCCAAAACATGGAACCAGAGGTTATGTCATGATCATATGGATAAATCTGACATAAAATCGATAGAAATGCGAAAAATGACGAGGGAATAGGCATAAATTGACCGAATATACACCGAAATTCCCAATTGACCTTCTTCTTCCCACCAAATTTCAAAGTTCCCACCAAAATCCGCTATCTTGGATAACGTCATCACCGCCATATTGGATGACGTCATCGCCGCCATCTTGGATACATCGGCAACAGGTGGGGAGTAGGGTGACGCCTGCCTTGTTCCACTACACACACACACACACACACACACACACACACACACACACACGCTGCATGATTTTGAATAAGACAGTCACAACAAAAGAAAACTGAAAGAGTTTTGCAGCATTGTGGATCCTTTCCAAACTGCTGTCCAAACGTGATTGACAGCCTCTACATTTAAAGTCATCTGGCACAGTGACAGAATAGATGATGGCTCAAAGTTCCATTTCGAATGATTCCTCATATTGCAGTCATTTGCGCGATCACTGAGCCTTACCCAGAAGATGTTCCCCTCTACCAAGACACTTTCTCCATCTCAATCAAGTGATGTTAGTCAATCATTATGTGGTAATCAACAGTGTACCAGTGGACAGATTGGATGGAAGAGACACCGCCGATGTACTGTAATAGTAAGCACCACAGTTGATAGTACAAACAATTTTAGCAATTGAATAAAGTCAAAACCGACCAATGCTGCAAAATCATGCTTCCCAGTTTCACTATCATCGCTAAAGCACCCCTCCTCTACTTTGCGAGTACCATTGCGAATGTAGTATGGGTGATAAAAAAGTCAGTATAAATTTGAAAACTTAATAAACCACGGAATAATGTAGATAGGTAAAAATTGACACACATGCTTGGAATGACATGGGGTTTTATTAGAACCACCCCATATTGCTAGTTACGTGAAAGATCTCTAGCGCGCGTTGTTTGGTGGTGATCGTGTACTCAGCCGCCACCTACGTCATGCTTGGCCTCCCAGGTCCCCAGACCTCAGTCCGTGCGATTATTGGCTTTAGGGTTAAATGAAGTCGCTAGTGTATCGTGATCGACCGACATCTCTAGGGATGCTGAAAGACAACATCCGACGCCAATGCCTCACCATAATTCGGGACATGCTTTACAGTGCTGTTCACAACATTATTCCTCGACTACAGCTATTGTTGAGGAATGATGGTGGCATATTGAGCATTTCCTGTAAAGAACATCATCTTTGCTTTGTCTTACTTTGTTATGCTAATTATTGCTATTCTGATCAGATGAAGCGCCATCTGTCGGACATTTTTTTAACTTTTGTATTTTTTTGGTTCTAATAAAACCCATGTAACTCCAAGCATGTGTGCCAATTTGTACCTCTCTATCTACATTATTCCGTGATTTATTCAGTTTTCAAATTTATACTGACTTTTTGATCACCCTGTAGGTGACTGTGCAGTACTTCCAGTCATTGTTAATTCTTGAATATATATATAATCAAAGTACACCAGACAGTGGTTTACATGTTTCTAGCACCTCGAGAATAGTGCGTAATTTACGATATTTTTCTGTGCGGATGGGAGTCACAGGATATTCTCGCATTCTTGGGATAGAGACTGAAAAACCCCCTCGCACCGTCTTTGACCAACCCGCCCTGCAGCACCGTCACCGATTTAATCTGCAGCTGAGCAGAAGTAGGCTGTTGCGTTCTGCGTCTTGTGAATGTATGGAGCTTGCCGGGTCCGTAACTGGTGTTCCGCACTCGTCCAAGTGCACAAGATTTCTGCAGATGCTCGCGTGTCGCGGACGTTAGCACTCCTTGTCGGTGTAGAGTAGTAGATTTGAAAGTGTTCTGATGTAATAGCAGATTGTTAAGAAGAACTAGAAGAAGGTGGCTTGTATGCACGAAAGATCTCCAGACGGATGTAGTTCAAAGAATTTTTATATAACTCAATTACGTTATCAATTCTATTGTTCTAATGTTTGGAATCAGTACCAGGAAGGTACTGGTAAGAGAGAACACGAACAAACGCACTCCTGAGGCATCATGGTTCTGCACTTAAGACAAGCTATAATGTTTGGTTGCTGCAGTTTCCGACTTATTAGTCGCATGGAAGGTAACGCTGTTATCATTCCAATGCAAGAAATCTATTTCCACCCCATGACATATATGCTTCGTAAGACACTGCAAAATGAAAAAACTACTTCCTTAAAATATCGATTCCGTGTGATACATGCACAACGTAGCTTTCCAGAGATGTATAGCGTCCATTGTTCACATCCGATCCAGTTCAGAAATTATACTGTGCTCGTATCAGTCCTTTACGAAATGATTGTTAGTAACGGAGAATAGCTCTTACAAGGAAACATAAACGCATAGCAGCGGCGTCTGACATTTGAAATTACACATCATGCAGCCACTAGCTCTGGAAACAGGACATCCGTCAAGCAGATGTATACGGAAAGATTGCAGAACCTCACAAATACCTGTCTCTAACTTAGTGTCACTACAGTTACGAAGCCGAAGTCTCGATTTTATACCCAAGATGCGACAGGGGAATGGAGTACGTCAGAGAAATCGTTGTTCGTGTAGAGGTATGTGTCGAAACGGGATGATCACGTTTTATCCCACACGAGATGGAAGTGCTATGATGACCGAGAGGTTCCATATTAACGATTGCAAGTAGACAGTGCTGTAAGTCACACACAGAACACGTGGTTGCATATGAGTCGAACGCACGCTGTATCACACGACTGATGCATCCTGTTAGAAAAACGAAAAAATGGTCAGATGACCTGCGGCACCATCTCCCTCCATCTCTAGATTGCATCATCAGTCGGCCATTAAATCGTACCTCGTTACAGCTCCATCTCTTCCGATCACTCCATCCAGTCTCTGACATCTTTTAATGCCTCTTTAACTGTCTCTTATTTAAAATCATCCAGTTTGTGAGTGTGTGTGTGTGTGAGTTTTGCTGTGGGAGTAGCAACATGATTTACACCGTGTGATGTCTAGTTTTCTGTGAGAGGCAATGGATCAGAACATGTTAATGTGTTGTGAGAGTAGCAACATGATTTACACCGTGTGATGTCTAGTTTTCTGTAAGATGCAATGGATCAGAAAGTGTTAATGTCAGTTTGGAACGTGACACAGACTCTGAAGTCGTAGTGCAAAAAACAATATGTCTGATGACCAGTAGTTCAGTGTAACGCTCCTTCAGTCCACGCCTTCTGCAGGTATAATCTGCCTCAGACTCTTTAAGGAACTTATGTACTGGTCCTTGTGTTTTATTATTGTATTATTTATTACAATACCTGGTAATGCCTACATTAAAGGTTTTATGTGTCCAGTCAATAGTTTCGATCGCCTTCTGGAATAAATCTAGCAGTGTAGTGTTCAGTGGATGTTAAGGGTTGTGTTACAAAGTTTACCATCATCTTATTTCACCCATTTGGTGATCAGTTGCTTGTTTTCTTTTAATTAACCTTTGCTATTGTGTTTGCTGTTTTACAACAGGTTTCAAAATTTTTTATATTATTGCCGTTCCTGGCGTGTAAGGCCTTCAGCCGCGATTGTGATCACTTGCGTTAAAATTCTAATTTGGTAATTTGGTAATTTGTATTTACGCAGTAAGCCTTTAAAAACTTATTTACTGCCATTCCTGGCGTCTGATGCCTTCTGGTGTGTTTGTGGCGACTTTCCTTTAATATTTCAATACCTGAAATTCGTAAGTTGCAGCGAGTTTTAAACAATTCTCAAATTATTGTCATTTCTGGCGTGTAAAGCTTTCTGCCCAGATCATAGTGGCTTCCTTTTAAAACATTACTTGCTGTATCTGTATTTGATGGTGATTTGCTAAATTGTAACTTACTGAAAACAGTATTATTTACATAGTTGTTTTTTCGTTCATTAGTAACGTGGTATTATTATTTATTGTTGAGTCTGGAATTACCGGTTTAAAATAAATTGTGTATAACTGTGAAAGGCAACCAGTAGTGACTGATCACGACCCCGTCCACAATCGTGACAGAATCCTGCCTTCCCCTACCAGGTTTCAACTACAGCTTTGTACACCACCATACCTTTTGTTTTTTCCACCATGACTCTGAGGTGTGTATCAGGTTCTAAACTGACATTAACGTGTTTCGAACCAGTGGCTCTCACAGAAAACTGGGCAGCATACGGTGTAAATCGCGTGCTGCTGCGTCCACAACGCACACACTGCATGACTGAAATGAAAGAAAATCACAACATTAGGAATCTGGAAGAGTTTTGTGGCACTGTGAAGCGTTTCCAAACACCAGCCTGAATGTGAATGATGACCTCTGCATTTAAACTCATGTTTCACAGTGAAGGGGTAGCAGATGACTCAGTGTTCCATTTTGACTGCTTACTCATATTGTGGTCATGTACAGAACCACTACTTCTGTGCTGGCCTTCCCCGGGAGGTGCTGCCCCTTCACCGAGACTCTTTCCTCATCTCAAACAAGTGTTGTCAGTCAATCATTATGTGGTAATTGACAGTGCACCAGTGGACGGATGGGATGCAAAAGACACCGTCGATGTACTGTAATAAGCGTCACAGTTGAAAGTTTGATCAGTTTATTCCATTTTACTAGTTTTTTTCCGTAATTTTAACGCCGACCAATGACACAGCAGCATGTTTTCCAGTTTCTGTATCATCGCTAAACCGCCCCTCCACTACTTTGTGCTTAGCACTGCGAATGTAGATAGATGACTGTGCAGTACGTCCATTAACTGTTAATTCTCTAATGTAAACACTAAAGTATGCCATTCAGCCATTTACATATTTCTAGCACTTAGAGCATACGGCATAACTCACGATTACGATTGCCCCTCTTTCCCCAGGCAGATGGGAGTACAGAGCACTCTTGCATTCCTAGGAAGAAGTTAGAGATTGAAAGACCCCCTCGTATTGTTTTTGAGCAAGTCTCGCTGCAACACTGTCGCTGATTTAATTTCCAGCTGACCAGAAGTAGATCGCTACGTTTCACGTCTCGTGAAGGAACAGAGTCCATAATGATGTTCAGCGAACACTATTCCGAATAAAATTTACTCGTGGCACCCATTCATGTGCACAAGATCACTCCAGATGAGCGCATGTGTAGTAGGTTAGCACTCCCTACCGGTGAACAGTAGATGCGGGAGTGTTGTGGTGATATAACAGATGGTTATGAATAAGAAACGTGTGGTTTATGCAAGATCGGACTCCAGACGAACGTACTTTGAAGCATTACACGTAAATCAACTGCGCTATAGATTCAGAAATATTGTTCTAGTGTCTGAGCTCGGTACCAAGACGAGACTGGTAAGAGGGAAAGTATTGTGGAACATAAACACGTGCATCCCTAAGGCTACACGGTTCTGCACTTAAAACACGCTACAACGCTAGGGCGGTACAGCCTCCGACCTATTAGCCGAGCAGAATGCAACGCTCTTAATATTGCAATGTAAGAAGTATATCCCCAGTGCATGGGATACATTCTCCATGCAGTTTTCTCTACAATAAACTATGTCGACAATCTGTAAAGGGATAAAACGACTACCTTGCACACCAAAGAAAACAGCGATTCTTTGTAACACAAACCCTACATATGTGTCGAGAGGTGTATGACACGTACTGTTTACGAAGTTTACGTTCGGTTACGGTTCGAAAAATGATCCTCCACAGCCGACAGACAGCGGCAACCTACGAGGTAATAAACACTAACGTCCGTTGTCAGAGGAGATGTAAGTGCCTTACCACAGTTACCACCGCCACTGATAAGCTTCTTCTTGCACACAGACTTCATGGTCCGATGTTAGGTTGTATTGCTCATTTGCGGGGTAATATTGCCGTTTGGCCTTGACGTCACGTCTCTAGATGGCCTTGACGTCACGTCTCTAGAATGCCGCCTCTCTTCACTATTAAGATGTGTATATGTAGCATCAATTTAATCTCCTCCTACAGAACACGCAGTCTTATTGATTTTACACAGGATTCTTTTCACGGTATTTGTCTCTAATTTTATGTATTCGCTGTCAATTTCCGAAACTTTATAACCGTGACGGTATAAATTCCCGTCGAAATTTGACATTCCAACTATCATTTCATACATCACCGCTTCCAATTGTGACGTCACATAATAATAGGTATGGATTATTTAACGAAATTTCTCGTCAAAAACATAACACAGATGTTTATGCACGCAAACTACTGAGCTTTGTCGATCTTTTTTTTTTTATTTCAAGTAGTTTTAAACTGTGTGGAGCAAACTGTTCAAACACCTATACTAACAATTTAATTAACATTTCCTGTGGCACGTTTTCTGAAGCAACATTTGTGACATGTTCAACATGAGATATTCTGCACTAGATTTAATAACTCCTGAAGCAGTTCGTGAAAATGCGCCAGGAAGGCCGAGGCAGCTTAGATCCCACGGAGGAATGAAATATCACATCCTAGTTCCTATGTCATCTGGAAAGAAAAACTGCAGCTCTGTCTCTCTCTTTGTGTGCACCGATATTTTTTTAAACTCTATTTCATGTCAGCCTGCTACTGTCTTTGTGAGATCGTCAATTTGTGTGTGTAATAGCAGATACCGCATCTGCCTTGTATCCCCTGCATCACGATCATGTGATCGAGCTTTGATTGTTTATTAACTTGAGCAGATTTCTGTATAGATTGCCTGTCAGATATTCGCCCTGGAAGGGCGCGCGCAGGTACTGGTAGACTGCTTCACGCGTGCAGACCACGTGAGGTGGCTGTGGACGCCGACAGGAGGTGCGCTCAGAACTACTGCACGCCGCCGCCGCCGCCGCCGCCGCAGCTCCTCAGGCTGTCTGTCGCCAGTGTTGAGCGGCCAGGCAGCCGACGCGACGCGGGCCCCGGGGTGAGCGGCTGGGGCAGCGCGCGGGGGTCGCGATGTGCGAGAAACTTCTTCAGATGTGTTTCAGCGATCTGTGACGGTGTAATTACGCGTTTCCTTACACGATCGGAATGCAAAAAGCGACGGAGTTATTTAAATATTAAAATGTTCAAATGTGTGTGAATTCCTAAGGGACCGAACTACTCAGGACATCGACCCCTAGACTTACACACTGATCAAACTAACTTACGCGAAGAACAACACATGCCCGAGGGAGTACTCGAACTTCCGGCGGGAGTTTAAATATTCTACACACACTGCAATCGATTTCCTGACAAACTGTACTCATACACCACCTTGTACCCCGTAAATTTCTTTAAATAAACAATATTCCACATGCTGTCTAAATTGCTTACACAATATTTCATACATTGCAATAGATCCATCAATATTTACAGGAGGAGGACGGAGGCAAGGAAAATTGAAGGATATCAATTTAAGTAATTAATTAGTCAATCAAATTGGTTCAGTGGTATGGGAATCTATATGAATAACCTGAAGCAGTTCGTGAATACCGAAAGAGACTCAACTGAACTATTTATCGCCAATTTTTCAATCAATTTAATTGTACTGTATGTTAACCGGGGACCTAGAAACGACGGAGAGGCTCCGTCCCCGCCGCAGCCGCAGTGGTCCACAACCCCACGACGACTACCGCAGTCCACTTCACCCCTCCGCCGTCCTACGCCGAACCCAGGGTTACTGTGCGGTTCGGTCCCCCGTGCACGCCCCAGGGAACGTCTCACACTAGACGAGTGTAACCCCTATGTTTGCGTGGTAGAGTAATGGTGGTGTACGCGTACGTGGAGAACTTGATTGCACAGCAATCGCCGACATAGTGCAGCTGAGGCGGAATAAGGGGAACCAGCCCGCATTCGCCGAGGCAGATGGAAAACCGCCTAAAAACCATCCACGGACTGGCCGGTTCACCGAACCTCGACACAAATCCGCCGGGCGGATTGGTACCGGGGACCAGGCGATCCTTCCCGCCCGGAAAGCCGTGCGTTTGACCGCACGGCCAACGGGTCAGGCATCAATTTAATTAATTAGTTAATTAAAATGAAGGGCAAGTATGTCGATGGTGGAATGTAATTCGTGGAAAGAAACCCAGCGCCACTTCTGATATCAAATTATGTTCCATGCGAAGAAGCAGATACGGGCAGTGTGATCACTTCTACATCTGCATGGCTACTCTGCAAGTCACACTTAAGTGCCTGGCAGACAGCTCATTGAACCACGTTCACATTCAGTCTCTGTCATTCCCCTCTTGAACAGCTCCCACGGAAAGATATAGCGGTCCGGTTTTTCCTCGCGGATAAGGCATGTAGAACAATTTTACAAGGTTTCCTGTCCCTACTACAGTCATTAATCATTTCAATCTCCGAGATAAGTTGCAGTCACCAGCTAATACTAATTTCAGAACGCAGTTGCACAGGAGTAAATTAATAGTAAATTTACTTTCACCAGCTGTTGTGTAATAGATCCCTTGGTATGGTGGTAATCACGCCCACGTGACTTTTTAGGTGAGCATTTTTACTAGGTGAGCATCAGTGATTTATTTCATGATAGTAAGGTTTCATTCAGCCTGACTCATTGTTTTATCCTGCTCATTAGAGATTTCATCTTTGCATACCGAATGTCTAAGAATGAAATTCTGCATTTATATACAAGGCGTCTACATACTGCAAGAAGCGATTGTCCTTTCAAATCTCAATTTCGGGGTCACAGGCAGAACAATAGTTACACAATATAAATCTGTGAAGACTGCCTTTGCTAGTTGTCCTCTGTACAAACACGTTATCGTTGTGTTTGGGTAGTAATATTCTGCGCTAATGCCTGATGTAAATAACTACGAAAATCCTTCTTAGTGGATAAAGTAGAGCTCATAACAATATATGAACTCATTGAACCTGATCATCATTAAGAAAAAAAGCATCAGGATACGGTGATATACGAAAAAGTATGCGTGATAAGCTAAAGAATAACATTAAAATTGACTTAATTGGCAATGGAACAGCATCTTCCAAGGAAACCCAAAAGAAATCACTCCAAGTGTTACTGGGTAAAGCTCTTTCAGAGAGATTCGTAAGAGTTATGCAAGCACGACACAACACGATTGTATCAAAATTATTCGGGGTTGATGGAAATTGAAATAATACAGAGATTTAGATGACGATACTCCATACCAGCAACCACGTTTAATTTATGTGGCACGAAGAAACTGCACGTATTTCTTGTCAACACACTTTAAAATCTATTACACATCTATAGACTCCATGTTATTTGGAAGTGACCGAAGAGTTTTAGCTGGTACGCAATAAAGTCTACAACGTGAGCTGCATCTGTTACCGAAAGCAGAGCCTTATTGTAACGCCACAGTCGTATAACTGCTGGAATGGCTACCACTTCACAGATGTCAGAAAACGGCAGTATCGCGATGCAAGAATGGTCACAGGGATTATCCATATGCCATCGACCAGGGAAAAGGATAAAGAGCAATTTGCGATACTACTATATACACAGTTTTGACCAGTGACAGAATGTTATTGGCATCTTGTCACGTCACCTCTCGTAGTACACTTAGAATTTAAATGCTCTATGCCGTTGTTCGACTTCACATTTTTGCTGAAGTTGAAATAAATCGTTTTGTCTGCGCAATGTGTTAGGAACAATAGTGTTCTGTGGTAAAAATAAAAATTTGTACCGCTGTGCAGCTTTCTTCGCTGTACTCGATTCGTCTTTTCTGTCTCGTACTAATAATCTACGACTGAAGACCGTATTTGTAACTGATTTTGTCATTCACTTCTTAATATAATTCCTGTAATGAAAACTCCACCTTTCATCATCAGCCCAAAAGATTGCCAGACATTTGTTGTCGCGTTGAATACGTAGTCTGACGCACAGTCGCCTTCCTAATTACATCGCTGGTCGATATACGAGTAGACATACAGTATCTCAGCTCCCACTTTATGCCATTAAACGTCTGTCACACTTTGAGAATAATGCAATACACAATATATATACCGTCAAATATTTAGTAAGCAGGTCACACAAATTAAAGCAACAAAGTTTTTTAACTGTGTGACGAGCTACCAAGAAGTGCTGCAATGTACAAAACGGACTTAAAAGTTTATCATATGAATTCCAGTTACCAATTAGATGACCGGAACTTGCATCTGCATCCGAAAACAAACCTTTAGTTTACCAATAGTAACTTTCTATACACATAGTCAAAGGGAAGCATCTACGTTGTGACGACTGCAAATACAGGGTGTCCATTGATCGTGACTGGGCCAAATATTTCACGAAATAAGCGTCAAACGAAAAAACTACGAAGAACGAAACTAGTCTAGCTTGAAGGAGAAAAACAGATGGCGCTATGTTTGGCCCGCTAGATAGCGCTGCCATAGGTCAAACGGATATCAACTGCGCTTTTTAAAATAGGAAACCCCATTTTTATTACATATTCGTGTAATACGAAAAGAAATATGAATGTTTTAGTTGGACCACTTTTTCGCTTTGTGATAGATGGCACTGTAATAGCCACAAACGTATAAGTGCGTGGTATCACGTAATATTCAGTCAGTGCGGACGGTATTTGCTTCGTGATACGTTACCCGTGTTAAAATGGACCGTTTACCAATTGCGGAAAAGGTCTATATCGGGTTGATGTATGGCTATTGTGATCAAAATGCCCAACGGGCGTGTGCTATGTATACTGCTCGGTATCCTGGACGATATCACCCAAGTGTCCGGACCGTTCGCCGGATAGTTACGTTATTTAAGGAAACATGTGTTCAGCCGCATGTGAAACGTCAACCACGACCTGCAACAAATGTTGATGCCCAAATAGGTGTTTTAGCTGTTGTCGCGGCTAATCTGCACATTAGTAGCAGACAAACTGCGCGAGAATCGGGAATCTCAAAAACATCGGTTTTAAGAATGCTACATCAACATCGATTGCACCCGTACCATATTACTGTGCACCAGGAATTGCATGGCGACGACTTTGAACGTCATGTTCAGCTCTGTCACTAGGCACAAGAGAAATTACTGGACGAAGACAGATTTTTTGCTGTCCTTCTATTTAGCGACGAAGCGTCATTCACCAACAGCGGTAACGTAAACCGGCATAATATGCACTATTGGGCAACAAAAATCTACGATGGCTGCGACAAGTGGAACATCAGCGACCTTGGCATGTTAATGTATGGTGCGGCATTATGGGAGGAAGGATAATTGGCCACTATTATATCGATGGCAATCTAAATGGTGCAAATGTATGCTGATTTCCTACGTAATGTTCCACCGATGTTAGTATAAGATGTTTCACTGCATGACAGAATGCCGATGTACTTCCAACATGACGGACGTCCGGCACATAGCTCGCCTGCGGTTGAAACGCTATTGAATAGCATATTTCATGACAGGTGGATTGGTCGTCGAAGCACCATACCATGTCCCGCACGTTCACCGGATCTGACGTCCCCGGATTTCTTTCTGTTGGGAAAGTTGAAGGATATTTGCTATCGTGATCCACCGACAACGCCTGACAACATGCGTCAGCGCATTGTCAATGCATCTGCGAACATTACGGAAGGCGAAGTACTCGCTGTCGAGAGAAATGTCGTTACACGTATTGCCAAATGCATTGAGGTTGACGGACATAATTTTGAGGATTTATTGCATTAATTTGGTGTTTACAGGTAATCACACTGTAACAACATGCGTTCTCAGAATTGATAGGTTCACAAAGGTACGTGTATCACATTTGATCAACAGAAATAAAATGTTCTGTATTTTACTTTAAACAACCTACCTGTTACCAACTATTTATCTACAATTGTGAGCTATATGTTTGTGACTATTACAGCGCCATCTATCACAAAGCGAAAATGTTGTCCAACTAAAACATTCATATTTCTTTACGTACTACACGAATATGTAATAATAATGGGGTTCCTATTTTAAAAAAAACGCAGTTTATATCCGTTTTACCTATGGCAGCGCCATCTGGGGGGCCAACCATAGCGCCATCTGGTTCCCCCTTTCAAGCTAGAAAAGTTTCGTTCTTTGTAGTTTTTTCGTTTGTCGCTTATTTCGTGAGATATTTGGCCAGGTCACGATCAATGGACCACCCTGCATATAACTCGTGTTGTAAGAAGAATAACAGGGTGACAGCAAGCCTCTTGGGTCGTACCTGTTGTTGTTGTTGTTGTTGTTGTAGTCTTCAGTCCTGAGACTGGTTTGATGCAGCTCTCCATGCTACTCTATCCTGTGAAAGCTTCTTCATCTCCCAGTACTTACTGCAAACATCCTTCTGAATCTGCTTAGTGTATTCATCTCTTGGTCTCCCTCTATGATTTTTACCCTCCACACTGCCCTGCAATGCTAAATTTGTGATCCCCTGATGCCTCAGAACATGTCCTACCAACCGATCCCTTCTTCTAGTCAAGTTGTGCCACAAGCTCCTCTTCTCCCCAATTCTATTCAAACCTCCTCATTAGTTATGTGATCTACCCATCTAATCTTTAGCATTCTTCTGTAGCACCACATTTCGAAAGCTTCTATTCTCTTCTTGTCCAAACTATTTATCGTCCATGTTTCACTTCCATACATGGCTACATTCCATACAAAAGCTTTCAGAAATGACTTCCTGACACTTAAATCTATACACGATGTTAACAAATTTCTCTTCTTCAGAAACGATTTCCTTGCCATTGCCAGTCTACATTTTATATCCTCTCTACTTCGACCATCATCAGTTATTTTGCTCCCCAAATAGCAAAACTCCTTTACTCATTTACTCCTTTACTCATTTCCTAATCTAATTCCCGCAGCATCACCCGACTTAATTCGACTACATTCCATTATCCTCGTTTTGCTTTTGTTGATGTTCATCTTTCACCCTCCTTTCAAGACACCTATTAGCACTGATGTGTCCCGCGACCCAAAAGGTGGAGCTAAGACTCCCTGGAAAACTCACAAGCCCGAAAAGAGTTTTTAAGAGCGGCTCTCGTGCTGTGAGATAAGCTCTATCACTTCAGTGAGCAATATCGACAGCTTCTTCTCGGTGTCAGTGAGCGCACGATTTCGCACCGCCGCTGTTACAGCCTCTGCTGAAATCGCAGTATTGCTAATCAACGACACACTCCCCTTCCACCGACTGTGCATTGTTGCGAACTTTCCTAGGGATCGTCACCGCAGAAAAATTGTCCCGAGTTATAGATACCACACCGGAAGCTTTTATTACTGGTGACGTTATGCAGGAGTTTTGTATTCACCCCTGTTTAGAAATGTATAACACATAAGAAACCAGATTTAATTATGCACGAGGTGCTGATGACATCGGTCCTTAAATTACACGCTATAGACCGATCTGCATCATTAAAGGGAATGTGTTTCTGCATTAAAACTAGTTACAAGTGAACAAAGAAATTAACTAACCGAGTATTTCAAATATTTAAATACCGACAACATTTACCCTCGCATAGAACAGAGGGACAATAGTTAGTAGAAATTGTTGCGGCTGTAAAAAGATCGATTCCTGAAGCATACGCCAACTACCACCGTCATACCTTAGCAAAAGATCTTATCGAGAAACCGAGAAAAATCTGTTCATAAGTAAACTCGCTAAGCGGGTCTAACGCTTCTATCCAGTCACTCGTTGACCAGTTTGGTAGGGCTATAGAAGATAGCATAAGGAAAACCCGAGTTTTAAAATTAACATCTAGGATATCGTTCAGGCAGGAGAATCGTACAAACATACCGCTGTTTGACCGTCTTGGAGTACGTACTAATGCGCATCCGCGGCTTGGCAAAGTATCTGGAAGAGTTGAAAGCAAATAAGTTGCCAAGTCCGGACGGATTGCCAGTCCGGTTGCACAGAGTATTCTACGGTAATGATTCCTTACTTAGCCTGCATTTATCGCGAATCTCTCGCCCAGCGAAGGAAAACAGAGCATGTGTTTCCCGTATATGAGAAGGGTAAAAGAACGGTCCTGCAAAATTACAGATCAATATTCTAGCATCGGTTTTCTGCACAATTCTTGACATATTCTAAGTTCGAATATAATAAACTTGCTTGAGATGGAAAAGCTTGTGTCCACGAATCAGTACGATTTTAAAGTGCTTCGCTCCTGCGAAACTCAGCGTGCCATCTTCTCACGTGACATCCTGCGAACAATGGACGAAGGGCAACAGGCGGATTCGATGTTCCTAGCTTTCCGAAAAGCGTTCGACACGCTGCCCCGCTGCAGACTGTTAACGAAGGAAATAGCATACGGAATACGTTCCCAGAGACGTGAGTGGCTCGAAGCCTTATAGTGACAGTATCCATTACGTAGTTCTCTGACAGCGGGCGTTCATCAGAGACGGGGGTATCATCCGGAGTGTGGTAGGACCGCCGTCACTTTTTGTCTACTTAAAAGATCTGGCAGACCGGATGGGCAGCAATCTGTAGCTGTTTGCTCATGACAATGTGGTGTACAGGTACGTGTCGTGGTTGAGTGACTGTGAGTCGACGCAAGATGACAGACAGAATTTCCGTTATGTGTGATGATGGCAGCTAGCTCTACATGTAAAGAAATAGAAGTTAATACAGATGAGTAGGAGAAACGAACCCGTAATGTTCGAATACAGCGCTAGTGGTGTGCTGCTTGACAGAGTCACGTCGATTAAAAACCTAACCATAACGTTGCAAAGCAATATGAAAACGAACGAGCGTGTAAGGATGGCATGAAGAAGGCGAATGGCCGACTTCAGTTTATTTGGAGAATTTTAGGAAAGTGTCGTTCGTCTGTAAAGGAGGGCGTATATATGGCTAGTTCAAATGGCTATTAGCACTATGTTACTTAACATCTGCGGTCATCAGTCCCCTAGAACTTAGAACTACCTAAACGTAACTAACCTAAGGACATCACACACATCCATGCCCGAGGCAGGATTCGAACCTGCGACCGTAGTGGTCGCGTGGTTCCAGACTGAAGCACCTGGAACCGCTCGGCCACAGTGGCCGGCATGGCACTAGTCTGACTCATTCTTGAGTACTGCTAGAGTGCTTGGTATTGTCACCAGGTGGGACTGAAGGAAGACATCAGAGCAATTCAGAGGCGGGCTGCTGGGTTTGTTATCAGTGGGTTCAAACAACGCGTAAGTGCACTATGTGATCAAAAGCATCCGCACACCTCCAAAAACATACGTTTTTCGTATTAGGTGCATTGCGCTGCCACGTACTGCTAAGTACTCCATATCAGCGACCTTAGTAGTCATTAGACATCGTGAGAGAGCAGAATGGGGCGCTCCGCAGAACTGACGTACTTCGAACGAGGTTAGGTGATTGCGTGTCACTTGTGTCATGCCTCTGTACACGAGATTTCTACCCTCCTAAAAATCCCTTGGTCCACTATTCCCGAGGTGATAGTGAAGTGGAAACGTGAAAGGACACGTACAGCACAAAAGCGTACAGGCCGATCTCGTTTGTTGACTGACAGTCCGCCGACAGTTGAAGAGGGTCGTAATGTGTAATACGCAGACAACTATCCAGACCATCACACAGGAATTCCAAACTGCATCAGGATCCACTGCAAGTACTATGACAATTAGGCGGGAGGTGAGAAATCTTGGATTTCATGGTCGAGCGGCTGCTCGTAAGCCACACATCACGCCAGTAAATGCCAAGCGACGGCTCGCTTGGTGTAAGGAGCGTAAACAATGGACGACTGAACAGTGGAAAAACGTTGTGTGGAGTGACGAATCACGGTACACAATGAGGCGATCCGATGACAGGGTGTGGGTATGGCGAATGCCCGGCGAGCGTCATCTGCAAGCGTGTGTAGTGCGAACAGTAAAATTTGGAGACGGTGGTGTTATGGTGTGGTCGTGTTTTTCTGGGGCGGGGGGGGGGGGGGGCGCCTTGCAGACCTTTTTGTCCTACATTGAAGTTTTAAGCACCTTCTTGCTTCCCACTGTTGAAGAGCAATTCGGCTATAGGGATTGCATCTTTCAAAACGATGGAGCACCTGCTCATAATGCACGGCATGTCGTGGAGTGGTCACATGACAGTAACATCCCTGTAGCCAGCTGCTGTGGCCGAACGGTTATAGGTGCTACAATCTACAACCACTCGACCGCTACAGTCGCAGGTTCGAATCCTGCCTGGGGCATGGATGTGTGTGACGCCCCTAGGTTAGTTAGGTTTAAGTAGTTCCAAATTCTAGGGGACTAATGACCTCAGACATTACGTCCCATAGTGCTCAGAGCCATTTGAACCATCCCTATAATGGACTGGCCTGCACAGAGTCCTGACCTGAATCCTAGAGAACACCTTTGGGATATTTTGGAACGCATACTTCGTGCCATGCCTCATCGACCAATATCAATACCTCTCCTCAGTGCAGCACTCCGTCAAAAATGGGCTGCCATTCCCCAAGAAACCTTCCAGCACCTGATTGAACGTATGCCTGCGAGAGTGGAAGCTCTCGTTTAGGCTAAGGGTGGGCCAACACCATATTGAATTCCAGCATTACCGATGGAGGGCGCCACGAACTTGTAAGTCATTTTCAGCCATGTGTCCGCATTCTTTAGATCACATAGTGTGTTACGAGAATGATTCGTGGACTCAAATGGGAATCGCTGGAGGCAAGATGGCATTCTTTCTTTCAAGGAACAGTATCGAGAAGGTTTAGAGAAGCGGCATCTGAAGCTGACTGTAGAACGATTCTTCTACCGCCAACATACATTTCGCGTAAGGGTCACAAAAGTAAGAGAAATGACTGATCGTACAGAGACATGTAGACTATCATTTTTCGCTCGCTCTGTCTGCTAGTAGAACAGGACAGGAAATGAGTAGTAGTGGTACAAGGCATCTCCCGCCACCCACTGTATGGTGGATTACGGAGTATCTATGTACATGCAGGTGTTGATGTAGTATCTACGGGTGCGGCGATGGAAGTGTGGTTATCCACAGCTATATTTGTGTATATACAATTTTTTTTTCTTTACAAAAGCTATCCCAGAGAGAAAAGTCATAACTGAATACTGTTGCACTGGGGGATAGTGACCACAAAGGAAGATCACGATCAAATGCACATGACAAGGAACGCTGGACAGAAGCAAAGCTAACATTGCATCGACAGTGAGCAACTGTTATAAGACCTCACAAGTATTCAGGTCACGTGATTAGTTTCTCGGGGGACGCTGTTGCACACAAGCGATTCCATGCCTCCATGACTACCGCAATGTGTAAAATGGCGACGGAGATCTACAACTTGATTTACTGAGACACTTATTCTGTAGTCGTTCACACCACGTAGGCATTGCAGGGTAACGTTAGGAAACGAAGCTAAAAACGATGAAAAGCCAACTGGGGAAGGGCGCCTTACAAGGTGCATTGTGTCCAATGTGCATTGAGATCTTTAGCCCACTTTCTCGTCGTCGAATTGCAGTCCTCCCCATTCTCCATCTCTTGGGCGAGGACACCTTCCTGTGTGCGTTTTCCACCAGGCGCTATGCAGTGCCGATTTCTGGGTCGACGATGACCATGATATCCAGCACAGTAGCCAGTCCATTGTGTTGGGGCCACTATGTACCCTGTTGTCTGCGCCGTTAAATCCCCATGTATGCCAAGGGATAGATGCCCTTCCTCCTGGAGCATCAGGACTCCCGGCAATGGCCATCCTGCCAGGTGGCCCTTTCTGTGGCTGGGTGGCGCCTGTGGAGAGGGCCCCTGGGCAGAATGGGTGGCATCAGGGCAGATGACATGCGAAGAAGCATAGTCCATCATCTCTTGCTGGTGGTGAAACACCAGCAGTCTCTAAGTGATCACGATCTCAATTCAATGCACAGAAGTACAACCCCAAATCGTTCCCCTCCCTGGCCACACCATGGGAGGAACGTCAGGCTAAGGACGGCAGCGGATCTTATTCACTGCGGTACCTTGTATGTTCGAGAGGTGATGAAGAATCTTACATGACGAAGCCTTAGTTTTTTGTTGAGCAGTTAGAGGACAAGTTCGGGAAGGTGGAGGGCTTGTCCAAATTGAGATCTGGGTCAGTCTTGATCAAAACAGCATCCTCCGCCCAGTCACGGTAGTTACACGCTTGTGACAAGCTGGGGGATATTTCTGTAACCATCACGCCCCATAAGAGCTTAAATATGGTCCAGGGTATTATGTTTCATAGAGACCTTCTTTTGAAGTGCGACGATGAGCTGCATGTCAGTTTAGAGTGGCGAGGTGTACATTCCACCCACTGTGTCCACTGGGGTCCGAAGGATAATCAGGTTGCCACAGGTGCCTTCATCTTGGCCTTTGAGGGTTGTACATTGCCCGAGAAGGCCAAGGTGATTGTGTACCAGTGTGATGTAAAGCGATACATCCCTCCACCGATGCGGTGCTTTAAGTGCTGGAAGTTCGGCCACACGTCTTCGCGCTGTACTTCCAGCGTCGCATGCCGAGATTGCGGACGCCCATCCCTTCCCAATACTCCATGTGTCATCTGTGGAGAGCACCATTCACCTTACTCGCCTGACTGCAGGATTCTCCAGAAAGGAAGGAAACACATGGAGTACAAGACCCTGGAGAGACTGACCTACACTGAGGCTAAGAGAAAATTTGAACGCCTGAATCCTGTGCATATGACATCACTTACGCCACCGCTGCAACGTTCTGGCACCATCAGCTTCACCAACCTCCCCCTGCGGGTCCGGGGTAAGAATAGGCCCGAGGTATTCCTGCCTGTCGTAAGAGGCGACTAAAAGGAGTTTCAACCGTTTCAGCTTTCCATGTGATGGTCCCCCTTGGGGTTTGACCTCCATTTTTCAAAATTCTACAGAAGTACGAGCCTTTTGGGGAAGGACACCTCACGTGGTGTACCACTGGTCCTCAGTGCGCTAAGACCTTGGCACTCAGCATTGTAACGGCGTTGTAACCATACCCACTATTCCTCCAATTGGGCCTAAACGCCTGATGGGTTGTACAAGTTACGCCCATAGTGCGTCCCCATCAGCACCTACGATCATGATGGACTTTCCATGGCACCCGAAATCCAGCACGGTAGCCAGCCCGTTGTGGTGGGGTCGTCATGTACCCTCTAGGTTGTAGCCCCTGACAACACAGGGATCGTACTGCCGATACCTGAGCTGCACCCTCCCCACGTCGGCCAAGGAGCAGATGCCTGTCTCCTTGGGGCATCAGGATTCCCGGCAATGGTCATCCTGCCAGGTGGCCCTTGCTGAGGCTGGGTGGCGCCTGTGGGGAGAGCCCCTGGTCGGAGTGGGTGGTATCGGGGCGGACGTTTCGCAGATGAAACGTCAACACGTATCAGGTCGCTCTGCGGCCGAGTCTTTTAAACGGAAAGGTACTGTCTATGGTTCTGGTTCTCCTGCCCTTTCCCCCTTGGCCACTCCCTAGGAGGAAGGACAGGCCCGCCGGCTTGGGGCGAAGTACTTCCCCCACTATTTGGTCTGTTCTTGAACCGATGGGGGGACGTTCGCCACCTCCAAGCCCATGTTCTTTGTTCAGCACATCGAGGACATCTTCGGGAAAATCGAGGCTCTCAGTAAAATGCGTTCAGGGTCCGTTCTTATAAAGACCACCTCCGCCGCACAGTCGGCGGCGCTCCAGGCATGCGACCAACTAGGGGACATCCCAGTGTCCATTGTCCTGCATCTGGCACTGAATAGGACGCAGGAGGTTATTTTTCATCGGGACCGCTTGCTGCAATCTGATGAGGAGCTCAGGGCCAACCTGGAGCGCCGAGGCGTGCATTTCGTCCGGCGAGTCCAGCGCGGCCTCAAAGACCGTCGCATCGACACCGGGGCCTTTATCCTCGCCTTCGAGGGGGACGTTCTCCCGGAGAAGGTAAAGGTGATGTGCTACCGGTGCGACGTGCGACCTTACGTCCCGCCTGTTTTCGGTGTTTGCACTTTGGGCACATGTCGTCACGGTGTGAGGCTGAGCCCCTTTGTGGCGATTGTGGACCTCCTCTTCATGAGGAACATACATGCACCCCACCACCTCGGTGCGTTAGTTGTCCTGGCCTCCACTCGCCTAGATCCTTAGACTGCCCCGCGTATCAGAAGGAGAAGAAGATTCAAGAACTCAAAATTTTGGATCGTCTCTCTTATTCTGAGGACAGGAAGAAGTATGAACGCCTCCATCCCGTGATGTTGACCACTTTGTTTGCCTCCGTCGTGTCCACTCCTTCCATGGTATCCTCACTCCCATCCTGTCCCCCCTCCACCTCCTCCCCCCATCCGGGGTCTATGCCTCCGCCTCCCAAATCTCTCTCTTCCAAATCCTCCTCCCCCGCGGCCCCCGTCGGGGAGCTCTACAGCGGCATAAGCGGCACCCTTCCCTTGAGTAGCACGTAGTGTTTAAAGGCCTCCATGCCCGTGTTCGCTACCTTGTCAAACAACGGAAGGAGGAGTGTTGGGAGAGATACGTCTCCACCATTGGGTGCCACAAGTCACCTTCCCAAGTCTGGGCAAAGATCAAACGCCTTTTCGGATACCAGGCCCCAACAGCTGTCCCCAGTGTTACAATAAATGGCGTGTTATCTACTGACTCAAACGCGAAAACGTGATTGCCGAGCACTTTGCTCGAGCCTCTGCATCAGAGGACTACCCCACAGACTTTTGCATTCTCAGACAGCGACTGGAAGGGAAAGTCATCTCAATCACTACACGTCACAGTGTATCCTATAACGCCCCATTTACAGAGTGGGAACTCCTCAGTTCTGTTGCACATTTCCCCGACACAGCTCCTGGGCCTGATCGCTTCCAGAGCCAGATGATTAAACATCTCTCATCTGACTACAAGCGACACCTTCTCGTCATCTTCAACCGGATCTGGTGCGATGGCGTATTTCCATCGCAATGGCGGGAGAGCACCATCATTCCGGTGCTCAAACCCGGTAAAAACCCGCTTGATGTGGATATCTATCGGCCCATCAGCCTCACTAACGTTATTTTTAAGCTGCTGGAATGTATGGTATGTCAGCAGTTGGGTTGGGTCCTGGAGTCACGTGGCTTGCTGGCTCCATGTCAGGGCGGCTTTTGCCAGGGTCGCTCTACCACTGATAATCTTGTGTCCATCGAGTCTGCCATCCGAACAGCCTTTTTCAGACGGCAACACCTGATTGCAGTTTTTTTTGGCTTACGTAAAGCATACGACACGACTTGGTGGCGTCATATCCTTGCCGCATTGTATGAGTAGGGTCTCCGGGGACCACTCCCGATTTTTATCCAAAACTTCCTGTCGCTCCGTACTTTCCATGTCCAAGTTGGTGACTCCCATAGTTCCATCCATATCCAGGAGAATGGAGTCCCACAGGGCTCTATATTGAGTGTCTCTCTATTTTTAGTGGCCATTAACGGTCTAGCAGCGGCTGTCGGGCCCACCATCTTGCCTTCTCTGTGTGCAGATAACTTCTGAATTTCATACTGTTGCTCCAATACTGTTGTTGCTGAGCGGCGCCTCCAGGGAGCCATCCAGAAGGCGCAGTCATGGGCTCTAGCCCACGGCTTCGGGTTTTCAGCCGCAAAGTCGTGTGTCATACACTTCTGTCGGTGTCGCACTGTTCATCTGGAACCCACACTTTATCTTAATGACTATCCACTCTGTAGTGGAGACATATCAATTCCTAGGACTGGTTTTCGACGCTCAGTTGACTTGGCTCCCCAATCTTCGTCAGCTTAAGCAGAAATGCTGGCAGCACCTCATTGCTCTCCGTTGCCTGAGCAACACCAATTTTGGCGCAGATCGCTGTACGCTGCTGCAGCTCTACAGAGCCCTTGTCCGATCCCAAATTGACTATGGGAATGTGGTTTATAGTTCTGCAGCGCCTTCAGCATTTCATTTACTCGACCCTGTGCACCACTGCGGGGTTCAATTGGCGACAGGAGCTTTTAGGACGAGTCTGGTGACAAGCGTACTGGTGGAGGCTGGTGACCCTCCACTGCAGATCAGACGTGCACAACTGCTCGCCAGTTACGCAGCACACATTCATAGTTCCCCTGAGCATTCGACTTACCGTCTCGTTTTCCTGCCCGCAGCAGTCCATCTCCCACATCGACGGCCGAGATTGGGGCTAACGATTGCGGTTCATCTGCAGACCCTTCTCTCCGAACTGGAGTCCTTCCCTTTACCACCTCTACTTGCCGTCCGTTCACGTACGCCTCCATGGAGTACGCCTCGGCCGCAGCTTTGCCTTGACCTTTTGCATGTCCCTAAGGACTCCGTTAATTCCGCCGCTCTCCGCTGTCACTTCCTCTCGATTCTTGACGTGTTCCGGGGCTCTGAAATGGTTTACACCTACGGCTCAATAGCTGATGGTCACGGAGGCTTCGCATATGTTCATGGAGGACATGTTTTGCAGCACTCCTTGCCAGTTGGCTGCCGTGTTTTCACCGCAGAGCTGGCGGCCATATCTCGTGCTCTTGAGTACATCCGCTCATGCCCTGGAGAGTAATTTCTCCTGTGTACTGACTCATCGAGCAGCCTACAAGCTATCGACCTGTGCTAACCTCGCCACCCTGTGGTAGCGTCCATTCATGAGGCCATCTATGCCCTGGAACAGTCCCACCATTCTGCGGTGTTTGTGTGGACCCCAGGACACGTCGGAATCCCCGGCAACGAACTTGCCGACAGGCTGGCCAAACAGGTGACACGGAAACCGCTTCTGGAGATAGACATCTCCGAAGCTGACCTGCGTTCTGTCTTACACCGCAGGGTTTTCCGGCTTTGGGAGACGGAATGGCATAACAGCACGCACAAACAACTGTGTGTCATTAAGGAGACAATGAATATGTGGAAGTCTTCCATGCAGGCCTCTCGCAGGGAATCAGTTGTCCTCTGCCGGCTCCGCATTGGCCATACGTGGCTAACGCATGGTTACCTACTCCGTCACGAGGACCCACCTCAGTCTCGCTGTGGCTTCCAAATGACAGTCGTCCGCCTCTTGCTGGACCGCCCACTTTTAGCCGCTCTGCGGCAGACTTTTAATTTTCCCAGCATCTTGCCTTCGGGGTTAGGCGACAATGCCTTTACAGCAGCTGTAGTTTACGTTTTATTCGTGAGAGTTGGTTTTATACTTCTGTGTAGGTTTTAGCGCATGTCCTTTGTCCCTCCGTGTCCTCCATCCTAGTGCTTTTAGGGTGGAGGTTTTAATGTGTTGCAGAGTCACTGGCTTTCCCTTTTTATTCACGTGGTTGTCCAGCCACTGTAATCTGCTTTCATGTTTTACTCCCTTCCGTTTCTATCGTCTCTCTCTTGTTTTCTTGTTCTCTTTAGTTCGTTTTAGTATTCGTTGCCTTCCCGTTGTTCTTGTGGCTTTTCCTTTCTTTCCGTTTTGTGTTGTATGTTTCGGCCGTTTCATTCTCACCCTTATGGCATTGTTTTATTAGGGAAAAGGGACCGATGATCTCGTAGTTTGGTCCCTTCTCTCTTTAAACCTACCAACCAACCAACCATCAGTGATCTGTCGGGAAGGCCGTTGGCATATTTGACGACTACGCTGGATTTAACATTTGGCGACGAGGCGTAAGAAGAACCCAGAGCCTGGCTGCCATGAATTTTCTTTTGTTGTGGGCTTCTGTGTTTTGCTGGCGCCTTAATTCTGCCTTGACTTTTCTTTGCAGGGGTGTGTTTACATGTTTTAGGAGTATCTTGTAGTGTTCTTGCTAATCCGTGTTTTCAGGCGGGCGTTGCAGAAATTTTCTTTGCTTGTGTGCTTCTTTTCCTTGTTTGCATTGTTTGTTTATTGCATTTGTCTATTCTAGTATGAACAATCCACCCCCTGCTCAGGTGCCACAGCTGCAACCGGTAGACAATGCAGACCCAGCAGATCGCCACGCTGCTAAACGTGGTACAGCAGCTACTTACTCACCAGTGAGGCCGCCAATACAATGCAACAGGCAACAACTGTGGCTCCGACGGTCATACCAGCTTTACACCAGTCTAACAAAAAATTCGAGGACTGGCTCGAGTGTTAGCAATAGTTCATAACGTACCAGGTACTGTGAAACTACATTACTTTACGTACATGGTAGGAAGTGCAGTCTTCCGCCTCGTTCAGAATTTGTTCCCTAACGCCACTCCGAGTGAACTTTCCTATGATCAGGCTGAAGATGCGCTAACTAACTATTATGATCAACAAGTAAATGTGGTGGCAGCTAGGTGCCAATTCTTTAATTGCAAGAAAAGGTCAGAACAATCTTATCGCGTTTGCACCTTATGACGAAGAAATGAAAATTCAGATGTGCTTGTCGTGCTTTATATTGAGGTGAAATGCTGCGTGATGTTATCATGTACAATGTAACTAATATCAGAGAACAGGTTTTGAAACAGCCAGACCCATCATTTCAGCACTTAGTACAAATTGTAGGTCAGTACGATTCAGGTGCCGCAGCGGCCGATACATTTGAGCAGCCACCAATTTGTCATCCCTTGCTTACGACCTGCATAGATAGCAACAGCCCCCCTGCACCACCCCGCGTAAACAGTTCCGTACACAGGCGAAGAGAATTAAGTCGTGCACACGGTGCTATTCACGTCACAAACGCCAAGATCTCCCATCCAGGCAAGCACAGCGTTAAGCTTGTGGCAAGCAAGGTTACGTAAATCCGTATGTTTGCCACGGAACGAACAAGAATTCTACTCACTCACAAAAATCTCGTCACAAGGCCCATGTGATCAATGCAAGCATGCTACAGGCTTCAGCAAAACTAGCCAACAAACAGTTTCATCAAAGCTACGCCAGTTCATCAAACTTTTTTATTTGCATATTACTGGAAGACGGGTGAAATTTTAGTTGGACACGGGTGCCTCTGTTACATTGCTGAATTGTGTAACACATATGAACTGTTAGGCTCCCCACAACTGTCTAAAACTAGCACGCAACTGACGGCTTAGAATGGAAAAGACATTCCAGTTGTCGGAAAATGTACTTTGCCTGCCATGTATCGCTCGCACACACGAATTGTGACTTTCATTGTGCTACAATCACGCGATTATGAGAATATATTTCGCCTTGATGCGTTTGATTTGTTGGGATTTCAAATTCAGTACAATGTGTTGTCAGTGACTGCACTCAATGCCAAAGACAGTGTAGCTCGCTTGCTGAAAGAGTTCCCTGAAGGTTTAGACAAGTCTGCAAGTTTCGTTGCACATACTAGTAAGAAAGACAATGAGCAGCCGAAATTTTGTCGGTCCAGAACTGTTCCCATTGCATTACGGGATAAAGTCGCTGCTGAACTTAAAGAATTGCAAGACAGCGAAGCTATAGCGCCTGTACAAGCTAGTCGATGGGCAAGTCCATTGGTTTTGTTCCCCTAACCTTCAGCTCGCATTAACCTCTGTGTTGACTGTAGACTTAGTCAACCCACAAACTGTCATTGATATTTATCCATTGCCATGCCCAGAGGATCTCATGGACAAATTAAGTGCTGCTCGCTACTTTTTAAAAATTGATTTGCGCGACGTGTCTTCAAATACCACTAGATGAAGAATCTCAAAAAGTGCGTTCTTATTTCGGTATTTGCCTTTGCCTTTGACAGTGCTTCCGCACCCGCCATTTTCCGGCGGTATTTGGAACAGCTGACTGCACAAGTGCCCAACTGTTCAAACTACTTGGACGATATTATCGAAGCAGGTCGTACACGTGAAGATCGTATTGCAAATTTACATGATTTGTTTCGTTTGTTAGCTGCTCCAGGACCAAATTGTAGACTGGATAAGTGTAGCAGTATCTTGGTGATGTCATAAACAGTCACGGTGTAAATTTTCTACAATCACACTTGTTAGCCATACGTGACCTGTCAGTTCCACGCAATACCACAGAACTGCAGTTAATCTTAGGAGAAATGAACTATAATATTCGGTTCATACCGAATGCTGCACAAATCGCAGCTCCTTTGCATCGCTTGTGTCGAAAGAACATCCCCCTTTGTTTGGACCTATGAGTGCCAACACGCTTTCCAAAAACTGAAAGAAGCATTGCTCAGTGATCGACGCTTGGTTCACTTTGACTCTGACAAACCAGTTGTGTTGCAAGACGACGCTTCCTCTTACGGAATAGGTGCAGTGCTTTCGCACAGAATTGGTAACAAAGATAGATCTATTACTTTCGCACCATAAGTGTTGTCCAAGGCTCATTGTAACTATTCACAAGTAGGAAAAAAGGCATTGCCCATCGTGTATGGCAGAAAATTCTGCTTAGTAACGGATCACAAGCCATTGCAGTTCTTGTTGCATCCAGCGCGAACCGCCCAAAAGCTGCAAAGATAGGCTTCGTTGTTGTCTCAATCCCAGTGCAAGAGTGTGTATCGGACGACAGCTAAACATGGTAATGTGGACGCACTTTCACGTCTTCCGATTAGCCCTGACACGGACTTTGACCGGCCCCTCGCTTCAGTCTGGAACCGCGCGACCGCTACGGTCGCAGGTTCGAACACTGCCTCGGACATGGATGTGTGTGATATTCTTAGGTTAGTTAGGTTTATGTAGTTCAAAGTCTAGGGGACTGATGACCTCACATGTTAAGTCCCAAAGTGCTCAGAGCCATTTGAGCCGGCCCCTCCCGCCGGAGGTTAGAGTCTTCCCTTGGATATAGGATTGGGTGTGTGTGTGTGTGTGTGTGTGTGTGTGTGTGTGTGTGTGTGTGTGTGTGTGTGTGTTGTTGTTGTTGTTAGCATAAGTGAGGTTAAGCTAGTTTAAGTAATGCGTAAGTCTAGGGACCGATGAACTCAGCAGTTTGGTCCCTTAGGAATTCACACATTTTAACATCTTTCAACAGACTTTGACGCTTCTGAGTTGCTTGAATCCTTTCCTCTGAACTATAGGAAAATTGCAAAGGTTACGGAAGCTGATTCAGATCTGCACATTTTGCTAAAATACATTCGCACACCTTGCACTCGCTCATTGCCTAGACCCTAGGATAAACAACTCCGTAGTGCGCCGATACTTTGCTCGTCGGCATAGCCTTGCTATATAGAAAGGAGTGATTCTTGTTCAGAATGGCAGTGGACAGTGACATGCGTTGATCCCAAAGCTTTGCAAAAAGAATTGTTGCAGTTGCTTCACCAAGGACACTGGGGGATTGTTCGTACGAAACAGCGCGTCGACACTGTGTTTGGCAGGGTGTGGGCACCCAAATAGAACACATGATGTCACAGTATCACACATGTGCGCAAAATCACTCCGCTCAGCCACAAAAATTCTCTGCTTGGCCTAAGTCGCAATCACCATGGCAACGTGGGAACATAGACTTTGCGGGACGTTTTTGAAACACTCTTACAGCAAGTTTCCTTTTGCTGTGGCAATGAACTCGACAAGGTCACATAGCACAATTCAGGCGTTGCCCTCTATTTTCTGCCTCGAAGGTTTGTCTGAAATGACTGTGTTGAACAACGGCTGTAAGTGAAACGCCTTGTTAAATCCGCAGGACAGAAAAGGTAGTTGGAATTGTGGAAAGGGGCCAAAAATGAGCGGGTGTCAGTTACACTCTAACACACACAACTTTAGTTGTCCAAACATTACTGTACAAATTTCCGAGGTTAACTATCGACTGAAAATGTCACACAATCTTATGGCTTCAGGGCACAACTTCTTTAATTTTTATAACGGCTGAAGGCCCAAGATTTAAAAACACAACTACAATAAATTTTCAGTGGCAGAAGGCTTATGCTTAATATTAAAAGAGGAGGCTGAAGGCCCAAACAATCTAAGACTTAATAAGTAAGGAATTTTAAATTTAACACGGATGGAAGTCCATGATTGAAAAACACAATTCAAAAGGCAGAAGGCCCATTATTTAAAACCCAACTAAAAGCATACAAACTTAAACCATCGGCTATGAGCCATTAAAATACACAATCAAACACCAATGAGAAAAGTCAGTACAGCCAACGGCACTGAGAAGTTTCCGGGGTCGGTCTGCATTAGGAAATATTAACGTTCGCTTAGGAGAGACAGGTAGTCGGGGCAACTATATCTGATCCGCCGGTAACCCAACCAAGAGACAATCAACGGACCCACCGACAAGACGACTTCCTTTCCAACCGACCAGTACACAAGGAACTCCAAAGCCAAAACGTAAAAGGCGTAGCCGCCCACAACCAAGTATGCATAAGCTATCAAAACTACACATACATGTTGGACAGCGACAACACGGTGTGGAAAGGTTCAAATGGTTCAAATGGCTCTGAGCACTATGGGACTTAACATCTGTGGTCATCAGTCCCCTAGAACTTAGAACTACTTAAACCTAACTAACCTAAGGACATCACACACATCCATGCCCGAGGCAGGATTCGAACCTGCGACCGTAGCAGTCGCGCGGCTCCGGACTGAGCGCCTAGAACCGCGAGACCACCGCGGCCGGCGGAAAGGACACTACCTGAATTTTATGCCAGCGGCCAGGACCGGTAACCGGAACGCTAACGGTCACAAGGCAGAAAATCCGGCTGGTGGACTTGGACTTCAAATAACGAAAATACAATTAAACTCCACCTGATAGTGGCCAAACTTTCACCAACTCGAACATTCGCTGTTGCTCACGTGAATATCCCCAACAGCCAACCATGAAAACCAACGGCACAATGTGAACCGACTGTCTTCGGTAATTAAATAACCACTGAACTTTAATGTCCTGGGTCGGTGAGCCACGAACCTCGTAGCAATCGGAACAGCTCCCACACACTCAGACACTGCGTGTAGACCGCCAGTGGGCCCAGCCCACTGCGCCGCGCGGAGATTTCCTGGCTGATCCACACCAACCGACCGACTGCTCGCACACCAGCACGGAGACAGCACTAAAATAACTGAGCAGTTGAGATCACAAGCTACACACAATTTCACAAAGACTAAGACGAAGATCGCAACCAATGCTAAAAGCAGTGACCGAGCAATGACACGGCCGAACCACAAGTTGAGACACACACCGCCAACCCGTAAGCGACCAGCGAGCAAATACACGTCGTCTGGTAAGACGACCAACCGACGACCAACCGACGATCAACCGAGACCGTCCCCAGTTCAAGTCATGTATGCCGGCGACGGTCGGGCGAGTCACGGCTATCCAAGCCTCACTACTGCTCCAATCCGACTGACTTCCGCCGCGTCCCAACTCTACGACTGCCAGGTCCGAACTGCACTGCAGGCGCGTTCCTACTCGCAGCACGACAGACGTGAACCGGGAAGTAATAGCAGACAACAATGATAATGCGGCAGGGCTATATCGGTGAGCGCTGCTGCTGCCGCTCACGGGCAAGCAAAGCAACAACGCAGTGACAAAAGAAATTGAAACTAACATACCGAGGTGGCGGTATTGTTAAAAAAAAGAAAGAAAAGAAAAAAAACAGGATGTAAAATACGAGGTGAAGCGAACACGAGCCGCCCACGGCTCACTCAGTTCACGTCAAATGAATTTGAAACATTCTGTGAACGCAACCCAATGGCATACAGCATCTAACTAGTGCACCGTCCCATCCACAGTCAAACGGCGAAGCGGAACGTTTTGTCAGAACCCTCAAGCAGCAGACTGCTAAGCTTCGCTCCGCACACACTAGGATCAAGCATTGCAACTGTTTCTCGCCTCTTATCGTTCGCATCCACGAGATGGACCATCACCGGCGGAATCGTGTCACAGCCGCCACCATCGGACACCGCTCTACCTGTTCCACCCTCCTCTGAGCCCGGCGCCGAAGGAAGGTCGCAAGTGCCGTTTCGTGCCGTGTGTTATTGTCTTTTACAGGGTTCTTAGCCGCAGCAGATGGTGGGCGCGAGGCGAGACCCTTCGTCGACTTGGCGCATGCGTGTACCTCATTTCAGGCCCAGACGGATTGCAGCGCCGACATCACAATCAGTTTCGCCACTGTCATGTGTACGGTAATCCTTTCCTGCTTCTTCCCCCAGATTCACGTATCACGAAGACGGCGCGGCCACAGCAGCCGCCAGACGGTGTCATCACGACAACGCGGGACGTCCCCACGGAGACGGAGCCTTCGCCTCCTCCGCCTCCTCTCGTCCTACCGGTGGACCTGGAGCCGCCGGCGCCGCAGCAACCGACGCCTTCTACATCTTGCTATGGGCCTCAGGAGGTGGATGCGTACGCTTCTTGAGGTTTTCCGGGCACGTTTCCACCAGAGCGAAAACCGGGTGGTGAGGTACGGCTGGAGGTGACGTTCCCTGTAGCGACAGCTTCCAGCCCATCAGGACGTCAAGGCGTCCACGCTCCCGACTGGTCGCGGCCCAGTTGAAGAGTTCAAGATTAGCGAGTTCGATAGCAGCATTGACACTAGTTACTTTGCTTGTAAAATCTATGTAACACAGACTTGGGAATCGTTTATACTGAACAACATTGCTTATTTTTCATGTCACCCTTTGCTTGCGACACTTCTGTGAAACTGACAAAGTGTTGTAATCTTTTCCTCTTGTAATAAGACTTATTAATACGATTTATTTGAATGTTGTCTAGCGATCCGATAATGAAGCTTTCCTAGACACCCATATTTGACGACGAGGTTGGATTTAACATCTTCTGAACAGCACGTTGCAAGGCATCCGAGATATTCTCAGTAATGTACGTGTCTGGGGAGTTTCGCGGCCAGTGGAAGCGTTTAAACTCAGAAGAATGTTCCCGAAGCCACTGTGAAGCAATTCTGGACGTGTGGGGTGTCGCATTGTCCTGCTGGAATTGCCCAAGTCCGTCGGAATGCACAATGGACACGAATGGATGCAAGTGATCAGACAGAATGCTTACATATGTGTCACCTGTCAGAGCCGTATCTAGACGTATCAGGGGTCCCATATCACTCCAAGTTCACACGCCCCACACCATTACACACCCTCCACAAGGTTGAACACTCCCTTGCTGACATGCATGGTCGATGGATTCATGAGGTTGTCTCCATATCCGTACATGTCTATCCACTCGATACAATTTGAAACGAGACAAGGCAACATGTTTCCAATCATCAACAGTCCAATGTATATGCTGACGGGCCCTAGCGAGGCGTAAAGTTTTGTGTCGTGCAGTCATCAATGATAGACGAGTCGGCCTTCGGTTCCAAAAGCCCATTTCAATGATATGGTGACCCGGCATTGAAATTTGCAGCAGTTTGCGGAAGGATTGCACTTCTGTCACGAGGAACGATTCTCTTCAGTCGTCGTTGGTTCCGTTCTTGCGGTAGCTTCTTCTGGCCACAGTCATGTCGGAGATTTGATGTTTCATCGGATTCCTGATACTCACGGTACACTCGTGAAATGGTCGCACGGGAAAATCCCCACTTCATCACTACCTCGGAGAAGCTATGTCCTATCACTCGTACGCCGACTATAACACTACGTTCAAACTCACTTAAACCTTGATAACCTGTCATTGTAGCAGCAGTAACCGATCTAACAATTGTGCCAGACATTTGTTGCCTTATATAGGCGTTGCTGACCGCAGCGCAGTATTCTGCCTGTTTATGTATCTCTGTATTTGAAGATGCATCCCTATACCAGTTTCTTTGGTACTTCAGTGTACAAAAAACATAAATACACTCTAAGACCAAAAAACGACGCATCACGAAAGATTTATGCAAATTGGTTAAAAATTGTAAACTTTAGGGAAAAGCGCAATTTCAGGGCGCAGCTGACACGTACTGTAAACGGGGGACATGTCGATTCCACGGTATTAGGCCACTGCTAATTTCATTCCACGTACTCAGTTGCACAGTAACATCGATGACATCCGCGTTGACAATGTATGCTGATGTCAGTAAATGAGAGAAGTGCAGGTGGGCTTAACGAAGGCAATTAGAATAATCGGTGAACTTCTCGACGTTTGAATAGGAACAATGCCAGTAATGTGGATAAAATGGAGAGTAATTTTAAGCAGCGCAACCACAAAGAGAGCGCAAGAGACATAAAATGTGTTGGGTTATCCGCTAATGATGATATTGGGCTGAAATGGATTTCTCAAAACTAAAAATGGTGTTCCAGCGGTAGTCACAAAATTTGTCTGCAAACGCAAAAGTCCTTTGGTGAAGAGGGCTCGAATTACAGCAGGCGAAAAGCGGAAAAAGTGAGAATCAAAAGATATCCAAACCGGCGAGGTAAATATTGTATGTGACAACGGCAACAGAGTTGTACCTTGCGGGTGAAGAGTGTAGTGTGAAAAAAATTGTGTATAAATAAGGGTCTTTCCATGTGCAGTTGTTAAGATTTTATGTTTTGCATAATGTAATGATGAATTGAATTTGTATGTGATAAAGTAGGGAGGCACAATTTAATACAAGAAGGGAGTATATATTGGTTGTGCAATTCTTGGTGCGCGGAGGTCGGCAGAACAAAATTAATTTCATTATTTGTATAAGAGAGGAATCAACTGTTCTGTTCATAAGACCTACAGATGAAATTTCAAGGGGTGTCTTAAATGTGTTACTTTTACTAGATCTAATTTTCTTGTGATAACTGTTCGCACAAAAACTGGTTTGAAGAGGTCATCAGACATCACTAAAATTTTAATAGTTTGTGAGAGTAGAACATGTAGTAGTAGTAGCAGTAGTAGTAGTAGTAGTAGTAATTAGCCAGCGTCACCCCACTCTGAATTGCTGTCGAATTTATTCAAGATGGCGAATCCAAGACGACAGCCATAGCTGTGGCAACGTTGCACTGATGTGACGGGAAATTCAAATTTTGACGGGAAAATAGGACATTTGGGCTATCTGCACTATCCTAACGCACTTTCCCTACCCTACCCCCTCCCCCTCCCCCCTCCCCCTCTCCCCCCTCCCCCTCTCATCCCCTCACCTGCCCTATCTTCCCTGCACCATCTGAAAATTGGCAGGAGGAGGACTCAGTCTGCGCTGGGCTGCTGGATAGCATGGACGTTAGCCTCTATTTTGCATGCATTGTTTATTTAAACAATTTGAGTTGTTACAGACAGTAGCTCCACCCAGTGTGTTCACCATGAGGTCCAGGTCCAATTGACCAAGTTCACAGTATTACCACCAAAGGCCACTGTCGTTCCTCTCCCCTCCCATGACGTAATCAAAGATGGTGGTCTGAGGAAAAATGGTGAGAAAGGACTCACTCTGTGTCTAGCTGCTGGACTGGGAGGATGGGCGTAACTGTTTACTGTGTTCAATGGACGAGATGTCTGTGCTGGAGAAGGAGTATTATATTAGCATCTGAGGACTGTGTCGATAGCATTGATATTTGGTGAAGTCAAATACAGACTAAGTTACGCTTCGCAGCTCAAACTGATAAATGCGTGTGCTGTAAATGTAAAGTGTTTGCTAAAAGTCCAGCTGAATCACGAGAGGTGAGATGCTCTCCCGCTCTGGCACATGCATCCATGTGAACAACTGAGGAAATGCTGACGATTAGCAGGGATGAATTTAATATGTGTACTACATGCAAGCCCACAGCTGAGGGCAGTATCCATAGCTTTGCCCTATTCCACATGAGCTATAGGTGTTCACCCTGAGGGTTGGAGACCGACAGAACTAGTTCACAACACAACCACCAGAGAGCGGTGTGCCTCCCCCCCACCCCCCTCCCCCACCCCTCAAACACCACCTCTCCCATGATGTAGTCCAAGAAAGCGGGCCAGAGAAAAAGGGCAAGAACCAATAGCAACCCTAAATCTGGTTATGTGATAGACTTCAGCCAGTAGGATGGTGGTATCTGGCGACGCCACTGGAGGGGGTATGGGGCAGGCTCAGCAGCTCTGTGACCCCAGCCTCGCTCAGTCAGCCAGCAGCAGCAGCAGCAGCAGCAGAAGAGGAAGAAGATTAAGGTTATCCATTATGGATATTTTAGAACCCATGACCGTTAACTGGACGTAAATATATGAAACTGCACCCAGTCACTTTTTTGATAGTTATTTATTATTGCATGAACCGATTTTTTAACTTTTTCAGGTTCATCTTCAGATGGTTTTCTAGAAGTTACTTAACTATTTCTAGCATAATGCTGGTTCCAGGCTCTGTGACAAGAAGATGGAACACACTTTAATGTATCGCCATGCATACTGTTTACCTGTCAATATGGATGCAAAATTTTGTTTCTTACTTACTCGGACAGTGTGGTTCGCCTTTTTCGTTAGTGTCCATCTGTTGGCTTCCATTTTGTTGGCCACTTGGTACATCACTTCGCTTACTTTTACACAGTCTGTATTTATTTACACTGTGACAACGAAACTTGGCCAGCATCCAAGTGTTACTTCTAGAAAAGATCTTGACAGAAAGATATGGAGTAGGTCCATTTTGCTCAGAGATGCAATTTGTTCTTGTTTAAACGTGTTAAGTCGATGTAATGGCAAATATTTAAATCAGACTGGCGATAAGATGAGAGCACAAAATATATATATATATATATATATATATATATATATATATATATATATATATTTTGTGCTCTCATCTTCAAGTGATCTGATGTCTTACAAGTCCAAGCTTGCAGGGGCGAGCGCCAACATGTCGATCTTTGCGGTGGCCAGACTTGTAGCAACCTCAGCTGCCATCATGTCGAGACGTGCACCGACATCTGAACCTGCGGCAGCAACAGCCTCCAGAACGTCAGACCCGTAGCGAGGACGTGGGATTCTGTAGCATACGTAGCCCGTTTGCTGGAGCAGGGCAAGGAGCTGTTATTGTCTGTCCCATTCATCGACTTGTGTGATGAGGACGCGCAGTCTCGTCCCAACACATCGAACGCTGCTGATGGTCCTAAACAACAGCAAGATACAGGACAGTACTGGTCACTGACACACGACACATGCCAGCAGAACATCCATTTGCTAGTGCCGGCACACAGGGCAGATGCTGTGGATAAGAAGGTATCGATTGTATCCATGCATTTCAGTTCAACATACCGATTAACTCCCAGTGGAACAAAACGTGTAAACGTGGGTGTAGAAGCACATCGTTACTGGGCCTTGCATGTGGGAATATAAATCGTAAACGCATCGATAACTTTATTTTTCATTTCGGCTAGGACGAAATATGTCTTGCAGAGTGCTACATCAATCAGCAAATGACTTATCCAATTCATACCCCCCCCCCCGCCCCCTCCACCCCCCCCCCCCCCCCCCGGACATTCGCCTTAGTAGTGTGACATTGTGACATTATCTGTTACAACAGCGTCACTCTGCACTACGTGTGAAATCGGCTGACAAGTGTGTCTATCTACGGCACGCCTCAGTTATGAAGTTACACGACCTGGATACTGCGCTACCCCTTGCATTGGAGAGCGTGAGTCATTGGTTGTCGAGCCTAGAATCCGCATACAATGATGTAAACTTTCCACGTCTGCATAGTGTACATGGTGATGATTTGGAGCAGTAACTTTGTTTGCACATGAACGCGGAATCAAAACAGAACCTGTACAGGTGCGAAGAAGAAGAAGAAGAAGAAGAAGAAGAAGATAAAGAGTCTGATGATTTTTTTTAATACTGCACCTGATGTATGAAATTTAAATAAATAATGTATGTATATATAATCTCAAACAGTGTTCGTGTTTTATTTCATACCTCTCTCACCATACTCCAAGTACTACACTTATTAATATCATTATTTTCAAATCTACACCTATATCATGCCCCAAGCCTCTCTTCACCGTCATTGAATGAAAGATGAAGTGACTCTTCACGGGCAAAATAAATAGCGCATTTCTCTACTAGCCAATGTAGCTAAGTTGGTGAAGTGATGCAGCTATAGTGGCTACACATACTATTGCCGGCCTTACAAGTTTATATATGCCAACTACATGTCAGTACCTGACGCAGTATCATGGCAGGGTGGGTGAAACATCATCACCACAAGGACTTTCTCATTGTAGGTCCATCCAAATGTGACAAGGCTTATGTCGTCATGGTGTCGGCCGTGCTGGCCGAGCGGTTCTAGGCGCTTCAGTCCGGAACCACGCGACTGCTATGGTCGCAGGTTCGAATCCTGCCTCGGGCATGGATGTGTGTGTTGGCCTTAGGTTAGTTAGGTTTAAGTAGTTCTAAGTTCTAGGGGATTGATGGCCTCAGATGTTAAATCCATTTGAACCATCTTATGTCATGACGCTGCTAACACATGTAGATGGAGTCCGATTTGAACATGTTTCCGTATTGTCAAAAACAGTATTTCAGCCCAAGTATGAGCCATTACAGGAGACATCGCGTGGTATAAAAGGTGTTACGTACACGACGTTCAGTGAAAGCAATGATATCCTCCCACCTGAAAAAGCAAAGTCAAACACTATCTTCGTATTTGACGATGTTCCTGTGGAAAACCAAGAGCAAACTCGAAAATATTTCTGTTGCGGTCGTCATATGGGTGCTGAAATATTTTATATAGGAAAAACATATTCCAGATTCTGGAAACCGTTGGTTAGGGATAATTAGAACCTCATTATTACCTTCAGAAAAGAAAATCTGAATTTAAAACACATTTACCATGCACATGTACGAACTGACATGTTGTTCAATGATTTTCAAAAAATATGTGCAGATTGCTGGAATCATTCACAGTATGGGTTTGTCGTTATTGATAAAACAAGAAAATTGAATGATGGCTGGTACAAGCGAAACTTCCAAGAGTTTCTGTGTATATAACCTGGTAAGAGAGGTGAGTACATGATTATACGCTGCACCATGGACAAATTCTGGTACACGTCTAGCTCTCAACCCCAGAGGATGGGTGTACGCAGACAGAACACTCGCTTGTACATGGATTCAAGCTATTGGGCATAAAATTGGAGGTATGAGCAGGGAGCTACAGACGTATTACCAGACTGTTCTGAGAATGTTCATTGAATTAAATGAGGTAATTAATTAAATCGGTAAGAAAGTAACCGACTTAACTGAAAAGATCGAGGCTATTGAGGGGAAAATAAATGTAGAGGTCTTTGATGTTGAGAAGGGGAGAAGGCAGATAACAAGAGGAACAAGAGCGGATGTGTAAAGTCTCAGGCTATAGAGACGTCTGAGTAGTATACATCGAGATGTTATCGAAGCAGAAAGTCATTCAAGCGCGGGAAGCCATTCGAAAGAAATTACGGTTATTAAGGTTAGGGCACATGGATCGACAGAAAACACCAAGAGAGGCCTTTAAGCCGTTTACTGTATTTCACAGGCAGCTCTTGGCAAAAACAAAACCACGTGATAACGATGGTGTTGCATTGACGAATTCATTATCCGTCACGTCCCTGGTTAGATAGACAGAACATTTGGCGTTAGCAGGGGAAGACTGCACATGTTGGGCACGCAGCATATACACGTAACTGATGACACAACACAGATTGGTGATAACGGTTTGAGAAGACACCTGGGTTTATAAATCTTATTTTCCTAAGACCCACCAAAAAGAACTATAAATTATTCAGTTACTGATAGGGAAATGTACCGAGAAATACTGCATTTGACTGATGTACATAAGATCAGCAAAAATCCTGAGCAACAAGAAATATAAAGCCATTATAAAACCAATACCTAATGACGAAAACGAAAACAAGAACAAGAACAGTAACGGCGATGGTATTGACATTGTGCATAAAGCAGTGATGCCACAGTATATACAGTATATTATGACGACCCCGACGAGAGAATAGATCGACTATGACTACTAATGGCATGAGCTGCTGCAGGTTATACAGCTCATTCGGATGAGGCCGTTTCAACAATTTTATGAGCTTGGAGAGAGAGACATCATCGAATAAGTGTGGAGACAGTAGTTCGAGAACTTCACAAAGCAGCACTCAAAACATGCCCTCGTAAGCATGTTATGATTGAAGGTTTGGGTGACTTACGGCAGGCTGATCTTATATATATCAGGGAATATTCACATAAGATTAATGAATTAAAATATATTTAAATGTTTATTCATACAAACTCCTAACCTGCCTGGGCATTACCTGTTAAAACAAAAACGGGTAGAAATCTCGCGAATGTGTTTGAGTGCTTGCTGCATACAGGGACGAATCGATCCCCAGACAACTTCAAAACCGATCACGGTGGAGAGTTTTACAATAGGTTTTCCAGGACCGTGATGCAGCGGCATGGAATACGTCACAACATTCACCTACCTGAAAGCAAGTATCGTGGAGCGTCTGAAAAGAACAATAAAAGGTCAAATGTGGATGCGTTTTAATCTTCGCGTATCATACAAATGGACAGATACCCTCCAAGAAATAATTGCTCAGTATAATCGAACCAAACATACCACAATAAAAATCAGACATCGATGTTCGTGATGCCGTGGACTATCACATTAAAATGCTGGATTCATGCAAACAGAAATTTAATCTAGATCATTTGTTAGGTATCTCAAAATATAAGAAAGCATTTGAGAAATCATATCTACCGAATTGGTCAACAGAGATATTTACAGTTTGCAAAGTGCAAAGAACGAATCCTAGAACTTACATCTTGAAGGATCGTAAAGGCGAGGAAACTGCAGGTTGCATATACACCGAGGAGTTGCAGAAAAGCTCAGAACCGGATATGTTTCTCGTAGAGAGAGGGGGAAATAGAGCACTAGTCAAATTGCATGGGTTTCCTGCAGCACAAAACAGGTGGATTAATGCTAACGATTTGCACATGCACAGTCCACAACCACCGCAGTAGCATAACATGCGTGCTATGAGACGCATTATAGGAGGAGTGGTATTCGAGACAAGACAAACTGCCACTAGTATTACACATTCCGTGGTATAGCTACTGTGGACATGCAACAAAGATTCGGAAACGCTTGGCACGAGGTGATAAGTGGGTTAATCTGCTCGACGAAGCGTATATAGAACATGACATTGCATATGTAGCAAATAAAGATCTCTCAAGTCATCACATCGGAGATAGGATTTTAGCAGATAAGGCTAAGGCGATACGGAAAAGAAAGGATATTGGTGTACATCACTGCATTGCAGCATTTGCAGTTTAAGAGTGATGAACTTCAAGCGAGTTATGAATGCTGCACGTTGTGCAGTAAACAAGAAAAAGAAGAAGGGTGGAAGCAGAGCTGTTTGAAGAACTGTATCCTGACAGCGAAGTATGAAGCTAAAACCGCTCTGAAAGGCGCGAGAAGATGAAGAAGAAGAAGAAGAAGAGAAGGAGGATCCCTTAAAGCGCCTCTGATTCTACCAATACCCAAGACGTCTGGTGTTTTCTTGTTCCTCATCCCCCCACTCTCGGCGGTAGGGTCCCTCGCTGGTGGTGCTGCAACTATTGCTCGAACAGTCAAGAACGCGCAGAGCTCCGAAGCGCAGTTAGAAGCGGCAAGAAGACATTACCACTTGATGGAAGCCAGAGCCATCGGGAAAGGACTATACTTGAAATCGTACGGGAAAGGGCTTCATGTATCCATAAATTAAAGAAAAGCCCGTTAGCAGTCCTGCAGGATCACAAATGCTGCTCTTCTCAAGTTTGTAAGAAAAAATTCAACATTCCGAGATTCCATGATGTGTTTATGCGGGATACATTACCGAAGACTATGTGGAAAACTGGTGAATGAGCCATTGTAAACTTAGATGTTGCTGAAGGACCTGGCTCCCACTGGGTGTCACACGTCACGGTAAATGCGGATACATCTACTATTTAGGCTCATTTGGTGACCTGCAACAGCCAGAATAATTACAGCTATACTTCACTCACAGAAGACGAGCGCTCTACAATTATCGGAGCTATCAAGACTTTAATACATACCTCTGTGGACATCTGTGCATCATGTTTCTCTTGACATTTACAAAGAAAAAGAAGCATTCTATATAAGGAAGAGCTTTAAACATTCCTTCATCAGTTGAGGTTGAGATGTAATGTACACTTTGACGTTAAAAGAACGATCATCTGTATTGCGTGCAAATTACTTCCCTCCAGTTGATTTGAGCATTGGTGTTTGAAGTATTGCATTGATTGGACTGGAGCCGTACAACGGTATCCCAAATATCACTGAGACCAACAACAAACTACATCTGGATATTAATGGTGAAAAAGGCATTGTGGAAATAGAACCGGGCGCACACGATATCGACGATTTAAACCAAGTCTTAAAATAGTCTGGAAAATTTATTGAGCTACATGCAAACATCAATACACTTAAATATGAAATAAGGACTGTAAATGCAACGATTGACTTTAGCCAGAAAGGTTCAATAGGGCTTATGGGGTTTCACAAAATGACATGTTTTGAAGAAAGATCCAAGTAAATATTACAAGTCAGATCAGGCTGTGGATATACTGCCCGTCAGCACAATCGGAGTGTTACGTTGCAACGAACTCCTATCACAACGACCGTCTGATTCATATTATTTACGGATTCTTCCCCTGAGCTGCAACGAGGCACAAGACTCTTGAAACTCCTTCCATTGCAATATACCTTCCAGTGACAGTTCAGACACTGGACTATTTGGAGTAGCGTATTGTGAACCAGAATAATCAACTTGTTGACTTTCGTGGCGAGGAAATCATTGTACGATTACATCTAAGCCAAGATCGGCACACAGTACAAATCCACTGCACGCAATCCATCGCACGTCACTTCGGCGCGGAACCGCAAAGTGATAACACGTGCCAACTACGAGTTTCTTAAATCAGTTGGCTTGAAAACTCGCAATGATGACGTCACTCAGTATAACCAGTTCAGTAGAGAATGATAAGAGAATTATACTTCAGAAATACTTCTCACATAAACCTTACACTTCAACCACATTTAACAAGAATTGTGAAATTAGGATTGTCCTCCAGCACCAAGAAGCGCTGACGCTTCCATGCAAGAGTTTCATATATTTGGAGGGGTCATTCAATGAAACCGACGGCGGATACAGTGGGAGTCAAGTTTACACGTAACGCCTCAGCATCCCTGTTTCAAGAGATACGCTATCAACTCAATTGGTCTGAGATCGACCGTGCACACAATGTGGCATAACATCAACCCTTAAAGCATATGTCTCTACATCAACCACGGATTTCAGTGCTTTAGAAAATGCGGGATGATTCATAGACGATCCGGAGGATAGAGCAGTTGTAGAGTTTTACTGCATGCATTCCTCTACAAATGTTTGTGGGTTACTTTTAGGACATGAGACTGATTGCTATAAATGCTGAACAGGAACTCACTCTGATGCGGAGTGCGACGGATAATAACTCATACATTAAAGGAGCTCAAGAGGAGAATATGATCACAATTAGCAAGATAATACGGAAAATACCACACATTAGTGTATCAGACGAGGAGCGTTTGAAGCTTTTAAAAGACCTGAATTCCGGTACATTTCTATCACTAGGATTTCTCTCTTGGGAAGTTTTCGAGTAGCCAGTATTACCGACTGCAAGCAGACAAACATGGGGTATTAAAACCTGTTCACATCTACAGACGTCTACATTCATCATACTTGATTTTCAGACTGACAAAAGCGGGAATATATCTAATGATTCCACTGCATTCGACAACTGCAAGTTAACTAACGCCAGAGTCTGCGTGAATTCAGAATTCTACAAATATGCAGTGTGCGATTTGTGCTTTTACCAGTGGGGGGATGTCGTAGGGGGTTAGTATAATTACATATGTTACTAGCTTGGACCGTGGCATTACCCATGGTTAAACAGTTATTTATAAATAGATGTTAATGCCGAAACTCACTGTTCACGCGTATGCACTATCAGAAAAGCCATCCCTTGTTATATCTTTAAAAGTACATTATAGGTAAAGCTTATTTACAAAATCATCTACATACAGGTATACGGGGGAATTCAAAAAGTAAAGGCACATTTGTGAAAAGCTGTACTTATTCTGATGATAGAAAAACATGCATTATTTTTCTACGTAACCTTCCTGGACTTTAATGCAGTTTTTCCCGACGTTTTACGAGTTTTTTTTTTATTTCATCAGAAAATACGTTTTTCGGTTGCATCGGTGACCGATTTTGCACCGCAGCAATGGCGTCTTCATCACTTTCAAATCTTCTTCCCAGCAGTGCTTTCCGTTAAGGGTCCAAACATGTGAAAATTGCTTGGAGCCAGGTCTGGACTGTATGGTGGATGTTCCAGCACCTCGAATCTCAACTCTTTTATTGCGTTGGCTGTCTGTTTGGCAGAATGTGGGCGAGCGTTATCTTGCTGCAGGATGACACCTATTCACAGTTTTCCACGACGTTTGGATCTGATTGCAGGTTTTAGTTTCGCACGCAACACATCACATCCACCATACAATACAGACCGGGCTCTAAAGCCTCGTCTACGCTGGGGCGACGTCTTGCAACATTGTGGCATGCTACGGAAATGTGGCGTGCGTCGTCTTGTAGCATGCTACAGCAGGCAACATCTTACGGCGTATGTTGCATGCGGCAGGTTAATTTATACCAAAGCAACAGAATTTGTGCCACACGTGTGTCGGTCTTGCAGTATAATGGATGATAAAGTGATAGCAGCGGCGGCCTACTTGGTACTTGCACATGCAGTTAACAACGGAAATAAAAACCAAAGGAAAAGAAAACGATGTTGGAAGAGGAGAGTATTTAAAGAAGGTCCACGAAATAGTATCCTAAGAACTAGAAGCAGAAGATGGTGCGTTATTTAGTAATTTTACGAGAATGTCGACTGAAGACTTTAATTACTTACTGTAGTTAACTACACCTCTTATTGTAAAGAAAGATAACAACTGCCAAGACAGTATTTCACCAAGAATTCTATGGGCCATCACATTTCGATTTTTAGCCACTGGCGATTTATACAAGTCACTAATGTACTTATTTAAAGTATCATATTCTGCTATTTCCCTCATAGTGCCAGAGGTATGTGAAGCTTTTTCATTAGTGTTGAAGAATTACATAAAGGTATGCACGCAACATTCAATACTGATTTCATTTAAGTAATGTTTTATTGGCATTCTTAAGCAAATTAAAATGGATATTAAAGAACTGTTAAAAACACTTCTTTCTAAAATCGAATTAATTTGAGCTCTTCTGTTTCCGTTTGAACAAATTCGTCACAATTATTATTGTCCACATATACAATTTCACAGCTAGGTTTAGCAACCAATGTTTCGATGCTCGGAGTTTGCTGTTCATACTCCCCTAAGGGCGCTTTAAAAAGAACATTTGAAAATATGTGCTTGACATATGTGGGAGGTACATATTCTTCAACAGATATATTGCCGTCATCTTTTGATACTGTGTCATCAGTCTGAAAAAAATAGGGAAAGTAATGAGTATGTTTTACTTTTCAGATTCAAAAGGATACTGAAGAATGGCAGAAGGTAGCAAGATTTTTCGAAGTGAAGTGGAATTTCCCTCACTGCATAGGGGCCATACATGGCAAACATGTGCAAATTATGTGTCCTCCGAATACTGGAAGTGAAGTGAATACATCAACTACAAAAAAACATTCAGCATTGTCCTTATGGCAATTGTAGACGCAAATTACTGCTTTCAATACGTAAATGTTGGATGTCGCAGGGACAGAAAGAGAGGGAAGGAGGAGATTTACTTAGAGGGGGAGAGAAATTGACCTTAGCGAAGGGGAGAGTGACGGAGGTTGTAGGAGGTGATAGAGGAGAAAAGCAGATGGACAGAGAGAAGGGCAGAAGAAGATGGGGAGTGGGAAAAGAAGGAGATGGACATAAGGGGAAGGTAGAGACATCCGGGCAATGCAGAGTTTACTTACCTCATTTATAAAATTAATAAATCTTCATATGTAGTTAATTAACAACATTGTAAATGATTCATGTAATATACGATACTCAAACTATACTAAAATATGAGATGAATAAAATGTAAAATAAAAATTTTTGTTTTGTTTTGTGCTTAACTTTAACACTCTGAAATTATAAGTGAATGTTAATTTGTTAAATCATCGTATTAAGACAAAGCCACAGCAAAGTGTGGCCGGTTCAGCTAGTACTAAAGTGTATAATTGTCATTTTAACTTAAAGAGTTTAGTTGAAGAGACGAGATGAATGAGACTGCTCCTGAAGATTCGAGGGTTTGCCTGTTGGTTTGTCAATGGCACTATGGTGCTGAGAAGCAAGGCTTCTTTTTCTTATCCACCTTGCTGCAAATTTTTCTGCATCGAAGCAATGCAGTGGAGGTCCATTTATTGAAATGAGAAGTAGATTAGAAAGTGTCGGAAGTTGTAAGTGATTTCTCTGATCAGTCAGTGTTAAATTCATGGCACTAAATCCGCGTTCACATTCAGCCGTAAATATAGGTATAACTTCGACTGCTTTCAAAAGTTCCTTCACAGAATTCGGCATGTGTTGAGGATTTTCTCTATAGATTCGAAAATCTTTAACTAGTAACGCACACGTGCATTCACGTAATTTAAAATCCACCTTATTACACAAGCGAGAAATTGACATGTCAACGTAAAACACCATCATCTGAAGGCCATGTATCTGAATTTAATACGGCTACACCCGAAAAGAAATCCAAGTCCTCAAAGCGATTTTTTATATTGTCTACCAAAGACTGAAAATATTTCTTCCGAAATGTCTGAAATCTGTTATATTCATCACAAGTTGGTTCTTTCATTAATACCCCTTTGAATGTGCGCTTTTCCTCCATCTCTTGTACTATCATCTTAATTAGAGGCGTTTTCATTGTTTCAAGAGTTCTTATAGCCACGTCAATTTCTTGTTTTGCTTTAAGGACTGAACAATTTGTCTTTTGCATAAAGAATGATTATACTTGCAGAACTCCTAGGGCCTCATACAGCACAACTAATTCCATTACAAGCAACCAATTTGTGAGATGTTTTAGTAAACCTCCAAATTTAGATCTCTCCTGAGTTGATCAGGAACCATCATGTCTCAGTTTTTCAAAAAGATGGACAAGAGAACTGTGACTTTCAAGAAAAGCTCGAACAGCATTAAATGAGGAAGCAACCTAACGTACGCGAAAAATACGGCCTAGTTTTAATAGCTGCGAGGATAATTCTTGTGAAACACTTTGTAGTAGTCTCTGATTTTTGGGACTTCGAAAAAACACAGAATATAAGGAATCTAAAAAAACCGGTATATGGTATACATGCAGGGATGGCTAGAGGACAAATGTAAGGATGTAGAGGCTTATCTCACAAGGGGTAAGAGAGTTACTGCCTACAGGAAAATTAAAGAGACCTTTGGAGATAAGAGAAAGACTTGTATGAACATCAAGAGCTCAGATGGAAACCCAGTTCTAAGCAAAGAAGGGAAAGCAGAAAGGTGGAAGGAGTATATAGAGGGTCTATACAGGGGCGATGTACTTGAGGACAATATTATGGAAATGGAAGAGGATGTAGATGAAGATGAAATGGGAGATACGATACTGCGTGAAGAGTTTGACAGAGCACTGAAAGATCTGAGTCGAAACAAGGCCCCCGGAATAGACAACATTCCATTGGAACTACTGACGGCCTTGGGAGAGCCAGTCATGACAAAACTCTACCATCTGGTGAGCAAGATGTATGAAACAGGCGAAATACCCTCAGACTTCAAGAAGAATATAATAATTCCAATCCCAAAGAAAGCAGGTGTTGACAGATGTGAAAATTACCGAACAATTAGGTTAATAAGCCACAGCTGCAAAATACTAACACGAATTTTTTACAGACGAATGGAAAAACTAGTAGAAGCCGACCTCGGGGAAGATCAGTTTGGATTCCGTAGAAATACTGGAACACGTGAGGCAATACCGACCTTACGACTTATCTTAGAAGAAAGATTAATGAAAGGCAAACCTACGATTCTAGCATTTGTAAACTTAGAGAAAGCTTTTGACAATGTTGACTGGAATACTCTCTTTCAAATTCTAAAGGTGGCAGGGGTAAAATACAGGAAGCGAAAGGCTATTTACAATTTGTACAGAAACCAGATGGTAGTTATAAGAGTCGAGGGACATGAAAGGGAATCAGTGGGTGGGAAGGGAGTAAGACAGGGTTGTAGCCTCTCCCCGATGTTATTCAATCTGTATATTGAGCAAGCAGTAAAGGAAACAAAAGAAAAATTCGGAGTAGGTATTAAAATCCATGGAGAAGAAATAAAAACTTTGAGGTTCGCCAATGACATTGTAATTCTGTCAGAGACAGCAAAGGACTTGGAAGAGCAGTTGAACGGAATGGATGGTGTCTTGAAGGGAGGATATAAGATGAACATCAACAAAAGCAAAACGAGGATAATGGAATGTAGTCGAATTAAGTCGGGTGATGTTGAGGGTATTAGATTAGGAAATGAGACGCTTAAAGTAGTAAAGGAGTTTTGCTATTTGGGGAGCAAAATAACTGATGATGGTCGAAGTAGAGAGGATATAAAATGTAGACTGGCAATGGCAAGGAAATCGTTTCTGAAGAAGAGAAATTTGTTAACATCGAGTATAGCTTCAAGTGTCAGGAAGTCATTTCTGAAAGTATTTGTATGGAATGTAGCCATGTATGGAAGTGAAACATGGACGGTTAATAGTTTGGACAAGAAGAGAATAGAAGCTTTCGAAATGTGGTGCTACAGAAGATTGCTGCAAATTAGATGGGTAGATCACATAACTAATGAGGAAGTATTGAATAGGATTGGGGAGAAGAGAAGTTTGTGGCACAACTTGACCAGAAGAAGGGATCGGTTGGTAGGACATGTTCTGAAGCATCAAGGGATCACCAATTTAGTATTGGAGGGCAGCGTGGAGGGTAAAAATCGTAGGGGGAGACCAAGAGATGAATACACTAAGCAGATTCAGAAGGATGTAGGTTGCAGTAGGTACTGGGAGATGAAGAAGCTCGCACAGGATAGAGTAGCATGGAGAGCTGCATCAAACCAGTCTCGGGACTGAAGACCACAACAACAACAACATGGTATACATCTGCTACATCATTCATAACATCGTGGACAGCTAATTCCATTTTGTGGTTCATACAATGAACGACAATTAAATCCTTATGTGAATGACTACGCAGTAGATCGGCTACGCCTTTGTAAGGGGCAAGTATTGTTGAGGCACCATCTGGTGTGATACCTACAAGGTGTTTCTTTATTACATAATTTGTAATGCCATACTTTTCAAGAGCTGCTAACAGTGTGCTGAAAATGCATTCTCCTGTCCCACTTTCTAATTCAACAATGTCAAAAAAATAATTGCAAGCAATTCCCTCAAAGGGCAAACGTAAATATATTATTAAACAAGTTTTATTGGAAACTGTTGTACTTTCGTCCATCATGATACTGAAGTTTCTTCCCGATTCTACAAGGAAGTGAGCAAGATTCTTTTTCATTTCTTCTCCTACGAACATAATGATATTTCGGCATGCATGGTCAGAATGAAGCATATTACCGACTGATAAACCATTAAGGTTTTGTAGTTCGATTACTGCAGGATACGATTTGAATGATAATTTCTGTTTAGCTATTACATATGCAGATCTGAACAACGAAGCAGTTGCGATTACTTTTTCTTGATGCTGCTTTCCCCACAACTTTGCATTTCAGTGACGCATTTTTGTAAACTTTTCTTCTCTTTTATACTCGTGTTTTCTACGCACTTCATGTGTGATTTACACTTTGCATGATCCCCGAGTTTATCATTTATTTTTTTGGCGTTATTAGCAGAAACACCAGCTAAAAACGCGTTATCGATACGCACACGTTCACTGCTTTCCACCTTAAGTTCACAAACTTGTAAACACACTGTGCATATTACTAAGTTTTTGTCATTTACGGGCAGCCATACATTAGTCTTTTGCCAGTTTTGAAAACGTGATAAGGTAACACAATTTCCTACTATAATTCCAAGAGTACTGTTACTCCCATTCCTACCTTGAGACGTGTCACAGTTTTCAGTCACCGGAGATTCAGTCTCTTCCCCTGTATTAGCACCATCATTACCGTTTTCTTTTTTACATTCACTGGCTATTTTAACTCTTTTTAGCACATCTGTTAGTATCCTGACTGTCACGGTTTGTACACGTATCAGGTAATGCACTGCTCTTAAGGAAATCAGAAATTTTCCTTTGTTTGAATGACATCCTGAAATTCCTTATTTCTTACAGGCCCGGACGCACTCAACTCACTAATGAAGCTACTGAAGCGGGAACGTGTGAAGATCGCCGTGTGTTTGGCGGACGCGCGGCAAAGAACGAACGGCACCAATTAATTTGGAGTACGCGATGCTGGGGAGCCTGTGTTAAGCTTCACCCACGTGGTTCGCGGCTAGCGAAGTCAGACTGTCCGATCCCGTCTGACCAGTACCGTTGCTCACTTCGCACCACTTTGTGCTTTCGTCCCTGTTAGTCCGCGTCATACCGTTGCCAAAAGGTGGGCTAACGGTAAATGTTCGCACAGGTACCGGGCCGGTCGCCACCCTGTGTCAGGGCCCGGGGTGGGAATTTCAGCCCCCCAGCTCACCCAACTCTGCGGTACGACTGCTACGGTATCACTGCCACACTACTTCCCTCACAAGCTCGCAAGTAAACGGATGACGCATCTTAGACGAAAGCAACAATGACAACATGTTAATGATGATTTAGTTCTAAATGTTTTGAAATGCTTAACTACTACATAACACTTTTTCAAAATTAATAAGCAAACATATTAATATTATTAATAGTAAGACTGTATTAAAAACTTTCAGTGTTCGGCTCCACAAATTTAAATTATATTTAAAGATTTACTCCAGTGCATGGGAAATAAACATCCCAGGTTGGGATGCATAAACTAAAACCAGAGGAGGGGATGGGCTGATGCAGATTGGGGGAAATCCCCCTCCCATCCCCCTCCCCCCCATCCCCCCCCCCCCGTCCCCCTGCAAATCGCACACTGCCCATATGACAATTTACACCTGCAGTGGGATGAAATTTGTAGTCTAGCATATGACATGTTTGCTAGATATCATGTTTCTTACTATGAAAGTGCTGAAGAAGGGGTTGTCTACTCAGTCCACAGAAGCCATCACCGGTCATCGTAATAGGCCGCTCGAAACACAACGAGATAATTACATCTGCACCAGATGTACGTATTGAATTTAAATCTTCTGCAAATTTCCTGGAACACACTGCCATGTATGCTCTAGTTCCACATGACTGTGTGATCAACTACCGCCCGCTCACAGGCGTTGTGCAACGAGCTGTATAAATGAACAGGTGCTGTGCCATACCTAGAGCATTCCACAATGGCATCTCAAGGTGTAAACATCATTGCAGACGCTCAGGGTTTCTATGATGGTGAGTGTAGACAGTTCATATTTAAAGATGTTCCATTCGTAGTGTACAGAGAAGATGCCGTAATAATAGACATTCTCAGCAAACAAAGTGTCACCGAGGTCTTTCAAGGATGTGAAGTGCGTTGGAATTCACTGAGATGATCCTGGTATGCCATATAACGATATGGTGATGTCACGTCTACTATTCAACCACACAGATACCGTTATCTACGTGAAGGGGTAGGAGAAGATCTCGTGAATGCATCGAATCCTCATGTTTGTTGCTGTTCAAGACTTGTAATTCTACGGGTGCCCTGCTCTCCATTGACTCAAGAAGAAGAAGAAGAAGAAGAAGAAGATGTAAAATTACTTTTAGGCTGGATGAAAAATAAATTATTTTTTATTTTACAACCTCTGTGTTCTTTTTTCAACCCTGTTCCAGCTTTGACAGTGTTCATTTTTAACCAGATACTACGTCTGTGAGTTTCTTCAAGCACCAGAGATATAATTTTAGACATGTGTGCTATATGCCTTTGGAAGTGGACACGGTCACATGCCTCCTGCTCCCATAACCCAATTCGGGCTGCACGATAGGGATAATTCCACGCAGCCATTCTGTATATTTTGCTATCATCCATCTTAAACTAGGTCTCCTTTATAGCACTCACTCTTCAACAAAATTAATGTCATTTTTGAACAGACAGCCTTATATATATATATATATATATATATATATATATATATATATATGCAGGGTGAGTCACCTAACGTTACCGCTCGATGTATTTCGTAAACCACATCAAATACTGACGAACCGATTCCAAATACCGAACGTGAGGAGAGGGGCTAATGTAATTGTTTAATACAAACCATAGAAAAATGCACGGAAGTATGTTTTTTAACACTGACCTACGTTTTTTTAAATGGAACCACGTTAGTTTTGTTAGCACATCTGAAGATATAAACAAATACGTAATCAGTGCCGTTTGTTGCATTGTAAAATGTTAATTACACCCGGAGATATTGTAACCTAAAGTTGACCCTTGAAACATCCGACGTTCAGTTGCGTGTTGTAACAAACACGGACCACGGTCGGCGAGCAGCATCTGCAGGGACATGTTTACGATGACGACCGTGTTTACGAGTGTGGCTGTAGTGCACTGTTGTGATTTGGTCTAGCTGTCGCAGTGTCCGCATGTAGCGCTTGCTGCTATTGTTATTCTGCATTCGTCTCCGCACGCAGACCAACTGTAGTACACCGTGTTACCAGACGTCTGTGATAGTGTAGTGTTGTAGGAACTGTGACCATGGTGTATTCGAACTCTGAAACGGTGGAGATGATACTCATCTATGGCGAGTGTCGACGAAATGCAGCTGAAGCCTGCAGGGTGTATGCAGAACGGTACCAGGACAGAGAGCATCCAACGTGCCGCACATTGCTTAACATCTACCTCCAACTGTATGCAACAGGTATGGTCGTAGCACGCAAACGGGTCCGTAACAGGCCCGTCACAGGAGAAGCGGGTGCAGTTGATGTGTTAGCTGCTGTTGCCATGAATCCACACATGAGTACACGGGACATTGCGAGAGCCGGTGGACTGAGTCAAAGTAGTGTCATGCGCATACTGCATCGTCACCGCTTTCACACGTTTCATGTGTCGCTACATCAGCAATTACATGGTGATGACTTTAATCATCGAGTGCAATTCTGTCAATGGGCATTAGCAGAGAATGCGTTGCAGTTCTACCTGTTTACCGATGAAGCGGGTTTCACAAACCACGGGGCAGTGAATCTACAGAACATGCATTACTGGTCCGTGGACAATCCTCGCTGGCTCAGACAGGTAGAGCGACAGCGACCGTGGACTGTAAATGTATGGTGCGGAATCATTGGCGACCACCTCATTGGTCCTCACTTCATTGCAGGGGCCCAAACAGCTGCAACATACATCGCGTTTCTACAGAATGGCCTGCCAACGTTGCTCGAAAATGTCCCACTGGAAACGCGTCAACGTATGTGGTATCAGCATGATGGTACACCCGCACATTCCGCAATTAACACTAGGCTGACCCTTGACAGGATGTTCGACGGGCGTTTCATAGGACGTGGAGGCCACATAAATTGGCCAGCCCGTTCTCCTGATCTTACACCTCTGGACTTCTTTCTGTGGGGTACGTTAAAGGAGAATGTGTACCGTGATGAGCCTACAACCCCAGAGGATATGAAACAACGTATTGTGGCAGCCTGCGGCGACATTACTCCAGATGTACTGCGGCGTGTACGACATTCATTACGCCAGAGATTGCAATTGTGTGCAGCAAATGATGGCCACCACATTGAACATCTATTGGCCTGACATGTCGGGACACACTCTATTCCACTCCGTAATTGAAAACGGAAACCACGTGTGTACGTGTACCTCACCCCTCATGGTAATGTACATGTGCGTCAGTGAAAAATACCAATAAAAAAGTGTTAGCATGTGGACGTAATGTGCTGTTCCAGTCTCTTCTGTACCTAAGGTCCATCACCGTTCCCTTTGGATCCCTACGAAATTCGGTGCTCTCCGATTCAGACGATCGAACAGCGGAGGAGTGGTACTCAAGCGTCAACTTTAGGTTACAATATCTCCAGATGTAATTAACATTTTACAATGCAACAAACGGCACTGATTACGTATTTGTTTATATGTTCAGATGTGCTAACAAAACTAACGAGGTTCCATTTAAAAAAACGTAGGTTTGTGTTAAAAAACGTGCTACCGTCCATTTTTTTATGGTTTGTATTAACCAATTACACTAGCCCCTCTCCTCACGTTCGGTCTGTGGAATCGATTCGTCAGTATTTGATGTGGTTTTCGAAATATATCCAGCGGTAATGTTAGGTGACTCACCCTATATAGCGTTATATATACACTCCTGGAAATGGAAAAAAGAACACATTGACACCGGTGTGTCAGACCCACCATACTTGCTCCGGACACTGCGAGAGGGCTGTACAAGCAATGATCACACGCACGGCACAGCGGACACACCAGGAACCGCGGTGTTGGCCGTCGAATGGCGCTAGCTGCGCAGCATTTGTGCACCGCCGCCGTCAGTGTCAGCCAGTTTGCCGTGGCATACGGAGCTCCATGGCAGTCTTTAACACTGGTAGCATGCCGCGACAGCGTGGACGTGAACCGTATGTGCAGTTGACGGACTTTGAGCGAGGGCGTATAGTGGGCATGCGGGAGGACGGGTGGACGTATCGCCGAATTGCTCAACACGTGGGGCGTGAGGTCTCCACAGTACATCGATGTTGTCGCCAGTGGTCGGCGGAAGGTGAACGTGCCCGTCGACCTGGGACCGGACCGCAGCGACGCACGGATGCACGCCAAGACCGTAGGATCCTACGCAGTGCCGTAGGGGACCGCACCGCCACTTCCCAGCAAATTAGGGACACTGTTGCTCCTGGGGTATCGGCGAGGACCATTCGCAACCGTCTCCATGAAGCTGGGCTACGGTCCCGCACACCGTTAGGCCGTCTTCCGCTCATGCCCCAACATCGTGCAGCCCGCCTCCAGTGGTGTCGCGACAGGCGTGAATGGAGGGACGAATGGAGACGTGTCGTCTTCAGCGATGAGAGTCGCTTCTGCCTTGGTGCCAATGATGGTCGTATGCGTGTTTGGCGCCGTGCAGGTGAGCGCCACAATCAGGACTGCATACGACCGAGGCACACAGGGCCAACACCCGGCATCATGGTGTGGGGAGCGATCTCCTACACTGGCCGTACACCACTGGTGATCGTCGAGGGGACACTGAATAGTGCACGGTACATCCAAACCGTCATCGAACCCATCGTTCTACCATTCCTAGACCGGCAAGGGAACTTGCTGTTCCAACAGGACAATGCACGTCCGCATGTATCCCGTGCCACCCAACGTGCTCTAGAAGGTGTAAGTCAACTACCCTGGCCAGCAAGATCTCCGGATCTGTCCCCCATTGAGCATGTTTGGGACTGGATGCAGCGTCGTCTCACGCGGTCTGCACGTCCAGCACGAACGCTGGTCCAACTGAGGCGCCAGGTGGAAATGGCATGGCAAGCCGTTCCACAGGACTACATCCAGCATCTCTACGATCGTCTCCATGGGAGAATAGCAGCCTGCATTGCTGCGAAAGGTGGATATACATTGTACTAGTGCCGACATTGTGCATGCTCTGTTGCCTGTGTCTATGTGCCTGTGGTTCTGTCAGTGTGATCATGTGATGTATCTGACCCCAGGAATGTGTCAATAAAGTTTCCCCTTCCTGGGACAATGAATTCACGGTGTTCTTATTTCAATTTCCAGGAGTGTATATATATAACGCTACAGGGGACAGGATTCATGTAAATACTGACGACAAAGACGTATAGTGACAAATTTTTTTCGTTTATTCAGTTGACACAAGTATAACATACTTCTTGAGGTACAATATAATTCTTGAGGCACAATGTAGTTTTTGAGGTACGATATAGTATTCTTGAGGTACAATTTCACTCTTATATTCCAGTTCAGATACTTTTACCTTACATACTACAAAATCAAGAATATTTTTTTACAGTTTTTTTCCAATAACACTGGAAATTTTTTTAAAATCTACTCTAAAAACTAATGTGGAGATACTTTCTTTACTACAACTAAATTCCACAGTCCCAGTAGCATAGCCTTTACAGTAATTCTGGTCGACTGTGCTCACTTAGAATCTAAATTGAACAGCCCCAATAGTAAAGATTTTTACAATAGCAATTCTGATGGACTCTGAGCTACATAGATATATATACACTTAAAAACTATTGTAACTTAGATGGCTAACGGCAGGTGAAAAACCTAAAAAATTATTCCATTTACCAGACCCACATGGTGCTTAGAAATATATGTTGACAGTCTGCACATGCATTGCTTATGAACAAATAAATAAATATAAACATATATTTTTGTGTTTATGGTTTTTAATATTTTTGTTTATCCTTTTTTAACATTTTTCTCTCACACACATGGTGTGCATAAAAATACATTTTTCTTTTACTTTTTTATATTTTTTTCCACACTTGGCCCATGTGTGTATATACACTTGAATCCAGTATACACAAATATTTACACGACACACACACACACACACACACACACACACACGCACACACACACACACACACACACACACACACACACACACACACACACAAAATTACTTACACTATGAAATAGGGTTCTACTACTGCTCTGCAGACACACTCTCTCTCTCCCTCATTCTCTCACTCTCACTCAATCAGAGTCTACCATCCCTTCTCTTGCTAAACATGAGTAGTGTGTGAGTATCGGAGAGTTTCAGTCCCCTCATCACAAATGAGCCCTTTATCATCATAATATGACAGGCCGATTTTAGACTACACCACAGTGTACACCTCATGTGCTCTCGACTGGATACTGGTCTGTCGTACCATATCAGGCAGCTGTAGTGAAGCACCATGAACACCACTGCACAGGCACCGCTTATAGTCTTCGATAGAGAGGACTCTCAATGCCATACGATGCGCATCCTTATCCCACTTCTGGGTGGCACCTTCCAATGGGCTGGCCGAAGTGGCTGAGCAGCTCAAGACGCTACCGTCTGGAACCGCGAGACCGCTATGGTCACAGGTTCGAATCCTGCCTCGGGCATGGATGTGTGTGAAGTCCTTAGGTTAGTTAGGTTTAAGTAGTTCTAAGTTCTAGGGGACTGATGACCTTAGAAGTTAAGTCCCATAGTGCTCAGAGCCATTTGAACCATTTGGAACCTTCCAGTGCGGGAGTGCATGCATGTTTGATCACAGACCTACAAACTCCACATTTGGCAATCCATTCGCCTCGTCCTTCATAAGGGTGATAACCCTCTTATTCTGTGGGACATCAGTTTTGGGGTGGAGCCTTCTTGTGGAACTCGCTCTAGACAGAGCGGCAAATAGGCGTGTGCATCATGCAAACTAATAGGGTATTTGAGTTCTGCCTCCACCACAGGCCTTACATCAGAATCAGCTGCCACACCCCCCATGATTTTTCCACGTAATCCCTTGCATTCGTCTTCGGTCACCCATGATTGCTGCTGGCGTGTCCATATAAGTTAATTATGCCCAGATACATTATGTAACTTGAATCAAGGAATACATCGAACGTGTCACTCATCCGTGAGCTGTTAGCCTTCACGTGCCTATGGACACATTGGCAAAGTCCTCCCATGGATCCCACGCTGAAAGAAAAGAAGCATGTCAGTTTTGGTCAATAATTCAACACTGCACTTCGTTTTCTTGAGCACTGCGTCCCAAGATGACCCAGGTGCCGTGTAATAAAAGATGGGATTCAAACAGTATGTGACCATGCATAGACTTCAGAATTTCTCAAAAACTTCTGCAAGAAAGCACACAGTTGTGTCCACGTAAAGTTGTACGTCCTCTCCTAAAGTGGACATTTTGAATTCTTACCAGACTTTTGTGGCAAGCTCATACCTTGCATCCATTATGGCGTTGCCTGTAAGATTTCTGGAGAATGCCGTTATGTTGGGTAGTTTGCTTTCATTGAATTTCGCCATGTTATCCACATACTCGTAAGGTAAAAACCCTTCCTAGTCACAAGCTGAAATGTGTCCTGGTCGGGAAATGCAGCTTGAGGCAGAGATTCAATGACTTTTAGGAGTGTTGCCTGAAGAAACGTAGCCTATCAAGGAAGTGGAGCATAATTTTTGGCGTCATTCATTTGGAAGATGAAATGCATTTCTCGATGTTCTCATGTACAAAACTGATCTGATTCTACTCCCAACCACAACCAGACAAGTGCTCAACTAGACAGTGAGCGTCATACCCACTTAAATTATGGAAGAAAATGGGTATGTGCCTTGGTAGCTGGTACTTCAAATTGCACACAGAACTGTCAGTGGTATTTATGAGGAGCTCCCACTTTTCTGTCTAACGGCAGCTCACAGATATAGCAGTCAACTGCATTATTATACAAATCATCATTCTCCTCCGATTGGGTCAAGGGGAACGTTGTCGCTGTAAAGCTTATCAACATCCAATGAAAGTCTTTCGAGCTCATTGAGCAGTCAAACCACAGGATTACCCCTGACATAAGATTTGTGGTCGTTAAGACTCGAATCATAGAATAATATTACTGGTATTTAAAAAAATTTAATATTATGTTAACCACTTTTGCTGCTGGCAATTCTTCTGAAATGCGAAAATAGTGCATAGAAAATTTTTACTTCTTTATGATGGAATTATATTTCGCAAACCAGCATCATATTCCCTAATCAGACCGACAAGAACGTTGACTGAGGGCATTGTTTAAAGGCCAATCATCGATCTCAAAATTATGCAGTTTGTGTAAGTATTGGAGCAAGGGGGACACGAGGACTCTCTGCATTGTTGCCAGATGCATTCAAGATGCCAGCAGTGACGTTATCCAAGATGGTGTCATGTAGACTTGGCAACAGCGCATGGCCTCATCCAAGATGGCAGCCATGACGTCATTCAAGATGACGGATTTCGGCACGAAGTTTGAATTTTGGTGCCTCACCCCCCTCCCCAAGAAAAATGGTGGGAAGTTCAAATTCCAACAGGATAATGCACCGCAACTATGGTTATCTCTACTAAGGTCAGAAAATCGCGGGAAGATAGCTCACTTGGCCTACCTCCACTAACCTAAGTCACCCTACTGCCACCTCTTCCTATGAACTGGCACCAAGTTTGAATTTTAGCAGTAAACAAAGGTTAATTTGCATATCTCTACTAAGCTAAGAAAATGGCGTGAAAGAAATGGCACTTTATGTAACATCAGTCACCTAACCACCACCTACTCCTAAGGAATTGTGGGGAAAGGACCTGCAAATAATTCTTTATTTAATCATTTTCATGCAGTAGGGCCATCCAGTGTGTTCACCATGAGACCTAGTGTACATGGTCACCACCAGAGGTTGCTCCCATCTGTCATGTAATCCAAGATGACGGCAAACAGTGCATTCACCAAGAGCTCCAGACTCTAACTGACATAGTACACAGTACCAGCACCAGAGGGCGCTGTTGTATGTGACGTCATCTGATGATGCGACTATCGTTATTCAAGATGGCGACATACATTGTGGTCACCACGAGGCCTAGTACATATTGACACCATCACAGAGTGCTACTGTGGAGTTAAAATGAAGTTTCGCAAATGCCACACCCACCTACACTTGGAAGGAAATACCATTATCCTCAACCAACCACCACGTCCCCTTACCAACCCATGTTGTTGGGCTAATGTAACGTGTACTAATGTGTACTAAAGTGTACTAATGTGCACTAACTTGAACTAATGTGTCTATGATGGACATAAGTTTTTATTTTGAAAGCAATGACTTCACCACGAGACCTTGGCTCCAACTGACCTAGTACACATTACTGCCACTTGAGGGTACTGTCATCCCTCCTGTGACCTAATCCCAGATGGTGGCCTGTATGGGTAAAATGGTGCTAAAATGACTCAGGTTGTGCTGGGCTGCTGAGGAGACTAAGGAAGCAGCGCACTCTATTTATTTTGGAAAATTTTATTTAGCGATGTAATATATTTGTCACACTGACACAAAACACTCGCCCTTACATGCTTGGGGTCAGAGTACACAGTCTGCAGACACGCAAATAACTCCTAATTTTCCCGAATAATTTCAGTACAGACCTGAAAACTGATGTTAAATAATTCTGCACAGTGATGTGTAGAAACACTCAGTACTCATAAACTGTCCAAATAACGGATATCACAGCCTACAGACCTGCTCACAAATTAATGCAATCAATGTGGGCAGGCAGCTCCTGCCACCCCCTGTAAAGTAGAGTGCAGAGGAGATTAGCCGCAACCCTCGCTAAGTGACGCAGCTGTCAGCTGTCAAACCACACACAGCTACCCTCAAGCATGAGGTGGCCACATCCCTTACACACTTGACACCTGACAAATTCCTATCCACATACGTGTTCACCTGAACACTGGTGCAGACGCCCCCGGGGCGCGCACAGCCGCGAATCGACGCCAGATGCATGTAAAGTTCCCCCTAACGGAACATATGAGGTGCGTTCAGCCATGCATACCCACGAAATGTCTGCGTAGCGACTCGCCATCTAAAATTTGCTCAATGTTATTCTTATGTCACATGGCTTTATAAAAAATAACAGCCAGGTCGACCTCTCAGCAATTGTATACTGTCCCAGAAACAGTTAACGCTCGCTTTCTTCACGTCTCAGTTTGTATGTACAGAAATTCTTGCACTAACAGAACCTGTTCTTGAAAATAATGCCTAATGCACTCTTCCCAGCGCTCCAAACGTGATTCCCTTCTTGCTCTCAACATATGCAAATGTTCTCACCGCTATGTAGAGGTTCCTATATCCCAGTACAAAGGATGTGAACGAATAGAGCATTATGATTCGCTCTTATCGAATTTACCTGTAGAATTACTGATGCCACCGTTATCGAAGCTCCTCAGCCTTTTTTTCCTTCTGCGTACAAGACATTCAGCGGTTATTTTACACAGATCAACATATTACAACGACAACTAAACGTCGCAAAGCGCCATACATATCGCCAAACACGGGAAGACTCTTACTCAATCACACTGCTCCCTCACCGAGGACAGGAGCTTGAATATTAGAATGTGAAACCGACCTACGACCCATCAATATATCACTCCGTAGCCTACATAACGTCAAATACGTGAAGAATCCTACTCAATTACTGTGCTCCCCCACCCAGGACAGGAGCTTGAATATTCATGCGCAAAACCGAGCTCCAACTCAGCAATATATCACCGTGTACTGTGTCGATGTAGTAAACATACAGTTCATATCCTCTGCCAAACAAAATCATCCCTTTTACATCATAGCACCCTCAGTGGACCAAAGTCACACTCAGAACTGTTCTACAAATTCGCGATCGTTATCCCTCGACACAAATGCGTTACTGTTTCTAATCCGAACCTGCTTCCCTGCTTCCTCGCTTTTCTACTCACATCTCCAGACTCGGGGATTACAAGGACATGCCCATTTTCACCATAATATTATACCACCTTGTGATCATCCCTCCGGAATTATGGCTTCTGGTGCTCAGTTTGTCACACTGCAGGTACTGGTGTATGTCCCGTATTAAAGTTTTGGCTCACTGGCATGTGTATTGGCCCAGCATCGATGACGATGTTGAGTGCCTTGTCCATGGGTGCACTGTGTGTGCGCATCACCAGGCAAGCAAGTCCCCCTCAGTCGTTTACACCCTGGCCTGTGCCTCGCCGGCCCTGGGATCGCATCCATGTGGACTTTGCGGGCCGTTTTTGGGGTCCATGTGGTTACTCATCGTCGATGCCTACTCCAAACACCCATAAGTTGTCCGCATGAGATCCACCACCACAGAGGCCCTGGCCCAGGTTCTCACCACTGATGGCCGCCCACACATGTCGGTCTCCAAAATGGTCCCCAATTCACGGCGTCCTCCTTCCACGACTTCTGTGAGGCCATTGGTATCAAACATATCCGTAGCCCCCCTTTCCACCCTTTGTCCAATGGCGAGGCAGAGAGGCCAACCATGTCGGCCCTCACCCTGTTTTTGAGAACCTATCGCACTACGCCAATTGACGGATGCAGTCTGGCAGAGCTCCTCCGTGGGCGACAGCCGCGGCCCCTGCTCCATTTGCTGCTGCCGCCCTCCTCCTGCCCCCACTCCCGGCCCTCGCAGCGGTATACACCTGGCACGGCCGTGTGGCCCCGCGAGTACGGGCACAAGGCAGATTGGACACCCGCCACGGTCGTCGCGGCCCGTGGGCGGCGTGTTAAGTCAGTGCAGACGTCGAAATGGTTGGAGCGCCGCCATCATAATCAGCTCCGCCCTCGTGCTGCCACGGACTCGGGCCGCCGCCTCCTTCCCTACCTCCTTTGGGTACGGACAGAGACCTCCTGTCACCGTCCCAGCCCCCGGTTGCCGTCTCTCCGCGGGCCTGCCGCCGGCCCTCTCAGCCTCTGGGTGGATCGGCGGCTCCATCCCCTGCCCTGGACTCTGGATCGGCTGTCACGGATACCTCGGGGGTCCCTTCCTCCACGCCATTTGCGGTTGATACGCCCAGTTCCTCTTGCCACTGCCGCCCACCTCGGCACCGTCCGCGGCGTTTCCGCCCCCACGCGCAAGTTTCAGGGGGGAGGGATCTGGCACCGCGCGCCGCGGAATTTGAATCCGCGCCAGACGTCGTGGACGTCGAAGACACGTAGAGGTCTCTGCACCGACGCGCCGTAAACTGTGGCGGCGCTCGCCTCCTGGCCCGCTTTTAGTGTGAGGGCGCCACAGTGGAACATGTGATTCCAGCGGCCAAAAGCGGGGCCCCCGATAGCGTACTTAAGCGCTTGCCTTTCGCTGAGCCAGGAAGTCTAATCTCGAGTATGTCTGTTGACACATCGCCTCTTGTTAGGCAGCTTACTGACTTGATCTGTGTACGACTGGACGTGTTTGTTAGGTTTTCTTGTGAATCTGTTGTTCGATCTTATGGTTGTTTGTTCTGTCCTTCGTTGGTCGTGTCCCTCCTCTCCCGTTGTGCTGTTGTCCGCGGGTCACGCCGCGCTTTACGTCATTTCTACCCCGAGACCGTCCCGGTCGCAGTTACAACACCTGCGGTCACCGCAAGGAGCTCTCTTGGGAGTCCAGTAGTTTGTATCCGATGCACCAGTTTTACTGTAACTCTCGATAACTCCCAGTAAGAACGCGAAAGAGAAATTTCGTCGCAATTGAGGAAAACAAGATCCATTCGGTCTTTTTCCGAAAAGAAAAACTCGGCTGAGTTCGCCGTATTAAACCACTCCTGGAAATCCATATAGTTTGTAGTTGAAACAGCGTGCGTCTGCCTGTGACACTCGAACTATCTCAGTAAGGATGGGACATAGAAATTGTGTCGCGATTAAAAACTACAGGCCACATGCAGGCCTTTCTCAGGGAGACTAACACGGCTACTATCACCCCATGGAGCACTGTTGGGAGTCCAGTAGTTTGTATCCGATGCTCCACTGCCCACTTACTGTAACCCTCGAACACTCCCAGCAAGCACGCGACACAGACATTTCGCCGCAATGGAAACGAACGTGCTACACGCCTGCTGCACTCGCTGTATTGCACCTCTCCTGGGAGTCCAACAGTTTGTAGCTGATGCAGCACTGCTGCTCACTGTAACCCTCAAACCATCCCAGTAAGCATGCGACATAGAAATTGCGTCGCGATTCAAAACTACAGGCTCCATGCCGACTTTTTCCAAGAGACTAAGGCGGGTGCAGTCACCGCATGGAGCCTCTTTTGGAAGTTCAGTAGTTTGTATCCGACGCACCACTGCCCGTTTACTGTAACCCTCGAACACGACCAGTAATGATGCGACATAGAAATTGCGTCGCAATTGAAAACAACAGGATGCATGCCGTCTTTTTCCGAAGAGAAAAACGTGGCAGCGATTGCCGTATTGAACCTGTTCTGGGAGTCCAATTGTTTGTAGCTGCTGCATGCACTGCTGCTCACTGTGTATGTAAGCTGTATGAACAAAATATTAATCACATTAACTAACAGTAAACACTCAAAAGATGACGTAAATGTATTTTTGAAATGGTTTGTCTTCTGTAATGCTGATACTGCTGGTCACGGTCAGTTTTGCCCAATACTATGTGCTCTGGCCATGCTGCACCTGCTGCTATCTTCCTGACATTAGAAAATGGCAACAGTGAGCATCTGTAAGTAGTGATTCTACGCATGTTATGCCTCATTGTTTCAGTTTTTGCCGCTCGGTGGCACCATAGTTGGGTCGCAGTAGTGTCGTTTGGAGAGAAGTTTAAAAACGTCCAAGTTGGCAGGCAGTAGCAAATACAAAAGTTAGAAGGAGATTCAAAACAAACCTGCTTCTCGGCGTACTATAATGCAGAAAATTTAGAAGTCAAAGTTTGCAGATGGCAGTAAATTCAAGTAAATTAAAGATTTCAATGTTGGGAAATTTAAAAAGAACTGCTGGGAAATTAAAAAATCCAACTAGCTGAGTTAAGTATTATACCGCAGCACCCCTCCTTTCATTTCCCAACTAACGACAGCGAATTATTGAAAGAATGCATCCTGTCAATGTAGTTTTTAAAATACTCACCCCTCCCCTCTCCCCTCTTCACTTCCCCCACACCTCCACCCACCTCTCTGCCCTCCTCTTCTCATCTTCACCAAAGTGCAGTACAGTGCTGCTCATCTCCAGTGCAATATTAAAATACCAAGATGACGAAAACAGAGTAATTATCTGGCTTATACCCTCTCCTCCCTTTCCTCTTTCCAAGCAATGAGAGTGTAATATTAACAAATAGCCCAGCTGTGATAACGGGAAATTTAAAACACTTTTCCCCTCCCCTTTTTCTGTATTTCCATACAATCATATCACCTTATTAAAAGTCCAAGATGATCTAAGAAGACCAATTGTGTGGTTTATAATCAGAGTCCGTTTCTTCTCAACCACTCATAGTGCAATATTAACAACCCAAGATGATGAAAATAGACCACCTGTGAGCCTTATACCCCAAATCTCCTTCAGTAAAAGCTAGAGTGTACATTAAACATAATAGTAAACGGGGAACGCTAGACGACGACACACTAAACACTAAACGATAGATGCTAAGTAGTGAACACTAAATGGTAAATACTAAACGCTAAATAGCAAACTTTAAACTCTAAACGGTGAATGCTCAACAGTTGACAGTCGACGTCAACCACCTAATGGTGAAAGCTAAACACCACACACTGAACGCAAAATGGTGAATGCCATAAAGTAAGCACTGACTGCCTAAAGGTATTTGATAACAATAAACGCTAAATGTCTAATGCTAATCGCCTAACAGCAATTGATAAACAACAAGAGCCCAATTCTTTATGGTGAATGGTAAATACTAACCACTTAACAGTAAACCATAAATGCTATATGATGAACGCTAAGAGTCTAATGGGAAACGCTAAATGGGAAATGCTAAATGGTAAACACGAGATGCTTAATGGTGAATGCTAATCTCAAGTGCAATATGCAAATATATTACAAATGTCTACGAAAAGTTGTGACGGATAAAGATATTGTTTAGCTGAATCAGTGTATGAAAAGTGAAATATGATTGTCAATCCAAGTAGACCTCCGGTATAATGTTAAAAAGTGATTCCAAGGACTACATTATGCATCATTGACATACAAACATATCTCTGTATTTCTCACATCATTAAGTGCTGTACACTTTACCGTTGTCTCTCTTTGAAAGTAATCATTTCTTTTCTCACACACAACAACATCAAAATTACTTTATTTTTTAATATATTGCAGACGAACAAGGGATGGGAGCATAGTATTTAAACAATTTTAAAATGGTGTCAAATTATAATATTTCCGACGTATGAGTACACTTCCTTCTACTGTCCTCCCTACATACATTCAGCCACAGTTTAGTGTTGAAAGATAAAGATTTTCACCATATCCTTTCAGAGTCCATAATACTCATCATTTCCGTCATAAAAGTGGTGCCATGTTACATTATTTACATATGCAGTTATATCTGTGACATAATATTAATGTGATGTCATTGTTTTTGTATCCCGCTTGGAAGGCGGCGCGTGGCTCTACTCCTTAAAACTGACAAAGAGGCCGAATGAAAGGAAGCGAGTAGGAGCAGGGGTGGTAAAGTACGTCGGTACTGCAAGTAAAGTAAAAGAAGTTTTCACTGGTGCATGAAAATATACAAGTGAATATGTATCTTTGGTACAAATGAGCACGTAGGTGCGAAGCCAAAGTCCGGATAAGAAAATCTCCATAGTAAGCTAAGCTGAACCGATGGTTCTCGGCCGCCTGCTCTTCATGAACTGGGTGAAAGTGGAGCGGCGCTCGAGGAGCTGCACAGCGTCTCCTAGATGGCGCTGTCGTCCGTGTAGATCGTCCGCTCTCGTAGTGCCAACCTACACTGTGGCATCGGAACTGTCGATACCACAAATGTCAAAGTTATACATTATTTACTTCTCGCTAAAGATCAAAATGTCTCCAAGGCCAAATGTTATATATATGCATACATATATCTCTGTGTTAAGTATGTCAAATGCTGCGACCTCTGGTAATCATTTCTCTCTGCCTCCTTCTTGCTCACACATATCTTGGTACTTCATATATCAAACACAACTAGGCTCCTTAAACACACATGTGATCAGTAATAAGTTCTGGTTGGTTTTACAGAAGTTGCAATAAATTTTCCATGAAGTTACCCTCTGCACTACATTGTAATTTAATTTCCTTATTAAATCAATTCTCTTACATAGCTTGTGTGCATCTGTCTCGTCATTAAATATCATCTCTAGATATCTTTTTTTCTGCAAAACAATATAAATGCTAGACCTCTGAAACATTGTGCTCATCAGCAAGCCACATTACACGTATTACTTACTGTCAGTTCAGCTCTTCGCCCGCCACTGCCACACAGCGATAGCAACACAGCCCACACTGAGATGCCTCTGCACGTCTCACCTATCCTGATAAGATACAGTCCAGCTGAGAGGCAGAGACAGTCACTAACGTTTAATGGGAACAGTGCATAGAACGAAGAGTGTTGCTCACCGTACTCAATTCATGGATGCGTGTATAAATTTTTGTAGCTATTACCTGACGCAAACACCAGAGAATCAGATCTGGCTCACACTGCGAGTCACAATCAGACTCTAGGGGACACAAGGAATGCACTGTTGCAGTAGGCAGATCACTCTTCATAGTACATCTCCACACCGAGCCTTGTCGTAATAAAGAGGTGCAGACAGCATCTAACGGCTCATTCTGTGCGCCTTGCACCGTGTAGCCATAACACGTAAGCTGTATGCTCAGCTACTCCTTGACATCCGAGCACTGAGTGAAATTTCGAATGCAACGCTAATTGAGAATAACTGATGCAGCATGGCTGGGAAAAATCCACTGACACCTCTAGAGAAAGTGGGAAAACGGTGGTCTCTCCTGGTTGGATGAGGCTATGTCCAGCTTAAATACGAATCTTTCCAAACCAACGGTCTCAGTGCTTATATTCAATATATTCTCATTCATGATTTGTTTTACGTGACACTGAGGTGACAAAATTCATTGGATACTTCCTAACATTCTGTCGGACGTCCTTTTTCCCAGTGGAATGCAGCCACTCGACGTGGCTTGGACTCAAGTAGTCGCTGGGAGTCGCCTGCTGAAATATATTCATCCGTGCTGCTTCTGTAGGAGCCCATAACTGTGAAAGTGTAGGGCTTCGTGTGCGAACTGACCTCTAGACTATGTCCCATAACTATTCAATGTGATTCACGTCGGGTGATGTGGGTGGCCAAATCATTCGCTCAAATTGTCCATAATGTTCTTCAAGCAAGTCACTAACAATTGCGGCCCAGTGACATGTTTGGGAACATGTAGCCATTAATGTCAGAAACTGGTCTCCAAGAAGCCAAACATAACCATTTCCAGTCAATTATCGGTTCAATTCGATCAGAGGACCCAATCGATTCCATGTAAACACAGTCCACACCGTATTGGAGCCACCATCATCTTGCACAGCAGTGCCTTGTTGACAACTTGTATCCGTGGCATCATAGGGTCTCCATGACACACAAAACCTACCGTCAATTCTTACCAACTGAAATCAGGACTCATCTGACCAGGCTACGGTGTCCCACTGTAGTGTCCTACCAGTATGGCCATGAACACAGGAGAGGCGCTACATGTGCTGTCGTGCTGTTAGCAAAGGAACTCGTGTTGGTCGTCTAATGCAAAGCCCATTAATGCCAAGTTCGCGGCACTGCACTAACGGATACGTTCGTCGTACGTCCCACACTGATTTCTACAGGTATTTCACTCAGCATTGCTTGTCTGTTAGCACTGACAACTCTACTCAAACGCCGCTGCTCTCGGACGTTAAGTGAAGGCTGTCGGTGACTCCATCGTCTGTGGTGAGAGGTAATGCGACAAGAAACTGTTTGGGATCTTTGAACCCATCATGGTTGACCGTTATGCCAATAAATATTCGATTTTTGAAAACTGAAATCCTGCGAACACATTCTAGACAATAATCTCTGGTATCAATACGCCTTATGTATGGGTTACCCATTATTTATAGTTATATACTTCTTTCTTAGGTCTGATACTAAGAACGGCGGTCATGATGATGATGACGATGTCCAAAAAATTTCAGGTGTTCTTCTGCTATTGCAGCTTCTCATGCTGTTGCTGCTCGATAATTAATATAACATTAAATGACGAAACACACATGAGTGATTAGTAATACTGTTAATAGTGAAATACGTATTAAATAAAAATAAAAACAGGTATGAGTTATCAGGATATATAGGTTGTTCAAAAAATGTCGATTACTTCGAGAGGTCGTCGTATTCACCGAAAGAAGAAAACTAAGTCCGATAAACATGGCTCCAGAAATACATACTTTCCGACATAAACACGTTGTTATAGGAAGGGCTGCATGTCGGTTGGTTGCTGATATTAGCACAGTTCTTGTATTGGCACTCCATCAAAAGCGTCGGCAGGGTATTATGATGTCTTACTCACAGTATCCTACCTACCATTAGGTGGTCTGCTGTCAGTTGTGCGGTTCGAGTCGTGTTGTCGGCTACGCTAGTTTTCGTCGTGTTTCTGTGCCATATTGTACACTACTGTCAACCCTGGTTAGGTATTATGGCGTTTTATCTTCTTCACTTATTGTTTACTGTTACTGTACGTACAAATGGTGTAGTATATTTACATTTTCTCTCTTCCACCACTTCTTACCAACGGAAGCCTACTACTCGACAAATGGAATGGCTGATATGATATTCTGCTATGGTTTAGCAAATGGACGTAGAGTGCGAGCCTGTGCCATCTACGCTAAAAAAAATAATAATAATAAAAAATCCATAGTACAGAGTGCTCTCTGATACTCGGTACCCTTGCACATCGGAAGACTCATAGTGGAAGGCGCTGCACAGTACAAACGCCTGATATCCTGTTATGGAGGAATGTGTGCTGTGTTTGGTGAAAAACAAAAAAGCACCATATTATCGGCGTGTGACGATTGACAACAGCAGAAGGCGAGTTTCACTCTCTTATTTGTGGGGTAATTCATGAATAATTGCTATGCTCTTATCATCTACAGCGTGTTCGGGACCTAAGGCCACAGGATCATCATAGTAGACGTGGTTCTGTAAATGGCTTTGCAGAAGTGTGCCACAGATCCCCTGCCCACATCCAATATTTTATTTACCAATGAGACACAGTTCGTAAGAGATGGTGTTTTGAATTTTCATAACCATCGCATATGTGCAGATGTAAATCCGCAAGCATTTCAGGAAAGAGGACATTAACACTGATTCTCAAACAATGTATGGGCTCAAATATTTGGCGATAGATTAATGTGCGACCATGAAAGTCAACAGGGGCACATTATCTAGAACATTTCATTAATGTATTGTCTACCTTGTTGGAAGCTGTACCAGTGCAGTAACGATTATGAGTGTGGTTCATGCATGGTGGCGCACCAACACACTTTAGTCGCAATGAGCACAGACATCTGACGCAGACATTCCAGAACCGCTGGATTGGTCAGGGGAGCCCCACACCATGGCCTGCTTGTCCCCCACATCACCACCCCCTAGACGTTTGGTTGTGGGAAAACTTGACGTACGAACATTAGAGTGTCGCATTTTCAATGCATGTGAGTAAGTAGAACAACAACTGGGTGTACAACATCGAAACAGTTGGTAAATTGAAGATTTATTTAAACCCCTTTACCACAGTTTCAACGTTCATAAAAACGTCTTCTTTAGAAGCAAATATTGAGAATGTAAACACGTTAACAGTGAAAACACACACACACACACACACACACACACACACACAGATATATAATGTCTATGATTAAGTTGCACTAGTTCATTTAAAATGGCTCCATCTTTGTAAGTACAATGTTTAAAATGCCTCTAATTCTTCTACTACCTCCTTTGTGCAAAAGTCTTAAGTCTTCTAGTTTCTGTGTAGTGTTTTACAGAAGACTCCTACTGTCATTAACGTAACAGAGAAGTAGCTTGAGCTTGCTTAGGACTAATGGATATATCATTTTCCCTGTCAGTTAAGGCTAGGGGCACTGTGTTTCTTCGTCGTTATGATGTAAATATACACTCCTGGAAATGGAAAAAAGAACACATTGACACCGGTGTGTCAGACCCACCATACTTGCTCCGGACACTGCGAGAGGGCTGTACAAGCAATGATCACACGCACGGCACAGCGGACACACCAGGAACCGCGGTGTTGGCCGTCGAATGGCGCTAGCTGCGCAGCATTTGTGCACCGCCGCCGTCAGTGTCAGCCAGTTTGCCGTGGCATACGGAGCTCCATCGCAGTCTTTAACACTGGTAGCATGCCGCGACAGCGTGGACGTGAACCGTATGTGCAGTTGACGGACTTTGAGCGAGGGCGTATAGTGGGCATGCGGGAGGCCGGGTGGACGTACCGCCGAATTGCTCAACACGTGGGGCGTGAGGTCTCCACAGTACATCGATGTTGTCGCCAGTGGTCGGCGGAAGGTGCACGTGCCCGTCGACCTGGGACCGGACCGCAGCGACGCACGGATGCACGCCAAGACCGTAGGATCCTACGCAGTGCCGTAGGGGACCGCACCGCCACTTCCCAGCAAATTAGGGACACTGTTGCTCCTGGGGTATCGGCGAGGACCATTCGCAACCGTCTCCATGAAGCTGGGCTACGGTCCCGCACACCGTTACGCCGTCTTCCGCTCACGCCCCAACATCGTGCAGCCCGCCTCCAGTGGTGTCGCGACAGGCGTGAATGTAGGGACGAATGGAGACGTGTCGTCTTCGGCGATGAGAGTCGCTTCTGCCTTGGTGCCAATGATGGTCGTATGCGTGTTTGGCGCCGTGCAGGTGAGCGCCACAATCAGGACTGCATACGACCGAGGCACACAGGGCCAACACCCGGCATCATGGTGTGGGGAGCGATCTCCTACACTGGCCGTACACCACTGGTGATCGTCGAGGGGACACTGCATAGTGCACGGTACATCCAAACCGTCATCGAACCCATCGTTCTACCATTCCTAGAGCGGCAAGGGAACTTGCTGTTCCAACAGGACAATGCACGTCCGCATGTATCCCGTGCCACCCAACGTGCTCTAGAAGGTGTAAGTCAACTACCCTGGCCAGCAAGATCTCCGGATCTGTCCCCCATTGAGCATGTTTGGGACTGGATGAAGCGTCGTCTCACGCGGTCTGCACGTCCAGCACGAACGCTGGTCCAACTGAGGCGCCAGGTGGAAATGGCATGGCAAGCCGTTCCACAGGACTACATCCAGCATCTCTACGATCGTCTCCATGGGAGAATAGCAGCCTGCATTGCTGCAAAAGGTGGATATACACTGTACTAGTGCCGACATTGTGCATGCTCTGTTGCCTGTGTCTATGTGCCTGTGGTTCTGTCAGTGTGATCATGTGATGTATCTGACCCCAGGAATGTGTCAATAAAGTTTCCCCTTCCTGGGACAATGAATTCACGGTGTTCTTATTTCAATTTCCAGGAGTGTATTTCTAGAGGTTTGTTGTTCACAGTTTTTCAGCTATGTTATTTTTGTGTGTTATACTCGTTTTACCATCTTCACCACCCTACCACTATCCCTCCCCCCTTCCTTTTCCTTTCCACCACTCAACATCTAACTTTCCCACCTTCCCTCTTTTCCGCTCATTACGACCCTGGTCTTTTCGCTATTGCTTCTATTTGCAATATCTCACAGTCTACGTAATTCGTTTTTACCACAGTGACCTTTTTAGATGGTAACTTATTATTTGTTTCCTAAAAACACTCAACAGCCCAAACCATATAAAACATCGCTTTATGTAAGGCAATCGGTTCCGAAGGACGTTGCTATCGTTTTCAGGTCTGTGTGAAAGAGCATATACATGGAAAGTGTCTCATAATATGATTTAAGAGACAACATTTGTGATAAACGTTTGAGTTTGGCATTACATAAACGGGAGTGGAACTGTAAATTTACATATCTTAAATTTTTTTGTTTTGAAATGTGCTTATTTTATGTTGCGTGTCACGCGAAGTAGTCATGTTTATAAAAATCAGCACATTATAAAAGGCTTGCCATAACTAAAGTATTTAAAAAAAACATAGAGCATCTTTAACAAATGGCCATGTTGCCATTACTTATATATATATATATATAAGTAATGGCAACATGGGCTTTTTTCACTGTTTAGATTACGTCAAGCTTACTTAAATAATGAGCTGATCTAACAAATATATTAGATCACATGAACGCAGAACACAGCAGCACATTATTTAAGTAAGCTTGACGTAATCTAAACAGTGAAAATCCGCTTGAAACGGTGTATAAGGAACACCTGACCGGTAACATTGCAAAAGATAACATTTGTAAAGCGTCCTACAATCGCTAGGTGACTCTTACATCAGCACCGTGTAAGAGACTGTAAATAATATTCTTTTCACATTTAGATTTAACTACTTTAATGAGTGACCTTTACGAATAATAACAGTTACAAAACTGCACTTTACTTACAACTGAATCACATTTTTATCCATATTTTCCAATTCGCATGTTATTACTACTGCATGCATAATAGAAAAATTAAGGTATTTACTTTGCAACAGTTTACTTCATTTTTGTTGTTGTCGCGCATCCATACCGCAAAGCAACAGTCGCGAAAGCGCACAGGTCCATTGCTGCAGGTGATGGTGAGGGAGTGGGGCGAGAGTGGGTTTGGTAGGATACATCCTGAACAATGATAGAGTAGCACTTGCAGTGCATAGGTTCAGTAAAAACCCTCAAACTACAAAATATGTACAAATCTTTCCAACTAGTTTATTGTGACCTTGAGGCATAATTATTCACATACAGCTATATGTAAAAGCGTAGAATGCTAATATTGTGAGCCTGGTGAGACTAGAAACAACCACAGTTCAAGCATGCCACATAGATAATCGTCCTTTAGATGGACAGAGTTTTTCTTCACAAAAGTTGCTATAGACAGGCGCCAGTCGTATTTTGCTATGTGGGGCTGTGCATACTTAGGTGTTGTACTGCAATGTAGGAAAATGTATATGGATATGTATGACAGAGAAATTATCACATAAACAGCAGTATGTGACCAACCATGACAAAAACTAATAGTACCTGTTATTTATGTTATGCAGGTAGCAACATGGCTGCTTTTCTATTTCTGTGTTTGGAGTACAATATTTCTAAGAATAATGATCTTAGCATAGTGACAACTTGGGGTGCATATCATTTCTGCAGTGGGTAACTGCAGAAGGGTAATTAAAGGTATAACTAAGAAGTGCCATTATATTTGTGCAAAAAGTCTCAAACATTAAAAACATAAGATTACACTCATTTAAGATAAAGAGTCTTGGTAGATCTTTACATTGTGAGAAATGTGGTGTACTCATAATATCAATGTACATATAGTAATATTATGGATACTAGGAGATGTTGTAATCTAACAGGTGACATAGCTTGTCTCCCTATGTGCAGTCAAATTTTCTTTTAATTTTTTTAGAACATGGCAAATTACTGACATAAATATACAATAATAACACCTTACGTTATGGGACCCTTCCTTACATCCCGCTGTTGCAAATGGATGTTACACCACGAGACGTACACAAATTTGAATACAGCGAATACAGAGAACAAAATTGTGCTAATGGAGGTTTGAACACAGTCCAACCCTTGAACACTTAACCACGACGCCGCAGCTATAAATATTCGCTGAATATTGAACTTGTTAAGCTTGGACAGCTCATTGTTTCTACTTCGCGTTTTCTTAACAGTTCAGTATACCTTATTCTTATTTTCATGCTTGATCTGGGTTCAGATTTTGACAGACTTTTCACTGGACCATCTTATCACTAAAACTGAGGGGGATGTCAGAGGGAGATTCCGTTGTTAGGTGAAGCTAGTACATAGGCTAAAAATTATTTCGATATATCTTGCTTCTCACTGGTTCACACAGTAGCATGATTTTACAGCAATTGTAAATTAGTTACATAGATGACTTCAAGATGTAACATATTTGTAAGGAGAGACCATATCAAAGAAATTCGTGTGAAACTATTACTGAACATAATAGAGCGTTGTTGTGGGTGGTGGACAAAAACCACATTCAGTATTCCCTTCTTTCATAGCCACTCTTCATGTGCACCGATACTAAATAGGGATGTGAAAACTCTTGAAAGTGAGAGAATGACAACAATAATCGTAACAAGAACAACAAATTATGAATGATGTTTATTCCAACGCAGAGCGAGAATGGCTTTAAATATAAAAATCTATATCTATATCCATATCTATTGATCTTTGAGTTGGCACAATGCAAATATATTCTTAGCATTTGGTTACTGAATTTAGTTCTGGATGTTTGCAGAGAAAAGGAAAAGTCGGTACTCCTCGCTGATGTAATATAATGTGGACCAGCAACTACCCTTTCCTTAGAACACGACTCAAGCAGGTCCCCAAGTAGGTACCAAAGCACTGCTGCATTCTGTTCCCTGACATTGCTCTGATGACGGTTAATGCAGATAGTTCCGATTATGAAATACAAAACGTATTTCAGGTTACTTCCTAGGATAGTATCATTAAATTTGCGTTGTAGATGGCACATGAACGTGACGACTATCCATATTACTCATCAATATAAAAAGACAATATTATGGGAATTTAGCAGGATTACTCAACATGAATTCTGAAATTGGGTGACTGACCGCACAGGTGCTAAACGTCGTCAAGAGTATACGATGTCCTAATCGCATTAGGAATATGAAGATCGTCTTCGACAGCTCGCAACTTTCACATTGCTTTCTCCACCCTACTCCAGATAGCCCTCGGTGGAGTTGCACTACGTTGCCAATGTAATGGAAGGCCTTCAATCCGACAACAGACCACATATTGAAAAATACAAGCGAATTCTCTTGCAGCGTAAGCTTATTGTAACTAATCTAAAAATTATTGGAGAGGAACATTGTCCTATTCAAAAAAAGTAAAATGTTACGCACTATTGACGTCAAACGGACATTATCTATGTCCTGTCTTGTGTCCTACTCATCTATTATATCAAGTGTACTATCAAAATGATTATATATAATGGATGATAATGTAATGCATTGATACCAGATGGTGGGTTCACAACAGTATTGATGCGAAAATAAAACAGAAGTTCGCAAAAGTGCAGTTGTGCATTTTCGTACGTTTTCACCTCGAGATGTACAGTCGTGCTCAAAAGTATCCGAACGACCTGAATTGCATTTCGCCTGATTCACATGCAAACGGCATAACGCAGCTGTCTAGCAGGTCCTCTAATCGCTCCTTGGCCGGCCGGAGTGGCCGTGCGGTTCTAGGCGCTACAGTCTGGAGCCGAGCGACCGCTACGGTCGCAGGTTCGAATCCTGCCTCGGGCATGGATGTGTGTGATGTCCTAAGGTTAGTTAGGTTTAATTAGTTCTAAGTTCTAGGCGACTGATGACCTCAGAAGTTAAGTCGCATAGTTCTCAGAGCCATTCTAATCGCTCCTTGGTACAGTCGTTTGACTGGTTCCAACAAGTCACCACTAGAAAACACTGCTTTGTATCGCAATAACTCAAGATGTAAAGTAATACCATGATACTAAAAATATCAGGGAACACCTTATCACAGATAAGACTGTCCTTAAGGCTTGTAAGCTCACATTTATTACAATAAATGACATACCTGAAATGTTAGCACTCTCATTATTACGTCAGATTGGTAATGCACGTAGTAAGTTCGTCGTATTCATGATTTCCTCTTCAAGGTAACATACCGTACTTATTATTTAACACAAAATGACTTCAAAAATTTAAGTTATTCACGAGCAGCTAGTTGAGAATATGTATGAACTTCAAATGACACGACGAACCGTCTTGTTCCGTATATTTATTCAAATCCAGCTCATGCAGACTAAGCAAAGATTTCGTGAGTGACGGAAACTAACAGTCATTCCTGATTAGGCATACAGAGAGTGATATACCTCGATTTTAGACAGTATCAGTTAGCAAATATCAACTTTAAATTGCATAACGCAAACATTTTTAACAGACGCGAATTCCTACCCAGCATCTATTGTCCCTGTTAACGAACTACGAGAGATGTTAAATATTGCTGCTTCACAAGTAACTTACTTGAAATGCCGTGATTTAAAGCTTTGTGTTGGACACGGATTCGAACCCAGAACCTAATCGGATTGCTATCGAAGCACAGTCAAATGTGACATATCGGATTTTCGTGGCAGTAGCTAGATGTTTTAACTGAAATGACGAGACGAAACATTAATTTTTTCCTTCCCAGGCACCAACCCGGCACCTATCGCTGTTATATTCTAGAGAAAACGAACGTTAAATATGGGTCTGTTGCACCAGCAGTGACATGTGAGCATGTTTGAACTAGAAATAATACGACGAACAGTTCAGCGCTCACTGGGAATAGAGCCCCACACATATCGTTGTTGACTACACACAAAGAGACGTCAGATACCGAATTTTTCTCCACCAGCTGCTCAGAATAACATCTTGAACTTACAGTCATCTCGCAAATAGTTCTGTGTCTCACTGGGAGTTAAAAACATCAGATATCGTTAGTGTTGACAACGAATGAAGATACATTAAAAATCAAAATAATTATCCACCAGCAGATAGGTGTTCTCATGCTAGAGCTTGATAATACATAATTAAATCTTTAGTGCCGGGCCAGGATTCGATCCCATTGTGGAGATGTTGAGGAATCTGCAGTTTTGAACAAACAACAAATTGTAGCCGAGCTGTATTGTCACGAAGGGATCAAATTCCGCGTTAAGGGCGGTCTGAGTTGCATTCCCAGTTCAGAACCAATTTTATCGACATACAGAAGCTCAGATAAAAGATGGGATAAGTGTCCTGTGACCATACATAGCGTTTGTTTCGTCACTTGAAATAAATAACTAGTATAAGAAAGTTTACTGGTGATAGAGTTTCTACCTGTCGCCACTCCAGACTTTATTGTGGTTCAATCTACCGTCTACTTGGTAGAGAACGAATATCATCTTTAATGTGAATTTTCAGACCACACTGCCATTATATCTTCTTCACTTAGTGTAGCCAGGAGAGAATGGAATCTGTCTCTCCCTATCTAAAATCATTGACAGAAGTGGGAATCGAACCCAAACCATAGGTATAACAACCTACCATCCGTCCAACAGACCACGAAATCCTCTTCTCTGCGACTCCTTTTTCTATCGTAACGCCGTTGCGCCACACTGGATGAGAATATTGACACACAGGCTCCCAGTAGTAATTTGCAGCATGTTCAGTAAATTCATTTACTTGGTTGACCGAATCACCATGAACTAGCTGTCTCGGCTACCCAGTGCATACATTCGACTCTATTTTGTAATAACCGAAATGAAATCACGTAACTGCCACCTACACAGAACTGCCAGCAGTGTAGGATGCAGAAGTTTAAATAGGAAGTGTTCCTTTCCACTTGAGCTATTCTATTGCGCTATCTGTTTGTAGAAAACGTCGTTCAGTCCAATAGAAAAGCTGTAACTGTTTGTCTCTCAGAAGTCAAGACCTGGCCATATGCACAATCTCACAGTGCTGTGGAATCCAAAAGTTCTGGAGGAATAGTTGTCGAGCTCTGGAGCTGTTGTAGCTACGTGTCAGCTAGTAGCGTAGATAAGATGTCGCGAGTTCGAATACATTCAGTGCTACATTTTTTAAAACGCAATTCTGCTGTCTGCTGAAGTTATCAATCTAATGGAACTTTGAACATAATTCCCTTCACTTCTCAACCCAAAGTAGTCGCATGTGGAAAGAGGGCTAACTACTGTGACATTTTGTTCTATTCAGGTTTAATGGACACCAGGCAGCAGATGCATCTCGAAGATGTGTAGGGAGAGCGCATCATGCCATAATATGTCAGAAAAGTATTTTCTACATTAGCTGTCGAGTGGTAGTGAGATTTTATTCTTCTTCAAACTTTGTTAGACAGCTTTAACTGTATTATAAGAAATTAAATAAAACTAACCACGATAACGTTACGACGAGTCTGTTTTAATGAAACCGAGTATCTGTACACAAGCGTGCCTCAATCGACACGAATTAGTAAAATACTACTTACTTAGATTTTGCTTGGGTCTGTGTTTAATTGGTATGCTGTGTCATACTCAAGAGGTATGCAAATGTGGCATTTCATAAATATAGTTACGTATTCCTAGAAACCCAAAATTCGTTTGTCGACAGCGGAAAGAGTCTGTTGTGCAGTATTGTAAGTTTTTCAACATGGCACTATGAGCCGAAAGTATTTTCTTGCGATTTCCTTATTGATGTTTGATCCGCCTGCTTGTAGCTCTTTCACAGAAGGGATAAAAACGTTGCAATCAGTGAGACTGAAACTGAAAACTATAATACAAGCTTTTTCACAGGTCAGCACATTACCACAGAGCTGGAGAAGAGGTATGGGTCTGAGCTTCCTCTTACGAGGGCAATAGTGCCTAGAACTCGTAAACCGCTATTTAAAGGTCGAGATTAGTTGCGATTTCCACCTCCAACGACGTTCCTGGGCTGAAAACCGTAAATTTACAATCTGTTGTTACACTTCAAGCGATAATAACTCAGATTATTCAATGGAAATGACAGGTAAAATCAAGTGAACTTTGAGGCTTAATTCCGTGCACACCAGGAAGTAACTCGTCGATCACAGAGTTGCCAAACATACGTTGCCTTGTTGCCAAATCTCAGTTACAGTTCCGGCCGAAGTGGCCGTGCGGCTAAAGGCGCTGCAGTCTGGAACCGCAAGACCGCTACGGTCGCAGGTTCGAATCCTGCCTCGAGCATGGATGTTTGTGATGTCCTTAGGTTAGTTAGGTATAACTAGTTCTAAGTTCTAGGGGACTAATGACCTCAGCAGTTGAGTCCCATAGTGCTCAGAACCATTTGAACCATTTGAACCATCAGTTACAGTACCAACAAGAAGAAGACGAACCAATGTGATCCTACAGCGGGCTGGGAAGTGACCATAGCTGGTGTCTCCAAGTCGCGGCTGCTACGGCGTGGAACACGTAATGCGTCTGATTCGCATTTCTATAACTAGGTTTAGGGACTGGAGCGTAGTTACTAATAATACTCAGAACTGACTGCAAACTAAGCATCATAAATCAGTAACTCTCATTGTTGTTTTTATATATCTTTCGTAAGTGTACTCAAAACTGAGAAACTCATTCACAGGCGTTTTCGTGCCTCGCCGATAGTCGAGCACAACAAACAAATAAAAAAAAAGAATGTGTATGTGTGTGTGTGTGTGAGTGAGAGAGAGAGAGAGAGAGAGAGAGAGAGAGAGAGAGAGAGAAGAATGAGAGAGAGTGTAAAAAATTGTTGTAAAGAAATTGAATCACGGTATTTAAAGAAATATTTCATTAAAATGACACATTCCACATCATTATGAAATGTCGTATTCATGATGTATGGAATAAGAATTAATCTAATGTAATCTAATCCAATCTAATCACATCATATTGATGACTAGCCATGAAGAGTTATGAATTACCGAAATTTTTGACAATACCAGTAACCAAATCTAAACTTGAAAATAAAAAACGACAATTTTTGTAATAAACCGTGACTCCTATCAAGACTCTTTCGCCCCTGTTATCTAACCATGAAAGATGTGTGATATACCTCCGTTCTGAAGTAACAAAGTGTGCATTCATTTAAAGATGAAGTGCATGATGTGAATTTCTGTGACGGAGATACGAACCCAACACGTAATCGGTTTGTTAACTAGGAAAAAACAAATGTTACGTATCGGATTTTCTTACTAGCCGCTAGGTGTCTGAATCTAAAATAAGGATACAAACTTTTGTGTCTAAGCGACAATCGAACTGCACACCTACCGTGCATCCACGAATATAGCTTAAGTATCAGTTGCTTACTCACGAACAGTAAGATGTGTGCGTGTTTGACCAGAAATAATGACACCTGTTGCGATTGTTGGCAACACATGAACATACATTAGAAATGCGCGTTAATTTTCACTAGCAAGTGGGTGTGGACTTGATAAAGCTTGAAATGAAATTATGAATAATTTTGTACTGGATCAGGGTTGAGACCCACATACTTACCTTTGGAGGAGACCTAGAGAAGATTGCAGTCTTGGGAAAAGGAACGAAATGATTGAACTGTACTGTTCCGAGAGATTCAGATTCTCGAAAGAGGAGATACGAATTCGAATCACAGTATAGCACCAAATTTTTGAACGTCTCTAGTTTAATGAAGTACAAGTAAAATAAGAGCCCTGTCCCTTTAAATGGCTATCGGTTCATCAAATAAAATAAAATTTTCTAATGTAAGTAAGCTTACTGGCGACTGTATTTCTGTTTACCATGACTTCCGCAATGTCATTTCCCAACGTAAACCGGCTCTGCCCAGTTGGAAATGAAGGAACGTGACGTTTAATGCGGATTCTGGATTATAACGTCTTTCTCTTGAGGTTAGCAGAGGTAAAATAAAACTGTTTGTGCCTCTTAAAAGTAAATGCCTGAACCCACGCATTGCACCTGTGATAGTTCGTTCCACCAGACCATTGTGGCCACATTTCCCAGCCCCAGAAGTGTGCTGTAACGGATGATGTTATTAGCTTACAAAATTATTCATGGTGGAAAAAATGCCAGTCTATTAAATGGTCAAGTAGAAGCAAGCTTCTGACGCAGAGATTATGCTACTTTCATGTCAGCAGGATGTAAAGACTCTTCTAGGCATCGTAGGCTGGATGTGAAGCCATTTTGAATTTTCACAAATTCAGCAATTTTCTTAGTTTGAGAAAATCCACTGTGAAGTTGAAGTTGCCGGATAATTCGATTATTACTGTTATTATTACTATCATTTTATTCATACCGCTAATGGAACTCTACCGTAGTCTTGAGGTAAAACGCGAGACCAGCTAGTATGACGTCTGGCGACCGAAAGCACATATCGACAAAATTTTATCCCCCCTTTCCTCTCGGTGCTGAAGGTATGAGTGTAATTCAAGCGAATCTACAATACCATATTAGCTGGTCTCGCGTTTTACCTCAAGACTACGGTCGTAGTCAAGAGTGATGTACTAGAACTGGAGTCATGACTTCCTCTGGGAAGTGCCGCAGTCTACATGTTGCCAGATCGAGCATATTGCCAGACATAGAATTCTGAGAGGGGAAATACGGAAGTGTCCGATCCCATCCGTCTGCTTTGACCCTTGACGTCACAAATATGGCGGAAACAAAAACAAACACACACACTTTCCACAAGAAGCCTAATGACATTAACGGGACAAGCGCGGGAAATGGGGTGTTTTGGGTGGGGGGGGCAAACTAAATATAAACAAATTTAGACGCCTTGCGTAGCTACAACGTGTAAATGATGGCAGCCATGCATGAATACCCACCCACCTCCCCAGGGGTCGTAACCCCTGCAACCCATAGAAGATAAAGATGCTTCAGTAGCTGATTAGTGTTTTTTGTCTTAAAAAAAAATATCTCACGGGATAGAACGAACAGATCAGAAAGATAAATGTAATAAACTAAAACAGAAATTGGAGGAAACAGATAATTAAAATAAGTAATAAGTGTTTTTAAATTTTAAAAAAAATCTCACGAGATAGAACGAACAGATCAGAAAAGTAAATAAAATAAGATAAAACAGAACTGGAGACAGCCACACTCAAACCAAACTCCGCGCTGTCATGACGTCACACACGACAACACCCTTACGTCACGGGCAAAGCCGACGCGTGGGATCGGACGCTTCTGTCGACCCCTGAGAGGAGCACGACTGTATTGTCCACCTTACGTGAACGACTCGGCGGTCAATTTTTTGGTCTAAGACTGTATATACAACACGTATTGCACGCTGAAGACCCAGAGGAATTAAAAAAACAAAAGTAGTTTATGAGAGCAACGTTAACCACAGCGTTCGAAGTATTCATAGTATTGTATACGTGTGGGTAAACGCCTTCCAGTGACCACTCAAGGAAGACAAGGATACACAGTCTAGCTCAAAATTATAAAAACGCCTCAGTTTGTGGATGAACTCAGACTTAGGTTGATAATAATTCTGAATATTTAGCAGCACTGTACCCATTGGTGTTAAACTCGTTTTCAACCAATGATTCCCACAGCTACAGGAACACTACTTGTGATACCTCTTAGACAAAATACTTAAGCAGTGTTATCAGACGCAAAGATCAACCTGACACAAACTGTGGGAAGTTTGTTTTACAACCATCGTACCTGGATAATGAGCTTTTTCCTATTTGAGATATCTGTGAACGTTGCTGCTTAAGACGATTTAAGCATAAACTAAATTCCCTCAGCTTTGACAATGTTTAAAGAAATCGTCTTATCGGCACTAAATCGTGGTTTCTCAATTGTTTACCGTCCGTACTCTACCGTATTTCGCCGGTTGGAAGGCAAAAGCTTACTGACAAATTTCACACAGAAATTACTGTTAAAGCGTACTTACGGAGCCAAATGAGTGAATTGCATATTTTCCGGTGAGAAAGAGCACTGGCAAACAGTCTTCGCTACATTAGATTATTTAAACAGGTGTCACTCTGAGCTAGAATTTATGGTCAGCGACTAAGTGTAAGGTCAATGTTTCGAATGCGAGTTTTGTAACTGTGAAATACTTTCCTACATTATAGAAGCGAATATTAAATTTGAACTAATATTCCGAAAATTTTGTACTTGGACGGGTTGGAATGAAAATACTTCTGTTTATTTCAAAGGCAAACAATAAATTTTCTGAAACATTGTATGTCATACACAACTTGAAACAGGTCATGTCGACCAAATCATGTGTAAGAATTGACAGCGATGTATATCGGAAGGCAGTAAGATCTCTTGCCTTTTGGTTTGTCAGTACTCGATAGTCATTTCTAGGCGCAAGTAAATGAAGAAAGGCAGCACGATTTTGTTATCAAGTAACGTCTTCGTCAATTACTTTAGTTTTAATGTAATCTACGAGTAATTGCTGATGTTTGATATTAACATGAAAAGGATTCCGTAGACAGGGAAAAAACATGTTCTTGGGAAACTACTTCTATAGTGACAAAAAGGCATTAAATTATCTTCAAGCACTTGTGTTTCAGCAGCGGTATGAATAAAATGATAGTAATAATAACAGTAATAATCGAATTATCCGGCAACTTCACACTTCACAGTGGATTTTCTCGAACTAAGAAAATTGCTGAATTTGTGAAAAATCAAAATGGCTTCACATCCAGCCTATGATGCCTAGAAGAGTCTTTACATCCTGCTGACATGAGAGTAGCATAATCTCTGCGTCAGAAGCTTGCTTCTACTTGACCATTTAATAGACTGGCATTTTTTCCACCGTGACTAATTTTGTAAGCTAAGCACATCATCCGTTACAGCACACTCCTGGGGCTGGGAAATGTGGCCACAATGGTCTGGTGGAACGAACTATCACAGGTGCAATGCGTGGGTTCAGGCATTTACTTTTAAGAGGCACAAACAGTTTTATTTTACCTCTGCTAACCTCAAGAGAAAGACGTTATAATCCAGAATCCGCATTAAACGTCACGTTCCTTCATTTCCAACTGGGCAGAGCCGGTTTACGTTGGGAAATGACATTGCGGAAGTCATGGTAAACAGAAATACAGTCGCCAGTAAGCTTACTTACATTAGAAAATTTTATTTTATTTGATGAACCGATAGCCATTTAAAGGGACAGGGCTCTTATTTTACTTGTACTTGATTAAACTAGAGAAGTTGAAAAATTTGGTGCTGGACTGCGATTCGAATTCGTATCTCCTCTTTCGAGGATCTGAATCTCTCAGAACAGTATAGTTCAATCATTTCGTTCCTTTTCCCAAGACTGCAATCTTCTCTAGGTCTCCTCCAAAGGTAAGTATGTGGGTCTCAACCCTGATCCAGTACAAAATTATTCATAATTTCATTTCAAGCTTTATCAAGTCCACACCCACCTGCTAGTGAAAATTAACGCGCATTTCTAAAGTATGTTCATGTGTTGCCAACAATCGCAACAGGTGTCGTTATTTGTGGTCAAACACGCACACATCTTACTGTTCGTGAGTAAGCAACTGATACTTAAGCTACACTCCTGGAAATTGAAATAAGAACACCGTGAATTCATTGTCCCAGGAAGGGGAAACTTTATTGACACATTCCTGGGGTCAGATACATCACATGATCACACTGACAGAACCACAGGCACATAGACACAGGCAACAGAGCATGCACAATGTCGGCACTAGTACAGTGTATATCCACCTTTCGCAGCAATGCAGGCTGCTATTCTCCCATGGAGACGATCGTAGAGATGCTGGATGTAGTCCTGTGGAACGGCTTGCCATGCCATTTCCACCTGGCGCCTCAGTTGGACCAGCGTTTGTGCTGGACGTGCAGACCGCGTGAGACGACGCTTCATCCAGTCCCAAACATGCTCAGTGGGGGACAGATCCGGAGATCTTGCTGGCCAGGGTAGTTGACTTACACCTTCTAGAGGACGTTGGGTGGCACGGGATACATGCGGACGTGCATTGTCCTGTTGGAACAGCAAGTTCCCTTGCCGGTCTAGGAATGGTAGAACGATGGGTTCGATGACGGTTTGGATGTACCGTGCACTATTCAGTGTCCCCTCGACGATCACCAGTGGTGTACGGCCAGTGTAGGAGATCGCTCCCCACACCATGATGCCGGGTGTTGCCCTGTGTGCCTCGGTCGTATGCAGTCCTGATTGTGGCGCTCACCTGCACGGCGCCAAACACGCATACGACCATCATTGGCACCAAGGCAGAAGCGACTCTCATCGCTGAAGACGACACGTCTCCATTCGTCCCTCCATTCACGCCTGTCGCGACACCACTGGAGGCGGGCTGCACGATGTTGGGGCGTGAGCGGAAGACGGCCTAACGGTGTGCGGGACCGTAGCCCAGCTTCATGGAGACGGTTGCGAATGGTCCTCGCCGATACCCCAGGAGCAACAGTGTCCCTAATTTGCTGGGAAGTGGCGGTGCGGTCCCCTACGGCACTGCGTAGGATCCTACGGTCTTGGCGTGCATCCGTGCGTCGCTGCGGTCCGGTCCCAGGTCGACGGGCACGTGCACCTTCCGCCGACCACTGGCGACAACATCGATGTACTGTGGAGACCTCACGCCCCACGTGTTGAGCAATTCGGCGGTACGTCCACCCGGCCTCCCGCATGCCCACTATACGCCCTCGCTCAAAGTCCGTCAGCTGCACATACGGTTCACGTCCACGCTGTCGCGGCATGCTACTAGTGTTAAAGACTGCGATGGAGCTCCGTATGCCACGGCAAACTGGCTGACACTGACCGCGGCGGTGCACAAATGCTGCGCAGCTAGCGCCATTCGACGGCCAACACCGCGGTTCCTGGTGTGTCCGCTGTGCCGTGCGTATGATCATTGCTTGTACAGCCCTCTCGCAGTGTCCGGAGCAAGTATGGTGGGTCTGACACACCGGTGTCAATGTGTTCTTTTTTCTATTTCCAGGAGTGTATATTCGTGGATGCACGGTAGGTGTGCAGTTCGATTGGCGCTAAGGCACAAAAGTTTGTATCCTTCTTTTATATTCAGACACCTAGCGGCTAGTAAGAAAACCCGATACGTAACATTTGTTTTTTCTTAGTTAAAAAACCGATTACGTGTTGGGTTCGTATCTCTGTCACAGAAATTCATATCATGCACTTCATCTTTATATGCATGCACACTTTGTTACTTCAGAATGGAGGTATATCACACATCTTTCGTGGTTAGATAACAGGGACGAAAGGGTCTTGATAGGAGTCACGGTTTATTACAAAAATTGTCGTTTTTTATTTTCAAGTTTAGATTTGGTTACTGGTATTGGAAAAAATTTCGGTAATATCATTACTCTTCATGGCTAGTCATCAATATGATGTGATTAGATTGGATTAGATTATATTAGATTAATTCTTATTCCATACATCTTGAATACGACATTTCATAATGATATGGAATGTGTCATTTTAATGAAATATTTCTTTAAATACCGTGATTCAATTTCTTTACAACAATTTTTTACACACTCTCTCATTCTTTTTCTTTCTCTCTCTCTCACACACACACACACACACAAACACACACACACACACACACACACACACACACATACACATTCTTTTTTTTTTATTTGTAGTTGTGCTCGACTATCGGCACGAAAACGCCTGTGAATGAGTTTCTCAGTTTTGAGTACACTTACGAAAGATATACAAAAAACAACAATGAGAGTTACTGATTTATGATGCTTAGTTTGCAATCAGTTCTGAGTATTATTAGTAACTACGCTCCAGTCCCTAAACCTAGATATAGAAATGCGAATCAGACGCATTACGTGTCCCAGGCCGTGGCAGCCGCGACCTTGGAGACACCAGCTATGGTCACTTCCCAGCCCGCTGTAGGATCACATCGGTTCGTCTTCTTCCTGCTGGTACTGTAACTGAGATTTGGCAACAAGGCAACGTATGTTTGGCAACTCTGTGATCGACGAGTTACTTCCTGGTGTGCACGGAATTAAGCTTCAAAGTTCACTTGATTTTACCTGTCATTTCCATTGAATAATCTGAGTTATTATCGCTTGAAGTGTAACAACAGATTGTAAATTTACGGTTTTCAGCCCAGGAACGTCGTTGGAGGTGGAAATCGCAACTAATCTCGACCTTTAAATAGCGGTTTACGAGTTCTAGGCACTATTGCCCTCGTAAGAGGAAGCTCAGACCCATACCTCTTCTCCAGCTCTGTGGTAATGTGCTGACCTGTGAAAAAGCTCGTATTATAGTTTTCAGTTTCAATCTCACTGATTGCAACGTTTTTATCCCTTCTGTGAAGGAGCTACAAGCAGGCGGATCAAACATCAATAAGGAAATCGCAAGAAAATACTTTCGGCTCATAGTGCCATGTTGAAAAACTTACAATGCTGCACAACAGGCTCTTTCCGCTGCTGACAAACGAATTTTGGGTTTCTAGGAATACGTAACTATATTTATGAAACGCCACATTTGCATACCTCTTGAGTATGACAGAGCATACCAATTAAACACAGACCCAAGCAAAATCTAAGTAAGTAGTATTTTATTAATTCGTGTCGATAGAGACACGCTTGTGTGCAGATACTCAGTTTCATTAAAACAGACTTTCGTCGTAACGTTATCGTGCTTAGTTTTATTTCATTTCTTATAATACAGTTAAAGCTGTCTAACAAAGTTTGAAGAAGAATAAAATCTCACTACCACTCGACAGCTAATGTAGAAAATACTTTTCTGACATATTATGGCACGATGCGCTCTCCCTACACATCTTCGAGATGCATCTGCTGCCTGGTGTCCATTAAACCTGAATAGAACAAAATGTCACAGTAGTTAGCCCTCTTTCCACATGCGACTACTTTGGGTTGAGAAGTGAAGGGAATTATGTTCAAAGTTCCATTAGATTGATAACTTCAGCAGACAGCAGAATTGCGTTTTAAAAAATGTAGCACTGAATGTATTCGAACTCGCGACATCTTATCTACGCTACTAGCTGACACGTAGCTACAACAGCTCCAGAGCTCGACAACTATTCCTCCAGAACTTTTGGATTCCACAGCACTGTGAGATTATGCATATGGCCAGGTCTTGACTTCTGAGAGACAAACAGTTACAGCTTTTCTATTGGACTGAACGACGTTTTCTACAAACAGATAGCGCAATAGAATAGCTCAAGTGGAAAGGAACACTTCCTATTTAAACTTCTGCATCCTACACTGCTGGCAGTTCTGTGTAGGTGGCAGTTACGTGATTTCATTTCGGTTATTACAAAATAGAGTCGAATGTATGCACTGGGTAGCCGAGACAGCTAGTTCATGGTGATTCGGTCAACCAAGTAAATGAATTTACTGAACATGCTGCAAATTACTACTGGGAGCCTGTGTGTCAATATTCTCATCCAGTGTGGCGCAACGGCGTTACGATAGAAAAAGGAGTCGCAGAGAAGAGGATTTCGTGGTCTGTTGGACGGATGGTAGGTTGTTATACCTATGGTTTGGGTTCGATTCCCACTTCTGTCAATGATTTTAGATAGGGAGAGACAGATTCCATTCTCTCCTGGCTACACTAAGTGAAGAAGATATAATGGCAGTGTGGTCTGAAAATTCACATTAAAGATGATATTCGTTCTCTACCAAGTAGACGGTAGATTGAACCACAATAAAGTCTGGAGTGGCGACAGGTAGAAACTCTATCACCAGTAAACTTTCTTATACTAGTTATTTATTTCAAGTGACGAAACAAACGCTATGTATGGTCACAGGACACTTATCCCATCTTTTATCTGAGCTTCTGTATGTCGATAAAATTGGTTCTGAACTGGGAATGCAACTCAGACCGCCCTTAACGCGGAATTTGATCCCTTCGTGACAATACAGCTCGGCTACAATTTGTTGTTTGTTCAAAACTGCAGATTCCTCAACATCTCCACAATGGGATCGAATCCTGGCCCGGCACTAAAGATTTAATTATGTATTATCAAGCTCTAGCATGAGAACACCTATCTGCTGGTGGATAATTATTTTGATTTTTAATGTATCTTCATTCGTTGTCAACACTAACGATATCTGATGTTTTTAACTCCCAGTGAGACACAGAACTATTTGCGAGATGACTGTAAGTTCAAGATGTTATTCTGAGCAGCTGGTGGAGAAAAATTCGGTATCTGACGTCTCTTTGTGTGTAGTCAACAACGATATGTGTGGGGCTCTATTCCCAGTGAGCGCTGAACTGTTCGTCGTATTATTTCTAGTTCAAACATGCTCACATGTCACTGCTGGTGCAACAGACCCATATTTAACGTTCGTTTTCTCTAGAATATAACAGCGATAGGTGCCGGGTTGGTGCCTGGGAAGGAAAAAATTAATGTTTCGTCTCGTCATTTCAGTTAAAACATCTAGCTACTGCCACGAAAATCCGATATGTCACATTTGACTGTGCTTCGATAGCAATCCGATTAGGTTCTGGGTTCGAATCCGTGTCCAACACAAAGCTTTAAATCACGGCATTTCAAGTAAGTTACTTGTGAAGCAGCAATATTTAACATCTCTCGTAGTTCGTTAACAGGGACAATAGATGCTGGGTAGGAATTCGCGTCTGTTAAAAATGTTTGCGTTATGCAATTTAAAGTTGATATTTGCTAACTGATACTGTCTAAAATCGAGGTATATCACTCTCTGTATGCCTAATCAGGAATGACTGTTAGTTTCCGTCACTCACGAAATCTTTGCTTAGTCTGCATGAGCTGGATTTGAATAAATATACGGAACAAGACGGTTCGTCGTGTCATTTGAAGTTCATACATATTCTCAACTAGCTGCTCGTGAATAACTTAAATTTTTGAAGTCATTTTGTGTTAAATAATAAGTACGGTATGTTACCTTGAAGAGGAAATCATGAATACGACGAACTTACTACGTGCATTACCAATCTGACGTAATAATGAGAGTGCTAACATTTCAGGTATGTCATTTATTGTAATAAATGTGAGCTTACAAGCCTTAAGGACAGTCTTATCTGTGATAAGGTGTTCCCTGATATTTTTAGTATCATGGTATTACTTTACATCTTGAGTTATTGCGATACAAAGCAGTGTTTTCTAGTGGTGACTTGTTGGAACCAGTCAAACGACTGTACCAAGGAGCGATTAGAATGGCTCTGAGAACTATGCGACTTAACTTCTGAGGTCATCAGTCGCCTAGAACTTAGAACTAATTAAACCTAACTAACCTTAGGACATCACACACATCCATGCCCGAGGCAGGATTCGAACCTGCGACCGTAGCGGTCGCTCGGCTCCAGACTGTAGCGCCTAGAACCGCACGGCCACTCCGGCCGGCCAAGGAGCGATTAGAGGACCTGCTAGACAGCTGCGTTATGCCGTTTGCATGTGAATCAGGCGAAATGCAATTCAGGTCGTTCGGATACTTTTGAGCACGACTGTACATCTCGAGGTGAAAACGTACGAAAATGCACAACTGCACTTTTGCGAACTTCTGTTTTATTTTCGCATCAATACTGTTGTGAACCCACCATCTGGTATCAATGCATTACATTATCATCCATTATATATAATCATTTTGATAGTACACTTGATATAATAGATGAGTAGGACACAAGACAGGACATAGATAATGTCCGTTTGACGTCAATAGTGCGTAACATTTTACTTTTTTTGAATAGGACAATGTTCCTCTCCAATAATTTTTAGATTAGTTACAATAAGCTTACGCTGCAAGAGAATTCGCTTGTATTTTTCAATATGTGGTCTGTTGTCGGATTGAAGGCCTTCCATTACATTGGCAACGTAGTGCAACTCCACCGAGGGCTATCTGGAGTAGGGTGGAGAAAGCAATGTGAAAGTTGCGAGCTGTCGAAGACGATCTTCATATTCCTAATGCGATTAGGACATCGTATACTCTTGACGACGTTTAGCACCTGTGCGGTCAGTCACCCAATTTCAGAATTCATGTTGAGTAATCCTGCTAAATTCCCATAATATTGTCTTTTTATATTGATGAGTAATATGGATAGTCGTCACGTTCATGTGCCATCTACAACGCAAATTTAATGATACTATCCTAGGAAGTAACCTGAAATACGTTTTGTATTTCATAATCGGAACTATCTGCATTAACCGTCATCAGAGCAATGTCAGGGAACAGAATGCAGCAGTGCTTTGGTACCTACTTGGGGACCTGCTTGAGTCGTGTTCTAAGGAAAGGGTAGTTGCTGGTCCACATTATATTACATCAGCGAGGAGTACCGACTTTTCCTTTTCTCTGCAAACATCCAGAACTAAATTCAGTAACCAAATGCTAAGAATATATTTGCATTGTGCCAACTCAAAGATCAATAGATATGGATATAGATATAGATTTTTATATTTAAAGCCATTCTCGCTCTGCGTTGGAATAAACATCATTCATAATTTGTTGTTCTTGTTACGATTATTGTTGTCATTCTCTCACTTTCAAGAGTTTTCACATCCCTATTTAGTATCGGTGCACATGAAGAGTGGCTATGAAAGAAGGGAATACTGAATGTTACGTCATGCAGAATACACTCATTTACTTCGGCTCCTCGTGATCAACGCTACAGGAGAAGTGAGATACATAAAGTCGACAGTGTGAGGACAGACATGCTGGCACAACTCTGCAACTACACAGTGTTAACAGATAAAATGGTGCTGCGAAACCGAAAGTGTAGTACGGACTTTGCCACAGTAGCAGACAGCTGCTAATTTCTGACGATGACCGTGGATTACACTTCGGTCAGTGCTGGTTAGAGTGTTGCAACTGTAAATGGAAGACTTTGTTTGATAGTCTTGTGCTGATGCTGTCTGAATAAATTATGCCATTGGATAAAAAGCGGTTTAGTTTTGAGACCTAACCCACGAGGAGGGAAGGCACAGTGGTCTGCTTCAAGAATTCCAAGCAATAAACCACAAAAAACAACCCAGGAAGGTTTCGAACAGCTACTACTTTCATGCAGGGCCATGCATGTGGAATCTGTTCATCGTTACGGGGTCAAACAAGAGGGTAACATCACTGAAACAATGATCAGGCTACTTAGTATATAATAGAGCATACATATTTCAAGGAGGAAACGTATGAAGACGCAGACTTCCTCGTTATCAATATGTGCGGCATATCTTTCGTGTTAACGAAAGTAATATCCCGCTTTACCTCTTCTTACGTCTCAAATGAAATGAATGCCATGAGGAACGGAATATTTGTTGACTGCGTCTCTTCTTGCTTCCATCCTTACCAACATATTTCTTCATTCTCGTGGTAATCATGATATTCTATGTGTATGCTGCAAAAGATTGCACGTGGACATATTCGACATCGAGGTGCAAAGCGTTTGGTATCTTACATTATATTCATTTCGAATAAGCTTCCGATGTAATTTTACTTCGTTTGTATTTTTAGATGATTATGAACGTTACGGAAAATTATCTCACATGCTTTATGTTGAATGAGAAACATTGAATGACCCGTTTTGCTTTCCATACGTTGAAATGATATAATGTCGGCGTCAACAGCCTTCTTCCACGCCGGAAGCTGATACTGGTATCATTCTGGATTAATGATAATTGAATGTCTCAGATGTATACATAGCCCACAAGGCGACGTCAGAAACCATCAGGGGAGAACGCCGCATAAAAAACAAACGTGCGCGCGCGTCTCCACTCTGAAGAACCGTATCGGAGAATCACGGCAAGCATTTCGCTGAAGAGCTGCCTCGTAAGAGAGCCGAGAAATGGCAGCGTCGTAGCAAGTATTTGTCAACACTGTGAGAGTGAATTTACTTCCGGGTGTAGGCCGGCATTACCTCGCTAAATTCACTTGACATTCGTTTTCCACATCGAAGACTCGTACGATATAATCCACTGTAAGATGAGACACTTAGAAAGTATATTTAATTTCTGGACTCCAAGAACGGCGTTCTTCACATAAGTAACACCTGTTTGTGTGTTTTAAGGTTGCGTTTTGAGGCTCAGGCAAAATCGCAGTGACTATAGTCCGTCTGTTGTCGCCAGTGTGTCGTTAGCTCAGAGGTTATTCGTCGTATTGTGGCTTTTCTAACGCGGGACATTCTGAATCGGAATACTCCCCTTTCATTATTAGTTCCGGGACGTGACTAGTTTCCTCGGACAAAGACCAATGCTGTGAACTGGATTCGCGGACATGCCATTCACTACCTATTTGGACAAACTGTAGACTCTGTACTCGATTTTTGGACATACCTCAACGACCATCATTATGTCGTTGTCCGTCACCCAAAATACAGACAATTTTTCTCGAACTTCCCTGGGAATGCTTTCCACGACCCGCCTCGCAGCTGGAATGTGTTAAGCCAAGAGTGAAGAAGGTTTCCTGTTGGAACCAATGAACATTTCTGAACTATTGAACGGAACACTTCAATTTCGAGAAGACGTGACTCAACATATTACCAGCGGGGCGCAGAAGGCGTCTGATCAATTACACAACACAAATAAACCAAAAAAATGAAAATAAAAATAAAATTCAGAAAAAGGAAGATTTTGTTTTGTTTGTAAGGCTAGCCCTAACCCTGAATTCCCAAATTTCCCCTGGTATATAGGCAGCTCTCTGGGGTAGATTTAGTCAGGAGCCAACGCCTGAAGTGGATCAGATGTTTTTTTTTTTTTTTTGTTATAGGATGAAAAGTGGCGGTGGCAGTTAGTTTCTTTTTTTAGTGCCATTTTCCTAAGGGGCTTTAAAATAAGAGAGAAAAAAGGGGTAATCGTCAAAAAAAGTAAAAGAAAAAAAGCAAAATTGAAAAAAAAAGAGGTTCCCTTGTGCGTTGCGGTGCTCGTACTGTATGACATAGCAGTTCCAATCTCGGTGGAAGCCGCTGACTACAACCTTTTATTTTCCATTTTAATTAATGGAGTTGCAAACTGCTAGTAAAAATTCCTTATACGAAATCTGAAGAATGCCTTTAAACATCAATCTTCGTCCGAATTTCGACTTAGTAAATTAAGTTAATATCATGGATGTCTGCTTTGCAAATGCCAAGGTGCTGCACTGTAAAATAGGTCCTGAAAAGATTCAAACCGAATGTCAACGATATAAATTTGAGCTTTGTTCGTCATATAGGTCTAACATGTCAAGAGGTTGTTTATGAAGTGCTCATGTTGATTAATATAGTTCCCTTCTTCTAAATTTTTGCAATAGCATTTAACTGTAGACGTTTTCTAACACCGGCGTTAACAATTCCTTTCCGTTCTCTGAAACTTCCAAAACGACAATTTTTTCTGGTTTAAATCTGATGACCTTAACTATCACTTCCGATCAACATTAAATACTTCATGAACCCATACATGGAACTCCAAATGTGCAGTTTTCCTGCACTGCTACAGAGCATGCATTGCAAGGTATTCACACAGTTTATCGCATAGACTTACCATAAGGAATGAAACAAGAACAGTAATACACTTTACACCACAGACGCTCACTCTGGCTTGACGAAAACATCCGAACATTGACCAAAAGTTGCTCAAATAATTGAGTTTGAAAGGAAAAGAAACGAGGTATGAAGCATTTATAAATTCATCGAGTGTAGCGAGGTGGTTTAATTTCGGCCCAGTCTATCGAATTAATTTCGGGCCATACTCAGCTCTTGCCGATTAATGTAATATAATACCCGCCTACTAATCAGGGCGTCTGTCTCCGTTGCTTTAGGGCGCGAATGGAAATTGTAGAAATTTTCTGTGGAGCAACTTTTAATAATAAAGCGTTTTAAATCATCAAAAGCGATGAGCGGTAGCAGGCGTTTGTCGATAAAGAACGGGGGAGTGCAGCGCCGCTGCTGTCGCCACGGCCGCTGCCGGTAGCCAGCCAGTGGATCCCGGAGCTTTGCCGCATGCGGCGTCCAGAGGAGGACAGTCTGCAGGAAATCTGCCGCAAAATCGTTACTAGATAAAATGTTGATATCGGTGTGTCAGAAAGCGAAATAGATTGAATCTGCCAACCATTACATTCACGTCTCCAGCATTCAGACAGAAGAGGCTATAAAAAAATTTTATGCCAGCTGCTCTCGATCCATTGACATTATGAACAGAAACAACGCCCGCTACCGCTAGACCACAGGCGTAATCAGCCTAGAGTTTTTCTATCATGGGACAAGTTTTCCTCCAGGAAGTGCCGCAGTCTACAGTGTTGGCAGACTGTGCAGATAACCGGACTTAGAGAATTAGCGAGTTGGCCAGTTTTTTTGTCCCATGTCGCGATCGGCGCGGACTTAGCCTCCGAAGCGGCCAGCCGCCGGTCGAGTTTTATGTCAAAGAGTGTACATGGGATTTCCCGGTTGGTTCGATATTTCCGATGGCAGATAGGAATACAGATCGACAGACGGAATATTAGATGAGCTTTTCGCCTTCCAATTCTTCTGCGGCGTTGTTCTGTGCCTTCGCCAAGAATTCCTTGAACAGTGACGTGCGTCAACTGTGTTTAACTGTCTGGAGCGTTGAACTGGCTGCACGTGGCTCGGCATTGTCGCCTTCGGCGTCGCCCATTGTGCTACGCTGTCGCTGTCAGCGGTAACCAGATTACAAGGTGTTTCCTTGCAGCCGCTCGACCTTTCTGCCAGGGGCTACGAAGCCTGGTCCCTTGTTACCGGTAAGCTCCCCTTTCTCTCTCTATCTTGTGTTCAGCCTCTCAAAGTTCCTTGTCGTTTCTGTGTACAGAACTTTAAAGTACATTTTAGAAACAAATACAAATCTCCCCTACTTACATTCATTTACATGTTATTATAGTAAAGCCCTTGTTGCTGGTCACCTCCCATGACCTTTCCATACATCACAATTTACTGCAGAACTTGTCAATGGTTCCATCGTTATTTTCATTTAAATGGACTGAGTTATTTTACTCAATTCAGTTATAAAAGTTACATCCACTTTTATTAAATGGTTCAAATGGCTCTGAGCACTATGGAACTTAATATTTATGGTCATCAGTCCCCTACAACTTAGAACTACTTAAACCTAACTAACCTAAGGACATCACACAACACCCAGTCATCACGCACTTTTATTACAATAATAAGCAAAACAATATAACCCATACCCGCGGTGGTCTAGCAGTTCTAGGCGCTCAGTCCGGAACCTCGCGACTGCTACGGTCGCAGGTTCGAATCCTGCCTCGGGCGTTGATGTGTCTGATGTCCTTAGGTTAGTTAGGTTTAAGTAGTTCTAAGTTCTAGGGGACTGGTGACCACAGCTGTTAAGTCCCATAGTGCTCAGAGCCATTTGAACCAATATAACCTATACCAACCTAACTATCTAGGCCTTTGGATTACAAAACAAAATAGCATTTCTATGAAAATATACATTTACACTCTTCTTTCTATCTGTTTACTAATAATTTTTAAAAATAATATTCCAGCTGGAATCTCGTTTTACGTTCTTTTCTATCGTACTTTTATGTTTGGGACAAGTGGATGTGCTGAGGAATTTAAGGATGGCCATTTGTTAGTATTCTAATCACATGCCATGGCATTCTTCCATCTAGCACTAACTACATTTTCCTTTCCCCCTGCATCTAACTACCTTCCACTTACTACTTTCTATGTAAACTTAGTAGTTCCGTTGACCTTATTCCTTTTCTTCTGTGTTCTTCCCTGTAAATTGGTGGAAATACACATACACTCCCCTATTTCTCGATAATACAAAACGAGTTGTCCTCCTTTGAACTCTCTCGATGTACTCCGGTAATCCTATCGGGTAAGGATCCCACACCGAGCAGCAGTACCCCACAAAAGGACGCACAAGCGTAGTGTGTAGGCAATCTCTTTAGTAGATCTGGTGCGTCTTCCAAGTGTTCTGCCAATAAAACAGTCTTTGGTTTACCTTCACCACAACATTTTCTACGCGTTCTTTCCGATTTAAGTTGGACGTAATTGTAGTTCCTAGGTATTTAGTTGAATTTACGCCTTTTAGATTTGACTGATTTATCGTGTAAGCGGAGTTAACGGATTCCTTTTAGCACTCATTATTTAGGGTCAATTATCAATTTTCGCACCATACACATATCTTATCTAAACAGTTTAGAATTGGTTTTCATCTTCTGATGAATCTGTACTAGACGATAAACGACAGCATCATCTGCAAGCAACCTAAGTTGCTACTCAGATTGGCTCCTAAATCGTTTATATACGCAACGAACAGCAGAGGTCCTATAACACTACCTTGGGGAACGCCAGCAATCACTTCTATTTTACTCGATGAGTTTCTGTCAATTACTACGAACTTCCCTGACAGGGAATCAGTAATCCAGTCGCATAAATGAGACAATATTCCATGAACATATAATCGGATTACAAGCCATTCGTGAGGTACGCTGTCAAAAGGCTTCTGGAAATCTAGAAATTCGGAATTACTTTGAAATTCCCAGTCTATTGGACTCAACACAACTTGTGAGTAAAGAGGTAGTTGTGTTCCAGAAAAACGATGTTTTCTAAATCCGTATTTAGTATGTGTCAATACAAATATATTCTGGAACATTAGACGTTATTTATATTACCGTTTGATTTGAAAACGAAGGATGAAATAAATATTGGCTATTTATTTACGAATATGTGGCTCGGCAGGAACTTAAGAGGGCAGCTTAAATCGCCATCACTGAAACAAGGAGCAGGGAAATGTATATTCTTCGTTGTCACATATACTGTGCTACTTGAGGAGGGAAGGGAGAAGAGCAGGTGTTGTGAATGCGCAAGGTGAGGTGCTTTTTATATCACTACAGCTTGGACCAGACGCGTATTTTAGGTTAAAAGCCTTGTATTTGAAATAAACAGAATATTGCTTTGTCTCGCAGTCCCGTTTTATGTGGTTTTGAAACACTCTGATCGAAGATTTGTTCTCACTTCGTTTACCCGTTAGAAACTGACTTCACACGTTAGGTGTTACTAACATAATAGTGTAGAAAGAATGCCTACTTAGCGACAAGTTCCCATGTCGATGATTTATTCATTGGAGATCGTCACAACTAAAATAAACTTTCATGGAATAGCGTCTATGCGATGACGATGACCAGACAGAGGCCGATATACTGGCCCTCACTTAAAACCTTCTTCCATTTTACTCTGTTTTTTTTTTTATGAGAACAGACACTGATTGCTGACAGTATTTCAGCGATGGGTTCGTCCTCTACGATGGTAACGCGGAACAACGCACACATCTCGTGAATACCTGTCCGCATCTCGTGATCTCGCTGTCGCGTTCTCGCTTCCTGAGTACGGGGTCCCGGGTTCGATTCCCGGCGGGGTCAGGGATTTTCAGCTTCCTCGACATGACTGGGTGTTTGTGTTGTACTCATCATTTCATCATCATTCACGAAAGTGGCGAGATTGGACTGAGCAAAGGTTGGGATTTTGTAAGGGCGCTGACAACCGCACAGTTGAGCGCCCAACAGACCAAACATCATCATCATCATCATCATCATCATCATCATCATCGTGAACACCTCAAGAGGGCCTTCCTCGATTAATGGAGCCACCATACTGTGAACAGCATGCCAGTGACTCAAAACGCATTACATGTGAACGGTGCATCGGACGAGCAACTGTATTCTGGCAGTATGGAGGATGCAATATAAATACCATATTTCACCACAGTATATTACTTGTCCAAGCATGATATAGTGAGTGAACGTCACAAGAGTTTTCAGGCAATCTCAGAGGCAAACAGTAGGCAACACCACTTAGATTAAGGTTCCCTGTGGGCTGAGCAAACCACCTACTAAGAGGAGTCATACAAGTCTGATGCCCCCGAAACGCCTGGTTAATCCACAGGACAGAACAGGTAGTTGGAATAGTGGAAAGGGGACCAAAAATGAACTGCTGTCAGTTACACTCGAACTCTTATAACTTTATTTAGTTGCCCAAACATTACAGCGCAAATTTCCGAGCTTAGCTGTCGACTGAAATGTCACACAGTCTTGTGTCTTGAGGGCACAAGCTCTTTAATTTTGAAAACGGCTGAAGGCCCATGATTCAAAACACAACTACAATAAATTTTTACAAGACAGGAAGCCCAAGGCTTTATCCTTAAATAATTTTTTTTAATTGAGGCTGAAGGTCCAAACAATGTAAGATTTAACAATTAAGGCATTTAAATTTTAAGACAGCTGAAGTCCCATGATTAAAAAACTCAACTACAATAAATTCTCAAAAGGCGGAAGGCCCAAAGCTTCATCCAGAAAAAAAAATATGTAAAATGAGGCAGAAGGCCCAAACAATCTAAGACTCAACAAATACGAAATTTTAATTTTAAGACAGCTGAAGGCCCATGATTGAAAAACACAACTACAGTGAATTTTGAAACGGCATAAGGTCCAAAGTTTTATCAAAAAATAATTAAATGAGGCTGAGGGCCCGAACAATGCAAGACTTGACAAGCAAGGAACTTTCAATTTTAAGATGGCTGAAGGCCCATTATTTAAAACCCAACTAAAAGCATACAGATTCAAACCATAGACTATGGGCCATTAAAATGCACGATCAAACACCAATGAGAAAAGGCTGTACAGCCAGCGGCACTCAGAAGTTTCCAGGAGTTGGTCTGCATTTGAAATATTAACGTTCGCTTAGGGGAGACAGGTAGTCGGCCCAACTATATCCGATCCGCCGGCATCTCATCCAAGAGACAGTCAACGGACCCACTGACATGACGACTTGCTTTACACCCAAGCAGTACATAAGGAACTCCAAATAAAAATGTAAAAGGTGTAGCCATCCACAACCAAGTATGCATAAGCTGTCAAAACTACACACACGTGTTGGACAGCGACAACATGGTGAGGAAAGGACACTGCCTGAATTTTACGTCAATGGCCAGGGCAGGTAACAACGCTAACGGCCACAAGGCAGAAAATTCCGCGGGTGCACTTGGACTTCAAATAACCAGAATACAGTTAAACACCGCCAGATGATGGCCAAATTTTCGCCAACTCAAACACTCGCTGATGCTCACGGGAATACCCCCAACAGCCAACCATGAAAACCAATGGCACAATGTGAACAGACTGGCTTCGGTAATTAAATCATCACTCAACTTTGACGCCCTGGGTTGGTGAGCCGTGAATCTCATAGCAATCGGAACAGCTCCCACACACTCCGGCACTGCAGAGAAACCGCCAGCAGGCCCAGCCCACTGGGCCGCGCGGAGACTACCTGGCTGATCCACACCTCAGAGCCAGTACGCTGACAAAATTTAAAATAACTTGTCAGTCAAAATCACACAAACCACACAAAGTGTCATGAACACTTGCATGAAGAACTAAAGAATGTTAACGGCAGTGACTGTACACTAACAGGAACAAATCACGAGGTGGCACACACAGCCAACCCATAAGCGATCGCCGGCCAAATACACGTCATTCGGCAAGACGACCGACCGACAACCAACCAAAGTCAACCCCACTCCAATCGTGTGTGTCAGCAACCATCGGGCGAGTCATGGCAGTCCAGACCACACTGCTGCCACGCCCGGACTGAACTTGTGCCGCATGCCAACTCAACCACTGCCAGGTCCAAACTAACTGCTGGCACTTTCTAGCCGACACCACGACACACAACGACCTGGAACTCATAGCAGTCAGCAAAGATAATACGCCAGGGCTTATAAGTGCCGCTGCTGCCGCTCACGGGCAGGCAAGGCGGCAACTCAGTGACACTAGTAATTGAAATTAACATAACGAGGTGGTAGTACAGTAAAAACAGGATGTCCAATGAGATATGGCATGAACACGAGCCACTCACGGCTCAGCCCCCTAGCACAGTTTCCGCTGGTAGGCACTTCATGGAGCACTTTTTTCTGAGTAAATATTATATTTCTAGTGGCATACATCACTGTCGCCTATCCTGAGATGTTCTTATAATTTCATGAGGTCGGAAATGCTGTTCACACACCTACAACTAATAATCCACATCGCAGTAATGCAGGAGCAGTTAACATCGTCTAAATAATGAGAAACTAGACTACAACAGCTTTTTTTTACAAACTTTCATTTTTGTGAATGTTGAGTATTACATTTTATAATTATTTCTAGTTGATGCTTGTGAACTGTTAGTTGAGTTATCATAACGATCTCGGCGTCCGGCCATTTACATTAGGCCACCTGTTCATCCCCAAGCCGTGATGTTCAAAAACCAGGCAAATAGAGCCATTTCTCAGATAACCTAGTAGCAAGATGGAAACATCTACTCGTTTTGCCTTCCTTTCAATTGAGATTCGAGAACCTTGCCATAAGTCTACATTAATCCAGTACCTGCCAAACACTTTGTCTTGCTAAATTTCTACGATCAGCTCGCGACCCACCGAAAAGATGCCGAGACCAACGTGGGAACTGAACAATCGCAAATTATAAGTGGCCAGTTATTAACGTAAGTAACCTGTGAACGGTTACATTTCACCTGACTGGACACAGACGGTTTTGCAAGTACGTTGGGCAGCTTTCTATATACAGTCGCGACACTTACTGCCGTGAAAGTTGTTACCATTTGACAGCTCGAGTGACACTAGCGTCCCTAGCGGCCAGAAAGCTCGCATTCCTCTGACGGCAGTTGCGACGCAACAATAATGCTTGCTTTTAATTCGCTTTGTACATAATGTACAAAATAGTATATTTTTGCGTCACAAGTGTTAGGAGAACAGCGAGAGACATAAATAATCGTGAAATATAAGTAAGCAGAGCACGAACTATTGAATGAAGTGATATAAGCTGCAACATATTCTTGAAGAAATAATTAAGAAGTAGCGTACAATCGCACTTACTCCACTGTAAGTAAGAGAATACACACTGTATATCCCACATATGAAGTATATAGATGATCTTCCTTGTGTAAAACTGAAGTGACACATCACTTTTCATTACGTTCTGCTTTGCAGGAAGCCTGGTTCCAAAAATACAATTTCCATCTTATTCTTTTTGGTATCACGTTATCTCAATAAAAAGCATGATTGTTTTAAAACTTTATTATATCCCATTGATACATTTAACGAAAATAAAATTAAATGAATGAATCAGTCCTAACACTTTAACAACCAAAATGAGCCAGCTTCATCACTTTTTTATTTCTTCTCTTGCTCCTACAGACTAATTCTTGATTCCTGAATTTAATAATGTAAAAGAGCCTCAGTTTCACAAACAGTCTTATTAACACCAGCTTGGTTCAGCACAGCACCCAGGTGGGTGTTCACAAAGAAAGCACCACAATTACTTATGTGGTCATATTCATCAAAAGTAGAAGTCATCTTAGTCTCACAATGAGTTACAAATTCTTTGACATCTTCTGCACAAATAAATAGGCTTCCAAAGTTGCCTTCATAGCTTTTAAAATGACAATAAACTTTGTCATTTCTGTCGAAGTCTTGGCTGCCATCTACAAGTACTGTCCTACATTTATAACAGTCATGAATTGTAAGCAGTTTCTTTAATACATAACCAAACACGTATCTCATGCTGTTTGCCTCTCCGAGGTCTGTTTGAACTTCCACATTTGGTAGTCTGATCACTGAACTCGTGTCACTGATGTCCAACAGTGGTGAAACAAGTAATTTGGGCGCTGCTTTCATATCCACTATTGTCTGAACCCAGTTGATCCCCTCACAATTGGAAGTAGCTACACTGTGTGTGTTCATTAATTTGCTTAAAGCACAATTACTGAATGCAGCACAAAACTGTCGTGGTGATGGGTTGCTACAAAAACCGCCTTTATGCCTTATCACTGAGAAAAAGTTTTCCAGTGGATCTTGATTAATTTTGCGTGTTAATAAATATAACTTGGTTCCATCCACAACATCATCAAAAAAACATGTTCAAAGCGCTTATGTTACCCAGAAGTCCTTTAACACACTTAATCCTAGGTGAAAAGATTTCCCCATCAGCATCTACAAATTTCCGTGACTGTATCTATGGCTTCAGTGTATTTAAAATTTCCAAATGTCTTGAGGCACTTGTAATGCAGTTCCTTAAGGATACAGGCCCTTTAACACTATATGCATTAAATATGTCAAAAATATCGTTTACTTTTTGGCAAAAATCTGCAGTAGCAATAGCAGATGATGATATGGTGCCACAAGTAACAAGTGTCTCAATGCGTGCTGCTACTGTATGACTCAACACACGAACTGCAGTGCTTACCTTCATTTTTGAAAATGCTAGCAGTTGGACAGCTCTTTTAGTGAGCTTGGGGACCAACTTGTACTTCCTTTCATAATCACTTGAGTATAAATGACAAATGTCCTTCCTTGAAGCAGTGCCAATCCCTCCTTCATCTGTTGTGTGGATAATGTTATACCTGAATAAATTATTACGTATGCTTTTTATCAAGTGTGAGGTGTCATAAAAAAGATCTTACTCCCTTCGTGTACTAAGCATGGATTAACTGGTGTGATACCCAGCCTGTGCCTCCACTCCACAAAATTCGAGCCTTGGTCTGTCACACATGATTTTACAACCAAACCAATCTCTGTGAGTTTTCTGACAACTTCAAAAAATATGCGCGTCAAATGGGTGGCTCCTACCGGTCCTTTGGAGAAATAATATACTAATGGCTGTTTAAAATTTGAGAAGATGCCGTTAATCATTATAACTAATGCAGTATTGGCAACCACAGATGTACGTATGAAACTCATGTCTTCAAATCCAATAACACGATCCCTAGAGCTGTCATATATCAAATTTTCCATTAGTGACATCTCATCCATAGACAAATTAACAATTATATCAGTTTCTGGTAACTGCTGCACTTTCTGCTTTAAAAGATGAAATATGTTATTATTTATCCCACAATTTAACTGTATATCTTCCACATACCTTTGTAAGGTACGTACTGATGGAAGGCTAAAACAGCGTGATAAAAAACTGTATGCCTGAGTACTACAATACAACAAATGAAGTGCAAATTACTTAGTTTCATCTTCCCATCTCGCACCACGTTTTCCATTCAGTGGTATACTGATTTGGCTTATCAATAAATCGAGAGCATCTTTTTTCAAGTACTTGGAACCAACACTTTTTAAAATGAGCTTATCCTTTTGTACTTGTGTCCTGTGACGTGGTTGCAGTTTATTCTTACAATGGACACTTTCCTTATCACGTAGTAATTTTGTACAAAGTCTAATGATTTGCACGTTTTTACATTTCACACGATTTTCCAACACGCGAATAATTTCACGTAATCTAACCATTTCATCTTCAAAAGATGTCTGTGTTCCAGATTCCGTTGTTAGTGATTTTATATGTCTCTCGTGTAGTAACACTAGTGGTAGTTGTTTCTTCTGTGTCAGGAGACAGTTTTATTGTTTTTGCAGTAACACTTTCACGTTTGTATGGCAATTTTCTCTTCATCGTCACTAGTTGTGGCTTATTCGGCACGACAAATAACATAGGAACAGCATTGCATGTCGATGTCTTCTTTTCCGTGCTCATGAACTGATTTGACTCGAAATGTAACGCACAAAATTTCATGTTATTGTGCAAATAAAGGGCTTCTTTTTGCAGCAGGTCCTGTCTTCTACTATTTATTAACCATTTCTTGCTCCTAAAACAGAAAAACAAATTCAGTAATTCAATACAGTTTAGAAAAAAAATCGTAAATAAAGAGCGCTCTCATATGATGTTTCATACCTCTCAGGGTCCTTAGGAAACCTGAAGAATGACAAATTTGGTGTCTTCTTCCTATTATTACTGCAATTTCTTGCACTACATACGCTGCCTTTCGTAAAAACCATCTTAAAAATGAATATAAACGATACAGTTTACATTTAATGAATACCGTATTCAGCAGCGTAGCTTCTCCACCGCTTGAGGCGCTGTTGTCGCTGTATATAACAAAAATCAGCGAGAGTGTCGCGACTGTATATATTAGACTGTGGGAATGTGTTGTTTATTACGGATCTGTAGCGTCATAACGCAGAAGGGAAGGTGGAACCCGTAGAAATTGCGCGATTGAGACGGAAGTCGGCAGTGTGACGTACTGGTACAGACAAATGGCTTCAATTGGATTTTTCATATAAGAGCTTCACAAACTGAGCAAGGCAGTAACGTGTTGGTGCACCTCGGGCCCTTATGCAAGCAGCTACTCGTTGGCATTGATTGATCGAGTTGCTGGATGTCCTCCTGAGGAATACCGCGCCAAATTCTGTCCAACTGGCGCTTTACATCGTGAAAATCCCTAGCTGGTTGGAGGGCCCTGCCCCACATTGCTGCAAACTTCCTAAATTGTGGAGAGATCCAGCTACCTCGTTGGCCAAGGTAATGTTTGGCATGCACGAAGACAAACAGTAGAAACTCTCGCCGTGTGAGGGCGAGCATTATCTTGCTGAAATGTAAGCCCAGGATAGCTACTCGAGTCAGTCAGATTGCAGGCCGAAGACGCGTCTGGAGACGAGGAAATGTCTCGCATTCTCATCTTTCGATAAAGCTTTCACGATCTGATTCGATGAGCTCAACATAATGTGTAGAGATCTCAATACAATTTTTTCGTATACAAGATACAGCACGAGTAGCTTTAGGTACGGAAACAGCAAGTGTAATGGGAGGCGGTGCTACACACAAAACACCGTAGTTTAACCGAGATGCTGAAGAATTACTTGTTAAGTCAGTGACAGGCGGGAAGACTGCATGGGGTGTAAAATTGACAGTAATAGGTTTAAATCGAATACACTAAAAATAAAACAGCATTATTGCAAGTGATAGACAAAACGCATGAAACGAGACCTTTATGGAACACAATGTGTGGTGAATGCCCCTGGAGAAAATGAACGATGCTATTGAACACATTCAGATATAGAATATGCAAAATATTCAGTGGGAAAATTATTTTCGACCTTTCTTTACCTGTGTTGATTGGGGTATCACACCACCAGCATAGTCGGTTATACCCTTAACATTACTACCCTGTCCGCGAGGGTAATGAAAGAAAAACGACTTTTGTAGATGTTACGCTTAAACTTAACCCTTGCAAGCAGAGTACATTCGTAGTCTGAAAGCCACACGAATTCAACGATGTAACTGTTTTGTTTATTTTGTACTGTTAAAATTCACTAAATTGGTAGGTAAAATTTACACAGTTCTTAAGTGCTCAACTAATCCAGTGGTGGAATATAGGAATAGACTTTATTAGGCTTGTAAGCCCATTTTCGAGTACAGAACTGTTTCCGAAGATGGAAACCACGTGAAGGAAAGTGAAGAACAAAGACAGACTGAATGTGGGAAATAATTCGTGCAGTCACAAATCTTTGTCGAATAGTAGGAGCGAGTGCCGTGAACAACGTACTAGAAATCCCGACTGGTAGGGGCTGAGTGTGGGAGTAAGGATGCATTTGAAGGTCACTTTTGTACGTTTTTCTTGAGTAACTCGAAAAATACGGCCTCTAGCGAAAACGGACCCCAGTGTAAAATTATTCCTACAAAAATGTCCTGTTAATTGTTTCTCAAGGATTTGTAGTTTGCGCGTGGCGAACGAGAGAATGAAAATCTCCCGCATGGTCTTTGAAGGCCAGTTATAACACGGCGGGCTGCATAAAACAACATCCGTAGGGGCAGCTGAGTCACCTTGTATATTATACACCAATTGAAATGTGTACAAAGCGAAATATTTAAGAATGCTTCACGAAACATAACCTTCTATCAGTGCTAAAAACTAAAGAAAATAGCGTAAACTGCTTATGGCGGTCTCCAACGAGAATTTCTTCATGTGAGTCTAAGATTTGTCATGTGACTGAAGTAACGACCAAAAGTAAACACGTGTTCCTAGCTACACTATCCGCTAGGTACAACACTCTCCCTACCTAAAACTAGCGTAATGGCATTTCAGGGAATATTCCCATTCTGTTCAAAGACTATTATCAACTCAAAAGCTACAGAACAAATCCCTTATTTCTCCTATCTGGCTGCTGAAATAAGTGACAATAAAGGCTGATATACTGAAACTACGTTTCAACGTTTTTGAACACATTTGTGGTGACGGTGAGTAACAAGACAGGAAAGGGCATGAGAATAAAAGTAAATAAAGGCATCACCAGTTTTAATGAATGGGAGTGAGACAGAAGGACGTAAGTAAGACCGAAAGGGCGGAAATGAGGACTTCAAGAAATGTTAGAGGGTGTACAAAATATTAGACCCAATACGTAATGAACACGGAAGATCAGAACTTAACGTTTAGAATATTAGAGAGTGGACGGTAACAAAAGAAGATCGAAAGAAGGTATTAACCGGATAATTGAAGACAGATTGCCAAAACGCATTGGGCTAATAAGCCACAACCAAGAAGAGAGGGGAACAACTCTGAGTGTGAAGTCAGAAGACGTATTTTTCCTTCCTAAATCGTGGAGTGCAGAAGATCAAACAGACTTTTACTCATGTCGTTATTTTATAGCAGGTATCTTATCCAGTGATTCCAGTAATGATTTATTACATTTTTATTATGTATATAAAATTCTTCCGCATGTCTCAGTTGCAACATACTCAACAAGGAATGCAGGAGTATCAACTGGCCAACAATTGTACGGGCCGTGCATGTGGGAGGCAGGGAGGGTGTACGAGATCAGTTGCGACGCTTCGCCAATCTTCACAACGTATCGTTCGCGGTCATTCAGTTGGAATTCACTTTTTCCCAGCATTCGACTTACTTCAGTTATTCACTGATTTTAGAAAATGTTTAAACTAGAAGGGGAACCTTTGTGCCATCGTTCATAAATAAGTAATCACAGAAATATTCATTCCTCTGCACACAGATCTACACCAGTCCGCTTATTCATAGCTGGGGTAAACACTGTCCTATTAAATGTCATAAAGTTGTTCGATGCAAATATAAACGTCAAAATAGACAACATTTATAGTTTAAGGCGAGATTTCATAGATTAAGAAGTTGACATGCATTTACCTGCACGTTGTTTCCATCTTCGGAAATAGTTCTGTACTCGAAAATGGGCTTAAAGTCCTAATAAAGTTTCACGAAGCAAGGCAAAAAGAGTCCCGTTTAATCAACACAATACGAAATGTTTCTCCAAGATCCTACAGTTAAATCAGTCTCTTGCAGCCAGAAGTGTGGAGTATAATATGGTGTACTGAAACCCTTAATAAAACCAACCTCCTTTCAGAGAAAAATGTTTTTGCATTACTTTCTGAACGCCCCTCGTAATTCTTGATCAGCTTCGAATGTGAAAAGCTTCTCCCACTGGAAGCGACAGTCACTGGCATGGTTAGCAGTAATTGTTGGGTCATGGATTTCCAATTTCATTTAAGTATTTCAATATTAGCACTGAAGTTCTCATATTCTTGTTCACTTTTTCTCTGAACACTTTGATTTCTGTCAAAAGTTCTCACGCAACAATGTCTTTTCATTATTCACCATTTACCTTTTATACTTAGCTCTCTCACACGTTTATTTCATAGCGTTTTCAGTTCTTCATCCTATAAGTGTCTTAAGCTTTTCGGTGAAAAAAACTGAATATTTCGGTATACTTAGCCAGCTGCCCAAACTTTCGTTGCAAACTTATTAATACTGTGTCAACGACAGGGTAGAAAAAATCAGTTTCGACTTCTCCTCTGGAAGCTGTGCTCTACAAAGTACATCGTCACTTTTACAATCAAATTGGTTTCTTTTGGTGCCAGTTCTCTTTTGTTCAAATTTTGCCCAATCTGTAAAGTTTCAGCTATCACTTTCGTAGTGAAAAAAAATCGTCCTCACGGAAATTCTCACTTAAATTTTATTTAACTTTCGAGCGATTTGGTTGCTAATTTCAAATCCATGTTTTCTGCCTGGAGGGCAAAGAGAAGCTCATACCGTATGACAACACCGTCAATGAACTAGAAGTTATCTAATTCGTTCGCAGCAAGTAAGTGTTCTTCGATTTTTGTTTTCAATTCATCAATGCTATTGCTCACCCCAAGAAGGGCATCTGTGACTTCTCTTGATTGGTATGTCATAGCTTCAACACTCTCCACCCAACTTTCCCATCGAGGTTCTGAAAGCTTCTTCACTGTTAATTTTGCTACTCTGTTCAATATGATTTCCGCTCTCTGGGAGGATGCACCGAAAACAATGTATATTCTTTGAATTACACGAAAAAATGTGACTGCTTTTGCTGTAGGTTTTGCCGCATCTGATAGCACAAGATTAATATTCCAGCTAGCACATGGCAAATAAAATGCTCTTGGATTACATCGGGATTCTGGTTTGAACACCACTTCAATTACCTTCTATATTTGTACCATTTTCGTAACTTTGGCCTCCGCAGCCACGAATATTGAGATCTAGTTGGTCTACTTTCGATGAACGGGTTTTAGGCAAACTTTCTCCTGTTGTTGAAGAGACATCCATAAAGTCTACAGTCATTGTGTGTTCTTATAGGTTTACAAACTTAACAAGCAATGTCATTTGTTCATTGTTGGTTGTATCAGGAGTACAATGAGGGATGACTGAAAAATATGTACTTTCTTCCAGAAAATTAACAGTGTTGTACTTTGAGTGCAAGCAAATTTATGAGTTAATGTTGAATGTTTTTGTACACAAGAACGGTCAGGAATTTCTTAAGTTTTTAACCGCGATTAAAATTTTCTGCAAAACAGGGTCAAATTCTGCAATTATTTCGATTAAACCAAGAAAATTGCCATTATTATATTGATAGAGCATTTAGCTGGCTCCTTTGAAGGCCATATGCTCAGCTAGATACCTGATGGCGCGTATAATTCTGTTTAGAGCCGAAAACCAGTGTTCCTTTTCTCTTTCTAGTAGTTCACTTCCATAGCTACCACTTTCTTGTTTCAACTGTCTCACACTGTATGCATCTTTTTGTGTGTATGTGGGCAACTAGTTGTTCATGGCCTGTAAGCCGATCTCCTAAATGAACCCAGTCACAGAGTCTGTCACTTGACAGCTTGTTTGTAGGAGATCGAAAAATTTTACAGCAGTAACAAAGAACGTTTTTGGTACATTTCGAATACACAATCAATTTTCGATCACTTTTTTCTCCATTGGGTAAAGTTGTTCCTTAAAAATGAATTGAAAATTTTCTTCCCCTCTCGTATTAAAGATAATAAAAATATACAATTTTAATAGAGCCTTTCTGTACAATTTCATTTATCATGGAGGATGTTAACGTAATAGGTCAAGTGCTTGCGTCTGGATTTGTGATTATTTCACGATCGCTATCAGTAGACCTAACTGAATGTGGGATACCAGTTGGTTCACATAACAATACATTTTCAATTTTTTCTAAAGCACCACATGATGAGAGGGTAGTGTTAATGACATCACCATTTGAGCATAAATGGGTTTTAATGTGTGAAGATAAGATGCTTGTCGAAGAACCTTTTCGAAAGCGTCTTTCTTTTTGCAGTTGAAAATTGTTCGTGATGAAGCTTTTTATTGTATAACCTTATTCTTTTTTATTTTATTTTATTTTTTATTTTTTAGCACACGGGAGGAACACTATATCGTAACACAGAACGCACATACAGCACAAGAAACGGTTTCAACTGGAAACGTACATTTAAACTCATGACAACTAACAAATTATTCTGTGAGATACCGGTGAAAATAATGCTTAATTGTTAGCAACAGCAGTGAGCTGCAAGAGTGCAGAGAAAGAGAAGAGCTAAGAGACAATGAATAACGTTTCTCTTAAATTACGGATGAGCAGATGTTAACAGAAGATACTACTGTCGCGCATCCCTATTGGGGATGGTGGTTATCGTTGAAACAACTGGTTTTCCGTTATATCGGTTTATTACAACGTCAGTGCCACGGACACCTGACCGCTCAAATTTTGAAATAAGCGATTTAAGTTTTTATTTCTGTTATTTCCTGTAATAAATGTAGGAAAAAGTTGACTTCCTCAGTTTCAAGATAAATAGAATCAAAATAATGAATAGGCAATAAAAGAAAACTTAGTCCGACCATTGTTCACTCATTTTCTCGACAAGTGTGAAGTGGTTGAATACTACGAAAAATGACTAGTATTATCCTATTGATTCTAATTTTATGAAACTCAGCTCAAAAATCATGTTGTAATCGAGGATCACACCATTATTTGGGCATTATAAATAGCCAGCGCTAACGGATGAAAACTGAGGTTGAAGAGTTCGTATTTTGCGTGGTGGTTTGTCCTTTTTCAAGGGCTACAAGCCGATAAAGGCATATTATGTAGACACAGATAGCAGATGAGCTACTTTCTATTCTTATTGTATACGATGAACAAATTATTGTTAAGCTTTTGATTTATTACGGTTACCATAATGTTGTTGTTGTGGTCTTCAGTCTGCAGACTGGTTTGATGCAGCTCTCCATGCTACCCAATCCTGTGCAAGTTTCTTCATTTCCCAGTACCTACTGCAACCTACATCCTTCTGAATTTGTTTAGTGTATCCATCTCTTGGTCGCCCTCTTCGATTTTTACCATCCGCGCTGCTCTCCAATACTAAACTGGTGATCCCTTGACGCCTCAGAATATGTCCTATCAACCGATCTCTTCTTCTAGTCAAGTTTTGCCACAAATTTCTCTTCTCCCCAGCTCTATTCAATACCTCCTCATTAGTTATGTGGTCTACCCATCTAATATTCTGCATTCTTCTGTAGCACCACATTTCGAAAGCTCCTATTCTCTTTTTGTCTAAACTATTTATTGTCCACGTTTCACTTCCATACATGGCTACACTCCAAACAAATGCTTTCAGAAAAAAGTTCCTGACACTTAAATTATTACTCGATGTTAACAAATTTCTCTACTTCAGAAACGCTTTCCTTGCCATTGACAGTCTACATTTTATATCCTCTCTACATCGACCATCATCAGTATTTTGCTCCCCAAATAGCAAAACTCATTTACTACTTTAAGCGTTTCATTTCCTAATCTAATTCCCGCAGCATCACCCGATTTAATTCGACTATATTACATTATCCTCGTTTTGCTTTTGTTGATGTTCATATTACATCCTCCTTTCAAGAAACTGTCCATTCCGTTCAGCTGCTCTTCCAGGTCCTTTGATGTCTCTGACAGAATTACAATATCATCGGCGAACATCAAAGTTTTAATTTCTTCTCTATGGATTTTAATTCCTACTCCGAATTTTTCTTTTGCTTCCTTTACTGCTTGCTCAATATACAGATTGAATAACATCGGGGAGAGGCTACAAACCTGTCTCAGTCCCTTCCCAACCACTGGTTCCCTTTCATGCCCCTCGACTCTTATAACTGCCATCTGGTTTCTGTACAAACTGTAAATATCCTTTCGCTTCATGTATTTTACCCCTGCTACCTTCATAATTTGAAAGAGAGTAATCCAGTCAACGTTGTCAAAATCTTTCTCTAAGTCTGCAAATGCTAGAAACGTAGGTTTGCCTTTCCTTAATCTATTCTCTAAGATAAGTCGTAGGGTCAGTATTGCCTCACGTGTTCCAACATTTCTACGGAATCCAAACTGGTTTTCCCTGAGGTTGCCTTCTACCAGCTTTTCCATTCGTCTGTAAATAATTCGTGTTAGTAGTTTGTACCGTGGCTTATAGTTCGGTAATTTTCACATCTGTCCATCCCTGCTTTCTTTGGGTTTGGAATTATTGTAATTCTTATTGAAGTCTGAGGGTATTTCACCTGTCTCATACATCTTGCGCACCAGATGGTAGAGGTTTGCCGGCGCTAGCTCTCCCAAGGCTATCAGTACTTCTAATGGAATGTGTTTCCAGACTATAGATGTAGTCACGAACAATGGCTTTCGAATCTAGGCTCGTTCTGTGCACCTACGTCGTGCGTTCTACGGTAGCCAATGAGTCTTCAGCAGTGTTCTGAGAGCTGCGCTGTGAATGTTGTGCGCAATGCGAGCATCATACGCGATCGTAACGAGTTCTTTAGCGAATTTTTATTCCGTGTGTTTCGAGTTGTCATGGGTGATGGTGGTGGTAGGAGACTAATTCTGCACTAGCAAGCGAGAGATATAATCTGCAGGATACACGCTTTCATCTGGTGCAAAGCACGTGTATTCGAGTACGGCAACTGCCACTTGTAACCGGCAACAATGCAATCCCCGTCCTTGCCTGCGCGAACCGCCATCGTTCGTGGATGGCACTCTAGGATTGGTGCCATTCTCCAATGGGATTGATGTCCGGTGACGACAGGGAGAAACTACCATATAGACCAGGTGGGGGTAAGTCTTCTACACTGCACGCACACACGTTTACGTTAAGCCATGACACATGGCAACAGGGACGTAACTGTCACAGCAATGCTGTACCATTTCTTATGACATGTATTTGTTGGTCGTTTCTGACGGCAGTATTATTAAAATAGCGCTGATCACTTTTCACTTTTTCTACAATAATGCAGTATTTCAAAACAATGGAAAATGTCTGAATAAAAAGTGCTGTTTTTTCCAAAAAAAAAGATCTATTTAAAAACAAACAATGGGAAATTCCAAGTAGGAACACCAACAATGCAGGAAAGGCAGGTTGCTACTTCCCGTCAAGAAGACATGTTAAGTTGCAGACAGGCATTCTGACCGCAGATGCTGGAGTTGGCGGTCGTGTGTGCATGAGGTGTGCTTGCTTGTGTGTGTGAGTGGTGTGTGTTTCGTTTTTGCTGATGAAGGCTGTGGCCGAGAGCTAGCTTTTAACTGTGCCTGTCTGCAAATAATCGCGTCTTTATTTAAAAACAAAAATTTAGCACTGCTGCTATGGCTAACTAATACTTCAGTATTTTTCCCAGTTATTAGTGACAAATAAAAACACCTGTTATAACGAGGCCAAAAAATACCGAAACATACCTGTTATCAAGAACTAAAATACCGGTATCGGTTTTAACCGGTCAGTTTTTTCCATCCTAATCCTTATCATAGACCTTGGTTCCCTCGACTCCGATGCTGCGATAGTTTTCTATGATGTACACTAGTAGCATGTGGTAGTGAAACAATGGGTATATAGCTCAACACTTAAATACTTGATTCATGCCTAGGATTGTCATATCTATCTGGGGCCTCGTCGGGGTGCTCTGAGATGGGGGTGTAGAAATGAAGTAAAAATTTCATTTAATATAATCACTTTTTATTTAGAAATGAAATACGTGGAATTTGTTGCGACCGAAGTAGTTGGTACACAATAATGTCCGGAAGATTTCACCTTTTCCTGCAAGTCTTTTTTTCCCTTTTAAGTATTTATAAAAATCTGTGCAAGTTAGTTTGCAGTTAAATGGCAGTGTAGGATTGATTCCACAGTCTTTGGCAGCAGTCAGTTTCTTTCATCAATCCACTGGGCCGACATCAGCGAAAGTACTCTTTCCACAGTGGCGTTGAATGTGGGAATAGAAAACAAATACTCGCATGATTTTAGCCGTTGGCATTTGCGTTCATGGTTTTCGGTTTGTTTAAGAAAATAAGTACACTTTTCTTCCAGTCACGCTTAGTTTCTAAAAAGCCCTTCATGTTCACATATTCCTGAAAATAATTGTCGCCGGAAGTATTCACATTTTTAGTCAGGTATATAATAATGTTTTCAATCTTCACCGAATCTGGGGTTTCAGGCCCAATCAAAAACTTGATATTTATTAAAACAGAAAGCCAATTTCTCAAACTAATCAAATGCTATGGTATAGAGAACCATTGTGTCTACGTCAAACTTCGAAATAAAATTAATTATTTCTTGATTAGGGTTCCCATTCTTCAATTGTTCTAATTCATCTGGGTTTGCATGCCAATAACATTTTCAGTCTTCCTTTCATTCAGACATCTTTGTGTGTCGATTAATGATTGTATTTCTTATTTCAGTTATCGAGGCTTTATCATTCTCCACGATTTTTATATTTTTTTCAAAGAGCCGAGTTTGACTGCAGAAACGTGAAGTTAATTTCACTGAACGGACCACTCAAAAAATCTGAAATTATTTTGGGTGACCTGTCTTCACCGTCAAAATCTGTATTCATGGAATCCACGGCTTAAGTATCTCTCAGTTGCGGGCATTAACGACAGCCATCTTGCTTTTGAGTGATGATTGACACCATCGTGTAAGCAGAACTCTTTCTACTTCTCTGTCCTGATCGTGTATATTGAAAAGTTATGAAATATTTTCATGACGATTATTTCCGTCAGTTATGTCTGCAGCAACACTTGATATACACTGAAGCGCGAAAGAAACTGGCATAGGCATACGTGTTCAGATACAGAGATATGTAAACAGGCAGAATACTGCGCTGCCTATATAAGACATGTGTCTGGCGCAGTTGTTAGATCGGTTACTGCTGCTACAATGGCAGGTTATCAAGATTTAAGTGAGTTTGAACGTGGTGTTATAGTCGGTGCACGAGCGATGGGACACAGCATCTCTGAGGTAGCGATGAAGTGGAGATTTTCCCGTACGACAATTTCACGAATGTGTCGTGAATATCAGGAATCCGGTAAAACATCAAACTTCCGACACCGCTGCCGCCGGAAAAAGATTGTGCAAGAACGACGACTGGAGAGAATCGTTCGACGTGACGGAAGTGCAAACCTTCCGCAGCTGAAGATTTCAATGCTGGGCCATCAACAAGTGTCATCGTGGGAACCATTCAACGAAACATCATCGATATGAGCTTTCGGAGCCAAAGCTCCACTCGTATACCCTTGATGACTGCACGACACAAAGCTTTACGCCTCGCTTGGGCCTGTCAGCACCGACATTGGACTGTTGATGACGGGAAACATGTTGCCTGGTCGACCTAGTCTCGTCTCGAATTGTATCGAGCGGATGGATGTATACGGATGTGGATACAACCTCATGAATCCATGGACCCTGCATGTTAGCAGAGGACTGTTCAAGCTGGTGGAGGCTCAGTAATGGTGTGGGACGTGTGCAGTTGGAATGATATGGTGTAACTAACCGGTTACTACGGGTTATTACGTTATTATTGGGAATGTAAATGCTTATTGCTTGGGAAGTTAACTTGAGAAGATTAGGGTCGCCACCGACTCTAACCATACAACTAATCGAAGGTTTGGTCGAGTCGGAAAATAAATTAATTTGATCACAGACCAAAAACTCACAAAAATGCACACGTGGTGAGGTCGCTCATAGCGGATACGATGTAATTAATAGTATTCCCCGTGCACTGTTCGCGACAATCAAACATTTAAAATAAAATAGCACATGCAAGAACACTGTGCAGAAGATCGGCTCCCAGCAACACACTTGAAAATAAGACTTAATCTAAAGCATTTGTTATAATATACAAGGGGAGACTAATCACTGGACCTGTGCATAAGGAAACGCATTGGATGTGCTAACGGGAAACCTACGAGGTGAGTGGCTTAGGTGCAAAAACGTAATCTAGGAACACAAGAGAAAATTGTAGGTAAAATCATTTATTCCTAAGATAAGGACGTGAGGCATATACACGATTCCTGATAATATGTGGTTCGTGGAGACACAATTTCTAGGTATAGTGCCAAATTCCAACAATATCACATCACACAATCATTTTAACATTATCTAAAACAAACATGCGATCGGACAGTTAGTGATGCCGGTAGCCCAACAACTATAATGTTCTACCACGTGGTTGGCTCCCCACTGACGAAAGACACATAAAGTAAGGAAAATTTACGAGAAGGCAAAGCTCTAAATATTTAGAAAGGTGAAAGCTTATGCAGGCACAGCTGAAGGCAAACAGACATTCATACAGAAGCGAGTGCTCACTTCTTATCGACACCTTTGTGTGGCGCTCTTCCGGTGGATCCAAGTCTGCTACAGAAATTTGCTAAAAGAAAAATCTGCCAAAGTTTAGCATTCCTTGCTGCGACAAGGCAATGCAATCTTCCAGATTTGAAAAGCGAGACCAAAAGCTAACAGCTCTCCCCTCGCCAAGTAACAACGCGCCACGCGGTCAGTCTAACTCACCCTTCTTCGACTGGAGCACAGCTGTGGACGCTTCCCATACCGGCGGCAGACTGCCCCTTTTTCCTCTCCAGCCTCCACGCGGAGCGTGGACCGGAAAGCCCAAAGATGCCATTTCCGCCACCAACCTAACGCAGGTGGATTCCTCACAAGTAGCGCAAACCTCTTTGCCTATTTGACCACTACGAGAGTTGGCTATTCTGTACCAGTGCTGCTGAATCTGTACGACTATCGCAGACTTTCTGCAGCAGACTACGCCACCGTCTAGCAACGTGACACACAACCACATTCATTCAATCACGGCACTATGAGAGTAAAGAGAAAAGAGAAACAAGGAAAAGAAAGAGAAATAATTGTGAAATTGGGCTACCGGACTCATGAAAGGTGGCTACAGGACCCTTTCAATGAGACCCCTGATACGTCTAGATACTACTCTAACAGGTAACACATACCTAAGCATCCTGTATGATCACCTACGTCCATTCATGTTCATTGTGAATTCCGACGGACTTGGACAATTCCAGCAGGACAATGCGACACCCCACACGTCCAGAATTCCTACAGAATGGCTCCAGAAAAACTCTTCTGAGTTTAAACACTTCCGCTGATCACTAAACTCCCCAGACCTGAATATTATTGAGCATATCGGGATGCCTTACAACGTGCTGTACAGAAAAGATCTCCAACCCGTCCTACTCTTACAGATTTATGGGCAGCCCTGAAGGATTCACGATGTCGGTTCCCTCCAGCACTACTTCAGACATTATTCGGGTCCATGCCACGCTATGTTCCTACACTTCTGCGTGCTCGCGGGGATCCTACACTAGATTAGGTAGGTGTATCCGATTTTTGGCTCTTCTGAGTAGTAATATCGAGAACATGGGCAGAGCATCCAATTCCTTGTTTGTTTTTTTTCCTAGTTCCTTAATTTGCTGGAACGAATTCCGGTGGCCATGTTAATGAAGCGCTCCGAAGTTGGTATTGATACTGTTTCCACAAAAAGGGGTTAATTTGTCTAACGGAATTTGCATTTGTCTTTAAAGGTCAGGATAAAACTTTGCACTTGTCTCCGATGTTTCGTATTCAGCGAATCAAACTTCAGTAACTTCTGTTGGATTCCACCAGTTTCAGTAAAGTATTGAACAAGTAAAGGAAAATGAAAAAACATCTTTTCAACGTTGTGGCTCAATGCGTCAGTGCCTGCGTCGTAGAATGAAACTTATTTCAGTTGTTTTATGCATTCTGACACAGAGTGCGGTGCGAGGATTTTAACAATCGCTGTAGCTTTGGTCCTGTCTGTAGACTGCTGCCGGCCGGGGTGGCCGAGCGGTTCTAGGCGCTACAGTCTGGAACTGCGCGACCGCTACGGTCGGAGGTTCGAATCTTGCCTCGGGCATGGGTGTGTGTGATGTCCTTAGGTTAGTTAGGTTTAAGTTCTAGGGGACTGATGACCTCAGAAGTTAAGTCCCATAGTGCTCAGAGCCATTTGAACCTTTTTTTGTTGTTGTTTTGTTTATGCGGCGACTTTGGAGTCAAGATACATTGCGGAAATCAGTTTTGCGGTACAGTCGAGAGAGCTGAAGGATTGACGCTTGACAACGTTATAAGCTGTTATTAGTTCTGCAGCAGCAACGAGAAATTCTTCCTGGGTATCTCCACTAATCATGAAAGTAGAAATATACCTTGATGTCGAATCTATTTGTATGATTCTTGGTAGAATTGTGATGCCTCACATCTACCTTACCTCCACGAGTTACTGAAACGAAACAGCTACATAACACACACAACGCTTCCTGATCCGTACGTCCTTTGTTGACAAAAGACCACTCTTTTGTGTAGCCATCCGAAAAGTGGCACTTTCTATTTCCATCCTAAGGCATTTTCGTAAGCTATGATAAGTTCATTAGACAGTAACCAGTCGGCGATAACACTTTAGTCATAGAAGTACACATTATTGTTCACTTCACGCAGTAAATACTTCAAACATTACTAACTTGCACTCGTTGTTCGTATTACGTTTCGAAAGAACCGTCTTATCAGATTGCTATTCATACGAGAACTGCCCGATTCTTTCGCGTGGCGCTGCCTAAATAGTTCCAGCCACGTACTACTGGAAAAATATGGTATTTTCTCGAACAGTGGCGCTAGATGTAGAAGGTGCTACCATTGTCGATACAGGACACGTAACATGCAGCGCCATGTGTGAGACGATCTTGTCAAAATAAACGTGTTGACTTTTACTAATTGAGGCTGCATTTACATTTTGCGCAACAGATGGCGTTACTCCAGAACTTGAGGCAGGTTGGTAACAGCATTTTGCAAAACTGGAACAGAATTAGGTCCGGTCTGGACGTCGGGACAAGAAGGTCCATGACGGTGACGGTCCCGATACATCGAGTGGCATGTCAACCCTATTTGTACTGCTGTAATTCGTTCCGGCTGTACAAGGAAACGACAGGGATAATATCGGGTCCTTAATTTTGGCAATGTTCCGTAGAGTTTCACGTGCCCCAAGATTGCAAAATAAAACTACGGCACGAAAAACTGAGTAATTTCCCATTATCAAAGTGACAACCAAACGCTCCGGTGATTTGCTACAGTCAGAGTAAAATGGCTCTGAGCACTAAGGGACTTAACATCTGTGGTCATCAGTCCCCTAGAACTTAGAACTACTTAAAACCTAAGGACATCACACACATCCATGCCCGAGGCAGGATTCAAACCTGCGACCGCAGCGGTCGCGCAGTTCCAGACTGAAGCGCCTAGAACCGCAAGGGCACCAGCCAGATTACTTCCTCTTGGATTCAGCAACGCTAGAATCAGAGACAGTAATTTCTAGAAATTTATGAGAATTCTGAAAATAATAAAAAGTCTACATTCCATTCTAGGAGGGGGTAAGAACTCCCCTTGCTGAGCCTATGAAGACAGTGATTAAAGGTACATGATTTGTGAAGAACTTACGTTTCAACTCATAGGAGAAAGCCAGTTTGGTTAGTACACCACATAGTGGTTCTCTACTCGCAGTTGAAACAACGTGGGAAGCGGATTAATAAGAACAGCCTGTACTATGTAACTGTGAATTTGTAACTAGATTTCGCAGAGATGTGTTTTAATTTGCAGGAGTAAGCGGTGCACAGAAAGCAATGTGTTTTCTCAGTTATGCGCATGACGTCACGGTGGAAGCAGCTGTGCCAAACATATCGCAGAGATGTAGTTTAATTTGCAGGAGTAAGCGGTGCACAGAAAGCAATGTGTTTTCTCAGTTGTGCGCATGACGTCACGGTGGAAGCTGCTGTGCCAAACAGTACACAGTTCGAATTGTGTTGTGTTGTGTTTGAAGGAGTATTTTGATTGAGTTCTTCCTTCTGAGTTACTCAAGTCAACAGCGGAAACATTCGGAAATCGGGAGTGTTACGGTTTTTGCTGTAATTGATATTTGATTCGGAACTGAAATAGTTAGCAATAGTGGACAGCGGGATCAAAATTGTGTTTGCCAGCTCTGTAGTTTATTGTTCGTCTTGTGAAATTCTTATTGGAGAATCTACAAGTGAGTGAGACAATTAATTTTTACAAAGCCAGGCTGTGCTGTTACGGGCTGTTTTTCGTACAACCGGAACACACAGGGAACTGACGTAATGTATCACAGTTCCCCGCGTAATGAAACATTACAAAAACTATGGTTGTCGAAATGTTGTAGGAAAGACAGTGTAAATGTTGCGCATACACGAATATGCTCTCGCCATTTCGCAGAAACAGATTACTTAAGGCATTTACATCTGAATTGCTGAATTTGCCCCGAAAAAGAATGCTCAAGCCAGATGCAGTTCCTTCGTGCAATTTGCCGTGCAGTAGTGCGACTGTCAATGTGTCACCCGCAACAAAAGACAGAACCAAACGGTATAAGAAACGAGAACTACATAAGAGATCTCTGGAAACTCTGGAAAAGCTGTCACCAAATAAGAAACATCATAATAAGAACACATGTTTTTTTTTTTTCAGACACAGATAAAGTTACTTTGATGAATACTATAGCGGCATTAGAAAGAAGGAATGAGCAACTTCAAAAATGGTTCAAATGGCTCTGAGCACTATGCGACTTAACTTCTGAGGTCATCAGTCGCCTAGAACTAAGAACTAATTAAACCTAACTAACCTAAGGACATCACACACATCCATGCCAGAGGCAGGATTCGAACCTGCGACCGGAGCGGTCACGCGGTTCCAGACTGAAGCGCCTTTAACCGCACGGCCACACCGGCCGGCAATGAGCAACTTCGATCGAGGAATAAATACCTTCGGAATCAGCTGTCTACAACGCGACGACTTATGCGCGAGGAAGAAATTAATAAGGAAGTTCTTGACATCTTGGGTTATCGGGTGTTCTGCCGGATATCAGCGTCGTACTTGCACGATATTTCGGTCACGTAGCTCGTGGCCTTCATCAGGTGCGACCTGAGACTGCTCCTCGAGTGGACCTGGTCCAGTATTTATACCTATGGCCTTCCCCCTCCACCAACGGCTGCAGGCGCTTCCTCTGTGGTCCGCGCCCATTCCCTGCGACCTGCTGGAGCGTTGCTGCTACGTTTTCCGTCCGCTGCGGTTCTAGCTGTTCCCTCTGCGGTCCGCGCCCACCAAACCCTCTCCTGGGGGTTTCATCTACGGTCTGGGGTACCAAGCGTTCCCCCTGCGGTCCGCGCCCGCTCACAACGACCTGTTGGAGCTCTGCCGCTCCGTTTTTCGTCCACTGCGGTTCTGGATGTTCCCTCTGCGGTCCGCGCCCACCAGTCCCACTTCTGGGTGTTCCATCTTCGGTCTGGTGCGCCTGGCAGTCCGTCAGGGGCTCGTTTACCATCTCCATGTCTCTGGTTCTTCTGTTTGTGTAGTGTTGCAGCTGGCCCCGTTGGTCCTTTAACAATTCCAGAGCCGGATCCCAGGCTCACGGTTCATAAGATCGTCAGCCATTTTAATTTCTATCGATTCTCTTATAACACTGTCCCAAAATCTGGGTGTTTGTGCTAGAATCTTGGTATCCTCATACTTCATGGCATGATCTAGTTCTAGACAGTGTTCAGCAATGGCTGACCTAGTCACCTGTCTTAATCTAGTGTGCCTCTGATGTTCTTTGCACCTGATCTCCACAGTTCTTGTCGTCTGGCCAATGTAGGACATGCCACATTGACAAGGTGTATTGTAAATCCCTGGTTTTCGTAACCCCAGGTCGTCTTTGACACTCCCCAGCAGTCCCCCGATCTTGTTGGATGGACAGAAAACACACTTGATATTGTGTTTACGGAGGATCCTACTGATTCTGGCAGAAATAGAGCCAGCATAGGGCAGATATGCCACCTTCTTTGCTTCATCTTGGTCTTCTTCAGGAACCTGTGGTATAGTGGCTGGTTGGAGTGCCCTCTCAATTTGTCTGTTGTGTATCCATTCTTGGAGAAAACTGTTTTGAGACGTTCTATCTCTATAGGTAGATTCTCTTGGTCTGACAGGACACGTGCTCTGTTGACCAAAGTCTTCAGAACCCCATTCTTCTGTGCAGGGTGGTGACAGCTGCTGGCCTGCAGATATAAATCAGTGTGTGTTGGTTTTCGGTACACACTGTGGCCAATTGATCCATCTGCTTTCCTCTGGACTAGTACATCCAGAAGTGGCAGCTGGCCATTCTTCTCCAGTTCCATGGTGAACTTGATATTAGGGTGGCATGAGTTAAGATGTTCAAGAAACTCATTGAGCCTGTCCATCCCATGTGGCCAGATCAAGAAGGTGTCATCCAAATACCTAAAGAAGCATGTGGGTTTAAATGTGGTTGTCTCCAATGCCCTCTCCTCAAAACTCTCCATAAACATGTTGGCAACCACAGGGGACAGTGGACTGCCTATAGCTACACTTTCAGTTTGCTCGTAATATTGGTTTCTGTACAGGAAATACGTGGATGTCAGTGTATTACTGAACAGGTCCAACAGAGCACCGTCAAATTTCTCTGCAATCAGTTCTAGTGACTTCTTCAGTGGGACCCTGGTGAACAGCGATACCACATCAAAACTAACCATGATGTCCGAATCTGTGATGTGCTGTTGCTTGAGGCGTTGCAGGAAATCTTCTGAGTTGCGGATGTGGTGAATACATTTCCCCACATATAGAGACAGGAGACCTTTCAAGTACTTGGCTGTTGTGTACGTAGGTGCCCCAATATTACTGACAATAGGACGTAGGGGCACGCCCTCCTTGTGTATTTTAGGCAGACCATACAGTCTAGGTGGCACTGGCGCTTTTTCCCGTAGTTGTCTGATGATCTTATCGGGTATCCCTGTTTCCTTCAAGAGAGCACTAGTCTTCTTGGCCACCTTGTCCGTGGGGTCACACTCCAGAATTCTGTATGCAGGGTCCTCCAGAAGTTGGCGTACATTCTCATCATAATCCACCCGCTGCAAGATGGCAGTGGAGTTCCATTTGTCTGCTGGCAGTACCACAATGCTGTTGTCTTCCCATAGTTTCTTGAGTGCAAGCCTCTCCTCGGTTGTGATGTTCGATTTCGGCGGCCTGGCCTTGGTGAGGGCTCTGCAGGTCTCTCGGCGGACTTCCTCTGCCACATTAGGTGGAAGTGTGGCTGCAACTTGCTCTACTGCACTGACGAAACCTGAAATGGATACGTTTCTAGGGGTCATAGCAAAGTTGAGACCTTTGCTGAGAAAGCACAGCAGATGGAAGAGACACGCACTGTGACGAATCTGAGTGGCATGCAGTTTGATGATACAACATTAAAAGTATTCAGCAAGGGTCTCAACTTTGCTATGACCCCTAGAAACGTACCCATTTCAGGTTTCGTCAGTGCAGTAGTTCACCATGGAACTGGAGCAGAATGGCCAGCTGCCACTTCTGGATGTACTAGTCCAGAGGAAAGCAGATGGATCAATTGGCCACAGTGTGTACCGAAAACCAACACACACTGATTTATATCTGCAGGCCAGCAGCTGTCACCACCCTGCACAGAAGAATGGGGTTCTGAAGACTTTGGTCCACAGAGCACATGTCCTGTCAGACCAAGAGAATCTACCTATAGAGATAGAACGTCTCAAAACAGTTTTCTCCAAGAATGGATACGCGGACAGACAAATTGAGAGGGCACTCCAACCAGCCACTATACCACAAGTTCCTGAAGAAGACCAAGATAGAGCAAAGAAGGTGGCATATCTGCCCTATGCTGGCTCTATTTCTGCCAGAATCAGTGGGATCCTCCGTAAACACAATATCAAGTGTGTTTTCTGTCCATCCAACAAGATCGGGGGACTGCTGGGGAGTGTCAAAGACGACCTGGGGTTACGAAAACCAGGGATTTACAATACACCTTGTCAATGTGGCATGTCCTACATTGGCCAGACGACAAGAACTGTGGAGATCAGGTGCAAAGAACATCAGAGGCACACTAGATTAAGACAGGTGACTAGGTCAGCCATTGCTGAACACTGTCTAGAACTAGATCATGGCATGAAGTATGAGGATACCAAGATTCTAGCACAAACACCCAGATTTTGGGACAGTGTTATAAGAGAATCGATAGAAATTAAAATGGCTGACGATCTTATGAACCGTGACACAGGGTACCAGCTAAGCAGAGCCTGGGATCCGGCTCTGGAATTGTTAAAGGACCAACGAGGCCAGCTGCAACACTACACAAACAGAAGAAACAGAGACATGGAGATGGAAAACGAGCCCCTGACGAACTGCCAGGCGCACCAGACCGAAGATGGAACACCCAGAAGTGGGACTGGTGGGCGCGGACCGCAGAGGGAATATCCAGAGCCGCAGCGGACGGAAAACGGAGCGGCAACGCTCCAACAGGTCGTGGTGAGCGGGCGCGGACCGCAGGAGGAACGCTTGGTACCCCAGGCCGTAGATGAAACCCCCAGGAGAGGGTTTGGTGGGCGCGGACCGCAGAGGGAACACCTAGAACCGCAGCGGACGGAAAACGTAGCAGCAACGCTCCAGCAGGTCGCAGGGAATGGGCGCGGACCACAGAGGAAGCGCCTGCAGCCGTTGGTGGAGGGGGAAGGCCATAGGCATAAATACTGGACCAAGTCCACTCGAGGAGCGAGGAGCATTCCGAGTTAGGCAGCGGTGGCGAGTGGGTGTGTTTAGTCGGGCGCTCCGCAACTGCCGCGTGAAGAGTAAAGGCCTGTTCCCACTAGAGCGCGGCAGCGCGGCGTGCGGTAACGGCAGCGGCAAGCATTTTCCGCGTTGACGCGGCGGCTCGCGGAATTGGCGTTCCCATCTGGAAGCGGCAGACGTTAGTGGTAGCCAATGACGGACAGCCACTGAGGTACGGGGCAGGACCCACTGAAACACGCGGTGCGTTTGATTAACTATATCTTACACCTACATGAAGGAAAGACGAAGTTGCGTGAAGACATACCAATTTTTCATTTTCTGCACAAAGTACTCTTTCACATATTTCATTATTCATGTTTTCTCATTTCACCATGAACAGATTTCATGACTACCGTTCACGATTGTTCACTATCTTCTAACACATTGAAACAATGTACGACAAAAGAAATTATTCAGATAGTTAAGCGAGACAAAAATTTAAAATGTGATACGGTAGCAGGTACACGAAACAGTAAGAACACAAAGGCTAGGTGGAAGGGATGAAAGTGGAAGCCACCTGATAGAATTTCCCACAGAGCATAATGTAATCATTGCCAGTACCTTGCTTAAGAATCACGAAAGAATAATATATATTTCGAACAGTTTTCGAAACCAGATTTTAAATTGTAAGGCATTTCCTGGTGCAGACGCAAACCTGACTGAAGACTGTCAATAGCAAGAAAAGCGTTCTGAAAAAGAAAATTTGTTCACACCGAATATAAATGCTAATGGTTGGATACTATTTTACAAAGGTATTTGTGTGGAGTGCAGCCTTGTATGTAAGTGAAACGTGGACGATGAACAGTTCTGTCAAGAAGACAATGGACGCTTTCAAAACGTGGTGATTCATAAGAATGCTGAACATTAGATACGAGGATCGTGTGACTAAAGAAGAGGTACGGAATTAAATAGAGGAGGAAGAGGAAATTACGGCACAACTTTGACAACAATAGGGGTTAGTTGACAGGACGTATTATGGGGCGTCAAAGAGTGAGGACTAAGGGGTTGGGTGATACTATTCTGATAATAATCATCTGTTGAAATACTATTCTACTATTTTATCTATTAATGTAAGCAGTGAATTTACTCTTCCATGCACTCCTCCACAAAACATTTAAACCAAAACTGAAATCAGCTGAACACCAAATCTTTCAACCACTATCTGACAACTACTGGATTCACTTTCAACTTTCTATAACTATCATCGGCTAGCCACACACACATACAGATATAAGGAGAACGAAAATAAACAAACATTAGTTTTCAGCATATAATTCTGCAGTTTGGCAACATGTACATAAACAAACCAGACAGGAAGGGACATGAGGTGAACACACTGTAGATACGACGTCAAATCAGAGTTTTCAGTAAAACGTCTACTGCTAGTGACAGAAGAAAAAAGAGGAAAATTAAAATGTGCTTATGTTCCATAATCTAAGTTTTAGTTCAACCTCCAGCATGTGACCAGGTGAGGGAAAACGTATATGTCCGCCAAAAACTCGATTCACTGTAAGTAATCAGTCATTCACGTAAAAAAAGATGTTAACTGTTTTATAATCTGCAAGTATCACATACCAAAACAAAACTGAATCATGCCTTAAAGTAAAAGGCGAAACGCGTCTTGAATCAGTAAAGTACACTCACTGGATAAAGAAAAAAGAAAGGAAATAATCAATAGCTCTACATATTTAGTAAATTACATCTTATGACATACCAGCAAATTAGTTTCGGTTTAACTTCTCATTCGACATGCTATTAATGCCGTTTAAAAAAATTCATCTATCCCTTCTGAAAAACTGTAGTTACTTTCATATCTCGGTAGATAAACTGATTTAGGATATTTATCATGCGACGAAATACATGACTGTTCACAAGTTATCGTTTGCAAAAAAACACGTTTCGATTTCTTGAAACGTTTACGAAATTTGCGGTTGATACAACCACGTGGTTTACGACGAGCAGGACGAAGTATCGGTCGCGTCGCGAGCGAGCCGCGCGGAATCACGGCACAGCCCGTCCGCCGACATATCATCCAGTATCTCGAGAACGGTGATAGCTATCGATCTGCTCTCAGCTTTAAAAACAATTTCGATATGTTGACTAAATTTCATACGCAATAATGTATAACCTAAAATGAACTGTACGCAAAGTCCACGCAATGCGTTTTCACCTCTGCACACTCATTAAAATTTCGTGTAAAGGTTTACGTAAATGCGATACAGCAAGTAACTACGACGAATAACGAAAAGAAATTCGGTCCTTTATCGAGAGAAGATATCAGGCTATAACATGCCCAAGAATAAAATTTTTCTACCGAATAGTTTCCATGGAATCGGATGATATGTTTTTCATAGCTGCCGCCGCGTCCGCGCCAGCGCTTCAGCGGAAGTTCGTGTGGCCCGGGGTGCCGTACCTGACGTCACGCTCAGCGCGTTCTGTGATTGGCGGCGCACACCTGGAGCGGGTCACGCGGCAGCGGAAGCGGTTCGACATGGGCAAACCGCAACGCAGAGCCCGCCGCGCCGTGCCGCTGACGCCGTTTCCATGGCAACCACGCCGCTGACGCGCGGTTTTGACGCGCGGCAGCCCTAGTGGGAACCGGCCTTAAGAGAGGTCGGTTCCGTGTTGAGTGCGCGCGTCTCGGCAAGATTGTCGTGTTTCCGAAAGCAAATTGTCGTGAAGAGACGCCGCACTCGCCATGGGCAAAGGGAAACGCGGGAAGTGCAACTCACCCGCAAAGATGCTAACTCGCGAAGACTTTCTCCGGTCGGACGGCAACGAGCGCAGCATCTCGTCAGACCGACGCAGCTGCTCCGTCGCACCGTCTACCGCCACAGAAGAAGAGATGGTAGCACCAACTCCTTGTCGGCCCTCCGCCCAAGTTCTCCCTGTGTGCATACGCTACACGGGTCGAGACTGGGTGGAGACTTACGACGAGGTGGCAATGGACCTGCGCTACCATCCACAAGTGCAGATGTTGGACAATGAAGCCGCACTGTCCATCCAGCCACGTTCGCAGGAGGATCGGAAGATTCTCTGCGACCGGCTGAAAGCGTACCTCATGGAGCCACCTACCTACAGTGGACCAAAGAAAAGGAAACCGCTTCTTAAGGTCCTACTGAGGGGGCTACCCTGGGTCATGACGACGGAATCGGTGCGCAAAGTCCTGTTGCAGCATAACTATGATGCCATAGTTAAGCTGCACAACAGGACGAACAAGAAAAGGCCGCCACTGTTCATCCTGGCTGTCGAGTCGCCCCAAGAAGACTCCAGCCAGGAAGGAAGCAAAGACGTCGGAATCTGCGGGTTAACCAACCTAGCAGGTTTCGACGTGACGATCGAGCCACTTCCGCCTGACCTCGACACGAAACCTCAGTGTTTTAAGTGTCAGAGGGAGGGCCACGTGGCAAAGCACTGCCGCTTCGAAGCAAAGTGCGCCAAATGCGGCGATGGTCACGACACCCGCGAGTGCACTTTGCTTCGAGACGACAAGCCAACATGTGTTCGCTGTGGCGGCGACCATGTTGCCAGCTGGCGGGGCTGCCGGGCATTTTCTGCCCACACAGAAGACGGCCGCCGCGAGAAGCCGATGACATCGAAGAAGAGGAGGAGGAGGAGGCGCAAGCGCGCCAGCTCTGAAGCCTCAGAGCAGGCGGACAAAGCAGCAGCGCCTCGCCACAACGCGCAGCCGGCCCCTCCACCCGCCAGTGGCAGAGGTGGTGGGGGGGGGGGGGCCCTCGCGCGAGCAGGAGGGACGCCACTCAGCAAGCAGCAGCGGTGTGGGCAACATCGACGCGCTGATGGAGGAAGCGGAGTCACGCTTCCGGATGGCCCTCCACGCGGAGATGGAGGCTGCCTGCCACCTGCTGAGGGAAGCAATGGCTCTCCACCTTCAACGTGACGGGCCGACGGCACACACCAGCGCGTCCGCGGCCACGCAGACTGAAGACACTACAAAGAAGAAGAAGAGGATGGTGATCAACCGCACCAGCCAGACCACCGACGGCGCTCCAACCATCCCCACAGAAACCAGCGTGCGTGTCGATGTGGGCACCCAGACGTCGTCCAAACAGTACAAGCGCCATCGAGGCGCCCAAACCAAGACGGCGGATGCGGAGTCCATCAGCACGCAAACCGAAGTGGCGGCCATGGAGCCCACTAGGTCTCCATGGAAGCTGCACAAGACAGAGACATCGAGCAGCAAACCTCTCATTCCGAGTTCTCCCTCCCCAGAGGTAGAAGACCTCGGAGTAAGAGAAGAAAGAAAAAGAAGAGAGCGAGAGGCGGAACACGAAGCCGCCCTTGCCCACCGAGAACGACAGCGCCAACTACGGTGGCGACTTGGTCTCGGTAAATAAAGAGAAGAACCATGACAAGCAGTTCTGGCCGGGTTTTGCAGGTTTTCCTTGGCCGCTAAGGTAAATACCGGAACTGTCCCCTACAAACTCCTGCAAAAAAAAAAGCAAAAAAAAAAAGCAAAAAAAAAATCTCGAGGAGCCCCCCCACTCGCAGTCGAGCAGCCGACCCGAGCGGAACGCTGCTCTCTGCACCTGGCGTAGCTGCCCGCGGATAGCTCCTTGGAGTGGTCTCTAATAAGCTGCAACTGGCGTAGCTGCCAGTGACGCTCTTCTGAGCGGCACGAACCCGCGCAAGCCGCTTAACGCTTTCGGGCGCTGAGAGGCAAGAGCTTCGGCTCAACTGCCTGCAACTTCGGTTGCAAATTTCCCCAGCGGGACTCTCCCGTTCTTTGGTAGGGTAATCTCAGTGTGAGGGGCCCGTTCACGTCGGATAACCCCGTGCACTGTAGGCCGCTCTCTTCAACCCACGCTCTCTTGCGCCGCGCATTGCACTCCGCGCAGATAGGTCGTAGGGACACCCCTCTTCTGTAGGAACACGACACACAGCGCTTTCGCTAAAAAGCAGATATTGTCGCTCCTTAAAAAGAGCAAAATTGTCGTGCATCCATCCTTCCCTATCCAAATAAATAAATACTCCCGAAACAGCAAAGATGTCCGATCTTTCCTGTGCTTCCCCACCACTCACCCGCAGCAAAGCTGCAGCACAAGAGGCGGTAATGCCGGCTACTCCCGCCATCATTTCCGTCCCACTGTCCACCTTCCAAGAGCAGGTCGCCTTGAAGGACAAGCAGATCGCGGAACAGCTGGAGCTGATCGCAGAGCTGATGGGCAGTGAAAACACACAGACAGAAACACCCACACCACACACAGAGGCACCTGCTGAACAACAGAAGGACATGCCCCCTATTTCACCTCTGGCGGCCCAGGCACCGACGGAACCGGATCCAGAGCCGACAGAGGACACAACAAACACAGATGAAGACGGGCCGTGGCAGCAGGTCGGCCCAAGGCGCAAACAGCAGCCAACTACGGAAACAAGTGAGCCCACAAACTCACGAGGCAACGGCCGAGCGCTGCTGCCAACACCATCTACGTCGCGAACAAACAACAATAGCAACACAGGGACCAACACAAACAACCCTGCGACTGCAGCAACCACAAATATACACGCAGCTACGCAGAACACAAACAACACCGCGACTGGCTTCCCACCGGCCATCATTCACAACTATGGAGACCAAAGTCTCCTAAACAAGGAATTTAACAATAAGCACAGCCCCACAACATACTACTCTAAGCTCACCGGGGAACACGCCGCACTGTACGTGGCGAACAAGGCAGACTACACGAATCTACTGGACTTTCTCAAAGAAAGGAAGGTAGAACACTTCACGTACAGGACAGTCTTGGAAAAAACACAACAGTACGTTATAAAGGGGATAGACTCACGAACCCCGACCGACACGGTACACAATGAACTCTCTGCTCTCGGGTGGGAGTGCATTCGGGTAAACCGAATGTCAGAGTTCGGCACAGCGAGACCGTCTCACAACTACATGGCGGAATTGGCCGACACGGCCAAGTCCCGCGACCTGCTGAAGTTGAAGCTGTTTCTTCACATGGTCGTCAATGTAGAGGTTTACAACACGCCGCGCACCCCACAACAATGCCACAACTGCCAGCGCTTTGCGCACGCGGGTATCAGATGCGGTCTCGCACCCCGCTGCCGCATTTGCCTTGGCGGTCACACGACCCAACGCTGCAAACTCCCCCATACAGCACCTCGCAAGTGCGCCAACTGTGGTGCTGCCCATCCGGCAAACTACAGAGGGTGCATTGCATACAAAGCAGCTCTGAGGCGCAAAATCGCGAAACATGCGAAACCTACCGCCATCACAGTTCCAAAGCCGCCCCCGCGCCCAGTAAGAAGTGGAATATCCTTCGCTGGAGTGGTCGCTGGCAGCCCCAGCAGCGCGGGACGGTCAGAGGAGCCCCAGAGCTCAGAACACGCTCAGCAAACACCCCCAGCAACAGACATACGACAGACAAACACAACACCTGACACCACACCCGCACCGGGCACACCACACGAAACAAGCAACAACACGACCCTACCCCCTGAGATCGCGGACTGCAGCTCACCACAGGCTACAGAAAACGCACCTACACAGGGACGACCACAGCGCCAGAGGAGGAGGAGAAGGAGAAACAGCCGCACCACGAGGAACACGACCACACAACAACAAGTACACAGACAACAAGACACCAACACTCATGAACACAACCCGGACACCAACTCAACAACCCACATAACACACCCACTCACCACAGAGAATACACAGGCAACCACAACTGCCACACGAACAGCCGACTCTCAGGCCAGCCCTCACCAAACGCCAACACTGGAACAAGCGGCCGCTAACACGGCCAATAACTCGCAGGCCGACATGACCAACATTACGACAACATTCCAGAGAATAATGGAAACATTATTCCCCGGACGCACGACCACCGAAATAGTGACGAAGATTATGGGGTGTGTCTCACAACTCTTCATGCAGTTCATGTCGGGTACGCTCAACTGGACTAGCTTCCAAGCCACTATCACACCGCTTTTTACACTACTACATGGATAATACACCACACCAGCCCCGAAACGCAGACTTAAACACAATCTCACAGATCCTGTTTTGGAATGCCAACGGGATCGCAAGCAAAACAGCCGAGATGGCCGCGTTCATGGAGCGGAAGGGCATCCGAATCGCTCTTGTGAACGAAACACTGCTTACGCCTCACCAACAATTAAGCTTCCCAGGGTATTGCGTCTATCGTACCGACCGAGCGGATGGCAGGAGGGGAGGCGGCACGGCAATCATCATACACAGAGACATAGAACACACGAACATCGAGCTCCCAGCACTTGAAAGACTAGAGGCTACGGCCGTCAGGGTCAAGTTCAATGGAGCTCACACCACACTGGTATCGCTATACAATCCTCCTAAAAACATAGTAACACGCGATATCAGCACAGTACTCAACATAGCACCGCGGGTAATAGCCGCTGGAGACCTCAACGCAAAACACCCCGATTGGAACTCACGAATACGAACCTCCAACGGCAAGAAACTGTACGAACACGCACTAGGCCGAAACTACATTATACTTGGGCCGGACGTTCCCACGTTCGTGCCTACACAGGCTCGACATAGGCCAGACGTGTTAGACATAGCCCTCATAAAGGGAATCACATGCACACTCAACCTAACGGTTGAAAACGATCTGGACTCAGACCACATGCCTGTAATACTGCACATGGAAGAGACACTGCAGGACATCGAACCACGCAGGATGCTTAACTACAAGCGTGCGAACTGGACACTGTTCAAGGAAACGCTTGATAGTCGCATTCCTGACATCCACGAAATTAACAACACACAGCAAATCGATGAGGCTGTGGCGGCTCTCACAACTGCCATCCAAGACGCAATGACTGACGCCATTCCATTTACAACACCAAGACAACACTCGACGGCCCTGCCCCAGGAAATCCTGGGCCTTATCTCAATGAGGAACCGCCTCAGGAGATACTGGCAGCGTACCAGGCGCCCGTTCTATAAACTGCACGTCAACAGACTCCAGGGCATAATACGGAATAAAATTCAAACATTCAGAAACGAACAATGGGGACAGAAACTCGCTGGGCTGGATACCACACGTCCTGGCGTGTGGCAGCTGGCCAGACACTTCACCAGGGAGAAACATTACATTCCCACGTTACAAGGACCAGACGGCCCAGCCTACTCCGCGACGGAGAAGGCAGAGCTTATGGCCACAACACTTGCAGCGTCTTTCATGCCGAATCTGGTTCCTTCAGACCCAGCATTCACACTTGAAACGGACCAGGAGGTTACACGACTTGTAGCCCAGCCCTCGCGCGACGAAATAAGACGTACTAGCACAAATGAAGTCACATGGGCTATAAAGCACACCAACGCTAGAAAAGCCCTTGGGCCTGATGGCATTCAAAACCGTGTCCTCCAGGAGTTCACGGATAAAGCCGTAGAATACCTCACACACCTAACGAATGCCATCCTGACACACCAACACTTCCCTGACTTTTGGAAGGCGGCCAAGGTCCTGATGTTCAGGAAGCCAGGGAAAGACCACTCCCTCCCACAAAATTACCGACCCATCAGCCTGCTGTGCTCGCTCAGCAAGATTGTTGAGAAGGTAATACTAAAACGTATCACTAGGCATTGCATCGCCAACGACACCCTAAGACCGGAGCAATTCGGCTTTAGGAATCACCACTCGACAACACAACAACTCCTCCGCGTAGTCGAACATATAACACACGGCTACAACATGAACAAAGCCACAGGGGCCGTGTTCCTAGACATCGAAAAGGCTTTCGATCGTCTCTGGCACAACGGACTCATACGCAAACTAAGCGAAGCTGGTTTCCCGGACGGACTCGTACGTCTCATACACTCATATCTCACGAACAGATGTTTCAACACTAACGTGCAGGATAAACAATCAACACAACACGGTATCCAAGCTGGAGTACCCCAAGGAAGCATCCTAGGGCCCATCTTGTTTAACCTGTACATTAATGACTTCCCAGCGACACGAAACACGACGTTAGCCGTCTACGCGGATGACACAGCCATCCTCGCGCAAGACTGGAAACCGTCGAACATCAACTCACGAATACAGACAGCACTCAGAACAGCTGAGCCTTGGCTGGAGCGATGGCGTATTAAAGTAAACGTCGACAAGTGCGAAGCAGTTCTGTTCACACGCAGACCGAAACTACTGCGCAAACACCAACACTGTAGACCGATAACACTACATACACGCCCAATACGTTTCCGAGAGAAAGTCAGATACCTTGGTGTCTGGCTGGACCGGAAACTTACATGGGGGGACCACATCGAATACGTTGCCAACCGAGCGCACGCGAGGCTCAAACAGCTCTACCCAATGCTCAACAGGAAAAGCACACTGAATAGGCGGGTGTCGAGGTCCATATACATGACACTGATTAGACCTCTGATGAAGTACGCAGCTCCCGTCTGGGGATATGCAGCTCCCACACGACTGCGCCGCCTGCAGATCATATAGAACAAAGTGCTACGAATCATTAGCAATGCTCCACGCTACACACGCACCGTGGATCTTCACCATGAATACCGCCTTGATACCCTCAAGGAAGTATTCAAGAAACACGCCACACGACTATACAGGAACTCGAGACACTCGAACAATCCTTTTATCCTCACTCTGGGAAACTACGATCACAACCACAGGTGGAAACACAAGCGACCAAAGACACTGCTAGCTAGGGCATAACCACCTATGGTAAACTAACATACGCAAACAGCGACAAACGTCGGTAAGCCCCTGCATATCAGCAACACTGACTGGCAACTACCAGCTGCTATTAGAGCCGACCAACAGGCCACAGCAGGGACACCGACAAGCTCGCCCACAGACGCACAAACAATCTGCCAACACTCCCTCACACTGTGCCTCCGGTATATGACCTATCGCACACAAGACCGATAACAAACCTAACTGTTGCAGGTTGCAGGACGCTGAACGAGGACTCTGTACCAGCACCCAGCGCCAGCCGCCGAGCAGCTCAAACGCACAACGCCAAGGTCCGATATGCATGATACCCACTACTAACAAAGCCTATCCTTGCACAACCTATCGCAGGCAGCAAAACAACCGCTACTGCTCTTGCCGCCTGACCTAACTTTCGCAGAGGTTTTTTTCCCTTGGCTCTTGCCTTGGCACTTTTTTTCCTCTGCCCTTCAAACCGCTACCCTTCGTCAGATTTCGACCAATCTATCTCCAGATGGGCGCGTATTAATGGTTAATCCTAACCAGACGTACGCAAACATCGCAGTACCCACATCCTGCGACACCTCACTTTAGTGAATACTAACCCTTATGCAGAGATGGCAGTAGACCTTTTGTGTTGGCCATCATGCCGGTGTGGGCGTGGAGGGGCTCCACCTCTATTTAAAACTCGAGGAGCAGTCTCAGGTTGCACCTGATGAAGGCCACGAGCTACGTGACCGAAATATCGTGCAAGTACGACGCTGATATCCGGCAGAACACCCGAAAACCCAAGATGTCATTAGATCGCCGGGAAAGCCTGAAGAGTTACAAGGAGGTTCTTGTGTCTAAGGAAATTACTCGTGAGCTGGGAAAAATATTTTCATTCAATCAAATAAAAAGTTTATTAAGTGACTCAAAAAGGGTTAGATGGAGTAACGAAGACATTTGTAAATCAATTACTCTCCGTGCTATATCTCGGAAATGTTATAATTTTCTGAGGAAAAGAATCGGGTATCCTCTACCGGCTGTGTCGACGTTGAGGGCCTGGAAAAACCGCTCTTTTAGTTGCAGTCGTGGCATTTTGAAAGATGTTTTGATTATGATAAAAATGCAAGCTAAAACATTCACTGACAGGCAACGTGTTTGCGTTTCGTCCTTCGACGAAATGAACATCGACAGTAGGATATACTATGATCAACAAGAGGACAGGGTGTTAGGACCCCACAGTAATGTTTTAGTTGTTATGGTGCGTGGACTGTTTGCAAGTTCGAAACAACCTGTTTATTTTGATTTTGATGTTCGCATGACAGCTGCCCTCTTGAATGAAATTATTGTCGCCTTACATAGTAATTCGTATAAGGTTGTAGCTTGTGTAGCAGACATGGGAACAAAAAACGCTTGCGTTTGGGATGTGCTTGGCGTGACGCACGTAAACAGTTGTTTCCCTCATCCTAGCGACACACGGAAACGTGTGTGGGTGACGCTGATGTCCCACATCTGCTTAGGCTGTTACGGAGTCATTTCCTGGATGAAGGTATTATTGTAGAAAATAAGGCAGTGACGAAATCCGTGTTTGACAGACTTTTGGCTTTAGACAGTGGGGAAATGAAATTGTGCCCAAAGTTAACCCAGCAACACATCAATGTTAAGGGAAGAGACCGACAGAGAGTGCATTTAGCAGCCGAATTGCTATCTCACACAACTTCACAGGCCGTTTGGTATTTAATGCCAGAAGGACACGCTAGTGACTTCATACAGCTGGTCGACGATACTTTACATGTCCTCAATTCAAGGACCTCCGAAAGTAAGAAACCTCTGGCATGTGGACTCGGAATTCATTTTGAAGCACAAGAACAATGTCTGCGCAAGTTCTACAACTGCTGTGAGAGGATGCACGTTGGATCATCAAGGCATTTGTTACCTTTTCAGAAAGGATTCGTGAATTGTATTCGGTCAATTTTAGGTCTATTCAGTGACTTAAGAGAATACGATGTCAAATACATACTTACTGCCAGGCTCAATCAGGACTGTCTCGAACCTTCTTTTCTGTTATAAGGCGTCTGGGACATTTTTATGGCCGCCCATCTCCGATAAACGCAAAAAACCGAATCAGGCTATTATTCTTAAGTGCAAATGCTTCCGATATTCCTCTGTCTAATGCTTCTTTGGTTGAACCTGATGAAGAAGGAACATTTGTTACTGCAGCAGTGTTCAGCAGCGTTCTTCCTGATATGTCTGAAGCACTGTCGATGATTGACAGATGATGAAGGGCAGAAATAAATTTAGGGGATAGAACTGACAGCAGAAAATTATGAGGGTTCTTCAGCATCCGTGGGTTCGGACTGTAGCGTGGAGGGATTTCAATACCTGGCCGGATATATAGCCCATCGGTACAGCCAGTACGACGGAACATTAGCCACACCCACTGAAGAGCTAATGTCGGTCCCAGGGGAAAAACCAGTCAGCTGGCTGTGTACGATTTCTAAGGGAAGCTTACTTGTGCCATCAGAAACTTGGCTTGAGACAATAAGCCAATTCGAGCTGACTTTTACTCAGCTCCATGGCAGTGAAAGTTTGTCTACAGAAAGAGGCATAATTAGTAAGCTGTGTGCAGCACTTGGTGAGCGGTTCCCCAATATACACAAAGAAATAATTAAAATATATGCTAGAACTCGCACATTTATTCGTCTCGTCTGCGCTGGCTTTCATCAAAAGACAGAGCAAGAATATCTGAGGTAGCTCAGAGTGAAAATGGTAGAAAATGGCATATGTCATCAAAGTAATCAATTCACTACATAGTGTAAATGTTTCGCAAATAAAAGTTGTGTATATAGGTACGTACATTTTTGACAGAAAAATTGGATATAGAGTGTCGTTGCGTGTGATATTCTGCTTGTAAACATCTCCCTAAATTGTCATGGTGTTACAAGACATGTTATCAATGCTTTTGTATATTTACAACACTGCTTCGCAGCATCACTGCAGAGGAGAAATGGTGAGTAAACTTGTTTTTTTCTTTGTGTAATGCTAATTTGAACTAATTATTCTCTTAAGTAAATTCATTTCAATGCGAGTATATGAATAGTTTCTGATTTCTTTGAGCCGAGGTTTCGAATTTCAAGTGTGTCTCAGTGTGGTTGTGATGTGATATTTTACCGATGTGTAAGGCATAAGCTGCGAAAGAATATAACTCATCAGTTATAACTGTAATATTTTAGCAGCAGAAAAGCAGTTTAGACATCTTAATTCTGGTTCAAACAAAATCTTCCGCCAAAAACTTGTAAACGCGCATGCCGTGTCATCTGCTTAGCGCTTGCTTCCACGCTGACATCATAGGCCAGCCCATGGCAGAGCAGAGCGCTTACTGCCCAACCTTATTATTTAGTAACCTTGAAGTAATTATTTCATGAATACGCTTTATATGTTTAGGGAAGCTGTGAACTGTGGATTGATAACCGAGCTCTCGTTATGTAACAATGCATCACTATAATCTGGGTAATATGCACTCCATTTTATGGAAAGCTAGTTTTTCTCGCATCTAATATTTTACGACGACATATCTGCTAAACTATCTTGCAGTATGATTCCAGTTTGCAGGCACGTTCAGTCGCATACTTGTATTGTGTCTGAAAAACGGGTTGTGAATACAGTTAATAGTAAAGAAATAATAAATTGGAAAGTCATGCATGTTACTCCCAGAATAGCGAAAACGTAGTAACTGATACACCTTTTTTCCCTTTCTTTACTTAGAGGGAATTTTCGGCGAGAAAAAAGTATCGGAGTAATTCGAAATTATGAGAAAAGTCTGTTCGAATTCGCAAAGCGCTCTGATTCTGAAACACTGTATGAGCGTAGCCTGAGTGATTCGCATGCTTTGAGTTACGCTGCCTTAGTTTAATTCTTCAGTTGTGCCAGACCTGTTACGTAAGATCACACCTCTTACTGAGATCATTACGACAGCAATTTAAACACAGTCTATAACTATGTGAAATGCGTGAAAATCAGATTTTTGTTGTAAGACGTTAAATTGGGGTCCTGCTACTGGAATTTATTGGCTGTTTTATGCGATTTTTCAGACCAGACACAATGGAAAGACGTGGCGTAGAACGCCATCGCTCCTCTCGCCTTTTAAAACCCATGAAGTATGCTATTCCTCAGCATCGTATGCCCACTATAAAATAAATAAATAAATAAAATAAAATATTAATTATTAATTATGTATTATAGTGATTGATTGTAATTAATATTTGCTTATCTGGAACGTGGACGTTTAATTATTTGGTATCAGACGCTTGGCTATGGCTTTTTCGTAAGTGCAATGTTATTCGTAGTTGACCGTGAAATAAGACTCAAATAATCGGACTTCGTATTTAAATCATTTCCAAAGACTGCTGCGGTAGGTGCGGACTCAAAATCTGAATCTCAATATTAGAATAATTTGCCAGCTATGTCAATACGTCGTACAGAGGTGACTGTCTACTAAACATAAAAAAGTTTACACAGTTAGTTAAATCAGATATATTCAACGAATAAGCCTACAGTTAAATAATACAACTTACTTTCATAAATATAAATTCCTTACAGAATCGAGTGCCTAGTAAGATTGCAACTCGCAGTGTTCTTATATAACATCAAAAATGGCGGTGTGCCAGTTAATAAAATATACGTGCTTCCAGCCTCAGCTATTCTACAAGACCTCCTCCTTCTTAATGAAACACAAGAGTGTCATAATTGTATTTTGTTTTATCAGCGGCATAGCGCTGCAGTTCTGTGCCATAGGCTTTATTTATTTATCAGAGATTAATTATTTAATTAAGATTTCGCGTTTCCGAGGAAACTCACGCACGGCATGCGAATGTGCCTTTATATTGCCCTCTGAATTGCGAGGCGAAAGGACACACCTGCAGGCGAGCAATTCACCTAAAGTCACAAGAAAATCTAAGTTATCTGCAATTATTTACATGACATACATCATACAGTATATTATATACAAAATTTGAATGACGCGTGTGCGCCGTAAAAGTTCGTATGATGGCAAAATAGAGTGCGCGCATGCGCAGAAGCGTCTATGTGACTCCGGCACTGCCGTTATATCGTAAATTTACATAACGCGGCACTGTATTACAGTTCATATTGTTCGTGTGCGCGCGCGTTTCTTGGTCGTTGAACAAAGAAAATATTCCACCAAGATTACATATGAAGAGTACATTTTATGACAGGTAACTTAATTTTAAAAGTACAATATTTGTTATAATACAGTACAACTTTAGATTGTTGAATGTTCTTAGTTACATAGCATTGCATTGAAATGCTTCAAAGAAAAATGTCTTTTTGTTTCAGGTGCGTTGACCTATACACATCGTGTCGTTATTACAGTTTATATTCATCTGCTGCACAGTAATGTTTCACAGGTTAGTGTCGTCGTGGAAAAGTTTTTTTTTATTTTTTTTTATACAGTAACATCGCTGTATAACAACGTAATTGATACATAAGCATGTCCATTTCCTATTTCCATTATAGTCGTTGTGATGCAGTTCGTTGTGACAAAAAGCATTGTTTATTACAGATCGGACGTGACCCGTCGAGTAATTGGTCCATATGCAGTTTGTTTTCGATATTCCATGGAAGCTTGGTTGCAGAACCTCGGACGGCACATAGCTGGCGTCGATCCTTGGACAGACCAGGTAAGTGTGTCCGTCACATTTCGAGAACATTTCATTCCCTGAAGTTCCAACCGAAATTCGTCCACTCGTCGTGTTGTTGTCTGGACAGGCACGTTGTGACCATTTAATTCAGTTAACATCTTGAAGTTAGGTACTGTAGTAATGTCACTAGACGATGCACCAATTATGCACTTCACATTTTCAGTTTTTCTTTTGAAATATAGCTCACCTAAATGTTCGTAGTTATTTATCAAAGAAATCGTTCATCGCGTTTACAAAGGTACGATACATGATGAATGTCATTAACAGTTTCTTTCACATAGGTTTCTGCGTAGTTGCAGACTTAGTAATGTACGTTAATGTCCGTGAACAGTGGTTCACTATGCAATTTTTTTTAAAGTTTTTCACATTTTGGCACTCGTTATCGTTCAAATTTTCGCATAGTAACCGTTACATTATACATCATTTAAAAAAAAAACATAAGTAATCATACATATACACGTCACATATTTTCTTAGCATAAACATAATAGTTACACATAAACATGTTTACATCATCATTACATAGCTATAAATTATTACATTATGTCACATTTGATTACATGAATTGCAGATATTTACTTCCTCTTTAACGGTTTTGCTGGGATTTTATCGATGTTTTTTGTGATGTCATCTGAAATTAAGATAGGTTAGACACAACATTCATTACATCAGTAGGCAAGACCAGGCGTTTTCACTACTCAATAAATATTCAAAATAATAAGAGACGGAAAACTGTTAGATTCCTCGCGTTTTGTGCGTGTGTGTATAGAGTCTGTGTGGCCTTGGCTACTGGTAGATGCTTTTCTTGCTGAGAGATGTGCGTGTAATCTATTTCTCGAAGTAAAAGGTCCCTTCACAGATGGCGTCTGTCGGTTCGTCAGGTGTCATACCAAGTCAGTGGTACCTACAGTCACAAATGTTCCGTGAAAAATTAATATATTATTCACTGCTACGTAAACATACATTTTACCTTAATATTCAGTCTTCTTGGTAGTGCCGCGGCGTTGAAAGAAAAGTTCTTCTGTCTTCAACTGCGTCACTGGTACAGCTGAAATGAAAATTTCTATACTAATTATTATCTATGTTGTAGCAAACAGAGCTTTGCGAGTTGCTTAGCAATGTTTTCATGGATATGACTTTGACATTAATTAGCATGAAATGCTCTAAGATCTCAGTGTGCGTATAGCCCAATTATTTTGTTAGTTCTAGGATGTTGTAACAGATACGCACCAGGATGCGGTATGTTAACAATAATATAAGGTCCTTCATATAGCAGACGCCACTTATCATTGCGTCGTTTGAGTGCTACAGATTTATGATGAGTACGAAGTAGTACAAGCATTCCTGCCTTGAATTTTTGTTTTCTTTTTATTATGTTTGTGTGATGTTTGTTTCGCATCTGTGCGTAATGTGTCAGTGTAGTCAATACTTCTCTTATTTTCTGTTCAGGTGTGATTTCTTTGTCTGACAACTTACGTAATGATTCTATGATTTTCCAGTCTAACATTTGTTTTAGTTCTTGCCACACAGCAGGTCGTTGAGATAACGGTACGTTATATGTCTTGTGGTAGAAGATCTTGTGAGGCTTAACTTCAATCTTGTAGACATACGTGTTGATAGCACCTAATCGTTTGGTAAAAACTTGTAAATATTTGGATAACACTTCCTGTAGTTTTATACGTTCATGTACACTGAGAGCTGTAGCTTCATTTATCTTATATCAAGCAATGTTTTCAAGTCCATTAGCTCTGTGTCAGATGAGTGTGTTTGCATGTCTTCAATGTCATTGTCAAGTACTAACTGAACCTTGTACCCTGTACAGTGTTTGTCATGCTTTAGAGTTCCCCTGTCCAAATCAATAATAATTACACTGCCTTTATCATTTAAAATACATTTTCCTTTGGAGAAGTCTATAATGCAGTCCTTCTCGCTCATGATATCTAATCCTAATATGCAATTTGTCACAAGGTTTTGTACAACCAGGAATGGCCATTGTACGGTTCCATTACCTATTTTAATGTTTGCAAAAACTTGCTTCTTAACCCTACATGACTTATTACCTAGAGCAGTAGTTATTTTACAGTTTTGGGCAGGAAACTCAGGCACAGGCTCCAATTCACACATCTTTTTACAGAAATTAAAAGACAAAACGCTCACAGCAGCACCTGTATCTAAGATAATAGTAGTTGGAACCCCACCTACTACACCAGTAGTAGATGCTAAAGCAATTTCATTTGTGTTTGAACGACATTGTGTACTGTCTTGCAAAAGTTCATGTGATATATTCTCATTGTGGTTGTATCTTATAAATAAAACAGGTAGTTTTTGTTTAGAATTATTAGGCATATCAATATTTTGTTGTTCAATGGTGGTGTCAAATAACTGATTAACATTGAAGTCGCCCCCCAAGAATTCTTCAGCCACGACCCGGGGCATAGAAGTGTCTGTTTCTAGTTTGTTGGATTAGCATTTGCATTAGGTACTGACACAGATTGAGGTTGTGTATCAGGTGTCACTTCTATTATATTCACATTCAGATATTGCCTGTTGTGATCTCCAAACTTTTGCGGTTGTTGTTGTAGTCGCGCATTATGACTTACCTGTCGGTTGTGTATCAGGTGTCACTTCTATTATATTCACATTCGGATATTGCCTGTTGTGATCTCCAAACTTTTGCGGTTGTTGTTGCAGTTGCGCATTATGACTTACCTGTCGGTCGTAAGGTATGCTCCAATTTTGTCCTGGTGGCTGCTGTGGTATAGCAGCGTTTGAATGAAAATATTGATCGCTACGAGTCCAGCCTTGATGCTGTCTTGGCTCGTAGTTACTATTATTTCTATTTCTGTTCGTGTTTTTGTTGTTACATTTGTATCCGTTGTTGTTGTTGTTAGCGCGGTGCCTTTTGTATGGATTACCGCATGAAGTGTTATTACTGTTGCAACTGTTGTTTGTATTGGAATACGCGTGTTGATTTTGATTTCCGTATTGAGACGGCATGTGAGTTTGCTGTTTTTGCTGTACCGCGTATCCAACTGTCGGCGCGCCAGAATTGAGTTGGCAAGCCTGCATGTTTTGCCGCGAAACGCTGATCTTCTAGTAACATGTCAATCGAATCTAAAGCTGTTAAAAAATAATCTGGATCGTCATCCGGAATATGTAAGAGTTTTTCTTTAATGTTGAAAGGCAATTTGGCCTTCAACGCACGGAGTGTATCACGTGTTGCGACTGGTTCGTCCAAAAAATGTCCCATGTTCAAGTATTTTTCAAAATATCTGCGTAAGTTGCCATTTTTACTGTTAAAAGTTTCAGGTTCTAAAATTTGTCTTCTGACTCGCTCCTGGACGGATTGCGACCAGAATTTGTTCAGAAAGGCACGCTCAAAGTCACTGTACGTGGTACATACGTCAGCTTGACTGTATGCCCAGACAGCTGCATCGCCTTGGATGTAACCGACAATATATGAAATCTTTTTCCGGTCACTCCAAGTGCGTGGAAATGCGTTACTAAAAGATTTAAGAAAAATCACCGGATGAATGGTTCGTTTTTCTGGGATAAAAGTCTGAAATTGCCTGTGTTTTATTAAGCTTCCTTCTTCCTTTGCATTATGATATGGATTTGTTCCACTGTAATTACTGTAATGTTCAGATGGCGAGTAATTACGATAATGTTGCTGTGGTTTACCATGATAATAGCTTGTGTTTGTGTTTGCACTTCATGGTGTGTGTTGTTGTCGTGGTGTGTTTTGTTCTTGTATGTTTGTCGTGTGCGGTATGTGTGCGTCATACTCGTATGTATATTGGTTTCTGAACTGTACATTTTGACTGATATTTTCGTTACATTCAGACTGTGGTTGATCGGTGAATTGTCTCATGGGTGCAGTGACAGATTGTACTGCGTCACTAATCAGCTGTTTGTTATTAGTGATGTATTCCGCTACGGAGTCGTGCACAATTGTTAGTAAATTTTCACGTATGCATCTATCAAAATGTTAGTCTTTGTTCTCTACCCAATCATGAAATTCTTTATTAATATTTTGAAAATGAGCTGTGGCATCAGGTTGTAAGATGTCAGTCAGGTGTTGTTCAACATCGTCAAATTTATTCTGCATGTCAGTAATTCGTTTTTCAAGGTTGTCGTGTACTGAAGGATATGTTTGAATTTGTTCAGTAAGAGCTTCACACGTGACATTATGGTTTTTTACTTGTGTCTGTAAAAGTGCTACGTCATTTGTAGTCTTTTCTTGTATCGTATTAAGCTTGGAAAATTTCGTACTGAGTTCAGTCATCTGTTTGGTCAGTGTGGCGTCTATAAGTTCCACAAGTTTACATAAAGTGTCATTACCTGTCTTGATTGCTATGAGATCAGATTTAATTTCGTCATTTTGTGTCTTCAACTGTTCATTTTGTGTCTTTAAGGTTGCCATATTTTCTGCGTTTTGTTTCATTATCATTTGTAACATGTTGGCAATGTTTGCTGTTTGCAAGGTATCTGCCCCCGCCGCGTCATTGCACGTGGCGTCATGTATTAACATTGACTCCGACTGAGACTTTGAAATTTTTGTGGTGGACGGCCTATTGTCAAAATTTCCGTTAACACTTGCGTCAATATTTGATGAATCGTCACTACCGGTTGCTGTCGTAAAGTCATTTTCAAACATTTGTCTCTCGTCCGAGTCGGATTGCGTCTGAATAGTATGTCTTTGCTGTTCCATCTTTGCGTATCGTTTTCTAGTTATGACCATGCCACACGTAAGATATGGTTCGATAAAATTCAGTTTGACACTGGTTTTAAAATATAATGCAGTTGAACATGAATCGCTCGTAGCAACAATGGCTGTTTGTTAATTTAAAAATGTAAACTGAATATGGGATTATTGTTAATGGCTGCTGGCCATGTTACAACGTATCGTACAGAAGTCGGCCATATTGTACACTCGTGTATAGGTACTGTTGCAGAAGTTATTGTTTAAGGAAAAGCACTGAGAATGAAATTTATCACTGAAAACTGCTACGCGCGAAAGAAATACTACAGAATATACTGAAGAGCTAATACACTGAATTATGCGTCTGGTCAAGCCTGCCAATGCACAGATGCTGCGTCGTACCTTATTTTGCTGGAAGCTTCATTGCGTCTTCCCGCAAAATTTTAGAATTGGAAAATATCTTCAGATTTTTGTTATTTCTCATATATTCAAGTCCAGGTCCAGAAAGTTGATTTTTCACATGAAACAAAGAGAACAATGTAACAAATGACAAAATAACAAGTCCGACACGCAGTCGCCAATATGATATAAATAAATAAATAAAATAAAATATATTAATTATTAATTAAGTATTATAGTGATTGGTTGTAATTAATATTTGCTTATCTGGAACGTGGACGTTTAGTTATTTCGTATCAGACGCTTGACAATGGCTTTTTCGTAAGTGCAATGTTATTCGTAGTTGACCGTGAAATAAGACTCAAATAATCGGACTTCGTATTTAGATCATTTCCAAAGACTGCTGTGGTAGGTGCGGACTCAAAATCTAAATCTCAATATTAGAATAATTTGCCAGCCATGTCAATACGTCGTACAGAGGTGACTGTCTACTAAACATAAAAAAGTTTACACAGTTAGTTAAATCAGATATATTCAACGAATAAGCCTTCAGTTAAATAATTCAACTTACTTTCATAAATATGAATTCTTCACAGAATCGAGTGCCTAGTAAGATTGCAACTCGCAGTGTTCTTATATAACATCAAAAATGGCGGTGTGCCAGTTAATAAAATATACGTGCTTTCAGCCTTAGCTATTCTACAAGACCTCCTCCTTCTTAATGACACATAAGAGTGTCATAATTGTATTTTGTTTTATCAGCGGCATAGCGCTGTAGTTATGTGCCATAGGCTTTATTTATTTATCAGAGATTAATTATTTAATTAAGATTTCGCGTTTCCGAGAAAACTCACGCACGGCATGCAAATGTGCCTTTATACCACCATGCATTCAATGGAATGTTATGAAAGCAGAATTTCGAATTTGGGACTACGTTATTAAAGTATCCTTGGAGATACGTCTGACATAAAATCTTATTAGCCTGGACATTGGCCGTCAATTCGATGGCATAGTGGATGGAATGATAATATTACGGCTTTACGATACACTTCACTAGACGATAGGGGAGTCTGTGTTAAAACCGTGGCCTTGTTTTCCGTATGCTGCTCCTTCCGCCGTGGTACTGTGGATATGCCTTGATGCTCCAACACGACATAAAAGTTCGACACGGAGGGAATGAACGGCTGCTATTACACCAATTGAGGTAAGATGGTTCTGGTAATGTCAACTCAGTACTAAGTTGCTTATCCTCGGGGTTGCTCTGTTCCCCTTTGCTTCTATACATGAACTTAAATCAGTGTCACAATCAGACACGAAAGGGCTATTGACCGCTTATCAAGAATTTCCGGATTAAGTCATCAGTAAAAGCCGAAAATAGTCCCCAGGACACTCGGTTATTTAAAATTACAGGTTATTTAACAGACATGATTTTTCGGTATTTTAAGTAATTATTAACCGACTTCTAAAATTCAAAATGCTGTCCTCATGTACTGTGGGTATAATCTTACGTTAAAGGTTCAGCATAATTTCTCAAGTACAAGAGTTGGAAAATGTGTATACGTTTTGAGCCGCCGAAATTACCCAAACTACATTCATCTTGTATTTGACAATGAAAGCACTTTGAGACTTCCAACAAACTTATAATTTCAAACGGACGTGAAACTTATTCTCAGTATGGCTCTTCATAAAGTAGGAAAAAAAGTTTCTCATGTATTAAAGTTTTAGGATCCGGTTTTTTGTTGTTGCAGTCTTCTGTCCGAAGACAGGTTTGGTGCAGCTCTCCATGCTACTCTCCCCTATGCGAGCTTCTTCATCTCCGAATAACTATTGCAACCTACATCTTTCTGAATCTCCTTAGTTTATTCATCTGTTGGTCTCCCTCTACGATTTCTACCCTCCACTGTTCGCTTACAGTACTAAATTGGTGATCCCTTGATGTCCCAGAAAGTGTCTTATCAATGGATCCCTTCTTTTAATCAAATTATGCCACAAATTTCTTTTCTCCCCAATTCTGTTCAGTACCTCCCCTTTAGCTACCCATCTACTCTTCAGCATCCTTCCGTAGCACCACATTTCAAAAGCTTTTATTCTCTTCTTGTTTAAACTGTTTATAATCCATGTTTCACATCCATACTTTGTTACACTCCAGACAAATAACTTCAGGAAACACTTCCTAACACTTAAGTCTATATTCGATGTTAGCAAATTTCTCTGCTTCACTAATGCTTTTTTGCCATTGCCAGTATACATTTTATATCTTCTCTACTTCGACCATAATCAGTTATTTTGCTGTCTAGATAACAAAACTGATCCACTACTTTCAGTCTCGTTTTCCTAATCTAATTCCATCAGTATCACCTCATTTAATTCCTCTAAATGTCCGCCCGTGGTAGCTGAGTGGTAGCTGGCACGGTAGCTCAGCGTGTTCGGTCAGAGGGCTAGTTGCCCTCTGTAATAAAAAAAAAAAAAAAACTGAGTTAATTGACCAACAACGAACTGAAACGGGTGTCTTTCGACGTCCGCCCAGAACAGATACAACGAACGAAAACGAACAAAATGAGATTAAAAACAAAAAAGTGGTCAGAGCGACGGAATGTCATACCTGACGGCCCGGGTTCCATTCCCGGCTGGGCCGGAGATTTTTCTCCGCTGAGGGAGTGGGTGTTGTGTTGCCCTTATCATCATCATTTCATCCCCATCGACACGTAAGTCGCTGAGTTGGCGTCACCTCGAAAGACTTCCACCAGGCGAACCGTCTACCCGACGGGAGGCCCTACTCACACGGCATTTCCATTTTCCTTTCATCTAAATTCCATTATCCTTCTTTTTGGTTTTCGTTAATGTTCATCTTATATCTTCCTTTCAAGATACTATCCATTCGGTTCAACTGATCTTCCAACCCTTTTCTGTCTCTGACAGAATTACAATGTCATCGGAAAACCTAGAAGTTTTTATTTCGTCTCCCTGGACTTTAACACCTTCTCCAAATTTTTCTTTGGTTTCATTCACTGCTTGCTCAATGTACAGATTTAGTAACATAGGGGACAGGCTACAATCTTCGTGACAAAAAATAAAAACATCTACAACTGTCCTTATGATTTTATTTTGTCCCTACCAGTTTCAACGCTTCATTGCGTCATCTTCAGACTGTCTTTGATGCGGTACAAAATAAATTAAAATCATAAGGACGGCTGTAGTGTTTTTTTTTTTTGTTGTTGTTGTTCATGATAGTAAACGGCCGTCGTCCCAGAGACCTCCTGATAAAAGGATGAACATACAAAAGGCTAAAATCTTGTCTCACTCCCTTCTCTACCACTCTTCCCTTTCATGCCCCTCAACTGTGAAAACTGCAGTCTGGTTTCTATACAAGTTGTAAATAGCCCTCCACTGACTGTATTTTATCCCTGCTACTTTCAGAATTTCGAAGAGAATATTCCAGTCGACATTGTCAAAAGCTTTCCCTAAGTATATAGTTGCTATAAATGTAGGTTTGTCTTTCCTTGAATTATATTCTAAAATACGTCATAGGGTCAGTATTGCCTCATGTGTACCTACATTTCTTCGAAATCGAAACTGATCTTTCCCGAGGTGGTCTTCTACCAGGATTTTCATTCTTCTGTAAAAATTCCTGTTAGTATTTTGTAGCCATCATCAGTTATGACATTTTAATTCATTATTTATTTACTACTGACTCAATTCGCAACATATTTTGCAGGCAGTATCCACATATATACCACTACACGGACCTGCAACAGCATATCGTTGTACGACGCATAGTTCAAGTGATATGACGTATGACGTCATATACATTGAGATGGGTGAAAAACTAGCTTAACATATTAACTGATTCGTAAAGCATTCAGACGTTGCAAGCTCTTATACATAAGGGAGTTCGATCCTGTGGCGAATCTGGAGTTGGATTTTTTTTTTTTTTTTGGGGGGGGGGATTGGGAGGGGTTACTGATAATTTTAAAACAACCACGAATTGGGTAAAACGGAGCACTAAAAGCATCGTTTGCACTTTTACGCCGCGCGTGTAAGTATGAACACAACTAAGTAACTGCCTTTTACCATTCATGCAGACTCTTCCACTTCACCACTCGTTCTGCAAGGGAGGCAGGTTGGGTGAAATAGGCGGTGAAGTGTTTTATGCACATATTTCATTGTGAAAGCATTTTTGAAGCTAAACCTATGAAAATTAGTATGTGGCGTCTTGTTTGGAAATGAAAGAAAAAACTGTTTTTGGAAAACCAACCCCTAAGGGGGTGAAATAGGGCCAGGCTGAGATTTTCACTCTGCAGCGGAATGTGTGCTGCTATGAAACATCCTGGTAGATTAAAACTGTGTGCCGGACCGAGACTCGAACTCGTTACCTTTGCCTTTCGCGGGCAAGTGCTCCACAAGTTCTGCAAGGTTCGCAGGAGAGGTTCTGTGAAGTTTGGAATGTAGGAGACGAGGTATTGGCGGAATTAAGGCTGTCGGGACGGATCGTGTGTCGTGCTTGGATAGCTCAGTTGGTAGAGCACTTGCCCGCGAAAGCAAAGATGCCGAGATCGAATCTCGGTCCGGCACACAGTTTTAATCTGCCAGGAATGTTCAGGGCCAGACTGATTCACTGACTCATCATCGCCCAGCCGAAACCGCTATGGATAGAAACTTGAAATTTGGAGAGGGTGTGAATGTTATACTGTAGATATCGTTTATGTAGGGATCATTCGAAATTGAAAACAAAAAAGAGGGTGAAATAGGGGACGGAAGGCTTTCTCAAAATATGTCGCAATTAAGGCAGTTCTGAAGCTAGAATTACTAAAATTAGTATTTGGTTTCTCGGTTAGAAGTAAAAAAAATACACGTTTCAGCAATTTTGGAAATTCAACCACTAAGTGGGGAAAATAGTGAACGTTTTCTGGAAATAATTCATTATCACTATTTAAAAACAGTCGTAGGTTGCACAATATTCATTATTACAGAACAACTAACCTATTTTAAAGCTAAATCTATGAAAATGGATGTTAATTTAAAAAAGTTTCACTTTTTTTTTGGAAATTCCGTGCCTTAAGGGAGTGAAAGAGGGGATAAAAGGTTTTATAAAATTATTTCATTATGGAAACGTTTTCAAAGCTAAATCTTTGGAAATTAGTATTTGAATTCTCTGTTAGAAATTTTAAAAAAATTTGTTTACTCCTTACAGAAATTCAATCCTTTAGGGCGTAAAATTGTTAGGAAAATATTTCGTTACATTAAAAAAATTGTAAAGCTTAGCCTACGAAATGGGTACGAGTATTGCACTTCTAGTTTAGCTATAAAGAATTATGTGTTTCAATGGAAATATGATCACCAGAATGCAAACGGCAAGATTAACAGAATCCTTGAACTACAGCTCCTGGAATTGCTTTTTGTTCAGAATTACATTCGGAAAAGATCATGGATATATGGCCTCCATTACCGTGAAACGTTTAGAAGGTGTTGCAATTTGTGAACAATATAAAAATTTGATTAAAGAAAAACTAAAAAAAATCTGTGCAGACGATACAGACTACGCGTGAAAAGTATCGGGTGCTAAGCTAGTATGTGATATAGATGGAACTATACGGTTCGTGATACAAACACGTGAGGTCGCAGAGATTAAAGTCTGCTAAACCCGAACAACAGAATAAATACCGTTCGCACACTTGCGTTGATCGAAACGTTGAACTAACTTTACCGAATTGTCTGTGCAGTCGAGGATATGGCTCTTGGGGTAATATTGTATAAGATTCTTGTAAATTCCTGTTGTGGACTATATTAGAGGTCATATCAGCTCAAGTGGGAGGTAATGAGGAGGTACATTAGCAGTCACAACCATGAACGGACTGACAAATAAATCGAAATCAGTCTTCGACGTGCAAAGTCTTGACATTTCTTTGAGAACTGGTGACGAAATTTTTCAATTACTGAAACGAAGGTAATCATGTCTGGTCGAGAAATGACTGCCTTGAGCTTTGAGAAATGTTCTATGTCATTAACTAGAAGCTGATTTTTCCACAGGATTAACTTTTGTTTTATAGCATCAATATAGTCGGCCATATATGTAAATCATTCTCCCCTTGGATTAAGAGACTTGATGAAATCAAATAACTGGTGACGTCGACCATAAAAGATATTGTCACTCCCCTATTTTTCTTTTAACTCTTCTTTGCCTAATGAAGTCGTCTTTGTGCCTTGTGGTGTAATGACGTTCCAATGAACGTTTTTCACAGCTCATGATAGTGCGATGGTGTATAAGCAATTTGCATGGCGTTCAAAGAGCAATTCCCATTTAGCACTGAATGATGTGACTTCTCCACTATTTCTTTTAACAAGTGCAAAAACGCAGCGGTGTTCCTAATTCAGAACGTAAATCTAATTTAGTACAGTCGGTGTTGTGACAAGGCGACTTGCTCTCTCTAGCGGCGTCCGGCTGCTGACTCGCTTTTCATTTCCTGTTCCCCACCGCTCGCCCCTCAGCGCCATTGTCCAGACCGGCTCTAAATATAACCAACTCACTTTTCTTAAAATATATAGAATTCAATCAGTATCTTTCTTCAGCTTGGTGCAAAAATGGCTTATTAAAATAATGTTAACGTTTCCTTCGTCTTACAAGAAATTATGAAAAAGATGTAAGAAATGTTTTCAAATGTAGTTTTAGACATGAGCTGTTAACATATATACTAGGTGTCGAAGACTTTCCCCACACCAAACGCTGACTGGAAATATCTTGTATGATGAGGGGCCCCATAATCTGCAGGTTGACAGAAACTGTTCCGTCAGTGGAGGCGCGCCTATTTGGTAAAACATCCACACCTTCACCTTCGTGCGACTCATCGCCTGCCCCGGGTGGGTCCTGCACCTGTCCTAGAGAGAGGAGGCGTGTTTCAGCCCGAATCAATGGAGCGCTCTGTTAATTCAGAGGCAGGTCTCCGTGCCGGCGCTGACGCACGGCGTGGTAAGAGTTCCACAAAACCTCAGGTGTTAGTGGGGATGTTTTGCACTTCACCAGAGAATGGGTGGTAGGAGGAGGAGGCGGGCGTGCGTCGGTTACTCCTACCCGCACGACATCCCGACAAGGAAATTCATCGCTCGGTCCGTCTAAACGCCAAACGCATCCAGTTTGTCGCTCGGCCAGTTGGTACGTGTGTAGAGCGCTTTGAAAAGTTGCGAGCTGCGGCCGTATTGGCTGGCCAGCTCTTGTGACGTCACATCCCCGAACCACGGGTTCGTGGCGCCTCAGTTAGCGGGTTGTATCCAGCGATTGCGGTTCGAAACTTCTAATCTGCACAATTCCGGGTTCCTCACTTCCAATTTATCCAGCCGGGTTGCTGTTTAGACTTCCAGAGAAAGGTAAACCTCCCTACGACGTAACAGTTACGTGTTGTATACGTTTCTTACGATATCTCTTACAGAAATCGAATTATTCATGTTTCCGTGGCTGTTCAGTAAGTCGCTACTTGTAAGACGACCTCTGGAATTGATAGGCCGACTAGAAAGATTGCTTTCGTTAACGAAGTGGGTCAACGGAAGCGTCCGATTCCACCCGTCGGCTTTTGTGGTGTGTGACGTCACGAAGGCGCGGAATTTAGTTTGTGAGAATGGCGTGCTTGTAGGTGTCGTTTTGATGTGATCTATGGTGCTCTCTGGTGGTGTGTTTATGTGTTGTGTGGCAGGTGATGTATTTGGTTTAGTTTGCTTGTGTGGCGTGTTTATAGGTAGCGTGTTGTTGCGGTCGGTGGTTCTCTCTGGTGGTGTGTTTATGGGTAGCGTGTTATGTGGCGTATGGGGTTCATCTGCGCGGTATCATTGCACGTGTGTGGTGTCGATAGTGCCTGTGCTTTCAGCGGAATATTTTTCAGTGAGTTAATGGTTTTGGTTTTGTTATGTCGACGTTATTGTAGTTTCTTTCTGTTCGTCGTGTGTGAATTTTGGTAAATTGCATTGTTCATGTTTTTTATAGATGTGGATATGACTGACAACGTCAATAGTTTTCGGTTGTTGGCGATGATGGGGGACACTGCATTGTCTCTAACAAAGTTCCTTAAACTATTCGGATTTGTGGAAGAAGTCGTGAAGAAATGAGGCTTACTAATGTTCCAGGATCTCGGACCAGGGACGGCTATATGTGGAGATGTCTTAAGAATACCTTGTCAAGGGAAGTGTTCGATTCCATTTTGATTCTTTTTTTATGTTAGTATTAAGTGTGGTGGTGGCGAAAATCCTGAGATTTATAGTGTGGCATCGGTAGTTTCTGTTGACCTATATAACTCGAGGGAAGTGTTCCAGTGGATATTGTTTTTAGTTGATTTCGGGAAGGTTGTTGTCGTTTTATTTTATCGTTTTTGTCGTCTGGTTTAGTGGCGTGTGTTTATTTTTAGTTTGTCTCCACCCAAAAACCCCCAATTTCCCCCGCTTGTCCCGTTAGTTTCACTATATTTTTGGAGTAATATTGTCTGAGTGTTTTTCGATCTATTTTTATGTTTGTTGTCATGTTTTCGTAACGACGTCATAGTCGCGATATGGGAGTTGTGAATGGTCGTTTCCGCAGAACCGGTGACGTTATTGGTCAAAGAAGACGGGTGGAGTCGGACGTTTCCGATAACCCATGTTTCCTTTGTGGGCTCTATGGAAGACGGTGAATGACCGACAGTATATGGTACACTTGCGAGAATTTGCGACGTACACACACTGAATACAAGGGGGTGTTAAAACATAGGACCTTGTGTATTTAGTTATTTCGACAACATACATTATTTTCAGGGTATATGTAGAAGTGCTTTGGCTCGTAATAGTCATGCTGCCTCGAAATAGCGGCATGCTCTTGCTAACTGAATAACATATTTGCATCATATCGTACACTGCAGATTGGTACTGTATGACACTAATCTGCCTTGTACGTAATGCAACCAATTCTATTCAATACCGCCTCATTAGTTATGTGATATACCCATCTAATCTTCAGCATTATTCTGTAGCACCACATTACGAAGGCTTCTATTCTCTTCTTGTCCAAACTATTTATCATCCATGTTTCACTTCCATACATGGCTACACTCCATACAAATACTTTCAGAAACGACTCCCTGACACTTAAATCTATACTCGATGTTAACAAATTTCTCTTCTTCAGAAACACTTTCCTTGCCATTGCCAGTCTACATTTTATATCTTCTCTACTTCAACCATCATCAGTTATTTTGCTCCCCAAATTGCAAAACTACTTAAGTACTTTAAGTGACTCATTACCAAATCTAATTCCCTCAGCATCACCCGATTTAATTCCACTACATTCCATTATCCTCGTTTTGCTTTTGTTGATGTTCATCTTATATCCTCCTTTCAAGACACTGTCCATTCCGTTCAGCTGCTCTTCCAGGTCCTTCACTGTCTCTGACAGAATTACAATGTCATCGGTAAACCTCAAAGTTTTTATTTCTTCTCCATGGATTTTAATACCTACTCCGAATTTTTCTTTTGTTTCCTTTACTGCTTGCTCAATATACAGATTGAATAACATCGGGGAGAGGCTGCAATCCTGTCTCACTCCCTTCCCAACCACTGCTTCCCTTTCATGCCCCTCAACTCTTATAACTGCCATCTGCTTTCTGTACAAATTGTAAATAGCCTTTTGCTCCCTGTATTTTACCCCTACCACCGTCAAAATTTGAAAGAGTATTCCAGTCAACATTGTCAAAAACTTTCTCCAAGTCTACAAGTGCTAGAAACATAGGTTTACCTTTTCTTAATGTAGCCTCTAAGATAAGTTGTAGGGTCAGTTTTGCCTCACATGTTCCAATATTTCTACAGAGTCCAAACTGATCTTCCCTGAGGTCAGCTTCTACCAGTTTTTTCATTCTTCTATAAAGAAATTGTGTTAGTATTTTGCAACCATGACTTATTAAACTGATTGTTTGGTAATTTTCACATCTGTCAACACCTGCTTTCTTTGGGATTGTAATTATTATATTCTTCTTGAAGCCTGATGGTATTTCGCCTGTCCCATACATTTTGCTCACCAGATGGTAGAGTTTTTTCAGGACTGGCTCTCCTAAGGCTGTTAGTAGTTTTATTGGAATGTTGTCTACTCCCGGGTCTTTGTTTCGACTTAAGTCTTTCAATGGTCTGTCAAACTCTTCACACAGTATCATATCTTGCATTTCATCTTCATCTACATCCTCTTCCATTTCTATAACATTGAACTCAAGTACATCACCCTTGTATAGACCCTCTATATACTCCTTCTACCTTTCTGCTTTCCCTTCTTTGCTTAGAAATGGGTTTCCATCTGAGCTCTTGATATTCATACAAGTGGTTCTCTTTTCTCCAAAGGTCTCTTTAATTTTCCTGTAGGCAGTATCTCTCTTACCTCTATTGAGATAAGACTCTACATCCTTAAATTTGCCTTCTAGCCATCTCTGCTTAACCATTTAGCACTTCCTGTTGATCTCATTTTTGAGACGTTTGTATTCCTTTTTGCCTGCTTCATTTACTGCATTTTTATATTTTCTCCTTTCATCGATTAAATTCAATATTTCTTCTGTTACTCAAGGATTTCTACTAGCCCTTGTCTTTTACCTACTTGATTCTCTGCTGCCTTCACTACTTCATGCCTCAAAGCTACCCATTCTTCTTCTACTGTATTTCTTTCCCCCATTCCTGTTCATTGTTCCCTTATGCTCTCCCTGAAAATCTGTACAACCTCTGGTTTAGTCAGTTTATCCAGGTCCCATCTCCTTAAATTCCCACCTTTTTGCAGTTTCTTCAATTTTAATCTACCATTCATAACCAACAGATTGTGGTCAGAGTCCACATCTGCCCCTGGAAATGTCTTACAATTTAAAGCCTGGTTCCTAAATTTCTGTCTTACCATTATATAATCTATCTGAAACCTGTCAGTATATTCAGGTTTCTTCCATGTAGGCAACCTTCTTTTATGATTCTTGAACCAAGTGTTAGCTATGATTCAGTTATGCTGTCTTAGGCATCATAAACCGCTTTCAATTACAAACACATATGGAAAATTTTATTGCCTGTTTTAGACCCTGTCAAGGGGAGATCTAAATGAGGGGATCGGATGGAAGTGGCCTATAAGAAACGAAACAAAGAATTGCAGATAGTGAGAAATTACTAATTTTAGTAAAGAAAAGTAGTATTTCTAATTTGTCTGCTGTTGTGCAGGCAGGGAGTGTATCATACAGTTGTGGTGTGTCCTAGTAACTATGTAGATCCTACCCTGAGGCAATCACATCAAGCACCTACTGCACAAACCTTTGGCCAATGGCCAACGATGCTACATTATGTGTAAAGGGTGTTGTGATAGAGGCAGAGATACATTTGTGTCTAGCTGCTGTGAACGACCTGTCTTCTTGGAACATTGGCAGCTTGTTTATCTCTTACCAATTGTGTTCCCAGAGAGTAACATTGCCTCTGAAATGCAGCTTTAAGCCAAAAGTAAATTACAGTATTGTGTTCAGACTGAGCCATTTTTAACCAAACAACTGTAGGATACTGTTGCCGCCTGTGACATGGTAGTGACTGAGTTTGACCTATTTTTACATTTTTGGATTAGTGTTGGGCCAGATTCAGAGCAGCTGCCTCACTTCAGTGTTTTTGGGAAAAAGAAGTGCAGTAAAAGAATGTTGGATTTGAGGCAGGTGACTGCTAGTCTAAGGTAAAAGTGGAAAGACGAGTTGTTAGGTGTCTGTGGATGGCCCTAATGGCATTCCCAAGAGAGTTAAAGAGCTCAAAGTCTAGGGTAATCCAGAGGGTCCTGCATTTATAGACTTCGGGATATGAGGCTTACATATAGTGCTTGCTGACTTAGATGGGTTTATTTAAAACCATTCTGTCCCACCTTGTTGATTTCAACAATATTACAATCACATCTGTTTTCCCACAGATGTTTTGCACTGTTTGGTGAATGGAATATAAAATGGTGAGAGTCTGGGCTCAGAAAATATTAAGGGCTGTTTAATAATGTGTGAAGGAAGTAGGAACACAAGTAGGTAAAATCAGAACCTAAGGTAACTATCAAAATTCCTAAGAGTCTTAGCTGCCTCTTGCTGACAGCTCATTTAAAATGTTTTTAAGACAGGATGCACAGACTGAGTCATTTCTGACTAAATTTGAGTCATATACTCCCTTATCTCAATTTACCTATACTGCCCTCCAGTCTATGGTCAGAATTTATTAGAAAATTTGTCAAACAAGGAGACTGGCTGCAAAATAGATCTGAATGATGAGATTAATTAGTTGCAACTTCCATGAAAGTGGACATCAGGCACAGAACCAAACAGGCTTGTTCTGCTTGGTTGGAAGGAGCTTGCCATCAGAGACCTTGGCAGTCATTGGCAATTCTTTCACAATGGGCCACTTACCTTCATCTCAGTCTCATTCAACGAAACGCAAATGGTATGAGGCTGAAGAATCAGGCACTCAGAGTTGCAATTTGGTATCTCATGATATCATGTACTACATATGGTCATTCTTTTGCTACAGTTAATCCACTCATTATTCAGAAAGGTGTTGATGTAATTGCTGACCCAGTGAAATCTTGATTTTGTCTACATAATGAGATTTTGTTTTTTGAAACCAATAATTATTTTAAAGCCCAACAACTACATAAACCTTTTCCCCACCATAGCTATACTGTTCATGTTGAGGACCATCAAACACAAAATTCTTCTTGTGTTGTTAGTTACACTTGGATGCTTGATTGTCTGACTGAGGGAGAAATCCATAATACCTCTCTGATCAGGTCATCACTGTAGTGCATCAGGTAATGTAAATGGTTAATGCCACCTTACTCCTATACACTTTTGATCAAGTTGTGCTTCCATCAAAGATCAAAGCAGGTTATGAAGTTATTACAGTCTGACCATACATTTTAAATGTGATGCTTTGCTACTAGTGTCAACATTAAAAACACACTCTAATGTCCTGTAAAAACACTGAAAATGTGTTACTCACTGTATCAATTGTAATGGAGACCATGACACCTCATCACGAGAATGTCCTGCGCCTCTTGATGAGCAGACTGTCCAGGAAATCCACATGAAGGAAAAAGTACCTTACCATGTTGCTCTCAGGTTGTTGGCTGGTCAAAAGCCCTGTGATTTACCATATGGCACTTACAGTGCCATTCTTGCCATGTCTCGTACCACAAATGACATGGTCATTCAGACTTGTGACCTTACACCATCGAAATATAATCCACCATCACGGAATCCATTTAGTAGCTGGCACGTTTTAAACTAGCCTGGTTGAAAGTACCTATGCAGAAGCTGCCAAACTACTGCTGTCATACTGGCATGATCTTCTAGTCAGCAGATACATATGCCATTTGTCTGCCATGCTCGGCCGCTCTTCCTATGCTTTCTTCAATGACTCCTTTGACTGCCAGTTTGGGGAGTGTCTCTCTTCTGTTACCTCCTGTAGTTAACTTTCAGCTATTGCTCTGGCAGCTTAACTTCATGCTACCCCCCACTTTCCTCATTGGTGTGAACCATTCACCACCTTCACTTTGTGTGGCAGCCCATGTTCACCTTGGACCTCATTGGCTTCCTAAAGAACCTAATCCAAATTCTGTCTATTGATGTAAGTTTCTCGAACATCACTGGGAACTTTGTGAGAGTACATTTGTGTACACAATGGCACTCAGACTGACTGTGGTTCAGGTGTGCCTTCATCATTGTCACTGAAGATTTTTGGTATTGACTTCCAGAGCACTGCTTAGTGTTTACACCAGAGCTCTTTGCACTGTATTGGGACACACTGTACATCTGGTGACACAGGCTTTTCAATTGTCATCTGTTCAGATTCTCTCTGTGCCCTTCCAAGTCTGTGTGTGTTGTACACAGTTCAGCCTTTAGCGCAACTGGTCCAAGAAAGATTCCAGTTCCTCAGTCTCGAGGGAGCCACTCTGACAATTAGTAGATCCTCAGTCATGTCATCTGACTGAAAACGAGGCTGCTGATGCTGCTGCTGAGGCTGCAGTATGCCTACCTTGGCCCACTAGTTCTTCCAAACTGATGATCTCCATGTTGCCGTCTGTCAGCAGGTAGTGTCACTTTGGCACCACCTCTCATCTTCCCTTTATGGCAACAAGGTCCAGGGAAAACAACCTCTCCCAGTGGCTTAGCTGACCTCCTCTTGGCCCTTTCTGAGAGATCATTTTGGCTATCACCTTTTTTAGCCATCATTTTTTGTTAATTGGAGAACCCTCACCACATTGTGTTCATTGTCATCAACCATTGACAGTTTGCCATTTTAGAACCGAATCCCCTTTCTTTTAACCACTTGAATTCTAATGTATTTTTTCCATCTGAGTTATCAGCCATTTTAGCAAATGACGCATGAGCTGTTGACTGCGTTTTACATTTATCCATCCCAGATGGCTGGCCGCTTGTTGGTGGGTTCATGCTTGGCTGCCACAGGGCCCCAGCTGTTGTAGCATCTTTTACCTTGCATGCATCATGTCTATCCTCTAGCACTTCTTATTTCTGTTTCTTGGGTAACATGTATGGGCTGTTTTGGAAATGTATTCTGCAGTTTCAGCAGTCATAATAAGAATACTCTGCACTGTTTTTTGTTCTTTTGTTTTTCTTTGTTAACCACCACCTATCCGGCCCCCGCTTTGGTGTTTGAGGATCTTCTTCTTCTTCTTCTTCTTCTTCTTCTTCTTCCCTGTGTGCTCCTGAAGGCTGGCCCATGTGTCTGATGCATAACAGGTGATGGGGTAACATGTAATTCACAGCCCCAGGTCGACAGGTAGGATTCGCACGTAACCATGAAACAGGCCTGGCCAGGCCTGGGGAGGGGTGACTGCCTGAGCTGCTACCTTCCCAAATTGCTGATTCGTCCCTCTGTGAGGTGTTTGGGAGGTGTGACCTGAGGTATGAACCTCTTCTCAAGGGGCTCCCAGTAGGAAGAGTGCACCATCGGAGATGCTGGCAATCGCAGGGGATTTTCTGACAGTGAGCCAATCATCTTCACAGTCAGTGCCTATGAAACATAAATGGAAGTTGGCTAACGTTTCAAAGACCCTCCCAACTGCGCTATGGTTCCTTGTGGATTCGTGTACTGAAGATGGTCAGTCCTTCGCTATGTTAAATATGATTGTTATTCAGAAAGGTGTTAATGCAGTTGCGGTGCTGTGAAATGCTGCTCTCATTTATGCAGTGGCACTTTGCTTTTGGAAACTACTTCTTATACTCAAGCGCACGAACTGCTTGCAGCTTCGCTTGATGGCTACCCTATTCGTGTCGAGGCCCATTGAACACTGAATTCCTCCCATGTTGTTATTTACACTTGGTTGCTCGATGGTCTGACTGAGGCAGAAATCCAAATGCACCTCTCTGATAAGGGTGTCATTGCAGTCCATTGGGTGACGAGAAAAGTAGATGTCTCTTTAGTGCCCACATGCACTCATTTTCTCACCTTGGGTAGAGTGGTGCTTCCATCGGAGATCAAAGAAGGTTATGAAGTTATCACAGTCAAACTGTATATTCTGATAACTTGTTATCGAATCAATGTGTTGGTGTGCAGCATGGAAATAAGAAAAAGTTCAGAAAAGGTACTTAGGGATTACAATTACTAACAATTGGAACTGTTACACATGAAATTTTGTGGGAAGGTGAAGCAGTCTGTGTTTCACTGGCCGAACACTGAGAAGAATCAACAGGTTGGCTAAACACACTGCCTACACTGCACTTGTTGATTCTGTACTGGAATATTGCTTTGTAATAAGGGATCCTTATTGGACAGAAATGACAGAGGCTAGTGAAAAGGTGGCTGGCAGGTGTAGTGCCTGGAAAATTGTCATCCCTCACATAGCTGTTACCACACAGCCTAATTTGTGTGTGCTGAGAGATAGGGATAGACATCAATCATTCCATGACCAGTGGGATAAATTTTTAATTTTTTATGCATGTGGTTCATAAAAAACTTATTTTGAGGGAATTGCTCCCTTTCAGCATTAATACCACTTGTTCTTGAACTCCACTGATCACATTTTCATAGTCCATCAATTTTAAAGTGAAACTGAGAAAAAAATTTTACCAGCCAATGTAAAAATTTTAAAAAATCTGATGAGTTGTGTGTCAACTGTGTGTTTACCTGAAAGACTCCATCCACAAAAGATAATACAAGACAATGTATTATATAACAATGCTGAAAAAATACACACTCTCCTTTGATTTTTAGTTAGGTGTGGTCTAAGACAAGTGCCTGGGTCTAATGTCCGTAACAGCAGAAATCACAAAGCACAGAGATGTTGACATCGAAGCCAGTGTCATGTGCCTACTCTGTTGACACTGACAGCATCAATAACAGTAGTAAGTGTGTAAACTGTTTGCACTTAAGTCTTTATTCTGTACTTCAGGAACTTCATCTTGCAGTGGTGTACTGGAATTAAAGGGAAGTTTGCCACTCTTCTCACTTTGTCGCCTTTTTTAACATTATCACCATTTGTAATATTTTTAAATTTGCAAACTTGTTAATTTGCATTCTTCTAAAAAGAGTGAAAAAAAACTATTCACTTTTGTTTTCAAGTTTGTGTTAGTGTATATTCATTTAACTTTTTGGAATATATAAATATGTATCTACACCCGTAGTCTTCAAAGCTTTGTGATGTGCACGGCAGAGGGTATGTCCCATTGTACCAGTTACTAGGGTTTTTTCTCCATTCCACCCACATATGTAGTATGAAAACAATGCTCATTCCCTGTAATTCCTGTGGCAGCAATATGAAGAGGGTTGTAGTACACTTCTGGAGCCATCGTTTGAAGTAACTTACAGAAACTTTGTTAATGGACCCTCTTGGGATTGTTCATGTTTTAGTGTTTGCCAGTTGCCTTTCTTCAGTGTCTTTTTGATTCTCTCCCTTGAGTCAACCTTGTGACAATTTGTGCCGCCCTGTTCTGTATGCATTTCACATTTCCTGTTAGTCCTGTTTGATATGTCTCTTGTACACCTTGTATATGGATTGTATTTCCCCAGTACTGTATAAATAAACAGAAGTCTACTGCATGATTTACTGAAGACTCGATGTGGTTTTCATTCCTCACCCTATGAAATTTTGCACGCAGGTGGTCCTATTGGTTGATCTATTACTCCTGTAACTCGTCGCTATTACAGTCATAAGATAGTGTAAAATTTAACCTCGGGGAGTTCTGAAAATTCAGATAGTTCCTTCCCAATTTTTTTGTATTTTTTTAAATATAGTGTGCTACTGTTAGTAGTATCAAATATTCCTGTGATAATTTTAATGTAGTAACAGAACTGCTGCCGTGATTCTCTGTTCCATTTCAAAAATAAACTTTCCGAGATGGGAAAATGCCAAAATTTTTAGTGACTGTCTTGAGAACACAGCTTTAAAAGTAAAATCCCTGCATGTGGAAAATGTTGGTGAAAGTTAACTACTGTGCAGTGTTTGTTCCTGCTCCATTAATTATGAGGCAAAAGTTTTTCAGGAAGTGTGTAACCAATCACTTTCAATAAAATGTAAGTGTAGTTTTGAAGTTAATTGTGGACCTTCGCAGTTACATTTACAGCATTCAGATCAAATAAAATCATCAAATTCAGTGTGTAGGCCAATAAGTGGACATTACAAATGATGGATTGTGCACCATCACTGAGTTAATTTCGATAATGAAATTGTTTACTCCATGGATTTTTCAAATATGTTATAAATAGCATGTTAATCGTATTAGACATGAAGTTTTGGTCAAACTATCGGTGTTAAAGATGAAAATGAATTATAGACAACCATTTTGTCATGGCCTAAGGGGGATCATTGCATATTAAACTAGCATCTTCATCTGCAAAGCTGATGGGAAAATATCACATCATAAATTTCTGAAGCCGACTTGATCCTAAATAAATGCCTTATGCCGGGATCATATGAAAACATTTTCTCCCTCCTCTCCAGGGAGCACACATTCTTCTGTGGGTTCGTGCATGGTGCCCATGAGCCCCTGGGCTGTTGTTGCCCCTTCCTCCTCCCTGGGCTGCATTTCCTTCACAGTGCCCCTCTCTCCCTGTCCTTGCTTCTTCCCCTACACTTTTGCCTGTTCTCTCTGTGTTCTTACTTATGTTGATCTGGCTGTTCACCTTGATTCTTGTATTTCTTGTTTTATTTAAATTGCCCCTTAATTTTCATCGTTCCTTTTTGGCATTTTTGGTCCCTCTTTGGGAATTCGACCTTGAATTCTGAATTTTCTGTCTGTAGTGTGAAACATGTGGGAAAGAACTCCCTCCCTTGAGTCTATAGTCTGAATTCCTCCCCACCCTTCCTTCTCCACTTCCTTCCTCGTCACAGCCCATCTCTGCTCCACAGGTCACCAGTATGTGCAGCCAGTCTGTGTGGTAGGGCTGTTATGTACACATCTGGCTGAGCCTCCTGACAACACAGGGATCACACTTCTGGCACCAGAGCTTTTGCCTCTACATGTATGCATAGAAGTGCTTGCTTGTCATTCTGGAGTGTCAAAACTCCCAGCAAAGGCCACTGTGTGCCTGGCTGGTGCCCATGGGGAGAGCACCTGATCAGAGGGTGGTATCAGGGCAGATGATTTCCATATGAAACATATCAAGCTCCAAAAATCTGGGCATTCTCCTGTGGCTGTCTCTTCAAGAGGTAAAAGATCATTGACCACTGCTTCATAACACTCTGTGGCATTCACTTCCCTGGCTACACCCTGGAGGGGGGTCAGGTTCACTGAGTTGTGGTGAAACACTTTCCCCACTACCTGATCTGTATTAGGATGGACAAGGATACATCCACCACCACAAAGCCATTATCTTTTGAGGAAATACTGGAGACAAGATCGGCAAACTGGAATTTCTCAGTACAGTGCAGTTGAGTTCCCTGTAGATCAAAACTACTACTGCCGCTCAGTCTGCAACTCTTCCTGCTTGTGAAAATCTTGGTGATGCCCCAGTGTCCAATACAACTTCGCAGTCTCTGAATATGGTACAGAAAGTCGTTTCTCATATGGACATTATCCTTCAGACTGATAAGGAACTCGGAGGCAATTTGGAATGACAGGGCGTTCATTTTGTGCAGGAAGGTCATAAGGACAAATACACCAATAACCACCTTTCTTCTGGCATTTGAGGGAGATACCCTCCCAGAGCAGGTCAAAGTTGTGTGTTACTGGTGTGATATGAAGCCATACATTCCCCACCCTTGAAGTCCTTTGCATGCTTGCATTCTGGGCAATCCCCCTATGTACAGCAGATAATCCATGTGGTGACTGAGGGCACCCACCTCAAGAGGGGAGCCTGTGTTCCACCAGCTACGCATGTTATCATGACCATCAGTCTGCATGCCCACCCAATTACCCACCTTATAAGAAAGAAAAGGAGATAAGAGTATAAGTTGCTGGATTGTTTCTTACACTGAGGCTTGATAGAAATTTGACCACCTTCATTCTGTGTCAGTGACATCAACTTTTGACTCTGTTATATCCTTTCCTCTCCTCCCTCTTCCTTAGCCCCACTTGTCATCCTCTACTCTCTCCTCTCCCCAAACCCAGCTGAAGTAGTGGCCCTCTTCTTCAGCAACTGCTGGTAACGAGGCTCCCTCCCAGAACCCCTCCCCTGTGGTGTGTCTCAGGCAAGAGGCCTGCCGCCACGACCATGTGACACACAGTCTGTGTGCCTCAAAGTCCTCCCACTGTCTTTCAATTATGGATCTTGTAGAATGCTGCTCTACCTCAGTGCCCAGACATCCTCATCCTGAGGAGGAGGAGGAGGAGGAGGAGTCTCAGGACAAAAGCCTCCAGTGCTGCTGAGGGTGTTATCTTCCCACTCCCAATGTGAATCTGGCCTCTTATTTATGGATCTCACCCAGATGCCTTTGGTGATGGATGGTGACCCACTGATGTGATGGGCTCCACATCATTTGCTCCCATTTGGATACACACGTTATGCTTATTCAATGGAAATGTAATGTGTACTACCGTCACTTCCTAGAGTTAATCCAGGGGGATCGCAGCTCTTTGGTGAGTTCATGCTTGGCTACCATAAGGCCCAAGCCTTACATGCTGCATGTATATCCTCTTGCCATACTTCTTCCCCTGCCTTTGGCAACATCTCTGGGATTTTTCTGGAAAAAAATGTTCTGCATATTTCGTGGCAGATATCAGAACAGTCTCTCCATTGTTTTTCGTTCTTTTTTTGTTTCCTCATTCCCCTTCCACTATCCTTCCTCCACTTTGGTGTTTGAGGATCTTCTTCCCTTCCTTCCTTCCTTTCTTTCTTTTTTTCTTTTTTCCTCCCTCACTCCCTCTCTCTCACACACACACACACACACACACACACACACACACACACACACACACCTAAATACTTAAATACATACAAAATAACGGGTGATAAAAAGTTTCCATTAGAAGGACATACAGTCCAGCTTCAGAATGCCAATTGGGCAAACTCACCACGAGCATTGAAACAATCATCCCTCCAATGCACTAGGTTCAAGATACCTATTTTGTAAAAACTCATGTCCTGTAATGTAAGGTAGTTCATAACTGTTGCCACACATCCATATCCAACAGGAACTGTCAACACTTTGAGGCTCTGAAACTTCCTGGCAAATTAAAACTGTGTGCCGGACCAAGACTCTGACTCGGGACCTTTGGAGGAAGTAGTTGTGATACTATTTTGTATCTCCACAATGTGTCTAGAGAAACCTTTAGCAGTGCTTGTATCAGAATGGAGTGATGACCATGCTGTGGAGGAACATTATTAAATTTCTGTGAAATTGTGCAAAAGGCTGGATATTCCTGACGGACAGAAAAGTAATTTGGAGGTGCCAGATGTTCGGAGAAGACTGAAATGAAAATGAGGACAGGACTTTGTGGTTGAGCATTGTTGAAAGCATATGAGGTACTGCTGTACCTCCTCACAAAAGAGTACCTCCTCAGCAAACAGTCCCCCAGATACTACCATGATTTCAGAATTACATGGATAAAAGAAATGATAAAGTCACTATTTTGGTCATTTATTTATGTAGTCATAAATACCATATGCTCTTGGGATATTTTCATTGGTATTACATACATTTAATGTAAACTATGCAATCTGGTGTAAAATTACTACAGTTTTTTCTTGCTGTACCAAGGGCATGTCAGAATTCCTATTACAGGTGTGTAAGGGTTGTAGAAGGGACTCTGTACATTTCCAGACATGGGTTCGTTAATGAAACCTGGAGGATAAAGTTTTCTCTGGAACCTCTCTGTAATAGGAATTGTGCAACACTCTGGATTTTTAGTGAGCAGATGGATGGCATGTGTTGAGTGTAGACTAACTGATGCTCAATAGTCAATTTCCTTTATATCTATTACAGACATCATTCCACTTGATACAAGTGTTATAAATATTACTACACAGATAGAAATTTTATATTAATTTTGTGTGAGAGTCCGTTTCTTGTCATGTTGCCAATTGGTCAATTGTTTTCTTTAGAAGCTTGTTGTTTGAAGTAAAGCTTATTTTGTTGCCAATGTAGTGAAGACACTAACCCATGTATCTGTCATAAAGCTCCCTATTTGCTCAGGATTATTTGTTGCTAGGTAGTCAATTATGCTTTCGCAACAATTTACACTTAAAGTGGGCATCTGAACTAATAATTATTGATGTAAATACTACTTTGAGAAACCTTTGGGTATCATCTCAGATGACATACCTACAGTCAACTTGCGACATGTATTTTAGCCAACATATGGAAGGTAGATTTAAGTTGGCACCGTCTGTAATTGTGTGACTTGGGGTACCTATTTGTAATGAATGAACACTTCTTTGAGCTGTTCAGCATCTCATTCAGGTGCTTGGTAAAATGAGCTATGTAATTATTAATTTTCTGTGAGTTGTCAAACACAACCTATCCATACTAATTCACAAGAACTGTCTACATAAATTTCTCTACAAGGTAAATTACTACTGACAGTAATAAACATTCTATAACTGACTGTATTTAATCTATTCTTAATGAACACAGTTCATTCTTCAGTAAGGGTTTTTGCTGAAATTACTTGTGGTTTAGCCATGTTTGCATACCTAAAATAATTTGAGCCTCAGTGCTTTCTATTAGTGATTGGAGCTCTGAATCTTTCCTAACACAGCAGCAACAATTTACAATTACAATACAAACTGCATCTGAAACTACCTTCATCCTGTTTTTGCCCTGAACTCTTTTAAACTGTCACCCTTTCTATAGCTTACTGAGACCCTCTAATGTAAGAAGCCGGCCAGTCATCTCCTCACAGCCCCCACTATCCGAGTAGTCATCTTCTGTGTGTAGTGGTCCTCTGACATATTAAACATAACCCAGGAAACACACCACCATAAGGTGCAAGCCAGGGAGTCTGCTGACTGGGTGCAGGACTTTTGTAGCCCCTGATACAGAGCTGAATTGATGGTATGTTTCGAAGGACCATGGTTAATTCTGTCATGATGCTATTGATCATGAGCTCCACATTCAAATAGCAAGACTGGCAATCTCTATCACATCAGCTAGCTGCCCAAAAGCAGACACACTCTGTGTGTCACTTTGGATCAGTTCAGTGTTAGTACCAACATAAGACACCATTTGTAATTGGCTGAAACCTCTGGTCATCACGGCATCCAGAAGCACCTGTTCCACATCCTGAACTTTCATATAGATTGGACCACAGATTTCTGCAACATTAGTTAGTGCTAGTGTTAAATTGTGCGCTCAAAGCCATTGCCAGATTTCTGCAGTCACATAAACGTTTTATTGAGTGGCTGCATCTTACAGGTGCAGTGAGAAGGGAGTCCAACTAAATGAACATGATGAATCCTTCTTATAGAAAAGAGCCTCCATGCTTAGGTGGAGATTCATTGGTAACACAGTTCTACATCCCCCCTGCAGGTCAGGGGGTTAGAATAGGCCCGAGGTATTCCTGCCTGTCATAAGAGGCGACTAAAAGGAGTCCCTCCCCCTCAAGGGGGGTAGTTAGCGCCTGCGTCCGGAGACGGACGGTTCCCCGACCTATATTTGCCGTCATTTTGGTTTTTCACTTCTTCTGGATTCTTCCTTCCTTTGGTTGGATCCTTTCATTGTTCTTCTCCGTCTCACTGTCTTACTTACTCTTTCCCTTGCCTTCTCCTTGCCTTCTTCTCCTTGCCTTCTCTGGTCTCCGCCTCGGCGTTAGAGACAGTCTGTCCTTTCTCTCCCTCTGTTCCTTCTTTTTCCTCTTCTTCCTTCCTCCCTGTGTGTGCCTGAAGGCCGACCCATGCGTTCGCACGCGTATCCGTTGACGGGGTAACGTGTAATTCCCTGCCCTGGGTAGACAAGTAAGGCACACACGTATCCCCTGGTAAAGGCCCGGCCCAGGGAGGGGTGATTGCCTGAGCTGACACCTTCCGACCATGCCGATTGGTCCCTCCGTCCGTTTCTCAGGAGGTGTGACCTGAGGTGTAAACATTCACCTAAGGCGGGAGTGCCCTCTGAGAGGGTCCCCACAAGGAAGGAGCGCGCCATCGGAGACGCTGGCAGTCGTGGGGGATTTCTCTACAATGGATTTCTCTTCTTGTTCTCTCTTGACTTCTGCCCAAAAACGGAAACTTGACCAGCCACCAGTGACAAAAGTACTACCGCCTGCCCCACAGTTCCTCGTAGTTTCTCGTTCTGAGGATGGAAAGGATTTTTCCTCTGTCAACCCTTTCGTTATCCAGAAGGGCGTAGATGCCATAGCCGGATCTGTCAAGTCTTGTACCAGGTTGCATAACAGTACATTGTTACTAGAAACTGAGAGCACCTTTCAGGCACAAAAACTGTTTCAGGCCACACTCCTGTACACGTTCCCTGTCCGGGTGGAGGCTCACCGCACTTTGAATTCGTCTCGTGGTGTGGTATATACTAGCTCACTCGACGGATTGACAGATGAGGAGATTCTGTCTTTCCTCACTGAGCAGAGCGCGACGGCTGTCCATAGGGTCATGAAAAAGGTCACCAATGACCTTGTACTGACCCGGACACTTTTCTTGACCTTTGATAGTATTCAGTCGCTGTCGCGCATCAAAACGGGCTACGAGGTTATTTCTGTTTGCCCCTATGTCCCGACACCTATGCGCTGCTACCAGTGTCATTGTTTTAATCACACTCACCAGTCTTGTTCCAATGCAGCTTAATGTGTCACTTGTGGCAGGGATGCCCATGAGGTTGACTGTTCACCTCCGTCTCCTCGTTGTGTGAACTGTCAGGGTGACCATGCAGCATCCCCCCCCCCCCCCCGACTGCCCCATCTACAAGGAAGAACACTGTATACAGGAAATTCGGGTCAAAGAGAAAGTGTCCACCTCATCTGCTCGCAAGCTATTTGCTAGTAGGAAGCCCACGCTGCTCCCAGCAGGGAAATACAGTACTGTCCTCGCCTCTCCTCGGACTACCAGGGAGGTGGCGACGCAGACATGCGACCTGACGTTCAGCACTACGGTCGTCCATTCGGCCAGTGCTAAGATCGCCCGGTCGACGTCTCCTCTTCCTCCCGTCACCCCTCAGACACAAGCACCTTCATCAGCTTCTGCCAAGACGAAGACCCAGAAGTCAGATGCACGGGCCTTCAAGAAGGAACCATCCCGTGCAGACGTCCTACGTACCTTGAACTCCCAGCCATCGACCAGTACTTCCACTAAATGACCTTCCAAGAAGGCTCATAGGAAGCACAGTTCTCCTTCTCCGCCACGGCGCATATCTTCTCCTGCGCCACCCAGCGGTTGCCGCCCCAGGCCGTCATCTGTTTTGCCTGGTCACACCGCTGGTAGCTGAACATCTGGCCGTTCACTTGCAGAGCAAGCTCCCCCTCCTGGCCATCTTAACAAGATGGCCGATGAACCTATAGAACGAATGGACAATGACTGTCCGCCTACTGATAGCTGCGGCAGTGCTCGCTCGAAACCAGGCCCTCAGTGGCCTTCGAGGTGACCCCTTCTCTCATCTTCCTTTTCTTCTCATGATGGCACTTATTCACTGGAATATTCACAGCATTCGCTCCAACCGAGAGGACTTAAAGTTGCTGCTCTGCTTGCACCGTCCGCTCGTCGTAGCCCTCCAGGAAACGAAGCTACGCCCATGCGATCAAATTGCCTTGGCACACTACACCTCTGTGCGTTTTGACCTACCTCCTGTGGCAGGTATTCCGGCTGATGGAGGGGTTATGTTGCTGGTCCAGGATGATGCTTACTACGATCCCATCAAATTGCACACCGGCCTGCAGGCAGTTGCCATCCCAATTACTCTCCCCACTTTTACATTTTCCATTTGTACTGTTTACACTCCATCGTCATCTGCCGTTACCAGGGCAGACAAGATGCAAATTATTGCTCAGCTCCCTGCACCATTTTTGTTAACTGGAGACTTCAATGCCCACCATCCCCTTTGGGGCTCTCCAGCATCCTGCCCGAGGGGCTCCCTGTTAGCAGACCTTTTCAAACAGCTCAATCTTGTCTGCCTCAACACTGGCACCCCTACTTTTCTTTCAGACACATCTCACACCTATTCCCATTTAGACCTTTCTATATGTACTACCCAACTTGCTCACCGGTTTGAGTGGTATGCACTTTCTGATACATATTCGAGTGACCACTTCCCATGTGTTATCCATCTCCTGCATCATACCCCCTCTCCGTGCTCAACTAGTTGGAACATATCCAAAGCAGAGTGGGGGCTCTTCTCTTCAAGGGCGACCTTTCAGGATCAAACCTTCACAAGCTGCGATAGTCAGGTCGCACACCTCACGGAAGTCATTCTCACTGCTGCTGAATATTCCATCCCTCACACTACTTCTCCACGTCGCGTACCGGTCCCCTGGTGGACCGCAGCATGTAGAGGCGCTTTACGTGCTCATCGACGTGCTTTACGCACCTTTAAACGCCACCCTACAATGGCGAATTGTATCAATTATAAAAGATTACGTGCACAGTGTCGTCGTATTATTAAAGAAAGCAAGAAAGCCAGCTGGGCTGCTTTCACAAGCACCTTCAACAGTTTTACTCCTTCTTCTGTTGTCTGGGGTAGCCTGTGCCGGCTATCTGGCACTAAGGTCCACTCACCAGTTTCTGGCTTGACGGTCGCGAATGATGTCCTTGTGGCCCCTGAGGATGTCTCCAATGCCTTCGGCCGCTTTTTCACAGAGGTTTCGAGCTCCACTCATTAGCACCCTGCCTTCCTCCCCCGAAAACAGGCAGAGGAGGCTAGGCCACCTAACTTCTGCTCCTGGAATTGTGAAAGTTATAATGCCCCATTCACCATGCGGGAACTCGAAAATGCACTTGCCCGGTCATGGTCCTCCGCTCCAGGGCCAGATTCTATTCATATGCAGATGGTGAAGAACCTTTCTCCTGCGGGTAAAGGTTTCCTTCTTCGTACTTATAATCGCATCTGGATTGAGGGACATGTTCCTGCATGCTGGCGCGAGTCTATTGTTGTACCGATTCCTAAGCCGGGGAAGGACAAGCAGTTGCCTTCCAGTTATCGACCCATCTCGCTTACCAGCTGTGTCTGTAAGGTGATGGAGCGAATGGTTAACTCTTGTTTGGTTTGGCTCCTCGAATCTCGACGCCTACTTACCAACGTACAATGTGGATTTTTTAGGCGCCGCTATGCTGTTGACCATCTGGTTACCTTGTCGACCTTCATTATGAATAACTTCTTGCGGAAGCGCCCGACCACGGCTGTGTTCTTTGATTTGGAGAAGGCTTACTACACCTGTTGGAGGGCGGGCATTCTCTGCACCATGCATACATGGGGCCTTCGCGGTTGCCTCCCTCTTTTTATTTGTTCCTTTTTAATGGATCGACAGTTCAGGGTACGTGTGGGTTCTGTCCTGTCCGACACCTTTCGCCAGGGCTCAGTTTTGAGCGTCACTCTCTTCGCCATAACAATCAATCCAATAATAGATTGCCTCCCAGCTGATGTATCAGGCTCCCTTTTCTTGGACGATTTTACCATCTATTGCAGCACGCAGCGTACATGTTTCCTGGAGCGCTGTCTTCAGCATTCTCTTGACTGTCTTTACTCCTGGAGTGTCGCCAGTGGCTTCCATTTTTCTGCTGAAAAGACTGTCTGTATTAACTACTGGTGCTACAAAGAGTTTCTCCCACCCTCCTTATGACTCGGTCCCGTTGCTCTCCCATTCGTGGAGACAACAAAATTTTTAGGTCTTACATTTGACAGGAAACTTAGCTGGTCTCCACATGTGTCATATTTGGCTGCCCGTTGTACCCGTTCTCTAAATGTCCTCCGTGTTCCTAGTGGTATGTCGTGGGGAGCGGATCGAACCATCCTACATCGCCTATATCGGTCGATCGTCCGCTCCAAACTGGATTATGGGGGCTTCGTATACTTCTCGGCACGGCCGTCCATCTTACACCGCCTCAACTCCATACAACATCGGGGTTTATGTCTTGCGATCGGAGCGTTTTATACTACTCCCGTTGAGAGTCTTCATGCTGAAGCCAGTGAATTGCCACTCACCTACCAGTGCGATACACTGCTTTGTCGTATGCCTGTCGGCTACTGTCAATGCCCGACCACCCGTCTTATCGTACCTTTTTTGACGACTCTCTCGACCATCAATATGGGTTGTATGTCTCTGCCCTGCTACCCCCTAGAGTTTGTTTTCGTCGCCTCGTTCAACATATTGATTTTTCACTCCCTGCAACCTTTAGAGTCGGCGACAGCCACACGCCACCGTGGCTCCAGGCTCGGGTTCGCGTTCACCTTCACCTCAGCTCGCTCCCAAAGGAGGCTACTCCCGGTTCGGTATACCACTCCCGTTTTCTATAACTTCGTTCGAAGTTCATTAATATGACCTTCATTTACACAGATGGCTCTAAGACCAATGACGGGGTAGGGTGTTCTTTTATTGTCGGGGCACTAAGTTTCAAATACCGGCTCCATGGCCATTGTTTGGTCTTCACAGCTGAACTCTTTGCCCTCTACCAAGCTGTTCTTTACATCTGCTGCCACCGACATTCTGCTTATGTCATCTGCTCCGATTCCCTGAGGGCCATCCAGAGCCTCAGTGATCCGTATCCGGTTCACCCTTTCGTGCATCGGATCCAATGCTCTCTTCAGCAGCTGGTGGACGACGGTTCTCCGGTTAGCTTTATGTGGGTTCCTGGCCATGTCGGTATCCCTGGGAATGAAGCTGCAGATGCCGCGGCCAAGGCTGCAGTCTTCCAGCCTCGGACAGCTTCTTGTTGTGTCCCTTCATCAGATTGTAGCAGGGTCATTTGTCGGCGCATTTTATCGCTGTGGCATGCCGATTGGGCTGCACTTACGGACAACAAGCTTCGGGCCTTGAAACCTCTTCCCGCGGCTTGGACGTCCTCCTCCCGCCCTTCTCGGTGGGAGGAGGTCGTTTTGCCCCGGTTACGAATTGGACACTGCTGATTCAGCCATCGCCATCTGCCGACGGCTGCGCCGGCACCGTTCTGCCCATGTGGGCAGTTGGTGACGGTCCACCACATTTTAACGTCCTGTCCAAATTTTAATACTCTGCGTCTTGATCTTGGCCTGTCATGTACTCTGGATGCCATTTTAGCAGATGACCCAGGAGCAGCTGCTCGCATTCTTCGTTTTATCAACTTGACAAACCTGTCTAAGGACATTTGATTATGCTGTTTCTTTTAATCCTATGGCTGTTACTACGTCTTATATAGTGTTGTCACTTTTAGTTGCTGTTTTAACCTTGTGCCTCACGGTGCATTCCTAACTTAGTATGGGCGCTAATGACCATTGTAGTTGTGCGCCCTAAAACAACAAAAAAAAAAGGTGCAGTTCATGTAATAGCCAGTCCATAGTAACTCTGAAGGAGGTCTATTCCAGTTTCTGTTGATCTGCCTCAGCCAGACAGAGATCATCCATCTGATAACAACTTTCCTGTCATTTCTCTTTGTAGCTTCCTCAATCTAGCACCCATCCTCTTTTGTACATGTCTACAACACTCAAGTTTCTTTACCAATGTATCACCATAAACATTGAACTCATTAATTTTATTGAAAGCTTTAGAGTCCCCATTGCCTAGGTACTTCATGTATATAACATTATAAATGGGAATCGACCTCAGAAATATTTTAAGAGCTCCACCACACTCCTCCATACCTCCTGTGTAACCATCATAATTCTTAGAACACTGATGTTCAATATGTCCTCCAGTGTTACCATGGCAGGTATGGCAGTACTTAGATAAGCAATCAACATCAACAACTTTTCCATTCTCTAGAGAAGTACCACTTGTCCTCGATGTTTTCATGTTCCATCAAATGCAACAACAATGTCCCTGGTTCCAATAATATTTACAGTTTCTTCTACTGCACATTTCATAGATGCTTTAGACACAACAGTCAAGGCACCTAAAAGTGTTTTATGTTCTTGTTGTTCCTAGTGCGAGGAGGGGGAAGGTCCATCAAACTACAAAACACTTGATAGCCTTTTTCCCTTTTCGTATTGCACACATGCATACACCAACTTCAAAATCACATTGAATTACGCACAATGTTTGAAGTCATTTTCGAGATTTATTGCAGGATCTACACAGAAAAACTACTTTTGATGCTAAACCCTTCCTGCTAGTTTGTTGGTCAGTTATTTCCAGACAGCCTATACCATCACATTGCTTACATTTCACCACTTCCTTTATCAAAGCAGATAAGGTGCCCACATCAACAACAACAAATCCACTACAAACAGTGTCACCGTTAACACAAAAATTTGAATCAGCAGTAGGATTGGCGGGAGATGATACGTACATTACTTTCAATAGTGTGGCTTCCTTTGCTTGTGAACTGGTTACCATGGAATTTCCTTCTATTGAATTTCTTGATGCATGGCATAGTTTGCATTTATTGCACACTAAATGATATATACTTCCACAAATATATGTATTACTTGGGCAACAAACATTCAGTAACACATGAACAAATTGCTTCAGCAAAACAAAAGTAAATACTAGCAAAGATAATCATTTATGGACACTAGAAACCTGCACTGTTACAACATATACAATGTATCATCACTGGAAACAGAAAGTTATCAGTTCTTTTCGAAATAATACTGGTTTCTGCAACAGAAATAAAGTAGGCATGACTTCATACATGATTGTAACTTCAAAATTTGCTATATATTGGTAATTTTTCATTTTAAACCCTATATATATTGTATATATAGTGGAAAAATCGAAATTTTTTAAGTACCCTTTATCCTTAATGTGTTCACTTCAATTTTTTTAAAGCAGTGGCAATACGCAAATTGTTAACAGGAAATATTGAAAATGCATGGAGGTAGATTTCTGTAAAAGCTCCCGTCCTCCTCACCAAAATAGATGTTGCGACCATAATCCAGCATATTTGGACTTCCATGAAAGGCATTAAAATGTATTTATCAATCTATTTTTACCTCCCTCTATAAATCTTCTTTCACTTCAGTGACAGGTTTGCACTTGGTAGTGTTCGTTGTGACTTGTGACCCATTTCTGACAACTTCAGTTTCGGAGCAGCCCGTTTCCAAAACTTCATTTAGTTTACTGAATCACAACTTCTCATATTATGCCTTGTGCCTGTGGAAATTCTGGCCATTGTTTTTGCACTCTGTCTCTGGCATATGTTGGAATTTTTGATTTTTAATCCCGTTGTTTTGCACAAAACCAAACTTTAAGAACATGGTTTAAAATTCTTCACCTTTGGAGTAATTTTTGATTACACAAATGACCCATATATGTGCTTAACATTTCATGTGTCTAACACATGTGTATATTTTGCCCTTTTTGGTTTAATGTCTCTGAAATAGATGTTTGAACTGTTTGAACCCAACCAAGGCATACATCCTGTGCCCTCTTTTGATTGTCATGAAAGTTCCATTATCTACAATTATTTGAGGTGCATTATCAATGTTAGTCTGTACTTCAGTTAATGCTGCATTAATCTCATGCAGTAGAAACTCTTTATTTATTCCATTTGATGCTTCATCGCAGTGAGTGAATTGCCGGTGGATTTCATCCTCTCCAGTTCACACTAACACTCACCCACAACCTCTACTGACCTTTGCCACGTGCTCTTGCACATTGATGCTGTAAGGGATATTAGATTTGAAGATGTACAGGTACTTTTCCCTTCATTAGGTACAGTGGTACTTTGTAACGACGACACCACTTCCTAGCCACTTTACCCTTGCACGTAGCTGATCTCCGTTATTTGTATGACTTCATTTTTGGACAACCATGTTGATAACGTGCTTAAACAGTATCTTTCCTAGAATTTGGCCTTTGGTGCAACTAATGCTTCAATGTTCAGTTGACGTGTTTTATTACTTGGTCCCACTTCTGTAGATCTTTGGCCCTGGTAAAGAGCTCTTGATGTGATGATGAGTCATTCGTTCCCTGACTGGTATGTACTTCTCATGTAGTTGGGAGATTAGCCACTTGTGTTTCTTTTTTAGTGCCACTCAGGGATCACATGTAGGGTCCTTTGAGGTTGACATGTATGCTTGTGAAGCTGCATTGACCCCTGAAATAGTAACAAAGTTTATAACTGACAAAAGGTTAATAAAAATATATTTTACATTGGATAACTTGTTTATAAACATATTGTACAACATATTGATTCAAGGTAAAGTCAGGACATTTAGTTTTTAAAAGAGATTTACTATTCCATAAGAGTTTGAGCTCAGTGGCAAGGAGATCAAAAATGTTTACAGCAGCATACATAGCATCTCTCTGCAGCAGAGACAGTGTATGTAATTCTTTTGTTTAGTGCCACACGTGTGAATTTTTGAGTTCTGTCACCAAGGATCCAGTCTCCAGGAACACGATACATTAGAGAAAATCAGTGTTGAGAAGCAGTAATCAGTTATCTCAGCTGGCTAAATTACTTGCAATGGGAGGTTGATGGACTCATTCTATATATTATTATTTTCACTGCTCAGTAGGGAGATGATAGTTTGATTAAGGAAGAGTTCCCCCAGGACATATTTCTATCACCTGATTATGTGCTGGTTATTCAGTGTCACTGAGTGTTTGTCTGGCTTTTCATGACTTCATGTAAATTGCATAAAATTTATTGTGTTTAGCTTGGCAGGAAGGGAGTTAACAAACCTGCTACAGAATTTTGGTGAAATGTCATTGGAGATTGTGTTAGACAGATATTCTGTTACAATGATGGTGTCATCTGTAAACATGGTACATTTCCACTGTGCACCATTGACTACTGCAGGCAGATCTTAGCATAAACCAGAGACACTGAAGGACTCGGAAGGACAGAAGGTGTTACTTTACCCAAACACTGTTACAGCTGTATTACTAAGTGACTAATCGGGTTCATGACAAACAGTGCCTGTTGCATGTAGCCTATGTAAGTGCTTTCTTTAATTTTCAATATTTTGTACAGATGTGGGGTGAATTTAAATTCCTGCCATGATTTAGTACATGTAAAATGTTCAAATGTGTTTGAAACCTTGTAGGACTTAACTGCTAAGGTCATCAGTCCCTAAGCTTACACACTACTTAACCTAAATTATCCTAAGGACTAACACACACCCATGCCCGAGGGAGGACTCGAACCTCCGCCGGGACCAGCCGCACAGTGCATGACTGCAGCGCCTTAGACCGCTCGGCTAATCCCACGGGGCTTAGCACTTATAACAAAAGTTTAACCCTGTAGGACGAGTATTACAGTCTGAAACAGTGCATATATGTCTTGCAGCAGTGTAGCTCAAGTTGCACAAATTATACCCACTGCATATATCCCATGTTTCATAATGAGAGCACTATGTGATTTCCAAAAAACTTCAAACATAATTTCAAACCTCTCCTAAATGCTTAATGTCATAACATAGTTGTGCATTTCTAAAGCAGTCAGAAGTATGAAGTTGTTTTATACCTTGTAGTTTGAGTCTTTAAACATACTGAATATGATTTATGCGAAAGATATTTATTATGCATCATAATTTGAGGGTATTTTTATAATAATGTGGCTCATCACTCATGCTAGAAATTCTCTTATGCAGATGTAACAATAATATACACACTAAATGATTACAAAGTATTATTAAAAATTTCAGTTATAGGTTACTCTTCTAAATGTACTTCACAGATAAGTAATGGATACATGTGTTTGCTGAAATGTATTCTGCCATTGTCCTAATAATCTGAATATTAGTTGTCTGTTACACTGTTACATGCATTACAACTTGAAGAAGCAGTTCATGGACAGTATTTTCTTTTACAAAATGATTATCATATATGGAGGCTGTGGATCTGCATATAATCAAATGTGGCTACAATAACTGCTGGTCAAGAAGGAATAACTGCAGATGTGAATTTGTTAATGACATTGTAAATATGTGATTGTCATTACTTTTTAAATTTTATGCTACAGTATGTTTTTTATGAATAAATAATTTAGAAACACACAGAGGAATTTATGGCAAGTTATATTCACTTTGTGTTAGGTAACCTGTGTGTACAGGGAATTACCATATTTTGCCATGGTTAAATTGTTACCTGCGCACATTTATATCATTACCACAATAGCAATATGTTTACCCAAAATTGTAGTATCTCTCAACTTTGATATTTCTATATGATGAGTTTCTAAATAATGTAACACAATGTAGGAGGGGCATTCAATAAGTAATGCAACATATTTCTATTCTCGGCCAATGTCACTTCGAAAAATTCTGCATTTAACATCTCCGGATATGATAAAGCTATAGGGGCTGAAGTAGGAATATTCCACAAAGTTGCAATAAGTGGCAGCACTATTTGTGCCTTAAAAATGGCGTCTATAACAGAGGTGTATTGCAAGCAGGGACCTGTTGAGTTTTCAGTGCAAAAGCAGACCATCACAGATATTCATAGGCACTTGCAGAATATCTACAGAGACCTGGTAGTGGAAAAAAGAAGTATGCCATTTGCACACAGTTGTGATTCTGCAATGTTGGAACATGCGAACACTCTGATTGTGATCTGGCAATCGCGAAGGATGGAACACCTTGCTGCTCAGCTGGACGTCTCTGTTGTTAGTGCAGACACACTCATCCACCAGTTAGGGTACTCAGAGGTGTGCCCCGCCAAACTGGAGACTGTAAAGACCAACGAATGACCACCTGTGCCAAACTGTCTGTTCATTACAAGGGTTAAAGTGATAATTTTTGTCAAACATTGTCAGATGGTGAAACACTCTGAACTGAGAAACAAGACAGCAATCCACAGAGTGGCACCACATCACCTGCTCTGAAGAAAAAGTTCAAAGCTGCATCCTCAACCAGTGAAGTCATGGTGGTGGTCTTCTGGAATTTTGAAGTTGTTATTCTGTGTGATTACCTCCATCATGGTGTAGTGTTTTGCACTACCATCATGAAGTTGAAGAAACAACTTCAGCATGTACGTCACCACAAAAATGGAAATGAACTCTTCTTCTCCGTGACATTGCAAGACCTCACCAAATCTGCACACCTGAGAGGAGCACACATACTTCATTGGGACAAAGAGACAAAATCCAGATGGTGCGATGTCCAGACTGTTGGGTAGACAAGGAAGAACTGTCCATTCTGCACTCTGCAGAAAGCAGTGTGTGGATGATGGGGGCAGTTGTTGATGCAACAAGATGGTGCTGTCATCAATTAGTAGAATGGTGTCATGAGGCATACAAGCCCTCCCAGTAAGGTGGCGTAAGGCCATCAAATTGAACAGAAATTGTGCTGAAAACTCGGGTTTTGTATCAAAGATCATAGGAAATAATATGGTGTAATGGGATCCTGAATAAAGCCAACCTGCTTTCAGAAAAATTATTGCGTTACTTACTGAACACCCCTCATATAATTAAGTCAGCATTTTAGACAATCGAATGTTCCAGATTAGTAATATGGAATGTACTAACTTGTGTATTATGATTAGCTCAAACAATCTGAATAGCTACTTCAAGTGTAATAGATGTCAAGAAATTTCTTTTAACACTTAGTATTTAATATTATATATCTCTGTAGTGACTACAGAGGCTTGTTAGATGTTACATTTCATTAATGTTTATATGTTGCAAATATTACAGTTTAAAAAATTTAATATCAGCAAGGTACCAGGTACTTGGAAGGAATATCTAACAGCATATATCAGTGCATAAAGTGCTGTTACATTTTTGAATCATTTAATGTTTCACTTTTGTATATTTACCCATTGTTAATTGTGTTATGTCCAAATAATGTACTTGTGATGTTAGAGAACATGGTATTGTGTCAACTTGTTAGCTCAGCATAAACATGTGAATCTCACATATTAAATTTGACATTACTTTGGTTTTAAATATGGTCAGGTACCACTTGCCATAAACAGAACAGTCATATGTGTCTCACTATCTTCTTTTTAGAAACGTCTGACATTGCTTCCACTTACGTGTGTCAGACGTATTCTGTTTTCTTTTCTGTCGGTCTCTCTTGACAAACTCTTGATCTTTTCGACCCCGATGGTATTAGGTTACGAGGCCAGAGGGTGTCTTTCATTTTCCTTATTTAATCTTCTCTCTGATGTGGGAGGACCTGTTCGGGTATTGAAGAACAAGAACAAGAGGAAGAGGAAGCAGTTGTGATACTACTTTGTATCTCCACAATGTGGCTGGAGAAACCTTTAGCCATGCTTGTATCAGAACAGTGATGACCACGCTGTGGAGGAGCATTATTAAATTTCTGTGAAGTTGTGCAAAAGGCTAGACATTCCTGATGCACACAAAAATAATTTGGAGGTGCCAGGTGTTTGGAGAAGACTGAAATGAAAATGAGGACAGGACTTTATAGTTGAGCATTGTTGAAAGTATATGAGGTACTGCTGTACTTCCTCACAAAAGAGTACCTCCTCAGTAAACAGTTTCCCAGATACTACCATAACTTCAGAATTACATGGATAAAAGAAATGATAAAGTCACTATTTTGGTCATTTATTTATGTGGTCATAAATACCATATGCTCTTGGGATGTTTTCATTGGTGTTACATGCACTTAATGTAAACTATGCAATCTGTTGTAAAATTGCTACAGGGTTTTCTTGCTGTACCCAGGGCATGTCAGAATTCCTATTACAGGTGTGTAAGAGTTGAAGAAGGGCCTTTGTACATTTCCAGACATGGGTTCAGTAATGAAACCTGGTGGATAAAGTTTGCTCTGGAACCTCTCTGTAATAGGAATTGTGAAACACTCTGGATTTTTAGTGAGCAGATGGATGGCATGTGTCGAGTGTAGACTTACTGATGCTCAGTAGTCAATTTCCTTTATATCTATTATGGACATCATTCCACTTGATACAAGTGTTATAAATATTACTACACAGATAGAAATTTTATATTAATTTTGTGTGTGAGTTCGTTTCTTGTCATGATGCCAATTGGTCAATTGGATTCCTTAGAAGCTTGTTGTTTGCAGTAAAGCTTATTTTGTTGCCAATGTAGTGAAGAAAGTTTTTGTAAGGGTTTTGTAAATTCTTGAAACTTTGTTTTGCAAGTAATTCATTACCTGGCAGTGAAAAAAAAATGCTTGCACTTAGGAAGTTTTGCTTTAGTCTTACCTAATGGATATAAATATGCAATAATACAAATACATCATTATTCTGTGATGGCCATACGATTGTCAGTTTAGATATTTTTGTGGAAATGTTACCCCAGTTTGGAGTTGTCAGTTATCGACTTCCATGTTTCCCCTATAAATTCAGTATTACAGTGATGAAGAATGTGATTGAAACACAATAGGTGATAGTACAATGGTTTGTTCATAAATATGTTCAGAGTGCATGTGCTGTTAACAACAAAGTATACATGTCACCTTTATTCTATTACAATAAACTTTTTTGTTGTTCACAAGTTACTGCAATAATTTCTTTGTATTCACAATATCAACACCATTGTGACAATGGTATGTACACCAATTATAGTGATATTTCCATGTTCCTGTCATTCATATGTGAAAATTTAGTACCTTACCATCCAGATATTGTACAGGTACCAGTAAATTGCTAATTGTTTAGACTCTGATGCCCTGTTGTACACAAGAGTTAAACTTCTGACTGGTTTGCAAATAAGTTAATTAGCTAAATGTTCCATGTAAAGCATAAGTGCAATCATTTGCTAAACTTTTTCTTCCTTACATGCTTGAAGTTCATCAGAAGTCTGTAAGTGCACTCATCCTGAAATACTCAATAAATAAAGTGTGGGTATTTGCACACATGATCAGTTACACTGCCTTGGCAAGCACACTGTTTCCCACTGTACTACTTGCCAATACCTACTCGCTAAGATGTGTAGTCTTATGTTAAAAATGTCTTGTTGTGTTCAAGTCCATCAATAATTATCCAAAATATTTTTTGTAGTTCCTGGAAGGCATTAATTAGGCAACTTGCAACTGGTACCGGGTTCCTGGATATACAGCTGAATCTCCAGTAGCCCAGTGTAAGAGTTAACTTGAAGGTCAGTTACTCGAACAGCATTAGTTTAATAAGTGATGATGTCATTCATTGTTATGTAAGCAACTTCTGTGCCTAAAGTTAGTTTTGCAATACTGTCTGATTGTAAAGTGACTTTTTTAACATAATAAGCCTTGAGTTATGTGCATCTTCATTGGGGCTCTTGTCTATTTTTATTGCACTAGCCATTGGCTACAGATTTTTCTCCATCAGATGCATGTATCCGTGCACGTCCACTCTATGCACATTTCTTACTTAATGTGTCAGAATTTTGGGTACATGAACATTGATTAGTGTAGATCTTGTTTGCATACATGGTTGTTGGGTGATCATCAATCATTAACTCAATCCATTAATTTATGGCTAATGATAGAAGCAGTTCCTAGTTGTGGAAGGTTCTTCATTCTCCTATATCTTTCCGTACGAGCTCTGATTTCCCTTATTTTATCTTGGTGATCAATCCTCCCTATGTAAGTCGGTGTCAACAAAATATTTTCACATTCGGAGAAGGAAGTTGGTTACTGGAATTTTGTGAGAAGATTCTATCGCAATGAAAAACACCTATCTTTTAATGATGCCCATCCCAAATCTCATATGATTTCTGTGACACTCTCTCCCATATTTCACTATAATACAAAACTTGCTGCTTTGCTTTAAAGTTTTTCGATGTACTCAGTCAGTGCTATCTGGTGAGGATCCCACACCGTGCAACAGTATTCTAAAAGTGGGCGGACAAGCATAGTGTAGGCAGTCTTGTTAATAGGTCTGTTACATTTTCTAAGTGTCTTGCCAATAAAACACAGTCTTTGGTTAGCCTTCCCCACATAATTTTCTGTGTGTTCCTTCCAATTTAAATTGTTCATAATTGTAATACCTAGGTATTTAGTTGAATTTACAGCTTTTAGATTACACTGATTTATCATGTAACTGAAGTTTAATGAGTTCCTTCTAGCATCATGTGGATAACCTCACACTTTTCATTATTCAGAGCCAACTGCCACTTTTCCAACCATTCTGATCCTCTTTTTCTAAATCGTTTTGCAGTTTGTTTTGATCTTCTGATGACTTTATTAGTCGATAAATGACAGCATCATCTGCAAAAAACTGAAGACAGCCACTCAGATTGTCTCCCAAATCGTTTATATAGATAAGGAACAGCAAAGGGCCTACAACACTACCTTGGGGAATGCCAGAAATCACTTCTGTTTTACTCTATGACTTTCCTACAATTACAATGAACTGTGACCTCTCTGACGGATATCACAGATCCAGTCACATAACTGAGATGATATTCCATAATCACGCAATTTCACTACAAGCTGCTTGTGTGGTACCTACAGTGTCAAAAGCCTTATGGAAATCCAGAAATATGGAATCAATCTGAAATCCCTTGTCAATAGCACTCAGCACTTCATGTGAATAGAGAGCTAGTTGTGTTTCACAAGAATGATGGTTTGGGGATTACAATATTCAGTCTTGTTACGACAGTCCTGTGTTCACTAATCCCTGAATCAGTTTTGATGCTCGTTATTAACTCAGGATTATTTGTTGCTAAGAGGTCAAGCGTGTTTTCACAACCGTTTACTATTCACGTGGGCTCATGAACTAATTGCTCGAGATCATTTTCAGAGAATGTGTTTAGCACAATTTGAGATGATATTTTATGCGTACCTCCGGAATTAAACATGTATTTTCACCACCATATCGAGGGTAAATTAAAGTCACCACCAACTATTATCGTATGATTCGGGTATGTGTATAAAATCAAACTCAAGTTTTCTTTGAACCTTTCAGAAACTGTGCCATCTGAATTGGGAGGTCGGTAAAAGGATACAATTATTATTTTATTCCATTTGCCAACAATGACCTCTGCCCATACTAATTCACAGGATGTATCTACTTCAATTTCGTGACAAGTTAAACTACTTCTGACAGCAACAAACACGCCTCCGCCAACCATGTTTAGCCTATCCTTTCGGAACACCGTTAGGTTCTTCACAAAAATTTTGGCTGAGCTTATATCCAGCTTTAGCCAGCTTTCAGGGCCTATAACAATTTAAGCATCAGTGCTTTCTATTAGCGCTTGGAGCTCTGGTACTTTCCCAACACAGCTACGACAATTTACAACTGTTATACCAGTGGTTCCTGTATCTACATTTTTGCTGTGTTCAGCCTGCACCCTTTGTAACTGAAGTGCTTTTTGTGTTTTCCCGAGACCCTCTAACCTAAAAAGCCACCCAGTCGACGCCACACAGACCCTGCTACCTGTGTGTCCCCCACCTGTATGTGGTGGGCACCTGACCTATTCAGCGGAACCCGAAACCCAACCACCCTTTGGTGCAAGTCGAGGAATCTGCAGCCTACACGGTCACAGAACCGTCTGAGCCTCTGATTCAGACCCTTCACTCGGCTCTGTACCAGAGGTCCGGAATTGGCCCTGACGGCTATGTTGCAAATGGTCAGCTCTGCTTTAATCTTGCAAGCAAGAATGGCAGCCTTTACCACTTCCGTTAGCTGCTCGAAACCAAAGAGAATCTCTTTTGATCCAAAGTGACATGCGTAATTGGTACCAACTTGAGCAACCACCTGCAGTTGGCTGCATGCTGTACTCTTCATGGCATCCGGGAGTACCCTTTCCACATCTGGAGTGACTCCACCCGGTATGCACACGGAATGCACACTGGATTTCTTACCATTCTTGTCATCCAAGTCCCTAAGGGGGCCCTATAATGCACCTAACCTTGGAGCTCCCAACTACCAATAATCTCAGCCTCTGTGATTGCCCAGATCTTGGAGGCTGAGTGGTTTCCTCTGAAACAGGACAGGTGACAGCATCTGGCTCAGTGACAGTGTCAGCCACAGACAGAACCTGGAACCTGTTTGTCAGACAAACCGGAGAGGCATTATGTGTGGCCACCTGGGAAGTCTTTCACCATGTGCTTCGCCCCGGGGCAACCTCCCACTCGACAACAGGTGAGGGGTCAGCCTCAGTGCGAGCAGTAACTGGGTTGGCCACTGGTGAGGACTGATCAGAAGACTCTGACGTGCTGGACGTCCGTTGGGTCCCCACGGCCGGCCCACAACAGTGGTGCCCATCCACTGCAGCCTCAAGCTCTGTAACGGAAGCCATCACAGCCTGAAGCTGAGAGCGAAGTGTCACCAACTCGGCTCACATCCGCATACAACAATCACAGTCCCTGTCCATACAAAAGACCATAGAAGACTAAACTATGCAGATAAACAAACTGTCAGCACATGCTGTGCAATTCTACTATAGAACCTACCAAAAACACGAACTGAAGCTGAGAGCGAAGTGTCACCAACTCGGCTCACATCCGCACACAACAATCACAGTCCCTGTCCATACAAAAGACCATGGAAGACTAAACTATGCAGATAAACAAACTGTCAGCACATGCTGTGCAATTCTACTATAGAACCTGCCAAAAACACAAACTGTGTCTAGTAATACGCGTATGTTCAGAAACCTAACTACCGAAGCACTCAGGTCAAACTAAATAATTTGACCCTGATCTGGAACTTGTAATACGTCACAAAATCAGTTTACTTTCTGACGCAAATGAAAACACGAGATCTGTGGCTATTAGATGTTAAATTTACACGCAGAAACTCAAGAAATTAAACTATTAAAGTAGACAGATGATATAATAAAATTCGCTCCTGGTTAGGAACTCATAAATGACAAATGTGGTTACTTATCTGTTGCTGCATCTGTCGCAGTCAGCTACTGCTGCCTGAGTACTGCTATGACATGTTTGCGCACTTCCATTCTTTCATTGTTCCCCTCTATTACTGTGATTCAGTACGTTTACAATTGAAAAGAAGGCAAAGTGCTGGAGTGTTTCTCTAGAATGTTTCTAAATACTTGTAATGTGGCTATTTAGAGAGACTGCTATACCCATTCATTTTTCGTGGTGGATTAAATGTACTAAGCTACCAGTAGGAATAAATTGAATCGGTTCCAGTGTAGAAATTTTTGCTTCAATCAGGATGATGAAGTATCGGTGCCTCGTGCAACTGGTTTTTAATTAACTCAAATGCTTCTTGATATTCCTTATTCCATTTCCAGTGGAGATGTACTTGTGAAGATAAAAAAAATCAAGGATAAATACTGTGATAGAAATTGCACAAACTGAGAGATTTTCAGTTGTTTACATCATTTTTGTGCAGGAAAATTTCTCACTGGTTCCATTTTCATTGGATCAGGTTTGATTCCGTGCAAAGAAATTACATGCCCAAGGAAACTGTTTTGCGATTTGGCAAATTCTTATTTACCCATCCACTAAACGCTTAAATTACACGGCATAGAATGTATAAATGTTCTCCCTAAAGGTATTACTAATTAGAATAACATTATGTAGGTGATAAGTGTATCAATAATTCTTCTCTTGGAACTTCTGTGAGTGCTGTCATAAAGGCCACTGATGATACTGACAGCCCGAAGGCCATCCTTTTAAACTGCTAACACCTTCCATTCCACAGAAAGGCTGTGTTCTTCCTGCTATACCTTCATCTTCCAGTTGGTCACATTGTACAGTAAACTGCATCATTTCTCCATGGGCATCAGTTAGTAAATGCACACTGCCGTCCCTTTTTGTTACAGTGTGGAATGCATTAGAACTTTCACTGTCTGAGTGTTAAATAATCTGATTCTTTTACACACCCTTAATTGCTTTATTAACTATGGCTTTCTAGGGCAAGGGTACTGGGTACAATTTACTATGGAATGGCTCATGATTCTTAACTTGAGTTTTACAAGCACATCATCTGATTGGACAAGATGTTCTTAAAATAGATCAACATAACACCCATATATTTTTACCTGTTCCTTCTGTTTAGCTTCAGGCATGTCCCCTAATGTTTGAGTCATACTTTGAGTGCTGATCAGAGCATTTTAATCATCATCATTCTCCTGGAGCCCAGCATCTTCCCCCGACTTACTTAAAGATGCAGTTCCCAAACTCATATTTACGAATGGAGTAACCTAATCGTCTCCCTTGACGAATCCTGAAACACTCTCCTCTTCATTTCTGTCTGACTAGTGAAAGGAACAGAAATGTGAAAGAATGCATTTACAAACCTATTCAGAATCAGTGAATTCTGAGAACCAAACTGATGTTAAGTCATCCAAAAATGAATACACTCTGCTCATACATACTCTCCTAAACTCTGAACTTTAACAGTGCCTGGCCTTTAGTGGGTTTACTTTGATTGTTTACAGCAATGTCAATACACAGATCATTAACAGTAAATATTGAAAATGCAAGGATGTAGATTTTCTGTAATAGCTCCCATCTTCCTCACACGAAAGACATTAAAATGTATTCATGATTCTATTTTTCCTCCCTCTATGAATCCTCTTTCACTTCAGTGAAGGTTTGCACTAGGTAGTGTTCATTGTAACTTCTGACCCATTTCTGACAATTTCAATTTCTGAGCGGCCTCCTTTGATAACTTCATTTAGTTTACTGAATAAAGACTTCACATATTATGACTTCAACTTGTGGAATTTCTGGCCATTTGTTTTGCACTCTGTTTCTGGCATATGTTGGAAATTTTTGTTTTTAATCCTGCTCTTTTTCACACAACAAAATTTTCTTTTAAGAATGTGGTTAAAATTCTTCACAGTTGCAATAAATTTTGATTACACAAATGACCCATACATTTGCTTAACATTACATGTGGCTAATGCACGTGTCTACTTTGCCCTGTTTGGTTTAATGTTTGTGAAATAAATGTTTGAAAAGTTTGAACTGTTTTAACCCAAGCAAGGTGAACACCCTGTGCCCTTTTTTGATTCTCCTGAAAGTTTCATTATCTACATTTATTTGAGGTGCATTGTCAATGTTAGTCTCTATTTCATTCAATGCTGCATTAATCTTGTGCAGAAGCAGCTCTTTATTTATTCCTTTTGACCCTTTGTCACAGACTGTGGATTGCCAGTGGATTTCATATTCTCCAGTACACACTACCACTTGCCCACAACCTCTACTGACCTTTCTTGCCACACACGCTACTGCACATTGATGCTTGCTAGCCACTTTCCTCTTGCCCATAGCTGATCTCCATTATTTGTATGACTTTGTTGTTGGACAACCATGTTGATAACATGCTTAGACAGCATCTTCCCTAGAATTTGGCATTAGGTTCAACTAATGCCTTAGGTGTTCAGTTGACATGCTTTAATACTTGGTCTCACTTCTGCAGATGTTTGGACCTGGTAAAGAGCTTTTGATGTGTTGGTTTTGTAGTACCATCCAGGGATCATGTGAAGAGTCGTCTAAGATTGATATGTGTGCATGTGAAGCTGCATTGTCAGCTGAAATACTTTTATTAATCTTTTGTCAGTTATGCAACTTGTTAGGTATATCTTCTGTTGGATAAGTTGTTTATAAACATATTGTACAACATAGTGATTAGAGGGACAATTATGGAATAGTAAATAACTATTCAAAACTGAACTAAATAAGAAAACAACATAAGGTTTTCAGCTCAGTGGGAAGGAGGTTGAAAATTTGTTACAGCAGCATACATAGCATCTCTCTGCAGCAGAGACACTGCACATAATTGTTTTGTTTACTGCCACACTTGTGAATTGTTGAGTTCTGTCACCAAGTATCCAGTCTCTAGGAACAAGATTTTCTGTGGTGGATTAAACATAATAAGTGGACCAGTGGGAAGCTGTTTCATAGCCTCTCACAGCCAAACACCACTGACTTTTGTAACAGGGCTACTCACCACTTTATCACCCTTAAGGAAAACACAGTTGCAGTGAATGTTTGCAGATTATGTGGGTTGTTCTATTGTTGTATACAATCTTATTGGTGGATGTGGTCTGCCAGACTGCTGATTCGATTTGTAGATCAGTTAACAGCCCGTTGCAGCTTCTCGCTGTTTTCAACTTTTAGTAGACCTGTAGAACCATTAGCAAATAAGATATCTTTATATTCTTCTGTACTTACATGCATTATGTTCAGCTGCTTTGCCTTTTGGTCACTTTAGCTAGAGTACCATCTGCTGATGACGCTGTAATACACAGAAAAGTATCATTGTTTAGGGACTCTAGGAGGAAATATGTTGACGTGGACTGAATTTCTGTTTATTGTGATGAATGGCAGCTTGTTTTACATGTAAAAAAATGTAAGTGAATGTGGATGAGTAGGAGAAACAAGCCATTAATGTTCAAATACAGTACTGTGATGCTTGACACAATCTACATCCACATGACTGATCTGGAGTTCAGAATAAACTGCCTGGCAGATTGTTTGTCTACCCATCTTCAAGCTATCTTTTCCATTCCACTCACGGACAGCATGAGCGAAAAATGAACACTTCAGTCACACCCTGTGAGCTCTAATTTATTTGGTGTTGGTGAAGATGATGATCATTTCTCACTATGTAGGTGGGTGGCAACAAAATATTTTCACACTCTAGGAGAAAGCTGGTGATAGAAGTTGTAGGGACTGACCCGACAGCCAATCCACTATGACTTGTAGCCGAATAGCATGCGTTTAACTCACACAGGCTGGCGTGAGGTCTGGAACAGATTAAAGGAGTTGATTCTAATAAATAAAGTACGGAGTTGATGTAATATTTAACTTTAATCCATAATTGGAGAACATCGCTCTTGTTGATACATTATATAATCTCAATATAAACTGGTCATGGCGCCTTGCTAGGTCGTAGCAAATGACGTAGCTGAAGGCTATGCTAACTATCGTCTCGGCAAATGAGAGCGTATTTGTCAGTGTAGCTTCGCTAGCAAAGTCGGCTGTACAACTGGGGACGAGTGCTAGGACGTCTCTCCAGACCTGCCGTGTGGCGGCGCTCGGTCTGCAATCACTGACAGTGGCGACACACAGGTCCGACGTATACTATCGGACCGCAGCCGATTTAAAGGCTACCACCTAGCAAGTGTGGTGTCTGGTGGTGACACCACAGAAGTTTCATCAGAAGATCTGACTGCAATGAAAAAGGGCTTGGTTTTAATGATTGACACCCCAATTCGCGTATTATATCCATGACCCTGTCTCCCCTAATTTCACTATAATACTAATCTAACGGCCCTTGTTTGAACTGATTGTTGTCCTATGTCAATAATATCTTGCACAGATCTCACAAATCACAGCAATACTTCAGAAGATGGTGGATGTGCTTGATTATATGCAGTCTCTCTTGTAGACCTTTGGCACTCTCCAAGTGTTCTGCCAATAAATTGCAGTCATTGGTTTGGTTTCCTCACAGCATAGTCTATATGATCATTCTGATTTAATTCATCTGTAATTGTAATTTCTAGGTATTAAGCTTAATTAACAGCCTTTATTTTGATGTATTGTGAAACCAAAATTTGGCGGGTATCCCCTCATACTCGTGTGGATGATCTCATTTCTCCTTATTGAGAGACAAATGCCACTCTTTGCACCATACAAATATCTTGTCTAAAACATTTTGCAATTCGTATTGATCATCTGACAACTTTACACGATGGTAAATGACGGCATCAACTGCTAACAATCTAAGAGGACTGCTCAGATTGTTTCCTAAATCATTTGTGTAGATCAGGAACAGCAGAGGGCCTATAACGCTCTGGTGGAGATCACCAGATATTACTTCCATTTTACTTCATGGCTTTCCATAAATTATTATAGTCTATGACCTTTCTCACAGGAAATCATGAATCCAGTGCACAACTAAGACGTGATGCAATTTTATTAGAAGTCATGTCTGAGGAATAGTGTTGAAAGCCTTCTGAAAATCTAAAAATATGGCATCATTTTGAGATCCCCCTGTCGATAGCACTCATTACTATATGGAACTAAAGTGCTAGTTGTATTGCGGTGCTCCATGAGAAAAATATTTTCCAAATCCATGCTGACTGTGTGTCAACAGATTGTTTTCCTGGAGGAAATTCATGATGAACACACACAGTTTATGTTCAAAAATCCTGCACCAAATCTGCATTATTGATATAGGTCTGTAACTGAGCAAATTACTCCCATTCCTTTTCTTTGTATTGGTGCAAATTTTGCAGCTTATTCTTCAGGTGTGGATCTTACGAAGAGCAAATGGCTGTGTATGATTGCTAATCATGGAGTTATTGTATCAGCATGCTCTGAAACGAACCTGAGTGCTATACAACCTGGACTGGAGGCCTTGCTTTTATTGAGTGATGTAAGCTGCTTCTCAACATGGAGGACACCTATAACTAAGTTAGTAATGTTGGCAGTCATTCTTGTTTTGAATACTGGAATATTTACTTGGTTTTTGAAATTGTGTCAGCAAAGAAAACTATGCATTGTAACTCAGCTTTTGTGGCACTTCATCAGTAACATCACCATTGTTATCATGCAGTGAAGGTATTGATTGCATGTTGGCACTGTTGTACTTTACATACAACCAGACTCACTTTCAATTCTGCCAGATTTAAGGACAGTTTCATTATGGTAACTATTAAAAGCCTCTCTCACTGCAGTTTGCATTAAATTTCCAGTTTTTGTAAAACCTTTTTTGCCAGTTTTGGGATTTTACATTATTTTACATATGGCATGCATTTCCTCATAGCTCCTGTAATAGTGTTCTGACCTGTTTTGTGTACTATGAAGGTTCTCTTATCATTTTATTTGGTATATAGCCCACAACTGCCATTGATTCTATTTATTCGAATCCATAACATCTTGTCTAGGTCTACATAGTCAGATTAGAAGAAGTTGAGGCTGTCTCTTAAAAAGGGGTCAACCACAATTTTTATCTGCTTTTATATATGTATGTAGTGTTTATATAGTGTTTATTTTTGTGTGCTTGGATCTTATGATATCTAGATTCACTACAATATATGTCTGGACACTAACCCATGTATCAGTCATAATGCTCCCTATTTGCTCAGAATTATTTGTTGGTAATTGGTCTATTATGCTTTTGAAACAATTTATGCTTAAAGTGGGACCCTGAGCTAATAATTATTGTTGAAATACTTATCTGAGAAAGCTTTTTGTACGATCTGAGATGACATCTTATACTCACAATCAATTTGTGATGTCTATTTTAGCCAACATATGGAGGGTAGATTGAAGTCATCACCATCTGTAATTCTATGACTGGGGTACCAATTTGAAATGACTGAGCATGTCTTTGAGTGTTCAGCAACTCTTCCAGGTGGTTGGTAAAATGAGCTAGTCATTAATTTGTTCAAGTTGTCAAATATAACCTATCCATACTAACTCACAGGGACTATCTACATAAATAAGTAAAAGGGAATGGTGATGAATTCAGATGACTTAAACAGAGGGGAAACATGATTAATTAAGGCTGTAATTGTATTGTCTCATAAGAAGGTAATGACAGAAGGTTGACGACATTTGAGAGGAGGAGCCATAATTCAGTTGTGTCGAGGTATTTTGTGGTTGACTGATGCTCAGAGCGCATCGAATGTCCCACCTTCACTGTGTTGAGTGTCTATCTTGTCTTTCTGTCCTCAGTTGACTTACTCTTCTGATAATTAATAATGTAATTGGATACATAGAGAGTCTACTATATAGAAGGTCTTAAAGTTTACAAACTCATGGAGCCAGTGGACCTTCCTTGTGGCAGAAATGTTGAAGGGGAAGGAAGAGGGGTCAAGGAAAAGAACTGGTGAGGTTTAGAAAAAAGGAGTAGAGATGGGAAAATTTGGAAGACTTCATGCATCCATAGCCCCTTGTTTTGGTTGACTTTTCCAAATTTACTACTTTTACTAAAATTCATCAGGCCATCTCCGTCACCCCTCTTCCTTCCCCTTCAACTCTTCTGCCACAAGAGGGGCCACTGGCTCCCAAAACTTACAAACTGTAATACCCTCTATATGATTGTTCTCCTGCCAAAGGTTGCTGAGTAGACTTTTTATTTATTCAGTTGCATTATATTTTCAAAAACTGATTATTTTCTTCTAATAACTGCTGTGTTTTACTTCTTGTCATCATTTACTAGGTGAATTTGAAATTAAAACTACATTGATTAGGCCATAATTTGAGGACTACTTTCTCTGAACAGGCTAAACTGTTCGAGCATAGTTCTTTCACTGCATTCTGAGGAACTTTGCCAGCTTCAGCCAATATTGGCTTTTTGTCCTGAAAGTGGATTCTTTGCTCATACAAGGATTCCTCACACGAGCCTCTAATTACATTAGCATCATCCACTCATCAGTGTCAGACAAGTGCTGCCATTCTGTTGAGTTAATGCAGGATCCCCAATCTGTGGGGACAGATCCTTCTTGGTAGACTCGGTAGAGAATTTGTCACTAGAGTATCGAGTACAGGTGCAAGAGACATGAGTAAAATAATAGACAGCTGACTGCACCTCTGGTTTGTTAATCATATGCGGTATGGCCTCCACATATTTCCCTACCAAGTTTTTACAATTATCAGAGTTTGCAATGTAAGCTAATTTAACCATCTTCCCAGCATCATCTTCAACACTGATATGATGTGGACATCTGAATTAGTTGCATAATGTCACTGTTAACATGATGCTGTTAATGTTTTGAGAGAAAATGTGTTTGTCGCTACACGTAGCTATATATATGTCCAATGTGTATTATGTATTTTGCTGCTGTGAGAGCAACTGTGTTGGTTTCTTCCATGCATTTGACATTATCCACATATTTACTTCAGGTTTATACAGATTTTGTCATAATTAAAAGTGAATAGTGACTTGTGTGAAAATACACTCCTGGAAAAAGAATTAGGTAAACCCTTTCAGAGGTTTCCAATTCACTCAAGATTTGTTGAAACATTCACACTCAAGATTTATTGTTGCAACAGTGTGTATGGAGTACATGAAATGACTAAATTTACAGGTTGGTAGCCGAAGTGGTACTGAGGTCTCAGATATCGGCCCATGCTGAAATTTCCATTTTAGTATGTGGTGCAGCCTCCAAATGTGTCAATGTGGATACTGACTCTGGCATCCAGTCCATCATACAGACGGTGAATATTGTACAGGAATACACTATGCTACACCTGCCAGACCTGTTCTTGTAGTTTTGTAAGAGCTGTTGGGACAAGAAATGACTCGTGCCATTCGTCAACCATCATCTCCAGCTCGGGCTCCATTGGGGACAAGTGTGGAGAAAGTGCTGGCCCAAGAATTTTCTTCAGGTCTTGCAGAGCATGTTGAGTTCCATGGGCACTGTTTGGGCTAGCGTTATCCTGTTTGAACAACACATCATTTTCATGGTGCAAGAATGGCAAAAAAACTGGGCTAACAACATTCTGCCCATACTGATCAATGGTTCACATCCCTTTCATAAATGCAAAGATAAACGAGAGTTGTAGCTTATCGCAACCCCAAATGTAAGGACTGTGGTGGGACCAGTGTGCCTCGAATGAAATAAGTTTATGAGACATCGCTCACCAGGTCTGTCATACACGCAAATGAGCATCACTTGCTTGCAGGCAGAATCTGCTTTCATCATTGAAGTCTATCACACACCATGCTGTCTTCCAAATAATCCTCTGATAGCATGAACAGTGCAAGTCGATGCTGTGCCGTGGGTGGAAGATAGGCTAGCCCGACTGCTAATAACCAATTTTCAACAGTTCATGTTGGCACACATGGGCTCACAAGACCTCTTATCTGTGTGTGGTAGCTGTACGAACTGCCACTGTAGCCCTTACTATATGTCTGTCTATACAGTTGTCTGTGCGGTGTGTAGGTCCAGGATCTCTTTCATGTGAGTGACACACTGAGGGAGGTGGTGCAGTGGTTAGCATACTGGACTTACATTTGGGAGATAATGGTTCAAACCTGCGTCCAGCTATCCTGATTTAGGTTTTCCATGATTCACTTCAGGCAAATGCTGGGATGGTTCCTTTGAAAGGGTATGGCTGATTTTCTTCCCCATTCTTGCATAATCCAGTGGGACCAATGACCTCATTGTTTTGTCCCTTCCCCCAAATCAACCAACCAAGCAATGGGTGTGACAATACTCACATGACCACTGATAAGAGTGTCATTAGACAGCTGACACAACATATCTAGTCAGTCTCCTCTCTATGACATGCAACACACAAAGGCTCTTTAGTCAGATGTGCTTGACAAGTAAACGTGCTGCACTTCATACAAACTTTTATCATGGAGTTGCCTTTTTTTCCTTCCACACAGATGTAACACCCATTCTTCTTCTTCTCTGATGGCTCTGGTGTGTCAATGACAGCTTCTGAAGGGAATTTCTTTCTTAGATTGGAAATCATCTCAATGAGGACTGATACCTGAATTTCTATTCTTCAAGTGTTCATTTGCCAATGGAAATTCTTCAGATCAATACATTGAATTATGACATTTCTTTTGGTTGCGAAAGTGAATACAAAATTTGGCAATTTGTCCCAGTTATGTTCAGCATAAGTGCAAAATGGCTAATCAGGGATGGCTAGAGGACAAATGTAAGGATGTAGAGGTTTATCTCACTTGGGGTAAGATAGATACTACCTACAGGAAAATTAAAGAGACCTTTGGAGGAAAGAGAACCACTTGTATGAATATCAAGAGCTCAGATGGAAACCCAGTTCTAAGCAAAGTAGGGAAAGCAGAAGGGTGGATGGAGTATATAGAGGGTCTATACAAGGACAATGTACTTGAGGACAATATTATTGAAATGCAATAGCATGTAGATGAAGATGAAATGGGAGATAAGATACTGCGTGAGGAGTTTGACAGAGCACTGAAAGACCTGAGTCGAAACAAGGCCCTGGGAGTAGATAACATTCCATTAGAACTACTGACAGCCTTGGGAGAGCCAGTCCTGACAAAACTCTACTATCTGGTGGGCAAGATGTATAAGACAGCCGAAATACCCTCAGACTTCAAGAAGAATAAATAAATTCCAGTCCCAAAGAAAGCAGGTGCTGGCAGATGTGAAAATTACCAAACAATCAGTTTAAAAAGTCACGGATGCAAAATACTAACGCAAATTCTTTACAGACTAATGGAAAAACTGGTAGAAGCCGACCTCAGGGAAGATCAGATTGGATTCCACAGAAATATTGGAACACATAAGGCAATACTGTCCCTACGACTTACCTTAGAAGAAAGATTAAGGAAAGGCAAACCTATGTTTCTAGCATTTGTAGACTTGGAGAAAGCTTTTGACAGTGTTAATTGTAATACTCTCTTTCAAATTCTGAAGGTGGCAGGGGTAAAATACAGGGAGCGAAAGGCTATTTACAATTTGTACAGAAACCAGATGGCAGTTATAAGAGTCGAGGGACTTAAAAGGGAAGCAGTGGTTGGGAATGGATTGAGACAGGGTTGTTGCCTCTTCCCAATGTTATTCATTCTGTATATTGAGCAAGCAGTGAAGGAAACAAAAGAAAAATTTGGAGTAGGTATTAAAATCCAAGGAGAAAAAATAAAAACTTTGAGGTTCACCGATGATGATGTAATTCTGTCAGGGACAGCAAAGGACTTGGAAGAGCAGTTGAACAGAATGGACAGTGGTTCAAAAGGAGGATATAAGATGAACATCAACAAAAGCAAAATGAGGATAATGGAATGTAGTGGAATCGGGTGATGCTGAGCAAATTAGGTTAGGAAATTAGGTTAGGAAATGAGACACTTAAAGTAGTAAAGGAATTTTGCTATTTGGGGAGCAAAATAACTGATGATGGTCGAAGTAGAGAGGATATAATATGTAGACTGGCAAAGGCAAGGAAAGTGCTTCTGAAGAAGAGAAATTTGTTAACATCGAGTGTCAGGAAGTCATTTCTGAAAGTATTTGTATGGAGTGTAGCCATGTATGGAAGTGAAACATGGACGATAAATAGTTTGGACAAGAAGAGAATAGAAGCTTTCGAAATGTGGTGCTACAGAAGAATGCTGAAGATTAGATGGGTAGATCACATAACTAATGGGGAGGTAAGGAGTAGAATAGGGGAGAAGAGGAATTTGTGGCACAACTTGACAAGAGAAAGGGACTGGTTGGTAGGACATGTTCCGAGGAATCAAGGGATCATATATTTAGTATTGGAGGGCAGTGTAGAGGCTAAAAATCGTAGAGGGAGACCAAGAGATGAATACACTAAACAGATACTGAAGGATGTAGGTTGCAGTAGGTACTGGGAGATGAAGAAGCTTGCACAGGACAGCGTAGCATGGAGAGCTGCATCAAACCAGTCTCTGGACTGAAGACCACAACACAACACACATGTTCAGCATACTATAAACTAACACCATAGGCCAACTCATAAATTTGGAAACAGCATAACCTATAATCATTTTGTCCACAGTATCCATTCCTCCTTCAGTGTGATTGTAATTTAATAATGATACCTGGATTTCCTGTTTCAGGGTTGATGTCATGCATATCATGCATTGTGGACACGAGTATCAGTGAACAATTACTTTTTGTTGGGTACAAGACAAGAGATTTATTAGCTTGGAAGCCAAGTTGGCTTCCAGGTTGATCTCTTAGATGTGAAATTCAGGAGGGATCTCTCTTTCCTTCTTGTAAAGAGTGCCTAGGATGGTCAATTTTTTCTCTAACATGTCTTCCACTACTGGCAGCTTCTGTACATTTCATCGATTGTCACATAATCAGCAGGATTATATGATCACTTCAGGTTGATTGCAAAGGAATGTGGACACTTTCTGACAGCGGTTATGCTGCCAAGTTTTTCCTTTCATTTTGAGTGGAAATGTTAGCAAACCTCATACAATGCATTACAAGCAGAAATCTGTTGTAGCTCATTAAGGCCGCATATTCAGTGGCTCAGTCTTAGAGTTAAAAAGGACAGAGCAAGTGCTCGAGTGTCAGTCACCTCTGATCTCTCTGAAGATGGCTGGATGGTATTCAGCCAAAATATTAGAAGAAGAAGAAGAAGAAGAAGAAGAAGAAGAAGAAAAAGCATAATTTATGTGGATGAATGCCAAAAATTTAATGGAACAGTCTTTACACCATGACAATTTGAAGAACCGTGGACACCAGCTTGTCACAGATTGGGTATTTAGTTCTGCTTTGAATGGTGTTACTTCTTGCCCCTGGGTTATGCTTACTAGTGTTAGTGACTAGAGCATTCTTCCTTGCAAATGCTAAAAATGCAACAGTAGCTACACAAATGTGTTCACATGGTATTAGTAGGATCTACATAGAATAAATATTAGCAGAAATGAATGTACTGGAATCATCCTTCACTCCAATGAAACTTTTGAAGCAAATAAAACTGTCTAGATCATTAAAAATATGGTCTTTGTTCATTGTCTTCATGAGATATCTGCAATAACGATTAAAGGAACATAAAGAGTGATAGATGCTTGTTAACGACATTGAGCTCAAAACATTTAAAAAGTAAAAATTATTTTAAAGTTTCACTCACAAAGAAACTTCGAACTTGTGAAGCAAAATTCAGTGTCAATATTGAAATCTATGTCTAATCAGCACGTCACTTAATAACTGGTTGAAAGTTAATACAAAGATTTGAGTTCTAGCTTACAGGCAGCACTGATGTGGGAAACATTGCCTTCAATTTTCACTTTTTTATTATTGCATTTTTCCTTCTTCTAGTTATAATTATTAAAAAGCAGAAATAAGTTAAATTACAAATATACACATTCAAATTATAAAACAGGATTAAATTCAGTAAAATTTCTTACTAATGGGACAACTTTTTAGATATGACATGTAGTCCATGTGCAGTGGACCCAAACTTACCAAGTAATCACTGAATCTGTTAATATTATCTACACATCAGGCACATAAAATGGCAGTACTTAATAATAATAATAATAATAATAATAATAATAAATAGAAGTAGTGTTGTTACAATTAGGCTTGTATAATGGATAGAAAAACTGTGCCTTATGAACTAAAGCTTACCAAAGAATACACTAAAAGATGTAGACTTGTAAAATATATTATTTTCTTAATAGAAAAAAGAACCTCACTATTAAATTCAAATATTTTGAAGGCCACTCTATCTTGTGGAAGAACCAGCAACTCACTTCCAAGTGTTGGTCATTTACTGTGCAACCAGCAGTGAATCCGCCAGACCAGCAGATCTGAGGTGAGGTGTGGCCCAGTCAGCAGCAGGAGAGCATGCCACAGTTGGCATACATTACACCAGCAATTCTGGAAAAATGTCAAAAAACCATTTAGGGCTAAATTTATTTTGTTTCGTTAAGATTGTGGACCTGTGTTTTTTTGTGGTTCAAAATTTCTAGGTTCTCCCTTTGGGGCTCTACACCACACTTCCATGCTTTCATTTAGGTGACATAACTTATGCTTCTCCATTAGAAGTGCATTGTAAATGCACTTCCTTTTCTATCATAGGATTACTCCCTAAACCTTGTCATAGATCTGCTCCTCATTTGTCCTATATAAAACTTGTCTCAGCCATTTCAGTTTATTTTGTATACTCCTGAATTGCAGTATTTGTCTGGCTTTATTTCCATTTTTGTGGAGTAACCTATTTCCCAGGGTAATATCATCTACCAAACGCTTTGGGGACATTTTTGTGTAGATATTACAGTGCGGGATTGCACACAATCTACAGAATTCTAGCCTTAATCAAATTTATGCTGCTGTGGTGTTTGACATTCCTAACAGAGAATCATCCCACCCCAGAAACATATCGATCATTATAAGCAAGTATCCTGGTTACAATATGATGTGTGATTTAAATATTAGGTAATCACAGGAGATGGGGTCAAAAGTTCTCTCTGTTTCCGGAACACTAATGTAGTGCTTTATCGCTGATACTTTGCCATGAGGATGCCATCTGCTGAGTGCAGGAACTAGTGGATCGTGGAATGCTCGGTGCAGAATCCACAGAATCCAGACTGTTCTGGGACTAGGGTATTGTAGTCTGTAATGAATTACTGGATCAACTGTATTTCAGTATGTTCAAGAATTCTGAATGAGAAAATAAGGAATGAGATTGGACTAGAACTTACGGGAAGAAGCAGATCATTTTGGGGTTTATGGATGGTGATGGCCTCAGGTGACTTAACCTCAGAGGAAACAGGATATGGTGGCCGAGCAATTCTAGGCGCTTCAGTCTGGAACTGCGCACCCGCTACAGTCACAGGTTGGAATCCTGCCTCGAGCATGGATGTGTCTGATGTCCTTAGATTAGTTAGGTTTAAGTAGTTCTATGTTCTAGGGGACTGATGACCTCAGATGTTGAGTCCCATAGTGCTCGGAGCCATTTAAATTTGAATTTGAAACAGGACAAGTGAAGGTAGTGGTTGTATACTCCGGTAAGTAGTAACAACAGAATATGCTTTGCTCATGTAAATCATTTCTGACACAAACCTCAAGTTGCTTAGCATTATCTGGTCGCCGGTGTTGCAGAAGTGCTTCCACTCCATCCTGTTCCTACGAGATCCCCAATCTGTGGGGTGCAGGTCCCTGGCACCAGTTTCAGAAGAGCAAGCATACATGTGAGAGATGAACATATAAAACTCGATAGCAGAGTCGGTCATTGGGGGTTTTTACTCATATGCAGTATTTTCTCCATGTATTGCCTTACCGTGTTATTACATTTCTCTGAGTTCATAATGCAAATTCATTTAAGCACACTCCCAGCATCATCTTCAACACTGGTTAGGTCTGGATAGTTAGATTAGGTACATAATGCATCTGTTGAGTTAATGTTTGTGTGTTTCTGTTAATATTTTGAGAGAAACTGTGTTCCTCCCTAAACATGGCTAGGTGTACATCGGACATGTATTTAGAATTTTCCTTCTGGAGCAATTGTATTTGGTCTCTCCATGTATTTAGCATTATCCTCCTGTTCAGTTAATTTTTGTACAGGATGTATCATAAGGAGAAGTGAATGGTGAGCAAGAGTGAAAATATATGGTCTTGCCACTGCCTCATATGGAATACTGTCTTGCTTAGTGAAAATTTCCATCAAATGCAAACTTTCCTCATTTAATTGTGCTAAGATTTCATCCATGGGGTATTTGAACAGGAAGTTCAATACTACTTCATGACATTACTTGGCAATATCTGTTTTACACAATTACCTGTTAAAGGAAATGTACATGTGTTGATCATGGATAATATTTGAGCCTAATTAGGTAATTTAAAAGTTTATCTTCAGGAATTTTATACAAATATATTTGACTTAAATCAGTGGCCATTCACAGCTACTTCTACAGTTACATCACTAATGACTAATTTACTAGCTCGTGTTTGCAGGAATGTTTTCCTTTTTATTGCCACACACATTCGTTATGTATGGGGTGGAACTACGGGCCTCGTGGGAAAAGGGTGACCCGGTTGAGTCACGCAGTTTGACTCTCAGTCTGATAATGAGGTGTGGCCATTAATTGCAGCGTTGATCACGTGGGCTCACACGAGGATCAATGAACTATACTTGATGGGATGTATCTGGAACTTAGGTGGTTAGAAAGTTAGTAGACAGGAATACAATTAAATACTTAGCTTTAATTCAGCATCAGCGGTGAACGTTGATCTTGACTTTGTACAATAATATTTAGAAGTGCAGTTATAGACTGAATAATTCTTTACAATTCTGATTGCTTCACGCATATAGATCAATTTTCAATGTGTAAACTGTAAGTGGCACCCGGCTAGGTCATAGCTACTGACTTAGCTGAAGGCTGTGCTAACTAGCGTATCTCTGCAAATGAGATCTCTAATAGGAATAGTTCACTTGTTACGGCTTCAAAGTTGACTGTAGAACTGGCCAGTGAGCTAGCCTGTCTCTTAAGACCAGCTGAGTGGCGGCACTTTTTCTGCTAGCATCGAGAGTGGCAACTCGCGGGTCCAATGTGTACTGACAGACTGCGGCCGATTTGAAACCTACAACCTAGCAAGTGTGGTGCCTTGTGGTGTCACCACAACATTCATCTGTCATTTTTCACTACTTTCACCCTGCATATTTCTGTTAATGTTATAAGAGCAACTGCATTGTTCTCTCCACATGTTTGGGTGTAAGACATTAGTTTGGTTGTTAATTTTCCATTCGCTGCTACATACCATTCTAGACATATCTCTTCTTAAACTAATAGGTCGAGATCAACTCTCCAGTTTTTACTCATTGTGGTTTTTTCACTTCTTCTCCCTTATTTACAGTTACAAATTTTCTTCATTGGATATTTAGGCAGAATCCAATTCCTTGAAATTGTTCTTTTGTCTTGTTATGCTTGGTTGCTATTGAAACACTTGATAGATTTTCTCTTGTTTTTGTATCAAAATTCCTTTTTTCCTTTGGTCGTTTCACACTGGTCACTACATTCTAATGTTTTTGACCACAAGAATGTGTGAAGTTGGATTGCAACCTTCTCACTTCTTTTACATGCATGGACTTACTTGGCATGCTTAGCTGATCTTCTTGTCTGCTCTCAAAACTAATTTTTGTAGATGGGAGGATACAAAGAAACAATCAGACTCATGGGTGTGGACAGAAACTAAAGAGCAGATGCGGGCACTGTGCAGGTCTGCGCTTTTTCATCTTCAGATCTATACAACTAATGTATACAAATAAGCGTATGCATTGCTTTCATAATGTTTCCCTCTTGTTTAGTCTTCTAATGATGAACTTGATCCACACCCATGAGTCTGATTGTTTCTTTGTACCCTTCCATTTACTGTCTTTGTGTGTTATTGATCGGCGTTCAAAAAGCAAAATATAAAGCCTGCTCCCACGATGTATTAGAACGAGGTCTCAAGAAGGCTAACGAATTATAATCAAAATACACTGAGACGCTAATTTGTCTGTCGTCATGGTGTTAAGTCGGTAGAAATAGTTGGGTATTATTGCCTGCATCACCGGCATCCCATTTCCGTCTTCTCTTTCGTTTGTGTGTTGCGGATGGTGAAAGAAATATTTGTGTTTTGCTTGCTTCTGTGACAGGTTTCACCCCACTGAATGCGAGCAAGCTCACGAATATACTGTCAATAATTGGAATTACGCAATAATATTTTTGCGTTATGTATGCCGATGAAAATAACTGTAAATAGATCATATGCCTGCTTGCTTATTACTCGCGCTCTCGATGCTTTCCTCAGAAAATAAATAGAAAAATAAAGAGAAAGAGAGACAGAGAGAGAGAAAACAGAAACTTATTTCGAAAGCAGCTCGGTGACGTCATGTTCGTCTCGAGATGTAAAGCAAGGATAGTTGATAGGTAGTATCCCGTTGTACTAGCGATGTGTATGGCTAAAGGGTTCTTCCTTTTCTCTCTGCAAACAACCAGAACAGAATTCAGTAAGAAAGTGCTAAGAACAGCTATGCAGTGTGCCAATTAAACACTCAGCTTTTCTTGGTTATTTTGTTAATCGTCTGTAATGCAGTAACATCCTTGATTACTGATTCGTTATTACTACCATTTTTATTGTTATTCGTCACCTCACAACAGCTTCCCTACCACTCTTTGCTGGCGTTGCATGTAACGAATGGATCAGGATGAATGGAATATGGGATGTTTCATCACGGAGAATACACACATTTATCTCGGCGTCTTGTGTTCCGGGTAATATGAAAATCTCAATAAGAGAAGACGACAACGGGGTGCTGGTGATGCAGGCAATAACACCTATATATTTCTGTCGACTTAATACCATGACGACAGACAAATTGGCGTCTTACTTTATTTTGAATGTAATTCGTTAGCCTTCTTGCGACCTCGTTCTAATACCTCGCGGGAGCAGGAATAATATTTTGCTTTTTGAACATCGAACAATAACACACAAAGATTGTAGATGGAAGGATACAAAGAAACAATCAGACTCATGGGTGTGGATCCAGTTCATCACTAGAAGACTAAACAAGAGGGAAACATTAAGAAACAATGAATACTCTGGTTAGTATACATTATTTGTATCGATCTGGAGATGAAAAAGCGCAGATCTGCACAGTGCCCGAATCTGCACTTTAGTTTCTGTCTTAAAGGGCATAATTTTTAGTTTATTCTCTTCTGAATTTTCAAATGAATTGATTATTACGTGGTACAGAATAATTTAACTGTGTTTCTTACAGCTTCCATTCACACCAACATTTTTCTACATTCTCGTGCAATTCATGAAATTCTTCTTGTATAATCACAATACTGCACATAGATGCAATCGATTTCGAGGTGCAAAGTGTTTGTTATCTTACTTTTCGTGACAGGTGGGCAAAGTTGATTTCCAAAGACTTTTTATTGTACTGAAATAATCTTTTGTCAGAAAGTACCAAGCTAAGTGTTTATTCGTATATATTTTTTGGGCAACTGTAATCGTAATGGAAGATTGCACATCTGAATGTTTGACGCAACTGGTAGGAGAAAACGCTGCATATTAACCAAACCCCGCGCCTCCTCTCTGTATCCTCCTGTGACACGAGCACGGGATTCTCCTTCCATAACGCTACAGAGCTGTTCCTAGCACAGCTGAGAATTGGCAACATCGTCACAAACATTTGGCAACACTGTGACATTGCAATCACTTCCGTGTATAGTACTGAATCGACTCGCTAAATTTACTTGATATTCCCTTTCCATTTGAATGACTCGTGCTATATAATCCTCATGTAATCTAAGACACTGAGACACAAAATTCAATTTTTTGGCTAAAGAAATGCTATTCTTCACATAAGAGACAACTTTTATTATCTTACATGATGCATTACGAGGTTGAGTGACCAACACCATGATAAGCATGGCGTGCTGGCAGCAGTGTGTCCGTAGCCCCTTGGAACCACCCATGTCTCGTGTCGCAACGGCTCAATGAGTCGTCAGTTCTAACCGTGGTCAGGGCCAGTGTGTTTTTAGTTTTTTTTCTGATTTATTTTATGGGGCTGCGAATTTCCAGAAAAATTCTAAAACGAAATCAGGAGAAAACCCTTACATATCAAATCCTCTTGGTAGTTCGACAGAGTAAGTTGAACTACAGCATGTTGATAATTGTTACTTATGGACCGTCTGACAGCAACTGAATAAAACACAATTTTAGTGCCATACGGGTTTCGCCTTTATTTTCTGCAAGGCATCATCTGTGATCTGTTGTGTATGCAATTGTGTGCGCGTGTGTGTATGTGTGTGTATGTGTGTGTGTGTGTGTGTGTGTGTGTGTGTGTGTGTGTGTGTGTTTAGGTGTGATATAACTTTTTGTGCTGTGTGTGTGTGTCTGTGTGTGTGTGTGTGTGTGTGTGTGTGTGAGTGTGTGTCCAGAAGGTGAAGGGGGAAGAGATTTTTTGTTTTATCTTATCATTTCATTTATTAAGTGTAGTAGGGAACCTGTGCTGATGTGTGTTTGTTCATTTATCACGTGTTTGTTTTCTGCTATGGCTTTCTGGATGTGGAAGTTTTCTTGTATCTGTATAAGATGTTTGTCATGGTTGCTTATTCTCATTATTTTCATTTCTTGTTCCATGTTTGTAGGATGAAGGTTATGGTGTTTAAAATGTTTTGCAAATGTGGAATGGTTTGTTTAATACTTCCAACATCTGATATTTTCTTTGTATCAGACGGTCCATACGTAAAAATTATCAATATACCGTGATATTACACGCAACTGAGGAAAACAGGACTACAAAAGTTGAAGATGACAGTAAGTTGTGTTAATGGTCATAGATCTCGCCTTTCTGACTGCCAAGCAGCTTCACAATACAAGCGTCTCTGAAGAAATTCGAATCGACTGTCAACGATAAGAAATTCAATATTGTTCTCCACTTAAGACTCACATGCCAGGGTGATAAGTACGATGGAAAGGAACCTCTTGGTTACTACAGGGCATCTAAGCCAAATTTCCACATTAGAAATTAGGAACTCTCTGCAAACATTTGCTAACAGGCGGCTCTAGCAATTTATTTTTTCTTTGAGTAGCGTCAAATATGGGCAATTTTGTCGTCTTAAATCCAATTGAATATTTTAAATATCACTTTTGAACAGCGTTCACTTCTCCATTATTTAATGTATGGACCTCAAAACAAGCAATTTGCCTTAGTAGCCATAGAGCAGGTTCTGAAAGGTATTGACACAATGTTTCACATCCATTTACCACAGGGAATCAAAGAAAGAAACCAAACACATTACATTACACTTACTCTCTGTGCCTTGACTAACACATATGAATCAATGGCAAAAATAAATTATTTGAAGAATCTCCTGCGGAAGGTAAAAGAACAGGATGTGACGCTTTAATTATAGTGCACTGGATCAGACACAATGAAATTAATACCATGTCACATTGATGTATTGCATACTAGTGTAATAAAATACTCATCAAATAAAAAAGGGTTTTGTGCCTCCAATGCTATCGAGTGTGAAACACAAATCGTAGACAAATTTTATGGGTCACCACTCAACAACATTAAAACATTTTACCCCATCAAGAGTGAGGAGTGGAGCAGACGTTGTCAGCAGAAGGCGAGGCAGCGCAGTGCCTCAGCCGCCGCCGGTAGGCAGCAAACGGGTCCCAAAGAACTCAGGCACATGTAGTGTTCAGAAGCAGATGGTCGGCCAAGAATTCTCACGCTAAAATATTGTTGAACCGAACTGTTATTACCAATGTCACAGAAAGCGAGATATATTGTAGATTCGCTTGAATTATACTAATAGCCTCAGCAGCGAGAGAAAGGGGCGATAAAAATTTTGTCAACATGTGCATTTGGTTACCAGACGTCGTATTAGCTAGTTTAGCATTTTACTTCAAGACTGCGGTCGTAGACAAGAGTGATGTACTCTGACTGCAGTCAAGAGTTCCTTCGGGAAGTGTAGCAGTTTACTATGTTGCCAGGTCGAGAATATTGCCGAACATAGATTTCAGAGGGGAGCATGACTGTATTGTCCACCTTACGTGAACGACTCGGTGGTCAATTTTTTTGTCTAAGACTGTATCTACAACACATATTGCACACATAAGAACCAGCAGAATTAAAAAACAACAAAATTAGTTTATGAGAGCAATGTTAACAATAGCGCTCAAAGTATTCAATGTATTGTATACGTGTGAGTCAACTCCTTCCAATGCCCACTCAAGGAAGACAAGGATACACAGTCTAGCTTCAATATTATAAATACGCCTCAATTTGTGGATGAACTCAGACTTAGGTTGATAATCAGTTTGAATATTTAGCAGTGTTGTACCCACTGATGTTAAACTCGTTTTCAACGAATGATTCCCACAGCTACAGGAACACTACTTGTGATTCCTCTTAGACATAATATTTACGCAGTGCTATCAGACGAAAAGATCAACCTGACACAAACTGTGGGAAGTTTGTTTTACAACCTTCGCACCTGGATAAAAAGCTTTTCCTATTTGAGATATCTGTGAATGTTGCTGCATAAGACGATTTAAGAAGACACTAAATTCCTTTAGCTACGCCAATGTTTAAAGAAATCGTGTTACGGCGCTATATCGTGGTTCGTGAATCGTTTACCAGCCGTACTCTGCCGCATTTCGCTGGTTGGAAGGCAAAAAGCTTACTGATAAATTTCACACGAGGAAAAGGGGGGCGGACGAAATGTCTCCCACTGGAAGGTCATGTTGTTTTACTTAAATGATTACAAAATCAGGTAAAACGAACAGTGAGGTTGTCAGTATAAGCACATTACTGTTGTCAGTATGATGTTGCAACGCCCAGGGCCTGTAATGATAAAGAGCCCGTTTAGGTTAAGAATGTAGTATACGGAAGTGGAAGAGAGAGCACCACTAAATTCTACAATCCGTATGCATTGCATACACACAGAAATTACTGTTACAGCATACTAATGGAGCCCAATGAGTGAATTGCATATTTTCTGGTGCGAAATAGTACTAGGAAACAGTCTTCGCTACATTAGGTTACTTAAACTGGTGACACTCTGGGCTAGAATTTATGGTCAGCGACTAAGTGTAAGGACAATGAGTCGGATGCTGCTGTTGCAACAGTGAAATGCTTTCCTATATTATAGAAGCGAATATTAAATTTGAACTATAATGCGAAAATTTTGAACTTGGATAGCTTAGAATGAAAATCTTTCCGTTTATTGCAAAGGAAAGCAATTGATTTTCTAATACATTCTCATACTCTACTTGAAACAGGTCACGTTGACCAAATCATATGGAAGAACTGACAGCGACGTATATCGGAAGGCAGTAAGATCCCTTGGCTACTGGTTTGGTAGTATTCGACAGCCATTTCTAGGCGCAAGTAAATGAAGAAAGGCAGCGCGTTTTTGTTATCAAGTAACGTCTTCATCAATTACTTTAGTTTTAACGTAATCTACGAGTAATTGCTGATGTTTGATATTAACATGAAAAGGATTCAGTAGACAGGGAACGAACCTGTTCTTGGGCAGTTACCTCTATAACGACCAAAAGGCCTTAAATGATCTTCAAGCACATGTGTTCCAGCAGCGGTATGAAGAAAATGATAGTAATAATGACGATAATAATCGATTTATCCGGAAACTTCACACTTCACAGTGGATTTTCTCGAACTAAGAAATTTCCTGAATTAGTGAAAATTTCAAAATGGCCTCACATCGAGGCTATGATGCCTAGAAGAGTCTTTACATCCTGGTATCGTGAGAATAGCGTAATCTACGCATCAGAAGCTAGCTTCTACTTAACCATTTAATATACTCGCATTTTTTTCCGCCATGACTAATTTTGTATGCTAAGAACATCATCCGTTCCAGCACACTCCTGTGGCTGGGAAATGTGGCCACAATGGTCTGGTGGAACGAACTATCGCAAGTGCAATGCGTGGGTTCAGGCATTTACTTTCAAGAGGCACAAACAGATTTATTATACTTCTGGTAACCTCGAGAAAGACGTTGTAATCCAGAATCCGCATTAAACATCACGTTCCTTCATTCCCAACTGGACAGAGCCGGTTTGCTTTAGAAAATGACATAGGCGGAGGTCATTGTAAACAGAAATACTGTCGCCAGTAAACTTACTTACATTACAAAATCTTATTTTATTTGATGAACCGATAGCCATTTAAAGAAACAGGGCTCTTATAGTACTTGTACTTGATTGAACTAGAAACGTTGAAAAATTTGGTGCTGGACTGCAATTCGAATTCGTATCTCCCCCTTCGAGGATCTAAATCTCCCGGAACAGTATAGTTCAATCATTTCGTTCCTTTTTCCAAGACCTTCTCTAGGTCTCCTCAAAAGGTAAGTATGTGGGTCCGATTCCTGATACAGTACAAAAATATTCATAATTTCATTTCTAGCCCTATCACGTGCACACCGGCCTGCTAGTGGAAATTAACGTGTATTTTTAATGTCTGTTCATGTGTTGCCAACAATTTCTGGTCAAACACGCACACGTCTTACTGTTGCTGAGTCAGCAATTCATACTTAAGCTATATTCGTGGACGATAAAGAAGAACGATAGGAGTGCGGTGCGATTGTCGCTCAGGCACAAAAATTAGTATCCTCATTTTAGATTCAAACACCTAGCAGCTGGTAAGAAAAACCGATGCTTAACATTTGATTTTTTTAGTTAACAATCCGATTACGTGTTGGGTTTGTACCTCCGTCACAGAACTTCACATCATGCACTTCATCTTTACATGCATACACACTTTGTTACTTCTGAATGGAGGTATATCAGACAACTTTCGTGGTTAGTTAACAGGGATGAAAGGGCCTTGATAGGAGTCCCGAGTTATTACAAAAACTGTCGTCTTTTATTGTCAAGTTTACATTTGGTTACTGATATTGACGATAATTTCGGTAATTCATGACTCTTCACGGCTAATCAGCAATATGATATGATTAGATTAGATGAGATTAATAATTGTTCCATAGATCATGAATACGACATTTCGTAATGATGTGGAATGTGTTATTTTAATGAAAGATTTCTTTACATACTGGTATTCAATTTCTTTACAAAAATTTTTTACTGTCTCTCTCTCATTCTTTTTTATCTTTATTACTGTCTCTCTCTCTCTCTCTCTCTCTCTCTCTCTCTCTCTCTCTCTCTCTCTCTCTCTCTCTCTCACACACACACACACACACACACACACACACACACACGTACACTTTTCTGTTTTTATTTGTTTGATGTGCTCGACTATCGGTGAGGCACAAAAAGTCCGTGAATGAGTTTCTTAGTTTTGAGTACAGTTACGAAAGAAATGTAAAAACAACTATTAGAGTTACTGATTTATGATGCTTAGTTTGCAGTCAGTTCTGAGTATTATTAGTAACTACGCTCCAGTCCCTAAACCTGGTTACAGAAATGCGAATCAGACGCATTACATATTCCAGGCCGTAGCAGCTGCGTCTTTGAGAGGCCAGTTATGGTCTCTGCCCAGCCCCCTGTTGGATCACATCGGTTCGTCTTCTTCCTTCTAGTACTGTAACTGAGATTTGGCAACAAGGCAAGGTATATTTGGCAACTCTGTGATCGACGACTTACTTCCTGGTGTGCGAGGAATTAAGCCTCGAAGTTCACTTGATTTTTCCTGTCATTTCCATTGAAAAATCTGAGTTATTATCGCTTGAGGTGTAACAAAAGATTGTAAATTTACGGTTTCCAGCCCAGGAAAGTCGTTGCATGTGGAAACTGCAACTAAACTCGTCCTTTAAATAGCAGTTTACGAGTTCTAGCCACTATTGGCTTTGTAAGAGGATTGCACACCACATACCTCTTCGCTAGCTCTGTGCTGACGTGCTGACCTCTGAAAAAGCGTCTGTTATGGTTCGCGGTTCCATTCTCGCTGAATGTAAGGTTTTTATCCCTTCCGTGAAAGAGCTACAAGCAGTCAGATTAAACATCGATAAGGAAATCGCAAGAAAATACTTTCAGCTCATAGTGGAATGATGAAAAACTTACAATGCTGCACAACAGGTAGCGCGTCGTTCCGCTGCTGACAAGCAAATTTTGGGTCTCTAGGAATACATAACTTTATTAATGAAATGCCACATTTGCATACCAGTTGAGTATGACACAGCATACCAATTAAACACAGACCCAGTCGAAATCTAAGTGAGTAGTATCTTACTAATTCGTGCCGATAGATGCACGCTTGTGTACTGATACTCAGTTTTATCAAAGAGACTTTCGTTGTAAGGTTATGTTAGGTTATCGTGGGTAGTTTTATTTCATTTCTTATAATGCAGTGCACAATTTACGTAAGGTTTCTTTTAGTATTGTTAAAACAATACTAAACATGAGAGAGAAATTAATCATCAACGATATATGCGAATTCCCTGATGTTATCTATGACAGTCTGACAATGAACTTGCAGGTTATTGATTACATGCAGGTAGAAAACTTGTTCTGAGTTAAAGCTGTCAAACAAGTTTTGAAGAAGAATAAAATGCCACTACCAGACGACAGCTAATGTAGAAAATACTTTTCTGACTATTTTGGCACGATGCGCTCTCCCCATACATAATACAAAAGCTTCCAGATGCATCTGCTGCCTGGCCGTCTATTAAACCTGAAGAGAACAAAATGTCGCAGACGTTAGCCCTTTTTCCACATGCGGCTATTTTGGGTGGAGAAGTGAAGGGAATTATGTTCAAAGTTCCACTAAATTGGTAACTTCAGCAGACAGCAGCACTGCGTTGTAAAAAATGTAGCAGCGAATGCAATAGAAATCGCGACGTCTTATCTACGGTGCGCGACACTTACTGTGACGCTACTAGCTGTCATCTAGCTAAAGTGCCTCCAGAAGTCGACAACAGTTCTTCCAGAACTTCCGCATTCCACAGTGCTGTGATATAATCCATATGGCCGGATTTAGACTTCTGAGAGACAGACAGTACAGCTTTTCTTTTGCACTACAGGACGTTTTCAACAAACAGATAGCGCAATAGAGTAGGTCAACTGGAAAGGAACACTTTCTATTTAAATTTCTGCATCCTACACTGTTGGAAGTTCTGTGCAGGTGGCAGTTACGTGATTTTATTTCGGTGATTACAAAATAGTCGAATGTATGCACTGCGTAGCCGAGGCAGCTAGTTCATGGCGATTCGGTCAACCAAGTAAATGAATGTACTGAACATGCTGCAAACCACTACAGGGAGCCTGTGTGTCAGAATTCTTATCGAGTGTGCCACAACGGTGTTACGATAGAAAGTGAGTGATGCAGAAGAGGTGTTGGTGGGCTGTTGGATTGGTGATAGGTTCCTATGATGATGGTCTGAGGTCGATTCCAACTTCTGCTGTTGATTTTTAATAGGGAGGGACAGATTCTAATCTCTTCTGGCTACACCAAGTGAAGACTGTATAATGGCATTGTGGTCTGAAATCCACATTAAACATGATATTCCTTCTCTACCAAGTAGACGTAAGGTTGAACCACAATAAAGTCAGGAGTGGCGAAATGTGGGAAATCCATCACCAGTAACCTTTCTTATACTAGTTATTTATTTCTAGTGACGAAACAAACGCTATGTAGGGTCACAGGACCCTTATTCCATCTTTTATTTGAGCTTCTGTATGTCGATAAAATTGGTTCTGAACTTGGAATGCAAGTCAGACCGCCCTTAACGCGGAATTTATCCCTTCGTGACAATACAGCTCGACTACAATTTGTTGTTTGTTCAAAACTGCAGATTCCTCAACATCTCCACATATTGCGCATGAATGGGTTCGAATGCTGGCCTGGCAATGAAGTTTTCATTATGTATTATCAAGCTCTAGCATGAGAACACTTGTCTGCTGGTGGATAATAATTTTGATTTTTAATGCATTTTCATTCGTTGTCAACACTAACGATATCTGACGTTATTGACTCCCAGTGAGACACAGGACTATTTGAGAGATCACTGTAAGTACAAGGATGTTTTTCGAGCTGCTGGTGGAGAAACATTCGGTAGCTGATGTATCTTTGTGTATAGTCAACAACGGTATGTGTGGCGTTCGATTCCCAGTCAGCTCTGAACTCTTCGTCATATTATTTCTAGTTCAAACATTCTCACATGTCGCTGCTGATGTAACAAACCCATATTTAACGTTCGTTTTCTTTGGAATATAATAGCGATAGGTTCCGGGTTGGAGTCCTGGCAACAAAAAATTAATGTTTCGTCTCGTCATTTCAGTTAAAACATCTAGCTACTGCCGAGAAAATCTGATATGTCACAGTTGATTGTGCTTCGATAACAATCCTATCAGGTTCTGGTTTCGAATCCCTGTCCAACACAAAGCTTTACCTCATGGCATTTCAAGTAAGTTACCTGTGAAGAAGCAATATTTAACATCTCGTAGTTCATACAAAATTGTTAAGGCTTTCGTGGCCACTTGTTGACAAACTGCCTATTGGCTTCTGTCTCGGGTTCTTCGGCCGACGTTCATCTAATGATTTTTCTGACGTTTCGCCAGCACGAGTGGCTGGCATTGTCAAAGCTTCACCCTCCATTGCCGGTGGTGAACTGGAGGCGAGCTCGCGGCCGCAGGCTATATGTACCTGGCGCGCCAACGTCCGAGGGCTTCTCCGCGGTCATTTCCGGTGCGTTTCTCCTCTTGCTACCTGCGACGGTCGTTCGCTGCAGTACGGGAAGCCAGGATCCGTTTACCTTAAGGATTTCCTCTTTCTTGTTGAAACTGTTCGCGTGTTTTTGGATTTCTACAGCTTCTCTGAACAAACGCGTGTGATAGTGCTTCTCTACAGACAGAACTTCCGTGTCGGCGAATTTTATTACGTGGTCGATCTCATTGAGTGCGTGCTCTGCCACGGCCGATTATGTCGGAATGACTGGACGATCCATTAACACCAGGATCAAAGAGCATAAGCGACATTGCAGGTTGGGGCAGGTGGAGAAATCGGCCGTGGCAGAGCACGCACTCAATGAGACCGACCACGTAATAAAATTCGCCGACACGGAAGTTCTGTCTGTAGAGAAGCACTATCACACGCGTTTGTTCAGAGAAGCTGTAGAAATCCAAAAACACGCGAACAGTTTCAACAAGAAAGAGGAAATCCTTAAGGTAAACGGATCCTGGCTTCCCGTACTGCAGCGAACGACCGTCGCAGGTAGCAAGAGGAGAAACGCACCGGAAATGACCGCGCAGAAGCCCTCGGACGTTGGCGCGCCAGGTACATATAGCCTGCGGCCGCGAGCTCGCCTCCAGTTCACCGGCAATGGAGGGTGAAGCTTTGACAATGCCAGCCACTCGTGCTGGTGAAACGTCAGAAAAATCATTAGATGAACGTCGGCCGAAGAACCCGAGACAGAAGCCAATAGGCAGTTTGTCAATCTCGTAGTTCGTTAACAGGGACAATAGATGCTGGGTAGGAACTCGCGTCTGTTAAAAATGTTTACGTTATGTAATTTAAAGTTGATATTTGCTAATTGATACTGTCTAAAATCGAGGTATATCACTCTCTGTATGCCTAGTCAGGGATGACTGTTAGATTCCGTCAGTCACGAAATATTAGTCTGCATGACCTGGGTTTGAATCCATATGCAGAACGAGATGGTTCGTCGTGTCATTTGAAGTTCATACATATTCTCAACTAGCTGCTCGTGAATAACTTAAATTTTTAATGTCATTTCGTGATAAATAACAAGTACGGTATGTTACTTTGAAGAAGAAATCATGAATACGACGAACTTACTAGGTGCATTACCTATCTCACGTAATAACGAGAGTGGTAACATTTCAGGTATGTCATTTATTGCAATAAATGTGAGCTTACAAGCCTTAAGGACAGTCATATCTGTGATAAGGTGTTCCCTGATATTTATAGTATCGTGGTATTACTTTACATTTTCAGTTATTGCGTTACAGAGCCGAGTTTTCTAGGGGTGACTTGTTGGAGCCATTTTCAATAGTCAAACGACTGTACCAAGGAGCGATGAGCGGACCTGCTAGACAGCTGCGTTATGTGGGTTGCATGCGAATCAGGCGAAATGCAATTCAGGTCGTTCGGATACTTTTGAGCACGACTGTACATGTTGTGCAACAATGTAAACCAAGTGTCAGCGTGATCGATGGTTTAATTTTATTTATATGGTTCTTTTAGAGTAATTGTATTGTATATCTCGAGTATGAGCCTTCGTTTTGAATAATTAATAAATGGGTGATTGGCTTGAAACATGGCCGCTCTATTCACAAGATTATCCACGTGAAGGACGTCCAAACACTGTAAGAACAGTTAAAAGGAACGAAGATGTCTACAATAGGGTATTGGGCTAACGGCGATTGAAACTGTATGACATAAGTGAAGTGATAAACATACCAAGATATCCTATGGTACATTTTGCATGTCGAATTAATTATGATAGATTTTATGAAACAGGGGTGCCGCACTTGCTGAATGATGAATAAAATCAATTGCGAAAACGAATCTTTTGACCAATTTAAAACGAATCCAACAGATATTGAGCAAGGAGCTTTTAGTATAGATAAAGTGAGGGTCGACCACTTCACGCCAAAAACGAAATATCAGTCAAATCATTGAGTCTGAATAGGTATCCTTGACCCTAAAAGGCAAAGTCGATTTAATCTAATGGAAAAGTTATCCCAGTTCTTTTCTGGGAATGGAAAAGGAATCCTTATTACAGATTACATTACAAAGAGAAGAACAATAACTCGCGCATTCTTCGTACGTCTTCTGGGCCAGCTGGATGAAAAGCCACGTGGGAACAGGCATAAAATAAAAAAAGGAGGAACAACTCGCCTACGTACCTACCGACACCGTTGCCTCGCCAATGGGAAAACTGATGAACAGAGGATGCAGTCCAACAATTCGAACTTACAATCGCTCAGTTTTGGTACTCTGTGACTTCAATGTATTACCACCTGTAAAGGAAATTATCACCGAAGAATTTTTTTCACTTCAGCGAAGAGCTTTTAGTAACTATAGAAGGATATTTTGAAGAACTTCGAAATTCGAATTTCTTGGCCAAAATATTCTCACTGTAAAAACTTTGTGGAATATGCACTGACCTAAAGGTGAACTACATCGAAATTTGCTTTCGGCTTGAAAACACCCTTTTACACCTTTACTCCGAGAACTGTTCTCGAGGCCTTATAAGTACCTGTCAGTGCAAGTATCGCCACGTTTATAGGCATTAAAAGCTCCTTAAGACGAAAATCGTTCTTCGGGAACATTTTCACTATCGTGTTTATATGTTAGATATGAAAAGACTTTGCTATCTACATCAAACACCAGTTTTCAGAACGTCAGTTGCTTTCGATGAAAACCGGTCGCAAACCAACTGTTTCAGTTTTGTAAGGACGACGATGTCAGCTTTTCAGTACCTTCCTAATAATTTTTAGTAAATTTCCGTAGGGGTATAAGTGGACTCGTGTGGAGGAGAAGGTAGGGCAGAAGAAATGATTCAACGTTTTATCCAACCCAGTTATTGTGTACAAAAATTTGATTGTAACTAGATCATGCAGGGTGTAGAAAAAGGACAAAATGATTACTTTACGAACATTATCACGCTCAAACATTTTAGAGACTAGAAAACTTCAGAATGAGTAGACACGCAACCCTGCTCCTGTGCACATAATTACCAAATGTTTTGTCACCTGCCATTTATTGTGTACGGGAGGCTTTGTCACTAAAAGATAGTGGATATAGCAGTTTACAAATTAGTCAGCTGTGCAGATTATATGGTTGTTGCCAATCAGTTTCATATTTTTTTTTAATCGACAAATATATCAGTACTTTTGCGTCTATTTTCATCTAACAAACATAGCCAGCCGCTGTGGCCGAGCGGTTCTAGGCACTTCAGTCCGGAACCGCGATGCTGCTGCGGTCGCAGGTTCGAATCCCGCCTTGGGCATGGATGTGTGTGATGTCCTTAGGTTAGTTAGGTTTAAGTAGTTCTAAGTCTAGGAGACTGATGACCTCAGATGTTAAGTCCCATAGTGCTTAGAGCCATTTGAACCATTTTCTAACAAACATAAAATGTACTTTTCTTCAGTTACATGAGTCAAAGAGATAAACTGCTAGTAAATGCAACACCTCTCTTCTCTTGTGATCGAGCGAGTTTGCGCACTGGTTAAAATACTGGGCTCGCTTTCGAGAGAACGACGGTTTGAATCCGCGTCCGTCCATCCAGATTTAGGTTCTCCGTGATTCCCCTAAGTCGCTTCTGGCAAATGCGGGGCTGGGTCTTTTGAAAGGGCACGGCCGATTCCCTTCCCGGTCCTTGAAACATTCCGATCTTGTGCTCCTTCTCCAATGACCACGATGTTGATGGGACGTCAAACCCTAATTTCCGTTTCTTACTTCTGTTGTCCTTAATTTTGCGCAAAATAATTTAATTCACATTAATCAACAGTTTCAAAAGACTGATGACCAAATAGCGACGCAAATGTGGCAGAGTGTTTACACGGAGACAATACCAATTGTTGAAGTTGATTTCCGTCAGCCCAACCTGATACTGGAGTGTTACACGACCAACCACAGGCAGTATTAAGAAATCAGTTTACGAAAAACTATATTTACGGGTCCACGTAAACGCGGTGTACAATAATGTCTGTGGCGCAATGGCCGAGTGCAAGTCTTTTAATTGGACGCCACTCCGGCATCCGGCTGTCCCTAATATAATCTTCCCCAGTTATCCAACTGGGGATAGGGGATTTATAGTTTATCGTGGAATCCGAATCATGTGTCGTTCCCAGTGACTCCTTAGGTCATTGACAGGGGAAAGCCAGATTAAAGGGCCGGCCGTAGTGGCCGAGCGGTTCTAGTCGCTACAGCCTGGAAGCGCGCGACCGCTATGGTCGCAGGTTCGAATCCTGCCTCGGGCATGGATGTGTGTGATGTCCTTAAGTTAGTTAGGTTTACGTAGTTCTAAGTTCTAGGGGACTGATGACCTAAGAAGTTAAGTCCCATAGTGCTCAGAGCCATTTGAACCATTAGATTAAAGGCCGACGATTCGATCGCGCGACTTCTCGGTTTCCAGGCTCATGCTTTACCACTAGACAACGCGATATGTAACACAACACAAAAACAAGGAATGTGCCGGTGTTTTCTACCGTGGCATGCACGGTCTTCGTGCAATTTATATACGGATGTGACGCAGCCTTGGTCGGCAGAGGGCATTTCACTTCCCTTAATTATCCGCGGTTCCGGCTGTAACGTTACATAAGCAAGTATGAGCTGCCGCAGTGACAATGCAAAGCTGCCGTGGTGGAAGAAACGAGTTTCTCCGCTTCTGTGCGACGTGTTGGCTCCGCCAGTAACGAAACAGGACCACGATATCCCCATTCTTCTATGCGAGTGAGCACTTAGGTATCTGGTTTCAATGGATCAACAATCGCAATGTCGTGTTATTTCTTGCGAATCATATTTGCACCTTTCTTTGGGCTATTAAAAGACTTCAATTTTTATCGAAGACGGAGGAACTCTACAGATTTATGTAGGATGTCAGCCACGGCCAGGATATGACTTTCATTCCTCACTCAAAGCATTCCTACATATAATTCAAACAATATTTCTAAATCCCTGTTGTCGTTAGTCCCATTTTCAGATTCACATCTCACATCTCGGATCTCCAAATCCATGCCTCAGTTGAAAATAAATTGTGCTTGTTATGAGCCAACAACGTCTTCAGAGAAGAGGACTACAGCTGATGAATGCTAATTCCCGGTACACAGAGAGGAAGCCATAGGCACGCCACTGTTTCACTTCTCTACTGATAGTTCCATTATATGCCGTTATATGTCGATAGGACATTAGCTTCATATGCGAATTTTCATTATCTGTAATTGATAAACAAATACACTCCTGGAAATGGAAAAAAGAATACATTGACACCGGTGTGTCAGACCCACCATAGTTGCTCCGGACACTGCGAGAGGGCTGTACAAGCAATGATCACACGCACGGCACAGCGGACACACCAGGAACCGCGGTGTTGGCCGTCGAATGGCGCTAGCTGCGCAGCATTTGTGCACCGCCGCCGTCAGTGTCAGCCAGTTTGCCGTGGCATACGGAGCTCCATCGCAGTCTTTAACACTGGTAGCATGCCGCGACAGCGTGGACGTGAACCGTATGTGCAGTTGACGCACTTTGAGCGAGGGCGTATAGTGGGCATGCGGGAGGCCGGGTGGACGTACCGCCGAATTGCTCAACACGTGGGGCGTGAGGTCTCCACAGTACATCGATGTTGTCGCCAGTGGTCGGCGGAAGGTGCACGTGCCCGTCGACCTGGGACCGGACCGCAGCGACGCACGGATGCACGCCAAGACCGTAGGATCCTACGCAGTGCCGTAGGGGACCGCACCGCCACTTCCCAGCAAATTAGGGACACTGTTGCTCCTGGGGTATCGGCGAGGACCATTCGCAACCGTCTCCATGAAGCTGGGCTACGGTCCCGCACACCGTTAGGCCGTCTTCCGCTCACGCCCCAACATCGTGCAGCCCGCCTCCAGTGGTGTCGCGACAGGCGTGAATGGAGGGACGAATGGAGACGTGTCGTCTTCAGCGATGAGAGTCGCTTCTGCCTTGGTGCCAATGATGGTCGTATGCGTGTTTGGCGCCGTGCAGGTGAGCGCCACAATCAGGACTGCATACGACCGAGGCACACAGGGCCAACACCCGGCATCATGGTGTGGGGAGCGATCTCCTACACTGGCCGTACACCACTGGTGATCGTCGAGGGGACACTGAATAGTGCACGGTACATCCAAACCGTCATCGAACCCATCGTTCTACCATTCCTAGACCGGCAAGGGAACTTGCTGTTCCAACAGGACAATGCACGTCCGCATGTATCCCGTGCCACCCAACGTGCTCTAGAAGGTGTAAGTCAACTACCCTGGCCAGCAAGATCTCCGGATCTGTTCCCCATTGAGCATGTTTGGGACTGGATGAAGCGTCGTCTCACGTGGTCTGCACGTCCAGCACGAACGCTGGTCCAACTGAGGCGCCAGGTGGAAATGGCATGGCAAGCCGTTCCACAGGACTACATCCAGCGTCTCTACGATCGTCTCCATGGGAGAATAGCAGCCTGCATTGCTGCGAAAGGTGGATATACACTGTACTAGTGCCGACATTGTGCATGCTCTGTTGCCTGTGTCTATGTGCCTGTGGTTCTGTCAGTGTGATCATGTGATGTATCTGACCCCAGGAATGTGTCAATTAAAGTTTCCCCTTCCTGGGACAATGAATTCACGGTGTTCTTATTTCAATTTCCAGGAGTGTATTTCATTTATAGAGATGGATAGATATCACAGTTAATGGTCGACATGCAAGAGATGGAAGCTACAAGAGGAAAATACAAGCCGCATTACTCTGTAGGTTGAACTATTCTTGGCCTGGCACGAGATTTCGTTGACATCAATGAAACTTTATTTCTGTTATAGTGATATATGTAGCACAATAATGTAAGGTAATTATCAAATTCATCAGCGGAACACCTTTGTTCACAATGTTTTGTCAAAGTAATTGTGTTGCATATGTTTCTTTGAAATTTATTAACTGAAATATTGTTCCTTTATAAAATTATTTCGTTGATTTATCACCAATGGAAATTATTCCTAAGCTAGTGAAGCTTTGCAAGGAAACTAATTTATTTGCAACCCTTAAAAAATGGTTCCCTGAATTCAGACGAGGTCATACTAATCTTCTAGATGATCCACTTGAAAGACTTTCGAACACTGCAAACACACATGAAAATATTGAGACTGAGTACAGGAAGGTATTAGATGATTAATGATTAAAGGTTTACGGAATAATTGATACCAGAAGGAAGAGAGCGAGGCTTACAACAAATGCAAAATCGAATTTCTAAACATGTTCTCCCGTTTTAAAATAAATAAAAAAAACTGATGAATACTTTATCGTAAGTAACTGGGCAAGAGATTAATAAAATATACGATACCATAGATTAATGAAGCACACGATCCCTGCACATTTCTCGATCAAAAGCTTGTTTTTTTTTAAGATTTTGGTATTTTTATGAAATTTTGTGGAATGGGATTATATTTTTGGATACTCTATAGAGGTTTTTGCTTTGCTCCTAAATTATTTATTGTAAATGTGAAAGTTAACAACCTAATGAAAAATACATGCAGAGCTGGGATACTTCATTGCTTATACACCGTAAATAATCAATTTATCTATAAAATTTAGACTTTTTGAAGAAAAAACTGAACATGACTGACTGTACTGAAAAACTGATGAAAACATGTGAGCTCTTTTAAAAGTTAACAAATTGTCATATCATACATAAAACAGCGAAGAATAAAAAATATCGTGTTTTGCATAAGAAACAAGAAAGTTTCACAAAAAAATTATAATGTTCGTAATTTTAGGCGAAAATATTAAACCAATTGTCTCACGAAGACTTGCGTAAAATTGTATCTGAAAGCTAAAGTTAATTCTGACTGTACAACAAAGAGGTAAAATGTATGAATTGCTGGAAATTACAAAATGTATCACGGCAGTGGCCACATGTCCCAGTTTCAGCTCAGTTTTGCAACACAATCTCTTTATGGTTCCGTATGAAGATCTTTTTCAGAGTTATGATTGGCTGGATATCGTCAAATAAAGCAGGTGTATGAAAACACAAGAGTTTGGTTTATCAGTTACAAAATACGAGGACCATCGACGTACTATTTAAGAGTCGTTATTCGTACTGAAATTGTTTCTGCTATAATGAGTTGTACTCTGAACTTTGCATGTGGTGAAACTCACATTTTGCAATTGCAGTGAAACAAAAAGTTCGGGAACTGAAACGTTCATTTCGTACTAAGTAAGTTTTTTGGAACATATTGATGAGAAAATACGCTTGAAGAGTCTTACGTTGCGAAATAAAAGGAGCCATCCTGTTCCAGGACACTGCTCCTGAATTCAAATATGCTTTGGCAATAGGGAAACTGAGGGATTTGAAGTATGTCATAATCATGCTATTCATCAGATTTTTCACCCTCTGACTTCCAATTATCCTCACATGTACAGAGATCTCTGGCTCTAAAACGTTTTCAGTTCACTGAAGAAGCTGCATATCTTCAAGAATCGACCTTCAAATTGTATCTATTGGGTGTTTCAGCATTGCGCTTATTCTCCTGACCTTAAATGGCGAAAACTATGTGCATATTCAATCTAAAACACAGTTTCGGTTCGTGTGAAGGTGGGAACTTATTACTTTGTATTCGGGCAATCTGACGACATAGTTCTCTCTGTCCCTGCCCTACATGGGAACATTGGCTACGTGCAACAGTGGAAAGAAGGAAGGTGAGTTAGTGGTTGTTCCGTCGACCTCTGTGTTATTAGAGACGGATGACAGGCTCTTATTCCACAGGGGTGGAGAACGAAATCGATCGTGGTCTTTATGCAACGATTGTTACTTAGGGAGAGAGTAACGATAGAAAAAATTAGTGTTTAACCCCTCATCGACAACGAGATCATACGAGAAGACAGCGAACTTCAATCGGAGAAGAATGGGGAAGGAACATGGTCGTATCCGCTTTCGAAGGAACCATACCGGCATCTACAGTAAGCGATTTAGAGAGACCACGGAAAACCGAATCTGGTAGCCTAGACAGATATTTGAACAGATGTCTTCCTGAATGCGAATCCGGTGTCTTGCCTATTCACATTCTCTCACGGTCCATAGCGAGAAGAGGGAGCTACAAACACAGCAACATTTACCATCAAATAAATAACAACTAAAGGGTTGGCATTCAGTGTTACAGCTCAAAAAAATTTGAGGGCTATGGGGAAAGTAAGGTCAGATCGGTCGCGAAATGAAAACCACAGTGAAAATAAAAAATGTTTTATTTGCAACAGTTTGCTACACTTTGTAGCTATTTCTCTTCATAGTCACCGCTCAGACTTAGACATGCGTCGTAGCGTTATCCCAAATCTCCACTACCCTCGTTATAGAAGACAACCGTCTGTGACTTCCGCCACTTCTCTAAGCTGGTCTGCAGTTCGTTGTCTGTACCAAAATGTTGTCTTCATGTGAGCAGGGATAAATGTCAGAGGGGGCCAAGTCCGGACTGTATGGTGCGTGATCAACCACTTCCCATCAAAGACACTGTAGAGGCGTCCCCACTGCCCCTGCAGTCTGCGGCCGAGAATTCTCATGAAGAAGGAAATATACTACTGGCCATTAAAATTGCTACACCACCAAGATAACGTGCTACAGACGCGAAATTTAACCGACAGGAAGAAGATGCTGTGATATGCAAATGATTAGCTTTTCAGAGCATTCACACGAGGTTGGCGCCTGTGGCGACACCTACAACGTGCTGACATGAGGAAAGTTTCCAACCGATTTCTCATATACAAACAGCAGTTGACCGGCGTTGCCTGGTGAAACGTTGTTGTGATGCTTCGTGTAAGGAGGAGAAATGCGTACCATCACGTTTCCGACTTTGACAAAGGTCGGATTGTAGCATATCGCGATTGCGGATTATCGTATCGCGACATTGCTGCTCGCGTTGGACGACATCCAATGACTGTTAGCAGAATATGGAATCGGTGGGTTCAGGAGGGTAATACGGAACGCCGTGCTGGATCCAACAGCCTCGTATCACTAACAGTCGAGATGACAGGCATCTTATCCACATGGCTGTAACGGATCGTGCAGCCACGTCTTGATCCCTGAGTCAACAGATCGGGACGTTTGCAAGACAGCAACCATCTGCACGAACAGTTCGACAACGTTTGCAGCAGCATGGACTATTAGCTCGGAGACCATGGCTGCGGCTACCCTTGACGCTGCATCACAGACAGGAGCGCCTGCGATGGTGTACTCAACGACGAACCTGGGTGCACGAATGGCAAAACGTCATTTTTTCGGATGAATGCAGGTTCTGTTTACAGCATCACGATGGTCGCATTCGTGTTTGGCGACATCGCGGTGAACGCACATTGGAAGCGTGTATTCGTCATCGCCATACTGGCGTATCACCCGGCGTGATGGTATGGGGTGCCATTGGTTACACGTCTCGCTCACCTCTTGTTCGCATTGACGGCACTTTGAACAGTGGACGTTACATTTCAGATGTGTTACGACCCGTGGCTCTACCCTCCATTCGATCCCTGCGAAACCCTACATTTGAGCAGGGTAATGCACGACCGCACGTTTCAGGTCCTGTGCGGGCCTTTCTGGATACAGAAAATATTCGACTGCTGCCCTGGCCAGCACATTCTCCAGATCTCTCTCCAACAGAAAATGTCTGGTCAATGGTGGCCGAGCAACTGGCTCGTCACAATACGCCAGTCACTACTCTTGATGAACTGTGGCATCGTGTTGAGGCTGCACGGGCAGCTGTACCTGTACACGCCATCCAAGCTCTGTTTGACTCAATGCCCAGGCGCATCAAGGCCGTTATTACGGCCAGAGGTGGTTGTTCTGGGTACTGTTTTCTCAGGATCTATGCACCCAAACTGCGTGAAAATGTAATCACATGTCAGTTCTAGTATAATATATTTGTCCAATGAATACCCGCTTATCATCTGCATTTCTTCTTTGTGTAGCAGTTTTAATGGCCAGTAGTGTACATTGTAAGTATGTTATGTGGGACTGCATGCAATCAGGCGAAACCTCGCAGCGGCGCCCGTACTGGACGGGATACTGTATTGTTCTAAACACCTTTACGTGGTCACTGTGTGCTAAGCATACTGGAGACATAGTAGAACATACTTGTGCAAAGCTCCATCTGATTTTCCCAAATAACCCTCGTCTATAAACACTGATGGAAAAAGAATTGCAACACAAAGAAGGAGTGGTACGAGATAAAAGAGAGTTGGTGGGCCTGTTCCGCATAAGAAATACGATGTTTATTCAAATTTCACGCCTGTCGCGTAAGAGTGGCGCTGGTAGCGTCACCATGAGGATGCAAATCAGGTTTCCTTAAAATACACGGTGTAACGGTCGTGAGCGTTACTTACCTTTGAGATTGAACGTAGTGAGTTCATGTTAGTCAAGAATGCGATTAGGGCGACAAAGATGCCATTATCAACACCTCACTGAATTCGAACGAGGTCTTGTAATAGGGCTATGAGAAGCTGGAAGTTCCTTGTGCAGTATTGCAGAAAGACTTGGCGGGAATGTACGCGCTGTACTTGTTTGCTGAAAGCGGTGGTCACGTGGGTGTACGCTCGCAAGAAGACCGGGATCCGGACGGTCACGTGGCACTGCTGAGAGGGAAGACCATCGTCTTCGGCGTATGGCTGTGGCACATCGTACTGCATCTGCAGCAGCACTGCACCACTGTGACACAAGGAACTGTTACAAATCGGTTACTTCAAGGACAGCTCCGTGCCAGACGCCCTGTAGCGTACATTCCACTGACCCCAAACCACCGCCATTTGTTATCTCAGTGGTGCCAAGCGAGAGCTCATTGGAGGGCAGCAGGGGGGAGGTCTGTTATGTTTTCTGATGAAAGCTGGTTCTGCCACGGTGCTAGTGATGGCCATTTTGGATAGGACGCAATTGAAGGCCTGCTACCAACCTGTCTCCATGCTAGACACTCTGGACCTATACCTGGAGTTATGGTCTGGATCGAGATTCCGTATGACAGCAGAAGCATTCCCGTGATTACCCGACGCAATGTGACTGCAAATTTGTAGGTCAGTCTAGTGATTCGACCTGTTGTGCTGCCATTCGTGAACAGCATTCCAGGGGGCGTTTTCCAACACTATAACGCTCGCCCACATACCTCTGTTGTAATCCATATATCCTTGACATGTTGCCTTTGCCTGCTCGATCACCGGATGCGTCTCGAATAGAGCACATATGGGACGTCATTGGACAACTCCAGCGTCATTCACAACCAGCATTAATCGTCCCTGTATTGACAAAGTAGTTCAAATGTTTCTAAGCACTATGGTACTTAACATCTGAGGTCATCAGTCCCCTAGACTTAGAACTACCTAAACCTAACTAACGTAAGGACATCACACACATCCACGCCCGAGGCAGGATTCGAGCCTGCGACCGTAGCAGCAGCGCAGTCCCGAATTGTAGCTCTATTGACAGACTAAGTGCAACAGCCGTGGAGCTCCATCCCACTAACTGACCTCCCACACCTAAGGCAAGTTCCGTACATTTTCCATTATGTGATGTTGTTTATGCTCTCCCCATATCCAAAAATTATGGCGATTCATTTTACCACAGGTATGGAAGGTGGCTTCATCACTGAACACAATTTTGTTAAGAAAACCATCTTCAGTCCGCAATTTTTTAAACATTGCTACACAAAACTGAGCTGTTTTTTCTTTGTCAGTTTCTCCTAAAGCATGTAACGGTTCCAGTTGGTAGGGTTTGCCTGGTAGACGGTTCTGTAATACTCTCCACACTATAACACTAGGCGTACTCAATTATAAGCTGGCACGACTCGTTGATTTTGCCTGAGTACAAATGTAAGACTGCCGAACTTGTTCAATTGCTGCGTCAGAGATTGCTGGTCGACCATGACCTGGCGTCTTGTGTGATACACTGCCAGATTTGGCTCAAATGGTTCAAATGGCTCTGAACATTATGGGACTTAACATCTGAGGCCATCAGTCCCCTACAACTCAGAACTACTTAAACCTAATTAACCTAAGGATATCACACACATCCATGCCCGAGGCAGAATTCGAACCTGTGACCGTAGCAGTCGCGCGGTTCCGGACTGAAGCGCCTAGAACCGGCCCAGTTTTGGTGAAACGATTCAATTAATAAGAGTTTTTCTTTGAGGTGGTGGCTTGAGATATTTAGTCCCGAACTGTCTCTGAGCTGTAGTGGCGGATTTGGCCTCATGAAACTATAAACAACACTGCACACCCTTTGCGTCGTTATAAGACTCAGTGACGACTGTTGGAAGAACTCATTCGAGCATCTAGCGGTAACGCCGGACACTAACACTGTTAGGCGGGATTAAAACTTGTGAAGATATATTGTATTCAATGCTGTATCGAACATTCCTGTAAGTTATTTACTTTTTTCACAATTAATGATTGCTTTTGTATAGCTAATTTATAAACACCGTGTATATAAGCTTATTGCTACTTTCGCAATAGACATACACAAGATACTTATATGGTTCTTCATCAAGCGAAATATCAGTGTTCATAGCAGTATGAGATACGCTCCTGGTGCAAATGAAAGGAGTCTCAACTGTTTATGTGACACTGGTGGCATATATGCCACGATCTTAAATGCCGTTCATCCATATTTACTACAATCAATCGGTTGTATTGATATTAATATATTAACTATAGTTCCTTATAATCATTTTTAATGAAACTTCCTGGCAGATTAAAACTGTGCGGCGCACCGAGACTCGAACTCGGGACTTTTTGCCTTTCGCGGGCAAGTGCTCTACCATTTGAGCTACCCAAGCACGACACACGACCCGTCCTCATAGCTTTAATTCCATCAGTACCTCGTCTCCTACCTTCCAAACTTCACAGAAGCTCTCCTGCAGACCTTGCAGAACGAGCACTCCTGGAAGAAAGGATATTGCGGAGACATGGCTTAGCCACAGCCTGGGGTATGTTTCCAGAATGAAATTTTGACTGTGCAGCAGAGTGTGCGCTGATATGAAACTTCCTGGCAGATTAAAACTCTGTACCGGACCGAGACTCGAACTCGGGACTTTCGCCTTTCGTGGGCAAGTGCTCTACCATATGAGCTACCCAGGCGTGACTCACGACTCGTCCTCACAGCTTTTATTCCACCAGTACCTCGTCTCCTACCTTCCAAACTTCACAGAAGCTCTCCTGCTGACCTTGCAGAACTAGCACTCCTGGAAGAATGGATATTGCGGAGACATGGCTCGGCCACAGGCTGGTGGATGTTTGCAGAATGAAATTTTCACTCTGCTACAGAGTGTGCGCTGATATGAAACTTCCGACTACATACTGCTGATACAAAATTCGATCTAAGACTGAAGAATGGCGACATACAAATCGCTTCTATTTATATGGTTTTAAACAATTACTGTCTTTAATACATATTGAATTTTGCATTTATACAATTAGAGTTTTTACATACATCAACCCAAATTACATGAAAATTAACATGGAATAAAAGTGAATAATTTCATACAAAGACAGGAAAGAATCTGTTTCTATTAAGACTATAAGTTACATGTTTTTTCATTGCAACAATATGTTTCGTTAATTTGCAAGTAGTATCTAACTGACTTAAAGAAAAATCATGCTATCATTTTCAGGTGAACAGAGCGATTATTTTTATTGAATGAAAGGCCTAGATGCAACTAATTAATTTTTGTATGAGTAAAATTTTCCATTTCTATATGGTCGTCATTACAGTTCTATTAACTAAGACCAATTTAAGACATGAGTATGCTTTATTCTGTCTGAAAAGTCATCGTGTCATATTTTTAATAGGGATCCCAACAATTTCTGGTTTCAAAACATAAAAGTAGCTGTCTCTCTATGACTTGGAAATATCGGAACTTTAATTGTTAATTACTCCATAATTACAACAGCAAAATCATTCCCACCATGTTCCTGAAATTCGAATTGTGTGTAAATTAGCTTTTAACCCAACATGTTTCCTTCATTTATATACTGTTGAGATCCAATTTAAACAATGTCAAAACAACAGTTTAAATTAGTATAATTTGCTTATATTATATATATGCCCTCTTCTGAAGAGTGGAGATGAGATTGGGATAAGATACAAGATCCAAAGGGGCTGTTGGTAGCCGGCCGACGTGGCCGAGCGGTTCTAGTAGCTTCAGTTCGGAACCGCGTTACTGCTACAGTCGCAGGTTCGAATCCTGCCTCGGGTATGGATGTGTGTGAAGTCTGTTGGTTAGTTAGGTTTAAGTAGTTCTAAGTCTAAGGGATTGATGTTAAGTCCCATAGTGCTTGGAGCCATTTGAATTTGGGGTTGTGGTATTACAATACCTCCCAAAGTGGTTTGACTATCGAAGAGAGCTAAAGCTCTTCTAAATCTCTAGCGAAAGTTAAGGGAACATAATCATGACTAGTGAAACAAACAGTTTGACAGTTAGTGTGTGAAATATATCTACTACTATAACGAAACTTTACAAACCTTTATGATTTTAATACAAGGTATGTGTTATTGTGTACATGTTATATGTAAATTTAGTCAGTCAACTTTCTCATATACAAGATGAAAACAATCTTTTTTGTCACTATAATAAGAAAAAATACAAGGATATAATATTTCACAGTTTTATTATTTTTGTGTCCTTTTGATACTTTCCATTGAATGTTCTATGAGATTTCTTATCACAACGTTCAATGTTTAGAAAACGTCACACAAAGCATATATAGAATCAAATGTAGACAAAGACATAATTATTGTGCAAAGCAGTGTAATATACTTGACATTTTGAAACGTAGCTTAAATACCATGTGTGAATTGTGTGTCAAAGAAATGGTTGATGTCCAGCTGGAACATCCAACCAAAATATCTCCTACTGACTGATGCCTTCCTCAGACTAATCAGCCAGTGCATTAATCAAGACTGTGGTCATTTGTAACCACTTAGCCAAAATCCATTAACAAGGCTATTGTCATCCTAGGACAACAGCAAGTAAAAAAAACTCCTAAATCATATTAATCATAAGCTTTCAAAGACAACACCAGATTCACCGCAGAGCAGTGGTATTCAACATAGTCAAGATAAAGTAAATAATAAGTAATTCATTGAAATCCATAGAATATGTGTCATGGATAAACTTCATATAGCAGGCTAAATGTATGCAATACAAATTATGTCAACTGATGCTAAAAATCTCCATTATAATCATTCTGAATATTTAACCATGTATGTACATAGTATTTCAGATTCACGTGATGTTGAATAATCGTAGAAATAATGAAGATGTGAAATAATACAAAATATTATACAAGTGACCAAGATTATACAACAGTTCCTGCTGATCAACTAGAGTGTAAGTGAACAAATGGATGTGTGTGATCCAGTTGGCTATACTTCCCTTCAAAATTCATATTATTGTTAGTTCCTGTCAGGAAAGATGAGAAGATACTATTATCAGAACAACAAAGCATTTCATACACCAAGAAGTGACTTAGACATGTGGCTAGAAACTAAGAGTAATTGGTGTAAAGAAGCAATGTAGTACCGAAATACAAAGATGTTGAATTAGATACTACATTAGCTGGGGTCCTTGTGCTTGCCAGACACAAGGTACACACAGAGAGTGCACCACCCTGAGGGTTGATTAAATTGAACCTCAGAGAATACCATCAAAACAGAGTTTGTCAAACAAATTATTGAACCCATTAGACCACGGGCTGTGGACTTCCTTCTCGGTGACTGTGTAAATTTTTGATGTTTTTGTAAACTTCTACTGGCAAAACTAATAGCATAGTGCATAGTCTCTCCCTCAACTTCCTTCTGTTGAAATAAACAAACCCCTAAGCCATAATCACACCTGTCTGCCATCACACAAAATGGTAATGATAAGTCTGGTCTGTGTAAGATTTCACTATTGACAAGCTGTCCTTTAATTTCATGGAAAGCTGCTTGACATTCGTCAGTCCATTCCGAAATACTGTTCTTTTCCAAAAGCACAAGAAGATATGGAGCATTTAAAGCTTCTTTTCTTATATATTTCCTATAGAAATTGCATAAACCATAAAATGATCTAAGTTTCTTCTTTGATCTTGGTTTCGGGAAATTTGCAATTGCCAACAGTTTGTCTTTATCAGTGAGAATTGCTTCGTTATTAATAGTGTGCCCAAGAAACTTCACATCACTTACTCCAAATTTACATTTTTCTAATTTTAATGTCCCCCTCGCCTAAATTTTATTGCAATTGCTTTCAGCATTTCCATATGTTCATCCCAAGTTTTATTGACTACCAGAATGTCATCCACGTAAATGACCAGTTTTGAAAGTAACTCATTTCCCAAAACAAAATCCAAATCCCTGATAAATACAGCAACTGCACAGTACTGGAAACTTTTCCCATTATACAAAAAAGGATTATATTGCCTAGAATTGGGTTGTAAAGTGAACTGATAAAATCCTGATGTCAAATACAAACTTGTACAATAATTGGCTTCATGAAATTTATACAACAATTCCCCCACTGATTCTGGATGGTCAGTTTCCTTTTCCATAAATTTATTTAAATGTCAAAAACCAAATACAATTCTAACTCCAACATTTTTCTTACCTACTGCAACTATAGGAGTGTTGTACTGACTGCTGCCCCTTTCTGCTATCCCTCAACTGTGCAATTTCTCCAGCTCCTTCTCAACAACCTTCCTGTTACAGGCTCGCAATAAGGTGCTTATCTGTTTCCCTGATTGTTATTTTCATAGGATCTGTTACCATTTCTCCTTTGATTACATCTGCCCTGCTCATTCTTCAAATTATTAATACTCTGATTGTGATAGTTGTTACCAAAATTATTATTACTTCTATTCCCATCATTTCTCTTGTTGTTGTTCTGATGGTGTTGGGTTAACCCCCCCCCCCCCCCCCCCATTCTGAATATTGTTCTCCCAAGCACGATCAAAGTTATCTATGTATTTCAGAAATTCCTCAGTAGTGTCGTCTGGTCCGTAAACAAGACTCCACTGAACAGGGCCAGGTAAACGACGCTTCAGCGTGTCAATTTGGATTCATTCATCAAGTAGTTTAACTAAATGTGCTAAAGTCCTAAACTGCTTCCCGCAGCATTCTCGCATTCGCATATCTCCATCGCGAAATCTACTTCCATTCAAAAATTCTGATTTTATTCGCGCCTGCTTACTTTCTGACCAAAATTTTTTTTAAAAATAATTTTTCAAACTCCGCAAATGTAATTTCTGGGTAAACATGCTGGTTAGCCCAGGGCAAAGCTTCTATATCTAAAAATCGTTTATCAAATTTAACTTTCGTATGTTCTGACTTGTTCGGTGCAAAGCTGTTCTTGCAGTGGTACAAGTAATCAACAAGGTGTAGTTTAAAATCACCAGGAAAAATTTTCATAATAACGTTACTGCAATTATTTTGAAACATGTTATTACCACTATACATTCTAATAAACATATTAGTCTCTAGTTTTACTACTTTAGAGTTGACTGAAGCTTATTTGTTACTTCATTCACTTTGCTGTTTACCGAAGAAATTAGTTCTGAAAAAAGTACAGAAATTAATTTTAGTTTCCCGTCAATGAAATTATTTTCAGTTTCAATATAAGTCTGTATGTTATGTAACTCTGATTTTCGTCTGTCGAGTGCGTCAATGACAGTCTTTTCTGGTCTTTTTACTCGATCGTTGACTACGTCAACAGATAACTAACTGTAATTCAGTAACAGCAAAGTTCAAACAATCCACTTCAGATTCTACACTGTCTACTCTTTCATTTACACTGTCAATTTGCTATTTGCCTTGTTAACATCTTCCCTAATTGCTTCTATTTTCTGGTCCATTTTTTCGAGAATATTGTCTGTTTTTATAAAATTGTTTTCAGCGTCGTCTCTATTTTTTTTATTTTGCTCCGATAGTTCACTATCTAGTAATTTGGATAATTGATCCAATAAGATTTCCGGTTGTTGAAATCTATGGAAAGGTGAAATTATACTACTTAATGAATTCTCGTGGCTTTGAATGTTTAGATTCGGCGTCGATGAATGTAGCTGCCGCCCCCATCTTATTTTGATTCCGGCATTTGTATTGCTTCTACTCATTGTAACTAATTTTGCATAACTTGACGAGATGATAAAAAAATTTCCAAAAACTATTTTTTCTATAATATTTTAAAGTATGTCACACACAGTTATTTGATTGACTTTAGGATGCAATTTCACTTCCTATCAGTTAACTGTTTTACTACTCCGTTACGTAAATAACATTTTGGTACTCTGACAATCCATGGTGCTGGCTGTTGGTGTTGGTCCATTTATTTACACGTCCACTTTTTTCCATACAGGTCCTTGTTTCTATGCACGTCCCAGTAATGGCACAGTATATTGTAATCAATTATTTCACCTGAAACTTAATAACCATTAGTATACGATGCAGTATTATACGCATCCCAGCTCCTCCACCACGTTGTAGTAAAACGTGGTGAAAATGTTTTTGTGGGTGAAGTTTAGGATGAGTATTTTAGTTTAACACAAGAACGACAATGTTCAGTATGCCACGTTTTACAACACATTACCAGCATAAAAAAACATCCTCCACCACTTTTATATGTATCTTGTGTAATCCTGCATGCTACTTCTTCATGCTGCCGTAGGTTCATTTTGATGTTACTGCATCGTCACATAGAAATCATGTAACGGTTTAAATAAGTTTTAGTGCTTCTAGTTTACAAAGCATTTTATTTCGCATGCTAGATGTTCAGCAGTGAACATACATCATAGAACTTACAAAGTCTGACTACATACTGCTGATACAAAATTCGATCTAAGACTGAAGAATGGCGACATACAAATCGCTTCTATTTATACGGTTTTAAACAATTACTGTCTTTAATACATATTGAATTTTGCATTTACACAATTAGTTTTTACATACATCAACCCAAATTACATAGAAATTAACATGGAATAAAAGTGAGTAATTTCATACAAAGACAGGAAAGAATATGTTTCTATTAAGACTGTAAATTACATGTTTTATCATTGCACCAATATATTTCGTTAATTTGCAAATAGTATGTAACTGACTTATAGAAAAATCATGCTATCATTTTCGGGGGAACAGAGCGATTATTTTTACTGAATAAAAGGCCTAGATATAACTAATTAACTTTCGTACGAGTAAAATTTTACATTTCTATATGGTCGTCATTACATTTCTATGAACTAACACCAATTTAAAACATGAGTATGCTTGATTCTGGCAGAAAAACAATCATGTCATGTTTTTATTATGGACCCAAACAATTTATGGTTTCACAACATAAAAATAGCTGTCTCTCTATGACTCAGAAATATCGAAACTTTAATCGTTAATTACTCCATAATTACAATAGCAAAATCATTTCCACCATCTTCCTGAAATCTGTATTGGGTGTAAATTATGATGGTACATTAGTTTTTAATCTAATATGTTTCCTTCATTCTATATACTGGTGAGGGCCAATGTAAACAAGGTCAAAACAACAGTTTAAATGAGTGTAATTTACTAATATTATAATATGTCCTCTTTGAGAGAGTGGAGATGAGATTGGGATAGGATACAGGGTGCCAAGGGGTTGTGGTAATACAGTCGACCGAGAGGCGAACCGAAATAGTACGTGCCGTTGCGCTAAATGCTGTGTCTGGGTAGCGCAGTGGTTAGCGGAACTGCCTATTAAGCAGGAGGTCACGGGTTCGACTCACATTTTCAGTCGACACTGCTGATTCCACGTAGAGTCCCGATGCGGTTGACATCAATAGTCTCTTTCCTTTCTCCCCTCGACCTTCAATTTACATATACTGCAGCCTTCTTGTTTCACAAAACTGTGGATTACCCAATGTCGTAGTCCACCCTGATAGCCGCGCGGTCTAACGCGCTTCTTCCCGAACGGGAAGGCGTGCCGGTACCCGGCACGAATCCACCTGGCGGATTAGTGTCGAGGTCCGGCGTGCCGGCCAGCCTGTGGATGATTTTTCAGGCGGTTTTCCATCTACCTCGGCGAATGTGGGCTGGTTATTCCACCTCAGTTACACTGTGTCAGCGATTTCTGCGCAAACACCATTTCCACGTATGCGTACACCATAATTATTCTACCACACAAACATTTGGAGTTACACTCGTCTGGTATGAGACTGGGGGCCGAACCGCACAATAACCCTGGGTTCGGTGTGGGGCAGTGGTGGGGTGGGTGGACTGCTGTGGCCTGATGTGGGCTGTGAACCATTGAGGGCTATGGCAGGACGAAGTCTCTCCATCGTTTCGAGGTCCCCAGTTTAATGCGTACATACATACATACATACCCAATGTGTATTATTAAGAAGCAAAATATCCGCATAAATCTCCATGATACCGGGATACTCGTGAATCATATGCAGGGTGATTTTTTCCACCTTGTATAAATACTAGGGACTGATCGATGAGAGGATACAGAACAATAAAGGTCTAATGAATTAATTCTGGAAATGCACGGTTAGCATGCTAGAGAGAATTTATTTAGTTATACATTGTTACAGAGACTGCAATCTGTACGCGCTGTACTATGCAGCCACTGTTATAGTACGTGTTGAAAACGGTTTCCATGTGCCTCAACGCATACCATGTTCTATCTCACACGTTCACATCATCCAGGCTGCATCTGAACAGTGTTAAAGGCAGCATGAATATGCTGCTCCAGAGTCTCCACATCTGGACTAGGGTCTGCCTAAAAAGTACTTTTGAGATAGCCCTATAATCAGATATCGCACGGGTTGAGATCCAGTGAATGAGCAGGCCATGCAACTGGACTCCCTCGTCCAATCCATTAACCATGATTGAGATGGGTCCGGACGTTAATAGCGAAGTGGACTGGAACACCATCTTTAGTAGCTACATAACCCTTCGAATCATCACTGATACTTCATCCACTAGGCGAAGAAAAGACACCCACAAGGAACGCCGATCGTTCTGACCTGTTTGGCGAAGTGATAGACAGGCTGGTCCCAAAATACAGTCGCCAGTTATCCCAGCCCACAAATTCCGGCCCCCATCCCATGGGGGTTCTGCATACTACCCCACAGATAACTGTTACGAAAGTTGAAGATACTCTCGTACCGTGCGCTGCGGAATTTGAATCCGCGCCAGACGTCATGGATGTCGAAGACCCCTAGAGGTCTCTGCACCATCGCGCCGTAAGCCGTGGCGGCGCACGCCTCCTGGCCTGCATTTAGTGTGAGGGCGCCACAGTGGAACACGTGGTTCCAGTGGCCAATAGCGGCGCCCCCAATAGACTACTTAAGCGCCTGCCTCTCGCTCAGCCAGCCTCCTCCTTTCCTCTGTCCTTTTCCCGGGCTCCCTCTCCCCCCCTTCCATCCTCTTTCTTCCCCACCTCCCCTCTCTTTGCCCCCTTCTCTCCCCCGAATCCTTTTACATTTCCCTCCTCTGCCTCCTCTCATTCCCTCTCGCGTCTGTCCTTCTCCCCCTTTATTAGTCCTCTCCCTCCTTGGTTCCCCCCCCCTTTTCGTTTTTTCCTCTCCTCCCTCCTTGTTTTTCCCCCTCCTCCAGGTCCCCCCCCCCCCCCATCTGCCTTTGGCTCGGGAGTGCCATATTTGTGCCGCCATTTTCGTGCAGTGTTTGCATTTTCGGGCAGTTTTTCCAGTGAGTGTTCCATGTTGTGTCTTTTGCGAACAGAAACCAGACTGTCGCCATGTTTTTTAATTGTGTGTCTACTATGTTACTTGTCTGATTCCTGTGTATTTTATCAACATTGCCAACCCCTTTTGCTTTCTGTTTTAACTTTCCGCATTTTTACGCCATTTTACACTTTATGTCACCATTTTATCGCCTGTTTTTTCCTTGTTTCTTTCTTCCTCCTTTTTTTAAAAAAAAGTCTGTAGGCTGTAGAGCAGCGTACTAAGCTGCTGGGAATTGAAAATCAATAAAGAAAAAAAAAAAAACAAAAACGCTCAGCCGGCCAGTCTAATCTCGCGTACGTCAGTTGACACCTCGCTTCGCGCTAGACAGCTTACTTCGTTGTTCTGTGAACGAGTGGACGTGTTTGTTTCCTTGTGACTCTGTTGTTCGATCTTGTATTCGTTCTGTCCTTAGTTGGTCGCGTCCGTCCTCTCCCGTTGTGTTGTTCGCGGGCCTCTCCGCGGGTCCCGCCGTGCTTTCCGTCATTGCTACCCCGCGACCGTCCCGCTCGCAGTTACAACAGATATCACTCCACATAAGCCTTAACAATATATATATATTGGTGCAGGGAATGGCAATTGAATCTCAATGTAGACAAGTGTAATGTGCTTCGAATACATAGAAAGAAAGATCCTTTATCATTTAGCTACAGTATATCAGGTCAGCAACTGGTAGCAGTTAATTCCATAAATTATCTGGGAGTAGGTATTAGGAGTGATTTAAAATTGAATGACGATATAAAATTAATCGTCGGTAAAGCAGACGCCAGACTGAGATTCATTGGAAGAATCCTAAGGAAATGCAGTCCGTAAACAAAGGAAGTAGGTTACAGTACACTTGTTCGCCCACTGCTTGAAGACTGCTCACCGGTGTGGGATCCGTACCAGATAGGGTTGATAGAAGAGATAGAGAAGATCCAACGGAGAGCAGCACGTTTCGTTACAGGATCATTTAGTAGCCGCGAAAGCGTTACGGAGTTGATAGATAAACTCCAGCGGAAGACTCTGCAAGAGAGAAGCTCAGTAGCTCGGTACCGCCTTTTGTTGAAGTTTCGAGAACATACCTTCACCGTGGAGTCAAGCAGTATATTGCTCCCTCCTACGTATACCTCGCGAAGAGACCATGAGGATAAAATCAGAGAGATTAGAGCCCACACAGAGGCATACCGACAATCTTTCTTTCCACGTACAATACGAGACTGGAACAGAGGGGAGAACCGATAGAGATACTGAGGGTGCCCTTCGCCACACACCGTCAGATGGCTTGCAGAGTATGGTTATAGATGTAGATGTAGATGTAGAAGGGTATTAAAAGATTTATAAAGGATCCTCTTTCATTGGGCAGTTTGGAAGCAAACCATGCATAGCCAAGTCGTTTACTCTTGAATTGCAATTCCTTCTTGGAAAGTTATCTGCAGTCCCAAATTTTCCTTTGCTTTTCTTTTCATGCCTTTTATATTAATGAATACATTGTGTATTATTTCAGTTTACATGCGGTGTAAGTAACGTAAAAACTGAAAAATAGAAACATGTTTCCACACAGGGACTCGACGCCATAACCATTCCATTACGGTTTGTAGTTTTTCTGCTGCGCCAACAGCTCACATAAATGGCACAAGCCTCGCCCGATCTGCGCCAAAAATGCTATTTTTACGATTCCGTACTTGAGTCGGTAAAAACGGAACCCTTATAGGATCACTTTGTTGTCTGTCTGTCAGGCTGGTAGGTATCCTTTCTCTCAGGAATTGGTGGATGTATTAAGTTGACATTTATGTCACATACTAAGGTCTACGGTCCCTTGGCGGTGTGAAAAGGTTAAGCTTCTAAGTCAATACAATTCAAAGATATTCATACATATTACGAAAATGGACGTGCCTAAGACTGTATGTTCCAAATCTCCTAAACCACTGGACCGAGTTGAACCAAACTTGGTACATGTATCACTTAACTGCCTGGAAAGAATCACTATGGGGTAGGTACCACTTATATATCAAACGGGTGGGGGTCAAAAAGAAGTGAAGCCCATGTCACATGAATGCTCAGATTTTATTCATCCAGTATTTTAATATGAGTACTCATAGTAACTTCCAACAAATTTCACACATAATTTAAAACCGTTTCGAAACTTTTTTTGCTTAAACGCCCACAAAACGATGAAATGAAAAAAGTTTAAGGCTTACTACATTTTCGCTGTTAATGCAGTAAAACTGCCGCATCAGGCATAAGTTGTAATTTATTACTTCTTTGCTACTAACTCTATTTGCAACACCTTTCGCAGATAGTATTCACATACAGCACTGAATGTCCTTACTAACTTACACTCAACAGCCAAAGAAACTGGTACACCTGCCTAATATCGTGTAGCGCCGTCGCAAGCACGCAGACGTCCCGCAACACGACGTGGCATTGACTCGACTAATATTTGAAGTAGTGCTGCAGGGAAATGACACCCTGAATCCTGCAGGGCTGACCATAAATCAGTAAGAGTACGAGGGGGTGGAGATCTCTTCTGAACAGCACGTTGCAAGGCATCGCGGATATGCTCAATGATGCTTATGTCTAGGGAGTTTGATGGTCAGCGAAAGTGTTTAAACTCAGAAGAGTGTTCATAGAGCCACTCTGTAGTAATTATGTACGTATGAGGTGTCGCATTGTGCTGCTGGAATTGCCCAAGCCCATCGGAATGCACAATGCACATGAACGGATGCAGGTGATCAGACAGGAGGCTTACGTATGTGTCACCTGTCAGAGTCGTAGCTAGACGTAGCAGGGGTCTCATATCACACCAACTGCACACGCACCATACCATTAAAGAGCCTCCACCAGCTTGAACAGTCTCCTGCTGACATGCAGGGACCATGGATTCATGAGGTTGTCTCCATACCCGCCTACGTCCATCTGCTCGATACAATTTGAAACGAGACTCGTCTGACCAGACAACATGTTTCCAATCATCAACAGTCCAATGATGTTGACGGGCCCAGATGAGGCGTAAAGCTTTTGTCGTGCAGTCATCAAGGGTACCCGAGTGGGCCTTCGGCTCCGAAAGCCCATATCGATGATGTTTCGTTGAATGGTTCGCACACGGACACTTGTTGATGGCGCAGCATTGAAATCTGCAGCAGTTTGCGGAAGAGTTGCACTTTTGTCACTTTGAACGACTCTCTTCAGTCGTCGTTGGTTCCCTTCGTGCTAGATCTTTTTCCGGCCGCAATGACGTCGGAGATTTAATGTTTTACCTGATTCCTGATATTCACGGTACACTCGCGAAATGGTCGTACGGGGAAATCCCAATTCATCGCTACCTCGGAGATGCTGTGTCCCATCGCTCGTGCGCCGACTATAACACCGTGTTATGACTCACTTAAATACTGATAACCTGCCATTTTAGCTGCAGTAACCGACCTAACAACTGCGCCAGACACTTGTTGTGTTGCCGACTGTAGCGCCGTATTCTGCCTGTTTACATATCTGTATATGTGAATAGGCATGTCTATACCAGTTTTTTTGACGCTTCAGGGTATATCGTTGTATGTATAGTTCAGGAGATAGGACGTCACAGAAAATGAGATGCTTCTGTCTCTATTCGCAACACATTTCACGGAAGTATTCACATATGCCGCTGAATGAACCTACAAAACTATACCATTGTAGAATACATCGTTCAGGAGATGTAAACATTGAGCTGCATAAAAAAGGAAACTGCAGGGCGAAATCTGTTAGAGATACAGGTGAAATATGTGAACAAATATGTGTGGAATATATTAAATACATATGACGTGTGTATGCAGGCAAGGCTACAGATAACAAAACTCATCTTAAATCCCTGGGTCGATTTCAACCAAACTTGGTACATATATTATTTACTGTCTGGAAAGAAGTACTGTGGGGGTAAGAACCAGCATTTTCCTGCTGGGGTGAGGGTGATAATGTGGAGTGAGAAAGGTTGGGGGGGGGGGGAGGGGAGGAAGAGGAAGAGAAAGACAGACAAGGATCTGGAAGGTGGAGATGAACAGAAATATGTGGTAGGAGGAGATGGACAGACAGGGAGTAGGGGGAAATAGAAAGAGAAAGGGAAGACGAGGAGATGGACAGAGAGATGAGGGAGGGGGGAGAAGAGGATGGCCAGAGGAAGGAAAGAGGAAATGCCCAGTGAGAAGATGAAGGTGGACTGAGAGAAGGGGCAGGAGGAAGTGGACAGAGAGGAGGTGACAGAGGGGGGTGAGGAGGGCATAGAGGAAGTAGGAAGAGATTGAGGGAGACGAGCAGATGCATAGAGGGTAAAGGGGCAGACGGTCAGAGAGAGTGAAGAGGAGCAGATAGATGGGGAGAGGGGGGAAGTAGCTGATGGGTAGAGAGAGAGGGGAGGAAGGGAATGGACAAGGCTGCACAGTGGAGGAGGTGGACAGAGAGAGGGGGAAAAGGAGATGGACAGAGAGAGTGAGAAGGAGGAGATGGACTAATATAATTGGAATAAATACATAGCCAGCCAACACCGGGTACTGAGAAAATATGACATATATTCTGATTTTCATAAACTCCTCATTAAAATCTATAGTTGCACTATCGCACACATGTCGCGCCAAGTGGTCTAGAGGTTTAAAATTTCGGTCTTTTTAACCTAGCCTTCCCCTCTCACTGATGCGAGGAGTCGCCAGGAACAGCAAATAGCTCGGATTTCACGTTAAATTGTATGTCCCCTTTGCCCTGTTGGATAACTGGGATAGATTAGGGACACGCAAGTCGGCGTAGTGGCGTCCAATAGAAAGAATTGTACCAGGCCATTGAGCCGAGCGAAATTATTATTGTTGTCTGTATACATAATTAAGTTTGTACGGAACCCTCAGAGTGCGAGAATTACTCACACTTGTACAGTATGGTTTTCTTTCTTTCTTTTTTTTTTCAAATGTTTAGTCGTCTGATGCTACCACTCCCGTCGCTTTCACTTTTGGCCAAGCCCAGCAATACTATAAATTCGGTTGAAATTGGTGAAGACAAGTAGATGTGGTCCTCCTGTTAGCCTAACAAAATATCACATTTATCTGCGGCTCATAAGGAAGTAATATTATAATATAAGTGAGCCACATTTCGATCAAGAGGGGAGACACCAAACTGACTCAAAAGACTTATGCATCCTGGATCCTACTGCAGATGGGGAAAAGATCTTATCTGTCCTCTTGTTACTGCCACAGGTACAACAGATCGACGCTGTAGTACCAATAATGGGCCCATTGTTTGTTTGCTATAGCATCCTGCATCCTAATTATATATATATATATATATATATATATATATATATATTGTGTGTGTGTGTGTGTGTGTGTGTGTGTGTGTGTGTGTGTGTGTGTGTCTGTTCTTTTTCGATCATGTCCAGAAGAACAGACACAATATATATACACTGTGTGATCAAAAGTATCCGGACACCCCCATTATTAGGTGCATTGTACTGCCACCTACTGCCAGGTACTCTATATCAGCGACCTCAGTAGTCATTAGACATCGTGAGAGAGCAGAATGGACACTCCGCGGAACTCACGGACTTCGAACGTGGTCAGGTGACTTGGTGTCACTTGTGTCATACGTCTGTACGCGAGATTTCCATACTCCTAAACATCCCTAAGTCCCCTGTTTCCGATGTGATAGTGAAGTGTAAATGTGAAGGGATACATCACCAAAGCGTACAGGCTGCCCTCATCTGTTGACTGACAAAGACTGCTGACAGTTGAAGAGGATCGTAATGTGTAATAGGCAGACATCTATCCAGACCATTGCATGGGAATTCCAAACTACATCAGCATCCACTGCAAGTACTATGACAGTTAGGTGGTAGGTGAGAAAAAGAACGGTTGCACTTAAGCCACACATCACGCCAGTAAATTCCAAACGACGCCTTGCTTGATGTAAGGAGCGTAAACATTGGACGATTGAACAGTGGAAAAACGTTGTCTGGAGTGAAGAATCACGGTACACAATGTGGCGATCCGATGTCAGGGTGTGGGTATGGCGAATGCCCGGTGAACGTCATCTGCCAGCGTGTGTAGTGCCAACAGTAAAATCCGGAGGCGGTGGTGTTACGGTATGGTCGTGTTTTTCATGGTGGGGGCTTGCACCCCTTGTTGTTTTGCGTGGCACTATCACAGCAGAGGCCTACATTGATGTTTGAAGCACCTTCTTGCTTCCCACTATTGAAGAGCAATTTGGGGATGGCGATTGCATATTTCGACACCACCGAGCACCTGTTTATAATGCACGGCCTGTGGCGGCGTGGTTACACGACAATAACATCCCTGTAATGGACTGGCCTGCACAGAGTCCAGACCTGAATCCTATAGAACACCTTTGAGATGTTTTGGAACACCGACTTAGCACCAGGCCTCACCGAGCGTCATCGGTACCTCTCCTCAGTGCAGCACTCCGTGAGGAATGGGCTGCCATTCCCCAAGAAACCTTCCAGCACCTGGATGACCGTATGCCTGAGAGGGTGGAAGCTGTCATCAAGGCTAAGGGTGGGCCAACACCATATCGAATTCCAGCATTACCGATGGAGAGCGCCACGAACTTGTAAGTCATTTTCAGCCAGGTATCTGGATACTTTTGATTACATAGTGTATAATTAGTGCTAGATGGCTAATGGTCTCTTCAATGCAAATGCACAACAGGCTCGAACGCTTACGGAAATCGGCAAAACGCTGCGATTAATGAGGATAATGGGAAAGGGGCAGTACATTTGTAGTGTGTGGATAAGTTGAGAATTTGGTCTTGATGGGTGACATACTAGGGTAGTCCGTTCAGTTGCAATGACTACTGTGTGTGGATAGTTCAGCGGTGAGAGCGTCTGCCTAGTAGGCAGGAGATGTGGGTTCGAATCCCAGCCCAGCCAAATTTTCAGCTTTCCCTGTTGATTTCAATCAATGCCAACTCGCAGCCAAGGTCTGGAATTCCTTTGTGTATTAGTGAGACTTTGCTCCACCTTTGGAATGAGATTTAAGCAATTGGTTTGTTTCTAAAATAAACGGCAAATGGTTAAAAATAACCTAGAGGCTCAAAGCTACAAGTCGTTAACGAGCAAGAATTTATTCGATATTTGGAACAAGAAATAATTTTTTGCTCCATTGCCAGCATAACCTTGCTAGGGTTTGTACGCCAGGGTGACGGAATGTTAACAATAACGCCTCATTCCTGGAAATATTCCATTTATAAGATATGTTTTATGTGTAAGACTGATGGCTGCTTCCTACGCAAAGTGGCCAGGGAATTACGGTAGCCTACATCATGACTTGAAGGGAAGCATATCTGTAGAGAAATAAACGGCGAACATAAACAGTTGTTTATTAATTAATATAACTTGAACAATCACCTGAGTATGACCTTGCCTCTGACATAGTTTAACGTTCCAAGTTCTGCAGCAGGCGTGGTAGACTCAATGTCCCAGTGAACAAGCATTGCGGAGACGGCGGCACACTCCGCTGGCGTAGCTGGTGTGCCAGGATGTGATATCACTCGTAGCAGATTGTGGCGTTGCCCAGAGTGTAACTGTACCGAAGACTGGAGAGAAGTGGCAGGTAGATGGCAGGTTCTGGCGATGGCAAGTGATCCCACAGGGGCAGCAGTAGGGCAGTAGTATAAGGTGTATTCAAAAAGAAATGAGCCATCCGCATACTCCCCCTCCCTGATAATGACCTTGTCCCGTCCATCTACCTCTCCTACCAGCTCTGACTCTCCCCTCCCATTCCCCCTCTTTTTCTCCCAGGGCTCCCTCTCTCCCTCCTCACCTTTCTTTTTCCCCTCCTCTCTCCCACGTCTCCCACTCCACCCCTCTCCCCAGGCTTCCAACTCCCCAATCTCTCCTCCCCCACCCCACTCGCCCTTCTTTCTCCCACCCTCATACCTCTCCCTTTGACCTAAAGGCCCCTTTGACCCCCCGCCCCCTTCGTCAGTGTGAGTGCTTCGCCGATGATCGTCGCCAGTGTTTTCCTTGCGTCAGTGTCTCTCCATTTGTATAGAGTGTCTTCGTCCGTGTTTTCTACTACGTTCGTGTCTCCACCTGGATGTCTTCATCTGTTTTCAACTGGTGTCACCCTTCATTACAGTGTCTTCCGCCGAACGACCTCTGATTTTCTTGTGCAGTGTTCATCTTGTGTTTACCATGTTTCTTTATGTTTTCTGTGTCTTCCGTGTATTTATGTTGTGTCTTTTGTCCGAAGAGCGGCGTATGTAGGCTGCTGCTGGCCCGCCTCAGCTGAGTCATGAGATCACAATAAAGGAAAAAGAAAACGAGCCAGAGGCTGTAAAATATAAACCGCTGAAGAAATCGTAATGCTATTTTGCCTCCTTACAAAGGTGTTGTCCTTGCAAGAGAACCGAGGCCCCAAACTCGCCGCTAGAGGGACATGAGTGCTAAACCATGTGACGATGGAGTGATCACCTGCACGCATCAACCGTCCACTGCACTTAGTATTGCTGAAAACAGTGTACCTCAACTGGAAGGAGAGTGAGGACCACCAGAGGTTGTCAAAGGTGTCTGCAATGTTCACCGTGACTCGGGTACCGCGTGGAGTGGCCGCGTTGTTAGAGGCACCATGTCACGGACTGTGCGGCCCCTCCCGCTGGAGGTTCGAGTCCTCCCTCGGGCACGGGTTTGTGTGTTGTTCTTAGAATAAGTTAGTTTAAGTAGTGTGTAAGTCTAGGGACCGATGACCTAAGCAGTTTGGTCCCTTATGAATTCCCCATCATTTGAACATTTTTTGAAACCGCAGAAGATTTAAGTTTGATTGGCTGTCTGGAGATTTGAACCACCACTTTCCCGAATGCGAACCCAGGGTCTTGCCATTCCGCCACACACTCAGATCACGGGATATACAGTTGAAACGTCCCCTTAGAACAATTTATACTGACTGAAACGTCCACTTAGAACAATTGTACAAGACTGTGCTTAACCTGGCACACAATAATTTTAGCGCAACGCAATCTGACTATCAATAATCCCTGCAAAAGAATGGCCCTGAGTAACATTAAACTATACCTTTTACAAATCACTTACCTCACAAAAATCTTCGCTACTCAAGCTACTGCAAAACAGCGAGCGCCACTACTGCCAGCTAAATAAAAGATTCAAACCACTGAAGGTACTAACTACTGATAGGGATAGTTAGCAAATGAAAGATATTAATAGAGAACAAACAATGTATTTACCTTAATATTCATAATTGACATTCAGTCTTACAGATTATCAAAAATCCGCCATCTCTCTCCCCACATCCACCACTGCTGGCGGCTCACCTCCAACTGACCAACGCTATCTGCTGTTCACATCCAGCTATAGCAGTTCATGACAACAATGGCAGGCAACAATGCAAACTAGCCACATACTGCACACAGCACAGCCAGTGATTTTCATACAGAGAGCGCTACATAACGTTGCCAATAAGAAAACATAAACAGCAAACTTACATAAAGAAAACATAAACAGCCTACTTACATAGCCCCCATGCTCCCCACAAAAAATTTTACAAATGTTTTTGGCCAGTGGCCAATAATGATTTGATAAAATTTTTCATAATTACACTAACAAAGATATCCAATGCACACACTTATTGATACAATGTTGGTCAACAGCTAAAATTTTCTCACAGTCCATAAAGACAGTCCTGATCGTTCATCATAATAGTAATTACAGTTTTTTTCACAAAGTCTCATTAGTAAAAGAAATTGCACACAGAAGTAGTGGATTTCCATGCAGTCTTGAAGAAGTAGTGTTGTCCTTCCAACGGAAAGACAGTGCTGACTCTTGACATGCTGACAGGTAATGGGCCACAACAGAGCAAACCCCCAGCAGAGTCAGTCGACGTTTCGAAGAATATTGGTAGGTAGGTCATCACAGAGTAGACCCACTGTAGTCCTGGTAGAGAGTATTGGTGGGCCACCAGAGATGCAGACCCACTGTAGTTCTTGTAGAGACGGCCAGCAGCCATCTGTTGCGACTGTGCAGGTGCACAATCACCATTGAAGAGTCTTGCGGATAATAGAGCAAGTCCATAACCACCACTTGTGCACTCACAAAGTTTTTGGAATTGTCCTTAGAACCAGCAATGCTGTTATCCAGTCCCTTGCTGAATTAGTAACACACGTGCAAACACTATCAGTCCCTACTTCTCACATATTGTCCATATACTATGACCAACAGAAATGTGTGCAGTGAAATGAATGCTTTCAAGTTACTTAATTTGATTAACTGGCGTCAATTACAATTATATAACATAAGAATACAATTACAAAGATACAAAATACAACATTAAAGACATAACAATACAGATAATATTTGTAGTAATAGGGGCTTTACAAAAGAATAGAAATAAACATATACATCAGTGTTACAGGAATGATGACATGAGTACATACATAAAAGATCAGAATAACTTTTGAAACGTCAACTTCACACATGAGCATGAAAACAACACAGAATAAATAATGTCTAAGCATCTTTACAAAGAAAATAACAGAATATTAGAAAAATTCTACAACATAGCTCTCATCAGCTAAACACATAAAGACAGGAAAAAAACACAAATACACAAGGGTACACAAACACATAGTGGGATAACACCAAAAGGAAAGGACACCACACAATTACATATTTGGAAAAGGCAGCAAAGAGGAAAGGACAGGGTTTGGTTTACTGCAGTATTTTGCTTGGAGATCTCCCTTCATTCCATAGATCGTTCGTCTTATTTCAACCTTTGCTTCCACCAAAAAAATCCTATCCAAGCATGCTTTCTGTATTTATGTGTTCACATATTTCTTACCTCATTATTTATTTCCAAGATAATCCTACCTATACCTCCTTCCTGTATTCTATTCATATTTCTTTCAAAATAATTATTTCTGATTGTACAATACTCATTGGGGCCCAAATCTTTCTTCGCAATGCATTCTTTACCTATTCTCCATAGTCAGTTTCTTATATAGTCTACCCCCTCTTAAGCTAACTTAAATCTACTGAGCTCAGATATATATACCAAGGGATGAGGCAATGCAGCAAAAAAAAAAATAATTAACACAAACATCAATGACAAAATATAGAAATGGCAAAGCAAGCAGCATAAATTAGCAAAGCAAGTGCAATATTACAACTAATATAAGGCAATGCAGGAAACAAGAAAAACTAGCGTAGAAGAGTAACACAAAGTCAAATTCAGTAACACTATGCCTGACAAACAGCAGCAACTTATACCTAAACATGACATAGCTCAAGCAGAAAAAATATTACAGGAAACAACAATGCAGACAAGGGAAATGCATATTCACATCTTAATGTCTATGTAATTAAAGTGGTGCACCATAACAACTGATTGTAAAAAAAATATTACCATGTACCTGAAAAGAAAATTAAGTGTTACTGTTACTAGTTACTTCTTATTGTTCTTTCCTTTCCAAGTGCTCCTTTTTTAAAGAATGTGGATTACAAAATTATCATTTAATAGATCTGTTGACAGAAAGAGTTCACATTAGCAAATGCATCTCATTTTATAAAAGCAATGCTGCAACACAGCTGGAAACCAGATATCAAATGAAATAAGCAATTACGCAAACCAAAGCATAAAAATGTCATTCAGTAGTCATGTGACATTTCATGTCATAAGTTAATGGCTCTCAACTCTCGTAGAAAGACACTTGTAATAATCAGGTGTGCAGATGTAAAAATATTTCTTGTCATTTTGTTAGGCATTTCAGTAAATATCATAAATTTTTAAGTAACGAGGGTGTCACATTAGCGATGAAAGGCACATCCTAATGGCTTATTCTCCAGGTGTTTGACACAGCTGTGTGCCCACAACGCATTACAAAAATCATATGTTTTCAAGTAACGAGCGTGTCGCATTAGCGATGCCCTCTACAAAGGTATGTCAACAGCGAGTTTAATGGCCTCCCTTTGTCCTTTTCTTCCACCTGTGCCTCTGGCACACCCTAATGGCTTTCTTTTCTACCTGAGCGTCTGAAAAGGCTTGTTCTCCAGGTGTCTGACACACCTGGGTGCCCACGTTGCATTATGTGCAGGTGGTCACTTAACTTTCTTCCGGAAATATTTACGACAGCAGTTTTCGCTACAGTGACAGTCTCATATACAAAATTTCACAGGTCAAGAATTAGCGTTGCAAATCTGTAGGAACAAAATGCTATTGATATGACAGTGTCCAAAATATTTTCGCTTGCATTGTGATACTTTCACGCATTTACACACACATTTCATAACTCTCAAAGTACGATTCTTGGTTTCCAACATCCTTTTTCACAAGTCAAGAGTCCCTAACTTCTATTCATTATTCATATACATATAAACACGTAAACACATTCCTCATATATGGTAGCATCATCTTATTGACATAAACATACCTCAACAGCATAATACACATCGTCGTCGTAAAAATAACATCATAACACCTCAGTCAAATGTCAAAAACGTCGTAGCTTCCTCCAATGATTTCAAAACCTTAAAGAAAATTCTCTGCTCATGTCAAAAGTGTCATCTGCCTCAAACGTACTTTAAAATCATACTCCCTTACCAAATACATCATTCAAAGTTCTCATAGGATCACAATGGTTTCAAAAAAATTATGAACAGTTCACAAAGTGCAGACAAAGTACAATTTCTTAAGGGTGAAGTAATCCAACTCTGTAATTGCGTAAACATGTGTCACTGACATAGTAAAAAAGATTTGTCTCTCTCAGTTAAATGATCAGATAGCTGTGTAATTTATGTGTTAGAGAAATATGGTACCGATGTGTAAAGTTGTATAAGCAAATACCATATTAGCTAGGGCTCCTTGTGCTTGCCAAACACATGATACACAAAGTAGGCGTGTACCCCCCTGAGGATTATTGTAATTATACCCTCAGGTGTTACAGATTTCAGCAATGGAATGAAATGTATTGCGAAAAACTTTCTTTGTAATTCAAAAATCTTTAAAAATAAATGTTTTAAGTACAAAATTAATCACTCAAATACGTGTCCTGTAGCGCTAAATGTGCGTCTTGCTGTAAGATAATCTCTGGGAAGTGTCGTAGTTATTGTCCTCCGAAAGCTAAGTTCTGCAGAAGTCAATGTACTTACCTCATGATAAACAAAGTGAAATGCTTTGCGTATAGATAACTTAGTTATTACGCTTATTGCCGCGATGAAGGAATTATTGTGCTGTAAAGTATTGTTGTGCTACGGAAAAGGCTGTCTCATTGTAGCTATACCACAAAAGTTACTACTAAAACATGTCTCACTTTATAGAAGAATTCAGAAAAAACTGTGCAGATATAAAACAGATACACCGCAAAAGCAACATTGTAAATTGTCACGCATTAGCAGCGTCGTGATAAAATCGTGTAGCTGTCACATAAACTAACCACTGTGTCATCTGGCATTTCACAGAAAGCACCTCAAATCCAGAATCCACTCGTAAGCAAACCAAAATGTTGCATGAAAATTTCATTAGCAGTGCTGGTATATGTTCTAAGTATGTAAGCCGTATATTCGTTATGTAATCGTGCAACTAACAAGGAAGAATGTATAAATAACAACACTGTGTCGTCTGTTCGCAATAACAATGCATTCGCAATTACTTGTCTAAGTTACCTATGTTCTTGACTGGATGGTTAGTTAACTTTAAAAACATAGTTGCATGTTAACAGTTTCTCAGTGGGACAAATTGTACAAGTAGCGTGAAGTGAAAATTGCAAAGACTAAGTTAAAAAGCAGATTATCTGTCAATAAATGGTTTTACATGAGAAATGTGGTGTAAACCTTTACTCTTCCTAGTACGCAGAGTTTCAACTTCAACGCTATTATCATGTGGTATACGTCGGATTCTGTAAGGTCCATTGTAAACTAGAAAGAATTTGTGACTCAAGTGTTTCTTCTTATGTGACAATGAATGAGCTTTAATGAGAACTTTCTGACCAATATATAATTTCTTTGCATTTGCTTTACCGTGTAGTTTTCTCCTTTTGTCTGCTGCAGATTTTATATTTTTAAGAGCCAAATCAATTATGTCTTTGTGTCGAAGTTTACGTGTATTCGGGAAAGGTACAAGCTCTCTGATTCTGTTCGGAGGTTCTTCATTCTTCAGTACAAGAGTAGGTGGTAAAGCAGTGGAATCATGAGGCATTTCATTCAGCACATTTTGAAATAAGTGTAAATATCTGTCCCAATGCTGATGCTTTCTGTGACAATAAAGTCTGCAAAGCTTATTGATTTCTTTCATAATCCGTTCAGACGGGTTACAATGTGGTGAATACAATGAAATAAAAACAGGTTTGATTCTATGATTCCGAAGCATGCGTGACCAAACAGCAGATCTGAATTGCGGTCCGTTATCTGAAATGACTTTACTAACGTGTCCAACTTCACGTAAAAAATTTTTAACAAAGGCGTTGGATACAGACCGTCCAGTGGCTTTACGTAACGGAGTGAAAGAAACAAATTTTGAAGTAAGTTCAACAGCGACTAGAACGTACGAAAATCCATTCGATGTTCTGACAAGGGGTCCCAAGAGATCAACAGCAGCAAATTCTTTTAATTTAGAAGGAATAATAGGAAATAACGGAGCACGATGTGAGATAGTAGATGGTTTCGCCTTTTGACAAAGTTTACAAATAGACAAGACTCTTCGAATTCGCTTTTCCATATTGTTAAAATAACAAGTCGTTCGAAGAATATGATAACATTTTCGTGGACCAAAATGTGCGTAGCTGAAATGAATGTACCAAATGAGCTTATTAACAAAATCGTCTGGAATGCAAAGTACCCATAACTTGTCATCAACAGTGCAGCGTTTGAAGAGTATGTTGTTTCTAACCAGGTAATAATGCCGAATCTGTGTGTGTGTCTTTTCATGCCATTTACTTTTGATATCTTTCCAAATCGGATCTTTATCTTGTTCATGAGCAATGTCCTTTAAAGATGTGGTGATGAAGTTTTCAAAGGCGACTTTCTGAATGTAAAGAATACTGAAATTTTTCTCGAGGTTGCCTTCTGTGTTACTTTTCTCAAGCCCAGCCGGTGCGCGTGACAGCGCGTCCGCAACAATGTTCTCCTTGCCGGGAATGTAGACTATTGTGAAGCGGAATTCTTGCAGAAACAATGCCCAACGTTTTAACCTATCATGATTTAATTTTGAAGACATAAGAAATTGTAATGCACGGTGATCACTGTATACTTTTACGTGCTTACCAGAAAGAAAGAAACGGAATTTGTTAAATGCCCAAACGATAGCTAAAGCTTCTAATTCAGTAACGGAATAATTTTTTTCAGATTTTGTTAGCACTCGGCTAGCAAAAGCAATGGTTTTCTGAACAGTAATGTCATCTTCTATGGCTTCTTGAAATAAATGGGCACCAAGACCAACTTTGGAAGAATCAGTGCTAAGGCAGAAATCTTGTGACAGATCTGGATGAGCTAGTATTGGCGCGTGAAGTAACGCTTCTTTCAAAGAATTGAATTCCAACTGTGCTTGTTCGTCCCAGTTCCAAATAGTATTTTTTCCAGTGAGAGAACAAAGTTTAGGTGTAACTAGAATTTGCATATTCAGAAAACGACGGTAAAAATTTACGAGACCTAGAAAACTGCGGACTTGTTTTTTTGTGGATGGAACTGGAATGGCTCTAATTGCTTCTAACTTTTCAGGATCCGGCTGAATGCCTTCAGAAGAAATAATATGTCCCAAAAACTTCACCTTTGACCTACCGAATTCAGACTTTTCCAAGTTAACTGTAATTCCAGATTCTGCAAAAATACGTAACAAACTGTTGAGGATGCGGTTATGTTGTTCCCATGAAGCTTCTGCTATTAGAATATCGTCCACATATAAGGTGATGTGACGTTTTAAGAACTCAGGTAATATGGAATTTAACCCACGAATGAATGCTGCTGAAGAAATGTTCAAACCAAAAGGAAGTTTCCGAAACTGATAACAAACGCCGAAACAAAGGAAAGCTGTGTATTTTCTGCATTCTGGATGAAGTTCGATCTGATAAAAGCTGGATCTGAGATCAATGGAAGACAACACTTTTACACCATTAAAATTTTGAAGAAGTTCTTCCATCGTCTGCGGCCTGTCTGTTTCAGGAATAATGATAGTATTGATTTGTCTCGAATCTAAGACAAGTCTGATCGATCCATTTTTCTTCTCAACAACATGTAACGGATTGTTGTATGAGCTTACTGCAGGCTCAATAATGCCCTCGTCAAGCATAGATTGTATTTCTGTTCTAACACGGTCCCTATAATGTGCTGGAATTACGTATGGTCTTACACAAAATTTAGTATGCTCACGAACACGAAATTGGTATTGAAACCCCTTGATTGTTCCTGTTTTGTGAGTAAAAACTGTGGAATGTGCTTGTAAAATCTCAAAAAGGTCCTGCCTATCAGTGTCATTACAATTCTCAATTGTCTGAATTTTATTCTGAATTAACTCATTAATTTCAAATATGCCGTCGATGTCAACCCTGTCAGTACTTGCAGAGTGATTGTTGGTGTCTACTTCCGTAGAAAATTCCGAACTGTTGTCTAACAGAACGTAAAGCCGATTAATTTCCTCATCATGGTTTGAGAGCCAGTCTTCAAATTTCAAAGCTATTGACTTACCTTCTTTCTCTAAACTTATTTCAGCATCGTGAAAGCTTAAGATTGCTTTATATTCATTCAAAAAGTCTACTCCCAGTATAATTTCCGTCGACAATAATGGAACAATAAGGAAGTTCATAGAGAAGCTGTGGCTTTGACAAAAGAATTCTAAATTGGTTTGTTGGCGTACATCTACACTTTTTCCAAAGATTGCACCTTGTAATTTAATCTTACGTAACGGAAGTGTGGGGCAATCGTTCGCTTTGTTGCATTTGCTAAAAGCTGTTTCGCTAATTACTGAAATGGGACTGCCAGAGTCAAGTACTGCCGTAAATTTTACGTCATTTACAGTAATATGAATCACAGGATATGCAATGTTGTTATGTTTTACGTCGTGTTCCTGGAGTAAGATGTCTCTAATGTCTTCCATTTTTACGTAATTACTAGCTACGGCAGCTGCGTCATCAGTTTCATAAGTACGTCTTGTGGCTGCCAGTGGTGGGAGTCATCGCCTATTGTCTCTTTGTTGGCGCGCGTCGTTATTGGGATTTGGAGACCTAACTTCTACAAATTCGCCTTGCCCAGAGGGCCCAGCTCTGTTTAAAACTCGCCAGTTCTGATGCAGTTCAGGTCTGTCGTTACGATCATATCGCCTGTCGTCATGTCGGTAGTTTACATAGTTTCTTTCTTGTCTGTTACGTGGTGGAGAATTTCTCCTTGAATCGTAACTACGCGCTGGACCGTTGCGTCTAAAGTTATTCTGTCTCCCTTGATAATAGTTATTTTGGTTCCCATATTGTCTGTTTCTCTGATTGTCTCTGTGATAGTCATTACTGCGGAGAGGTGATCTTTCCCTGTAACTATTACTCTGCCAGTGGTTGTCATATGGGTGGTGTCTGTTTTGGTCACGATTTACGTTGTAAGAACAGGTTTGTCGTGGCCATTTATTGTTTCTGTCGTCACGGAATTGTGACGGATGTGACCTGTAATGATTGTTTTCCTGTTTTCGCATCCCGCGACTGTCTGTGTCAATTTCCAGTTCTTGTAACAGTCCCTGAAAAGCTTCAATGTCGTCTTTGCAACGTCCTGCTAAAATAATATGTCTCAAATGTTCGGGCAGTTTGATTAAGCAAATGCGGATGAGTTCTGAGGGGCTGTATGGGTTTGACAGGTATTGATTCTTGTGCAACATGTCTTCAAAATATTTGACAAGACTGGAAAATTCAGATTGTTCAAAGTGTTTCATCATCATGATGCTATGTTTTACGCGGTCTTGTGTGGCTTGAGACCAATATGCTGAGAGGAAGGCATGGTAAAACTCTCCTTCACTGTGGCAATCGTGAATGACCGATCGCATTCTTACAGCTGGTTCATTCTCCAAGTAGCCACACATAAATTCTAATCTGTGCTCCAATGACCAGTTGGGAGGGAAACAATGAGAGAATTGATGGAGCCATGCTTGTGGATGAATGTCGTTGCCAGAATTCTTAAATGTTTTGAATTTACGTGTAGTAATGAACAGCTTATAGTCAAAATCATCGTGTCGGCGAGTAGCATGTCGGTCATTGCTACGTCGTGTCGGCGGTTCCATCTCAAAATTCGGTGTACCTTGCCAATTTCTTTCATAATTACCGAAATGCCCTGTGTTATTATTTTGTGGCTGTTCCGTATTTCTATGTCCCTCTTCCCTTATTGGGGCGCGAGTGTCCTCTGAAATACGTAATTCTTGTATTACCTGTGTCAGCTGATCTTGTACTTCCCGCATTTCTCTTTTGTATTGCGTATTAATTTGATTCTGATTTTGTTTGAATTTTCTTATTTGTTCATACTCTTCTGTGTCAGTGAAGGCTACGGGTCTTGTGTCATTCAGATCATCATCTACCTTTGTAGATAAATTAGTGACCTGATCCGAAAGTTCGGCTACTTTCTCTGATAATGAACTAATTTCCTCCATGTGTCTTTCTACTGTGTCCTTTAAGTTTTCCTGAGTTTTTGCAAGTTGCGTTACCGAATCGGTAGATGCAACTGAGTCAATTTTAGCCCACAAGGTCTCATGATTTTCATGAACAATGGTTTGCAGCTCTTTTATGGCTGCTTCGTGATTCTGTAATGCATTTTCATGCAGCGAAAAAATAGGTTGGAAATGCTCACAAATTTGTGTTTTTACGTCATTACAGACTTTTTGACATTTCGATTCGATTTTATGTAACTCAGTAGTTAAATCTTCACGTGTTTGTTCAAGCGTTTGTTCCAATGAGTCTAACTTTTGAAGCTTTTGCTGTGTTTGTCTCTGATTTTGTTCCACTGTGTCTAACTTTTGCAGATTTTGTCCCATTGTATCTAACTGTTGCTGTGTTTGTTTCTGATTTTGTTCCATTTTTTGCATTAATTGCAATAATAATGTATTAGTGTCTGGAATCTGTTTCTCTATGCTCTTTGGCAGTGCGTTTTCACCGGCAGCATTCACATTTTGACAAGCAGAAAATGTGTCTTGACTCATTTGAGAAACCGGTGAGGACGCAAAACCTGAATCTACAGTATTTGCAAAATTGTGTCCTATCATTTCGGATTCCTGAGGCGAGCTGTTGCCGACCGATCGATCGATAATGCTTCCCTGTTCACTACCTGTTTGACTGTCTACGCCATTGTTTGACGCCCGCTCCATTTCCCTATGCACAGTTACCAAATTACTACTTTGAACATTAGTTAACTCATTACATGGTGGGGCCAACACACTGCTTTCGTCTTCACTGTCATTTCTCAGTTTACTTTGGAGCCGAGTGTTACGTTTTTCACACGCCATTATTGAGACAATATTTCACACGATAACACACAAAAACACAATTTGAAGAGCAAAAATAAGAGAACACATTAACATAGCACTGAAAATAATATCTAGTTAATTGCAGCAGCGAAATACTTGGCGCAAAGCTACATGCATGCCACAACTGTTTTACTGTACAACAATGAAAGACTGCAACTACAAAGGAGATTCTCTCTACAATTACGCGCTAGCTATAAACAAAAGCTACACTAAATACACAAACTACAAGAAAAAAATCAGAAGATTCCAGTGAGGTATCCTAGGCTAAGGGTCGACATATGAAACGTCCCCTTAGAACAATTTATACTGACTGAAACGTCCACTTAGAACAATTGTACAAGACTGTGCTTAACCTGGCACACAATAATTTTAGCGCAACGCAATCTGACTATCAATAATCCCTGCAAAAGAATGGCCCTGAGTAACATTAAACTATACCTTTTACAAATCACTTACCTCACAAAAATCTTCGCTACTCAAGCTACTGCAAAACAGCGAGCGCCACTACTGCCAGCTAAATAAAAGATTCAAACCACTGAAGGTACTAACTACTGATAGGGATAGTTAGCAAATGAAAGATATTAATAGAGAACAAACAATGTATTTACCTTAATATTCATAATTGACATTCAGTCTTACAGATTATCAAAAATCCGCCATCTCTCTCCCCACATCCACCACTGCTGGCGGCTCACCTCCAACTGACCAACGCTATCTGCTGTTCACATCCAGCTATAGCAGTTCATGACAACAATGGCAGGCAACAATGCAAACTAGCCACATACTGCACACAGCACAGCCAGTGATTTTCATACAGAGAGCGCTACATAACGTTGCCAATAAGAAAACATAAACAGCAAACTTACATAAAGAAAACATAAACAGCCTACTTACACAGTTTGTGATCAAGTTTTGCTATTGTTCTAGGGTTATTGTGTACATTCGTTGTCTTTATTTTGTTAAGTATTAGTATGAATTTATTTTTGTCTATGTATCATAGCTTTTGGTTCGATGAGTAAGGGGAGGGGTGCTGAATACAGTTCAAAATCAACCTTTGGATTCTGGAATATTGTTCTCCAAACAGCCAGAATGGAACAGACTAAGGCACAGGCGTGGGAAGTACAATTGTTCTTAGGAAAAACGGAAGTGACAGAGTACCAAACGGAAGAAATAGCATCACAACCTCTCTTCCTGAGAGTAGGAACGCACTGGGTTTACTCAGTTTTCTCGCCAGATATAGTAATCATGATTTGTTGCGACAACTGAAAACTAAAGGGCACGAGGAAAATAGTGTTGCAGAACAGTGGTATATTGATAAACGGTACAACTTGTGATATAGCAGGAGCACATTTTTGCCTTCCAGTTACAATCACCCGTACGACTACAATCAAGTTACCACACCGTGTGTTGTATTGACCCGAAAAAACCGTTAGAAGTTTTAACAGCGCAAAATCTAACTTTCCTACCCCGACGTTTTACACTCATTGGAAGAACTTACAGCATCGCAGAGAGGACGAATTCCGTGGAACAAATGTTCCAGCATATCCAGCAAAACCGAGATAAACAACATTATAACATCACGACTCTAAGTTCAAATGGTTCAAATGACTCTGAGCACTATGGGACTTAACATTTGAGCTCATTAGTCCCCTAGAACTTAGGACTACTTAAACCTAACTAACCTAAGGACATCACACACGTCCATGCCCGAGGCAGGATTCGAACCTGCGACCGTAGCAGTCGCGCGGTTCCGGACTGAAGCGCCTAGAACCGTTCGGCCACCACGGCCGGCCGACTCTAAGTATTACGACTACAAGTATTGCTGTGATTCTAATAGCAGTTGGTTTACTCTACTTTTGCATTAAACGTAAAGCTGTCCATCCCCAGGAGTTACCGGTACAGCAGATACCTTGGGGTGATCAGAAAGTGTAACGTAATGAATTTGTGAATTTGTATTAGCATATAATGAGTAAACAGAGAGAGCGTATGATTAAACCAGATGAGTTCCATGAACTAAACATAGAAAGTAATGTCACAGGATTAAGAAACAAAACAAGAAACTTGTATTTCAGCTCTCTTGAGCATCCAAATAATAACACCGGTATAGTATATTATAGTCAATGTAAAATATGTGTAATGAGATGTAAACCAATAAGCTAAGCCGGTGCTGCAAATAGCAAAGCACATAACTGGAATTTTGCCACACAACACTCGAGTAGAGAGCGCGGAATTCTCTTCTACTGCAAGCTCCTTAGTTTCCATATTTTTGAAGGAGGTAGGATGGACCAAAACAAAAAAAGTCCATTAAATATGGGCACTTGTTTAGTATAAGAGACGTGTTTCGCAGTAGCGAAGATGAACAAGTGCCCCTAGCTCTTAAGGTACGCGCTTTAGAGCCCATGTTTACTGAACATTTCTTTCTTGGTTTGGTCCATACAACTATTTCTGAAAATTACCTTCCCTATAATCTCAGCAACAACAGTATCAGTACATATATTCCACTTTCAGAGGTATCAGGACGATTTTCGCTTCTAACTTAAACTCGGACGTTTCTGGACCAGGGTCGCCTTACCTCAAATTGATACACTTATCCTTCTCGATCAATCCTGAGAGTCTGTAGCATCATCACGGAATCACCCTGTATATTGACAACGTTACAGGGCCTATTACGCTCCTTTGGGCTCAGCAGAACATTCTCTGTACTGTGTTCTACACTCATATTCATAAAAAAACAGAACACCTTCAACGACTAGAGACAGGGCATTTATATTCACAGGACATGTACATTAATGTGTTCTGCAGAAATGATTGGCATTTAAGTCAACTCGGTTCAGCATGTGCCCTGTTGCCTAGTAGGCACAGGGTCCGCCATGGGCCCTAATAACTTGTTCCATGTGTGATGGCATCGACCCATATAAGGCGCGAATGGCGTCCTGTGATCTAGCCATCCATGCTACGTTTTCCTGGTTCCAAAGTTCATCTGTGGTGGTTGGCATCGGTGCTGCACCCATAATTTCATAATATCCCACACATTCTCGATTGGTGACAAGTCTGGTGATCTGGCGGTGCCACGGCAAAAGGCTGAATCGTGTGACACCAAGAACGCACGTGTTCGTGCAGCAACATGTGATCGTGTACTGTCTTGCCTAAAAGTGACGCATGGGGTGTTGTGCAGAAAGGATGTGGCTACGGTTCGCAGGATGTCATTCACGTAGGTCACGCTGATGACAGTGACCTGGATACGCACCACCTGTGATTTGTGATTGTAACCAATAGCACTCCACACCATAAGGCCTCGAGTTGGCGCTGTATGTCTTGTGTGAATGCAGTCACTGTGACGCCGCTCCCCTGTCTGAGGAGAAACAAAATGCGGCCATCATTTTCAAACAACCAGAACCTGGATTCGTCCGAAAACACTATCTGATGCCATTCCTGTGTCCAATGACGTCGTTCCATGCGCCACTGTAGTCTAGCGTGTTTCTGCACATTCATCAAAGGTAGGCGGAGAAATGGACGACGCACACGTAACCCACGCCGTAATAAACAGCAATGGACTGTCACCCCTGACAGTGTACGATGTGTTACACTGTTCCACCTTTGCGTCAGAGCCGAGGAGGACGCAGATCTGCTGTCATGCAATGCCATTCGGATGCTGTGTTGATCTTCTAGGAGCGTGGGGGTGGGGGGGGGGGGGGGAGCGAGAGGGGGGGGGGGGGGTAGCCTGGGTGGTGAGATCTGACCCATCTCGTCATGTTCTACGTCCTTCCGTGAACCATTCTGCACAAACCCGTGCACTGCCAAAACACTTCGTCCCACTCGAGCAGAGATTTCCCGGATGGATGCATCACATTCTCTCACGCCAATAATGTGCCCTTTTTCAAACTAATTCATTTGACGGTACTGTTCGTGAATATATCTGCGAGGAATCCTGCAAGTCCAATCTAGTCACACTGATCCATCACCTTCGATTTATAGCGACAACGAGAGCCTTAGGTACATTTTACAGGTAGGTGGAGTTGAGCCGTGATATCGATGTTGTCCTTGAACCCACGGGCCGAATGCTAATCATTTCTGCAGAACATACTAATGTACATGTCCTGTGAATAATGAACGTCCTATCTCTAGTCGTTCAAGGTGACCTGTTTTTTTCTGAACACAAGTGTATTAGACAAATATTCCCAGAACGAGTCGCGTATTTGTGAAGATACTCCATATGACTATATCTTGCTTAGTAGTCAGCGATGTGTGTTAGTTGCAATATCGAACAAAACGATTGATAACGTATGAAATGTGAAATGAAATTATCGTGTGTTATTAATGGCAAGGCGTCCCCACCGGGGGAATTTCGGCCGCCAAGTTGCAAGTCTTTTCAGTTGGTGCCACACTGGGCGACTTGCATGTAGACGATGAGAGAACAACGCAACACTCAGAATGAGATTTTCACTCTGCAGCGGAGTGTGCGCTGATATGAAACATTCTGGCAGATTAAAACTGTGTGCCGGACCGAGACTCGAACTCGGGTCTCGAGACTCAGTCCGGCTCACAGTTTTAATCTTTCAGGAAGTTTCATATAAGCGCACACTCCGCTGCAGAGTGAAAATCTCATTCTGGAAACATCCCCCAGGCTGTGGCTAAGCCATGTCTCCGCAATATCCCTTCTTTCAGGAGTGCTAGTTCTGCAAGGTTCGCAGGAGAGCTTCTGTAAAGTTTAGAAGGTAGGAGACGAGGTACTGGCAGAAGTAAAGCTGTGAAGACGGGATATGAGTCGTGCATGGGTAGCTCAGTTGGTAGAGCACTTGCCCGTGAAAGGCAAAGGTCCCGAGTTCGAGTCTCGGTCCGGCACACAGTTTCAATCTGCCAGGAAGTTTCAACGCAACACTCAATCTACGAGCGGAGAAAATTTCCGACCAGGGCGGGAATCGAAACCGCGCCCGCTGCATGGTCATCAGACGTGCTGGTCACTCAGCTAATGGAGCGGATTGTATGAACTATAAAACATCGGCATGAAGAGGACGTCCAATATTAAATTTTTCAAAGTGATAAAGACTGCGGAATCAAACAAAGAGATGGTTATGTATGCGATAAATGGATTTGTGGGCCGGCAGCTGTGGCCGAGCGGTTCTAGGCGCTTCAGTCCGGAACCACGTGGCTGCTACGGTAGCAGGTTCGAATCCTGCCTCGAGCATGGATGTGTGTGATGTCCTTAGGTTAGTTAGTTTTAAGTAGTTCTAAGTCTAGGGGACTGATGACCTCCGATGTTAAGTCCCATAGTGCTCAGAGCCATTTGAACCATTGATTTATGTGCTTCAGACTGTGAATAACTGCTATTAAAATCACAGTGTGCCAGTAGAACAAAAGCACTGACTAACTCTTAATTTTGTTAGACGTTACAGGGTTTGATAGCTTTGCACTTGTAAAAACGTCAGAGTGTACTCAGCTACTACACTACGCAACAATGAATTTGCTACTGGGTGAAAATAACAAGAGTGCTATGTAATAAGGTGCGCTGATTCCGATTTTGAAATCGGAAATGTTGTAGGACGTCTGGATTTAAAGTTATAGCTGAAAGTCATCATATATTAAAAGTCATACTATATTAATGATCACAATAGTCATATTACACTCCTGGAAATTGAAATAAGAACACCGTGAATTCATTGTCCCAGGAAGGGGAAATTTTATTGACACATTCCTGGGGTCAGATACATCACATGATCACACTGACAGAACCACAGGCACATAGTCACAGGCAACAGAGCATGCACAATGTCGGCACTAGTACAGTGTATATCCACCTTGCGCAGCAATGCAGGCTGCTATTCTCCCATGGAGACGATCGTAGAGATGCTAGATGTAGTCCTGTGGAACGGCTTGCCATGCCATTTCCACCTGGCGCCTCAGTTGGACCAGCGTTCGTGCTGGACGTGCAGACCGCGTGAGACGACGCTTCATCCAGTCCCAAACATGCTCAATGGGGGACAGATCCGGAGATCTTGCTGGCCAGGGTAGTTGACTTACACCTTCTAGAGCACGTTGGGTGGCACGGGATACATGCGGACGTGCATTGTCCTGTTGGAACAGCAAGTTCCCTTGCCGGTCTAGGAATGGTAGAACGATGGGTTCGATGACGGTTTGGATGTACCGTGCACTATTCAGTGTCCCCTCGACGATCACCAGTGGTGTACGGCCAGTGTAGGAGATCGCTCCCCACACCATGATGCCGGGTGTTGGCCCTGTGTGCCTCGGTCGTATGCAGTCCTGATTGTGGCGCTCACCTGCACGGCGCCAGACACGCATACGACCATCATTGGCACCAAGGCAGAAGCGACTCTCATCGCTGAAGACGACACGTCTCCATTCGTCCCTCCATTCACGCCTGTCGCGACACCACTGGAGGCGGGCTGCACGATGTTGGGGCGTGAGCGGAAGACGGCCTAACGGTGTGCGGGACCGTAGCCCAGCTTCATGGAGACGGTTGCGAATAGTCCTCGCCGATACCCCAGGAGCAACAGTGTCCCTAATTTGCTGGGAAGTGGCGGTGCGGTCCCCTACGGCACTGCGTAGGATCCTACGGTCTTGGCGTGCATCCGTGCGTCGCTGCGGTCCGGTCCCAGGTCGACGGGCACGTGCACCTTCCGCCGACCACTGGCGACAACATCGATGTACTGTGGAGACCTCACGCCCCACGTGTTGAGCAATTCGGCGCTACGTCCACCCGGCCTCCCGCATGCCCACTATACGCCCTCGCTCAAAGTCCGTCAACTGCACATACGGTTCACGTCCACGCTGTCGCGGCATGCTACCAGTGTTAAAGACTGCGATGGAGCTCCGTATGCCACGGCAAACTGGCTGACACTGACGGCGGCGGTGCACAAATGCTGCGCAGCTAGCGCCATTCGACGGCCAACACCGCGGTTCCTGGTGTGTCCGCTGTGCCGTGCGTGTGATCATTGCTTGTACAGCCCTCTCGCAGTGTCCGGAGCAAGTATGGTGGGTCTGACACACCGGTGTCAATGTGTTCTTTTTTCCATTTCCAGGAGTGTATATTAAAAACCTATAGCTGCATCAACGAGTCGTGTTTCATGTGTGATTGTGTGAGTGTGTGTGTATGAGTGTGTGTCCTCAAGGTTACTCGGCTTTATGCGTCTGTGGAAAGATAAGTGTGCAGTAGTAAAAACTTGGATAGTTAGAACTTGTCCCAGACTAATTCGAACTTGTCTGCGAGCTACAGCATGCAGGCAAGTTTCAACATGTTCTATAAAATTAGTTCCCGTGTAATTTCTCCTGTTCGTCCATCAGTCTCATTCGGAGGTGACTAGAGACTAGTTCGTGCTAGTGTGGTTCAAATGGCTCTGAGCACTATGGGACTTAACATCTGTGGTCATCAGTCCCCTAGAACTTAGAACTACTTAAACCTAACTAACCTAAGGACATCACACACATCCATGATCGAGACAGGATTCGAACCTGCGACCGTGGCGGTCACGCGGTTCCAGACTAAAGCGCCTAGAACCGCACGGCCACACCGGCCGGCCTGCTAGTGTGGTTCTGTGTTTTATCAATTAACAGTCGCAGTAACATGCATTTAAGTGATTTCGTCTAAGACGATTTGGAAATTCGGTATTTGGTGATTCAGTAAACGAAAGAAGAATAGGCACAGCTGTGTGAAGTATCCGGACTGGTTTTGCTACATTTTTGGCTAGTATACAACGTCCGACCAGCGCAAGAACGTGACGAGAAAGCTACGTATAGCTTACAAACATTACTTCGGCTGTGAAACCGAAGCTGAATCAAAATTCTGGGCTCCTCATCTCTGTTGCACCGTCTGTTAGACCGGCCTAACCCAGTGGTTAAACGGTAAGCGAAATCGAATCCCTTTTGCTGTTCCCATGATTTGGGGGGAGCGGAAGGATCAAGATTCGGATTGCTGTTTCTCCTTGACCAACATATCCGGATACAGCAAGAAGAGCAAGTCAAAAATCGTGTATGCGGATTGTCAGTCTGTTCTAAAGCCTGTGGTGCATGGTACAGATTACCCGGTAACAATTCCTCCTTCATCCGATGCAATGGACAAAGAAGAAAGTATTACTGAACGTGATGGCAGTGACGCTGGAGCTATGGAATACACGAATGATCCCGAGAATGATATTAAAAAGCCACGTTTGATCAGCCAAGCCAAACTGGACGACCTGGTTCGCGATTTGTTCCTGTCGAAAGAAAGATCTGAACTGTTGGGTCCCAAATTGAAGGAGTGGAACTTACTCGAGAGAGAGGTGCTACAGTTCCGCATTTTCGAGATCGCCACATGAAATTCACAGCATACTATAATGTTTAACTCGGTGTTTGCTTCTGTCGTGACAGGACTCATAAAAGAACTAGGTAACAAATACATGGCAGAAGAATAGAGACTTTTTATTGGCCCTATCTCAAACAGTCTAAAAGCTGTACTACTTCACAGTGGAAACCACAAACTATCAATTCCTATTGATCACGCCGTTGGAATGAAGGAAACCTACGAAACGATTCTTATAACAGTTTCCACAACGAAACTTTCTCTCGAAACCTGGCAGAAAATCTAAAGAGATTCTGGTCGTATGTGAAGTATATTAGCGGCAAGAAACAATCTATGCTTTCTCTGCGCGATAGCAATGGAGATACTATCAAAGACAGTGCTGCCAAAACAGAGTTACTAAACACAGCCTTCCGAAATGACTTCACAAAAGACGACGAAGTAAATATTCCAGAATTAGAATCAAGAACAGCTACCAACTTGAGTAACGTAGAAGCTAATATCCTTAGAGTAGTGAAGCAACTTAAATCACTTAATAAAAGCAAGTCTTCTGGTCCAGACTGTATACTAATTAGGTTCCTTTCAGAGTATGCTGCTCCATTAGCTCCAACAACCATATACAATCTTTCTCTCGACGAAATATCCGTACTGGAAAGTTGCACAGTTCACATCAATATTCAAGAAAGGTAGTAAGAATAATCCACCTAAATACAGGACCGTATCGTTAGCGTCGATATGCAACATGATTTTGGAACATATATTGTGTTCAAACATTATGAATTACGTCGAAGAAAACGGTCTATTGACACACAGTCAACATAGGTTTAGAAAACATCGTTCTTGTGAAACACAACTAGCTCTTTATTCACATGAAGTGTTGAGTGCTATTGACAAGGGATTTCAGATCTATTCCGTATTTCTGGATTTTCGGAAGGCTTTTGACACTGTACCACACAAGCGGCTTGTAGTGAAATTGCGTGCTTATGGAATATCGTCTCAGTTCTGTGACTGGATTTGTGATTTCCTGTCAGAGACGTCACAGTTCGTAGTAATTGACGGAAAGTCATCGAGTAAAACAGAAGTGATTTCTGGCGTTTCCCAAGGTGTCGTTATAGGCCCTTTGCTGTTCCTTATCTATATAAACGATTTGGGAGACAATCTGAGCAGCCGTCTTAGGTTGTTTGCAGATGACGCTGTCGTTAATCGACTAATAACGTCATCAGAACATCAAAACAAATTGCAAAGCGATTTAGAAAAGATATCTAAATGGTGGGAAAATTGGCAGTTGACCCTAAATAACGAAAAGTGTGAGGTCATCTGCATGAGCGCTAAAATGAATTCGTTAAACTTCGTTACACGATAAATTAGTTAAATTTAAAGGCCGTAAATTTAACTAAATACCTAGGTATTACAATTACGAACAACTTAAATTGGAAAGAACACATAGAAAATATTGTGGCGAAGGCTAACCAAATACTGCGTTTTATTAGCAATCTAACATATCTACTGAGGAGACTGCCTACACTACGCTTGTCCGTTCTCTTTTAGAATACTGTTGCGCGGTGTGGGATCCTTACCAAGTAGGACTGACGGAGTACATCGAAAAAGTTCAAAGAAGGGCAGCACGTTTTGTATTATCCCTAAATATGGGAGAGAGTGTCACTGAAATGATACAGGATTTGGGCTGTACATCATTAAAAGAAAGACGTTTTTCGTTGCGACGGTATCTTCTCACAAAATTCCAGTCACCAACTTTCTCCTCCGAATGCGAAAATAATTTGTTGACACCGACCTACATAGGGAGGAACGATCACATCGATAAAATAAGGGAAATCGGAGCTCGCTGTACGAGATTGGAATAATACAGAATTGTGAATGTGTTTCGATGAACCCTCGGCCAGGCACTTAAACATGATTTGCAGAGTATCCATGTAGATGTAGATTTAGATGTAAAATGAACACTCTCTTGATTCTGATTAAGTATTTGGACCGTATTGGAATATTTGCGTCGACCACAGTGGCCGAGCGGTTCTAGCACTACAGTCTGGAACCGTACGACCGCTACGGTCGCAGGTTCGAATCCTGCCTCAGGCATGGATGTGTGTGATGTCCTTAGGTTAGTTACGTTTAAGTAGTTCTAAGTTCGAGAGGACTGATGACCTCAGCAGTTAAGTCCCATAGTGCTCAGAGCCATTTTTTGGAATATTTGCGGTGATTTGAAGGTTGTGGCCCTTCTACTAGGAATGCAGACTGGGTAGAAAAAGTACATGTGTTTTCTTGGCCTGTGGAAAGAAGCACTACATAGTGAAAAATTGGCCACCCGGAATTTTACCTGCTGTAAACGTTCAAAATGTACCCTTTGTGGATCGTAATAATATTTGCCTACCTCAACTCCACGTCAAACTGGGTCTTATGAAACAGGTTCTTGCAGCGATGGGTAAAACAAATCGTGGTTTTCAGTACCTAACAGGCAAATTTGGACAGATGAAAGCTGATACAAAACTGAAAGCGGGAATCTTCGTTGGACCAGAAATACGAAAGTTGATTCGAGATCCACAATTCAGATTGGAGCTGACGGAACGAGAACTAGCAGCTTGGGACGCATTTGGGCTTGTAGTGCTCGAATTTCTTGAGAACCACAGAGCAGACAACCATGCACATTTTGTGGACAACTTGCTAACAGCCTTCCAGCACCTCGGTTGCTGAGTGTCAAATGGTTCAAATGGCTCTGAGCACTATGGGACTCAACTGTTGTGGTCATAAGTCCCCTAGAACTTAGAACTACTTAAACCTAACTAACGTAAGGACATCACACACATCCATGCCCGAGGCAGGATTCGAACCTGCGACCGTAGCGGTCGTGCGGTTCCAGACTGTAGCGCCTTTAACCGCTCGGCCACTACGGCCGGCTGCTGAGTGTCACTAAAGATGCATTTCTTGCATTCGCATCTCACCATCTTTCCGTCAAATATGGGAGCCGCGACTGACGATCACAATGAGAGATAACACGAGGAGATCTTCGCCATGGAAGCAAAGTATCAAGGCCACTTCAGTCCGAACAGGATGGGGGATTACTACTGGTTTTTGCAGAGAGCAACACATGTTCACAGACGGAAAGCAAGAAGCTCAGCCACGTGGCTGGTTGCTGTAATCTTCTGTGTAAAAGTCGGTCTATATTTTGTAGACAGCTACGGGCTCAATATGTCAGTTTTTGACAAAATAGAATAATATTTAGTGTTTTCATCCCAAAGGCTGCCGCTGTGGCCGAGCGGTTCTAGGCTCTTCAGGCCGGAACCGCGCTGCTGCTGCGGTCGCAGGTCTTAATCCTGCCTCGGGCATGGTTGTGTGTGCTGTCCTTAGGTTAGTTAGGTTTAAGTAGTTCTAAGTCTAGGGGACTGATGACCTAAGATGTTAAGTCCCATAGTGCTTAGAGCCATTTGAGCCATTTCATACCGAAGTACGCACATTAATTTCCCTAAAATTTCTCACATTCGCAGTTAACAGTAGTTAACAGCATTATCCTTGATAAACTTTACACGTACATAACTTTTTTCCTGACGTGCCAGAGCAAATCCGACTGCAGTTCTGTATTCAGCGCATATGAACTACTGATGATGATGATGATGATGATGATGATGATGATGATGATGATGATGAGGTACCATACTCCGAAGAGCGTAGGGAGACCCGCACCGTTGTACTAGGCAAGGTCCTAGCGGACGTGGTTTGCCATTGCCTTCCTCCGACCGTAATGGGGATGAATGATGATGAAGACGACACAACAACATCCAGTCATCTCGAGGCAGGGAAAATCCCTGACCTCCGGCGGGAATCGAACCCGGGACCCCGTGTGCAGGAAGCGAGAACGCTACCGCAAGACCACGAGCTACGGACTGTAATGAAAAACAGAATTTCTGATGTGGCTTCAAAATTCAAAACTGATTGTGATCTAAACAGAGGTGAATGGGATGAATGTGTGAGGGAAGACAAAGAGGTGTGTGCACTTAAATGGAAAGATATCAAGGCTGTCATTTTGGTATCATCTTGTGTTGGGAGTGAGACGCAAGTTACTTGTAAGTGATGGTCAAAGGCACAGAACAGAAGTATTGATGGGCCACAACCAGCTACTGTGAAGAGTTACAATTGTAACATGGGTGGTATTGACCTATGTGACACATTCGTGGCCTACTACAGGTCAAATACCAGAACAAGAAAATGGACAATCTGACTGTTTAACCATTTTATTGATTTAGCTATCATTAATTGCTGGATTATGTACAAAAGAACCTGTGCAAAAGAAGAAGTACCAAACTGTAAAAGACTGTCCCTAATAAACTTCAGACTGAGTGTGGCCAATGTACTGATAAAGGGTTCTCATGTTAGAGGCTTCTCACAACTCTCCAAAGAAATAACCTTGGATGAACAGGAGATCACTGACAGCTCAGCAGAAGATGAAGACAATAAACCCAAAAGGAGAAAAATTGTTTCCATGAACTGCTATAAGGAACGTATTTTCAACCTAGTAGCAGGGGAAAAAAATATTTTTTTGCGTAGCACTATCTCTGTCGCTCGCTTTAACGGGCGGATCGACAGTCACTCTGTCTGAAGCTATAGTTTGCCGTGTTGGTAGTATCAGGCATAATACAACGTTGGACGAACTAAACTGAAATAGAACAGAGTTAATAAGGTCGATAATATTGCTGTCTGTGTGTATTGTACGCTACAGAGGATGTTACTTCGTATCGACGACAGTGGAATCCTACGGTCTGACAATTTGAGATGGCGTACAAGAACCGGTTTGTGTGGAAGTAGAGGCTGTGCGCGTATCCGCCGGGAAACCCGTGTGCGACGTCCCAGAGGTCATCAGCCGCCGCGGCTGAGTGCTGTGGCCTGCTTTGCTCTTCCCAGCGCCTCCGGCATGTACCAAATCTGTGGCAAATCTGTTTTGACGCCTCAGCACAATGCGCTTCGAAAATAAATCCTCGTCCTCAGCTGCGTGCGTTTCACTTCAGCGGAGGAAGTAGGTGACAAAAAAAAAAAATTGTTCAAATGGCTCGGAGCATTATGGGACTTAACATCTTAGGTCATCAGTCCCCTAGAACTTAGGACTACTTCAACCTAACTAACCTAAGGACATCACACACAACCATGCCCGAGGCCGGATTCGAACCTGCGACCGTAGCGGTCGCGCGGTTCCAGACTGTAGCGCCTAGAACCGCTCGGCCATACCGGCCGGCAAGTAGGTGACAGGGGTAACTGCAGAGGAAATCACTTACCGGTCGCTTGTGTGACAATTCTAGATTACAGTTTCAGTGCTTGCAGTCCTTATCAAGTAGGTATGACAACAGACGGCGATCTCCCGCCGGAGGTTCGAGTCCTCCCTCGAGCATGGGTGTGTGTGTTGTTCTTAGCATAAGTTAGTTTAAGTAGTGTGTAAGTCTAGGGACCGATGACCTTAGCAATTTGATCCCTTAGGAATTCACACACATTCTTTTTGAACAGACGGCGAGCACGTACAGACACGTGGCTAGGATCGTAATAGGTCCATACAGCCGATACTGAAGTGTAACAGAAATGCTTGGGCAATGTAAATGGGGAAACCTTGAAAGAAAGGCGACGTAGTTCTTGCGAAAACCGGTTGCGTGAGTTTACATAACATGCATTCGACAAAATACCGTCCATTCACCGTAGCACTGTGTGGAGGACATAGTAATAGAGAAACAACTGAAAGAGTTAAAAACAAATACGTCGACAGGGTCGGATTGAATTTCAATTCGGATTTACAGAGAGTACTCTACAACACTGGTGCTTTATGTAGCTTGCATTTATCGCGAATCTCTCGCCCAGTGCAAAACCCTAAGGGACTCGAAAAGAGCGTAGGTGACTCCTGTATATATAAGAATGGTAAAAGAACGTACACGAAAAATTACAGACCAGTATCCTTAATATCGCGTTGCTGCAGAATTGTTGAAAATATTTTCACTTAGAATGTAATAAATTTTCACGAGACGGAAAAGCTTCTGTCCACGAAACAGCATGGTTTTGTAAACCGTCGCTCGTGCGAAACTCATCTTGCCCTTTTATTACATGATATACTGCGAATTATGGGTGGGGAGCAACAGGTAGATTCCTTATTCATGGCCTGCCGGAAAGCATATGACAGGGTGCCCCACTGCAAACTATTACCGAAGGTACGAGCATAGGAATAAGTTCCCAGATGTCTGAGTGGCTCGAAGAAGAAGTACATTATCCTCGACAGCCAGTGTTCATCAGAGACAAGGGTATCTTCAGGAGTGTCCCAGGAATGTGTGATAGGACCAACGTTATTTTTATGATGTGGTGGACAGGGTGAGTAGCAATCTGTGGCTGTTTGTTGATCGTGCTGTGGTGTACGGGAAGGTGTTATTGAGTGACTGTAGGAGGATACAAGATGACTTAGACAAAATTTCTAGTTGGTGTAGTGAATAGCAGCTAGCTCCAAATGTAGAAAAATGTAAGTTAATGTAGATAATTGGGAAAAACAAACCCGTAATGATCGAATATACTAGCATTGGCAGTGTGCTGCTTGACACAGTCACCTCGATTAAATATCTGAGCGTAACGTTGCAAAGCAATATGAAATGGAACGAATATGTAAGGACTGTAGTTGGGAAGACGAATGGTCGACTTCGAGTTGTTGGGAGAATTTTAGCAAAATGTGGTTCATCTGTAAAGGAGATCGCATATAGGACACTAGTGTGAGTACTGCTCGAGCGTTTGCGATCTGCACCCAGTTGGATTAAAGGAAGAAATCGAAGCAATTCAGAGGCGAGCGTGCTAGATTTGTTACAGGTGGTTTCGAACAACACGCAAGTATTACGGAGGTGCTTCAGGAACCCTAATGGGAATCCCCAGAGGGTAGGTGACGTTCGTTACGAGGAATAAAATTTAAGATAACCGGCATTCGAAGCTGACTGTAGAACGATTCTACTGCCGCCAATGTACATTTCGCGCAAGGATCAGGAAGACAATATACGAGAAACTACGGCTCATACGGAGGCATCTAGACAGTTGTTTTTCTTTCGCTCTGTTTGCGAGTGGAACAGGAAAGGAAATTAGCAGTAGTAGTAGTAGTAGTAGTAGTAGTAGTAGTAGTAGTAGTGGTAGTACAGGCTACCCTTCGCCACGCACCGTACGGCGGCGTATAGACTATGAATGTAGTTGTAGAAGACAGTGTGACCATTGTGCTGTCATCATCGTATATCTCGCGTAAGGATGATAACAAGATAAGAAAGATTAGGGCACTGACAGAGACATATAGACAATTATTTTTCCCTCGCTCAGTGCGTGATTATTATGGGAAAGGAATCAATAACATTAGTGTGATGTACCCTCCGCTATACACTATACAGAAAATTGCGGAGTATTGAGGGTGGTTAGCTAAGATTTTCACCTCAGGTATGTCCTGAATATTTAGAAATATCGTAATATTAAAACTTCCTGACAGATTAAAACTGTGTGTCGGACCGAGACTCCCGAGTTCGAGTCTCGGTCCGGTACACAGTTTTAATCTGTCAGGAAGTTTCATATCAGCGCACACTCCACTGCAGAGTGGAAATCTCATTCTGGAAATATCGTAATATTGTTTTAAACCAGGTGAATTTTTAGGAAGTCCACACTAAACGACAAATAGTTACTTTTTATAGCTATGCTAGCAAACCGGACAATGCTCCACAATTGTTAAATATACAGGTTGTTTCACAATTCATGTTGCACACTTATAGAGGTTGTTGACGCGATTTGGGTCATGTTTTAGGTACTCACTCGTGTATGGAAAAGTCAGCCAACGACACTATAGAGCGTCAAAGCAATAAGCGTCGGCGCCTGTAAGTGTTCGTATATACAACGGCTGATTCTTTGATGATGTTACAAGCTTTCTAGGACGACCGAGAAGGATAAACATATCAATTTGGGGTAAGGGTCCTGCACCGGGGAGGACTGATGACCTTAGCTGTTTAGTCCCCCTTAAACATCCCAACAACCACCACCACCATCCTGCACCGGAAACGAACGAGTCGAACTTTATAAGCGAAAACCGTTTTGATACCTCTGAAAGTCGAGTACACGCGCTGGTACTGTTATTTCTAAGAAAGTAGGGTAGACAACTTTCAGAGAGGAATGGACGAAAACAAGGGAAAAAAACAGTAAACATGGACTTTAAAATGCATACCTGAGAATCTATGAGCACTTGTTCATCTTCGGTACTGTGAAACACATCCTGTCTATTGAACAAGTGCTCATAGCTCTTATGCTCCTTCTCCAGTGTCCTAGAAAGTTTGTAACATCATCACGGAATCACCCTGTACATACATAAATTTACGGCGCCTATAACTTAAACGACTTTGGATGACGTTTACGGACATGAGTTCCTATGTAAAACTTGATCTACTAAGTCCTTCTATAATCTCTAGAAGAGTGTAACATGAATTGCAAAACACCCTATATACGGGAACTGGATATATGTCCCAATCTCCTTCTCCCTCCTCCCCCTCTTTCTTTCAATCTCTTCCTCCCCCTCTCTTTGTCCATCTCCTCATCCTCCCCGCTCACTCTGTCCATCACATTCTTCCCTCTCTCTCTGTCCATCTTCTCTTCTGCCCGTCTCTGTCGATATCATCCTTTTCTCTCTCTCTATTCCCATTTCCTCCCCACCTCTCTGTCCATCTACTTGTGTCCCTTTCTCTGGTCTTGAACCTTGTTATTGCCATTGTATATTCAGATTCCGTAATAGTATTCTACCCATAAGCTGCTAAATCTTAAATACACCTTTTTGTTTTTGAAACTTTTCATTTTTTGGAACACGACCTACGACCAGCTTAGAGACAGAAGTGATGACACTTTCTGCAGCACCTGACCATCAATTTGCAGGACAATGCTCAAGCACGTACAGTGCAAACTGTTACTGATTTGTTTGACTGATAGGGCTGCTAAGTGATATACCACCTACTGCACTCCCCTGACTTAAGCCCTCGTGAGTTCAACTCGATTTCTAAACCGAAGGAAACACTTCACGGCCTTCACTTCAGAACTGTTACAAATTCGTCGGGCAATAGACCGCGCAGCTCGAACTCTCAACACAACTGGCACTGCTAAGAGTATCCTACGACTTCCACATCGCTGGCAACGGGCTAATTCTGGTGACTACTTTGAAGGTCAGTAAAACTTTGAAACACGTATCTATTTTGTACGAGCTGTAAATAAATAGTTGCCACTATTAAAGTTCCAACCCTCGTAGCTTATACATAAGATAAGTAAAGAAAAGAAAAGAAAAGAAAAGAAAAATAATATGATTCAATACAGACCTCCATGTTGAAACTTTATTATACTCTCAATCTAGGTCATCGCTGTTCAACTGGACGTCTGACAATTTTGCACACCCGACAGGAGTTCACAAAACGTCATTGGACTACCGTTCCTCATTCACCCTACAGCCAGAATCTTGCATCTTCAAACTTCCATGTGTTTGGAACAATGAAGGATACACTCCGCGGGAAGCAATACGTGGTTGATGAGGAGGTTATAGATGCAGCAAGACTTTGGCTCCAACGTCTGCTGCCTACTAGTAGAGTGGTATACAAACCCTCATAGTAAGGTGGCGTAAGGTCGTCTCATTGAATGTAAATTATGTTGAAAAACAGGGTTTTGTAGCCAGAAAAGTGAGGAATAATATGATGTATTGGAGTCCTGAATAAAATCAACCTGCTTTCAGAAAAAAATGTGTTGTATTACTTACTGAACGCCCCTCGTAAAAATGGAAACGTTCATTTGTTCAAAATTTTAAATATCGGAAAGTTTCTCACCGATTGCTTTGAAATGTTGACACGATGTTGCATTCGAATACACACGTGTTTTTATAGACCTACTGGAAGTAGTAAGAGGAAACGTTGTTGCCAAAAATGTCGTTAAGTTCTTGACCGATTAAATTAAACTTTTACACGTTATTCTAATAAACGTTCGGATGGACATAGCCTATGCATATTTTTAATACATGTAATACACAAATGTATATATAATATATAATAGGGAAAGATTGTTAGCAAAAATCTCGAAAAGCTCTTGGCCAATTTACTTCAGATTGTTATAGAACACGCAAATAAACATTCATATGGACTTAGCCTGTATATTTTTGTAAACGATAATGAACAGTTTTTCCTCTGCTGTGAATACGCGTTGTTTTGTTTTTCTTTGGCGCAGTCAGTCTTAACTACGAAGCAGGCATTAAAACCATTAGAAAAATGATTTTTCTCATGCATATTCTTTCTCATTACGTGTGCAGAATGTGTCAAAAGGTACGGTACAACTTAAACGTGTTACAGATCTAAACTAAGATATTCACACCATGTTTGGATTGTGTGGCACACTATCTCTCAAAGTTTTTATGCCATTCAATCAATTTCAACATGTATGGTTTTGGTGGCACGTACAACATTCAGCCTGTATTCAAGTTCTATTCACACTCGGCGCAACATATCCGCATCAACTATGGGGATGACAGCTGCGATTCGGTTACTCAAATCATTGATGGGGTTGACAGATGTTTGGTAAACAGAAGTCAATCGTTGTAACTTCAGGCGAACAAGGAAGCCACGAAACTGAACCATGCCTGTCAATTCAGCGATCTGGAAACACCTGGTCTAGAATTTGCCGCACAGTCTGAGATCACTGTGGCGGCGCAAGATCTTGTTGTGAGACGAAAGGTCAGCCAGTTGTGTTTGGAAGTCCCTTTGAACCGTCGTGTCCGATTTGGTCTGAATAAACTCCACACACTGAGACTTCTCTTGAACCGTTGTCATTATGCTTCAGTGCTACAACCTGGGACACACAAAAACAAAACTTTGTGAGTTTGACTGTCACATAAGCCAAACATGGTGTGAATATCTGAATGTAGACTTTCCCGGCATATACAACTGATGAAAAGCTCTCGGGTTTCCGGCCGGGTGGCAGTATTATAAAACCACGACCTTTCGACGAGTGACATAATCATCGTCTTCTGGTGCCAGAAGATGATGAGAATGTCACTCACCAAAACGTCGCGGTTGGAAACCTGAGAGCTTTTATCAACATGGTGTGAATATATTAATTAACTTGGTTGCTGTAGCACATTGAAGTTGTAGTGTACCTTTTGAGACACCCTATATTTTTTTAAAAAATGTGTACACAACAATGCCTTGTTTTGTTGTTTCCATGAAACACGTATCTATTTTGTACGACCTATAAATAAATAGTTGCCACTATTAAAGTTCCAACCCTCGTACATGTAAACCGAATGAGCTATAAACCAAAGACACCGCCAAAAGTAAATTAACGAGTTGTTTTGTGGCAAGGATAACGTTTTGATACCTCGTTAGATATCTGTAAGAAACAAAATAAGAAATACGCTCTTCAGTTTATTAACTCATGTATCTTCATCCTTTTGTTTCGGGAAGTGGTAGCGTACGGACATATGCTTGGGCCCGTCGTACCAGCATTGTTAAAAATGTGTATTTTAACTGTTCATTGAAAGCATTATAAAAGTTAATAAAAAGAAATATTTATTCGTACGGTTATAAGTTCGACTCCTATCTGTTCATCATTTCACTAGCCACTGAGATCCTGCATAAAGAGGTTCGGTGCAGGCAAGAATAATTAACGCGGTATCTGGAGGAACGTTCCTGCATCGACATTGTCACACTCAAGACTAAACACAACAGAATTAATGTTAAGGTAATGACTCAGACTTGATAGGCACCTATTCAACTTAGTTTACTTGTACTAAAAATATTGTGTTTCGTTTGTGTAGGAATTTATAGACAGATCGACAATTTCAATGGTTGCAGTGATTATTTGTTATCGCACACTACTGGAAGCAGCAGTACGCAACGAAAATTATGTTTTTCGACCTTGAATGTAGTGATATTCAATGTCTGTTGATATTGGCATCAGTTAAAGTTTAGCCAAGATTGTGGACAGGTTTATAAATTACCTTCAAAATTTTCTCAGCTATTCTTTCCTATCAGTTTTTCCAATTATTAAAGCAATTATTAAACCATTTCCACATTCCTATTCAAGTCACAGATGTATGCCGCCGACTGGCATGCGGGAGATCGGGCAGGTTTGAGCGACATTGCTGAAAAGATGACAGACCGTCTTGCCCAACGATTCACTGTGTTTCTGTTCTCTGACAATTCTCCGTAGCCCTTCTGCAAGTGCCTTTGCATATATGCAATGTTCTGGTTTTCCGTCAAAAGAAACTCAATGAAAGGTGTCTGCCTGGAACGCACCTCGGTTGCAGATACCATTTTGAAGGCTACGTGTAGATACACCACCTATCACAACTTTATCAGACCATAGGAGCTGAACCGGAAATATTCCACGATGTCCCGCAATAAATTCCGCATTTTTTCAACCGAAATTGGCAGAGAAAAAAAAAGGTGTTGCATTACTTATTGAACGCCCTAGCGTATTTATGTACACACATCAAAAAGGTTTTGCATTACCTCGGTTCCGAGAGTTCCGGAACTGGTACAGAAAATTGGAATAGACATCAGCGTAAACATCATTTCCGCCCTATTTATTGCTCATGAAAACCACACATTACATGTTGTACCACGATACAGCGAGACCTTTAGAGGTGGTGGTCTAGATTGCTGTACACACCGGTACCATTAATACCCAGAAGCACGTTCTCTTGCATTCATGCATGCCTGTATTCGTCGTGGTATACTATCCACAAGTTCATCAAGCCACTGTTGGCCCAGATTGTCCCACTCGTCAACGGCGATTCGGCGTAGATCCCTCAGAGTGGTTGGTGGGTCACGTCGCCCATAAACAGCCCTTTTCAATCTATTCCAGGTATGTTCGATAGGGTTCCTGTCTGGAGAACATGCTGACCACTCTAGTCGAGCGATGTCGTTATCCTCAAGGAAGTTATTCACTGTCGTCCATGAAGACGAATGCCCAGCCAATACGCTGCCGATATAGTAGCATTATTGGTCGGAGGATGGCATTCACGTATCGTACAGCCGTTACGGCGCTTTCCATGACCACCAGCGGCGTACGTCGACTCCACATAATGTCATTCCAAAACATCAGGGAACATCCACCTTGCTGCACTCGCTGGACAGTGTGTCTAAGGCGTTCAGCCTGACCGCGTTGCCTCCAAACACGTCTCCGACGATTGCCTGGTTGAAGACATATGCGACACTCATCGGTGAAGAGAATCTGATGCAAATCCTGAGCGGTCCATTCGGCTTGTTATTGGGCCCATCTGTACCGCACTGCATGGTGTCGTGTTTGCGAAGACGGACCTCGCCATGGACGTCGGGAGTGAAGTTGTGCATCATGCAGCCTATTGCGTACAGTTTGAGTCGTAACACGACGTCCTGTGGCTGCACGAAAAGCATTATTCAACATGCTGGCGTTGCTGTCAGGATTCCTAAGAGCCATAATCCGTAGGTAGCGGTCATCCACTGCAATAGTAGCCCTTGGGCGGCCTGAGCGAGACATGTCATCGACAGTTCCTGTCTCTCTGTACCTCCTCCATGTCCGAACAACACCGCCTTGGTTCACTCCGAGACGCCTGGACACTTCCCTTGTTGAGAGCCCTTTGTGGTACAAAGTAACCTAGCGATATTGACCGTCTAGGCATAGCTGAACTACGGACAACACGAGCCGTATACCTCCTTCCTGTTGGAATGACTGGAACTAATCGGCTGTCGGACCTCCTCCGTCTAATAGGCACTGCTCATGCATGGTTGTTTACATCTTTGGGCGGGTTTAGTGACATCTCTGAACAGTCAAACAGACGTTGACTGTGGATATTGTATCACAGACATACTCAATCTTCAGGAGTTCTGGGAACCGGGGTGATGCAAAACTTTTTTTGATGTGTGTAGATTAACTACAGAGATATTAGAAGCAACTTCACTTTTTCAAGTGGAACTAGAGTAATTTCTGCTGGTAGTATTGCAATGGTGTTCCACTGTATAAAATTCGATTACTAGTTTCGGAGAAATTACAATGTATAGAACTATAGGCGAAGACAAAGGGGGGATTTGGCGGTAGAAACCCCCCGCCCCCCTCCGAAATGTTGACATTGATTGTAATGTAATCTGTATTTCAAAAGTGCCGCATTTTCAAACTGCGGCTATTACCGACATTGTGTATTGCGCGAGGTGAATACGGCAGCGACGAGCTAATGTTGGCCACAACATTGACACCAATGTGTGGACTGAGCCTCAAAGGAATCTGGTTTGGCTGGAGTCCTGGAAAGTCCCGGTAACGCTGCCCCTGCGTAAGGGCTACCCTAATTGCAGCAGTTACTGAGGCTGGACGCAGGGAGACGACATTCTTTCAAAAATGGTTCAAATGGCTCTGAGCACTATGGGATTTAACATCTGTGGTCATCAGTCCCCTAGAACTTAGAACTACTTAAACCTAACTAACCTAAGGACATCACACACATCCATGCCCGAGGCAGGATTCGAACCTGCGACCGTAGCAGTCGCGCGGTTCCGGACTGAGCGCCTAGAAACGCTCGGCCACAGCCGCCGGCAGACGACATTCTTTCACATGGCAGCAGCTTAAAACTACCGTCATCGTGCTTCCTGTAAACTGACAAAAATTGTTGTTAATACCGTGCTATTTCTTTAAATGTTTATTTTAAGTAATGTCATGAAGGACAGAGAAGTGGTTACTGTGCACTGTGTATCTCTAGGCGATATAATTATAGCAAGACAGTCCTGATAGAATGTAAATACTTTAGGCCTAAGTATTTATGTGATAATCTCTGCTTTTTGGGTCTACTTTTCTGCATTTATATGATACACTATGCGATCAAAAGTATCCGGACAGCTAGCTGGAAATGACTTACAAGTTCGTGGCGCCCTCCATCGGTAATACTGGAGGTCAGTATGGTGCTGGCCCACCCTTAGCCACGATGACAGCTTCCACTCTCGCAGACCGTGCATTATGAACAGGTGTTCGATCGCGCTGAAAGATGCAATCGCCATCCCCGAATTGCTCTTCAACACTGGGAAGCAAGAAGGTAATTCAAACTTCAATGTAGGCCTGTGTTGTGATAGTGCCTCGCAAAACAACAAGGGATGCAAGCGCCCTCGACGAAAAACTCGACCACCATAACACCACCGCCTCCGAATTTTACTTTTGGCGCTGCACACGCTGGCAGATGACGTTCACCGGGTATTCGCAATACCCACACCCTGCCATCGGATCGCCACATTGTGTACTGTGATTCGTCACTCCACACAACGTTTTTCCACTGTTCAATCGTCCAATGTTTACGCTCCTTACACCAAGCGAGCCGTCGTTTGGCACTTACCGGCGTGATGTGAGGCTTATGAGCAGCCGCTTCGTACCTAACTGTCATAGTACTTGCAGTGGAACCTGATGCAGTTTGAAATTCCTCTGTGATGATCTGAATAGATGTCTGCCTATTACACATTACGGCCCTCTTCAACTCTCTGCGGTCTCTGTAAATCAACAGACGAGGTCGGCCTGTAAGCTTTTGTGCTGTACGTGTCCCTTCACGTTCCCACTTCACTATCACATCGGAAACAGGGGATGTAGGGATTTTTAGGAGTGTCGAAATCTTGCGTACAGACGTATGACACAAGTGACACCCAATGACCTGACCACGTTCGAAGTCCGTGAGTTCCGCGGAGCGCCCCATTCTGCTCTCTCACGATGTCTAATGACTACTGAGGTCGCTGATATGGAGTACCTGGCAGTAGGTGGCAGTACAATGCACCTAATATGAAAAACGTGTGTTTTTGGGGGGTGTCCGGATACTTTTGATCACATAGTGCATGTGGAATATCTGAGAACTGACCAATTTGACGCAAAACTGTATACAAGGAAGCTTGTAGAGAATCAAGGTGGGTTTTCAAAATGTGTAAGGAAATGATGAGAAACTAGTTTGTAATTGCATATCTCCAATTATCAGTTTAATAGAACTCGCGTGCATCAAGATAATACACTGACGTGCAAAACTTAGGGCGAAAGTAACTATCGCATGATGTGTGACTGCCAGGTAACACCACTCGATGAAACTTGGACCATACATGAAAAGGACTGTTACAGTATAGTACAGAAGGTAACTGAAAGAAATAGGCAGTGAGGCGAACAGAAATGACACGTTTTATTCAAAGGCAATAATTACACCCAAGTGACGGCGATTCATTATGGTCCACTGGACTTTGCAAAAGGCGGAACATGGCTCCTAATACGGTGTGTGATACCCACGGACGGCAATGCAGGTTGTGCAACGTGCTCTCGTGTTGGCCACATGGTCGCTAAATCTGTTCTTGTGGTAGCGTACTCCATTCCTCCAGCAGCGCGGTTGACATTTGCTGGTTGGTCGTCGGTGCATGAGCACGTGCTGTAATACGTCTCCCCAATGGATCCCACACATGCTCGACGGGATTTAAATCAGAGAAATGGGCAGGCCATCCCATTCACCGAATATTCTCGACTGCTGTTCGATGCAGTTGCCCATTGTCATCCGTAAAAATGAAATTTGGGCCTAATACACGCCCGAAAAGACACACTTGGGAAAGAAGTACAATGTCACAATAACATTGACCTATGAGTATCGAAGATTTGGGGTTAAGTATGCCAATGCGATATTATGCCTCCCCACACCAGAACATCTGGACCAGCAAAACGATCATGTTCGGCAATGCTGGAGGTAATCTTATGCAGCGAGAGGTGGGAACACGTAATACACGCAGGAACATTAACGAACATAATCGTATTGGTGGTCCGGTTTGTAATGGAACTGACAATAGAGCCCATTTTGTTATGAGATATTATACAGTAATGAAAACTGTTTTCGAAAAAGTATTCGATTAGTATGATGTTAGGGTAGGTGTTGCGATCAATATCAATTTGAAAATGTGTATATTTAAATTACGAATTTTATTATTTATAAATGTTTGACTTGTATTATTATTGTCACTGAATTATCCTTTATACAGTTGGTATTTCATGTAACTTAAAAATGCAGTATCGATAATCGACACAGAAATTGTCAAGTTCTTTGTCCATTTGACTCTGTGATCTTTGGTCAGCAACTTGATTTCGGCCACTTGTGTTTTGGCCGCGATCGAGAGTTGTTGTTCTTACGTGTTTCTAAATAAACGTGTGGTGTCCACAGTGCACGTGGTACTTTATTTTTGTGATTCGAGATTGTGAAATTATCTAAATTACTTTCTAGTTCAAAGTTCTGACAATAAATATGTGTTTTTTCTATACAAAAAATCGTAGAATCCTGCTTCATGATTTCGGTAATTTGATAATAGTCAAAACCCGCACCTTTTTCATCCAGAGCAGCGAAGGAATCAGTCACCGCCTAGACAACGAAGCCACGTGTACAACGGATATTCAGCAGCATCAAGGTAAGTGACGTCATGATCATCTCTACAAATTACTTCATATCAATTAGCAACACCGTAACGGTGTCTTTATGGAAATAACTTTACACCAGAGAGGGTCCATGATAAGTTGTAATGGCGTATTTAGGCATAACATTGAATGCACGTAGCGACCTCCAAGTCTTTGGAAACGGTTCAGTTTGTTGAACAAAAACTGGATGAAGGAATATTCTTTTGAGATTTCTATTGGTTTTGGCATCTGGATACTTCAAACCGTCTCATATCATTATGGGGTTAATAATAAAGCTAATAGCACATCTGCAAGATCTCTTGATCCATGCTTTTTTATATTCTATTTTCTCAAGACCTAGTAGTGTTTAGATACCAACGGTCTCGGTCTTGTAGCTGAAGTAGCAGAATGTGGAAGGCACTTGATTATCGTCTTTAGCTTTGAACGATTCCTTTCATTTTTGGACAAATAATTATTCTAAGCAATAACTTCAGCGATTCCGCTTATTCAATAACGTTTCTGATGGGAGATACGTCTCCACTTCATAAACTCGTGATCTAATGTCCTCCAGGATTACAGCAGCAGTTTCAACAATTCACAAGAAATTCTTCTGCTGGTCTTTGCGTCAGGCCTCATACGCCATGTCTAATAAGACACAAAGTTGCATTTTTACGTTCAGTACTCTTAGAGAAAATTATAAGTATCATGTTATTATGTTTATCTTGTATTCTACTGTACGTAGCTGTATTGTAATTTGCTGCAGGCGGGCGAAATTCTGTTCAGGCACAACTATTGCACATCGCCTTCTCGCTGGATGTTTGCTCGTCTCATTTCTCGTCTACGTGAAATGGGAAGTTTAAATGCAAGATCTCGAAACCGTCGTAGAACACGAACAGACGAAGATGCAGAGGGCGCTGCGCTCGCTGCCGTAGTCGCGAATTTTCAGATCAGCAGACGACGAATTCAACATTAAGTTGGTGTCTCGAAAACAAGTGCACATCGCATTCTGCAACGTCATAAATTCTATCCTTACCATGTTCATTTACACCAAGAACTTCATGGATATGACTTCAGCAATAGGGTTCAATTTTGTTAGTGGGCTCAGCAACAACTTATTTCTCAGATGTTCTTTTTACCGACGAGGTGTCAATATGAGAAATATGCATCTTTGGTCCACCGACAATCCACGATGAATTCGATAGATAGAGCACCAGTGTCCATGGAATGTTAATGTTTGGTGCGGAATTATAGACGATTCCATTATCAGACCTTTCTTTGTAAATGACAACCAAAATGGCAGACAATACGCGCGAGTTTGGACGCTGTACCTCTGAATCAGAGGATGATCATGTGGTTTCAGCATGATGGATGCCCTCCACATAAACACCTTACGAGCATACGACTTCTGGACCGTAAATACCCTGGAAGGTGGATTGGATGTGGTAGGCCAGTTAGTTGACCTGCCCGATCTCCGGACCTTACACCACTGGACATTTTTTCTGTGGGGAGCAGTCAAGCACGCTGTCTATGAAAATGTTCCGACAAAACCAGGCGACATGCAGCAGCGCATTATTGATGCTTGCTCAGCCATCACAGAGGAAGTAGTACCACGACGTAGGGCGTCCTTCATCCACAGAGTGACCCTATGTGTGAATGTCAATGATCAACATTTTGAGCATTCCCCCCATGAACCATGGACCTTGCCGTTGGTGGGGAGGCTTGCGTGCCTCAATGATACAGATAGCCGTACCGTAGGTGCAACCACAACGGAGGGGTATCTGTTGAGAGGCCAGACAAACGTGTGGTTCCTGAAGAGGGGCAGCAGCCTTTTCAGTAGTTGCAGGGGCAACAGTCTGGATGATTGACTGATCTGGCCCTGTAACACTAACCAAAACGGCCTTGCTGTTGTGGTACTGCGAACGGCTAAAAGCAAGGGGAAACTACAGCCGTAATTTTTCCCGAGGGCATGCAGCTTTACTGGAGATGAAGAAGCTCGCACAGGATAGAGTAGCATGGAGAGCTGCATCAAACCAGTCTCAAGACTGAAGACCACAACAACAGCAATGTAAAAGCTCTGTTTTTCATGTAGTGGTAGTATCACATTAAAAGTTACTACAAAGAAACATGTTACTTCCTCATTGTCATAAGTACTGTAATACGGTACTGTACATTAACAAGATACAATTACTGTACAGTGCAGTACTGTTGCACACAATGTTTATTGGTAATTTGCAAAATGTTCAAACGCGCCTTGAAGAGTTTAAATGAGTTAGTTAATGAATTGCGCCGAACTGATTTTTAAATGAGAGAAGTTATACACTATGTGATCAAAAGTATCCGGACACCGCCAAAAACATACGATTTTCATATTAGGTGCATTGCGCTGCCACCTACTGCCAGGTACTCCATATCAGCGACCTCAGTTAGTCATTAGACTTCGTGAGAGAGCAGAATTGGGCGCTCCGCGGAACTCACGGACTTCGAAAGTCGTCAGGTGACTGGGTGTCACTTGTGTCATACGCCTGTACGAGAGATTTCCACACTCCTAAACATCGCTGGGTCCCCTATTTCCGATATGATACTGAAGTGGAAATGTGAAGGGACACGTACAGAACAAAAGCGTACAGGCCGCCCTGTCTGTTGACTGACAGAGACCGCCGACAGTTGAAGAGGGTTGTAATGTGTAACAGGCAGACATCTATCCAGACCATCACACAGGAATTCCAAACCGTTAGACGGGAGGTGAGAAAACTTGGACTTAATGGTCGAGCGGCTGCTCATAAGCCACACAGCACGCCGGTAAATGCCAAACGACGCTTCGCTTGGTGTAAGGAGCGTAAACATTGGACGATTGAACAGTGGAAAAACGTTGTGTGGAGTGACGAATCACGGTACACAATGTGGCGATCCGATGGTAGGGTTTGGGTATGGCAAATGCTCGGTGAACGTCATCTGCCAGCGTTTGTAATACCAACAGTAAATTTCGGAGGCTGTAGTGTTATGGTGTGGTCGTGTTTTTCATGGAGAGGGCATGCACCCATTGTTGTTTTGCGTGGCACTTTCATAGCACAGACTACATTGCTCTTTTAAGCACCTTCTTGCTCCCCACTGTTGAAGAGCAATACGGGGATGGCGATTGCATCTTTCAACATTATCGAGCACCTGTTCATAATGCACGGCCTGTGGTGGGGTGGTTACACGACAATAACATCCCCGTAATGGACTGGCCTGCACAGAGTCCTGACCTGTATCCTATAGAACACCTTTGGGATGTTTTGGAAGGCCGACTTCGTGCCAGGCCTCACCGACCGACGTCGATACCTCTCCTCAGTGCAGCACTCCGTTAAGAATGGACTGCCATTCTCCAAGAAACCTTCCAGCACCTGATTGAACGTATGCCTGCGAGAGAGGAAGCCGTCATCAATGCTAAGGGTGGGCCAACACCATACTGAATTCCAGCATTACCGATGGAGAGCGCCACGAACTTGTAAGTCATTTTCAGCCAGGTGTCGGGATACTTTTGATCACGTAGTGTATATTATTTATCATTTCCATAGCTACTATTTTCGTGGACAAAATGGTACAGTGTGACTCATTTTTGTACAGCTCTTGGGGAGGCTGAATGTATTCTTGAATAAAATGTGCTTGGTTGCATTTAAAAAATTTAATCTCTACCCCGTATCTCCTACATCTGTGGGGATACGTAAAACGTAGAACCTAAGCAAGAACGACCCAATGATGTTAAAAAACACTGGTTGAAACAAGTTTTCATTGAACACATCAGAAAAAACTTATTTTGAGTGAGCAAGATAAATGGGACATCCTGTGTATGTTTTGTGTTCTATTACAAGACCACTTTATTATGAAGTTCATTTGATGAGAACACTGCCGAAATCAAATCTTGGCTACGCCTGCCGGCCGGAGCGGCCGATCGGTTCTAGTCGCTTCAGTCTGTGACCGCGCTAACCGCTACGGCCGCAGGTTCGAATCCTGCCTCGGGCATGGATGTATGTGATGTCCTTAAGTTAGTTAGGTTTCGGTAGTTCTAAGTTCTAGGGGACTGATGACCTCAGAAGTTAAGTCCCATAGTGCTCAGAGCCATTTGAACCATTTTTTGGCTAAACCTGTGCATAGAACTAAGGATTTAGCTATTGTGAACGTGAAAACGATTGCTGTCTTATGCGGAGTTTCATGATTAAATACCCGAAGAAGGAAATAAGTCACATTGGATAAGAGGAAAACAGTGTTTTGCACTCTCACGATGCCGGTATAAAAGGGACACAGATGTAAAGAAGTTTCATTGTGTCCGTCTCGTTCAGGTGGATCTAGTGTTATTTAGTTTGAAAAAGTAAATGTCTTTCGAAAACCAAGACAAGCTAGATATGCTACTTCTTTACGAAGAATGCAGAAGGAACGCGTGAAGAACAGCCGAGTTGTACACACAAAGCGAACCCAGCAGACAATGTCCAACAAGAATAACAGTGCAGAGAATGTACACAAAATTGTTATTAGAAAGACACTGGAATAGTATGCAGAGGGTAAGGCGCTAGCGTGCAACGAGTTTCTCGAACTAAATAGAATTCCTGGCATCTATTGTTCAAAATCTACGTGTTAGCTACAGAGAAACTGCAAGTGTCTCTGGAGTAAGTCAGCCCAGTGTTCTTCGCATTTCGCGCGCAAACAGTGTAAATCAGTACCAGGTGTCACTTCAACGGCAGATTAAGCAACGGGAATGAAGAAGAATCATGAAATTCTCTCGTACCGTTCTGATGCGGCTACAGGACAATACGTTCTTCTTTCAAAGAATTCTCTTTAGCGATAATGCTACCATTACAAATCACAGAAATCTAGGGGTAAAAAAATGTGCGTCATAGGACCACTGAGAATCCGGACTGCTTGAGGCAGGTTGAAGGTCAGAGACAGTGGCGTGGGAACATTTCGTGCGGGATGATTGGTGACTACGTGATTGGTCCTTACTTCACTTAAGAAACCGTAACGGGTAAAAGATACTCACAATTTATTACCGAAGTGTTACCGGCTGTCTTTCGGGAAGTACCAACTGAAATACTGTACGTAGATGTGTGTGGTACCAGCACGATGGGTGCCCGGCTCACTACTCGCTCACCCAGCTCTTTCCCAGCTGGTGGATAGGAAGTGAAGATGTTATCAGTCGGCCTGAACGTTCGCCTGATTTGACAGCACTGGGCTTTTTCTCTGGGGTAAACTCAAAGATGAAGTCTTAGCACAAGTTTCTACGATCCATGAGGAATTAAAACATCGCATTGTTGCAGCATATGCAGCGATGTCGGAGGAATCTCTCCGATCTGTCCAGAAATCCTTGCAACAGCGACTGCAGACATATATTATGCTGTAGACGGTGGGCATTTCGAACACTTGTTGACATAATTTTTTTGTCTGATTCTCTGTAAAAGTCCACACTCCCCGGTGGTGACATCAAATGCTAAAAATGTGGTCAGTAAGCTCAGGTACTGTTCGTCCTGACGTTGAGTACATAAGGGACTTTACGTAACCCAAGAGGACAAATTGAAGAGGGGTCATGTCAGAGGAGTGAGCAAGCTAAGGGGCAAGGCATCCCTCCAGTTACCGGTACACTCTGTCTGAAGTTGTCTGCGAGACATGCCCTGGTTCTACGATCAAAGTCCGGTGGGACACCATCGTTCTGAAGCCACAAACTAGCGTGGACTTGCAAGGGAACGTCCTCCAGAAGGTCAGGTATGGAATTCTCCAGAAAGTTCAAATACAACACACCATTTAAACGATATGGTAAGATGTATGGTCCAATAACGCGATATCCAAGAATTCTAGCCCAAAAATTCACTGATAATCTCACCTGGTAACTCCTCGAAAGGTGGTGCTTGGGTTTTCAACAGCCCAGAGCGGTTAAAGACGCTACAGTCTTGAACCGCACGACCGCTACGGTCGCAGGTTCGAATCCTGCCTCGGGCATGGATGTGTGTGATGTCCTTAGGTTAGTTAGGTTTAAGTAGTTCTAAGTTCTAGGGGACTTATGACCACAGCAGTTGAGTCCCATACTGCTCAGAGCCATTTGAACCATTTGAACAGCCCAGAGGTGGGTTTAGAAACTTTATTTCACGCTTCAGGCTGTAGGTTCCTGATATCAAGACGTTCCGAATTTAATCATCTACAATCTCCCAATAATGGAAAACGTCGTTCTGTTACACTCCGTATAGAAACAGTAGTTTTAAATTGAAGATCCAAAGAAACTGGTACACCCGCCTAATATCGTGTAGGGCTCCCGCGAGCACGCAGAAGTGCCGCAGTACGACGTGACATGGACTTGTCTAATGTCTGAAGTAGTGCTGGAGGGAACTGACACCATGAATCCTGCAAGGCTGTCCATAAATCCGTAAGAGTGCGAGGGGGTGGAGATCTCTTCTAAACAGCACGTTGCAAGGCATCCCAGATATGCTCAATAATGTTCACGTCTGGAGAGTTTGGTGGCCAGCGGAAGTGTTTAAACTCAGAAGAGTGTTCCTGGAGCCACTCTGTAGCAATTCGGGACGTGTGCGGTATCGCATTGTCCTGCTGGAATTGCCCAAGTCCGGTGGAATGCACAATGGACATGAATGGATACAGGTGATCAGTCAGGAGGCTTACGTACGTGTCACCTATCAGAGTCGTACCTAGACGTATCACTCCAAATGCACACGCCCCACGCTATTACAGAGCCTCCACCAGCTTGAACATTCCCCTGCTGACATGCAGGGTCCATGAATTCATGAGGTTGTCTCCATACCCGTACGCGTCTATCCGCTCGATACAATTTGAATCGAGACTCGTCCGACCAGACAACATGTTTCCAGTCATCAACAGTCCAATGTCGGTGTTGATGGGCCCAGGCGAGGCGTAAAGCTTTGTTTCGTGCAGTCATTAAGGGTACACGAGTGGGCCTTCGGCTTCGAAAGCCCATATCGATCATGTTTCATTGAATTGTTTGCACGCTGATACTTGTTGATGGCCCGGCACTGAAATCTGCAGCAATTTGCGGAAGAGTTGCACTTCTGTCATGCTGAACGATTCTCTTCAGTAGTCGTTGGTTCCGTTCTTGCAGGATCTTTCTCCGGCCGCAGCGATGTCGCAGATTGGGTGTTTTACTGGATTCCTGATATTCACGGTACGCTCGTGAAACGGTCGTACGGGAAAATGCCGGCTTCATCACTAACTCGTAGATGCTGTGACCCATCGCTCGTGCGCCGAATATAACACCAAGTTCAAACTCATTTAAATCGTGATAAGCTGCCATTATAGTAGCAGTAATCGATCTAACAGCTGCGCCAGACACTTCTTGTCTTATGTAGGCATTGCCGACCGCAGCGCTGTATTCTTCCTGTTTACATACAGTATTTCTGTATTTGAACACTCATGCCTATACCAGTTTTTTTGTCACTTCAGTGTACGACAGTGTTGTTATGATGAATTTTGGCATTTATGGAAAAGCACTTACTTTGTAAATGTTTTGTGAGGTTTGAGAAGCTATTTCAGTTTTTGTGGCTCTTGCTTTCAAGCCTCCTTTATCTAGTCCATTGGCTTTAAACCATTCGCGAAGGTATTTAAAGTTATTCACGGGTTTTATTGGTCCGCATCTGATGTTTAACTGAGTTGTAATGTCTGTGATATTTGAAATTACTTCTGTTTCTCTCGTTTTTTGTTTCGAAAGTATATTTGTAAGCCAGTTTGTTCTGCTGATTTCTGCAGGTCACAGTTCGTAGCAATTGACGGAAAGTTATCGAGTAAAACAGAAGTGATTTCTGGCGTTCCCCAAGGTAGTGTTATAGGCCCTTTGCGGTTCCTTAACTATATAAACGATTTGGGAAACAATCTGAGCAGCCATCTTAGGTTGTTTGCAGATGACGCTGTCGTTTATCAACTAATCAAGTCATCAGAAGATCAAAGCAAATTGCAAAACGATTTAGAAAAGATATCTGAATGGTGCGAAAATCGGCAGTTGACCCTAAATAACGAAAAGTGTGAGGTCATCCAAATGAGTGCTAAAAGGAATTCGTTAAACTTCATTACACGATAAATCAGTCTAATCTAAAAGCCGTAAATTCAACTAAATACCTAGGTATTACAATTACGAACAACTTAAATTGGAAAGAACACATAGAAAATGTTGTGGCGAAGGCTAACCAAATACTGCGTTTTATTGGCAGGACACTTAGAAAATGTAACAGATCTGCTAAGGAGCCTGCTTACACTACGCTTGTCCGTTCTGTTTTAGAATACTGCTGCGCGGTGTGGGATCCTTACCAAATAGGACTGACGGAGTACATCGAAAAAAATTCAAAGAAGGGCAGCACGTTTTGTATTATCCCGAAATATGGGAGAGTCTGTCACTGAAATTACTCAGGATTTGGGCTGAACATCATTAAAAGAATGGCGTTTTTTGTTGCGACGGTATCTTCTCACGAAATTCCAGTCACCAACTTTCTCTTACGAATGCGAAAATATTTTGTTGACACCGACCTACATAGGGAGGAACGATCACCTCGATAAAATAAGGGAAATCGGAGCTCGTACGGAAAGATATAGGTGTTCGTTCTTTCCGTGCGCTATACGAGATTGGAATAATGGAGAATTGTGAAGGTGGTTCGATGAACCCTCTGCCAGGCACTTAAACATGATTTGCAGATTATCCATGTAGATGTAGATGAATTTGTTTGGTCACTGTTTCAAAATCTTCTGTCATTGTCGCAATGTCATCTGCAGAACTGAATAGATCCACACCATACTTCTCATCCCAATCTTTAAATACACTCCTGGAAATGGAAAAGAGAACACATTGACACCGGTGTGTCAGACCCACCATACTTGCTCCGGACACTGCGAGAGGGCTGTACAAGCAATGATCACACGCACGGCACAGCGGACACACCAGGAACCGCTGTGTTGGCCGTCGAATGGCGCTAGCTGCGCAGCATTTGTGCACCGCCGCCGTCAGTGTCAGCCAGTTTGCCGTGGCATACGGAGCTCCATCGCAGTCTTTAACACTGGTAGCATGCCGCGACAGCGTGGACGTGAACCGTATGTGCAGTTGACGGACTTTGAGCGAGGGCGTATAGTGGGCATGCGGGAGGCCGGGTGGACGTACCGCCAAATTGCTCAACACGTGGGGCGTGAGGTCTCCACAGTACATCGATGTTGTCGCCAGTGGTCGGAGGAAGGTGCACGTGCCCGTCGACCTGGGACCGGACCGCAGCGACGCACGGATGCACGCCAAGACCGTAGGATCCTACGCAGTGCCGTAGGGGACCGCACCGCCACTTCCCAGCAAATTAGGGACACTGTTGCTCCTGGGGTATCGGCGAGGACCATTCGCAACCGTCTCCATGAAGCTGGGCTACGGTCCCGCACACCGTTAGGCCGTCTTCCGCTCACGCCCCAACATCGTGCAGCCCGCTTCCAGTGGTGTCGCGACAGGCGTGAATGGAGGGACGAATGGAGACGTGTCGTCTTCAGCGATGAGAGTCGCTTCTGCCTTGGTGCCAATGATGGTCGTATGCGTGTTTGGCGCCGTGCAGGTGAGCGCCACAATCAGGACTGCATACGACCGAGGCACACAGGGCCAACACCCGGCATCATGGTGTGGGGAGCGATCTCCTACACTGGCCGTACACCACTGGTGATCGTCGAGGGGACACTGAATAGTGCACGGTACATCCAAACCGTCATCGAACCCATCGTTCTACCATTCCTAGACCGGCAAGGGAACTTGCTGTTCCAACAGGACAATGCACGTCCGCATGTATCCCGTGCCACCCAACGTGCTCTAGAAGGTGTAAGTCAACTACCCTGGCCAGCAAGATCTCCGGATCTGTCCCCCATTGAGCATGTTTGGGACTGGATGAAGCGTCGTCTCACGCGGTCTGCACGTCCAGCACGAACGCTGGTCCAACTGAGGCGCCAGGTGGAAATGGCATGGCAAGCCGTTCCACAGGACTACATCCAGCATCTCTACGATCGTCTCCATGGGAGAATAGCAGCCTGCATTGCTGCGAAAGGTGGATATACACTGTACTAGTGCCGACATTGTGCATGCTCTGTTGCCTGTGTCTATGTGCCTGTGGTTCTGTCAGTGTGATCATGTGATGTATCTGACCCCAGGAATGTGTCAATAAAGTTTGCCCTTCCTGGGACAATGAATTCACGGTGTTCTTATTTCAATTTCCAGGAGTGTATTTAAACAAATTCCAAAGTTTTAATTTCTGGCAAGATTTTTATATTATTTTTTCCAATACCGCTTACGGCCTTGCCTTAGTGGTAACACCAGTTCCTCTCAGATCACCGGAGATAAGTGCTGTCGGGCTTGGGTAGCAATTGGATGGGTCACCGTCTGGGTCTGCCGAGTGCACTCAGCACTTGTGAGACCATCTGAGGAGCTACTTGACTGAGAAGTAGCGACAGCGGTCACGAAAACTGACAACGGCTGGGAGAGCGGTGTGCTGGCCACGTACTCCAGCATATCCGCATCCGGTGACGTCTTACGGTTCAAATGGCTCTAAGCACAATGGGATTTAATTATCTGAGGTCATCAGTCCCCTAGACTTAGTACTACGTAAACTCAACTAACCTAAGAACATTACACACATCCGTTCCCGAGGCAGGATTCGAACCTGCGACCGTAGCAGCCGCGTGTTTCCGGACTGAAGCGCCTAGAACCGCTCAGCCACAGCGGCCGGCGACGTCTTAGGGCTGAGGATGACACGGCGGCTAGTCGGTACCGCTGGGCCTTCAAGGTTTGTAGGCCTGCTCAGACGGTTTTGTTTTTCTGTATCAAGTCATTTATGGCTGTAAGACGTGGACAGTAAGATCCAGTCACACGCCTATGAGACTCATTCAATTAACAATTTCTTTTCTGACGACGTCTCCTCGTTGAAAAGGATGTACCGAGTTCTTTTTTGAAATACAAACGCTCCATTTGCTAATTTAACTGTAATTTATTTGATGATACAATCCTTGATGGGTATTGTTATACACATATTAGGCGGTGTTTGAAGCTCTATGACGCGTTTTTGTGCCCAATGTTGTTCCGTCTCCTATGCTGCAGAAATTATCAGAAGCTATAAAGAGTCAGATAGTAGTTTCAAACGCTAGCAAACTCATCATGTCGATATGTTTGGTTTTAATAGCCATTGATGAAGTCTCCAGTATTATGAGACGAAACAACGTTGTGTACAGAAATACGGCATAGGCTTTACACATCAGATTTCGATTCAGATATGAACCATTTTCTCTCTACGAAGGACAGTACGATTATGTAGTAACCGTTACTATGTAATCATGCTGTTCTTCTAAACACTTGAGGAAGAAATCCGGTTCTTTCCTTTTGGAAGTTACCACCCTCTCATGGGAAAGACTGTTCTACACTGCGCAACAAAATTAAAGGATCACTTGCTAGAAAGTCCGTAATTGTCTTCCATTGAAATTTTGCTCAAAGGTGCCTACAAACTTCCTCTGTACTGGTGCAAAAGCTTCGTGCCCTCAGACGCCACCTTACGCCTCGAGAACGCTTCAAACAGCAAGGTGTCGACACATGCGAAAAAAGGGCCACAGCTCAGATGTTCAGGTAAGGTGTAAGGTGGGTTAAAGATGCCTCATCAGCACCAGATTTCACCACAATTCTGGCCAACGCCAATGTGGCCTTGTCACGCGGTGGGAAGATCATAACATATCTTGTTACCCAAATTTCACCCCTTCTTTTCTCGCCTCGATGGTGGTTCAAATGGTTCAAATGGCTCTGAGCACTGTGGGACTTAACATCTGAGGTCATCAGTCCTCTATAACTTAGAACTACTTAAACCTAACTAACCTAAGGACATCACACACATCCATGCCCGAGGCAGGATTCGAACCTGCGACCGTAGCGGTCGCGCGGTGCCAGACTGTAGCGCCTAGAACCGCTCTTCCACTCCGGCCGGCTCGATGGTGGTCAAAACCGGAACGCCCAGCGTTGAAATCACGTGGATTTCTTATGGCTGGCCGAGGAAAACATTTTTCACACACTGCATCTGACAACAGATGCGAAAAGGCCTTTATGGAATAGCATAAATGATGTCAATAAACCCATCCTTTTCCCGTGCTGTGTTGATTGCCACATATTTCACGGTCGAAAATGACTGTTCACCCAGCCGGAGTAGCCGAGCGGTTCTAGGCGCTACAGTCTGGAACAGGGCGATCGCTATGGTCGCAGGTTCGAATCCTGCCTGGGGCATGGATGTGTGTGATGTCCTTAGGTTAGTTAGGTTTAAGTAGGTCTAAGTTCTATGGGACTGATGACCTGGGTTAAGTCCCATAGTGCTCAGAGCAATTTTTTTTTACTGTTCACAGTTCTCGACAACAGTTGACACACCCCAGATGAAGCATCTGCTCTCTAAGGACATCGTGGGCTAGCTATCCCACTGCATGTGATTGCATCCCTTTGGAGTGGAGTGCAATCATCGATTTTGCTCTGGTGTACAGGATTGAACCTCTAGGGAACGTTCAAAACCATTCGACGAAATTTGAATGTGATATGAAGCAGAAAATTTTGCTTATGCTTTTTCAGCCCTCCTGTTTTGCTCCTTCCTGTGACGTAATCTTGGAGGTTACGACACTGACATATGTGTGAATAAAATGGAAAAGGGTCCCTCTAAGACGTACCATTTCAGCAACGCCCTTGGTGCCGCCTGCCCACCTTTGTTGAGCACTTTAAAAATGTACCTCTACAGAGACCAACAGCGATGAGAGTCCTTGGTGCCTGTAGGCAGGCAATCCCTTGAAACCTCTGCGGTTCTGCAAGCCTGTTAGCAGGTGCAAGAGCAGCAGTGTAGTCTGCCGGCAGGCGTCTAGGACTCCTGTCACAATTATATGACGAACCGGCCATTGACCTCCTTCTTCTGTGCAGATGCACACGCATTGCCCGAACTCTTACAGGATTCGGTACGATTGTCTGCCGCGAATAATGGGTGTAATGGGCAGGGGCACTACAAATGTAGTGTGTGGACATTAAGCTGGGAATGTGGGTCTCACGGGGAGCGTGCAAAGAATAAATCCCTGCAGTCGCTCTGTCCCCTGTGCAGTCAGTGGCTCAGATGGATAGAGCGTCTGCCATGCAAGCAGGAGGTCCCAGGTTCGAGTCGCGGTAGGGCTACACATTTTCAACTGTCCCCGTTGATGCACCGGGTGATCAAAAAGTCAGTATAAATTTGAAAACTTAATAAACCACGGAATAATGTACAGGGCTATTACAAATGATTGAAGCGATTTCATAAACTCACTGTAGCTCCATTCATTGACATATGCTCACGACACACTACAGATACGTAGAAAAACTCAAAGTTTTGTTCGGCTGAAGCCGCACTTCAGGTTTCTGCCGCCAGAGCGCTCGAGAGCACAGTGAGACAAAATGACGACAGGAGCCGAGAAAGCGTATGTCGTGCTTGAAATGCGCTCACATCAGTCAGTCATAACAGTGCAACGACACTTCAGGACGAAGTTCAACAAAGATCCACCAACTGCTAACTCCATTCGGCGATGGTATGCGCAGTTTAAAGCTTCTGGATGCCTCTGTAAGGGGAAATCAACGGGTCGGCCTGCAGTGTGCGAAGAAACAGTTGAACGTGTGCGGGCAAGTTTCACGCGTAGCCCGCGGAAGTCGACGAATAAAGCAAGCAGGGAGCTAAACGTACCACAGCCGACGGTTTGGAAAATCTTACGGAAAAGGCTAAAGCAGAAGCCTTACCGTTTACAATTGCTACAAGCCCTGACACCCGATGACAAAGTCAAACGCTTTGAATTTTCGGCGCGGTTGCAACAGCTCATGGAAGAGGATGCGTTCAGTGCGAAACTTGTTTTCAGTGATGAAGCAACATTTTTTCTTAATGGTGAAGTGAACAGACACAATGTGCGAATCTGGGCGGTAGAGAATCCTCACGCATTCGTGCAGCAAATTCGCAATTCACCAAAAGTTAGCGTGTTTTGTGCAATCTCACGGTTTAAAGTTTACGGCCCCTTTTTCTTCTGCGAAAATAACGTTACAGGACACGTGTATCTGGACATGCTGGAAAACTGGCTCATGCCACAACTGGAAACCGACAGCGCCAACTTCATCTTTCAATAGGATGGTGCTCCACCGCACATCCATCATGATGTTCGGCATTTCTTAAACAGGAGATTGGAAAACCGATGGATCGGTCGTGGTGGAGATCATGATCAGCAATTCATGTCATGACCTCCACGCTCTCCCGACTTAACCCCATGCAACTTCTTTCTGTGGAGTTATGTGAAAGATTCAGTGTTTAAACCTCCTCTACCAAGAAACGTGCTAGAACGGCGAGCTCTCATCAACGATGCTTTCGAACTCATTGATGGGGACATGCTGCGCCGATTGTGGGAGGAACTTGATTATCGGCTTGATGTCTGCCGAATCACTAAAGGGGCACATATCGAACATTTGTGAATGCCAAAAAAAATTTTTTTGAGTTTTTGTACGTGTGTGCAAAGCATTGTGAAAATATCTCAAATAATAAAGTTATTGTAGAGCTGTGAAATCGCTTCAATCATTTGTAATAACCCTGTAGATAGAGAGGTAAAAATTGACACACATGCTTGAAATGATATGGGGTTTTATTAGAACAAAAAAAAGTATTGCTAGACGCGTGAAAGATCTCATGCGCGCGTAGTTTGGTGATAATGGTGTGCTCAACCGCCACTTTCGTCATGCTTGGCCTCCCAGGTCCAGAGACCTCAGTCCGTGCGATTATTGGCTTTGGGGTTACCTGAAGTCGCAAGTGTATCGTGATCGACCGACATCTCTAGGGATGCTGAAAGACAACATCCGATGCCAATGCCTCACCATAACTCTGGACATGCTTTACAGTGCTGTTCGCAATATTATTCCTCGACTACAGCTATTGTTCAGGAATGATGGTGGACATATTGAGCATTTCCTGTAAAGAACATCATCTTTGCTTTGTCTTACTTTGTTGCTTTTAAGTTATTACTATTCTGATCAGATGAAGTACCATCCGTCGGACAATTTGTGAACTTTTGTATTTTTTGGTTCTAATAAAACCCCATGTCATTCCAAGCATGTGTGTCAATTTTTAGCTCTCTATCTACATTATTCCGTGATTTATTCAGTTTTCAAATTTATACTGACTTTTTGATCACCCATTATATCAACGCCTGTCGACAGCTTAAGGTCTTGATTTAATTATCATCCTGTCACAATTTGTCACTGTACAGGTACACTTTTAAAGTATGTTGCCGAATGGGGACTCCTTTGCTGTTTTATTGCCGTATGTGTCAGTGCCGCACCCCCTATGATCAAGCCACATGAAGGCACAAAGCAGAGGAGCTGAAAAAGCAAAAGCATCCTTTAGTGCTTCAGATTGCGTTCAAATTTTATGGAATGGTTTTGAGTGGTCCCTAATAGTTCCACCCTATACACCCGAGGTCACACTGCTCTCCAAAGGGCTGCGATCACCTTCAGTGGGGTTGCTGGCTAACGATGTTCTTAGAGCAGGGTTGCATCATCTGGTGGGTATCAGCAATGTCGAAGATTGTCAAGAATGTCGTCCTGTTGTTAACCGATGGATAAGAGGAGGTGTGACGACCTTGCCATCGTGTGAAACGTCCACAGTGTCTGTATTTCCTCAATGGTTATCAATTGGACACTTGACAACGCTATACTTATATGACAAGGCACGCTATAACAGAAATGTGGCAACGTAGTAAGAAATAACATTTATTATGAGTATGGTACTTAACTTTGATACTTGATGTCCTAACCTAATACCATGATGTTTAAATAGCTTTGCTGTCGCTTAACAATCCTACAACTGATTGTAATTACGCAGACACTCTGTTACCGGTCCTAGTTCTCCATGAGTACTGAGTGCTAAGTTGGAAGATAGTCCTCAGGATACTGAACTGGGTGGGATGCAGGCACTGAACTTAGCTGTGCAGCTGATAGTTCATAACTCTGTGAAAGTCTGTGACGTGTCATGTATTGGTACCTGTCAGGAGAAGACTTTCCATGTCTGCCAGTTAGAGGTAGAATAAATGAAGTTCGAGGTCGACAGCGCTCCCTATGGCGGATGTCCACACTATTGGCGGACGCATATGACAGACTCGAGGAAGTGGCGCAAAAGCAGGAAGAAGTCTGGTATAGTGAGCACTATCTGGAAGCTACTGCATATAATGGAGGGGGTACCAGGCAACTGCTGGTGCCTGTGTGATGGCTGTCTCCTGTGGTATGTGTTGTGTACCTCTTGCTTGGTACACAACCCATACACTTCTACAAAATAAATAATACAACATTATTTCCTTTCCAGTAAGGGAATTGAGAGGAATAAGAAGCAGATTTAAAAAAAAAAGGGTTCAAATGGCTCTGAGCACTATGGGACTCAACTGCTGAGGTCATTAGTCCCCTAGAACTTAGAACTACTGAAACCTAACTAACCTAAGGACATCACAAACATCCATGCCCGAGGCAGGATTCGAACCTGCGACCGTAGCGGTCTTGCGGTTCCAGGCTGCAGCGCCTTTAACCGCACGGCCACTTCGGCCGGCAAGCAGATTCATCCTGTACATATTTTACCTAATGCAGTTCAGATATGTACTGTTGTCGTTCCACACAATCACATTGCACTTGGTGGATGGGTGTTTGATATTGCATAAGCACGTATTTCCTTAGGAATTGTATCTATTTTTTCCAGAAGTTTCGAGATACAGTATCCTCATCTGATGCTCGACCTTACAATCTCATAGCATTAGCAATTAATAACTGAATGCAGTGACGGAGCCAGTCACTTCGTAGGTAGTGGATGAAGAAATAAAGAAACATATCATGGTGAGCTACAGGCCAATGGCTCGATCTTCACTGATGGTGTATTCGTTAGCCACCATAGTTAAACTATATTGAGGCATGCGTAAATTCGTCTGGGATGTTCTCTTTTCTGCATCTTCATCGAAGATGTCAGCTTCACTGCTCTAGTCACCGTTGAGACCACTATCAGTGACACCACCATCTACCACCACTGTCGGACTGAGAGTACGAGAACTTACCACTGTCATCACCGGAGAAGACCGACTTTTTGCTTTCTGTCACTGACTCCGCTATCTGTGTTGTTGACGGCACAACCCAAGGCAAGTAGCACCAACTGTGGGCTCAGACTTCGTGCTGGAGTAAAACCCAAAACAACCACCATTATATACACCACCATCTCATCTCCTGCTGCCACAGCTAGTTTATGATCCTGATCCTCATTTCTCTTTTGGTTTTTCCCTGCATCGTTTCACTCATTAAAATCTCGCATAATTGTGCATCTTCACCTTTTTCACCATCATATGGACATCCAACATTATCACCACCATAGTAACGCTCTCTCCAACACCACCGAGAGCATCTGCACCATATTCATTTGAGCAACGATCACAATCAATCACGACCACGTGAATGCGTTCGGTCGAGACAGCCTCTCAGTTCCAGTGGGTCACGACAGGCCCAAAGCTGTTCGAGTACTGGTCCATGTATGGTCATGACTGGTTACACGATTTTCTTTTGGCGATTCCAAAGCGTTTAATAACCTTCCTTCAAACAGATAAGCCCACGTCTGCACATAGCTTTCTGTGTTCTGTCTTGTAGCCTTCTCATCGAAGAAAACAACTACTATGTTCCTGCTAGCCTTTCAAAGGGAAGGTACAACCTAACCTCACGAGAATTTAATACATACTGGTGTAATTTGATTCCCTTAAGGGATTTTTAGCAGAAATGTGTTGTGTATATTTATCGTGATGTATGGAAAGCAAAAGTGTCTCACTCTCCTCTGTTAACTTCACTTTCGAAATGAGTAATTTTTTTCTTTTCTATACAAGAGTAGACAATCGTGGGTCACACGCAATACCCATTGCTATAAATGACATACACACATTAAATTGGTTCACTTTAGAGAGGAGGTGGCGTAGGCAGCAACATGTTTGCAATAGTGCTTAATTACAGAGTTTATGTCTTAAATTTACAAAATGTCATTCTTTGGTAAATTATGGATTGGCAACATACAGTGTTTCGTCATCAAAATCAGCACCACGCTGAGGAAAGCACCACGGGAGGAATGATCAGTAAGAACATCTTTTCGGAAAATGATTGGGAGAACCAAAAGAGAAATAGAAACACATGGACCATGTGATCTGAACATTCTTCCGCCCAGTTAAAAATGTAGTTGTTCTTACTTTCTGTAGCTATTTTACGGGTATTACATACGTCAAACATCGGATTTATGCCTTACAACCTTAAAAATCGCTTAACTTGGACCTGTAAACAGAGACAGATTGACGGTAACACGTTTGTACAAGGTCCGGCAAAAAGACCTCTCGTATTTGAAAGTGTAGTTACAAACAAACAGAGAATGATAGACAATAATTTTGTTTGTGAACAACAAAAACTATACCGTTTTACTTTAGTTGGCTTTAAAAATGTCAGACAAATGGCATCTTCCATTGTTAACACACTGATGAAGCCTTTTCTGGAAGTTGTCTACATCTACATTTACATCTACGTGGATATTCTGCAAATCACATTTAAGTGCCTGGCAGAGGGTTCATCGAACCACCTTCACAATTCTCTATTATTCCAATCTCGTATAGCACGCGGAAAGAACGAACACCTGTATCTTTCCGTACGAGCTCTGATTTCCCTTATTTTATAGTGGTGATCGTTTTTCCCTATTTAGGTCGGTTTCAACAATATATTTTTCACTCGGAGGAGAAGGTTAGTGATTGGAATTTCGTGACAAGATTCCGTCGCAACGAAAAACGCCTTTCTATTTATGATGTCCAATCCAAATCCTGTATCATTTCTGTGACACTCTCTCCCATATTTCGAGATAAAACAAAACATGCTGACCTTCTTTGAACTTTTTCGATGTACTCCGTCAGTCCTATCTAGTAAGGACCCCACACCACGCAGCAGTGTTCTAAAAGAGGACGGACAAGTGTAGTGCAGGCAGTCCCCTTAGTAGATCTGTTACATAAGTGTTCTGCCAATATAACGCAGTCCTTGGTTAGCCTTCCCTACAAATTTTTCTATGTGTTTCTTCCAATTTAAGTTGTTCGTAACTGTAATACCTAGGTATTTAGTTGAATTTACAGCTTTTAGATGGACTGATTTATCGTGTAAGCAAAGTTTAACGAAATCCTTTCAGCACTCATATGGATGACATCGCACTTTTCGTTATTTAGGACCAACTTCCGATTTTCGCACCATTCAGATATCTTTCCCAAATCGTTTTGCAATTTGTTTTGATCTTCTGATGGCTTTATTAGTTGATAAACGACAGCGTCATGTGCAAACAACATAAGACGGCTGCTCAGATTGTCTCCCACATCGTTTATATAGATAAAGAACAACAAAGAGCCTATAACACTACCTCGGAGAACGCCAGAAAGCCCGCATCTCGTGGTCGTGCGGTAGCGTTCTCGCTTCCCACGCCCGGGTTCCCGGGTTCGATTCCCGGCGGGGTCAGGGATTTTCTCTGCCTCGTGATGGCTGGGTGTTGTGTGCTGTCCTTAGGTTAGTTAGGTTTAAGTAGTTCTAGGGGACTGATGACCATAGATGTTAAGTCCCATAGTGATCAGAGCCATTTGAACCATTTGAACGCCAGAAATCACTTCTGTTTTACTCGATGAATTTCCGTCAATTACTACCAACTGTGACCTCTCTGACAGGAAACCACAAATCCAGTCACATAACTGAGACGATATTCCATAAGCATGCAGTTTCACTACAAGCCGCTTGTGTGGCACAGTGTCAAAAGCTTTCCGTAAATCCAGGAATACGGAATTGATCTGAAATCCCTCGTCAATAGCACTCAACACTTTATGTGAAGAAAGAGCTAGTTGTGTTTCACAGGAACGATGTTTTCTAAACCCATGTTGACTGTGTGTCAATAGACAGTTTTCTCGGAGGTAATTCATAATGTTTGAACACAATATGTGTTCCAAAATCCTGCTGCATATCGACGTCAACGACATGAGCCTGTAATTTAGTGGATTGCTCCTACTACCTTTCTTGAATATTGGTGTGACCTGTGCAGCTTTCCAGACTTTGGGTACGGATCTTTCGTCGAGCGAACGGTTGTATATGATTGTTAAGTATGGTGCTAATGCATCAGCATACTCTGAAAGGAATCTAATTGGTATACAGTCTGGACCAGAAGACTTGCTTTTATTAAGGGATTTAAGTTGCTTCACTACTCCGAGGATATTTACTTCTACGCTACTCATGTTGGCAGCCGCGCGGTATTAGCCGAGCGGTCTTAGGCGCTGCAGTCATGGACTGTGAGGCTGGTCCCGGCGGAGGTTTGAGTCCTCCCTCGGGCATGGGTGTGTGTGTTTGTCCTTAGGATAATTTAGGTTAAGTAGTGTGTAAGCTTAGGGACTGATGACATTCGCAGTAATTCCCATAAGATTTCACACACAATTGAACATTTTTTTCATGTTGGCAGCTGTTCTAGATTCGAATTCTGGAATATTTACTTCGTCTTCTTTTGTGAAGGTTTTCAGAAGGCTGTTTTTTTAGTAACTCTGCTTTGGCAGCACTGTCTTCGATAGTATCTCCATAGCCATCGCGCAGAGAAGGCATTGATTGTTTCTTGCCGCTAATATGCTTCACATACGACCAGAATCTCTTCAGATTTTCTGTCAGGTTTCGAGAGAAACTTTCGTTGTGGAAACTGTTACAAACATCTCGCATTGAAGTCCGCGCTAAATTTCGAGCTTCTGTAAAAGATCTCCAGTCTTGGGGATTTTGCGTCCGTTTAAATTTCCCAAGTTTGTTTCGTTGTTTCTACAACAGTGTTCTAACCCGTTTTGTGTACGAAGGAAGATCAGCTCCGTTATTTGTTAATTTATTTGGTATAAATCTCTCAATTGCTGCCGATACTATTTCTTTGAATTCAAGCTACATCTGGTCTACACTTATTATTTTTGGAATGAGTGGAGATTGTCTCTCAGGAAGGCATCAAGTGAATTTTTATCTGCTTTTTTGAATAGGTATATTTTTCGCTTATTTTTGGAGGATTTGGGGATTACAATATTCAGTCTCGCTACGACAACCTGTGTTCACTAATCCCTGTATCGGTTTTTTTAGTTCCTTGTGTCATTTTCGGTATAATAGTAGCCAGTTCCTGGATGATTGCCTCCTCGCGTGCTTGCAGGATTATGGGGCGATGTTTGTACAGTTGAGCCTTAAGTGTCCCCAAAGAGAAAAAAAAGTAACGTGGTGATAAATCGGGTGACCTTAGGGGCTAGGCGGCGACTCCTCACGAAGAGAGAAAACGTTCCGGAAACAATTCTCTCAAAATTTCTAGAAAACGCCGAATAGTGTGAGCTGTGGCACGGTATTGTTGGTATCGGACTTCTCCTTCTTCGTAGTCCTCAACAAATTAGTTTAATGTATGTCTCTATCATGTGATGACTGTGAAGTAACCGTTGGTGAAGTTCCTGAGGGTTTCCTGCTGCCCAACAGCGGAAATTTTGTTTATTTACAGTAGCCGACAAGTGGAAGTTGGCTTCATCAGAAGAAATCAAAGCAGCGCTAGGGGGAATGTTCTAAATAACTCCTCATACATACAGCTCTGCGACTTTCAGAATCTTTCTCGCTTAAGTCTTGGGTAACCATCATTTTGTTGTGGTGCATGTGAAGATCTCTGTACAGGGTTCTTCTTACACTCCTATCAGAGAAGCCCAAAGCTGCTGCACGTTTAAGTCCATGACTGCAGCGCCTAAGACCGCTCGGCTAACACCGCGCGGCTGCCAACATGAGCAGCGTAGAAGTAAATATCCTCGGAGTAGTGAAGCAACTTAAATCCCTTAATAAAAGCAAGTCTTCTGGTCCAGACTGTATACCAATTAGATTCCTTTCGGAGTATGCTGATGCATTAGTGTTGCACGCTTAGGAGATTGCTGGACGGACGCTCTCACACGCGCGACTTTTGTCGGTGTTGTTACAGTCCGAGGCCGGCCAGTTGATTCTCTTTCCAGTACAATATATGCTCTAAAGTTTGATTCCCAAACTCGAATAATTTCTCTATCAGAAACAAAATCATGTCGACTGAGTTCGAACCGGATGCAAAATGCTCGCTGAGCAATAATCACAGAACAACCATTACGAACATACTCCTCCACAACAAACGCACGATGCTCACTTAGCCAAGCCACTGCGCCTGCTGAAAATGGCAGGTACATTGCTATCGACCAATACGTCCTCCACATTAGCAACCCAACCATGACTTGCACTGCACCCTCTCCAAATACGGAACGTCTTTTAGGCGGGCCCTGTACATCGACACGGCATTTCCCGATTTTTATTACATCATGCTGCACCAAAAACGACATGATTTAGATATACCTTTCATATGTCAGTCCAACTAAGCATAGTATTTTCTTATTATGCAAATTATAATATATTAACTACCAAATACGATACCTTTGCTACGAAACGATGAAATCCGACATGGCGTTCGAGAAAGTTTCGCGTTGCGTTGTCAGCTAGCGCTACAGGTGACCAAACAACGAAACACACAAGATATGCGTCAGTGTAACGCAAAGAAAGCATATGTGTAATAACTATCAGGACACTGCACATGTGCAGCAGAGATAATTTGCAAACGGTCATTATCGGTCATGAAACCCCATTACTCGAACGAACCTTATACCAACACCATCGCCAGCGGCTCCAGCTACATACACTCCTGGAAATTGAAATAAGAACACCGTGAATTCATTGTCCCAGGAAGGGGAAACTTTATTGACACATTCCTGGGGTCAGATACATCACATGATCACACTGACAGAACCACAGGCACATAGACACAGGCAACAGAGCATGCACAATGTCGGCACTAGTACAGTGTATATCCACCTTTCGCAGCAATGCAGGCTGCTATTCTCCCATGGAGACGATCGTAGAGATGCTGGATGTAGTCCTGTGGAACGGCTTGCCATGCCATTTCCACCTGGCGCCTCAGTTGGACCAGCGTTCGTGCTGGACGTGCAGACCGCGTGAGACGACGCTTCATCCAGTCCCAAACATGCTCAATGGGGGTCAGATCCGGAGATCTTGCTGGCCAGGGTAGTTGACTTACACCTTCTAGAGCACGTTGGGTGGCACGGGATACATGCGGACGTGCATTGTCCTGTTGGAACAGCAAGTTCCCTTGCCGGTCTAGGAATAGTAGAACGATGGCTTCGATGACGGTTTGGATGTACCGTGCACTATTCAGTGTCCCCTCGACGATCACCAGTGGTGTACGGCCAGTGTAGGAGATCGCTCCCCACACCATGATGCCGGGTGTTGGCCCTGTGTGCCTCGGTCGTATGCAGTCCTGATTGTGGCGCTCACCTGCACGGCGCCAAACACGCATACGACCATTATTGGCACCAAGGCAGAAGCGACTCTCATCGCTGAAGACGACACGTCTCCATTCGTCCCTCCATTCACGCCTGTCGCGACACCACTGGAGGCGGGCTGCACGATGTTGGGGCGTGAGCGGAAGACGGCCTAACGGTGTGCGGGACCGTAGCCCAGCTTCATGGAGACGGTTGCGAATGGTCCTCGCCGATACCCCAGGAGCAACAGTGTCCCTAATTTGCTGGGAAGTGGCGGTGCGGTCCCCTACGGCACTGCGTAGGATCCTACGGTCTTGGCGTGCATCCGTGCGTCGCTGCGGTCCGGTCCCAGGTCGACGGGCACGTGCACCTTCCGCCAACCACTGGCGACAACATCGATGTACTGTGGAGACCTCACGCCCCACGTGTTGAGCAATTCGGCGGTACGTCCACCCGGCCTCCCGCATGCCCACTATACGCCCTCGCTCAAAGTCCGTCAACTGCACATACGGTTCACGTCCACGCTGTCGCGGCATGCTATCAGTGTTAAAGACTGCGATGGAGCTCCGTATGCCACGGCAAACTGGCTGACACTGACGGCGGTGGTGCACAAATGCTGCGCAGCTAGCGCCATTCGACGGCCAACACCGCGGTTCCTGGTGTGTCCGCTGTGCCGTGCGTGTGATCATTGCTTGTACAGCCCTCTCGCAGTGTCCGGAGCAAGTATGGTGGGTCTGACACACCGGTGTCAATGTGTTCTTTTTTCCATTTCCAGGAGTGTACATCACTATTCCTCCAATGCACGGACGTTGCCATCATCACAGGCTTCTGGTAATGTTCATATTTACACCCACTTACTACCACTCATTATCCCGAAAAACCCTTCTCGTGCTGTCAGAAGACCGCGCAGTTGTATTTATTCTTTATTCGCTATTTTCCTTTACTCTGTCATCCAGATTCTAATACCGCACTACTAACTATTTAACAAGAAGTCAACAGTAGATCAAAGCTACAAAGCTGCTAACCGACCAAACACATGGAATGCGTCCCTCCACGATGCTCCAAACCTACACAGCCTTCAGCTGACCAGACAGCTAGTATGCCAATATCAATGAATTTCAGCTCCACAAAAGCTTTATCAGTCCCTCCAAATCTTCAAACGCCATACTCTCCGCCCCACCTCCCGTATCCGTCCACGATCCTCGACTAAGATCCTATATGAAGTTAGGGATTTCTCCTCTTTTTCTCTTCCTCTCCAAACACCATCGGATTTTCTTCACTTCATGCAAACTTGTCACCAACCTCCTTATCGTTTCATCACTAATTATTAGCCCTTCGTACTCTATCACGCTTGCACCAGCTCATCCCTACAACCACACCTACATACTCTGAACATCCTATCCCAACGAAATTTTAACCGCTTTCCTCTACTTACATGACTACGAAATCCACCCAGAGTTGTACCCATTCTTTCAGATTTAAGTTTATGCTCATCTTCCTTTCGATGTCAGGGTTCCTCTGCGCCACCCCCCCCCCCTTTACCCTCGACATTCCTTCTCCTCACCAGTTCCTTCCTTCCCTCTCCCAAATGCTCGGTTCGGAGTCCCCTCCACGCAGTGTTTAGCACACTGGAGTCAAATTTGGGATGACGATGGTTAATATCCGTGTCCGACCATCCTGATTTCCCTAAATCACTCCATGAAAATGCTGGGATGGTTCCTTTGAAAGGGCATGGCCGATTTCCTTCCCCATCCTTGAAACACTCTGAGGGTGTGCTCTGTCCCTAGTGACATCGATGTCGACAGGACATCAAACCCTACTCTTTCATCCTTCCTTCCGTGATCTTCCCCAAATCTTCTAACCCGCGTCCTTGCGAAAATATTCTTTCATCCTTCCTTCCGTGGTCTTCCCCAAATCTTCTAACCCGCATCCTTGCGAAAATATTCTCCCTCCAACTACCCTATCCTCTGCAGCTCGTTTTCTTTAACTCCAGTTAACTGAAACGCTCCGTTTTTTATAAATATTATCATCTATTAACTGTATTTTAAGAACAATGAAAATCTTCAACATATAGTCACCTGTTTAAATAATTTAAAAACATGTGCATATTTCATATTTTTTATTTGTTTATAACGTAGGTGTGTATTTTCATTAATGCACTCGGATAAAGACCAACAATATACCGTTGCCAGCCCAGTAACAATAAAGACAAAAGAATTAACTTTCGCTGTCTCGAAAGGTTTCTAAATTGTATAAGAGAGCCCAGCATTCATATAGTTGATGGTGTGGATCGTGACCGCATTTCATTGGGTATACTTCCCGATGAGAAAAGAAACAACAGTGTCGGAAAACAGCACATCAGCAAGAAGGTATTCGGAACGAAGGTCGCGTGGTGTGACCAAGCGGTTTCAGGTGCCACGTCACGGATTGCAAGGCCCCTCCCGCCGAGGGTTCGAGTCCTCTCTTGGGCATGGATGTGTGTGTTGTTCTTTTAATAAGTTAGTTAAAGTACTGTGTAAGTCTAGTGGCCGATGACCTTAGCAGTCTGGTCCCTTAGGAATTCACACACATTTGATTTTCGGGTCGAAGGAAGAGATAACACGTATACTGACAAACAGGTTCAAACTGCTAGTATACTTAAGCACCTTCTTATCAGAAGTGGTAATGGAGCAAGTCTAAACTGCCAGTGTTTTTAAGTAGCTTCTTATCAGAAGTGGTAATGGGGCAAGTATATGGGCGCATAGACTGAGACTCATGACAGTGAAATTACTACCGACGTAACGCCATGTGTTGCTGAGTCTCGCAGCAGCATACAAAACAATTCCAGTGGCGGCATTTCTATTGATCTGAAAGCAAGATAGATAAATATTGTTAAGTGGTTGAAGGAAAAAGTGTGGCAAATTAGAAACCACACATAAAATAGCAGTCACTAAAGCGTTGTTATCAGTTTCATTGACTATGAATGACGATGAATGTGCGACATAACACACACAGCTGAGATGTATAGAATCTCTTTGTGTACAAGAGGAGGCGGGGGTTGAATAAAGAGCATCATTCCAGGGATATAAGCTGCTCATGGTCACTAGGCACTTATATAACAGACAGTGTTATAGGTTTGATTATGGTTAACAGGTAAGCCGCAAACATGCTCTATGAAAGCAACTAGAAAGGCTCTCCATTTTAACGGAACTGATTCTCTGATGCTCGGAAGATATAGCAGCAAGGTGGTCCGCCATTTTACCACTAGGGCAAGCCGATGCAAACGTGATTAGAGACGGAGTGCAAGGTGGAACTGAGAATTGATGAGGAAGGAACTATACAGACTAAAGCCGGTCCGTATTAGTAGAAAAAAAGTCATGCCTTAAACGGCGTGACAGCTAAGACAGCCAACAGCAATCTACGGCTTTTGTAGACATGTCTATTAAATACACTCTAAGACAAAAAGAAGGCGCAGTATGAAGGAATTATCCAAATGCGACGGAAATAGGCATACGTGATGCACATGTGCAGACAAACAAATGATTACAATTTCAGAAAAATAGTATGATTAATTCAAGAGAAAAGCTTCAAAAATTGAGTAAGTCAATAATAGCCGGCCCGGTTGGCCGTGCGGTCTAACGCACAGCTTTCCGGGCGGGAAGGAGCGTGCTTGGTCCCCGGCAAGAATCTGCCCGGTGGATTTGTGTCGAGGTCCAGTGAACCGGCCAGTCTGTGGATGGTTTTTAGGCGGTTTTCCATCTGCCTCGGCGAATGCGGGCTGGTTCCCCTTATTCCGCCTCAGCTACACTATGTCGGCGATTGCTGCGCAAACAAGTTCTCCACGTACGCGTACACCACCATTACTCTACCACGCAAACATAGGGGTTACACTCGTCTGGTGTGACGTTCCCTGGGGGGGGGGGGGGGGGGAGGTGTCCACCGGGGTCCGAACCGCACAATAACCCTGGGTTCGGTGTGAGGCAGCGGAGGGGTGAAGTGGAATGCGGTAGTCGTCATGGGGTTGTGGACCACTGCGGCTGCGGCGGGGACGGAGCCTCTCCGTCGTTTCTACGTCCCCGGTTAACATACAATACAAGTCAATAATGCCTTGGTCCACCACTGACCCTTGTGCACTTATTCGGTTTGACATGAAAGTCAATAATGCCTTGGTCCACCACTGGCCTTTATGCACTTATTCGGTTTGACATTGATTGATAGAGTTGTAGCGTGTCCTCCTGAGGTATATCTTGCCGCATTCTGTGTAACTGGCGCGTAAGATCGTCAAAATCCCTAACTGGTTGGAGGGCGCTGACAGTATGCTTCAAACTTTCTCAAATGGCGAGAGATCCGGTGACCTTGCTGGCCAAGGTACGGTTCGGCAAACACGAAGACAAGCGGCAGAAACTCTCGCCGTATGCGGGCGGGAATTATTTTGCTGAAATGTAAGCCTACGATGGCATACCATGAAGGGCAACAAAACGGAGCGTAGAATATCGTCACGTGTCGCTCTGCTGTAAAGATGCCGGGTATGAAAACCGAAGGGGTCCTGTTATGTTACGAAATGACAGCCCAGGCAATCCAGACCATCACTCCTAGTTGTCGGGTCGGGCCGTATAGTGGCTGTCAGGTTGGTATCCCACCGCTGTCTGGGAGGTCTACAGACATGTCTTCGTTGGTCATCGGGGCTCAGTTCTAAACGGGACTTTTTTTTCACTAGCTGCTTATTTTTTATGACTCACCGTATAATTTCTTATGGTGGGTCGTATGTTGCCACTTAGCCGCTGTGAATGGGTCCGGGGTCCGGAGTGACTGAAAGTAACACCACCCCGGTTTCCGTCCCCACTCACACCGTTGCCCGTGTCCCGCCATGTGGAGGCGGGCTCTATTTTTTACATCCATTTGATATCTTTTTTGTGCAGCATTAGAAAAACTTATAACTAATACAAAATCAAGTGAGATATAAATAAACAAACCGAAATTAAATATTTAGAAAGAAGGAAGGAAGAGAATTGAATAGAGAAGAGATAGGTATAATATTGCCCGTCACCTGGTTGTGGACGGCGGCCCGGGTCTTGGAATGACCCTCAAGACGCTGGCCATCGCTCATCATGCCTTTAACATCTACCATCCTAAAAACCAACTTAACTTAAAGAGATTAGGGTACGTTAAAGCTAGAAACTAAGACCTCCATGTCCAACCTGCTAAACTTTTTACTATATACAATAGAGAGGTAACTGATTTTGTGCTTGGCTCATAGTTGCTAATGAAAGGGTTCTTGTGATAAAAGTAATGAAGGTAATGACGCTAACGGTTTGTGTTGAGCCTACAAGGCTCCTAGTAGAGTAGATCAGGCGCAAGCACCTCCCGGCTCCGCCGACAACACGACCTGAACGGTGGTTTTCCCCGATCTACCATAGGTATCCGTCGCGTTGGGCTCAAAAGAGAGGGATCACAATTAAGATCCTTCCATCCAGGCCGTGCGCCGCCTCTCACCATGAGGCGTAGGTCCCTTGAAGAGGTGCCTAACTGTAAGCTTCAGATCAGAAGTTATTAGTGTAGTGGAGGTTGAAATATAGGCTGTGTAGATTGGTTGTACAAACAATTCATGCTGAGCCAATGAGACTTATAATAATACGTAGTGTGGCAGTTAGCACCTTCCGGCCCCACCAGCAACACAGCCTGAACGGTGGTTTTCCCCGATCTACCATAGGTATCCGTCGGGTTGGGCTCAAAAGACAGGGACCACAATTAAGATCCTTCCATCCAGACTGTGCGCTGCCTCTTAACGGAAGGGTAGGTCCCTTGAAGAGGTACCTAGCTTTAAGCTCTTATTACACATGGAGGTACTGTTAACTATTTGCATATAAGGTGCAATCTGTTTTTAGGATTGAACAGGACTCATCACTGAAGACAATGAGGTTCCAGGCCTAGATGTGTCTGGAGACGCCCCAGACAGCAGTAGAATACCAAGCTGTCTGTCGCCCGCCATACGGCCCGACAACCAGGAGTGATGGTTTGAGTTGCCATTTCTTTTCATAGCAGAACCGTTTTTGTTGTCATCCGCGGCGCCCTGACAGCACAGTGCTACATCGACGATATTCCACGCGCCGTTTTGTTGTCTTTCATGGAGGCCATCCTGGGCCTACATTATAGAAAGACAATGCACGACCGCAAACGGCGAGAATTTTTATTGTTTGTCTTTATGTTTACCAAACCCCACCTTGGCCAGAAAGATCACCGGATCTCTCCCTAACAGATAACGTTTGGAGTATTAAGGGCCAGGTCCTCCAACCATCTTGGGATTTTGCACCAAACTGACAGAATTTGGCCCGATATCGCTCAGAAGGATATCCAAAAACTCTGTCAATCAATGCCATGCCGAATAACTGCTTGCACAAGTGCAAGAGGTGGACCAACGCAGCCGGCCGCTGTGGCCGAGCGGTTCTAGGCGCTTCAGTCCGGAATCGCGCTGCTGCTACGGTCGCAGGTTCGAATCCTGCCTCGGGCATGGATGTGTGTGATGTCCTTAGGTTAGTTAGGTTTAAGTAGTTCTAAGTCTAGGGGACTGATGACCTCCGATGGTAAGTCCCATAGTGCTTGGAGCCATTTGAATTTGGATCAAAGCATTGTTGATTTCCTCACTTTGTGAAGCGCTTTCTCTTGAATAAATCAACCAATTTTTCTGAAATTGTAATTCTTTGTTTGCTCGTACGTGTACATCACATCTACCGATTTCCATCCCATTCAGAAAATCCCTTCGTGGTGAGTACTTTTTTCTTACAGTGCGTATAAGTCAAAATTCGGATACCCTACAATTATATAAACTACAGGATTCGTGTGTGTTCGGTGACTGCCTGTAAGCTGATGACAATACATGTTACAGCGTTTCGGGAGTTTGGTTCTCCCATATCTGTGGAATAGCCAGCAATACCACGAGAGAAGTTAGTTAGTCACAGAAATTTGAAATGTCCTCAAGTGTAATTTCACATCTGCAGATTTGACATCAGACAATCTGAGGTATGCCGCGCTGTGGCCGCGCGGTTTGAGGCGTCATGTCACGGATTGCGCGGCCCCTCCCGCTGGAGGTTCGAGTCCTCCCTCGGGCATGGGTGTGTGTGTTGTTCTTAGCATAAGTTAGTTTAAGTACTGTGTAAGTCTAGGGACCGATGACATAAGCAGTTTGGTCCATTAGAAATTCACACACATTTGAACAATTTTTTAATCTGAGGTATCTAAGAGTATAAAGGCACCAGTCTCCCCCATGAACCATGAACCTCGCCGCTGGTGGGGAGGCTTGTGCGCCTCAGCGATACACTTAGCCGCACCGTAGGTGCAACTACAACGGAGGGGTATCTGTTGAGAGGTCAGACCAACGTGTGGTTCCTGAAGAGGGGCAGCAGCCTTTTCAGTAGTTGCAGGGGCAACAGTCTGGATGGTTGACTGATCTGGCCTTGCAACATTAAGCAAGACGGCCTTGCTGCGCTGATACTGAGAACGGCTGAAAGCAAGGGGAAACTACAGCCGTAATTTTTACTGAGGCCATGTATCTTTACTGTATGGTTAAATGATGATGGAATCCTCTTGGGTAAAATATTCCAGAGGAAAAATATTCCCCCATTCGGCTCTCGTGGAGGGGACTACTCAGGAGGACGTCGTTGCAGGAGAAAGAAAACTGACGCTCTACGGATCAGAGCGTGGAATGTCAGATCCCTTAAACGGGTAGGTAGGTTAGAAAATTTAAAAAGGGAAATGGATAGTTAGAATTAGATATAGTGGGAATTAGTGGAGTTTGGTGGCACGAGGAACAAGACTTCTGGTCAGGTGAATACAGGGTTATAAATACAAAATCAAATAGGGGTAATGCAGGAATAGGTTTAGTAATGAATAAAACAATAAGAGCGCGGGTAAGCTACTATGAACAGCATAGTGCACGCATTATTGTAGCCAAGACAGACACGAATCCCACGCCTACCACAGTAGTACAAGATTGTATGCCAACTAGCTCCGCAGACGACGAAGAGAGTGAAGAAACGTATGATGAGATAAATGAAATTATTCAGATAATGAAAGGAGACGAACATTTAATAGTCATGGGGAACTGGAATTCGATAGTAGGAAAAGGAAGAGAAGGAAAAAAAAATGGTTCAAATGGCTCTGAGCACTATGGGACTCAACATCTTAGGTCATAAGTCCCCTAGAACTTAGAACTACTTAAACCTAACTAACCTAAGGACATCACACACACCCATGCCCGAGGCAGGATTCGAACCTGCGACCGTAGCAGTCCCGCGGTTCCGGACTGCAGCGCCAGAACCGCTAGACCACCGCGGCCGGCGAGAAGGAAAAGCTGTAGGTGAATAAGGAATGGGGGTAAGGAATGAAAGACGAAGCTTCCTGGTAGAATTTTTCACAGAGAATAACTTAACCATAGATATCACTTGGTTTAAAAATCATGAAAGAAGGTTGTATACGTGGAAGAGGCTTGGAGACAGTGGAAGGTTTCAGATAGATTATATAATACGTTTCCAGGGGCAGATGTGGTCTCCGACCACAATCTATTGATTATGAACTGTAGATTAAAACTGAAGAAACTGCGAAAAGGTGGGAATTTAAGTAAATTTGAGGTCGATAAACAGAAAGAACCAGAGGTTGTGGAGAGTTTCAGAGAAAGCATTAGGGAACGATTGACAAGAACGGGGGAAAGAAATACAGTAGAAGAAGAATGGGTAGGGTTGAGAGATGTAATGATAAGGGCAGCAGAGGATCAAGTAGGTAAAAAGACGGGGGTTAGTAGAAATCCTTGGGTAACAGGAGAGATATTGAGCTTAATTCCTGAAAGGAGAAAACATAGAAATGCAGTAAATGAAGTAGGCAAAAAGGCATATTAACGTCTCAAAAACGAGATCGACAGGAGGTGCAAAATGGCTAAATAGGGATGGCTAGAGTACAAATGTAAGGATGTGGAGGCATATATCACTAAGGGTAAGATAGATACTGCCTACAGGAAAATTAAAGAGACCTTTGGAGGAAAGAGAACCACTTGTATGAATATCAAGAGCTTAGATGGGAAACCAGTTATAAGCAAAGAAGGGAAAGCAGAAAGGTGGAAGGAGTACATAGAGGATCTATACAAGAGCGATGTACTTGAGGGTGATATTATGGAATAGGAAGAGGACGTGGATGACGATGAAATACGAGATACGACAGAGCGCTGAAAGACCTAAGTCGAAACAAGGCCCCGGAGTACACAACATTCCATTAGACCCTGGGAGATACAGCCCAAAGAAAATTCTACCATTTGATGAGCAAGATGTATGAGACAGGCGAAATACCCTCAGACTTCAACAAGAATATAATAATTCCAATCCCAAAGAAAGCAGATGTTGACAGGTGTGAAAATTACCGTACTATCAGTTTAATAAGTCACGGCTGCAAAATACTAACACAAATTCTTCACAGACGGATGGGAAACTGGTAGAAGCCGACCTCGGGGAGGATCAGTTTGGATTCCGTAGAAATGTTGGGGCACGTGAGGCAATACTGACCCTACGACTTATCTTAGAAGAAAGATTAAGGAAAGGCAAACCTACGTTTCAAGTATTTGTAGACTTTGAGAAAGCTTTTGACAATATTGACTGGAACACTCTCTTTCAACTTCTGAAAGTGGTAGCGGTCAAATACAGGGAACGAAAGGCTATTTAAAATTTGTACAGAAACCAGACGGTAGTTATAAGTGTCGAGGGGCATGAAAGGGAAGCAGTGGTTGGGAAGGGAGCGAAACGGGGTTGTAGCCTATCCCCAATGTTATTCAATGAGCAAGCACTAAAGGAAACAAAAGAAAAATTTGGGGTAGGAATTAAAATCCACGAAGAAGAAACAAAATTTTCGGTTTGCCTATGAAATTGAAATTCTGTCAGAGACAGCAATGGACCTGGAAGAGCAGTTGAACGGGATGGCCAGTGTCTTGAAAGGAGAATATAAGATGAACATCAACAAAATAAAACGAGGTCAATGGAATGTAGTCGAATTAAATCAGGTGATGGTGAGGGAATTAGATTAGGAAATGAGACACTTAAAGTAGTAGATGAGTTTGCTATTTGGGGAGCAAAATAGCTGATGATCGAAGTAGATAGGATAAAAAAAAAAAGTCGTGTGACTAGGGCCTCCTGTCGGGTAGACCGTCCGCTGGGTGCAAGTCCTTCTATTGGACGCCACTTCGGCGACTTGCGCGTCAATGGGGATGAAATGATTATGATTAGGACAACACGACACCCAGTCCCTGAGCGGAGAAAATCTCCGACCCAGCCGGGAATCGAAACCGGGCCCTGAGGATTGATATTCTGTCACGCTGACCACTCAACTGCCGGGAGCGGATAGTAGAGAGGATACAAAATGTAGACTGGAAATGGCAAACAAAGCGTTTCTGAAGAAGAGAAATTTGTTAACATCTAGTATAGATTTAAGTGTGAGGAAGTCTTTTCTGAAAGTATTTGTACAGAGTGTAGCTATTTATGGAAGTGAAACATGAACAATAACTAGTTAAGACAAGAAGAGAATAGCTTTCGAAATGTGGTGCTACAGAAGAATGCTGAAGATTAGATGGGTAGATCACGTAACTAATGAAGAGGTACTGAATAGAATTAGGGAGAAGGCGAATTTGTGGCACAACTTGACTAGAAGATGGGATTGGTTGGTAGGACATGTTCTGAGGCATCAAGAGATCACCAATTTAGTATTGGAGGGCAGCGTGGAGGGTAAAAATCGTAGAGGGAGAGCAATAGATGAATATACTAAGCAGATTCAGAAGGATGTAGGTTGCAGTAGTTATTAGGAGATGAAGAAGCTTGAACAGGATGGAGTAGCATGGAGAGCTGCAAAATATGGTTCAAATGGCTCTGAGCACTATGCGACTTAACTACTGAGGCCATCAGTCGCCTATAACTTAGAACTAATTAAACCTAACTAACCTAAGGACATCACACACATCCATGCCCGAGGCAGGATTCGAACCTGCGACCGTAGCGGTCGCTCGGCTCCAGACTGTGGCGCCTAGAACCGCACGACCCCTCCTGCTGCATCTCCGGACTGAAGAGCATAACAACAACGACAAAGGAACCAGTGGAACAAATATTATCGGTGCAAATTTCTTGCAGACGTTTTCACGTATGTGACCTCTAATATAGGGGTATTGCTTTTGTGGCTTTGAACGCCACTACACCGTACTGCCCGAAGTCATTAGGCAGAAGAATTTGTTGCAGGGGGTATCGCGGAGGTGGTGGTGATGTTAACGATGAAGGGAGGGAATGACACTGACTAGAGTCATCTCCGTTACGAGTCACAATTTATTTCGAGTCTGATAACTGATGATTTTAAAAACTGAAGAGTGTGGCTCTCGAAATTAGAGTATATGAACTATATATCCCAGTATTAATGTAATAGACTAGCAGTATAGCCAGAATGCCAACAGACACGTGGCTCTCTACGTTAACGAAAACACTTTTTTGATGGCCTGAAGAAATAGGAGCAACATGTTGCGTCACACTTACGATCAGTGCTCAGCAGAAATGGGTACTCCTCTAGAGATATCCAGAAGGCACTTCAACCTGCCAATCAGCCAAAGGATCGAGAGGAAGAACCATAAGAGGTAAAGAAGACGGCATACCTGCCATATGCCGGACTTATCTCTGCCAAAATCAGCAGTGTTCTCCAGAAATATGACATCAAGAGCATATTTTGCCCACCCACCAAAATTGGGGCTATGCTGGGGAATGTAAAAGACGACCTGGGGCTACGCAAGCCAGGTATTTACAACATAACATGCCAGTGTGGGATGTCATACATTGGCCAGACCACCAGAACTGTGGACATCAGGTGTAAAGAACACCAGAGACACACTAGACTCAGACAGGCAACTAAATCAGCTATAGCAGAGCATTGTCAGGAACTTGGTCAGTCAATGGATTACAATGACACCAAGATTGTGACACAGACCTCAAGATTTTGGGACAGTGTCATTAAAGAAACCATTGAGATTAAGGTCACAGATAATCTAATCAACCGTGACTCGGGACTGCACTGCCTGGAAAACTCAACGCAGGACACTCCAGGATTCTACAAGAAATAGAAGTGGAGACCGAGAGAACAGCCGTGAGAGAAGGTGTCGGACATTAGAGACCAGATCTGACACACCCCAGATCATGAACTCGACGTCAGAAGACAGCCAGGCCGGGCGCGGACGGCGTTCGGAACACCGGCGACCAGAGAGGGCCAATGTAGCCGCGTCTGGCGAGCGCCGGCCGCAGACGGAACACACGACGCGGCGCGGACCGATTATGGAGCGCCCAGTACGAAACAGAAGTGGAAATCATAGTAACAGTCATGAGACAGAGTACCCAACATCTCAGACCGGGTCTGACACACCTCAGATGACGACCACAACCGTTGAGGACGGCCAAAACGGGCGGCCGACAGTCGGAACATCCGCGACTGGTGGGGTCCATTGAAGCCAAGTCTGGCGGGCGCGGACGACAGAAGGAACACGACTCGGCGCGGACCGATTACGGAACGCCCAGCTCCTTCCAGGCATAAATACTGGACACGATCGACCCAAGGACCAGTCTCAGGTAGCACCTGAAGAAGACAGCGAGGCACACTGTTGAAATATCGTGCGAGAAAGACGCGAACATCCGGCTAGATTCCCGAATATCCAAGATGTCAACAGATCGCCGGGAAAGCATGAAGAATTATAGTTATATGCTTCCTCACAGTGGCAGCACATCTCTTCTGTATTGAGAGATCACCCTTAATTCACCCACCCAATATACCTTCGATTAACACCAAATGAGCTGGCCTCTAGTGCCAAGCGGTTCTAGGAGCTTCAGTCCAGAACCGCGCTGCTGCTACGGTCGCAGGTTCGAATCCTGCCTCGGGTGTGGATGTGTGTGATGTCCTTAGGTTAGTTAGGTTTAAGTAGTTCTAAGTCTAGGGGAGTGATGACATCAGATGTTAAGTCCCATAGTGCTTAGAGCCATTTGAACTAAATGAATCCCTTGTGATAACATGCTTTATGTGGTGAGCTAGTCGAGAGAGACTCACTAGCACTCGCCCCAGTTGTACAGCCGACTTTGCTAGCGATGGTTCACTGTCTACATACGCTCTCATTTGCCGAGACGACAGTTTAGCATAGCCTTCAGCTACGTCATTTGCTATGACCTAGCAAGGCGCCATATTCAGTTACTATGTATCCTAAACAGAGAATATTGTGAATCATGTACTGTCAAGAGCGACGTTCATCATTAATGCATTAAAGTTAAGTATCTAACTTTCTGAATTCTAATTCCTTGTCATGTTCCAGACCTCACGTCAGTATAGTTCTTCCCTCCTCACGCCAGCCTGCATGAGCTAAAACGCGTGCATTTTGGCCTCCTCCAGTAACACGGTGTTGGCTCTTCTGCCAACACAACATTGGCGACGAGTGTAAAAACGGTGTTCTTATCTATACTGCCATGATTTCATTGTTTCATGGTTTCGCCACAATCTCCAGATGTGTTGTCCGAATTTTATTGCTTACAGAATCAGCAGACGCAGGCATTACTGGATGCCCTTGGACAGCTCATCCAGGGTCAACGTGCAATGCAAAACGATGCGGCAGCCGCCGCTCCACCGCTAACGCAGCCACAACACGCAGTTGCACCGCCCTTCCGATCTTTTGATGCTACTGGAAAGCTGGACAGAGTGGTCACGCCAATTTGGATTTCATCTCGCCACCTACAGAATTCGAGGTAACGAACGGCAGCCTTTTCTTTTGTCGTCCGTCGGTGTGCAAACCTACCGTGTGATAGCCAAATTATTTCCCCGACGCGACGTAGCAACTCTGTCCTACGATGAAATTTTGTCTGCATTAGATGCATATTTCAAACTATCAGTCAATGTAGTTGCGAAACGGTATACCTTCTTTCGTACAAAACGTGTGGCAGGTCAGACTAATCAGGAGTGGGTTGCAACCTTGCAAGTCCTTACTAGGGATTGTGCTGTTGAGTGTCAATGTGGATTCCCTTATACAGATACTATGGTACGTGACACAATTGCACAGAACGTATCTGATGTTTGTATGAGGGAACAGATTTTGAAACTAGTCAATCCCTCCCTTCAACAAGCGATGGACATATTGGATCGGCAGGACACACTTAACTTTGCTCAAGAATAATTTGAAACTTCGCCAGCCATGTGTCAGATTAACCGGCCCGCTGCACGGAGCAGTAAACAGCCCTCGCACCTGGCCACGCCGCTGCCGCCAGTCTCGCAGACACGTGTGCCATGCCAGCAAGCAAATGCAGTGCTTAAACCATGCCCGTGGTGCGCTACTAAACATTCTCGTGAGAATTGCCCGTCACGCCAAGCTATGCTTTTACTGTAATAGAAAAGGACATGTTCAGAGTGTTTGCCAGAAAAAGCTCAGATCAGAAACTCAAAATCATTCCAAGCCCTTTGCTTCGCGACGGAATAGGAATCGAACCAAGGATACTCAGGCTCGCGAAACTTCGCCATGGAAATTCATGTAGTTCATTCCACTCCGCCCAGCGCCACTCTCTCTAACAGTGACAGTGTTCGTCCCACAAATAGTGTGCGTCAACATCGCCGGAACTCCCGTCAAGTCGCAAGTGATTTTGTACCAGTGTCAGTTCACGTTGCACAAGACAGTCACTCTTGTCATCAGCAGGACAATAAACTTTTTGTAGACTTGGACATTACCGGAAAAGTGATACCATTCCAGCTCGATACCAGATCTGCAGTTTCACTGATCAATCAAGACACTTACAAACTGTTGGGCTCACCTCCGTTGCATGCCGCAAATGTTACGTTAACTAGCTATTCAGGTCAAGACATCCCTGTGTTAGGACAGTGCAGCGTTCTTGCAACATACAAAGAACAAACAAAACTTGTGTCATTTTACGTCCTTTGTTCTTCTTCTGCAGTGAACTTGTTTGGTTTCGATTTATTTCAATTGTTTAACTTGTCTATAGTAAATCAGGTCCTATCAGTGAACCAGACTGTGCCTTCCGACAGTTTTTCTCATCTATGTGAAGAATTTTCTGACATTTTTGCACCGGGCCTCGGTTGCGCTAAGAACTATAATGCACATTTGGAACTGAGAGTAAACGCGCAACCAAAATTTTTCAGAGCGCGCAATGTTCCCACGCATTACGTGATGAGGTTGCAAAAACATTACACGATTTGGAATCACAAGGTGTAATTCCACGCATGCAGGCTTCTCTCTGGGCATCACCCTTAGTAATTTTGCCAAAACCTTCGGGAAAATTGAGACTTTGTGTGGACTTCAAGGCAACAGTGAATCCACAAATAGTGATTGCAACTTTACCTTTACCCCGCCCGGAAGATCTTTTTGACAAACTGTGCCCAGGCAAATATTTTTCGAAGTTGGACCTAGCAGATGCGTACTTGCAAATACCGGTGGACGAAGAATCCCAGCGCGTTTTGGTGGTTAACACGCATCTTGGTTTGTATCAATTCAAACGACTGCCATTCGGGTGTGCATCCGCCCCTGCATTGTTTCAGCAATATCTACAAACTGTTTGAGCGTAGGTCCCTACTGCAGCAAACTATCTGGACGATATTGTGATCTCCGGAATGACGGAAGAAGAACATTTAGCCAATCTCAAAAGATTATTTTAGGTCTTGCGCCATAATGGTCTTCGCTTGCGGAAGGACAAATGTGTGCTTTTTGCTCGTGACTTGCCATACCTGGGACATGTACTCAATGCCCAAGGCATACATCCCCGTCCCATGCACCTCCGTGCCATACAAGACTTGCCTTCGCCGCAGAATTTGAAGCAGCTACAGAGTGCGCTGGGAAAAATCAACTATTATCACCGATATGTGCCGCACGCCTCTTCCATTTCAGCTCCGCTTCATCGCTTACGCCATAAAGGTGTTCCGTTCGTCTGGACGACGGAATGCGAACGCACCTTTCACCGGCTGAACTCGGCGTTGCTTTCCAATACTTGCCTTACGCCATTCGATCCCCAGAAGTCACTTTTGTTGATGGTGGAGGCATCGGATTTCGGGATCGGTGCTGTGCTTGCGCGCAAAGATGGCTCGCGCGATCGCCCTATTGCCTATGCGTCCAAATTGCTCTCGCCTGCGCAAAGAAATTATTCACAGATCGAGAAAGAAGCATTGGCTCTCGTATTTGGTGTTACAAAGTTTCATGACTTCTTGTATGGTCGTCACTTTACCATAATCACAGACCCCAGCCGTACGCCGATTTACGGGGAGGAATGTGGTGTCACCGCCAGACACCACACTTGCTAGGTGGTAGCCTTTAAATCGGCCGCGGTCCGTTAGTATACGTCGGACCCGCGTGTCGCCACTATCAGTGATTGCAGACCGAGCGCCGCCACACGGCAGGTCTAGTCGAGAGAGACTCACTAGCACTCGCCCCAGTTGTACAGCCGACTTTGCTAGCGATGGTTCACTGTCTACATACGCTCTCATTTGCCGAGACGACAGTTTAGCATGGCCTTCAGCTACGTCATTTGCTACGACCTAGCAAGGCGCCATATTCATTTACTATGTATCCTAAACAGATAATATTGTGAATCTTGTACCGTCAAGAGCGACGTTCACCATTAATGGATTAAAGTTAAGTATCTAACTAATTATGTCCGCTTTCTGAATTCTAATTCCTTGTCATGTTCCAGACCTCACGTCAGTATAGTTCTTCCCTCCTCACGCCAACCTGCGTGAGCTAAAAGGCGTGCATTTCGGCCTCCTCTAATAACACGGTGTTGGCTCTTCTGCCAACACAACACTTTAAGCCCAGACCTTAGTGGCAGTCAAGGCTGCCGACAACCCAGACATATACCATAATGAGTCTGCTGCTGTTGTGACAGAACATAGTAAAAAGTTTTCTCCAACGGTGATACGGTGCAACAGTAGTAAAAGAAAGTGCTATATGCCAGTAGTTATCTGAGTGTCATCTTTGGAATATATGGGAATGCATATTTGTGACTTTCGTCCGCACAATATTGGATGACATTACAATGCATGCAAAGCTTACATTTACGTAACATGTTTTTTGATAAGTATAGCTTTCCAAGGTAGCTATCATTTCAGCTCGTAGCTTCCATTTCTTTTCAATAGAGAAGAAGAATATGACGTCCTATCTCAAAGAGAAGTAAGAGCGTCGACGGAACGTCCCAAGGTAAAGGCTGCAGCCTTAATAGTGAGACTGCAATATTTATTTCCAAGTGACTCAGCGTTCTGACTGAAGTACGAGCCAGTAAAAAAGCGGGGCTACTTGTTTATCTTGCTTTATTGCAAACCTTTACGTCTCAAACAAGGTTTGCAGCAAGAAAAACGCTCTTCGGAAGTATAATGAAACGGAAAATATGTGTTTTCTCAGCGTCATTTTTTTCTAAATACAATACTTTAAAGTACTTAGAAATTAATTAATTTGTAGCCAGTTAAAGGCAACATTTCAACACGTTCCTAATTAGCATCTTTATTTCAAATGTAAACCTACTGACATATTGTGAAATCTCTCGCTACATTATTAAGATGGTACAGAAAAAACACTGAATGTTTTCTCGTAGATCTGGAGGACGAAGGGGCGAAGAGAGTACGAGAGTCTTCCATTGCGATGCATAAACATTTTTGTGAAGCTTCAAGGGTTCACCTGGACTCCGTCTGCAATTACCCCACAAAAATTCATCAGCTAAGACAATTGACGTGACGATCACGGAATATTAATTTACTCCCCTGTTGTGCAATGCATATAGCAGAATGTTCCCATTCCGCTTCATCGGGGAGACGCAATCAGTCAAGACGAGATTCCTTCGAAAGCAACAACATAGGTAACCCGCACACATGGTTTTTAACCAACGGCCAATCGGTAGGATGGAAACCATAATACCATGCAAACAATGGCGCACGAAGAGCTGTTACCATAGAAAGTTTGTATCCACCACAGCATGGCAGGGATTCATTCATGCATGCTTCTGATGGCACCTACGCCGCGTTTGTGCTGTTAAGTCGCCGCTTTGTGAATGTCGAATCACTGAAGATGTGAATCACTTGTTCTTTGGCTGCGACAACCGAAGACAACAATCTGTAACGTTGACCTTAGGTCCGGTGGCGTTAAATTGTTCGCTTATAACATCTGCGCTAAAACTTCTGGTGACAAGAGTCTGCAGATTATACAAGGAACTCTTTTTGTTCCTGTGTACTGAAAAATTAAATACCGGGTGGTTGTAACTAAACTTTCCCTATTTAACACGTTGTAACACGGAAAATAATTACCGTACGAGTACCAAACTTGGTAGCATTCATGTCAAGGACATGGGGAAGAGAAACAATGCAGAATCAATTCAATTGAAACACTTTTAATGTGCTGCCAAGGTACATCGTACCATTACATAGCCGGCCGCGGTGGCCGTGCGGTTCTAGGCGCTGCAGTCCGGAACCGCGGGACTGCTACGGTCGCAGGTTCGAATCCTGCCTCGGGTATGGATGTGTGTGATGTCCTTAGGTTAGTTAGGTTTAAGTAGTTCTAAGTTCTAGGGGACTGATGACCTAAGATTTTAAGTCCCATAGTGCTCAGAGCCAATTGAACAATTTTTTTACCATTACATACCGGTACCATTATCGCTACAAAAGGTACTCAATATGGCGCTTATCAGTGTCCAGAGTCTGAAAGCGTGGAATTGTATTCTGCACAGTAGAACGAAGCATGTCTGTACGTATGGTGGTTAGTGGTGGTTAGTGTTTAACGTCCCGTCGATAACGAGGCCATTAGAGACGGAGCGCAAGCTCGGGTTAGGGAAGGATTGGGAAGGAAATCGGCCGTGCCCTTTCAAAGGAACCATCCCGGCATTTGCCTGAAACGATTTAGGGAAATCACGGAAAACCTAAATCAGAATGGCCGGAGACGGGATTGAACCGTCGTCCTCCCGAATGCGAGTCCAGTGTGCTAACCACTGCGCCACCTCGCTCGGTGTCTGTAGGTATGCTGGCTACCTCTCTTGATATGCTGCGCTTCAGATCAGCACCGCACATGTGTGAATGTTCCCCAAGTAAACCCTGTCCTCCAGGTAGCCGCAAAGCCAGACATCAGAGGGAGTGAGATGAGGTTAACGTGCCGGCCAAGAATTTGGAAACGATCGGCTGATAATTCGATCGTTTCCAAATGTGTTTCGGAGCAGCAGGTGAACTTCACGAGCGATCTGCAGTGGGGCCGCATCTTGCATGAAAACTGTTGAGTTCAATGCGTCTCTCTCCTGTAGGGTGGGTATGACATGCTGGCGAAGCATGTCGCAGTAACACTGGCTAGTCACGCTGTATGTCTTTGGTCCTTGAGCTCCAACCTGTTAAAAAAAGAATGGACCAATGATGAACGTAGCCGTGAAACCACACCGTACGACGACACGTTTATCATACAGAGGAACTTCACGCCCAGTGACTAGAGATGAAGAACCCACATTCGGCAATTCTGTGTGTTCACCTCACCCGTCATAGAAAAATGAGCTTCATCTGTACATAGGAGGGTCCAGGACCAGCCCTCGTCAACTTGAATCCTTGCGAGAAACTGGAGAGCGAAGTCGACACGTCGTTGTGCGTCATGTGGTGCAAGCTACTGTACGATATAGTTCTTGTACGGATGCCCTTTGAGAATGATTCAAAGCACCTTCCGTACAGTGGACCACAGGATGTTCAACTGCCGTGACACAGCATGCGCACTGCCTGACGATCGGGAATCCTGCGCAGCGTTGTCTGCCATAGCAACAGCGATGTCATCAACCACCTGTGGTGTAACCCCGCCGTGATCTCCAGTTGATTTGAACATCTTCATCATGCTCCGCACAGCAGGTGGAGAAAGAGGACCGTTCCGTAATCCTTTCAACCGGCGATATTTTCGAAATGCAGCTGCAGCATTACTGTTGTTTTGATAACAGAGCTTACCAGTAATGCCCTGCTCCTTTTGTCCAAGCTCATATTGGCACGTCAACAAGTGCACTGTGACTGGTCAGGTGTTTGAGACTACGAATCATGGTGACTGATCACGGCATCTGGCGGTCATAGTTGGAACTGGACGGTGGCGCTGTGACGCATGGACATCATGCACCCATAATCTAGACATTAATGCTATCAAGTTTGATAGTCGTACGGTAATTAGTTTCCGTGTTATAACGTTTTAAGTAGGGAAAGTTTAATTATAACCACTCGGTATATAATATAGGTATGTGCAACAATACGTTTTACTGTTAAAATGAGTTTGAAGAAACTTGTAAATTTGAATTTGTCGGTTAATTTACACGAATTAATTCAGTAATTTTAACTGATTCATCTAGGACCCATGCACCATGCACGTCACAAAAGTCATGGGATACCTCCTACTATCGCGTGGACCCCCTTCTGCTCAGTGTAGTGCAGCATCTCGACGTGGCATTAACTCAACAAGTCGTTAGAAGACCCCTTAAGAAATATTGAGCCATGCTGCCTGTATAGCCGCCCATAATTGCGAAAGTATTGTCAGCACAGGATTTTGTGCACGAACTTACCTTTCGGTTATATCGATGTGGGTGGCCAAATCACTCGCTCGGACTGTGCAGAATGTTCTTCAAACCAATCGCGAACAACCGTGGCCCGGTGACAGCTTTGTAAAAATTTCATCGCTGTTCGGGAACGTGAAGTCCTTGAATGCCTGCAAATGGTCTCCAAGTAGCCGAACATAATCATTTCTAGTCAATGGTAGTTTCGTTTTGACCAGAGGACTCATTCGATTCTATGTAAACACAGCCCACACCGTTACGGAGCCACCATCAGCTTGCACAGTGCCATGGTGACAACCTAGGTCCATGGCTTCGTGGGGTCTGCGCCAACACTGTCAGTTCTTACCAGCTGAAATCGGGACTCATCTAGTCGTCTAGGGTCGAACCGATATGGCCACGTGCGCAAGAGTGGCGGCTTCGACCGTTGGCCGTCTGTTGCCATAGGCCGTTAATGCCATACAGGGCTATTACAAATGATTGAAGCGTTTTCATAAATTCACTGTAGCTCCATTCATTGACATATGGTCACGACACACTACAGATACGTAGAAAAACTCATAAAGTTTTGTTCGGCTGAAGCCGCACTTCAGGTTTCTGCCGCCAGAGCGCTCGAGAGCACAGTGAGACAAAATGGCGACAGGAGCCGAGAAAGCGTATGTCCTGCTTGAAATGCACTCACATCAGTCAGTCATAACAGTCCAACGGCACTTCAGGACGAAGTTCAACAAAGATCCACCAACTGCTAACTCCATTCGGCGATGGTATGCGCAGTTTAAAGCTTCTGGATGCCTCTGTAAGGGGAAATCAACGGGTCGGCCTGCAGTGAGCGAGGAAACGGTTGAACGCGTGCGGGCAAGTTTCACGCGTGTATCTGGACATGCTGGAAAATTGGCTCATGCCACAACTGGAGACCGACAGCGCCGACTTCATCTTTCAACAGGATGGTGCTCCACCGCACTTCCATCATGATGTTCGGCATTTCTTACACAGGAGATTGGAAAACCGATGGATCGGTCGTGGTGGAGATCATGATCAGCAATTCATGTCATGGCCTCCACGCTCTCCCGACTTAACCCCATGCGATTTCTTTCTGTGGGGTTATGTGAAAGATTCAGTGTTTAAACCTCCTCTACCAAGAAACGTGCCAGAACTGCGAGCTCGCATCAACGATGCTTTCGAACTCATTGATGGGGACATGCTGCGCCGAGTGTGGGAGGAACTTGATTATCGGCTTGATGTCTGCCGAATCACTAAAGGGGCACATATCGAACATTTGTGAATGCCTAAAAAAACGTTTTGAGTTTTTGTATGTGTGTGCAAAGCATTGTGAAAATATCTCAAATAATAAAGTTATTGTAGAGCTGTGAAATCGCTTCAATCATTTGTAATAACCCTGTATTTCGTAGCACTGTCCTAACAGACGTCCCACATTGATTCCTGCGGTTATTTCACACAGTGTTGCTTGTCTCTTAGCACTGACAAATCTATGCAAACGCCGCTGCTCTCGGTCGTTAAGTGGAGGCTGTTGACAACCGCGTTGTTTGTGGTGAGAGGTTACGTATGAAATTAGGTATTCTCGACAAACTCTTGGCACTTTGGATCTCGGAATATGAAATTCCCTTACAATTTCCGAAATGAAATATCTCATGCATCTAGTTCCAACTATTATTCCGCGTTCAAAGTCTGTTAATACCCATCGTGCAGCCATAACCACTTCTGAAACGTTTCACAAGAATCATGGGAGTACAAACAACAGCTCCGTCTTTTTTTTTTGTGTGTTAGTACTGAAGTCTTACCGCCGTCTGCGGTCTCTGCTTCTGGAGTTGTTGGTAGAAGAAAATTTTCTCTTTATTTGACACTTTGAGAGGGAGGAGGGCACTCAAGTGGGTCCTTTCCACCTTGGGAATCGTAAATGTAAAAGCGTTGAACACTGAACTCTACTAAGGCTGAACATAGCTGAATATCTTGGTGAACGTAGGGTAGATTCTTATGTTAACGGTCCATCAGTTGTCGGGGAACATTGTATCTATGGCACAGATGGGGTTCGATCGTGACTACGTGTTCAAGTTGCCGGACTACATGTCGCAAGGCGTCTATCCGTTGGAAGATGGTAGTTGCGTGGTCGCATATCTTTTCGCTAAGGTGTTTTTCGTGAAGAGTCGTGTGAATCTCTCGTGTACTCATTCACCATGGGATACCCAAACACCACTTAAGGCATTTGTTCTGGAGAGTCTGAAGTTCTTTGATATAAGAGCTGCCGTCCGAATTATTGGTTATCATTTGAATAGCGCTGTCAAGGTGTTCCTTGTTGTCCAGAGTCATCGTCGGCTGGACGTTATTGTTAAGGTAAAAACTGAACTGGTCCCAGTTGAGTGTTCTCGTTATGAGAGGTCGGGAAGGAAGTCCTACTCATTCAGTGACGCCTACGACATGCAGATGGTATGAGGAAAGATCATTTGTAGTGTCAAGCTGTAGGTTAGGATGAAGATTCTCGAGTATAGCGATATCCAGTACATCGGCCGTTGTGTGCTGAAAATAGGGTACCCTGGTCGGCTGCAGTGGACCATAGAGAGCTGCATCCAACTATAGTTCCAGGTCATACAGGATGCTGCCCCTGGGGTTGGTGGTAAGCGAATGCCAGGCCGTATTCATGGCATTCAAATCGCCGCCGACTAGTACCTTGTCGTAGGTATGGAATATGTGGTGGAGATCATCTGGGATAAGATCCTTGTTTGGGGGGAGATATGCCACGACAAGAGTCACTTTCCCAACCGCCCCGTTGAGTGTGACAGCCGTCGCTTCCAAAGACATTATGGGCGGTAAAACTTCCACAGAGTGAGCCAAGGCGTTCTTGATGAAGACTACTCTGCAGCCTACTCTGTCCGTCCTACAGCCTTGCATGTTACAAAGTTTGAACAGCGTCGTTGCTGTTAAATGCGTCTCTGAGATAAGGACGACGTCTTGTCGATGAGTGGTGATGATATCTTCAAGTTCCACCTCACGGTTCTTCAAGCCATTAGCGTTCCTCATGCTAGAACGGAGGTGAGTAGTATGTTGCCTGGGGGCCAATTTAAGGCAAGATCAACGCTTTAATAAGGCCCTTCTTTAAGGACAGTATACTCGTGAGTTTTTGTTGCAGCATGGTCAACAACTTCCTAATATCTGTGAGGGCTGACGTGATAGGTCCCATGGAGGAGGTAAACTAGTCGTCTGGTTGTTGCTGGTGACGTTCGGGGCTGGCAGCTTGAGCATAAGTCTGTCGTCGAGTCGGAGAGGTAATTCGTAGCAGTTGTCGATGTTGTCGATGTTTCTGAGGTTGTTGTTGTTGTTGAGGCCGCAGTGACTGCAGGCTGTCAGCAGAAAACTGGTATACGTCCTGAGAGGTCGGCCTGATGACTGCTGTGCGCTGAGGAGGTTATGGTCTGACACCAGTTCGTCGTTGGTAGGCTTGGAGCAACTTTTGGTACTTTGGGCAGCTCCTTTATGAGACAGGGTGCTCTTGTTCACAATTACGGCACTTAGCTTTTTTCCGTTCTTGGCAGTGTCCATTCCCGAGAGTGATAGCAGCCTGCACATCAGCCGGCTGGTGTGGCCGAGCGGTTCTGGGCGCGTCAGTCTGGAACCGCGTGACCGCTACGGTCGCAGGTTCGAATCCTGCCTCGGGCATGGATGTGTGTGATGTCCTTAGGTTAGTTAGGTTTAAGTAGTTCTAAGTTATAGGGGACTAATGACCTCAGAAGTTAAGTCCCATAGTGCTCAGAGCCATTTGAAGCATTTGAACCTGCACATCAAATGCACCTCCGCCCGAGGTGGCAGTAATTCCCTGTGTGCTCAAGGAGCTTTTCCTTCGTCAGTTCGTCCGCTGGGACTTAAGCTGGAAGACCCTTTAAAACAACTTTCAACCGCTTGTCTTCAGGAAGTTGATGTGTTAAAAAGCAAAGTTGATGTTGGAAGAAAGCGATGGGTTTCTGTTGGCCAGAGTAAGTTTCAAGGTGGTACTTGACCCTGTTTCCTTAATATACAGCCTTCACTGTACTTTCTGCGTTTTTAGCGCCACGTTTAGTTCGAGGTACTCTTCTGTGTAATAAATTGGTACTTTCTTCCATGTAATGAATTGTAACATATGGTATCTTCTTCAATGGTCCTGGGGCATCGGCCATCGCAGGTTACTGTTGTGTTGGTGCGGTCTCCTGTTGATCTTTCTGTATGTCTTGGGCCCTCGACTGCATAACGGCCTGGAAGCGATTGGATGTTTCTAGTGTCTCTACTCGCCTTTTACGAGGGTTCGAATCATGTGGCACTTATGTTGCACCGTAATGAAACTTTCGACGTCGGCGGTTTCCTGCGCCGGCGCATCACTCGTGATATCAGCATCTTCATGTTCCATATGTTCAATCAGCCTGAGTTCATTGTTGTTGTTGTGGGTTGGCAGGAGAGCCAACACCGCGTTATTAGAGGAAGCCGAAAGGCACGCGTTTTAGCTCACGCAGGCTGGCGTGAGGTCTGGAACAGGATAAGGAAATTAGACTTTAGAAAAAAACTGACGTAGCTGGTGGAATACTTAACTTTAATCCATAAATGGTGAACGTCGCTCTTGACTGTACATTATTCACAATATCAATAGTAACCGAACATGGCGCCTTGCTAGGTCGTAGCAAATGACGTAGCTGAAGGCTATGTTAACTATCGTCTCGGGAAATGAGAGCGTATTTTGTCAGTGAGCCATCACTAGCAAAGTCGGTTGTACAACTGGGGCGAGTGCTAGGAAGTCTCTCTAGACCTGCCGTGTGGCGGCGCTCGGTCTGCAATCACTGATAGTGGCGACACGCGGGTCCGACGTATACTAACGGACCGCGGCCGATTTAAAGGCTACCACCAAGCAAGTGTGGTGTCTGGCGGTGACACCACAGTTGTTATCAGGGACGGCATCGACGTCGAAGGGGCGTTCCTGTTCTCGGTGATGGTATGTTTCACGTGGTATCGTATACTGTCTGGTTGGTAGTTGTTGGACAACGGTTTCGGCGACGTTGCCTCATGTCGAAAATAGAGACCCGGTTGGCTGTCAATATCGTCTCGATCAGGTTCTTGTGGGCTGACCTGTGAAGCAGACTGCGAAGCAGTGAGTCGTAATTTCTATTTCCGTCGTGGGGGCTTAGACTTCGCCTACTTGAACGGTGGGTAGTGTGAAACCTTAAGCGGTTTAACAGCGCTCTTTTTGGGCGCACTGCCTGGCTTTGCCGTAGTAGACCTGGCCTGCCTTGGGACCGCGGACTGACCACCCTCAGGTGGTGTTGAGGTGGAAACAATTAGGTAAATGATAGACAAATTGAGGAAAGAAGTTCTCTCCGAGACAGACGGAAAGTCGCGATAAGGAAATAAACTCGTAGTGGAAACCAGGTTCGACGTAAAGACGCTCGAACGATTGACAGCCCCACCCATGCACTGCCCCTGTATACCCTGTGTACACGATACTACCGCCATCTGTATGTGCGTATATCGCTATTCCATGACTTCTGTCACCTCAGTGTATACAGAGTTCGCCAGAAAAATGTATACACTTTTGTCAGGCTCTATCGAGATATCGATATTGTCGTTCGATTTGAGTTACGAATTTGTTAAAGTCTGGTCTTTGGCTCAACAGATCTTAGTACTTTTATCTCGGTACTGAGAAAACAAGATGGCTGTAGCATTCTTGATATTCGAGCAACGAAAATGTATTGTGAAGTGGTTTTTCAAGTTTGATACTGCCATTGAAGTGCAATGTCAGTGGAGGCGGGAGTTTGAAACAGAACCGCCACCCCATCTAATAATTAATGCATCGTTGACAAGTTTGAATTGCATGGAACAATTTGTGATATCCCTATCGAAGATCAACCACAAGTCCTGCTTCGTCAGTTTTCGTGTTGGAAACGTTTCGTTTGTCAATTCTCCACAGAAGTCTGCTACGCAATGTGCGCGTGAAGTGGGGGTTAGCAGTACAAGTGTACGAAGAATTCTGAAATCTGCAAAGTGGAAAGTTTACATTCCATGACTACTGCACGCGGTTAATGATGACAGTCCTGAGCGCCAAATGCAATTCTGCTAATCGTATCAGCAAACGGTACTGATAACGAATAATTTCTGACGAAAGTAGTGTGCCGGCCGCTGGTGGCCGAGCGGTTCTGGGCGCTTCAGTCTGGAACCGCGGCGACCGCTTCGGTCGCAGGTTCGAATCCTGCCTCGGGCATGGATGTGTGTGCTGTCCTTAGGTTAGTTAGGTTTAAGTAGTTCTAAGTTCTAGGGGACTGATGACCTGAGATGTTAAGTCCCATAGTGCTCAGAGCCATTTTTCTGAAAGTAGTGTGGAGTGACGAGGCACAACTTAAACTTATTGGAACCGTGAACCGGCACAACAGTGTGTATGGGCACCGGAAAATCCAACCTTAGGCGCGTTATGGGACCCCTTAGGGACTTGACTGACAAGAAGGGAAAGAAAACCAATGTGCACTCCGTGTACACACTGGGTGGAAAGGGTCCGCCCGGATGCCATGAAGAGCACGGGGTGCAGCCAACTGCTAGTGGTTGCTCACGTCGGTACCAATGATGTGTGTCACTTTGGATCAGAAGAGATTCTCTCTGGTTTCGAGCGGCTAACAGAAGTGGTAAAGGCTGCCAGTCTTGCTTGCAAGATGAAAGTAGAGCTGACCATTTGCAGCATAGTCGACAGGACCGATTGCGGACCTCTGGTACAGAGCCGAGTGGAGGGTCTGAATCAGAGGCTCAGACAGTTCTGCGACCGTGTAGACTGCAGATTCTTCGTCTTGCGCCAAAGGGTCGTTGGGCTTCGGGTTCCGCTGAATAGGTCAGGTGTCCACTATACGCAGGAGGCGGCTACACGGGTAGCAGGGGCCGTGTGGAGTGAACTGGGCGGTTTTTTAGGTTAGAGGGTCTCGGGAAAACACAAGAAGGGCTTCAGCCACATGGGGTGCAGGCCGAACACAGGAAGAACGCAGATACGGGAACCATTGGTATAACAGTTGTAAATTGTCGTAGCTATGTTGGGAAAGTACCAGAGCTCCAAGCGCTAATAGAAAGCACTGATGCTCAAATCGTTATAGGCACTGAAAGCTGGCTAAATCCGGATATAAGGTCAGTCGAAATTTTTCAGCCGAAATTTTTGCGAAGAACTAAATGGTGTTCTGAAATGATAGGCTAAACACGATTGGCGGTGGCGTGTTTGTTGCTGTTAGGAGTAGTTTAACTTGCCGTGAAATTGAAGTAGATACTTCCTGTGAGTTAGTATGGGCAGGGGTCATTGTTGACAACCGGAATAAAATAATTATAGGATCCTTTTAACGACCTCCCAATTCAGATGATACAGTTGCTGAAAGGTTCAAAGAAAACTTGAGTTTGATTTAAAACACGAACCCGACTCATACGATAATAGTTGGTGATGACTTTATGTTACCCTCGATATGTTGGCGAAAATACATGTTAATTCCGGAGAACGCATAAAATATCATCCAAAATTGTGCTAAACGCATTCTCTGAAAATTATTTCGAGCAGTTAGTTCATGAGCCCATGCGAATAGTAAACGGTTGTGAAAACACACTTGACCTCTTAGCAACAAATAATCCGGAGTTAATGACGAGCATCAAAACCTATACAGAAATTAGTGAACACAGGGTTGTCGCAGAGAGACTGAATATTGTAATCCTCAAATACTCCAAAAATCATTGAAAAATATACCTATACAAAAAATCAGATAAAAATTCACTCGACGACTTCCTGAGAGAAAGTCTCCACTCATTCCAAATTGATAATATAAGTGTAGACCAGATGTGGCTTGAATTCAAATAAATAATATCGGGAGCAATTGAGAGATTTATACCAAATAAATTAACAAACGACGGGGCTGATCCTCCTTGGTACACAAAACGGGTTAGAACACTCTTGCAGAAACAACAAAACAAACATGCCAAATTTAAACAGACGCAAAATCCCCAAGATTGGTGATCTTTTACATAAGCTCGAAATATAGCGCGGACTTCAATGCGAGACGCTTATAACAGTTTCCACAACGAAACTTTGTCTCGACACCTGGCAGAAAATCCAAAGAGAATCTGGTCGTATGTGAAGTATGTTAGCGGCAATAAACAATCAGTGCCTTCTCTGCGCGATAGCAATGGAGATGCTATCGAAGACAGTGCTGTCAAAGCAGAGTTACTAAACACAGCCTTCCGAAATGTCTTCACAAAAGAAGACGAAGTAAATATTCCAGAATTCGAATCGAGAACAGCTGCCAACATGAGTAACGTAGAAGTAAATATCCTCGGACTAGTGAAGCAACTTAACTTAAATCACTTAATAAAAGCAAGTCTTCTGGTCCAGACTGTATACCAATTAGGTTCCTTTCGGAGTATGCTGCTGCATTAGCTCCATACTTAACAATCATACACAACCGTTCGCTTGACGAAAGGTCCGTACCCAAACACTGAAAAGTTGCATAGGTCACAATATTCAAGATATTCAAGGAATATGGTAGAAGTAATCCACTAAATTACAGGCCCATATCGTTAACGTGGATATGCAGCAGGATTTTGGAACATATATTGTGTTCAAACATTATGAATTACCTCGAAGAAAACTGTCTATCGACACACAGTCAGTCAACATGGGTTTAGAAAACATCGTTCTTGTGCAACACAACTAGCTCTTTATTCACATGAAGTGTTGAGTGCTATTGACAAGGGATTTCAGATCGATTCCGGATTTCTGGAAGGCTTTTGATACTATACCACACTAGCGGCTTGTAGTGAAATTGCGTGCTTATGGAATATCGTCTCAGCTATGTGACTGGATTTGTGATTTCCTGTCAGAGAGGTCAGAGTTCGTAGTACTTGACGGAAAATCATCGAGTAAAACAGAAGTGATTTCTTGCGTTCCCGAAGGTAGTGTTATAGGCCCTTTGCTGTTGCTTGTCAAAATAAACGATTTGGGAGACAATATGAGCAGCCGTCTTAGGTTGTTTGCAGATGACGCTGCCGTTTATCGACTAATAAAGCCATCAGAAGATCAAAACAAATTGCAAAACGATTTAGAAAAGATATCTCAATGGTGCGAAAATTGGCATTTGACCCAAAATAACGAAAAGTATGAGGTCATCCACATGAGTGCTAAAATGAATTCGCTAAACTTGGGTTACACGGTAAAGCAGTCTAATGTAAAAGTCGAAAATTCAACTAAATACCTAGGTATTACAATTACGAAAAACTTAAATTGGAAGGAACACACAGAAAATGTTGTGGGGAAGGCTAACCAAAGATTGTGTTTTATTGGCAGGACACTTGGAAAATTAACAGATCTACTAAGGAGACTGACTACACTAAGCTTGTCCATCCGCTGTTAGAATACTGTTGCGCGGTGTGGGATCCTTACCAGATAGGCCTGACGGAGTACATCGAAAAAGTTCAAAGAAGGGCAGCACGTTTTGTATTATCGCGAAATATGGGAGAGAGTGTCACAGAAATGATACAGGATTTGGGCTGGGCATCATTAAAAGAAAGGCGTTTTTCGTTGCGACGGAATCTTCTCACGAAATTCCAATCATCAACTTTCTTCTTCGAATGCGAAAATATTTTGTTGACATCGACCTACATAAGGAGAAACGACCACCACGATAAAATAAGGGAAAGCAGAGCTCGTACAGAAAGATATAGGTGTTCATTCTTTCCGTGCGCTGTACGAGATTGGAATAATAGATAATTGTGAAGGTGGTTCGATGAACCGTCCGCCAGGCACTTAAATGTGATTTGCTGAGTATCCATGTAGAGTGGATGTAGATAATGCGGTCAATCTACCAGGGGTTCATGTGTTGGATGGACTATCATCTAATTCTAGGGGTTTAGTAGGACCCTCTTTCTTTGATGACACTGTCACTGGAGAAGTGTACCTAGATATGTTACGCATATCAGTTTTGCCAACTATAGGTGCGCTTTATGGAGCTGATGAAGAGGTCTTCTACCAACAGGACAGTGTGCCACCACACTATCACCTAGCCGTACGAGCTTTTCTGGATGACAATTTTCCGGAGCATTGGATTGGACGAAGAGGGCCGGTTGAGTTCCCTCCACGGTCGCCAGATCAGACACCTATGGACTTTTACTTGTGGGGAACTGTGAAAGATAATGTCTAGCGTCGTAAGCCATGCACGCTGAAGGAACTTCGCCAGCAGATTACAGCGACACGTGCAGGGATCTCCACTGTAGCATTGACTGACGTAGTTACGGCGACTGCCCACCGTTCTGTTACGTGTATAGCCGCCAATGGTGAACATTTTGAACATTTAAAGTAACCACTTGCTAAACTGAAGGTGGTACAATATGTGTGATCTATTATTAAATGTAAAATAAACACATAAGTAATACTAAAGTGCGTATACATTTTTATGGCGGATTGTGTATGTATAGTAAATCTGTTAGAAAACTCAATAGATTAATTATCTAGTTATGCAGTGTGTACCTTACATTACGGTTTTGTCTCTGTTTTACTCTCTCTCTTTGAACTGACGTAACGAAGTACCACATAATTTAAAACTGTAATCCTTCGTTTTAATTATCTCTCTCCATGTACTGAAGCAGAAATCTTGTATCCGACCTACTTAAATCAGCTAAAAACCATGCAATGCAAAAGTATGTAAATTCTATGAACGGATCGAAAGTTTCCAGCAATCCACTAGTGGATCGCATGGTTTTAAAACTGAAGAGACAAAAAGACGCAATACTAAATTCATATATTAAAAACACATTCACGTGGGAGAATTCTACTGTCGTACCACTGTTTGATCACCACACAAATTCACAGATGGATGACAATCAAGGAAACACTTCTTGCACTGATTAACAGTTACACTGCTCAAAGCGAACGAGGTATCTGGATTTCAAGAAATTCTTGACTTAATGTGACTTACAGGGAATAACATTTTTAAGTAGTAAACAGTGCATATAACATCCGTTAATAAAAAGGGCAAAGTAATAGGTGCACAGAATTACAGCCTAACCTTCCTGTCGATCGATTGTTGCACAGTCTTAGAGCATATTCTAAGCTCGGACATTTCCCGGAGGACAGCAAGCTCATCTCAAAGCATCAGCTCAGCTTCTAGAAAAATCATTCGTTTGAATCGCAGTTCGTTTTTATCTCATTCGCTATTATAAGGTGCCATCTACTGAATTTTTCTATTTTTGAACTTCTAAGCGTTAATTTTTAAATTTTTATTTGCGAAACAGAATTTTATATCTGATAACTTGATGTAATCTATTTGCTGTGAAATGTTAATGAAAGAATCTGCGACATAGCAGCTTTCAGTATTGACCACTGAAATTCCCGATTCTTTATTCTGAAACACAGTTGGCTTGGGCATTGGATGAGAAGAGATTGTTTACTGATGGCCACTATGGAAGGAACTGTGAATGGCAGAAGAAGAGGAGGACGCAGAAGACACCAAATGGTGGATAGTATAAGGGCAGGAACCAATTATGAGAAAACGAAGAGGGTAGCAAATGACAGGACTGCATGGTGTCACATGTGAAGACCTACCCTAGGGCAGAACACGAATGACGATGATTATTCTGAAAGAGTGTTCTGATGTTTCTTCTACTTTGAAGAAGAATTCTGCGCCTATGCAAATAATTTGCGCTGTGTTACTTTCAAGATGATGGTGAGCTCCGCTTAAGTGCGTCCATCTTTTCTTGACGTTGAATCGTAGGCAACTGATTAAATGAAATAAGAGATCTACTCTCATTCCTTTTGCGTTATAACTTGTTTCCACTTTGTTCCATCGCACCAATTGTTATCATACAACATTACCACTGTTTGCACCACATTTTTCACTATGTTCAAAACTTTGTCAAAAATAACACTTGTCCGATAATTTTCCTATTCAATAGTCACACCTGTCTTGTGATCTCGGTATTCTTTTAAAAATTATGAAGTATCTCAATATTTGTACGGCACTCCTACATCACTCTTGTCGTTAACTGCTATGCCCACGACTCGCAACGTCCTTGGCTGCTCTGTGATCTTTGTGGCGCTACCTTGATGTTCCCTTTAGAGGTTTTATGTCTCTGCGTCGCACTCTGTTTTTCACCGATTGCATCACACTGTTTCACATGATTTCCTGATGACTGAAATGCTCTCTCAAACAATGTCATTTCTTACCGGCGCTTTTTATCATCAAACTGCTACATAAAGTAGGAGTTGAGTTGAGAGGCAAGTCAAAAATTATCTACACTTTTGCCATAACGTGTGTTACATTGCGCACGTTGTCTTCTGTCCTCGCACATGTGCTGTGACAATGTGATCTTATTTCCGCCATTGTTCTTCCTTCTGTTGCTGATATAGCATGGCAGCTCCATTAGAAGTGCGCACGAAAGAGGAACAACGGGCGGTGATCCGGTTACTCTGGTCGGAGGGTGTCAAAGGGGCAGACACTCATCGCAGACTGTATCGCAATTTGGGAGAATTGCACTATCACGTAAAACTGTGTTTTTGTGGCTCGAGGAGTTTAAAAGTAGTTGAACAAGTGTAAGGCATGAAGAGGGAGCGGAACGGCCATCAACCTCCACTACAGATGACAACATTCAGTAAGCTCGAAAGATGGTTCTGGCGAATAGGCGAATCACGATCGATGAGGTAGCAGCCAATGTAAGCGTAGGCTTCCGCGGCCGTTGTCTTCTTCAATAAAATTCTTCAGGGTATCAGACCGCATCGTCATAATTTAAAATGCGCCAACGTTTCGGCCAGCGTTGCAGCTAGCCTTCATCAGGGCCTTACGTTAAACCACTTTGAACATCAGCCATGGCTCCGCCCATCACATCATCCACGACGTGCTCGGTTTCCATAAGGTCTGTGCACGGTGGGTACCGAGAAAGCTTACCGACTACCAAAGCCGACCGGTGCGGCCGAGCGGTTCTAGGTGCTCCAGTCTGGAACCGCGCGACCGCCAAGGTCGCAGGTTCGAATCCTGCCTCGGGCATGGACGTGTGTGATGTCCTTAGGTTAGTTAGGTTTAAGTAGTTCTAAGTTCTAGGGGACTGATGATATTAGATGTTAAGTTCCATAGCGCTCAGAGCCATTTGAACCATTTGAACTACCATAAGGTCACCGGTGTTAGGGTCTGTCAACGCTTATTCGCTCGCGTCAACAACGAAGGTGATGCATTTTTGCGCAGAATTGTCATCGGAGATGAAACATAGGTGCATCACTACGAGCCTGAGTCAAAGCGCCAGAGTATGCAGTGGAAACACCCTGGATCGCCGACAAGGAAAAATTCAAGACGGGACCATCCGCAGCAAAGGTTATATTAAACGTGTTTTGGGACTCACAGAGGCCCATACCGGCAGAGTTCATGGAAAAGGGAACGCGTATCAACAGTGCGGGGTGTAGTGAATTGTTGGAGAAGAAGCTGAAGCCACCAGACGCCAAGGTTTGCTGTCGAAAAAGGTGTTGCTGTTATTCTACGACAATGCACGGCCACACACGGCCCGTCGCACTATTGAAACCATCAACAAGATATCTGACGTATTGGAACACCTTCCCTATAGCCCAGACCTTGCTACAGGCGACTTACAATTGTTTGGGCCACTGAAGGATGTTTTACGTGGTCGCCGATTTGCCTCAGATGTGGACGTGCGAAATGCGGTGCAAAAGTAGCTTCACTACCAAAAGAAAATCTTTTATTTGGAAGGAATACGTAAGCTCCTTGACCTTTAGGCCAAGCGAATTAAGAAGGAGAGAGATTACGTAGAAAAATGATGTGCATTGTATACCCCTAAATTCATGTTAATAAACGGTAGAATGAAAAGTGTAGATAATTTTTGACTTTCCCTCGTACATTTACCTACACAAAAGTTTTAATTATTTGCCAGTTAATAAAAATATAAGCTGCCACTCATGGTTTCGTAACATGTGGTCACCTTACGATATCTTGCAAGTAATAGAGGCTACAGGTAGATTACGCACCCTAGGTTTCTGAATGGCGTTCAACACAGTACGGCAATGGTGACGGACAACAAAGATACGCTCATCCATGACCGAATAGAATCTTCTCGGCTTACAGGCCTCTTCAGTCCGAATAAAATACCATAGTTTTGGACAGTGAAACTCGCCCACCGACATCACGATTCAAGGGACGTCACTGTGTTTAGCTTGTAAAGGTGGTGTAGTGGCGTCTGCGACTTTCCAAGGAGGACTGAAATAACGCAGGCAAATTTGACAGTTTCGGGCAGTCCCGGTTTGTCGCGGGAATGAATGATGTAAGGTGGCGCGATGGTTCACCGCCACATTACAAACTGCCGCTCCCGTCTACCTATCAGCAATAAGCGTCCCACTTCGTTTTTGTTCGGCGTCGAGAGCCAGCACCCGTGCTCTAATAAGTGAGTACCCCTAACCTTGGCTAACACCATTTAAAACTTCATCAATCTCTTGAAGAGTGTGTTGCCTTTGTTTAACATTTAACCATCCAGCAAGTCCCCGACTACCTCAGTTTTCTTTGTTTATGTGCGTCTTACAGCCATCAACTAGCACTCGTTCTATCTTATTACGGACTCGAGTCAATTCCTACTTACTTTCGGTAACCACATATACAGGGTGGTCCATTGATAGTGACTGGGCCAAATATCTCACGAAATAAGCATCAAACGAAAAAACTACAAAGAACGAAACTCGTCTAGCTTGAAGGGGGAAACCAGATGGCGCTATGGTTGGCCCGCTAGATGGCGCTGCCATAGGTCAAACGGATAACAACTGCGTTTTTTTAAATAGGAACCCCCATTTTTTATTGCAAATTCGTGTAGTACGTAAAGAATATGAATGTTTTAGTTGGACTACTTTTTTCGCTTTGTGATAGATGGCGCTGTAACAGTCACAAACGTATAAGTACGTGGTATCACATTACATTCCACCAGTGTGGACGGTATTTGCTTCATGATACATTACCCGTGTTAAAATGGACCATTTACCAATTGCAGAAAAGGTCGATATCGTGCTGGTGTGTGGCTACTTTGATCAAAATGCCCAACGGGCGTGTGCTATGTATGCTGCTCGGTATCCTGGAAGACATCATTCAAGTGTCCAGACCGTTCGCCGGATAGTTACGTTATTTGAGGAAACAGAAAGTGTTAAGCCACATGTGAAACGTCAACCACGACCTGCAACAAATGATGATGCCCAAGTAGGTGTTTTAGCTGTTGTCGCCACTAATCCGCTCATCAGTAGCAGACAAATTGCGCGAGAATCGGGAATCTCAAAAACGTCGGTGTTGAGAATGTTACATCAACATCGATTGCACCCGTAGCAGGAATTCCATGGCGACGGCTTTGAACGTCGTGTACAGTTCTGCCACTGGGCACAAGAGAAATTACGGGACGATGACAGATTTTTTGCACGCGTTCTATTTAGCGACGATGCGTCATTCACCAACAGCGGTAACATAAACCGGTATAATATGCACTATTGGGCAACGGAAAATCGACGATGGCTGCGACAAGTGGAGCATCTGCGACCTTGGCGGGTTAATGTATGGTGCGGCATTATGGGAGGAAGGATAATTGGACCCCATTTTATCGATGGCAATCTAAATGGTGCAATGTATGCTGATTTCCTACGTAATGTTCTACCGATGTTACCACAAGATGTTTCACTGCATGACAGAATGGCGATGTACTTCCAACATGATGGATGTCCGGTACATAGCTCGCGTGTGGTTGAAGCGGTATTGAATAGCATATTTCATGACAGGTAGATTGGTCGTCGAAGCACCATACCATGGCCCGCATTTCTTTCTGTGGGCAAAGTTGAAGGATATTTGCTATCGTGAACCACCGACAACGTCTGACAACATGCGTCAGCGCATTGTCAATGCATGTGCGAACATTACGGAAGGCGAACTACTCGCTGTTGAGAGGAATGTCGTTGCACGTATTGCCAAATTCATTGAGGTTGAGCATTTATTGCATTAATGTGGTATTTACAAGTAATCACGCTATAACACCATACGTTATAAGAAATGGTAAGTACAAAAAGGTACATGTATCACACTGGAACACCCGAAATAAAACGTACAAACGTACCTACGTTCTGTATTTTAATTTAAAAAACCTACCTGTTACCAACTGTTCGTCTAAAATTTGAGCCATATGTTTGTGACTATTACAGTGTCATCTATCACAAAGCGAAAAAAGTGGTCCAACTAAAACATTCTTATTTCTTTACGTACTACACGAATATGTAATAAAAATTGGGGTTCCTATTTTTAAAAAAAACGCAGTTGATATCCGTTTGACCTATGGCAGCGCCATCTAGCGGGCCAAACAGCGCCATCTGGTTTCCCCCTTCAAGCTAGACGAGTTTCGATCTTTGTAGTTTTTTCGTTTGACGCTTATTTCGTGAGATATTTGGCCCGGTCACGATCAATGGACCACCCTGTATACCACCACTACCATGCTGATTTTCTGCCCGTGACAAACAACACCCAAATCGAGACAGTCCATTACTTCCCTCATTTTCTCTTCAAAATAAAAACTGCTTCAGTCTGCTGCGTGTGAATGAATGAATTATCACTCTATGCCTATGGTTGATACTACACTGCTTGACAATGGAAACCATTTTGTTCCACTACACTACACTGGAACACGTGAGGCAATACTGACCTTACGACTTATCTTAGATGAATGATTAAGGAAAGGCAAACCTACGTTTCTAGCATTTGTAGACTTAGAGAAAGCTTTTGACAATGTTGACTGGAATACTCTCATTCAAATTCTAAAAGCGGCAGGGGTAAAATACAGGGAGCGAAAGGCTATTTACAATTTGAACAGAAACCAGATGGCAGTTATAAGAGTCGAGGGACATGAAAGGGAAGCAGTGGTTGGGAAGGGAGTAAGACATGGTTGTAGCCTCTCCCCGATGTTATTCAATCTGTATATTGAGCAAGCAGTAAAGGAAACGAAAGAAAAATTCGGAGTAGGTATTAAAATCCATGGAGAAGAAATAAAAACTTTGAGGCTCGCCGATGACATTGTAATTCTGTCAGAGACAGCAAAGGACTTGGAAGAGCAGTTGAATGGAATGGACAGTGTCTTGAAAGGAGGATATAAGATGAACATCAACAAAAGCAAAACGAGGATAATGGAATGTAGTCGAATTAAGTCGGGTGATGCTGAAGGAATTAGATTAGGAAATGAGACACTTAAAGTAGTAAAGGAGTTTTGCTATTTGGGGAGCAAAATAACTGATGATGGTCGAAGTAGAGAGGATATAAAATGTAGACTGGCAATGGCAAGGAAAGCGTTTCTGAAGAAGAGAAATTTGTTAACATCGAGTATTGATTTAAGTGTCAAGACGTCGTTTCTGAAAGTATTTGTATGGAGTGTAGCCATGTATGGAAGTGAAACATGGACGATAAATAGTTTGGACAAGAAGAGAATAGAAGCTTTCGAAATGTGGTGCTACAGAAGAATGCTGAAGATTAGATGGGTAGATCACATAACTAATGAGGAAGTATTGAATAGGATTGGGGAGAAAAGAAGTTTGTGGCACAACTTGACCAGAAGAAGGGATCGGTTGGTAGGACATGTTCTGAGGCATCAAGGGATCACCAATTTAGTATTGGAGGGCAGCGTGGAGGGTAAAATCGTAGAGGGAGACCAAGAGATGAATACACTAAGCAGATTCAGAAGGATGTAGGTTGCAGTAGGTACTGGGAGATGAAGAAACTTGCACAGGATAGAGTAGCATGGAGAGCTGCATCAAACCAGTCTCAGGACTGAAGACCACAACAACAACAACAACACATTATCAAAGGCCTTCTCCAAAAGAACTAATGCAATGTACGTTTTCTTGCTTTACCTAATGTTCCACCCCTCTCATCAGTTGCAGTGCTGAATTGCTTCATAACTACGCCAAATTCCTTTAGAAATGGATTGATCTTCTTCTAATATACGAGGGCGTGCTGACATGTAATACTCCTAAAGACTCGTAAATAAAACCACATTATAACGTTCTACATCTTTATTCTTAGTGTCTACGAATTTACAGCCCTCTGCTGCTAGAAGGCTCCGAATTGTATCATGTAACATGGCGCTATGTAACGTAACTAAGTACTGTGTATGTGGTCAGGTACCAACAGACAAACGAACACATTCCTAGAACATCTAAATTCACAACACATAAACATACAATTCACCATGGAGGTAGGTGAAAAATCCATTAACTTTTTCGACCTTAACATAGATATCACCACAAATACACATACTTTCAAAATTTACAAGAAAACCACAACAGCCACAGTAATACCCTCATGTTCACAACACCCAACAACACAAAAACATGCAGCCTTCCATTTCATGGTACATCGCCTTACATCAATACCACTGTCAAAACAGAATTTACAAACAGAAGTATACACCATTAAATATACTGCATATAACAATGGCTATAGCCCTGAATTAGTTGACAAAATCCTGCACAAAAAAATAATGAAAATCTTGCCCTACATTTATGCACCCTATGCAATAAAAACCACACCAAAAACCAACTGGTGTACTATTCCATATCTAGGTGAGCTATCAGACAAACTAGCCAAAACACTGAAATCCCAAAATTATAAAACATCATTTTATGTAAGAGGTACTACAGCTAACCTCCTATTCAACAGCAAGGACAAAACAGATTAACTAAGCAACAGTGGGGTCTACAAAATAACCTGCACTGACTGTAATAAACTGTACATTGGTCAAACGGGCCCGGCCATATCAACAAGGCTGACTGAACATGAACGCAGCTGGAGATTAAATAAATCAGATTCCACCTTTGCTGAACATGTGTTCAAAGAAGAACACAAATATCTAACACACACAGAAGTGCTACATATAGCCAACAAAGGCAGAAAACTCAGCCTACTAGAAGCACTTGAAATTAACAAACACGTAGCCGTAAATCCCCAGCTGGTTCTGAATGACCAATTGCAACTGAGCACATCACCACTCTTAAACTTTACACAATACAGTAAACCTGCTACTAACCACAAAGTGTCCCAATAGTAAACAAATTCACACCCCAATATAATGTAATATCCCTTATGTGTTTACATTCCTAATTGTAACTCAACTGTAACATTGTAATATTTGGTATTTATTAATGCACAATTTTTCTAATAACAGAATGTAACCCCCAAAGAAAACATCGCTGTTGTACAACCAACAATTAGTGTCTAGCGCAACTGTTCACAACAAATACCTAAAAACTGTAATTTTGTAATAATCTGTATTCTAAATTATTCTAATTGTTGTCAAACATGATACTGAAAAACCATAAAATGTGATTTATTATGTTAAAGAACAGTTTTACATAACAAATACCTCGCGGGATTAGCCGAGCGGTCTTAGGCGCTGCAGTCATGGACTGTGCTGCTGGTCCCGGCGGAGGTTCGAGTCCTCCCTCGGGCATGGGTGTGTGTGTTGTCCTTAGGATAATTTGGGTTAAGTAGTGTGTAAGCTTAGGGACTGACGACCTTAGCTGTTAAGTCCCGTAAGATTTCACACACATTTGAACATTTTTTTACAGAACAAAAAGTCAAAAGACCTGTTAGACAATTTCAAAGACAATACAACTAAAGATCGTATGCAAGTGCGTTGTATCTTAGTCCAGAATGTTTGGTTCGTAAGAACACAAGCTCCTTGTAAACAATAGTTGTCTGAAGATGGAGTAATAAGCCGAAAACTAGTACATACAAATAAAAATCAGTAGAACAAAAAAAACTTCCTACGTGTTATTCAACCCTAAATTTGGAATTGTTCTATCAAGATGCGACGGAAGAATCCATAAATAAGGGTAACTAAGCCAATGCGTGAGGAAAAGCGTGCTAGAATCGAGTTTCGAATTCGAAGAGTTCGTCCATACATAGGGTACCCTCTCATTCAGCATGATAATGCCAGAACACACAGGAGAGCAGCGACATCTGCAACATTCTGACGCCCTTGATTCACGTTATCCGACCATCCTCCATACAGTCCTGACTTGACCCCATTCGATTTTCGTCTGTTTACAAAATTTAAGGAACGCCTTGATGGTGGTGTAGCGGTGTAAGCAGAGGTGAGTTTGTGACTCCCTCAACAAAGGAAATTTGTGTTCAGCTACTTATGCTATTAGGGTCATTGCAAGTTTTGGCGATGTACATCTCAATAAATTAGCTTACCACGTCTATTTTCATCATCTGCTTTTGTATGGCATCATATTCTGGAGTAACTCATTATTGAGTAAAAGAGTGTTCATTGCACAAAAGCGTGTAATCAGAATACTTGCTGGAGCTCATCCAAGATCATCATGCAGACACTTATTTAAAGAGCTAGAGATCTTCACTGTAGCCTCACAATATATATATATATATATATATATATATATATATATATATATATATATATATATACTTATGAAATTTGTTATTAACAATTCAAACGAATTCAAAAGTAATAGCAATGTACATGGCTACAACACTAAGAGAAAAGATGATCTTCACTACTCAAGGTTAAATCTAACTTTGGCTCAGAAGGGGGTAAATTATGCTGCCACAAAAGTCTTTGATCACTTTCCTAATAGCATCAAAAGTCTGACAGATAGCCATATAACATTTAAAAGGAAATTAAAAGAATTTCTTAGTGGCAACTCCTTCTACGCGTTAGATGAATTTTTGGATATAGTGAGTAATTTCCCCAATTACATGACACTTAATTAAAGCATTAAGTGTCATGTAATATTTTGTATAATGTAATATCTTGTATAGACACCTTTTATTAACCTGACACGTTCCACATCATTACGAAGTGACGCACTCATGATCTATGGGACAAATACTTATCTAATCTAAAGTCAGTCTACAGTGACGGTAAGAAACTTCCTGGCAGATTAAAACTGTGTGCCCGACCGAGACTCGAACTCGGGACCTTTGCCTTTCGCGAGCAAGAACTCTACCATCTGAGCTACCGAAGCACGGTTCACGCCTCGTCCTCACAGCTTTACTTCTGCCAGTATCTCGTCTCCTACCTTCCAAGCTGTGAGGACCGGGCGTGAGTCGTGCTTCGGTAGCTCAGATGGTAGAGCACTTGCCCGCGAAAGGCAAAGGTCCCGAGTTCGAGTCTCGGTCGAGCACACAGTTTTAATCTGCCAGGAAGTTTCATATCAGCGCACACTCCGCTGCAGAGTGAAAATCTCATTCTGGATACAGTGACGGTATCAACAAGCTGGTCTCCCGTTGGCAGAAATGTGTTCGTCGCCAGGGTGACTACGTTGAGAAATAAATATGCAGAACGATAAATAAAGATGGAGAATGCTATTAACGTTTGTTTTATTTAAAAAGCTTTAAAAGTTATCACATAAAAAATTCGGAGGCATTACATTTCAGCATGCATTCGTACTTTCAGTTTCTAACACGCCTACTCTATAAAATTTTTCATGCAATTATAGTAATAAACACTAATATTCCCTATTATATAAAATGTTTGCAGTAGGTGTGTTAAACGTAAATGTTTGAATTACTTATCTTTCAGTTGCAGCAGTCGCGTAGGGGTCGAAACAATCTTTCAAAAGTTTTAATAATCAGATCTGGGTATTTCTTGATTTTGGACTGGAAAACGCTTTTTGTTCTTCATTTCACAATCTATTTTGACATTTTCATGGAAAATCATGTTGAAAGAATAGCTTGAATCACATGAATCATTCACAAAAGCTTTTCCAGAAACAAGAAACATTCTCGTAACAACTGCATTCAAAGTACCAACTGCTGCACGCACCCTGGTACGTCGCCTGTTTTTTGGCGCAGTCTCATAACCAAAGATAAAATTGGTTCAAATGGCCCTGAGCACTATGGGACTTAACATCTGAGGTCATCAGTCCCGCCAGCCGGAGTGGCCGAGCGGTTCTAGGCTCTTCGGTCTGGAACCGCGCGACCGATACGGTCACAGGTTCGAATCCTGCCTCGGGCATGGATGTGTGTGATGTCCTTAGGTTAGTTAGCTTTAAGTAATTCTAAGTTCTAGGGGACTGATGACCTCAGATGTTAACTCCCACAGTGCTCAGAGCCATTTGAACCATTTTTTCATCAGTCCCCTAGAACTTATTACTACTTAAACCTAACTAACGTAAGAACATCGCACACATCCATGCCCGAGGCAGGAATAGAACCTGTGGCCGTAGTGGTCGCGCGGTTCCAGACTGAAGCGCCTAGAACCGCTTGGCCACAGCGGCCGGCAACCAAAGATATTATTATAGAAAAGCGGCGTGTGATACACAAGCTTAATCATTGAGAACAAGCTATTTGTGGCTGCACACGAGCAAAGCACAGATGTTTACTTGAAACTGTTGTCTCCTGTATCATTACTTCTAAGCAGTAACAACTATTCTTGTTGTTGTGGTCAACCAAGGATATTCTCTGTTTGCTACCGTTTCTCTGAGGTAACATCGAGTTTTGGAGTTTTACAGCAATTTTGATGAAGTCTATTATAAAATTTTTGAACAACGCGAGAAAAGATTTATAAAGAACTACGGGCAACGGAATCCAGTAATGTACGGTAAGAGAGTATTATGCCCCTGGCTGTCTCGTCTAAGGCGATATCCTTAGTTGTTATCAGAACTGAGCGAACTGATAAAGTGGTTGTCAAACACTTGTAAATTCCATTAACTGATAGCAGTCAAAGTTTAAAATAAACGAGGTGCGCTGAATTTTGTGGGATGAAGGTACTTCCACTTTGTTCCTCGTGTGACTCTAGACCATTTAATACTGAATACCCAAGTACACTGCCTATAATGATGAAGTTACAATTACAAATCCCACCTCCTTACAAAGACACATAGTAAGTTGGTTACCATCTTTACTTTTCATGTGATTAGGAACACAGAGCACGACTTCTTCCCCTTTGAAGACGTTCAACTGTTCGTGAGTTCTCACTTAAAAGTGTCCTGCTTTCTCTAACGAAGACAATGCACATAAGCAGAAGAAAGCATACAAAGAGCTTTCAGAGACAAATGTTTCTTCACCGTAAGGGAAAGATAATGATGATGATGTTTGGTTACTGGGGCGCTCATCTGCGCTGTCATCAGCGCCTGTACCAAGTCCCATTTTTACACACTCCAATCTACCCACTGTCACGAATGATGATGATGATGAGTAAACGATGATGACAACACAAACACCCAGTCCCCGGGCAGAGAAAATCCCCAACCCGGCCGGGAATCGAACCCGGGGCTCCGTAATACAGAGGCAGCAACACTACCCACTAGACCACGAGCTGCGGACGTAACGGAAAGACTAAGCAGAGGAACAAGAGATTCAGTAAAGGAGGAGACTATAATTGTCAGGCTAACTCATTCAGTCCTTCACTCCAAACATATATCGACCTAGAAGGTTTACTTGGCGGCCTCCAAGGTCTGAGGTTAGGGTCGATATCTCGTAAAGGGGAAACTGAAGTTTTAATTTCTCCCAACCTCACCCCCTCCCCAACTCCAGCCCCTAGCCTGAGTATTGGATTTAAAAGTGTAGCTGCTGTATATTCATCCGAGTTAAAGACATCGCCTGTAAACAATGGTAAGAGACAAGTTGGCTGTTTTATGAAATTAAGCAGTAATGATGCAACAAAACCCCATAAATAAAATACTTCAGTCCATTGTGATTTACTTATTCAGATAAGTCATTGTCCTCAAATATTTCTAGAGTAACGACAAATCGTAAATTCTATCCCAAATTTTATTTTTAAAAATACGTCAGTGGGTACTTAACATTGTTTACTTGCAAACTGCAATTAACGTCAGTTAGCGTTGATTTAACCGCTGTTTACTTGTTGGGTGAGTTAAAGTAATATTACTGTGAAACCTCTCAAAAACACGTTTTTAAAAAGTCCAAATTGTTTCAGTTTATGAGATTAAGATTTGCATTACCAAATTTTGCAATAATAAGGTATAACAAATCAAAAATTTACCTGTGATTCGGTACAGTATAAAATTAACGTTATTGTAGCCTTGGTGTAGCACGTAAACAATATTAAGAATGGCCCTTGACATTTCTACCATCACACTATCACGTAAATTCATGTGAACTATAGTATAGGACACATTGTTTAGGTGCTTAAATAATTATTCACATTTCTCTGATTGCCAACAACTTTCGAAGTGAATTTGCTTTCAGGAACATATTCGAGATATTTATGTGAATCGTAGTTATTGATATCATCCTCGGATTTGGACAAAACGTCACTGAAATGCAGTTATTTTTTGTCACAAACGCCGCACGATTTACTACTATTGCAAGTGATGCTTTTGGCTCGTACTACTGTTTACATGTACACATCTTGACGGAGGTGCCATTAGTACAATCTGAAATTAGAGACGCCGCGCGGAGTGGCCGCGCGGTTTGAGGCGTCATGTCACGGACTGTGCGGCCCCTTCCGCTGGACGTTCGAGTCCTGCCTCGGGCATGGGTGTGTGTGTTGTTCTTAGCATAAGTTAGTTTACATAGTGTGTAAGTCTAGGGACCGATGACCTAAGCACTTTGGTCCTTTAGGAATTCACACACATTTCAACACTTGAAATTAGAGACAGAGCTGCCATTTCCCGGTTTATCATGAAACTAACAACTAGTATCAATAAAGAACTTCACATACCATGTTTTACATGTAATTATTCTATTTATTATCGACTCTGCCTTACCATAGGCTACAGTCGAGATCAATTTTTCGCTTAAACAGGCGAGAAATGTTCGTATCTGTACTTATGCTGATATGTAGGGCACGGAAAAAAAGTTTTATATTGTTACGGGTGATATTACTCGTCAAAACTGGAAAAACATGTTTGGAAACAAATACTTTTTGAGAGATGGACTATTTTGTCCTGTTATAGCTATCTGTAAGTTGACACTACATGAGGTGCCCAATATGATTTCCCATTGTTCTTACATATCCTTGAGTCCCCTTCTCAAAGAATCACGAACTCGTTCGATATCTGTCAGATCTGAGATATAGTCATACGCAACGTTCACGTGCTAACGAGTGCACATTGTCGATGGGTGTGGAATACAAGTGCCATTAAATACAAGCCAAAAGTCAGGTGAACGACATGGCTGCGCTACTGGACCTTCTCAGGGAATCCATCGCTCATTAAACGATTATGTTAGGTATTGCTATACGAGCCGCTGAATATGGGGTTACGCTCCGTCGTGCGTAGACCACATGCGTTATTCTGTAAAACAAAAGTTATCCGACTGCACGTGTAATTTGTAGAACGGAAATGAGTCATAAACAGCACTTGTCAATTTATCTCGTAAAGAGTATGGCGCTATGAGTCGTCACCCCGACTCCTACCCACACATTGATACGGTATTAAAGCGAATCTGATTACGTCCTTCCTTGACCACTCGAGTGTTTGCATCTTTCTACATGTTACTGTGGTGATTTATCATCACAGTCTGCCGGCCGGTGTGGCCGAGCGGTTCTAGGCACTACAGTCTGGAACCGCGCGACCGCTACGGTAGCAGGTTCGAATCGTGCCTCAGGCATGGATGTGTGTGATGTCCTTAGGTTAGCTAGGTTTAAGTAGTTCTAAGTTCTAGAGGACTGATGACCTCAGCAGTTAAGTCCTATAGTGCTCAGAGCCATGTCATCACAGTCTGTATGAGCCTTAACGCTCCACATCTCTTACTAAAAGTTCCAGCTGTGATCTACCGATATTCAGTGCACCGCCTTAAAATCCGCTGGAAGAACTGTAATCCGGCATAGTGGTGTTGTAACTTGAAGAAGAAATAGGTAACGTAACTGTTCGTACGTAAGTGAAAACGGAAAAACGTGGCTTATGGCTACAGCAGCTTCAATACTTCGCACGTTTATTTCAGAATCATCCTCTTCCCATCGTAAGAACCGCTTCTCCATTTAAACTGTGCGAAGTCTACTGTCCCTCTACTAAATGATTCATAAGGGTGCAAGTTGCCGGAATATCCTCCTGAGAATTTTCTTCAGATGGAATGCAGCATCAGAGGAATCGTCTATGCGCATGACATGCACCTTTCGATTAACGCTGTCAGCTAAGCCGTTTCCTACGTGAGTAATAGAATCCAGTTTTACCGTTTACGCAGTTCACACTCCACGGAATCACTAACCTTGTTGTTAATCGCTGCTCAACGTCGAAGCGGTATGTACGAAGTTGCCGATGTGGGAGATAGTTATAGTTTCTGTAGCTGACAACACAATCACAGACAAAGGGTCTTGTTCAAAGACAATCGCAACCAATAAGAAATTAGCATTGAACGTAACAGGAATACACCCTGCACCAATGAGTATAAATCGTTCTCCACACAAGTAAAATGATCCATATCGCAATTTCCGGACGTATGCTTATGGGAATTTTCTCGAGTTTTGAACAGTAATAATACCTGTAAGTATATGGAGCCCTTTTCGTAAACATTATGCATACGGGGTACTTCAGGGAGTACAGAATCTAGTACAACTTATGGTTTTTTTTTAATCAGTGCGTCCGATCTTAAGTATTAAATGCATTTCAGGCAAACGACTAATGACGAATAGAATGGTGGACCTTGCATTGCCGGACGGCTACTGTTAAATAGAGGAAACTACATAATTTCAAAAGGAAACGTAGCAAAATTAGTACCGTAGAATAGAGCTCTCAAAACTACACATTTTTGTCTAAAAAGCTTTTTTGTGTTTTGCGGTGTTTCGGTAATACCATGAAAAACTTTCCTTGGAACTGTCGATTTGAATAACGTTTAAGGTAAGAAACAAACGATTATGGCATAATGGATGAGCTATTTAATACACGCTAAAAATGTTTTCTCCTTTGTTATAACCACTCTGGTTCCTGCTTTTGTGCTCTTTCAGTATCCTGATTTAACTCTGCATCTGGGAGTGAATTTATAATTTCTTATCACCTCGCGTTGTAGCACACCGTTGAACCATAATGCATTTTGATTCTTCCCCAAAAGAAATAATTAAGAGGAGATAAATCTGAATTTCATGGAGGCTAAGTCTCTGTTCTTCCTCTGCCAATGCATCAGCCACGAAAAATTTCTTTCAAGGTACGCCTGACCATCAACGAAAAATGGGCGAGACATCTATCTTTCTGCAACCAAATTAGCAACCTTGTTGCTAGTGGAACATCTTCTCGCAACTCTGTAAGTGTTGGAGAAATTCAGATTATCGCTCAACATTTAACTTTTTGTTTGAAAGATAATCTCTGGTTATTTTATGATGTATTTACACACACCGGATGTTTATGTTCCAGACGTTCTGCTTGTATTGCTGATGTAATCAGTAGGGGTTTTTTGATCGGTAATAAGCATTATGGATATTTCTCTATACACCTGATTCGAAACTCGCTTCGTCAGACCACAGTGTGATGGCCATGAAGCCCAAATTTTGATAGTGGAACAATGTGCAGAAGGCGATTCTTACCCGGAAATAATCTTTGCTAAATACCTGATAAATATGGATATGACGCGGAGGTCAATATGCGGTGGTAACAAAAGTCATTGGATAGCAATACACACAGAAGAAGGTCATGGCCGGTATTGCCAGAACTATATACTATATGGATATGGTGTCTGTTCTTTCGGACATGTCCGAAGGACAGACACCATATCCATATAAGTATATACTTCTGGCAACACCGGCCATGATCTTCTTCTTCTGTGCAGATGCACACATATTCCCCGAACTCTTACGGGACTTGGTAAGAATGTCATCCACGAGTAATGAGTGTGTTGGGGTGGGACACTACGAATGTAGTGTGTGGACATATAAGGTGAGAATGTCGGTCACGCGGAAGGCGTGCGCGAGATAGTCCCTGCAGTTGTACTCTCCACTATGCCCTCGGTGGCTCAGATGGATAGAGCTTCTGCCATGTAAGCAGGAGATGCCGGGTTCGAGTCCCGGTCCGGGCACACATTTTCACCTCTCCCCATTAATATATATCAACGCCCGTCAGCAGCTGAAGGTATTAATATAATGCTAATTCTGTTCTATAAGGCTTACCTAGACAAGCGGGGTTCTGTCTAGGTGGACGTTTAGTTCCCTAGCTGCTCGTGGGACCGAGATGGATCCTTCGAATTTTTTCTTCCACCTCCTAGCAGAACGGGTGGGCCGCTGGTAGGAAACACCACCCAATCAAATAAGAGGGCTCTGGCAACAAGTTTTCCTGACTCAGTCGTTTATAACGGAACACATGCTGTTTCTCAGAAGGTGTTTCTGATAGTTAAAAGGAACGAGGGTACTTGCGAAAAAAATTCCCTGTTCTATACACAAAAAGGTTTGGAGGGCATTGCTGTATCATTAAAACCTATTAAGTGCTTGCGAAATGGGAACCTGTTGTCCGAAATGTCCAGTTACCAACACGTGAAGAACCTTCAAAAAGCTCAATGCCTCGGGGAGTATGCAACTGAAACTGAACTGCACAACATCTTGAACTACAGCAAGGTGTTGTGACATGCAGAGATCTGGTTGAAATTCCCCGAGAAGAACTCAAAGTTGAATAGTCCTGGAAAGGCATTCTTGACGTTCAGAACATTATGAAAAGAATGAATGGCAATCTTGTGAAGTCCGACTCATTTATACTGACTTTCAGCAGCACGAAACTTTCAGTGCACCTTAAGGCTGGATTCCTTCGCCTTAGTGTATGGCCTTATTTCCCGAACCCGATGCGGTGTTTAAAGCGCCAGCGCTTTGGGCACACTACTGTCGGATGTAAGGGAGAGGCTACCTGTGGCAAATGCGGGAAGGCCGCCCATGAAGGAGTTGGCTCTTCATCTACTGCGCCCGAGCTGTTCTAGGCGCTTCAGTCTGGAACCGCGCTGCTGCTACGGCTGCAGGTTCGAAACCTGTCTTGGGCATGGATGTGTGTGATATCCTTAGGTTAGTTAGGTTTAAGTAGTTCTAAATCTAGGGGACTGATTACCTCAGATGTTAAGCCCCATAGTGCTTAGAGCCATTTGAACCATTTGAACCATCTACTGCAAAGTGTGTCAACTGCTCTGGGAGTCTCCGCATCTGGAGTAGGGATTGCAATGGCTTTCTTGAAGAAAGGAATATACAAGAAATAAAAACAGCTAAACGTATCTCATATGGGAAGGCCAAAAAGATCTATAAGGCTATGCAGCCCCCGTCGTCCGCTACCTCCTTTACGCCTGCTATTAAACAGATATGCCCTAAAACCGGGGCTGCTACGCTAACGGAGGTTGCCGGTGTCAGCACTACTTCATCTTCCAGTGCACTTGTTCTGCCGCAATTATTTCGAAGCCAAAACTCCACCCAAGACTGCAGACAAGGCTGTGGTTGCAGCTGTTGTGGCGCTCCTTGCCCCTCCGAAGGCTCAGCCCGGTCTACCATCCAGTGCTGCTGCTACTACTGCAACCACGGTTGTGGCCCCAAAGCCCACTCAGGGTAAAAAAAATGCAAGTCAAACCATCAGCTTATAACATAGACAGAAAGTCTACTGTCCAAAGATGTCGAATGTGTGCTCTCTGATGTATCTCTTCATTCTTCATCAGAGCAAAGGGAAGTTGATTTCGGACTGGGCCAATTATCTCTTTCCAAAGCTCAGCCATCTCATACAGAAGGCCCTCCTCCCAGGCGGAAAGACAGTGTGGAAGTGCAACCCCCGTGATAAATGGCTCCCATCCTGCAGTGAAACGTTAAAGAGTTCAGGACCCATGTGGAGGAACTGAAGCACCTAGCACAGGAACCTACAGTGTGTATCTGTTTGCAGGAAAGGAATTTTAAAGCGGAATGAGATTTTCACTCTGCAGTGGAGTGTGCGCTGATATGAAACTTCCTGCCAGATTAAAACTGTGTGCCGGACCGAGACTCGAACTCAGGACCTTTGTCTTTCGCGGGCAAGTGCTCTACCATCTGAGCTACCCAAGCACGACTCACACCCCATCCTCACAGCTTCACTTCCGCCAGTACCTCGTCTCCTACCTTCCAAACTTTACAGAAGCTCTCCTGCGAAACTTGCAGGACTAGCACTCCCGAGTTCGAGTCTCGGTCCGGCACACAGTTTAATCTGCCATGACGTTTCATATCAGCGCACACTCCTGTGCATAGTGAAAATCTAATTATGGAAACATCCCCCAGGCTGTGGCTAAGCCATGTCTCCGCAATATCCTTTCTTTCAGGAGTGCTAGTTCTGCAAATTTCGCAGGATAGCTTCTGTACAGTTTGGAAGGTAGGAGACGATGTACTGGAAGTGAAGCTGTGACGACGGGGCGTGAGTCGTGCTTGGGTAGCTCAGATGGTAGAGCACTTGCCCGCGAAAGGCAAAGGTCCTGAGTTCGAGTCTCGGTCCGGCACACAGTTTTAATCTGCCAGGAAGTTCCAATTTTAAAGCGTTTGGTGCCCCTGTCCCAGAGGGCTATACCGTCTATCACAAGGATGACCTGACTGGGGAAAGGGCCAAGAGAGGTGTTGCTGTGTTCGTAAATCGTGCACATCACACCTCTGCTTTCCCTCTGGCTACTGACCAGCAAGCAGTTGCAGCTGAAGTTGAAATTCACATGTGTCGGAGGAACACAGTCTGCTTGCTGTATTTACTTCCTTCTGATGCAGTAGACTCTGAGGCTCTCACAGATCTGCTGGAACAACTACCCTTCCCATTTCTCCTCTTGGGAGACTTCAATGCTCACCATGTCTTGTGCGGCTTGACCTCCACTTGCTCTCAGGGTTGGCTCTTGGAGGGCCTCTTGACATTCCAAGAGCTGTGCCACCTAAACGCTGGTACTCCCACTCATTTCTGTGCCGCAACTGGGTCATTCTCGGCCACTGACCATTCTCTCCAGGCCACGGTGTCCCAGTCGCCAAGGGTCCAACCGATATGCTCACGAGCTTAGGAGAGGCGCTGCAGGCTATGGCATGCACTCTCGTCGGTCGTCTGCTGCCATAGCCCATTATCGCTACACTGCCCTAACGGATACATCCGTCGTACGTCCCATGTCGACTTCTGCGATTATTTCATGCAGTGTTACTTGTATGTTAGCACTCTACCCAAACGCCGCTGCTATCGGTCGGTAAGTGAAAGCAGACGACCACTACGTTGTTTGTACGTTGTTTGTGATGAGTGTATGTATGTGTGTGTGTGTGTGTGTGTGTGTGTGTGTGTGTGTGTGTGTGTGTATGTATGTTTTGATGTTATGGGCGCTTAATATCGAGGTCATCAGCGCCCTTGAACTAATCGAAACAAACGAATGTGGAGACAGACACATAAATTTTTGCACACTTATCGAGTGAGGGCGTGTCGCTTCGAGTGCATCTCATATGCGTTAAAACAAATTAGGAAGTGGGAAAGTAGCTGTATCTGAAATTAAAACACAGAGGAAACAAAACACAGAAGAGCTAAAAAAAGGTACAGGGAGATGTGATTGGCTGACCACTTACAAATTACTTGGGTGAGCCAGTCACCTTGTTAACAAATGAAAAACATGCTTAGACTGTCACGCAACATGTTTCATAGTGTCATATGCACATCCTCACATCCCCACAGACAATTTAGTCGATCCTTTAACGCTGCATAATAACTACAGTGCCCATCTAATTTACCTCTTCTCTAGCCTTTGTTTTAGTACGGTGATGGCCTGTCGTTTTCTGCAGCCATGGAGAGCTTTTTGTATCCTTCTCACAACAAGGGAGTTTTCTTAAAGGAGGAGGGAGAGGTATCAATTCGTTCAGAGCTGAAAGCTGTCCTTTAGAGTAGGTAGTCGAAAGCAGAATTGCTCTTCGTCCACACCCACATCCTGGGTGGCTAAAAAACGGTTTCATGGGAATTGCGTACACCAGGTTCCACCTCGCTATGTTGCTTTGTAAACTGTGGACCGAGCTGGCTTATCGGCTTATCAACTAATCCAGTAATCGCCCTTCGACTGTCACTGTCGAAACTCGTGAACTGCGGACAGTCATTTACTCACGTTCGAGAAACAGCTGTTCTGCTCATCCATTCAGTTTTATTCACTTTTATTTACTCACTACTAATGTAGGTGTTTCACATTCCCGATTCATTATGTCCTAAATGTGGAATCATCACCCATCGATGCCACAAAGGAGGCAATAAATTCATTCCCAGTACTTGATAATGAAGAATTTAGCAGTGGATCCTAGAGGAAGACACAGGGGCTAGCGCCACCCAATTGCTGGACTTGCAGTACCAAGCCTCTGTGGGAAGTGCCACTGCAGAACGACAAACAACTCCACTGATGATTTCATGACAGTTATCCCTGGTGACTGGGTGTGGGAAGACGGGTAGTGAGTGCTGAAACAGAATGCTGCAATTGTAAAATATACCTACTACGTTTTCTACACGGGTATATCCCCCGAAGCGTTGTTTCCACCCACTATGTGGGCCAAACACTGGCCCACCTGCAACCGTACCACTATCAGTTGTGAAGCTTTCCGTTCTAAACTGAACGGTTCGTTTTATTCTACCCATACTTTTGTCAGTCATCTTGCAGAGATTCTGCTCGAGATACAAGCAGACACACAGGTGAAAATCAAGAGAAAATCAAGAGATGAGGAAAGGAGTTATCGATCGCTGCGGTTGTGTTAAAAGAGTTAGCTTCAAGTTTTTGCCCCAATAACTGAAGAAGAAGAAACCGGATGACCTATTTTGACGATTTGATATTTGTCGATGATGTGTTTGTTGATTGATGTTTTAGCTGCACTTTCGGTGGCAAATATGGGAGACAATCAGCCAACCTCCTGTTAGTGTCTCCCAGATAACGCTAACTGGCTGACTAATCCTCTCTCTGCAGTTCACGTGCCCCAGTTTTCCCCTGTCTGCAGTTCACATAATTAAGAGAGCGCTGTCTACAGCTCACAATTTGCGCAAAAAACAGTCTTATTCAAGACAATGCGAGGAATCCTTTTAGGAAAGATAAAAATGTAAGCGAGGTGCAGCCTTCAGGAACAGTAGAGCGTGAGAACCGCCTTTTTTCTCGGCAGCCATGGCACGGCAGTACATTCTTTTAAAATCCTTGCAACAGGCTTTCTGATTGCCTCGTAATGTCTATTTCTGTATAGTGCATACTTTCTCATTTGTGCCTACTTGTAAGCCTTTCGACTCATCAGCTACAGAATTCTGTCGTGGCATCATTGGCTAATCATAACACAATCCGCAGATGACTTATTTACAAAATTATCAGTGGAGAGGACTTGCAAGGTCTGCTGTAATTGCCCGGCTAGTTTCCTACACTAGCAGAAACAGTCAAGTTTCAGAAATTTAAGTCAGAATACGAGTTTTGCTGCTAGGCGATCGACGCGTAAATACTTGGAGACAGACAAGACTTGCCGCTGGAAGGCGGACGAGCAAATACTTGGTTGCTACCAGATGACCTTTGAGACGAATCTTGCTGCCATACGGAAGGTTGTCTCCATAATAGTACTGAGAACACAGGCCACCCGTTACTGCCATCGTCTTCCGCATTCACGCTGTATAAGAGTGGTAGGAATGAGCCGGCAGTGCAGTTATTGGTTTGGAAGGGATGCGATGTTAGTTAACTTTCAGCACGGCTAACTGCACAGTTTTAAAGTTTTCAACCAGCTAGTTGCTTCTATCATGCACTTTGGCGGTTCTACTGGTGTTCATACTTATTTTTTCAGGTCCTTTCTTAAAACCACTAAACATTGTTGCAGTCACTGGCCACATCCGTGATTTATTCTTATGATCTTGGTTTTATTGCACTCACTCAACTGTGCCAAAGTCAGGTTTCACCATTTTAACCCCTTGCTCATTTATTAAACGTTCATTCAATGGGGTAACTCATATTTCATTTTCTTCTGCGTGGACCCCCCAGCCTCGTTAAATTTGAAGAATGACATTTTCCCACCAGACCATGTATAAAATGATTATGTATAAAATATAAAAAATAACTATCGATTTCGGGCATTGCCCATTCTCAAGTGTGTTTCTAGTAACATAAGTGGCTATATTGCCATCTTTACTGTAAAATTCGCGTGCCATGCATAATTGTGCAAAGCACAGTCGCCAAAAGTCCTCATCTTTCAGTATTTCCTACGAAACACACTGTGTACGCTCACTCAAGAGTCAGTCGAGAGGGTGTTGTAATAGGACTAGTGATAGGGTAGTAAATTAATGCGTTGATACCGCTAAAAGTTTAGCAGACTTTGTGTGTTATCCGATCCACAATATGTAATGGATAAAAGTTAGAAAGTATGGTGTTTCTTAATTTCTACCAGCAAATTAAACTGTGTGGTTCACTTATATATACACTCCTGGAAATGGAAAAAAGAACACATTGACACCGGTGTGTCAGACCCACCATACTTGCTCCGGACACTGCGAGAGGGCTGTACAAGCAATGATCACACGCACGGCACAGCGGACACACCAGGAACCGCGGTGTTGGCCGTCGAATGGCGCTAGCTGCGCAGCATTTGTGCACCGCCGCCGCCAGTGTCAGCCAGTTTGCCGTGGCATACGGAGCTCCATCGCAGTCTTTAACACTGGTGGCATGCCGCGACAGCGTGGACGTGAACCGTATGTGCAGTTGACGGACTTTGAGCGAGGGCGTATAGTAGGCATGCGGGAGACCGGGTGGACGTACCGCCGAATTGCTCAACACGTGGGGCGTGAGGTCTCCACAGTACATCGATGTTGTCGCCAGTGGTCGGCGGAAGGTGCACGTGCCCGTCGACCTGGGACCGGACCGCAGCGACGCACGGATGCACGCCAAGACCGTAGGATCCTACGCAGTGCCGTAGGGGACCGCACCGCCACTTCCCAGCAAATTAGGGACACTGTTGCTCCTGGGGTATCGGCGAGGACCATTCGCAACCGTCTCCATGAAGCTGGGCTACGGTCCCGCACACCGTTAGGCCGTCTTCCGCTCACGCCCCAACATCGTGCAGCCCGCCTCCAGTGGTGTCGCGACAGGCGTGAATGGAGGGACGAATGGAGACGTGTCGTCTTCAGCGATGAGAGTCGCTTCTGCCTTGGTGCCAATGATGGTCGTATGCGTGTTTGGCGCCGTGCAGGTGAGCGCCACAATCAGGACTGCATACGACCGAGGCACACAGGGCCAACACCCGGCATCATGGTGTGGGGAGCGATCTCCTACACTGGCCGTACACCACTGGTGATCGTCGAGGGGACACTGAATAGTGCACGGTACATCCAAACCGTCATCGAACCCATCGTTCTACCATTCCTAGACCGGCAAGGGAACTTGCTGTTCCAACAGGACAATGCACGTCCGCATGTATCCCGTGCCACCCAACGTGCTCTAGAAGTCAACTACCCTGGCCAGCAAGATCTCCGGATCTGTCCCCCATTGAGCATGTTTGGGACTGGATGAAGCGTCGTCTCACGCGGTCTGCACGTCCAGCACGAACGCTGGTCCAACTGAGGCGCCAGGTGGAAATGGCATGGCAAGCCGTTCCACAGGACTACATCCAGCATCTCTACGATCGTCTCCATGGGAGAATAGCAGCCTGCATTGCTGCGAAAGGTGGATATACACTGTACTAGTGCCGACATTGTGCATGCTCTGTTGCCTGTGTCTATGTGCCTGTGGTTCTGTCAGTGTGATCATGTGATGTATCTGACCCCAGGAATGTGTCAATAAAGTTTCCCCTTCCTGGGACAATGAATTCACGGTGTTCTTATTTCAATTTCCAGGAGTGTAGAATCAACATCATTAACATTGTTTCAGACCATTTAAGTGTAATTAACAGAAAGCTCTAATTAGTTAGAAAACCTGATGTTGTAAATTAACATACTGTCGCAAATTTCAGGAAAATTTATAATTTCATTCTCGTGATTGCATTATTACATTCCCATAAAAATGTTAGAAGAAATATCTATGTTGTAATTCAAACAATAATTAATTAGCAAAATCCGTAAATTTCAACTTACCTGGAAACAGATTTTTGGAATATTTGCCAGTCATCTGATGTATTTAACGTGACTAACTTTTTCACTAACGATTTTTGAACACTGATATAAAAACTATTGATTTTCAGTCATTTTGATACTACGAAGTAGTCGTACCGAAATTTAACCTGAAACTGCGTTTTGGAATTTTGTACTGTACCTCAACTAATCTTGGGAATAAAATCCAACGTGAAATCAACGATTAACGATTTTGCAATAGATATTGCTATAGTAACTTCATAATCAAAATTCCACACAAAAGGCAAAAGAACAGTATTTAGAAATGTATTCAGAATTAATCATCATTTAATGTCTTTACTAAAAATTTGTTTCTAATCATTAACTTTTCTTTATAAACCAGTAACTATAACTGTTTTTGAGAATATGCCACAGAACATACATTGTTAAGATAGGGTATGTACTCAGCGGTGCAAAGAACTTGAAGTAGACCCAGTGCGGCCAATGTAATGACTCAAAGTCTGTAACGGTAGCTGATTTGTCAGTCATTTTGGTCGAAAACAGTTTATGTGTGAACATGTTTGTAAATGCTTACGGAAAATACATCTGCTGTTAAAAGGATTCATCGATGTGTTGGAAAATGTTATTTTAACATCCAAGTTTCAACACGTCCGAAATCCAGACAAATCTGCACTATACATGCCCTAATGGACTTCATTGTTGGAGGAAATTCCGCACTTCAAAGGTAAGTATTCCATTGCAAAAACTATATAACTTTCATACTACGATGAATCTCTCTTAATGAGAAGTATTTTAGCCAGAACTGCAGATGGAGTAGCATTAGAGTATACACAGTATGTTTCGTAGGAAATATTGCACGATGAGGACGTTTGTCCAGTGCACTTTTCACAGTTATGCATGGCACACGATTTTTAAATTAATGACAACGATGTAGCCATGTATGTTGCTCGTGAGAATTATCAATATTTATTATCCAGTCATATCATTAACAGGTCCTTCAAATGGAACAACATTACAATACTATGCACAAAGAATTTACAGATTTAATTGACGATAAAGAGCAAAAATGACAACTGTTACTGACGGGGTTCATTGTTCTGCACAGCAAGAAGCAGTCTGTGCTAAACTTGCTGGCATGAAGCACGTGGTGAAGTTGGTGACACAAAAAGTAAATTTTCTGAAGTTGCACGCATTATTACATAATCATTTCTGCAAAGTACGTTAGTCAAGTCGATAATTTTTCAGTTTAAAACCCGCTATTGTTGAATTTATAAATTAATAAGGACTGAAATGAAAATTAGAACACACGGAATGGATTGTAGACCTTACATTCTAGATGCATGTGACTGCACACTGTCCAAAGTGAGACATTGCAAGGTGAGAAACAACTTATTTCTGATTTAAAGGAGATGCATTTGACAAAAAAATGTCACGTTTGAAGGAACAAATCGTGATGGTAAACACTGTCCATTTTTCTAAGCTCACTGGTATTAAAGAAAACCTAAAGACTGAAGAGTTCATTGAGGTCTTGAAAGAATTACAAGGATAGTTTTCTAAACGTTTCGAGGACACTGCCAATCTTAGATCTGCTTTCGAGCTGTTGTCGAGACCATTTGCAGCTTCAATTAAAAGTGTCCCTGTGCATGTCCAAACGGAATAGGCCGATTTGCAGTGTCAATGCCCATTTGAAAGACAAATTCTTTTACGTTGAAGCTAAGCAGGAGGTCTAAGTTTTCTCCTCTGCAAGAGGAGGTCTCTGTAATGAGGTTGTAAACTTAGTAAAACATGGTGGTCAACATATGTGTGTGAAAGACGTACTTATGTTATGAAACTAAATAAGTAACGAAACTACCTGGCAGATTAAAACTGTGTGCTGGACCGAAACTCAAACTCGGGACCTTTATTTCCCAGGGGCAAGTGCTCTACCAGCTAAGCTACCCAAGCACGACTCATAACCCGCCTCCTAACTTCCAAACTTCACAGAAGCTCTCCTGCGAACCATGCAGGACTAGCACTCGTGGAAGAAAGTATACTGCTTAGCCACAGCCTACAGGATGTTTCCATGATGAGATTTTCACTCTGCAGCGGAGTGTGCGCTAATATGAAACTTCCTGGCAGATTAAATTTATGTGCCAGACCGAGACTTGAACTCAGGACCTTTGCCTTTCGCGGGCAAGTGCTCTACCAACGGTAGATGAGGTACTGGCGGAAGTAGAGCTGTGATGATTAGTTCTGAGTCGTGCTTGTGTACCTCAGTTGGTATAGCAGTTGCCCATGAAAGACAAAGGTCCCGTATCCGAGTCTCAGTCCAGCACAGTTTTAATCTGTTCGTATGCCGACTGTTTGTACCATGCAAAAATTGTATTATGTCCTGAGTGCACCATAAATAACTGAATAACACTAAAAATTTGATTTGTTTGTGACCTGTGTTGTTGATAAATATAAAATATCAACTCAAGTCATATGCATTGCGACTGCATTTCCATTTAAATGTGGTGCTTTTGGAATTTCCTCCCTCTTGAGCCCCCCTCCTCTTTCCGTCACAGGCCCTGTGGCATGGTGGTGGGGGAACTGTGCAGCCAGATGAGAGAACTGTAGCGGCATCACCGTTTAGGATAGGGAAAGTTAGTTTTGTGCAATATTCTGAGCACAAGTTACAGCCAGGTGTGGGCCAGATTGCAGGGAGTTATGCATTGTCCGCAGCTCGTGGTCGTGTGGTAGCGTTCTTGCTTCCCGCGCCCGGGTTCCCGGGTTCGATTCCCGACGGGTTCAGGGATTTTCTCTGCCTTGTGATGACTGGGTGTTGTGTGATGTCCTTAGGTTAGTTAGGTTTAAGTAGTTCTAAGTTCTAGGGGACTGATGACCATAGATGTTAAATCCCATAGTGCTCAGAGCCATTTGAACCATTTTGAGTTACGCATACCAATATTTGCGAAGTAGAATAGAGGCCACACGGCTGTCAAATTGCTGAAAGAGTATGTAAGGTTTTGCATGTCGCAAATCACAGGCAGAAGGGGCCCACTGGCCAACCTAGTGTGTTATGAGTATGTGATGTGAAGCGGGTTGTATGGCAAAACTGAGTCACATACAAATAGGTGCGGGTTTCTAACAAGATTCATTCAAGTGTGGCAGCTCTCCTGGATGGCGGGGCGTGTCACACCACCAGCTACACACAGCAGGAGATGGGGCGCCATCGTTCCAGTCCACGGCGGGTCGCTGGTTCGATCCTCTGAGGCCGACGCGGGGTCCGTAGCCAGCCAGCAGGGGGCCACTCCATGGCTCGCTACTGCAGGCAGGCATCCTGGCTTCCAACACATGCCGGAGGCATCCTGAGGCGATGGCTGCAGATCGGACTCCAGATCACAGGCGCTTGTCATTGCTGCGATCTCAGCCATGCCGGCGAGAAGCACGCAGCTGGCTGCCTGCGGCAAACTCCAAGCGGCGCTGAGCTGGCAGGGACGCAGACCACTGAGTCGGCTGCTGGCATCCTGATGCTGCCGTAACTCCGCTGGCGTACAAGGCCAACACACAGTGCGTGCACAGGTCGCTGAGGCAGCCATTCTGCGCCAAGCTGTTTCGCAGACAGTGAAGTGGTGTCCTCAGCATTGCGGGACCCAGTGGTGCAGACCGAGGGGAACTCGGCACTGTAGTTGGAAACAATAAACCTCTTGGAAAGCTCAGACGAGTCTTAATATGATGCCTTCTACCTCTTCCCGCTACATTTGGTCATTCTGATACATTCGGTGGCTGAAGCTGTCACTACATTTGGTGTCAGAATAGCGGACGTCGTCTGTCCAGTACGACGTTCGAGCCCACTGCTCACATTACATTCACAAGATGTGGTGAGTTTGGGCCAGTTTTCTTTTGATTATTGGACGTTTACTTGCCTTGTTGTGTTTTTGAGTGTGGCTCATGGCAGGCTATTTTAGATGTTTTGCGTAGGCACATTATTTTTTTTGTCAGAATAAGTGTTAGTATATTTGGGGCAGTAAGATTTATTTTTTCGCGGCATTTAATTAATTTTGTATTGGTTTAAGATTGATACCACTGAGGTGTAGTGAGTTGCGGTTTCTTGCACTTAAATGTTTTGTTTTGGTACTAACTGGGAACGAAAGCAACACAATGGCAGAGTCAGGGACGTGAGGTGTATCAGAACCAGAAGTGGTACGGATTTTGTTGGAGAAGGTAGCACAACTGACAGCAGACAATATGCAGTTGATAAGTGAATTAGCATCTAGAAGTGAGAGGGAAACCGCATCGGATCAGTCGTTGTTGCCCAGGATGCTGCAGCAAAAGACTGCTCCAGCTGCTGCGATTTTAATTATTCCATTTTCTGGAAAGGCATCTGAGGATGTGCGTTCGTTTGTGGAGGACTTGGAAATTTCAGCTGTGATGAATGGTTAGTATGATGAGCAGTTGTTACATATAGCCAAGATTAGATTAACGGGTGAAGTGAAAACATATGTAAGGTATTCTGAGGCCTTAAGGAAGGCAGGACAGTTTAAAGCAGTTAAAGGAACAGCTTTTACAAAGGTACTAATAACAGAATAGCGCTCGGTACTTTAGAGAGAGGTTAAGTACAATGACAAAGAGAAAGGGGGTGACGATGGAGAAATTTGCTGACAGCATAAGGAAAATTAATGAGTATACTTACGAGTTGGGTCAGAGCAATGAAGCGAATAGTGTTCTGTTGCAGGCGGCCGAGCAAAGGGCGCTTGATGTATTTTTGAGAGGGTTACCGGCGCATATGTCACGGAAAGTGCGTGAAGGGATTCCGAAAGATTTGTATTCGGCCATTCAGCTGGCAATTCAATGTGAGGAAATAGACGTGGCAACAGGGGTATGCGAGAGGCAAACAGCGTTTACAGTGAGTGTGAAATGTTTTAAGTGTGGTCGTACGGGACATGTGCAGAAATAATGTACCCAGTCACCGAGGAATAAAGGAAAGGGTGGAAATCGGCAGCGGGGAGGATGGAGAAATGGAGATATGAGAAGTGGACAAGCGTTAAACGGCTGAGGGGGCCCAAGACCCACCTAATGGAGCTCCCATTGAATTTCAATGCTACGAATACGTATGCAGGCGTGGAATGTTCAGTAGTAGGATCCATAGGAACTAAAATGTTTAAGATTTTGTTGGACACAGGGGCGCAAGTGTTAGTGGCTACTAGGAATATAATGGGACGAAGGAAGCTAGCCGGCTGGGGTGGCCGAGAGGTTCTAGGCACTACAGTTTGGAACCGCGCGACCGCTACGGTCATTGTGTGTGATGTCCTTAGGTTAGTTAGGTTTAGGTGGTTCTGAGTCCTAGGGGACTGATGACCTCAGAAGTTGAGTCCCATAGTGCTCAGAGCCATTTGAACCATTTGAAGGAAGCTAGACCCACCACGCTGTAGGTTGCGTGGAGTGGGGGATAAGGAGGTCACGCTTTTGGGTCGGTGACAGTTGACTTTCGAATAGAGAAAAATCCGATTTAATGCTACGGAACTATGACACGTGAGCCAGAGTCCTTCTCGTGTGCCAGATTGGTTTAAATTAGCTATTAGTACATCACTATACCTTAACTTAAGGAATCTATATTTCAGAGAAACACATCATTTGACAATCATCCATCCAAGAATTTGAGAGATACGTATACTCTGAAATTGATTGAAAAACTGCAATAGCAACAAACTCAAACAATTTTGAAGACGTCGTAATTTACACCACATAAAATCACAGTGCCCTGTCACTGTTGTCAGTATTTCACTTAGTATTGTGGCTGTGAAAACAGACGTGCAGACTATGGCAGTGTGAGCTCGTAACTGAAAGGTAATGTTGTTCCTTTCACACGTTTCCGACAACTTTCGGAATGTATCTGCCCTTTCTTTTTAATGAGTCGGCTTTCCCTTTTTGTCTTACCTTACTCAGCTTTCTGTGGTTTGTAGGTTCCTCCTGTGGAGTCACGAGCTGTGTCGGATTTATTGTTGGCAGCAGCAAAACATTGAAGCTTATTCTACGTTAAACACAGCTTGTAGTTTTGTAGAATTCCTGGGAATTTTCGAGGCTCTAAGTTCCCGTGAATTTGGAAATACACTACAAACCATTAAAATTGCTACACCAAGAAGAAATGCAGATGATAAATGGGTATTCATTGGACAAATATATTATACTAGAACTGACATGTGATTACATTTTCACTCAATTTGGGTGCATAGATCCTGAGAAATCAATACCCAGAACAACCACCTCTGGCCGTAATAACGGCCTTGATGCGTCTGGGCATTGAGTCAAACAGAGCTTGGATGGCGTGTACAGGTACAGCTGCCCATGCAGCATCAACACGATACCACAGCTCATCAAGAGTAGTGACTGGCGTATTGTGACGAGCCAGTTGCTCGGCCACCATAGACCAGACGTTTTCAATTGGTGAGAGATCTGGAGAATGTGCTGGCCAGGGCAGCAGTCGAACATTTTCTGTATCCAGAAAGGCCCGTACAGGACCTGCAACATGCGGTCGTGCATTATCCTGCTGAAATGTAGGGTTTCGCACGGATCGAATGAGGGGTAGAGCCACAGGTTGTAACACATCTGAAATGTAACGTCCACTGTTCAAAGTGCCGTCAATGCGAACAAGAGGTGACCGAGACGTGTAACCAATGGCACCCCCTACCATCACGCCGGCTGATACACCAGTATGGCGAGGACAAATACATGCTTCCAATGTGCATTCACCGCGATGTCGCCAAACACGGATGCGACCATCATGATGCTGTAAACAGAACCTGGATTCATCCGGAAAAATGACGTTTTGCCATTCGTGCACCAAGGTTCGTCGTTGAGTACACCATCGCAGGCGCTCCTGTCTTTGATGTAGCGTAGCCGGCCGGTGTGGCCGTTCGGTTCTAAGCGCGTCAGTTTGGAACCGCGTGACCGCTACGGTCGCAGGTTCGAATCCTGCCTCGGGCATGGATGTGTGTGATGTCCTTAGGTTAGTTAGGTTTAAGTAGTTCTAAGTTATAGGGGACTGATGACCTCAGTAGTTACGTCCCATAGTGCTCAGAGCCATTTGAACCATTTTTTTGATGTAGCGTCAAGGGTAACCGCAGCCATGGTCTCCGAGTCATGGTCCATGCTGCTGCAAACTTCGTCGAACTTTTCGTGCAGATTGTTGTTGTCTTGCAAACGTCCCCATGTGTTGACTCAGGGATCGAGACGTGGCTGCACGATCAGTTATAGCCATGTGAATAAGATGCCTGTCATGTCGACTGCTAGTGATACGAGGCCGTTGGGATCCAGGACGGCGTTCCGTATTACCCTCCTGAACCCACAGATTCCATATTCTGCTAACAGTTATTGGATCTCGACCAACGCGAGCAGCGATGTCGCGATACGATAAACCGCAATTGCGATATGCTACAATCCGACCTTTATCAAAGTCGGAAAGGTGATGGTACGCATTTCTCCTCCTTACACGAGGCATCACAACAACGTTTCACCGGGCTATGCCGATCAACTGCTGTTTGTGTATGAGAAATCGGTTGGAAACTTTCCTCATGTCAGGGCGTTGTAGGTGTCTCCACCGGCGCCAACCTTGTGTGAATGGTCTGAAAAGCTAATCATTTGCATATCACAGCATCTTCTTCCTGTCGGTTAAATTTAGCGTCTGCAGCACGTCATCTTCGTGGTGTAGCAATTTTAATGGCCAGTAGTGTATATAAACATGCAACAGGATGAGACCGTCTGAAACATTCCTGTGCGTTTTGGTTTTTTTGGTGCCTCGCAGTTTCTGCAAAGTGTCTTCATAGAGCTGCACACTGATTGTGGTTCCACGCTCGAGGAACTCGACGAGCAGAGGAGCATGCAGTCGAAGGTCTTCATGAGCTTACCACAGCTTGTGTGAAAAGCTTGGAATTTCCTTGGCGGGCGAGATGTGGGATGTTTCCGCTGTTGGCTTTGCCGCTAGCCCTCGGGCTGTCGGAATGCTGTCGAACGGAATCATCCGGCTGCACAATAGCGCCCGCCCCCACACTGCGCTTCAGCACTTTGGTTGGGAAACATTGCAGCATCCTCCGTACAGCTGGGATCTTTCACCGTGTGATTTTCACATCTTTGGCGACCTAAAGAAAGACATGCAGAGATGTCGGTTTCAATCGGATGAGGAAGTGCAAGAACAGATGTGGTTATGAATCCGTCACGGACGAGCGCGTTTTACGAAACCGAAATTTATCTTCTCGTCTCCCAGTGGGATAAATGTCTTAAAGCCTGTGGCGATTGCGTTTGAATCGAAGCGTTCCATAGTCCCGTTCTAGCGGATATTCGGTTTTTGTTTGACTGCCCCTCACAATGCCCAACCAACGTGCAACGTGATTACAGCGAGGAATATGCTGACGTGCACTTCCCTTGTGGCGAATCAAACAGCTGTGTTCTCTTGGTCGGCGACTTCTACATGGAAGTGCTTCCGTACCGGCGGCAGCCCACCAGGAGAACTTTCACGGGTACGGTATAAACGACTTTTTACGAGGTTTTACATGGCTCGCACACTGCATACTGGAAGTACACATATCAAAAAAGTTTTGCATCGCCCCGGTCTCCAGAACCCCTGAAGATAGACGTTGACTATGGATATTGTATCACAGACACAGTCCTTTGACTGTTCAGAAATGTCACTAAACCCGCTCAGAGATATAAACAACCATGCATGAGCAGCGCCTATTAGACAGAGGGGATCCGACAGCCGATTAGTTCCAGTCATTCCGCCAGGAAGAAGGTACACGGCTCGTGTTGTCTGTAGTTCAACCATGCCTAGACGGTCAATACCGGGGTTCGATCGCGTCCTCATTGTTACTTTGTGCCAGGAAGGACTCTCAACATGTGAAGTGTCTAGGCGCCTCGGAGTGAACCAAAGCGATGTTGTTCGGACATGGAGAAGATATAGAGAGACAGGAACTGTCGATGACATGCCTCGCTCAGGCCACCCAAGGGATACTACTGCAGTGGATGATCGCTACCTACGGATTATGACTCGGAGGAGCCCTGACAGCAACGCCACCATGTTGTATAACGCTTTTCGTGCAGCCACAGGACGTCGTGTTACGACTCAAACTGTGCGCAATAGGTAGCATGATGCTTGACTCCCGACGTCCATGGCGAGGTCCATCTTTGCAACCATGACACTATGCAGCGTGGTACAGATGGGCCCAACAACATCCCGAATGGACCGCTCAGGACTGGCATCACGTTCCCATCAGCGATGAATGTCGCATATGCCTTCAACCAGACAACCGTCAGAGACGTGTTTGAAGGCTATCCGGTCAGGCTGAACGCCTTAGACACACTGACCAGCGAGTGCAGCAAGGTGGAGATTCCCTGATGTTTTGGGGTGGCATTATGTGGGGCCGACGTACGCCGCTGGTGGTCACGGAAGGCACTGTAACGGCTGTACGATACGTGAATGCCATTCTCAGACCGATAGTGCAACCATATCGGCAGCATATTGGCGAGGCATTTGTCTTCATAGACGACAATTCGCGAACCCATCGTGCACATCTTGTGAACGACTTCCTTCAGGATAACGACATCGCTCGTCTAGAGTAGCCAGCATGTTCTCCACACATGACCCCTATCGAACATGCCTGGGACAGATTGAAAAGAATTGACCCACCAACCACTCTGAGGGATCTACGCCGATTCGCCGTTGAGGAGTGGGACAATCTGGACCAACAGTGCCTTGATGAACTTGTGGCTAGTATGTCACGACGAATACAGGCAGGACGTGTGAGCCGTGTATCGACTCGTACTACACCTTGTGTTTAGATTGCATTGGTTTTCCTTTTCTTTCCTTGACATGTTTGTTTGATATGTTGTCTGTCATTAAGTGGCTGCTTGGTTGTCTTTTCCCTCTGCTATCGATATCTGCGTTTGCTTCCGGGAAACTGCTATGGAGGAAGTGAGGTCTTTGACCGGTTGTAACCCTGTGTTTTTTTTTAAAAAAGATATTTTTTTTAAATTGTTGTATTGCTATAAATTACTTGATTGCCGTTAGCGGCGTGTTTTGAAAGGCTGTTATTGCCGTACTGCTAGCTTCTATTTTTTTTTAAAAAAGGTAACTTTTTTTAAAATTGTTGTATTGCTATAAATTACTTGATTGCCGTTAGCTGCGTGTTTAAAAGGCTGTTTATTGCCGTACTGCTAGTTTCTGTAAGATATGAATGAAACATTTGTGTGTGAAAATCTCAACTCGACAGTAAACTACTAGAAATTTGTAGTAACCGTAACCACTGTGTGTGTCAACGTGCTACTGGGTATTAGAGATACCGGTGTGTACAACAATCTGGACCACCACCTCTGAAGGTCGCGCTGTATGGTGGTACAACATGCGTGCGTTACACCTGCAACATTCCCCGATATGATCATGTTAGTGCTTCATACTCCGAGCTAGGGTGGCTGCGGCCGGACAAATTGCGTGACTACCACACTCTATGTCTACTTCACAGACTCCTCGTCGCGCAAGCACCCCTTGTACCTTGCTTCAGAGATTAAAAACCTGTCATGCCATCATAATCGAAACAAGAGGTCACTCTTATTTGGTATCCTAACTGTGCCCACTCACAAAACAAAAACTTTTGCAAACTCCTTCTCAGTTGCCGCTGTCCGCCTCTGGAACAAACTGCCCCTTACCTTGCGCAAAATTCAATCTCCTGCTGCTTTTAAGAAGAAGTTGAAGCATTTCCTACTATCATCCTCATAAAGTTCTCCACAAAATTGATGTACCAGGCCAATCCTCTCATCTGTCAAATAGCAAAGCTAGCGTCTCCTATCTTGTTCCTGAGATGCCTTCCTCCCCATCTATCTCTATTAGCCACGCAATCTTCTTTTCCTTTATATTTCCTTAATTATGTTTCATCATGTCTCTCTATTCTTCTCCTCCCTTCACCATGAGTCTCCCTCATACTCCCTGCTGCCAGCACTCCTATCTAAAATTTGTCTCTTCAGTAATGTCTAATTATAACAGTACTTATGATCTACGAATATAAACTCTATATGTATGTGTGTTTCCAGGTGTACCTTTCTAATTGTTTGTTTCACTTTTTGTACTAGATGTAGTTTAACATGCCTACTAAAACGTATGAATGTAAAATAAAGTAGAATGCCTGGTTAGATGTAAGAGAGGGCCTGATGGCCCTAATCTTGCCAGGTTAAATAAATCAATAAATAAATAAATAAAAACATGCAATGTGTGGTTTTCATGAGCAATAAAAAGGGCGGAAATGATGTTTATGTTGATTTCTATTCCAATTTTCTGTACAGGTTCCGGAACTCTCGAATCCCAGGTGTTGCAAAACTTTTTTTGATGTGTGTAGACAGACTGAGAAGCGTAACACCTGATTTAGAGTAAAAGTCATGAGCATTTGGAAACGCAGATCCAGAAATTTCGGTAATTAGATCTGCTTAGGAAGGGACAGTTACTGTAGACATGCAATTTCTAACATATCCATCAAACTAGCAATGCAGAATTCCTTCACCGACTGCCGTTATAGCAGTGATTACTATAACACATTGCCTTTCAACCGCACACGTGAACACAGCTCTCTTCACTGATGAAACTTGATCCAACCACGGTGACTCATCAGTACGCAAGTTATACATTACCCTAAACTGTACTGCCACCATCGATTCTTCTGTCAACAAGAACTGCATCGTTTTTGCTACCTGGCGGTAGTATTGATGGTATAAATTACACTCTTATTCAGTTACAAATACTTTCATTTTCTTTTTCATTGATGTTATCTTTCCTTAGCTGATTTAATAGTCGCTGATACTCTAATTCACCACCCGGGACCCATAGACTCTGTGGTGATGTTTTCATAGTTTCTCTAAGTTGAAAAGCTTATTTCGTGCCTCGTGAATCTGTAGCATCTGGAAGATGAGTGGCTGGAGAATCTCAGTAGGTCAATTCTCTTTCTCTTCTGAAACGTCCGGAGCATTGCCGTGGAAAGACGTCTCATATGCCAGACTCAGTATTATTCTCACACCTTATCGCCTATCTCACTTTTGCGCCAAATACAGCTTTAGTTTCTTGGTTGATATTTCATCGGACATCGAATTTGCTTTTTCCAGAAATACTGTTCTTTTGGTAGCCGAGAACAGCGTTATTTCGCATAATATTCCTCTCTTGGTTTGTGATTTGTTTTATATAGACACATTCCAAGAGTTTATGTTCCAGGATATCAGTTTGTCTACAGGCACTCATAAACACGAGTGCCGGCCGGGGTGGCCGAGCGGTTCTAGGCGGTCTGGAACCGCGAGACCGCTGCGGTCGCAGGTTCGAATCCTGCCTCGAGCGTGGATGTGTGTGATGTCCTTGGCTTGGTTAGGTTTAAGTAGTTCTAAGTTCTAGGGGACTGATGACCTTAGAAGTTAAGTCCCATAGTACTCAGAGCCACAAACACGAGTGTACCGTCGTAAATATCAGTAATCTGGTAAAATATGAAATTTCCGACATGCTGCGGCCAGAAAAAGATCCCGCAAGAAAGGGACCAACGACGACTGTATAGAATCGTTCAATGTGACAAAAGTGCAACCCTACCGCAGATTGCTGCAGATATCAATGCTGGGCCATCAAAAAGTGTCAGCATGCAAATCATTCAACGAAACATCATCGATATGGGCTTTCGCAGCCGAAGGTACACTCGTGTACCCTTTATGCCTGCACGACACAAGGCTTAATGCATCGCCAGCTTTACGCCTCGCCTGGGCACGTCGACACCAACAATGGACTGTTGATGACTGGAAACATATTGCCTGGTCGGATGAGTCTCGTTTCAAATTATATCGAACGAATGGACGTGTACGGATATGGAGACCTTATGAATCCTCGGATCCTGCATGTCATAAGGGAACTGATCAAGCTGGTGGTATGGGGCGTGTGCAGTTGGAGTGAGATGAGACCCCTGATACGTCTAGATACGACTCTGACAGGTGAGACGTACGTAAGCGTCTTTTCTGATCACCTGCATCCATTCACGTCCATCGTGCATTCCGACAGACTTGGGCCATTCAAGCAGGACAATGCGACACCCCACACGTCCAGAATTGGTACAGAGCAGCTTCAGGAACACTCTTCTGGATTTAAACACTTCCACTGGCTACAAAACTCCCCAGACATTAACATTATTGAGCATGTCTGGGATGCGTTGCAACCTGTTGTTCGGAAGAGATATACCGACTCGTACTGTTACGGATTTATGGACAGCCCTGCAGGATTCATGGTGTCAATTCCCTCCAGCATTACTTCAGACATTAGTCGAGTCCATGCCACATCGCGTTGCGGCACTTCTGTGTGCTCGTGGGGGCCCTACACGATATACAGAGTGGTCCATTGGTCGTGAGCGGGCCAAATATCTCAAGAAATAAACATCAAACGAAAAAACTACAAAGAACGAAACTTGTCTAGCTTGAAGGGGGAAACAAGATGGCGCTAAGGTTGGCCCCCTAGCTGGCGCTACCATATGTCAAACGGATATCAACTGCGTTTTTTTTAAATAGGAATCCCCATTTTTTTATTATACATTCGTGTAGTACGTAAAGAAATATGAATGTTTTAGTTGGACCACTTTTTTCACTTTGTGATAGATGGCGCTGTAATAGTCACAAACATATGGCTCACATTGGTAACAGGTAGGTTTTTAAAATTAAAATACAGAACGTAGGTACGTTTGAACATTTTATTTCGGTTGTTCCAATGTGATACAAGTACCTCTGTGAACTCATCATTTCTGAGAACGCATGCTGTTACAGCGTGATTACCTGTAAATACCACATTAATGCAATAAATGCTCAAAACGATGTCCGTCAAACTTAATGCATTTGGCAATAATCCACCTGTCATGAAATATGCTATTCAGTACCGCTTCAACCACACGCGAGCTATGTGCCGAACATCCATTATGTTGGAAGTACATCGCCATTCTGTCATGCAGTGAAACATCTTTTCGTTTGACGCTTATTTCGTGAGATATTTGGCCCGGTCACTATCAATGGACCATCCTGTATATATATACTGTCAAGATAATGCGTGTGATACTTCTCGTTTTATATTCCATCCCAGCATCATTGGCATTTGCAACGGATTCATTCCACTATTTTCTTCTTTTGTTTAATCTTAATAAACAGTAAATTCAACAGGTAATCAGGACTGTACAGCTGTCTTCTTCGCTGCATGAGCTACAGTTCGCCGTGGGTGGTGTTTTACGGGCTCATGGTAACCGTATGTTTACCCTCCACTACACCATAGCAGAACTTGTGTTATCGACTTTCTTACGGCTGTGTGGGCCCTGAGTATTTAGATCAAGGTACACAACTGTATTTAGGACTACGCTATCATGTATACCTCTGAACGACATACAATTCTAAGCAACTCAATTAGACACAACTACATACACTCCTGGAAATGGAAAAAAGAACACATTGACACCGGTGTGTCAGACCCACCATACTTGCTCCGGACACTGCGAGAGGGCTGTACAAGCAATGATCACACGCACGGCACAGCGGACACACCTGGAACCGCGGTGTTGGCCGTCGAATGGCGCTAGCTGCGCAGCATTTGTGCACCGCCGCCGTCTGTGTCAGCCAGTTTGCCGTGGCATACGGAGCTCCATCGCAGTCTTTAACACTGGTAGCATGCCGCGACAGCGTGGACGTGAACCGTGTGTGCAGTTGACGGACTTTGAGCGAGGGCGTATAGTGGGCATGCGGGAGGCCGGGTGGACGTACCGCCGAATTGCTCAACACGTGGGGCGTGAGGTCTCCACAGTACATCGATGTTGTCGCCAGTGGTCGGCGGAAGGTGCATGTGCCCGTCGACCTGGGACCGGACCGCAGCGACGCACCGATGCACGCCAAGACCGTAGGATCCTACGCAGTGCCGTAGGGGACCGCACCGCCACTTCCCAGCAAATTAGGGACACTGTTGCTCCTGGGGTATCGGCGAGGACCATTCGCAACCGTCTCCATGAAGCTGGGCTACGGTCCCGCACACCGTTAGGCCGTCTTCCGCTCACGCCCCAACATCGTGCAGCCCGCCTCCAGTGGTGTCGCGACAGGCGTGAATGGAGGGGCGAATGGAGACGTGTCGTCTTCAGCGATGAGAGTCGCTTCTGCCTTGGTGCCAATGATGGTCGTATGCGTGTTTGGCGCCGTGCAGGTGAGCGCCACAATCAGGACTGCATACGACCGAGGCACACAGGGCCAACACCCGGCATCATGGTGTGGGGAGCGATCTCCTACACTGGCCGTACACCACTGGTGATCGTCGAGGGGACACTGAATAGTGCTCGGTACATCCAAACCGTCATCGAACCCATCGTTCTACCATTCCTAGACCGGCAAGGGAACTTGCTGTTCCAACAGGACAATGCACGTCCGCATGTATCCCGTGCCACCCAACGTGCTCTAGAAGGTGTAAGTCAACTACCCTGGCCAGCAAGATCTCCGGATCTGTCCCCCATTGAGCATGTTTGGGACTGGATGAAGCGTCGTCTCACGCGGTCTGCACGTCCAGCATGAACGCTGGTCCAACTGAGGCGCCAGGTGGAAATGGCATGGCAAGCCGTTCCACAGGACTACATCCAGCATCTCTACGATCGTCTCCATGGGAGAATAGCAGCCTGCATTGCTGCGAAAGGTGGATATACACTGTACTAGTGCCGACATTTTGCATGCTCTGTTGCCTGTGTCTATGTGCCTTTGGTTCTGTCAGTGTGATCATGTGATGTATCTGACCCCATGAATGTGTCAATGAAGTTTCCCCTTCCTGGGACAATGAATTCACGGTGTTCTTATTTCAATTTCCAGGAGTGTAGTTGCATGTAGCACACCCTTTCTCTCCGATGACAGAGTCGACATACCGTGGGATGAACTTGACGAGGATCTGAAGTCCTTAATCCTTGAGCTCTTGACAATCACCCACGACACAAGAACATAGATCGGGTATGCGACCATGGTATGCACACTTTTTTTAATGCCGCCCCAGATGAGCTACGTAACACTGAGGTCAGATTATCTGGTGTATACACATGTGACATGTTTTTCAAAGAATACAATTTCATATGATGCTACCGAAAGAAATAAACATCGTATGTTAGCTTATTGATTACTTCCTCTCCAAGACTTGCAATGATGGGAAGCTCAAAAGAGGGCGAACTGAGTTGTTTAAGAAGATCTGTTTTTTTTTTTTCAGCATGCATTCTCATTAATATAATGACGAGAAAAAATTCGTTACAGCAAGAAATAATTAATGTAAAGTAATGAAATTTGCGGTACGCATTTGTCTATGTAACATATTTAAGTGATTATCGTTGCAAGATCACAGGTTAATGTAAGTGCGAAGTAATCCATTGCATATGTGAAATGCTGGGAAATTAATAACGAGTGTATCAGCGAAAAGGTTGACAGCAAGCATGCAAATTTGCATGCATTCTGTTGAACAGGTGCCGGGTGTCAGTTTGTGTGATGGAATTCCACGCCTGTTGTACTTGGTTGTTCAATACCGGGAAGGTTAATGCTGGTTGTGGTTGATGCTGGAGCTTTTGTCTGCTGATGTCCCATATGTGCCCGATTCGAGACAGACATGGTGATATGGCAGACGATGGTAACAAGTCGACACTCCGTAGAGCATGTTGGGTTAAAATAGCAGTATGTGGGCGAGCGTTATCCTGTTAGAAAATACCCCCTGGTTGCTGTTTATGAATGACCTGCTCAACAGATCAAATCACCAGATAAACGTACAAATTTGCACTCAGGGAGTGTGGGGTAACCACGACAATGTTTCTGCTGTCATACGAATTCGCACTGCAGACCATAACTGAAAGTGTAGGTCCTGTGTGTCTAGCAAGCAGACCGATTGGTTGCAGGCCCTCAGCTGATCTTCTTCTAACCAACGTACAGTCATCACTGGTACCGAGGCGGAACCAGCTTTCATCAGGAAACACAACAGACCTCCGCCCTGCCCTCCAATGAGCACTCGTTTGACACCACAGAAGTTGCAAATGGCGGTGGTTCGGGGTCAATGGAATATACGCTACAGGGCGTCTGGCTCGGAGCTGTCCTTGAAGTCACCGTTTTGTAACAATTCGTTGTGTCATTGTGGTACCAACTGCTGCTCATATTGCAGCTGCAGATGCAGTACGATGGGGCAGAGCCATACGCCCTCTCGGTAGTGCCACGTGTCCGTCTGGAACCTGCCCGATCTTCTTGCGACGATACATACTCATGACCACCGCTGCCAGCAGTCAAGTACAGCTACTACATTGCTGCCAAGTATTTCTACAGTATTGCAGGAGCTTCCAGCTTCTCGTAAACCTATGACACGACCTCGTTCAAACCTAGTGATGTGTTAATAATGGCGTCTTTGCCGCCTTAAAGGCGTTCATTCATGACTAACGTCATCTCACCACGTCCAGTCTCAATGGTAACTAACGCTCAGAACCGCTACAACTTGTATTTAAAGGAAACCTAATTTGCATCCTCAAAGTGGCGCTACTAGCGCCACTCTTACTCGACTGGTGCGAAATTATAATGCACATCATCTTTCAGATGTAGAAACACGCCAACCAACTTTCGTTTCTGATTATTCTTTCTTACCGCTCTTGCCTACGCTTTAGATTTATCATTGTCGTTATATACTTTGATGTGCAGGATTGAATATGCTGCATAAGATACGAGAATTTCTACAGAAACCTAGGTAATAATTATTGTAAACAGATTGTTTTCAGTTTTGTCTGTTGCTGTATGTCTGCTGGTATAAACTGCAATATGTGATTCATTTGCAAAAACAACAAATGCTGCTTAATATTAGTAAATAAAGGGTCATTTAAATATATGAGGAACAAGAGTAGAGCTAATACTGTCTAAGACAAAAAAAAGAAAATAAAGAAAACGACGCAGCACAAAGAAATTATCCAAATGGGATGGAAATCGGTAGATGTTTTGTACATGTACAAACAGAAAGATAGTTTAATCTAGCAGTGCATCTACACTGACGGAAAAAAATCGCAGCACTAAAAAATAATTACTGTAGAGTAATGAAATTTTGGAAATGCATTTGTTTAGATGACAATATTAAGTGACTAACATTGCAAGATCACAGGTTAACATAAGCGCCAGTCCAGTCATTTGAAATGTGAAATGCAGGTACATTAATAATCGGTATAACTGTCAGAATGTTGAATGGAAGTACGAAAACTTGTATGCATTGTGTTGTACATATGCTGCACATCAGTGTGTGGAATGGAGTGCCATGGTTGCTGAACTCAGTTGGTCAATAAAGAAACGGCTAATCGTTTATGTAGATGACGCTGGATTTGTCGTTTAAACATGTCCTGTATGTGCTCGATTCAACCCTGATCCGGTGATCGAGCAGGCCAAGGCAACATGTCGACGCTCTGTAGGGCATGTTCGGTTACAGCAGTGGTATGTGGGCGCGCTTTATCCTGAAAGAAAACATCTTACAATGTTGTTAATGAATGGTAGCACAACAGATTGAATCACCAGACTAACATACAATTTTGCAGTCTGGGTGCACGGGATAACCATGAGAGTGCTCTTGCTGTCATTTGAAATCGCACCCCAGACCATATCTCCAGGTGTAGGTGAGTGTGTCTAGCACACAGACAGATTGGTTGTATGCCTTTATCTGGCCTCCTTCTAAATAACACACGGCCAATACTGCCGCTGAGGCGGAACCAGATTTCATCAGAAGACACAGCCGGCCGGAGTGGCCGAGCGGTTAAAGGCGCTACAGTCTGGAACCGCACGACCGCTACGGTCGCAGGTTCGAATCCTGCCTCGGGCATGGATGTGTGTGATGTCCTTAGGTTAGTTCGGTTTAATTAGTTCTAAGTTCTAGGGGACTTATGACCACAGCAGTTGAGTCCCATAGTGCTCAGAGCCATTTGAACCATCAGAAGACACAATAGACACCCAAGACATCTACCCTGCCCTGCTCTCAGTTGACACCAGTGAGTCGCAAATAACAGTAGTTTGGGGTCAGTGGAATGCACGCTACTGGGCAATTAGCTCAAAGTTGACGTTGAAGTAACTGATTTTTAACAGTTCGTTTTGTCACTGTGCTGCCATCTGCTGCACAGATTGCTGCTGCGGATGCGGTAGGTTGCACTAGAGCCATACGGCAAATATGATCGTCTCGGCAGTGCCTTGCAGCCATTTGGAGCCCGGTCTTCTTGCGACCCTGCATTCTCGTGATCACCACTGACAAAAATAATGTAAAATGGCTACATTCCTGCCAAATATTTCTACAGTATAGCAACAGGAAATCCTAAAAAAATGGTTCAAATGACTCTGAGCACTATGAGATTTACCATATGAGGTTATCAGTCCCCTAGAACTTAGAACCACTTAAACCTAACTGACCTAAGAACATCACACACATCCATGCCCGAGGCAGGATTCGAACCTGTGACCATAGCAGCAGCGCGGTTCCGGACTTAAGCGCCTAGAACCGCTCGGCCACAGAGGCCGGCCAGGAAATCCAGTTTTTTGTAACCCTGTCACATAAACCCATTCAAACCTATTGAGGTGTTGATAACGGCGACTTTTTTGCCTTGAAAGCATTCCTTCTTGACTAACATCAAATTACGATGTCCAACCTCAAAGCCCCCCCATGAACCATGGACCTTGTCGTTGGTGGGGAGGCTTGCGTGCCTCAGCGATACAGATGGCCGTACCGTAGGTGCAACCACAACGGAGGGATATCTGTTGAGAGGCCAGACAAACGTGTGGTTCCTGAAGAGGGGCAGCAGCCTTTTCAGTAGTTGCAGGGGCGACAGTCTGGATGATTGACTGATCTGGCCTTGTAACATTAACCAAAACGGCCTTGCTGTGCTGGTACTGCGAACGGCTGAAAGCAAGGGGAAACTACAGCCGTAATTTTTCCCGAGGACATGCAGCTCTACTGTATGATTAAATGATGATGGCGTCCTCTTGGGTAAAATATTCCGGAGGTAAAATAGTCCCCCATTCGGATCTCCGGGCGGGGACTACTCAGGAGGACGTCGTTATCAGGAGAAAGAAAACTGGCGTTCTACGGATCGGAGCGTGGAATGTCAGATCCCTTAATCGGGCCGGTAGGTTAGAAAATATAAAAAAGGGAAATGGATAGGTTAAAGTTAGATATAGTGGGAATTAGTGAAGTTCGGTGGCAGGAGGAACAAGACTTTTGGTCAGGTGATTACAGGGTTATAAATACAATATCAAATAGGGGTAATGCAGGAGTAGGTTTAATAATGAATAAAAAAATAGGAGTGCGGGTTAGCTACTACAAACAGCATAGTGAACGCATTATTGTGGCCAAGATAGACACAAAGCCCATGCCTACTACAGTAGTACAAGTTTATATGCCAACTACCTCTGCAGATGATGAAGAAATAGATGAAATGTATGATGAAATAAAAGAAATTATTCAGATAGTGAAGGGAGACGAAAATTTAATAGTCATGGGTGACTGGAATTCGAGTGTAGGAAAAGGGAGAGAAGGAAACGTAGTAGGTGAATATGGATTGGGGGTAAGAAATGAAAGAGGAAGCCGCCTGGTAGAATTTTGCACAGAGCACAACTTAATCATAGCCAACAATTGGTTCAAGAATCATAAAAGAAGGTTGTATACCTGGAAGAATCCTGGAGATACTAAAAGGTATCAGATAGATTATATATTGGTAAGACAGAGATTTAGGAACCAGGTTTAAATTGTAAGACATTTCCAGGGGCAGATGTGGATTCTGACCACAATCTATTGGTTATGAACTGCAGATTGAAACTGAAGAAACTGCAAAAAGGTGGGAATTTAAGGAGATGGGACATGGATAAACTGAAAGAACCAGAGGTTGTAGAGAGTTTCAGGGAGAGCATAAGGGAACAATTGACAGGAATGGGGGAAAGAAATACAGTAGAAGATGAATGGGTAGCTCTGAGGGATGAAGTAGTGAAGGCAGCAGAGGATCAAGTAGGTAAAAAGACGAGGGCTATTAGAAATCCTTGGGTAACAGAAGAAATATTGAATTTAATTGATGAAAGGAGGAAATATAAAAATGCAGTAAATGATGCAGGCAAAAAGGAATACAAACGTCTCAAAAATGATATCGACAGGAAGTGCAAAAGAGCTAAGCAGGGATGGCTAGAGGACAAATGTAAGGATGTAGAGGCTTGTCTCACTAGGGGTAAGATAGATACTGCCTACAGGAAAATTAAAGAGACCTTTGGAGAGAAGAGAACCACTTGTATGAATATCAAGAGCTCAGATGGCAACCCAGTTCTAAGCAAAGAAGGGAAGGCAGAAAGGTGGAAGGAGTATATAGAGGGTTTATACAAGGGCGATGTACTTGAGGACAATATTATGGAAATGGAAGAGGATGTAGATGAAGACGAAATGGGAGATAAGATACTGCGTGAAGAGTTTGACAGGGCACTGAAAGACTTGAGTCGAAACAAGGCCCTGGGAGTAGACAACATTCCATTTGAACTACTGACGGCCTCGGGAGAGCCAGTCATGACAAAACTCTACCATCTGGTGAGCACGATGTATGAGATAGGCGAAATACCCTCAGGCTTCAAGAAGAATATAATAATTACAATCCCAAAGAAAGCAGGTGTTGACAGATGTGAAAATTACCGAACTATCGGTTTAATAAGTCACAGCTGCAAAATACTAACGCGAATTCTTTACAGACGAATGGAAAAACTGGTAGAAGCCGACCTCGGGGAAGATCAGTTTGGATTCCGTAGAAATGTTGGAACACGTGAGGCAATACTGACCTTACGACTTATCTTAGAAGAAAGATTAAGAAAAGGCAAACCTACGTTTCTAGCATTTGTAGACTTAGAGAAAGCTTTTGACAATGTTAACTGGAATACTCTCTTTCAAGTTCTGAAGGTGGCAGAGGTAAAATACAGGGAGCGAAAGGCTATTTACAGTTTGTACAGAAACCAGATGGCAGTTATAAGAGTCGAGGGGCATGAAAGGGAAGCAGTGGTTGGGAAGGGAGTAAGACAGGGTTGTAGCCTCTCCCCGATGCTATTCAATCTGTATATAGAGCAAGCAGTAAAGGAAACAAAAGAAAAATTCGGAGTAGGTATTAAAATTCATGGAGAAGAAGTAAAAACTTTGAGGTTCGCCGATGACATTGTAATTCTGTCAGAGACAGCAAAGGACTTGGAGGAGCAGTTGAACGGAATTGACAGTGTCTTGAAAGGAGGATATAAGATGAACATCAACAAAAGCAAAACGAGGATAATGGAATGTAGTCAAATTAAGTCGGGTGATGCTGAGGGAATTAGATTAGGAAATGAGACACATAAAGTAGTAAAGGAGTTTTGCTATTTAGGGAGTAAAATAACCGATGATGGTCGAAGTAGAGAGGATATAAAATGTAGACTGGCAATGGCAAGGAAAGCGTTTCTCAAGAAGAGGAATTTGTTAACATCGAGTATAGATTTAAGTGTCAGGAAGTCGTTTTTGAAAGTATTTGTATGGAGTGTAGCCATGTATGGAAGTGAAACATGGACGATAATTAGTTTGGACAAGAAGAGAATAGAAGCTTTCGAAATGTGGTGCTACAGAAGAATGCTGAAGATAATGTGGGTAGATCACGTAACTAATGAGGAGGTACTGAATAGGATTGGGGAGAAGAGAAGTTTGTGGCACAACTTGACTAGAAGAAGGGATCGGTTGGTAGGACATGTTTTGAGGCATCAAGGGATCACCAATTTAGCATTGGAGGGCAGTGTGGAGGGTAAAAATCGTAGAGGGAGACCAAGAGATGAATACACTAAGCAGACTCAGAAGGATGTATGTTGCAGTAGATACTGGGAGATGAAGAAGCTTGCACAGGATAGAGTAGCATGGAGAGCTGCATCAAACCAGTCTCAGGACTGAAGACCACAACAACAACAACAACCTTAAAGGTAACTAACGCTCATGACCGATACAAAATTCTTATTATTCCTTCTTAGTACACTTACCTACACTTTAAATTTAGCATTGGCGTTATATTCTTTGATGTACAGAATCGAATATGCTGCATATTGTTTTTGCAAAGTTATGAGAATTTCTGAAGAAATCTAGCTAATAATTGTTATGAACAGATAATTTTTAATTTTTTATGTTGCTCTATGTCTATTGGTATGAATTCAATATTTGTTTCACCTACAGAAACAACAGATGCTGCTAATATTTATTAAATGGGAGGTCATTTACGAGTATGAAGAACAAGAGCAGATCTAGTACAGTCTAAGACAAAAAAAAAAGATGCCCCCTGAAGGAATTATCCGAATGGGAAGAAAATCGGTAGATGTGATGCACATGTACAGACATACAGTAAGATAGAAAATTGAACTACCAGTACACATTTTATGAGCGGACCCTTTCTCTATCTGCTATCAACAGAATTTCAAGCACACCATTTTTAATTGGACAAAACTAAAATAAATAAATAAAAACATTATAGAAAATATAAATTGAGAACCAAATGTAAAAATAAATAAAATTTTAACTGAACATGATAATGAATAAAAATTAGTTAATAAAATATTTCTACCTACATGAAAAACCCTGCAAATGGAAAAAGATTTAAAGTTTTTGTAATTAAATTTTAAAAACATAAATATGTTTTTAATTATATACTTACTGTAATAATTTTTTTAGACTTTCAATTAATATTCTATTTTGGATATCATAAGTTAAACTCTTTCATTTATAAAAAATTGTATAAGCTAAAGTATCATTAGGAATTTTATCATTTAATGCAGCCTATAATATCATAGTTGTATTTGTGTTCTCAGTATGTTTTTTCTTAGAATCATATTTATAGCACATACAGAATAATTCATAATGAAATGATATGAATTTAAATCAATGTCTCCTTTTAATTGTGTAACTCATTAATGAAATGAATTGTAAGCTTTTCAAATATTATTTAATGAGTGTAAATTCCACATTTATTGAAATAATTTTAATCCTCCACTTTTTTAAATAAATATTCTGCAATTTAACATTATCATATCATGAAGAAACAACTAGCTGATCATTATTTATTTTTGTTTTAGAAACAACAAAAATGAAACAGGGTATATCGAACTCTGGGTTATAATGATTTGTTATAACTATCTCAAAATTATTATAATTACTCAATCCTTTGCTTTCTTATTTTGTGATTCAAAGAAAGATATTGCTATTTTAAGATTTTTAATGTTTTCTCTCCTAATTCAAATTCCTAATGAGGATCATATTTAACATTAAGGACTCTAATTGCCATATTTTGAATAACAATTTTGTCATCATTTAGTAATCTAATTATATTTCGGCTTCAACACTACTTTTATCAGACCATCTAATAATAAAATTTTTGAATTAGAACTAAAAGCAAAAAAAAAAAGAGTTAAATCTCCTTCCCACATTATTTCTTTATAATCTTTAAAAGAAAACCACCAGCTGTTTTTATTGGGTAATGTACTTAATTTTCTTTACATATTATTTTACCACTGCTAAATATATATGCCACAATACCAATTTTATCACAGAGACACGAATTTAGATTTAATAAAACTTAATCATGAAATAAAAGAATGTTCTATTCTTGACCAAATATAATTATTTTCTTATAGTTACTAAATCAAATAATTTTGCAACTTAGTTATCAATTAATTTTTATCCGATTTTCCATCATATGTAGGATAATCTGATCCACCAGTTTGAACAATTTTAAAATTCATGTATAATTGAACATAATTAGAAGGAACTCAACCATTACCAATATCTATATTAATTTCTACACGTTTATTAGGAATATTTAGATTACTTTTACTTTTCTCATTGACTGGAAAAGAATGAAATTGATACCTTATATGTTGTTCAATTATAAAGATTAAAATTTATTAAAAATTGCATTATAGTATAATTCTTAGCTACCCAACTATTATGAGAATTATCGAAACCAAGCCATTTAACAAAAACATTATCATCTTTCTTTTTACAACTTCTTTGACAAGGATACATAAGGATATTTCTTTTTTTTTGTAGTCCATGTTCAAAAAAATTCCTTTCACCTCTTGTCAATTTAAGGCTTTTAATTTATATGCCATTGGAGTAGAATACAATAACATTTTCAATTTCAAAATTTGCATTGACAAATTAGCAATTTACAAAATTCCTATTACTTTACTTAATCTTACTTTATCACCTGTTTAATATTTAGGCTTAGTATCTACAAATTTGTTGCATAAACAGTTTCCAGTACATTTTCTAATTTTCTTTGCTTGCATCTTTAGTCTTCATTTTTATTGTTGAGTATTATGTTTTAATATATTAGTTAAGTAATTTAGGAATTAGAGTGATCGATTTATAATTTCATTGTAAGTTAAATGTTTTCCACATTCTCTTTTAGTGTGTTGTTAAATCTTTCAACATCAGATGCTTATAATTCAGTAAAAGTTGTATAATGACATATTATAATTTTTCATAAGTTTTTGAAAATAATTACTATAAGATTCGTTACCATTATCTGCTTGTAAATTTCTTGGAGATGGTTGCTTTAAAATTTATTCAGAAGTTTTTGAAACATTTCTACTAGTTTTATCTTTAATTGGCGTATCCAAAGCAAAATTTGAAAATAACATCAACTGTAGTTAATAAATATTTATATCATTTAATTATTATTAAAATTCCTTTAATTCACCTGAATCCATCTCCACTAAATCCAGTTGCCATAAATAATCTATACCAAAAGAAATAAAAATTCTTCTCTAAAAAAAATTTCTTATAGCGGTTGTGTAATTTATTAGTTATTTCTTCATGAACATTATTATCTTGAAAACAATTATCTACATATATTTTTAACAAGTTCCCTTTTTTAACAAATTAAACAAAGTCCTTAGATTCTCTGCATTCATTTTCTTGTAGTTGTTCTATTTGGATAATGCGTGTCAGTAATTCTTCTCCATTTCAAACATCAAATATCATTGTCTGAAAGGTGCTTAAGGTTATTCATTTATATAATATTAAATTTCACCAAATAAAATTATTTTTCACATCTGATGGAACAGTTTTAGATTAATCTTGCAATTTTACAGTTATGAAATTTGAATTATACTTTTTTTAATTAACTGGTAGCAGTAGTTATTTTATGAAGATTATCAAACACATTTAAAGAATGTCAAAATCATTAAAAGACAGATTTTTCCATATTTTTACCAATAACAACGTCATCATCAAAATTATGAGTGTTTGACTATTTCTAATACAAATTAAATTCCATTATGTTTTACCATGGACCTTATTTTACAATTATTAAAGTCATTGAATGCACAATTAAGTGTTGAATTCATATTATTTGTATTGTTACAATAATTTTCTATGACAGTCCCATAAACTGTGTTTAATGTATAAAAATTTATTGAAGTATTGTTTACTTCTTTGTCTATATATTCTTTAGTAACATACTTATTTAATTTGGTTGGAATACATGTATATTTCGCTTTAGTAATAAGATTTTTAAATAATTTTTCTAAATATCTTCTGTCTCATATATTCCAAAAAAAACACCAGTACCACTAATTAGATCACTCACTTCTAACAATGTTGGGTTTTTAAAAGTAATAAGACTCCTAGTAAATTGAAAAATATTCGTAATTTTTTCTGAAATAATACTTGCTATTTTTGAATCTATTTCATATTTCCTAATACATATCTGTTGCTTTTCTATTAATTTTTGATCTTATTCCTAATTCATGTTTATTAATTTTTATTCTATTTCTAATTGTTGTTTATATAAATATTCGACTTCTTATTTTTTCTAATTAATGTCTATTAATTTTTGATTGTAATTGTTTATTAATTTCAGGCCTGTTTTCTTAATTCATGTTTTTTTAAATTTTGTGTTAATTTTTGGTTCTAAGATTTTCGTAATTCGTCAAATATTATGTTTATTTTCTTACTAAAGATGTTCATTTATTATAATTAAAATATCTCGAAATTTATAATTATCTGATAATAGATTTTTAAAATAAATTTAAATGACTTCAAATGATTTCATCAAAATTTTGTATTCTTTCAACATTATAAAATAAAATATTTTTCCCATGTGTTGTTGTTGTTGTGGTCTTCAGTCCTGTGACTGGTTTGATGCAGCTCTCCACACTATTCTATCCTGTGCTTTGTTATATTTCCACCAAAGGAATCAGAAACAATTTTCGTATTATTTGTTTTATAATAACATATCCAATGAGTATCATCTAAAAAAAACTCCTCCCAAACAGGCTGTGTTACTGACCAGCTGCCATTTCATTCTCAGCTCTTGATTGGGAAGTAGCAGCTCTGGTCTCAGAAACTGACATATGGCCAGGAGGGCGGTGTGCTTATCACATGCTCCTCTATATCTGCATCTAGTGATGATTGTGAGCTGAGGAAGACATGCCTATGAGCTGAAGAATGAGTATGAACACTATCACAAATACCTAAATTAAAACTACACAACATTCAAATTTTTTTATTTATTATGTACATTACTGATCATAAAAAGTCCACTAAAGTGTTTAATTTTTAATATAAAAATTAGTTAAATGTTTACTGATTTTCATATTTTTTTAAATTTTTTACTCCAGTTTTTTCCATTGCTAAATTATATCTTTTCCGTTCTTCGAATTCTGTGTCTTTTTGGTTTTATTTATTACTCTGTTCATAACTGTATTAGCTACTGTATTAGCAGCAGCTAAATATGGCAATACAGCCATTAATAATAGTAAAAATGGATCTTCTGTTAATCCAGAACCTCCTTTTCTCTTTTTGTATCATGTTCAATAATTTTTTCGCAAGAGGAATACCTAATGTTACAACCAAATTTCCAAAAGTTTATTTTTATTCGTTTTTTTCTTTTCTGTGTCAATTAAGAAATTATCAGTACTATGTAACTGTTCATTATTTACTTTAATTTTAATTGCCTTAGGTATAGTTTTACCATTTGATAGCAAAATATAATCAATTATAAAATGACACATTTATTTAGATTAAAATATTTTAAATTTTGATTAAAAATTTATTTAGATTGAATTTTTATGAGATTTGACTAAAATTTTATAACAAAACGTTTTTTTTTCAAATAATTAAAATTTTTCAAATAACAATTTATTGAATACAATTAAAATGTTTGAAATTTTGATTAAAAATTTAGAAATACATTTAATTGATATAATTAAAATATTGCAAATTTTAATTTCAGAAATTTATAAAACATGTTATTGAATATGACCAAAATTTTTAATTTTTATTAAAATTTAAACAAACATTTGATTGAATATAATTAAAAAATATGTAATCCTTAACTGTTGTCATTGAGGCCTACTCTCTATTTTCATTTTCAAGACATTATTTATCTTACTGCTGTTCCTGCTAATTTCTTACCAAGTGAAGTATCTTTGGCATACACCCTTTCCTTTGCTTCATGTCATATTTGCAAATCTTTATGATCTCTATTTGAAATATCATGTTTTTTACTGTTATCATGTAATGGATTTTTCGTATATTATCCATAGATAATCTATTTCTAATTTTATTCCTGGACAGCTATAATTATAACCAGGAAGATGCATTCCTAAAGGATTTTATTAATTAAAGTATTAAATATTCCTTCACACTTTTTCTGCTTTCCAAAATGTGTGAGGTAACTTGTTCAAAAATCTAATTGAATACGATATTCTGTTGTATTATTAATAATAAAATCATTACATTTATTTGATAAAAATTTTGTTAGTCCAACTTTTTCATTATAAATTTTTTTCCAGCTAATCCTTCTCCATGAATTACTGCTAATCTATAGATTAACTGATGGATAACACGCATCTAAATATATTAGATTGGTTTTTCTGTAGAACCCTGGCCAATTTTTTCATCTGAACTTGGATCTGAATCTAAATCTACTAGTAACTTTTTTGGAAAATGAACTTTGACAGCTTCTTTATCAAATATTTATTTACATTTCCTTTTACTTGACTTCAGTTCATTTGGATTGTTATGATAATACAAAGCACTTGAATTATATAAAATAACATCATAAACTGGTAAATCAATAGGATCAAATTTTTTATTCATGTCATGAATAGTATCTGTATTTTCAGCATTAGGTTTTCGAATCATATGTATTATATTAAATATTCTTTACATGTGTGAGCCTTTTAACTCAGTAAAAAATTTATAAGTAACTGATTTGCATTCATTTTCATATCCAGATTATAATTTTTGTTTATATTGGGTTAAAATTTATATTTTTATAATGTTTTTTATTTATTTTGTTTATGAAACTCAGATTTTATTATATTTTTGTTAAAATAAAAATGGTGTGCCTAATTTGATTTGGAATTCAGCTGACTGTAGATAGAAAATGGGATCACGAACAATAAGAAAGTAAAAAAAAATGAAAAACTGAAAAAAATAAAAATGAAAAAATAAAAGAGAAGAATGAGTTTATTTTGAAAAAATTAATCTCAAACTATTTGAATTCTCTTTTCATGTACAGTGTTTTAATTTCTGTAAAAAAATTATGATTAAGTTTTTCATTTATATTCATATTCAGTTAAAATTTATGATTTCCATATTTTTTATTTATTTTATGTTCAGTTAAAATTTATAACTTTGTTCTGTTTTATTTTTAAAAATGGCGTGCTTTTAACTGACTTGGAACTAAGTTGACTGTAGATAGAAAATTGGGGTGCACATAAAATGTGAACTGGTAGCCCCATTTTATTTACTCAAACAGATGATAGCAGTTTCAGATTGGATGATTTACTCAAGAGAAAGAGCTTAACAAATTTAGCAAATCAGTAATGCGTTGGTCTGCCTCTAGCCCTTATGCAAGCAGTCATTTGGCTTGGCAAAGTTTTTGGATGTCCTCCTATGGGATATTGTGCCAAATTCTGTCCAACTGGTGTGTTGGATCATTGTGGCTCATTTCAAAACAGGACTCAACACTGAAAACAATTTTACTCCACTTAATCAGATTTCATTTAGAAAACGCATTTGAAGATGCCCCAGACAGTGGTGGGATACCAACCTGACTGTCGCCTGTCATATGACCTGACATCCAGGAGTGATGGTCTAGGGTGCCATTTGCGACACCCTTATAGCACAGCAGCATGTTGACGATATTCTACGTCCCATTTTGTTGCTCATTTTGGCAAGCTATTCTGGGCTTATGTTTCAGCAAGAAAATGCACACCCACACACAGCGAAAGTTTCTGCTGCTTGTCTTTATGCTTGCCAAACCCTACCTTGGGCAGCAAGGTCGCCAGACATTCCCCCCCCCCCACCCTCTCCCCCAATCGCGAACATTTGGAGCATTATGAGTGGGGCTCTCCAACCATCTCGGGACTTTGACAATCTAAAGTACCAGTCGTACGGAATTTGGCTGATATCGCTCAGGTGACATCCAAAAACTCTGTCAATCAATGCCAAGTCGAATGACTGCTTGTATAATAGCCAGAGGTGGACCAAAGCATATTGACTTGCTCAATTTGTGCAGCTCTTTCTCTTGAACAAATGATCCAGTTTTTCTGAATTGTAATCATTTGTTTGTCTGTGTATGTATGTCACATCTACAGGTTTATGTCCATTCTGAATTCCTTCATGGTGTGTGTTTTTTCCCTTAGAGTGTATTTAACCATGTTAAATTTGTAACCTAATAGTATTAGCCTAGTTTTAGCAAAGCACAAAACAAATTTAAATATTAATTTTTATAATTTGTTACTTTAGAATCATATGCACGGTAAACTACGTTTTATATCGTTAAACCAGGATAACAAGATAGAAATAATATTTGCTGCATTGTTTAAGTGGGTTGTGGTCAAAACCTGTTATCGACAAGTAACAACACTTCCCTATTCGCCACCATCTGGTGTAGGCTGACGTATGTGCTGTGACACTGAATATTTATAAGTAATGAAATCTGATTGATATAGAAAATCATCATCGTGCCAAAATGCAATGTTTGGTTGATGTTACTGCTGAAAGTGTTAAAGACTCAAGTCAATAAATAGTTGTTATTTAGACCGTAGCCCCATTGGTAGCTATTTCGATTATTACCCTGTAAAAGTTGAGAACTGATACTCTCATCCTAACAAATTATACACGAGGTGGATACTGGTGAAACAGGTAGTCACATTACCAACTTTGTTATTAATATGCTCCTTTTAAAAATACACCTATCCAAAGCTGTACCATTACATAGCATAACTTTTTACATTGTTTTTGTTCAGTATGATGCAAGGCATTTCTTGGCTGTATCGCTAATTCCACAAAACCTCAGTTTTTGTTCAAAAATGTTCAAATGTGTGTGAAATCTTATGGGACTTAACTGCTAAGGTCATCAGTCCCTAAGCTTACACATTACTTAACTTAAATTACACAAACACACACACACCCATCCATGCCCGAGGGAGGACTCGAACCTCTGCCAGGACCAGCCACACAGTCCATGACTGCAGCGCCTAAATCCACTCGGCTAACCACGCGCGGCTCAGTTTTTCTTAATGCTCACATGCACCGACATGTTTTTTCTTATTAATATTGAGGCAGAATGCAATGGCACTTTTCATGCTAGTCGCTTATATTATATAAGGATTTACTTAATTTGGTAAATCATTGTTTCATTTATTTTACTTTAAAAAGGGAATATATACTGTAAAGTTTTACTCTAATGCCAGAGATCAGGCGGCCAACAATAGGGAGTCAACAATGACGTTAACTGCTGTTAGCGCCAATTTTAACACATTACACAGTATCGTCGTAATACTAACAGTCACTAACAATATTAATAAAACAAAAATAGGAGTAGCGCGTTTACCACAGTCCTCTGTTTGCAATGTGCCCACTCCACTGGCCACGAAGGAAACGAAAGCAGATGATGAAAATTGTGAATTACTGTTGCTGAAGAATGAGATGAATACAGGAACTGCACCATAAACTCTTAAGAATGTCTATGGAAGTTCTGAGGCTCGCAATTTCACGTATTACATGCTTATTTCAGAGACAAGAAAGGATAGAAACGAGCGGAACCTACATCAGTCGTCCATCGGAACACGAAACAGAGCGTGAAGTGAAATCTGTTGCATCGAACGCACAGGCAGCAGTGCAGCTTCTTGCTGGTTTTGATGGCTACATATACAGATATGGTTATCATACGTCAAGCACAGTGAATATCCGCGTATTATAAACGCGTGTTCCTTGTTTTGTATCGGAAGCAAAGGTATCCTGCGATATGCTCCCATTGTTTGGACTAAGTCACATGCAGAACAGAACTCTGTAACCTACTTAACTTCTGGCTACACACAGCTGAAGTACATCGAAATTCTCAGAACTATGGATGAACAGTGTAGTGCCTACCGTGAGATGGCAGGGACCGGAAATATCGAGCTATTTATTGACCAGCAGGAAATCGTAATTATTTTAACGAAGCAAAAGCCACAAGGGACGCGTAAGTAATATCATGAGAAATGTGGTTTCCTTTTCTTGCGTGCCTTTCGTTTCTCGTCACTCCATCGATATGTTGGGAGGCGAGCACTTACGCTGTTATGTAACAATGAAACGAAGGAAAGGTATCTAAACTAGGTATCTAAACTTAAATGACGAGAAACCAACGATTTTTTGTTTGTTTAGTTATGTGTCATGTAAGCAAATCTACATACTTGTTTTATTGGGTAAAGCCATTAGGAGCACCCTAAATTATAAGTTCAGTTGCAATTTCTCTCAAAAGCAAAACTGCGAAGTATTCAAGACGCTCGCTTCGCATTTGGGAAGAGTATGGTTGAAACCTCGTCCTGCTGCCCTAATTTATATTTTGTGACGTTTCTCTAAATCACTGCAGGCGAAAGCTGGGTTAGCTGTTTTTAACAGCTCATGGACAGCTGAAGAGTGGAAGGGCCATTTTTTCACAAAACTAGTTTTCATTGCTAATGTATTCTCGTTACTCGGTTGCATGTCCCTAGACTTGTTCCTAGTGCAAAATCATGGAGAAAATATTTCAAATATTCATTACTATATGGTGAATAGTCTTTGTGCGGAGCAGTGCTATTCTCTGAAGTTCCAAGTGCCGTGCGTCAAGGTCGCCTCCATTTCGTCTGTGATGTTTCGAAGAGATTATACACAAGAGTCTGGTGAGTACTCGAAGCCTTTTGAGCTGCGACGGAGATCTTGCAATTTTAGAGAAACAAAGAGAGGTAGGCAAGGCCTTTGTTTGCAAGATTTAGATAAAATAGTTGAGTCCGCAAGAGCTATTATCCCATTGCATGTAATTCCACTGCAAGCAACACACTTCTTTGATTTTAAAGATCCCGCTGAAACGTTGTCAGTGCCAGTGTGTACGATCTCCAAATGCAGTATGATAAGTGTCTCACAGTCATCTATCTCCAACAGCTAAAAAGACTTCTTACTCGGATACAGAAGACTGGAGACATGTAAACATATACAAAAAAATAGAAAGTCAATGACTGACTTATGCCATGACGTACTTCATCTGAAAGACCAGCCATGTTTATCAGCTACAAAACAGAAAGACATGTTGTCGATGTTGCAATTTCTTACTCAGCAATATAGCGAGTCCTGCTGTAAACTTCGCAACATCTGATGCATAGAATGGAGTTGTGTAATAAATAGATATCAATTCTGAGAGATGTTTTTCTGAATTCAATTTTATTGTTCCCTGACGACACGTGGCGGAGAGTAACCCGTACCACTACTAGTCATTTCCTTTTCTGTTCCACTCGTAAACAGAACGAGGGAAGACCGACGATCTATATGTCTCCGTATGAGCCTTAATTTCTCGTGTCTTATTTTCCTGGTCCTTACGCGCAATGTGTGTTGCAGGCAACAGAATCGTTCTGCAGTCAGCTTCAAATGCCGGTTCTCTACATTTTCTCAATAGTGTTCCTCGAAAAGAACGTTGCCCTCCCTCCAGGGATTCCCATTTGGGTTCCCGTAGCATCTCGCAACACTTGGGTGTTGTTCAAACCTACCAGTAACAAATGTAGCAGCCTGCCAATTAATTGCCCGATTTCTTCCTTTAATCCGACGTGGTACGGATCCCAAACACTCCAGCAGGACTCAAGAATAGGTCACACTGGCGTCTTCTTTACAAATGAACCACACTTTCCTAGAACTCTGCCAATAAATCGCAGTGGAACATTCACCTTTCCTACCAGAATCCTCACATCTCATTCCATTTCATATTGCTTTGCAATTTGACGCACACACATTTAAACGACGTGACCGAGTCAAGCAGGTCAGTAATAATGCCGTATCCGAACATTACGGGTTTGATTTTCCTAGTCATTCTCATCAACTGAAATTTCTACAGTAATAGCTAGTTCTGGTTCAAGTCATCAGTCCCCTAGACTTAGAACTACTTAAATCTAAGGACATCACACACATCCATGCCCGAGGTAGGATTCGAACCTGCGACCAAAACAGCAGCGCGGTTCCGGACTGGAGCTCCTAGAACCGCTCGGCCACCTCGGCCGGCATAGCTAGTTCTGCTCGTGAACACATTACTGCTGTATTTCTGTACTTGTATTATCACAAATAAAAGGTAGTGCCTTTACATTAATGGCACCTGAAACAAAAACTTCCTTATTGTCCCTTAGAACCAGCGTATGCGTTGCTATCGCTCGTTCTTAACAAAATATTTATTTTCTCATTTGAAAATTTTTTGCAGTGATGAGGCGAGTAGCATATTTCTATGGTATCAGAATACCTTCTCAATTTTTTAGTACAAATAAGTCACGTACAAAAAGAGATACATTATTTTTTGATTCTCCTTCAGTTTTTTCTTCCGTCCCAGTCCCTCAATACCGTCTGGTGGTTTAACTCTAACCTTCTATACTCCTATATCGAATAGATGAAGAAGTATGAAACAGCTGACGACTGATCACAACAATGATAACCACAGGGCGTGCTGAAAGGTAATGCATCCAATTTTTTACATTTTAACTCTTAAAGGTTTTTTTTAAAATAAAACAGACTACATATTAGTTCTTCAAGTCTACATATTTATTTCTCAACATAGTCACCCTAGCGACGAACACATTTCTCCCAACGAGAGATTAGTTTGTTGATACCGTAACTCAAGAATATGTGACTTTGTTGACGGAGTCATTACCTCACCTCTTCTCGCACCATTTTATCACTATCAAAGTAAAGGACTCGAAGGTGTTCACTAAGTTTTGGAAACAGGTGAAAATGAGATAGGGCCAAGTCGGGACTCTATGGAGGTTGATCGATGAGATTGAACCCAAGTTATCGTATTGTTGCAGTTGCCGCAGCGCTCGTGTGTCGCCTGGCATCGTCGTGGTGAAGGAGAAGGTACTCCATGTGTGGACGAACTCTTCGAATTCGAAACTCTATTACCGCAGGCTGTTTCTCACACACAAACATACACTACTGGCCATTAAAATTGCTACACCAAGAAGAAATGCAGATGATAAACGGGTATTCATTGGACAAATATATTATAATAGAACTGACATGTGATAACATTTTCACGCAATTTGGGTGCATAGATCCTGAGAAATCAGTACCCATAACAACCACATCTGGCAGCGTCCGCCGCTCGTGGTCTCGCGGTAGCGTTCTCGCTTCCCGAGCACGGGGTCCCGGGTTCGATTCCCGGCGGGGTCAGGGATTTTCACCCGCCTCGAGATGACTGGGTGTTTGTGTTGTCCTCATCATTTCATCATCATCCAGGAAAGTGGCGAAATTGGACTGAGCAAAGACTGGGTAATTGTACGGGCGCTGATAACCACGCAGTTGAGCGCCCCACAAACCAAACATCATCATCACATCTGGCAGTAATAACGGCATTGATACGCCTGGGCATTGAGTCAAACAGAGCTCGGATGGCGTGTACAGGTACAGTTGCCCATGCAGCTTCCACACGATACCATAGTTCATCGAGAGTAGTGACTGGCGTATTGTGACGAGCCAGTTGCTCGGCCACCATTGACCAGACGTTTTCAATTGGTGAGAGATCTGGAGAATGTGCTGGTCAGGGCAACAGTCGAACATTTTCTGTATCCAGAAAGGCCCGTAAGGACCTGCAACATGCGGTCGTCCATTATCCTGCGGAAATGTACGGTTTCGCAGGGATCGAATGAAGGGTAGAGCCACGGGTCGTAACACATCTGAAATGTAACGTCCACTGTTCAAAGTGCCGTCAATGCGAACAAGAGGTGACCGAGACGTGTAACCAATGGCACCCCATACCATCACGCCGGGTGATACGCCAATATGGGGATGACGAACACACATTTCCAATGTGCGTTCGCTGCGATGTCACCAAACACGGATGCGACCATCATGATGCTGTAAACAGAACCTGGATTCATCCGAAAAAATGACGTTTTGCCATTCGTGCACCCAGGTTCGTCGTTGAGTACACCCTCGCAGGCGCTCCTGTCTGTGATGCAGCGTCAAAGGTAACCGCAGCCATGGTCTCCGAGCTGATAGTCCACGCTGCTGCAAACGTCGTCGAACTGTTCGTGCAGATGGTTGTTGTCTTGCAGACGTGCCCATCTGTTGACTCACGGATCGAGACGTGGCTGCACGATCCGTTACAGCCATGCGGATAAGATGCCTGTCATCTCGACTGCTAGTGATACGAAGCCGTTTGGATCCAGCTCGGCGTTCCGTATTACCCTCCTGAACCCACCGATTCCATATTCTGCTAACAGTCATTGGATCCAGGAAACGTGATGGTACGCATTTCTCCTCCTTACACGAGGCATCACAACAACGTTTCACCAGGCAACGGCGGTCAACTGCTGTTTGTGTATAAAAAACCGGTTGGAAACTTTCCTCATGTCAGCACGTTGTAGGTGTCGCTACTGGCGCCAACCTTGTGTGCATGCTCTGAAAAGCTAATCATTTGCATATCACCTCATCTTCCTCCTGTCGGTTAAATTTCGCGTCTGTAGCACGTCATCTTCGTGGTGTAGCAATTTTAATGGCCAGTAGTGTAGTTACGTTACACGCCGCCATGTTACACGCTACAATTCGGAGCCCGCTGGTGGCAGAGGGCTGCAAATATGAAGAAATGAAGAATAAAGACTTAGAATGTTAATAACGTTTGTTTTATTTAAAAAGCTTTAAGAGTTTCCACATTAAAAATTTTGAGGCATTACTTTTCAGGACACCCTAGTATAAATGAAAAACACTACATTGTGCTTTTCATTTATGATTATGAAGTTCTTCTACCATGACGCAACGGAAGAATCAGTTAAGAGGTAAGGTCCGCGATGGCGACACGCTGCATCACCACACATGGAGGCTACTCATGAACGTGCGTCTGCCGGCCGGGGTGGACGAGCGTTACTAGGCGCTACTGTCGCAGGGTCGAATCCTGCCTCGGGCATGGATGTATGTGCTGTCCTTAGTTTAGTTAGGTTTAAATAGTTCTAAGTTCTAGGGGACTGATGACCTTATAAGTTAAGTCCCATAGTGCTCAGAGCCATTTTTTGAACATGCGTCTACGTCGTCCGTGACTTACGCATGTCCATCGTTAAGTGCAACTCTCCTGTTCCTTCGAGAATGCCAACAGGGCAGCTTACAATGGAAGAAAAGATCTGTTCGTATGACTTTTACTGCACTTCATGTATACCCATTCGTATGTTTATGTTCAATTAGATGAAGCTAGCGAGGGCTCCATCGTGCACTAAGACCACAGCGAAGGATGATCGCACAGTGGTCGCTTGGATGAACGCGGTCCGCGATAAATTTGGTTCAATAGTTCTTACAAAGGAAGGAAAGTTGGTTAGTGTTTAGCGTTCCGTGTGATTGAGATCTTTAGAGAAGAAGCATAAGCTCATCTTGGGGAATAAAATAAACCATGTTCTTCTTTCTACAGCCATCCTAGCACATGCCCTAACTGAAGTAAGGAAACATCATAAAAGCTCAATCTGGATTGTCGTATGTGGTTTTGAACAGTTGTCCTTCTGAATACGAATAGAGTGTCTTGTCACTTCTCCACCTTGCTCAGCCACAGTTCTTCGAGGTCCTACCAGACACCCCCCCCCCCCCTCCCCGGACCTGAAATTTCATACAAACAGCATTAATATTCATAATAACAACTATTTCGGTAGATTTTAGAATGTCATGTAGCACATAGCATTACATCATTCGTATTGCTCAGAGGGCGAATTTTGCCTTCGCGGAGAGGGAGAAAAAGCTCTCTTTCTCAGTTCGTTAGCGTACGATAAGTATTCGCTTGCTGGGATCGACAAACTCCACTGAGCACTGCAATGTTGGCCTAATGTGTTAAGAATTTTCCTCGACAGTTGTTTGAGGATAGGCGCCTCGAGTTGTTTCCGTAAATCACTTGAGGAGAACGCTGGGATGGTTCCTTATTCTAGGGCGTTCACTTTCCTTATCCTTGAGCTGAGATAGAGAATTTTCCTCAACAGTTGTTTGAGGAGAGGCGCCTCGAGTTGTTTCCATAAATCGCTTGAGGATAACGCTGGGATGGTTCCTTATTCTAGGGCGTTTACTTTCCTTATCCTCGAGCTGAGATAGAGCTTCGTCTCTAAAAAGGTCTTTTGTCCATGGGTCTTCTGATTGGTTTGACGCGAACCCCATGACATTCGTTCCTGTGCCAATCTCTTCACCTCAGAATAGCGCTAACCTGGGTTTTCTGAGGACCTTAATCCACCGAGCCCATACCATCTCAGATGCCAATAGTCTGCAAACGGAACTGGAACACCCGCAAACTGTTTCTGAATGTTCCTGAACAATGGATATTCGTCTCAGCAAGTACAGAAAGCGTCGCATAAGTACAAACGACGGAACAGAGAAGAGGATGACACCTTCAAAACGACTGCTTATCTACTATATACTGGGAATGTAATCTTTCGTACTCCTTCAAAAATTTCGACACTTTTGGTCTCTGTCAAAGACGACTCGGGGCTGTGCAAGTCAGGTGTTTGCAGGATTCCATTTGAATGTGCAAATTTTATAGAGCAAACGGCACACGCTGTGCAGGATGGCATTGTAGAATATCAGTGGCATACTCAGGAGTATATAGAGGGTCTATACAAGGGCGATGTACTTGAGGACAATATTATGGAAATGGAAGAGGATGTAGATGAAGTTGAAATGGGAGATACGATATTGCGTGAAGAGTTTGACAGAGCACTGAAAGACCTGAGTCGAAACAAGGCCCCCGGAGTAGACAACATTCCATTGGAACTACTGACGGCCTTTGGAGAGCCAGTCCTGACAAAACTCTACCATCTGGTGAGCAAGATGTATGAAACAGGCGAAATACCCTCAGACTTCAAGAAGAATATAATAATTACAATCCCAAAGAAAGCAGGTGTTGACAGATGTGAAAATTACCGAACAATCAGTTTAATAAGCCACAGCTGCAAAATACTAACACGAATTCTTTACAGACGAATGGAAAAACTAGTAGAAGCCGACCTCGGGGAAGATCAGTTTGGATTCCGTAGAAATACTGGAACACGTGAGGCAATATTGACCTTACGACTTATCTTAGAAGAAAGATTAAGGAAAGGCAAACCTACGTTTCTAGCATTTGTAGACTTAGAGAAAGCTTTTGACAATGTTGACTGGAATACTCTCTTTCAAATTCTAAAGGTGGCAGGGGTAAAATATACGGGGCGAAAGGCTATTTACAATTTGTACAGAAACCAGATAGCAGTTATAAGAGTCGAGGGACATGAAAAGGAAGCAGTGGTTAGGAAGGGAGTGAGACAGGGTTGTAGCCTCTCCCCGATGTTATTCAATCTGTATATTGAGCAAGCAGTAAAGGAAACAAAAGATAAATTCGGAGTCGGTATTAAAATCCATGGAGAAGAAATAAAAACCTTGAGGTTTGCCGATGACATTGTAATTCTGTCAGAGACAGCAAAGGACCTGGAAGAGCAGTTGAACGGAATGGACAGTGTCTTGAAAGGAGGATATAAGATGAACATCAACAAAAGCAAAACGAGGATAATGGAATGTAGTCGAATTAAGTCGGGTGATGCTGAGGGAATTAGATTAGGAAATGAGACACTTAAAGTAGTAAAGGAGTTTTGTTATTTGGGGAGCAAAATAACTGATGATGGTCGAAGTAGAGAGGATATAAAATGTAGACTGGCAATGGCAAGGAAAGCGTTTCTGAAGAAGAGAAATTTGTTAACATCGAGTATAGATTTAAATGTCAGGAAGTCATATCTGAAACTATTTGTATGGAGTGTAGCCATGTATGGAAGTGAAACATGGACGGTAAATAGTTTGGGCAAGAAGAGAATAGAAGCTTTCGAAATGTGGTGCTACAGAAGAATGCTGAAGATTAGATGGGTAGATCACATAACTAATGAGGAAGTATTGAATAGGATTGGGGAGAAGAGAAGTTTGTGGCACAACTTGACCAGAAGAAGGGATCGGTTGGTAGGACATGTTCTGAGGCATCAAGGGATCACCAATTTAATATTGGAGGGCAGCGTGGAGGGTAAAAATCGTAGAGGGAGACCAAGAGATGAATACACTAAGCAGATTCAGAAGGATGTAGGTTGCAGTAGGTACTGGGAGATGAAGAAGCTTTCACAGGATAGAGTAGCATGGAGAGCTGCATCAAACCAGTCTCAGGACTGAAGACCACAACAACAACAATCTCGCCTCTCTGAAGCTAATAAGTCCGCTATCACCTAACGTTGTATTTCCACTGGTCATTTGATGAAATACAATTAAACAAAACTGGTGGCGCATGCGTCAAACTTTTAGAGCTCCTACATCAATGAATCAGTAGAAATACGACGGTCTGTGTCCCTTATCGATCAAGATAGAGATTTCCAGTTAAATTCTGCATGGAATCCTGTTATAGAAAAACTTGGTGATCTGCTTAGCCGGCGTCGTTCTGTGATTTTGTAATGAGAAAACAAACGAATTGGTATCGATGCCGAGAGCTTTCATCGCGGAGGGCGCAAGTCGCAGGTCACAGACATGCGGTCAAGTGGCGCATGCGCAACGCAAACTGAATACATAATGCATATGTCGGCGCATTTTAAATACATGAGGACAGTGCATTTTCAACAGTTATCACCTGAAGATCGGCAGAAGACTGTGCAAAAATATTGTGGCAGGAAGTTGGAGACACCGGGCAGTTCTCCCGAAATTTTATAGAACAGTTATTGGAAATATCTCAATCTCTGTCTTCCACTATAATTTTTATCCTCAAAGGCTCCTTTTAGTACCATGTAAACTAGAATACGATGTCTTAAAACATGTTCTATTATCCTGTCCCATCCTCTTGTCAGTGTTTCCTACATGTCCTTTCCCTCAACTACTCTACAGTCATCAGAAACTTGTAAATTTCAATTTGTACGTTAATTTCAACGAATTAATTCAGTAATTTTAACTGATTCATTTAGGGCCCATGCACTACGTAGGTATAGTGAGGTGACAAAAGTCATGGGATAGCTCTTCATATCGTGTCGACCTCCTGCCTGGTGCAGTGCTGCATGTCGACTTGACATTGATTCAACAAGTCGTTAAAAGTCCCCTGCAGAAATACTGAAGCATGCTGACTCTATAACCGTCCATAACTGCGAAAGTATTGCCAGTACAGGATTTTTTGCGCGAACTTGCCTCTCGATTATGTCGATTCTATCGCTATCGTTTGCACCTTTGTCTCGCATTGTGCCTTGGGTTGGCGTGGTTAAATCGGATTTGGCATGTTAGTATGAAGGGGTGGCCGGATGCCCTTTCTGCCGCCACCCCGTACCCCCTGGGATGGAATCAGAGTACCCCATCTGTCTGCGGCTAGTGTAAATAATGGAAGGTGCGGATGTGTTTCAAATGTCTGTGAGTCGTGTAACTGAGGCGGGACGTGGGGACCAGCCCAGTATTCACCCAGAGGGATGTGGAAAATCGCCTAATAACCACATCCAGGCTGGCCGGCACACCGGCCCCGGCGAGCAGATTCGATCTGGGGCCGGCGCGCCTATCCGAGTCCAGGAAGCAGCGCATTAGCGCTCTCGGCTGACCTTGTGGGTCCCTCTCGATTATGCCGATATGAGTGGCCAAATCATTAGCTCGAATTGTCCAGAACGTTCTTCAAACCAGTCGGGAACAATCGTGGTCGGATGACATGGCGGATTGCCATCCATAAAAATTCCATCGTCATTGGAGAACATGAACTCTATGAATGGTAGTAAATGGTCTCCAAGTAGCCGAACATAACCATTTCCAGTCAATGATCGGTTCAGTTGGACCAGAGGACGCAGTCGATTCCACGTAAATACAGCCCACATCGTTATGAAGCCACCACCAGGCTGCACAGAGCCATGTTGACAACCTGGGCTCATGGCTTCGTGGGGTCTGCGCCACACTCGAACCCTCCATCAACTCTTACCAACTGAAATCGGGATCATCTGACCAGGTAACGGTTTTCCAGTCGTCTAGGGTCCAACCGACAAGGTCACGAGCGCAGAAGAGGCACTGCAGGCGATATCGTGCTGTTAACATAGACAAATGTAATGTATTGCGAATACATAGAAAGAAGGATCCTTTATTGTATGATTATATGATAGCGGAACAAACACTGGTAGCAGTTACTTCTGTAAAATATCTGGGAGTACGCGTGAAGAACGATTTGAAGTGGAATGATCATACAAAATTAATTGTTGGTACGGCGGGTACCAGGTTGAGATACATTGGGAGAGTCCTTAGAAAATGTAGTCCATTAACAAAGGAGGTGGCTTATAAAACACTCGTTCGACCTATACTTGAGTATTGCTCATCAGTGTGGTATCCGTACCAGATCGGGTTGACGGAGGAGATAGAGAAGATCCAAAGAAGAGCGGCGCGTTACGTCACAGGGTTATTTGGTAAGCGTTATAGCGTTACGGAGATGTTTAGCAAACTTAAGTGGCAGACTCTGCAAGAGAGGCGCTCTGCATCGCGGTGTACCTTGCTGTCCAGGTTTCGAGAGGGTGAGTTTCTGGATGAGGTATCGAATATATTGCTTCCCCCTACTTATACCTCCCGAGGAGATCACGAATGTAAAATTAGAGAGATTCGAGCGCGCACGGAGGGTTTGCGGCAGTCGTTCTTCCCGCAAACCATTCGCGACTGGAACAGGAAAGGGAGGTAATGACAGTGGCACGTAAAGTGCCCTCCGCCACACACCGTTAGGTGGCTTGCGGAGTAAAATGTAGATGTAGATGAACTCGCGTCGGTCGTCTGCTGCCATAGCCGATTAACGCCAAATTTCGACGCACTGTCCTAACGGATACGTTCGTCTACATCTACATCTACATCTACATCCATACTCCGCAAGCCACCTGACGGTGTGTGGCGGAGGGTACCTTGAGTACCTCTATCGGTTCTCCCTTCTATTCCAGTCTCGTATTGTTCGTGGAAAGAAGGATTGTCGGTATGCCTCTGTGTGGGCTCTAATCTCTCTGATTTTATCCTCATGGTCTCTTCGCGAGACATACGTAGGAGGGAGCAATATACTGCTTGACTCTTCGGTGAAGGTATGTTCTCGAAACTATGACAAAAGCCCGTACCGAGCTACTGAGCGTCTCTCCTGCAGAGTCTTCCACTGGAGTTTATCTATCATCTCCGTAACGCTTTCGCGATTACTAAATGATCCTGTAACGAAGCGCGCTGCTCTCCGTTGGATCTTCTCTATCTCTTCTATCAACCCTATCTGGTACGGATCCCACACTGGCGAGCAATATTCAAGCAGTGGACGAACAAGTATACTGTAACCTACTTCCTCTGTTTTCGGATTGCATTTCCTTAGGATTCTTTCAATGAATCTCAGTCTGGCATCTGCTTTACCGACGATCAACATTATATGATCATTCCATTTTAAATCACTCCTATTGCGTACTCCCAGATAATTTATAGTATTAACTGCTTCCAGTTGCTGAACTGCTATTTTGTAGCTAAATGATAAAGGATCTATCTTTCTGTGTATTCGCAGCACATTACACTTGTCTACATTGAGATTCAATTGCCATTCCCTGCACCATGCGTCAATTCGCTGCAGATCCTCCTGCATTTCAGTACAATTTTCCATTGTTACAACCTCTCGATACACCACAGCATCATCTTCAAAAAGCCTCAGTGAACTTCCTATGTCATCCACCAGGTCATTTATGTATATTGTGAATAGCAACGGTCCTATGACACTCCCCTGCGGCACACCTGAAATCACTCTTACTTCGGAAGACTTCTCTCCATTGAGAATGACATGCTTACGTCCCATACTCATTTCTGTCGTTATTTCACGCAGTGTTGCTCGTCTCTTAGCAGTGACAACTCTATGCAGACGCCGCTGCTCTCGATCGGTAAGTGACAACAGTCGGCCACTGTGTTGTCCGTATGAGAAGTAATGCCTGAAATTTGGTATTCTCGGCACACTCTTGAGTCTGTGGATATCGAAATACTGAATTTCTTAACGATTTCTGAAATGAACTGTCACATGCGTCTCCCAACTACCATTCCGCGTTCAGTCTGTTAATTCCCGTTGTGCGTTCATAATCACTTCGGAAACGTTTTCACATGACTCACCTGAGTACAAATCTACATCTACATCTACGTGGATACTCTGAAAATCACATTTAAGTGCCTGACAGAGGGTTCATCGAACCACCTCCTTAACAATTCTCCATTATTCCAATCTCGTATAGCGCGCGGAAATAATGAACACCTATATCTTTCCGTACGAGCTCTGATTTCCCTTATTTCATCGTGGTCATCGTTCCGCCCTATGTAGGTCGGTGTCAACAAAATATTTTCGCATTCGGAAGAGAAAGTTGGTGATTGGAATTTCGTGAGATCGTGAGAAGATTCCGTCGCAACGAAAAACGCCTTTCTTTTAATGATTTGCAGCCCAAATCCTGTATCATTTCTGTGACACTCTTTCCCGTATTTCGCGATAATACAAAACGTGCTGCCTTTCTTTGAACTTTTTCGATGTACTCCGGCAGTTCTATCTGGTAAGGATCCCACACCGCGCAGCAGTATTCTAAATGAGGACGGACAAGCGCAGTGTAGGCAGTCTCCTTAGCAGATCTGTTACATTTTCTAAGTGTCCTGCCAATAAAACGCAGTATTTGGTTAGCCTTCGCCACAACATTTTCTATGTGATCTTTCGAATTTAACTTGCTCGTAATTGTAATACCTAGGTATTTAGATTAGACTGATTTATCGTGTAACCGAAGTTTAACAAGTTCCTTTTAGCACTCATGTGGATGACCTTACACTTCTCGTTATTTAGGGTCAACTGCCACTTTTCGCACCATTCAGATATTTTTTTCTAAATCGTTTTGCAGTTTGTTTTGATCTTTTGATGGCTTTATTAGTCGATAGACGACATAGTCATCTGCAAACAACCGGAGGCGGTTGCTCAGATTGTCTCCAAAATCGTTTATATAGATAAGGAACAACAAAGGGCCTATAACACTACCTTGTGGAACGCCTGAAATCACTTCTGTTTTACTCGGTGACTTTCCGTCGATTACTACTAACTGTGACCTCTCTGACAGAAAATCGCAAATCCAGTCACATAACTGTGACGATATTCCATAAGCACGCAATTTCACTACAAGCCGCTTGTGTGATACAGTGTCAAAAGCCTTCCGGAAATCCAGGAATAGGGAATCGATCTGAAATCCCTTATCAATAGCACTGAGCACTTCATGTGAATAAAGAGATAGTTGTGTTTCACAGGAACGACGTTTTCTAAACCCATGTTGACCGTGTGTCAATAGACCGTTTCCTTCGAGGTAATTAAGCTCCTCCAATGGAATGCTCTTTTGTGCCTTGTGTACGCAATCTTACCGCCATCTGCGTCGTACGTGCATATCGCTATCCCGTGATTTTTGTCACCTCATTGACGTGACAGTGAATCTATATTGGTTTCTATGGAAACGTGAGGGCAGGCAAACTCGTTATTATGGTTCCGATGGACCACTCGTGACCACGGGAAGGCAGGATTGCCACACTGTGCGCCAAGCACATTGCACCCCTTTCACATCTCCACGTGCCATACGCGAACAACTAATGGGCTTCCTACAACATTCTGTTTCATTCCAAACCACTGGTTGGAGACTAGCAGGAGCTGGAGTAGGGTATTACTGGCCTATGCGTAGGCTGGCGTTAACACGCTGCGTTCGGAATAGTGGCGTGGGAATCGTGGACTGCCGGTAAATGGCGTCGAACTATGTTTAGTGATGAATCGCGCTTCTGAACTACCACAGATGACCATCGGCTGTGAGGATGGCAGCCGGCCGCGGTGGTCTAGCGGTTCTGGCGCTGCAGTCCGGAACCGCGGGACTGCTACGGTCGCAGGTTCGAATCCTGCCTCGGGCATGGGTGTGTGTGATGTCCTTAGGTTAGTTAGGTTTCAGTAGTTCTAAGTTCTAGGGGACTTATGACCTAAGATGTTGAGTCCCATAGTGCTCAGAGCCATTTGAACCATTTTGTGAGGATGGCGGAGACCTGGGGAAGGTCCCATTTTTCCAATGTTTCGCTGAGGCACGCCGGTGTTTTACTGCTGGCGCCACGGTGTGAGAAGCCATCTGGCATGACTTTAGGTCACGACAGGTAGCGGCCGAGAGAACTCTGAAGGCACAACGGTAAGTCACGGACTTCCTGTGTCCTCATGTGTTACCTTTCATGCGGCACCATCATGATGCCATTTTTCACCAGGACAACACTCGTCCACACATGGCACGTTTCTTTATGAACTGTTTGCGTGATGTTGAGGTACATTTGTGGCCAGCAACATCTCCAGGTCTGTCCCCAGTAGAACACATGTGGCCAGCTAGGGCATCATCTCCGTCCCAGTGTCAATATCCAAGACATCAAGGACCAGTTACGACAGTCGTGGGCCAGCTCTCTCTAGGAGACGAAACAACAACTTTATGACACCCTTCACATTCGAGTCATTGCGTGCATCCAGACTAGGGCAGGTGCAACGTCACACTGATAAGTGGGCTCATACTGCCAAGCTCTTCGTAAATTTGACTCGATTTTGTAATGACAGAAATTGCATCAGATATTCGTAAAGTTTCAATTCGTTTCCCCCTCCCTTCTGGGTACTTCACTTTTTTTGTAAGAGAGTGTACCTTTCTATATATTAATTTTTATGACCTTGTCCCTTTGGATAAGGAATTCGTAAATAGGAAAAATAACAGTTCTTGCCTTAAGTGATATAGAACAAGAAAATTATACAATAATAAAAGTAATGTCCATCATTAGCAACTAAAGCCTTTATTCTTCATAATAACGTCTTGATCCAAATATTCTGGATTATGTGTCTTCTGCAAATTCAAACTGAGATGGAATGTTTCGTATGTTTTGTGGGCTATCGTGGTGAGAAAGAGCGACTGGCAGGAAGTTGTGGCAAAATTTTCTGTAATTTTTCCCTGTGGTAAATCTTTTATGTTGTTCTGTGATGTTGTTGTTGTTGCGGTCTTCAGTCCTGAGACTGGTTTGATGCAGCTCTCCATGCTACTTTATCCTGTGCAAGCCTCTTCATCTCCCAGTACCTACTGCTGCCTACATCCTTCTGAATCTGCTTAGTGTATTCATCTCTTGGTCTCCCTCTACGATTTTTACCCTCCATGCTGCCCTCCAGTACTAAATTGGTGATCCCTTGATGCCTCAGGACATGACCTACCAATCGATCCCTCCTTCTAGTCAAGTTGCGCCACAAACTCCTCTTCTCCCCAATTCTATTCAATACCTCCTCCATAGTTATATGATCTATCCATCTAATCTTCTTCTTTCTTCTGTAGCACCACATTTCGAAAGCTTCTATTCTCTTCTTGTCTAAACTATTTATCGCCCATGTTTCACTTCCATACATGGCTACACTCCATACAAATACTTTCAGAAACGACGTCTTGACACTTATATCAATACTCGATGTTAACAAATTTCTCTTCTTCAGAAACGCTTTCCGTGCCATTGCCAGTCTACATTTTATATCTTCTCTACTTCGACCATCATCAGTTATTTTGCTCCCCAAATAGCAAAACTCCTTTACTACTTTAAGTGTCTCATTTCCTTATCTAATTCCCGCAGCATCACTCGACTTAATTCGACTACATTCCATTATCCTCGTTTTGCTTTTGTTGATGTTCATCTTATACCCTCCTTTCAAGACACTATCCATTCCGTTCAACTGCTCTTCCAAGTCCTTTGCTGTCTTTGACAGAATTACAATGTCATCGGCGAACCTCAAAGTTTTTATTTCTTCTCCATGGATTTGAATACCAACTCCGAACTTTTCTTTTGTTTCCTTTACTGCTTGCTCAATATACAGATTGAATAGCATCGGGGAGAGGATACAACCCTGTCTCACTCCCTTCCCAACCACTGCTTTCCTTTCATGTCCCTCCACTCTTATAACTGCCATCTGCTTTCTGTACAAATTGTAAATAGACTTTCGCTCCCTGTATTTTACCCCTGCTACCTTCAGAATTTCAAAGAGAGCATTCCAGTCAACATTGTCAAAAGCTTTCTCTAAGTCTACAAATGCTAGAAACGTAGGTTTGCCTTTCCTTAATCTTTCTTCTAAGATAAGTCGAAGGGTCAGTATTGCCTCACGTGTTCCAACATTTCTACGGAATCCAAACTGATCTTCCCCGAGGTCGGCTTCTACCAGTTTTTCCATTCGTCTGTAAAGAATTCGCGTTAGTATTTTGCAGCTGTGACTTATTAAACTGATAGTTCGGTAATTTTCACATCTGTTAACACCTGCTTTCTTTGGGATTGTAATTATTATATTCTTCTTGAAGTCTGAGGGTATTTCGCCTGTTTCATACATCTTGCTCACCAGATGGTAGAGTTTTGTCAGGACTGGCTCTCCCAAGGCTGTCAGTAGTTCTAATGGAATGTTGTGTTCTGTGATATACAATATATATTTCCAATGACGTTGCTACCTTATATACACTCATGAACCACTTGCTTAGTAGGTTGTTTGTCCGTCTTTGGAACGAAATATATCACTGATCTGATAGTTTGTTATTATTTTTGTGCAGGTATGCGGTGTTAGACGTCTACTCTTAGGTCGTGTAATTCGCGTAAATAACGGGTCGCTGATTTGCGTATGCGTTCATGGCGCCCGGTAGCGACCCAGATGGATTCCATAGGATTTACATCAGGCGAATTTAGTGGTCGAGACATCAACTTGAGTTCACTATAATGCTCCTCAAACCACTGTAGCACGGGTCGGGCTCCGAGACACGGACAATTATACCGCTGAAAGATGACATCGCCATCGGGGAAGGCATCACTATGAAAGGATGCAGGTGGTTCGCAGTTATCAGCTTGTCTTCGGTTACTACCACAGGTTCCATGCAAGCGCAGGAGAACGTCTCCCTAGCATAATACTTCTCCTACCAGCCTGCGTCCGTGGCCCGCCGTTCACCTCGATGACGACGTTTGTGGCGGCGACCATCGACCTACTCTAGCAAGAATGTGATTCTCTTGAAGAGCCGACACGTTTCCATTGATCGACGGTCGAATCCCGATGATCCCCTGCTCACTGCAATCGTAGCTGACGATGTCGTCGAGTCAAAATGTGGGTACGTAAGGGTGATGTGCTGCAGAGCACCATGTTCAACAATCTACGATGAACGGTGTACTCCGAAACACTTGAGCGTTTACTAGCATTGTGCTCTTTCAGCAGAGATACTACAGATCACCATCTGTCCTACTTTACAGACCGCACAAGCCTTCGAACACCACGTCACGTGAAGGGTCGTGGATGTCGAACCATTTAGCGCTTAGTGATAGTTTCACTGTCCTTCTCCCTCGTTCCATAGATGCTCACGACAGTAGCACGTGAATATTCGACCAGCTTCGCCGTTTTCGAGATACTCGTTCACAGGCTCTGCGTAATAATAACCTGCCTCTTGTCAAAGTCTCTTATCTCAATGCATTTCCCCTTTGCAGCCTATATCTTAACCAGTGTGATCCCCCATCCGTGTCTGCTCCGCTTACATACTTTTCTTACTGCGTCACGTGCCCGCAGTGACATCTGGTGGCATCCAACGAAGCGGTCAGCAGTGGTCATAATGTTTTGGCTTATCAATGACAGCGTGCTTAAAAAAGTGTGACATATTTTTACAGTACTTAGGAATGGTCGAATCTAGATGAAAAGTCGCCGTTTTTTGGCGTCCGGAATCGAATACTGTTGAGATATAGGCCAATTTGTCCTCTCATTTTCATCTCTCTGTTGCGTAGAAGTAGACATTTTAAGCAGTGCTACATCCATCAAGCACCCTGACACATCCCACAGTAGTGCATAACGCACTCTTTCAAATACACCTGGTTACATTGGGATTACGTGCATCATTGGTCAGACGCTTCTGTAACGTTGAGCATTTTCGATGGGTTGGGCATACACCAGTGCCTTTAAATGTCCCAATAGCCGGAAATTCAACGGATTGAGATCAGATGAAAGGGAAGACCACGTTACCAGACCTCCTTTACCAGTCCACAGCCCATGAAAAGTTGCGTGAGGCACTGTCGCACGAACTACAAAAAACCAGGTGGTGCCCCATCGTGTACAAACCACAGTCATTGCTTTTCTGTAAGCGTAACGTTCTCTAATAGAGCTTGTAATTCATAGCACAGAAATTGGTGATACACAGCACCTGTTTAGTAAGTCATATGGCCCTATGAATCTGTCTCCGACAATTCTTGCCCATTCACTGATGCTGAAACGATCCTGATGCGTCACCTTCATGAGTGTTCAAGGATTCGTATCTGCCCGCACTTGCGAACTGTGGTAATTTATTATGCCATCTCTTGTAAATCCTGCCTAATCTGTAAATAAAATTCAGGATGTGAACTATGCATCTTCAGCAATTATGTTGCAGAAGTCCATATTTCATACGATATCGTTTCCGTATATACGAGGGTTGTTTTTTAAGTAAGGGCCATTTTTATTTTTTTAAAGAGATACAAATACTTTTGTAAAAAGCTTTTATTTTCTGATTCTACACACTTTTACCTATTTTTCTACATAGTTTCCTTGTTTATTTAAGCACTTGTCATACCGTACAACTAAGTTTTTAATTCCCTCTTCAAAGAATTCGGCCGCCTGCTCCGACAGCCAAGAGTTCACGGCCGCTTTCACTTCATCGTCGTCATTGAAGCGCTGCCCGCCAAGATGGTGTTTCAGGTACCGGAAAAGGTGAAAATCCCTAGGAGCAAGGTCGGGGCTGTATGGTGCATGGTCCAAAACTTCCCAGCCAAAAGAATCAATCAAATCCCGAGTCTTTTGAGAGGCGTGAGGCCTAGCGTTATCGTGCAGGAGCAAAACTCCTTTTGTCAGCATGCCGCGCCTTCTGTTTTGAATTGCTTTGCGGAGCTTCTTTAGAGTTACACAGCAGGCATCTGAGTTGATTGTCGTTCCTCGTGGCATAAAGTCCACTAGCAAAACACCGCGCCGGTCCCAGAACACAGTTGCCATAATCTTGAACTTTGACAGCGTCTCTTTGGCTTTGACCTTGACGGGTGAGGTTAAACTCCTTTTGTCAGCATGCCGCGCCTTTTGTTTTGAATTGCTCTGCGGAGCTTCTTTAGAGTTACACAGCAGGCATCTGAGTTGATTGTCATTCCTCGTGGCATAAAGTCCACTAGCAAAACACCACACCGGTCCCAGAACACAATCTTGCACTTTGACAGCGTCTCTTTGGCTTTGACCTTGACGGGTGAGGTTGTGTCGCCATTCCATCGATTGTCGCTTGCTTTCGGGAGTGATATGGGATACCCATGTTTCATCTCCAGTGACAATTTGACTCAACATGTCATCCCCTTCTTCCTCATAACGAATCAAAAAGTCCAATGAAGTGGCAAATCTCTTCCCTTTGTGGTCCTCTGTGAGGAGTCTGGGTACCCACCGAGAACACAGTTTCTTAAAGTTTAGGTATTCAGACTCAATTTTGTACAAATTTGTGGAAATTCTAAAGAATGAGTGGAAATTGTGAATCTTCTGTCCTCACGAATCTTTGTTTCGACTGCAGCCACCAAATCATCAGTGATCACAGAGGGCCAGCCTGAGCGTTCTTCGTCACGGACGTTTTGACGCCATTTTTAAACTCTCTAACCCACTGACGCACTTTACCTTCACTCACTGCATTCAAGCCATAAACTTCTGTTAACTGACGATGAATTTCTGCAGCTGATAGGCTTCTCGCGGTCAAAAAACGTATCACTGACCGTATCTCACACGCGGCGGGCGATTCAATAATCGTAAACATTCTAAAGTAGCACAGCGATGCGTACACGTCAGCTACAGAGCTGCAATTTGCATCAGTGTGAACGGGAAGGATGCCGGCAAGTGGCGCGGTGTCTTGTTGCGGCGTCCGCGCGAACTACGGGACTATACGCGCGAACGGCCCTTACTTAAAAAACAACCCTCGTATAATCCCCCCCCCCCTCCCCGAGAACCATTGGTGGGGAGACTTGGTGCCTCGGCGATACAGATAGCCGTACCATAGGTGCAACCAGAACGGAGGGGTATCTGTAGAGAGATCAGAACAAACGCGTGGTTCCTGAAGATGGGCAACAGCCTTTTCAGTAGTTTCAGGGGCAATAGTCTCGATGATTAAACTGACAATGCAACATCAACCAAAAGAAGCATAGCTGTGCTGGTACTGCGAACAGCTGAAAGCAAGGGGGAACTACAGCTACAGCTCTTCCCGAGGCCATGCAGCTTTACTGGATGGTTAAATGATGATGGTGTCCTCTTGTGTAAAATATTCTGGAGGTAAAATAGTCCCCCATTCGGATCTCCGGGTAGGGACTACCCAAGAGGACGTCGTTATCAGGAAAAACAAAACTGGCGTTCTACGGATCGGAGAGTGGAATGTCAGATCCCTTAATCGGGCAGGTAAGTTAGAAAATTTGAAAAGGGAAATGGATAGGTTAAAGTTAGATATAGTAGGAATTAGTGAAGTTCGGTCATATAAGGAACAAGACTTCTGGTCAGGTGAATACAGGTTTATAAATACAAAATCAAATATGGGTAATGAAGGACTAGGCTTAATAATGAATAAAAACAATAGCAACGTAGATAAGCTACTATGAACAGCATAGTGAAGGCATTATTGTAGTCAAAATAGACACGAAGCCCAAGCCTACCATGGTAGTGCAAGTTTATATGCCAACTAGCTCCGCAGATGATGAAGAGATTGAAGAAATGTATGATGTAATAAAAGAAATTATTCAAATAGTTAACGGAGACGAAAATTTAATAGTCATGAGGGACTGAAATTCGACAGCCGGAAAAGTAGTAGGTGAATATGGACTGGGGGGGAATGACAGAGGCAGCTGCCTGGTAGAATTTTGCATAGAGCATAACTTAATTATAACTAACACTTGGTTTAAGAACCATGAGTGAAGGTTGTATACGTGGAATAGGCCTGGAGACACTTGAAGGTTTCAGAGAGATTATATAATAGTAAGACAGAGATTTAGGAACCAGGTTTTAAATTGTAAGACGATTCCAGGAGGAGATGTGGATTCTGACCACAATTTATTGGTTATAAACTGTAGACTGCAACTGAAGATACTGCAAAAAGATGGGAATTTAAGGAGATGAGACCTGGATAAACTAACAGAACCAGAGGTTGTAGTGAGTTTCAGGGAGAGCATTAGGGAACGATTCACAAGAATGGGGGGAAGGAAAACAGTAGAAGAAGAATGGGTAGCTTTGAGAGATGAAATAGTGAAGGCAGCAGGGGATCAAGTAGGTAAAAAGACGATGGCTAATAGAAATCCGTGGGTAACAGAAGAGATATTGAATTTAATTGATGAAAGGAGAAAATACAAAAATGCAGTAAATGAAGCAGGCAGAAAGGAATACAAACGTCTCAAAAACGAGATCGACAGGAAGTGCAAAAAGGCTAAACAGGGATGGCTAGAGGACAAATGTAAGGATGTAGAGGCATATATCACATGAGGTAAGATAGATATTGCCTACAGGAAAATTAAAGAGACCTTTCGGGAAAAAGAGAATTACTTGTATGAAGTCCTAAGTAAAGAAGAGAAAGAGGAAAGGTGGAAGGAGCATGTAGAGGGTCTATACAAGGGAGATGTACTTCAGGGCAACATTATGGAAATGGAAGAGGACATAGATGGAGATGAGAAGGTAGATATGATACTTCGTGAAAAGTTTGACACAGCACTAAAAGACCTAAGTCGAAACAAGGCCCCGAGAGTTGTCAACATTCCGTTAGAATAACTGATAGCCCTGGGAGAGCCAGCCACCACAAAACTTTTCCATATGTTGAACAGGATAGGCGAAATACCCTCAGACTTCAAGAAGAATGTAACAGTTCCAATTCCAAAGAAAGCAGATGCTGACAGGTGTGACAGTTACCAAAATGTCATATTAATAATTCGCGGTTGCAAAACACTAACACGAATTCTTTGCAGATGAATGGAAAAAGTGGAACACGCAAAGTAATACTGACCCTACGACTTATCTTAGAAGACAGGTTAAGGAAAGATAAACCTTCATTTATAGCATTTGTAGACTTAGAGAAAGCTTGTGACAATGTTGACTGGCGTACTCCTTTTAAAATTCTGAAGGTGGCAGGAGTCAAACACAGGGAGTGAAAGGCTATTTACAATTTGCAAAGATACCAGATGGCAGTTATAAGAGTCGAAGGGCGCGCAAGGGAAGCAGCGGTTGGGAAGGGAGTGAAACAGAGTTGTAGCCTATCCTCGATGTTATCCAATCTGTATACTGAGCAAGCAGTCAAAGGAAAAAAAAATTGGAGTAGGAATTAAAATCTGGGGAGAAGAAACAAAAACCTTTAGGCAAGGAAAGCGTTTCTGAAGAAGAAAAACTTGCTAACATCGAGTATGGATTTAAGTGTCAGGAAGCCTTTTCTGAAAGTATTTGAATGGAGTGTAGCCATGTACGGAAGTGTAAGGTGGACGATTAACAGTTTAGACAAGAAGAGAATAGAAGCTTTTGAAATGTGGTGCTACAGAAGAATGCTGAAGATTGGGTGGGTAGATCACGTAACTAATGAGGAGGTACTGAATAGAATTAGGGGAAGAGGAATTTGTGGCACAACTTGACTAGAAGAAGGAATCGGTTGGTAGGACACGTTCTGAGGTATCGAGGGCTTACCAATTTAGTATTGGAGGGAGGAGTGGAGGGTAAAAATCGTAGAGGGAGACCAAGAGATGAATACACGAAGCAAATTCAGAAGGATGTACGTTGTAGTAGTTACTTGGAGATGAAAAGGCTTGCACAGGATAGAGTAGCATGGAGAGCTGCATTAAACCAGACTTTGGACTGAAGACCACAACAACAACAACAATGATACATAATTATACAAACTTTGCTTCTGGTTTTGACTAATACTACTTCATAGGAATATGTGATATTTTTCTTAAACGCGCTATATAACACAGGCGTTGCTACATTAGGCAGGTATAGCTACTGTTTTTGTATATATGAAATGTATTTGCAGATGTGAATATGGACAACCATCAACTGTTGAATGTTATGACGAAAATGAAAATTTGTGTCGAACTCGAACCCGGATTTTCCGCTTATCGCGAGCTGTCACCTTACTAGTAAGCAATCCGAGCACGCTCCCCAGCTGTGGCCGAGCGGTTCTAGGCGCTTCTGTCCGGAACCCCGCTGCTGCTACGGTCGCAGGTTGGAATCCTGCCCCGGGCATGGATGTATGTGATGTCCTTAGGTTTGTTAGGTTTAAGTAGTTCTATGTCTAGAGACTGATGACCTCAGATATTAAGTCCCATAGTGCTCAGAGCCATTTGAACCTCGCTCCCCCGCCAGACCGAAACTTCCATATGTCGTCAACCATGTGTCTACAACCTGCGCACATACATTCATTACGTATATTCCCGTAGAGGGGAAATATTTTAATTGAATTTTAACTGAAAATTTAAAAATACACGCATGTCGAAAGGAACATTACACTGTAATTCAGAATCACTGCAATATCGTATTTATTTGACGACACCGGGAGAGCGACTTTCAAGAAAAGTGTCTCCCCTTGTACGAGAATACACGAGGGCTGTCCAGGAAGTAAGTTACGATCAGTCGCGAAATGGAAACGACTATGAAAATCCGATAAAGCTTTGCAAAGATGTGTTGGGCAGTATCTCTAGTATGACTCTAGGTAGAATTATGTCACTCTCTTTTTATTCCTGAGCTCTTAGTGAGCGCGTAAAGATGTTATAGAAAATAGTGTCTCCCGCCAAGTACGAGGGCGTGGTGAGAATTTTCCCCTGAAGCTATGCAACCAACATTACATAACTGTCGTGCGGTTTCTTCTTCAAGACAATTCTCAGCCTCATTTCGCAGGGGCAATGAAGATGTTCTTGCATCGTTTCAATTGGAAATGTTTGGTTACCCACAATACAGCCAGTAATTGTCTCCCACTGAGTTTCATCTCTGCTCAAACGAACCGCTGGCTACGAAGACAACATTTTGGCACAGACAACGAGCTTTAGGCCAGCGTAGAGAATTGGCGGAAAGCACTGGCGGCTGCCTTCTATGATGAGGGTATTGGAAAGTTGGTACAACGCTACGACGAATGTCTCAGTCAGAACGGCGACTACGTACAGAAGTGGCTGAAAGGTGTAGCTAACTGTTACAAATGAAAGATTTCTGATTTTCACTGTGATTTTCATTTCGCGATCAATCGTAACTTACTTTCTGGACAGCCCTCGTACATAATGGATTACGAGTGCAGAGTACAGGCTGTAGACACGTGGTTGGCGACATATGAAAGTTTGGGGCTGGTCGTGAGTCGTGCTCGGATAGCCTAAGGATAAGGCGACTGCTCGCGATAAGAGGAAGATCCGGTTTGCATTCTGCAGCTGATGGTTGTCCATACACGCAACTGCAAATGCATTGAATGTATTTCATAACGGCTGTACCCGCCGCAGTGCGTGCTCCGTTGGACCAACGTGTTTGTCCAAAGGAATACTGCATCGTAGTTCAGAATAACAACGCTCTGCAATACCGTATTGCATCGTAGTTCTCAACACAGGACCTGTAAGAGCGTACCTATTAGTTTTCGATTTGGGAAACAGTTTCCGAGACAGTTGTTACCTCTAGTTCGACAACCGCCTGAACGTACTGCTCTGAAGAAATTACGTGCGCAGGGAGATGTCGCTTTCTCGAGCCACGTGAAGATGCGCCTCAGCAGCGTGGAAGCGAGCTGTGCAGACTGTCGCCGTTGCTGCGCCGGTTTCTAACGGAGCCGCGAGGAACGGGCAGCGGGCAACGGCAAAAAGGCAAGCGGAGGACGCTCACCCCGGCTCGCTATCGCAGCCAGCACGCTCGCACTGCCAGCTGCCGGCACCGACACGGTTTCTCCGCGTGCCCGTGTTCGTTCTGGCTCTCGTTAGCGCCACCACAGGGATCTACCCGTCAGGTATTAAAGAGGAAATGATTATATCTGACGAGAGATGCGCGCGAGTTCGTTACCGAAAGGGTCATCTCAAGATGAATCATCCCATCACCTACATCTACCTCTTCATCTAAATAAATACTCCGCAAACGGAGGAGTACCCTGTATCACTACTTGTCATTTCCTTTCCTGTTCCACTCGAAAATAGAGCGAGGGAAAAACGACTATCTACACTACTGACTATTAAAATTGCTAAACCAAGAAGAAATGCAGATGATAAACGGGTATTCATTGGACAAATATATTATGCTAGAATTGAAAAGTGATTACATTTTCACGCAATTTGGGTGCATAGATCCTGAGAAATCAGTACCCAGAACAACCACCTCCGGCCGTAATAACGGCCATGATACGCCTGGGCATTGAGTCAAACAGAGCTAGGATGGCATGTACAGGTACAGCTGACCATGCAGCTTCAACACGTTACAACAGTTCATCAAGAGTAGTGACTGGCGTATTGTGACGAGCCAGTTGCTGGGCCACCATTGACCAGACGTTTTCAATTGGTGAGAGATCTGGAGAATGTTCTGGCCAGGGCAGCAGTCGAACATTTTCTGTATCCAGAAAGGCCTGTAGAGGACATGGAACATGCAGTCGTGCATTATCCTGCTGAAATGTAGGGTTTCGCAGGGATCGAATGAAGGGTAGAGCCACGGGTCGTAACACATCTGAAATGTAACGTCCACTGTTCAAAGTGCCGTCAATGCGAACAAGAGGTGACCGAGACGAGTAACCAATGGCATCCCATACCATCACGCCGGGTGATACGCTAGTACGGCGATGACGAATACACGCTTCCAATGTGCGTTCACCGTGATCTCGCCAAACACGGATGCGACCATCATGATGCTGTAAACAGAACCTGGATTCATACGAAAAAATGACGTTTTGCCATTCGTGCACCCAGGTTCATCGTTGAGTACACCAGCGCAGGCGCTCCTGTCTGTGATGCAGCGTCAAGGGTAACCGCAGCCGTGGTCTCCAAGCTGATAGTCCATGCTGCTGCAAACATCGTCGAACTGTTCGTGCAGATGGTTGTTGTCTTGCAAACTTCCCGATCTGTTGACTCAGGGATCGAGACGTGGCTGCACGATCCGTTACAGCCATGCGGATAAGATGCCTGTCATCTCGACTGCTAGTGATACGAGGCCGTTGGGATCCAGCACAGCGTTCCGTATTACCCTCCTGAATCCAACGATTCCATGTTCTGCTAACAGTCATTGGATCTCGACCAACGCGAGCAGCAGTGTCACGATACGATAAACCGCAATCGCGGTAGGCTACAATCCGACCTTTATCAAAGTCGGAAACGTGATGGTACGAATTTCTCCTCCTTACACGAGACATCACAACAACGTTTCACCAGGCAACGCCGGTCAAATGGTTCAAATGGCTCTGAGCACTATGGGACTTAACATCTGCGGTCATCAGTCCCCCAGAACTTAGAACTACTTAAAGCAAACTAACCTAAGGACATCACACACATTCATGCCCGAGGCAGGATTCGAACCTGCGACCGTAGCAGTCGCGCGGTTCCGGACTACAGCGCCTAGAACCGCATGGCCACCGCAGCCGGCCAACGCAGGTCAACTGCTGTTTGTGTATGAGAAATCGGTTGGAAACATTCCTCATTCAGCACGTTGTAGGTGTCGCCACTGGCGCCAACCTTGTGTGAATGCTCTGAAAAGCTAATCATTTGCATATCACAGCATCTTCGTCCTGTCGGTTAAATTTCGAGTCTGTAGCACGTCATCTTCATGGTGTAGCAATTTTAATAGTCAGTAGTGTATATGCCTCCGTATGAGCCTTAATTTCTCGTATCGTATCTTCGTGGGTCCTACGCGCCATGTATGTTGGCAGAAGAATCGTTCGGTAGTCAGCTTCAAATGCCGATTCTCTAAATTTTCTCAGTAGTGTTTCCCGAAAACAACGTCGCCTTCCCTCCAGGGATTCCCGTTTGTTCCGCAAGCATCTCTGTAACACTTACGTCTTGTACGAACGTACATCTACATCTACATCTATATCTACATGGTTACTCTGCAATTCACATTTAAGAGCCTGGCAGAGGGTTCATCGAACCATTTTCATACTACTTCTCTACCATTCCACTCTCGAATGGCGCGTGGAAAAAAGGAACACAACACCCCGTCCCTGAGCGGAGAAAATCTCTGACCCAGCCGGAAATCGAACCTTTTCTTTGTAACCATATATATTTATTTAAATTATTAACAACGATACATTTTTTAAAAACATTCTTTCTATTAACCTAATACATTCATACAGTTGGTTAACATTGCTATCGTTTTATAGGTTTTCGTTTGTATATTCTTTTCTTTTCGTTTTCCTCTTACTGTTGTTCCTCGAACCCTTTTTCATGGCGATTTGTAGTCTTTTTTTTTTTTGGTAAAAACATTGCAGCACAGGCACAATAATTTATCCGGGCCCTTAGGATTGACATTCTGTCGCGCTGACCACTCAGCTACCGGGGGCAGAGTATAGTAATGTAAGGAGTGTATACAGCAATATAGCCGAAATATTAAATTCTACATTTACAAATGTGCCGGTGCTGGTCAAAAACATGGAAGCACCACGAGAAATGCACGCCTGAACACAAATACAGATCCTAGCGAAGCCTGCAGGTTTAGCTGTTGTATTTGACCACGGACTGAACCTGTGCAACGTCCTCAATACGTTGTATGTGCCATTCGTGGTCAAAACAGTGTTCTGTGTAGTTGAGTGCATTATGTCGGAGCTAAGTTCAAAATGGTTCAAATGGCTCTGAGCACTATGGGACTAAACATCTGTGGTCATCAGTACCCTAGAACTTAGAACTACTTAAACCTAACTAACCTAAGGACAACACACACATCCATGCCCGAGGCAGGATTCGGACCTGCGACCGTAGCGGTCACGCGGTTCCAGACTGAAGCGCCTAGAACCGCACGGCCACACCGGCCGGCCTCGGAGCTAAGTGATTTCGAACGTGAGCAAATTGTTGGTGCTCGTATAATGGAAGCTTCCGTGACCAAGGAAGCCGGAATGTTTCAGACGCACCATATCGAATATTTACACTGTCCAGTCACATTAATGTGCCCAACTGTCAAAAGCCTGAATAACCAACATCTGCAGCACGGACCGCTGCGAGAGGTCCATAAAGAGAGTCAGTGAGGTTCTAGGAACTACCTACAAGGACATGGGGCCATGACGACTCTTAGTGCCGTGCCTAAGTGCGCTAGTTTTCTCGGTTGAGGATCCATGCAGTGAACAGCTCGATCGTGGTGATATTTTTTTTTTCTTTATTGTGATTTCATTCCCCTGCCCCATATGGGCAGGGGAGGGCTGTCAGCAGCACAATCCGCCGCTATTCAGCCGAGTGACACGACAACTAAAACAAGAATAAAATAATACATACATAAGGAGATAAAAAAAGGGGAACATAAAACAGAGTAAGGGGAGAAAATGGAGGTAAAAATACACTGACATGTAGACGTTCATTGGGGACAGTTAAAAAAGTCACAGGAAAGTTAAAAAACACAGTTGGCGATTCTTAAAAGACAGATGACACTGGATGCGCATGCACAGGTTAAAAGTTGGCCACAGTATTAAAAACACTCCGAAACAACACACTTAAAATCCACTTGGAGCACACACGACGAAGAATGAAACTACCAGGTGGGACCTGCCGAGGGAAAGGTCAGAGAGGATGGAAAAGGAGGGGAAAGCATGGGGCAGCTGGGGAAGCGGCGGGATGAAGAGAGGAGGGGCAACCGTGGGTTCACGAAGAGGCAGGAGACACATGGGGCGGGAGAGGGAAAAGGGCAGGAGGGAGCGCAGAGACACTGAAAGAAGGCACAAGAGATGGAGGGGGAGTAGGAGGGGAAATCCGCTCAGAAGGAGGGAGGGATCGTGGTGATACCACAGATTCTGATGTTAAATCGAGGGAGTTTGGTGGCCAGCGGAGTACGTGAACTCATCCTGGTGCTCTTTGAACCATGCACATACACTACAAGCTGTATGACACATTACCGGGTGATCAAAAAGTCAGTATAAATGTGAAAACTTAATAAACCACGCAATAATGTAGATAGAGAGGTAAAAATTGACACACATGCTTGGAATGACATGGGGTTTGGGGTTTTATTATAACAAAAAAAAATTCACAAAATGTCCGACAGATGGCGCTGGACAGTAAAACGTCAGTGACTGTGCATGACAATCGTGTATAAAAGGAGCTGTAATGAGAGAGAGAATAAGATGCGCCAGCAGTCGCAGCATGTTGACGTTACCTGAAAAGGCGCTTTTAGTGAAGCTGTATTATCAGAATGGGGAGTGTGCTAGTTCAGCGTTACGATCCTATCGCCATAGGAAGGGGATTCGAACGGATACAGGTCCATTGACAAATGTAGCTGTGGCGAGAATGATTTCGAAGTTCGAAGCCACGGGTTGTTTAGACGATAGACCCCGTAGTGGCCGTCCGAGCACAAGGCGTAATACTGCTGAGACAGTTCAGGAAGAAATGCAGACTGTAGCGGGTTCGTCTATGCGCGGGGATGTCAGCACTCGTGCAGTCCCACATCGCACCGGCATTCCATATACTAATGTTTAGTTGGCACTTAGGCGTACCCTCCGATGCTATCCGTACAAAATCCATCGGCATCATGAACTGTGACCTGGTGATTTAGTGAAGCGGAGGGCATTTGCGGTGTGGGCGTTTCAAAAGATGGAGAATGATCACGAGTGGTTGAGTAACGTGTTGTGGACCGACGAAGCTCATTTCACGCTCCGACGGTCTGTCAACGCCCACAACTGCAGAATTTGGGCTACCGAAAATCCTAGAACTGTCGTGGAAACTCCATTCCACGACGAGAAGGACACGGTATGGGTTGGATTTACCACATCTACGGTTATCGGGCCTTTTTGCTTCGAGCAAATGCGTGATTCTGGTTTTGTAACTGCTACCGCGACGGGTGAGAGATACGACGATATGTTACAGAATCGCGTCATCCCCAGCCTGGCTGATAAACACCTGCTGGAACGTACGATGTTTATGCAGGATGGCGCTCCACCCCATATTGCTAGACGAGTGAAAGGTCTCTTGCGCGCGTCGTTTAGTGCTGATCGTGTGCTCAGCCGCCACTTTCGTCATGTTTGGCCTCCCAGGTCCCCAGACCTCAGTCCGTGCGATTATTGGCTTTGGGGTTACCTGAAGTCGCAAGTGTATCGTGGTTGACCAACATCTCTAGGGATGCTGAAAGACAACATCCGACGCCAATGCCTCACCATAACTCCGGACATGCTTTACAGTGCTGTTCACAACATTATTCCTCGACTACAGCTATTGTTGAGGAATGATGGTGGACATATTGAGCATTTCCTGTAAAGAACATCATCTTTGCTTTGTCTTACTTTGTTATGCTAATTATTGCTTTTCTGATCAGATGAAGCGCCAACTGTCGGACATTTTTTGATTTTTTGTATTTTTTTGGTTCTAATAAAACCCCATGTCATTCGAAGCATTTGTGTCCATTTGTACCTCACTATCTACATTATTCCGTGATTTATTCAGTTTTCCAATTTATACTGACTTTTTGATCACTCGGTATATTGTTCTGCTGGTAGATCCCATCGCGCCGAGGAGAAACAAACTGCATATAGGGGAAAACAAGGTCTCCAAGGATAGATGCATACTCGTGCTGATCCATTGTGCCCACCCAAACGACGAGATCACGCAGGGAATGGCATGGAAACACTTCCCAGCCCAAAATGCATGCATGGTGTTCGCTTTGAGGCATTTCACACCGTACATGCCAACGGCCATCTGTCAGTTGCGGTACTGGCATGCAAATTCTAGCCTTCGACGCCAATAAGCAGTCGTCAGTATAGGTGCATGAGCCAGGCGCCAGCTGCGGAGGCCTATACTCGACAACATTCGCTGCACGGTCGTTCAGGAGACACTGTTGGTAGCCCCTTGGTTCATCTGGGCGGTCAGTTGCTCAACAGTTACACGTCTATTCCCCCTTACACATTTCTGCAGCAATCGTTCATCCCTGTCATCTATGGCCCGTGGTGCAGCACAGTTGCCTTGGGAGATGGCTTTGGCCGGCCGCTGTGACCGAGCGGTTCTAGGCGCTTCAGTCGGGAACCGCGCTGCTGCTACGGTCGCAGCTTAGAATCCTGCCTCGGGCATGGATGCGTGTGATGTCCTTCGGTTAGTTAGGTTTAAGTAGTTCCAAGTTCTAGGGGACTGATGACCTCAGATGTTAAGTCCCGTAGTGCTTACAAGGGAACCTCCCCATCGCATCCACGTCATATTTATTTATAAGTTGGCACAGTGGATAGGCCTTGAAAAACTGAACACAGATCACTCGAGAAAACAGGAAGAAGTTGTGTGGAACTATGAAAAAAATAAGCAAAATATACAAACTGAGTAGTCCATGCGCAAGATAGACAACATCAAGGATAGTGTGAGCTCAGGAGCGCCGTGGTCCCGTGGTTAGCGTGAGCAGCTGCGGAATGAGAGGTCCTTGGTTCAAGTCTTGCCCACTCGTCTCGGACAGGGTTCCTAAAGTATGCTGCGTTCTCGGAATGCTATATAACAATTCAAGCAAATAACATTAATATTTTTATTAAAATAAAGAAGATTGACAATACTTAACTTGTATTTACAACAAGTGGTCGCAAGCGATGGGCGACATGCAAATAAGTGTTCTTCGCTATAGACAATGTTCAAAGCAGCAATGGATATGAATCACTAACAACTGTTCTGCGAGTGCTAGTCTACAGCTGTGTGAATACAGTCCCAATACTGAGCGAATACTGAGCGGTCGAGGCTGGCAGGAGCAACGCTTATACACTACTGACCATTAAAATTACTCCACCACGAAGATGACGTGCTGCAGACGCGAAATTTAACCGACAGGAAAAAGATGCTGTGATGTGCAAATGATTAGCTTTTCAGAGCATTCACACAAGGTTGGCGCCGGTGGTGACACCTACAAAGTGCTAACATGAGGAAAGTTTCCAGGCAATTTCTCATACACAGACACCAGTTGACCGGCGTTGCCTGGTGAAACGTCATTGTGATGCCTCGTGTAAGGAGGAGAAACGCGTACCATCACGTTTCCGACTTTGATAAAGGTCGGATTGTAGCCTATCGCGATCGCGGTTTATCGTATCGCGACATTGCTGCTCGCGTTGGTCGAGATCAAATGGTTCAAATGGCTCTGAGCACTATGGGACTTGACATCTGAGGTCATCAGTCCCCTAGACCAGCGGCCGGCTGGTCGAGATACAATGACTGTTAGCAGAATATGGAATCGGTGGGTTCAGGAGGGTAATACGGAACGCCGTGCTGGATCCCAACGGCCTCGTATCACTAGCAGTCGACATGACAGGCATCTTATCCGCATGGATGTAACGGATCGTGCAGCCACGTCTCGGTCCCTGAGTCAACAGATGGGACGTTTGCAAGACAACAACCATCTGCACGAACAGTTCGACGGAGTTTGCAGCAGCATGGACTATCAGCTCGGAGACCGTGGCTGCGGTTACCCTTGACGCTGAATCACAGACAGGAGCGCCTGCGATGGTGTACTCAGCGACGAACCTCAGTGCACGAATGGCAAAACGTGATTTTTTCGGATGAATCTAGGTTCTGTTTACAGCATCGTGATGGTCGCATCCGTGTTTGGCGACATCGCGCTGAACGCATATTGGAAGCGTGTTTTCGTCATCGCCATACTGGCGTATCACCCGGCGTGAAGGTATGGGGTGCCATTGGTTACACGTCTCGGTCACCTCTTGTTCGCATTGAAGGCACTTTGAACATTGAGTGTTACATTTCGGATGTGTTACGACCCGTGACTCTACCCTTCACTCGATCCCTGCGAAACCCTACATTTCAGCAGGATAATGCACGACCGCATGCTGCAGGTCCTGTATGGGCCTTTCTGGATACAGAAAATGTTCGACTGCTGCCCTGGCCAGCACATTCTCCAGATCTCTCACCAACTGAAAATGTCTGGTAAATGGTGGCCGAGCAACTGGCTCGACACAATACGCCAGTCACTACTCTTGATGAACTGTGGTATCGTGTTGAGGCTGCACGGGCAGCTGTACCTTTACACGCCATCCAAGCTCTGTTTGACTCAATGCCCAGGCGTATCAAGGCAGTTATTACGGCCAGAGGTGGTTGTTCTGGGTACTGATTTCTCAGGATCTATGCACCCAAATTGCGTAAAAATGTAATCACATATCAGTTCTAATATAATATATTTGTCCAATGAATACCCGTTTATCATCTGCATTTCTTCTTGGTGTAGCAATTTTAATGGTCAGTAGTGTATTTCACTCTTGGGACGTAAACTCGGTTAGAAAATGTAAATAGTGCGCAAGAAGACTCGTCCGACCATATAACTTTCTTCCGTTGCACCGTAGTCCAGGTTTATGGTTTCGGCACCACATTTTTCTGTTATGGGCATTTGCATCACTGATGAGTGGTATTGGGATTCCAACTCGCCCTGCAATTCCCTGTTCAATGCTCACGGTAGTCCCTTCGTGTTGTTTTGGTGCTGACACAGTTCGCGAGTGCGTCATTTAGTTAAAAAAAAAAAAGGCTCTGAGCACTATGGGACTTAACTGCTGAGGTCATCAGTCCCCTAGAACTTAGAACTACTTAAACCTCACTAACCTAAGGACATCACACACAGCCATGCCCGAGGCGTGATTTGAACCTGCCACCGTTGCGGTCGCGCGGTTCCAGACTATAGCGCCTAGAACAGCTCGGCCACTCCGGCCGGCACCTTTAGTTCTACAATGACTTTCGTAGTTGTCTTTCTCTTAATTTTCGTCACAATACTCTCGAATGACCGTCTGTCACGGTCATTCAACCTATATTTCTTCTCGTGTTGTGACTTTGTGGTCTACATCATCTATATGGTGCCTCTTGCAACACCTAACACTTCGACTACGATCACCAACAATTTGCCCACGTTGGAATTCACTCAGCTCCGACAAAATGCATTCAAAAGTACACAGAACACTGTTCTGACCATGACTGACACTTGTAACGTATCGGGGACACAGTGCAGATGCCGTTCGTGGTCAAATACAACAGCGTAACTCATAGGCTTAGTTAGCATCAACATTTATGTTCAAGCATGCAATTCTCGGATTGTTTCCACGCCCCTGTAACATGAGGAATACTTTTGTCATGAGTCGATCTTCCAAGGATCTTATTGATTCTGGGAAACTGTCTACTTCAGGGTCTTTCAGGGCTCTGTCAAATCATTCTCTCAATATCGCGTCACCCCTCTCATCCTCATCCGCTTACTTTTTTCTTTTAATGCTATTTTCTTCAAATTTGTTTCGATTATATAACACTTCCGTATATTATGAGGTTCACTGAAACTAAAACCTGGTCAGTGCGTCTACCTTTGCCTTAAACGTAAGGTGGCTCCACGTAACTGCGGGTATGTTGGCGCCATCTATTGGTAGAGAGACTGGCACGTGCGCACCGTTAGATGTTGCGTAGCGCCTGTGTGGTTTCACGACGAAGAGAAGGTGGTTACGTAAGTTATCGTCCACTACCGAACATGCAGGCGAGTAAGCAAGAACAACGAGGAGTGAATCGATTTTTGGCGGCGGAGCGAGTTGTAGGCCGTGAAATGTATCGACGGATGAAGGCTGTGTACGGCGAGTACAGTCTGAGTCGTTCAAGTGTTGTGGAATGGCGCAAACGATTCCTTGGGGGGGGGGGGGGAGGGGGGGGCGAGTCACTGGAAGACGATACTCGTCCTGGACAGGTTCATAGTGTCATCACACCAAAAATGGTTGCGGAAGAGAATGCTTTAGTCTCGTACAACCACAAAATCACCGTGGACGAGATCGATCTACATCTACATCTACATCTATAGCTACATGATTACTCTGCAATTCACATTTAAGTGCTTGGCAGAGGGTTCATCGAACCACAATCATACTATCTCCCTACCATTCCACTCCCGAACAGCGCGCGGGAAAAACGAACACCTAAACCTTTCTGTTCGAGCTCTGATTTATCTTATTTTATTTTGATGATCATTCCTACCTATGTAGGTTGGGCTCAACAAAATATTTTCGCATTCGGAAGAGAAAGATGGTGACTGAAACTTCGTAAATAGATCTCGCCGCGACGAAAAACGTCATTGCTTTAATGACTCCCATCCCAACTCGCGTATCATATCTGCCACACTCTCTCCCCTATTAAGTGATAATACAAAACGAGCTGCCCTTTTTTGCACCCTTTCGATGTCCTCCGTCAATCCCACCTGGTAAGGATCCCACACCGCGCAGCAATATTCTAACAGAGGACGAGCGAGTGTAGTGTAAGCTGTCTCTTTAGTGGACTTTTGGCATCTTCTAAGTGTCCTGCCAATGAAACGCAACCTTTGGCTCGCCTTCCGCACAATATTATCTATGTAGTCTTTCCAACTGAAGTTGTTCGTAATTTTTACACCCAGGTACTTAGTTGAATTGACAGCCTTGAGAATTGTACTATTTATCGAGTAATCGAATTCCAACGGATTTCTTTTGGAACTCATGTGGATCACCTCACACTTTTCGTCATTTAGCGTCAACTCCCACCTGCCACACCACACAGCAATCTTTTCTAAATCGCTTTGCAACTGATACTGACATTACAAGACGGTAAATTACAGCATCATCTGCGAACAACCTAAGAGAACTGCTCAGATTGTCAGCCAGGTCGTTTATATAGATCAGGAACAGCAGAGGTCCCAGGACGCTTCCCTGGGGAACACTTGATATCACTTCAGTTTTACTCGATGATTTGCCGTCTATTACTACGAACTGCGACCTTCCTGACAGGTTACTAGGTATTTGTGTATGCACCGCCCACACCGTAATGCATCAACACTTGAACTTTCGAAAAATCTGTTGGGTCATCTCCAACGTTATCATGAGGAGGAATACGGCTGTCTGTCGCGTATCGTCACAGGTGACGAACCATGGTGTCACAGTTTTGAATCGGAAAGCAAGCGTCAGAGCAAGCAGTGGAAACATGCGACTTCACCACCTCCAAAGAAATCAAAAGCCGTGCACACCAGTTCTGGTAAGGTCACGATGTCCTTCTACTTTGACCACAAGGACCCACTGCTTGTCGAGTTCCTGGGACGGGGAACCACCACCAATGTCCAGTGTTATCAAGCCACTTTACTGAACCTTAGACGAGCCATCAAGTCGAAACGCTGAGGCATGTTGTCCAGTGGCGTTATCCTGCTGCATGATAATACCCGCCCACACACGGCCAATGCGGTGAAGACAACACTGCAGAAGTTTCGGTGGAAAACGCTGGAACATCCACCGTACAGTCCCGACCTTTCACCGTGTTACTTTCATGTGTTTGGACCTCTAAAACAAGTTATTCGTGGACATCGATTCGCAACAGACGATGAAGTGTGTGACTTGGTCCAGGCCTAGATCCGACAGCAGCCTACTAGCTTCTTCAAGGATGGAATCGACCGGCTAGTGTCGCAAAGGGTAAATGTGTCAACAGTTGTGGCGACTATTTTTGAGTATATGTACTGTGTATAACTACATTTTTTAGTTAGTAAAATCCTTACCTCTAGTTTACACTAGTGACCGGGTTTCATTTGAATGCCCCTCGTATTTCCGCCTTTAAGTCCTCTGCTTCTATTTTCTGCAAACATTTAATTAATTTTTCTATTTGTAACATTTATCTTTCTCGTAAATGTGCATGCTCTTACAACTCCGCATTTCTCCTCCAGCTTGTTCACTACGCTAATGGAACAGGATGGAAATCCCTAACATTGCTGCTATGTAACCTCCACCATGCGCTGTAAAAATTCTTGTGGAATATGTATTTAGATGTAGCAGAAGGATGAAAGCTCATGTCCGTTATTAGCCTAATCCTTTCGAATAGCACAAATTGATGCCAAGTGATGAAGGTTTAGGGTTTAATATTCCGCGACTACAAGTTGAGATTAGAGACGAATTAGGAAGGAAAACGGCAGCGTCCGTTTCGAAGGAATCTTCCTGCATTCGTCTCAGTCGGTTTAGGGAAACCCTGGAAAGCCTAAACGCGAATGCTTGTCCAGTGTGTAACCACTGTACCACTTCGCTTTGTAAAGTGTGGCCAAAAAACAGCCGAAAAGGTTATTATCTCATTTTAACAGACTGAGGATTCACAATTAATTAGACGCTGTGCAGAGAGAGTGGAGGTTTAAATTCGAGACAGTGGTTCTCAATCTGAAGATTAACAGCTGCACGTCGACTCCTATACTCCATTTGCCGGCCAACTATTAGTTACTCCACCATCGGCGTTCGATCTGACTACATCCGGCAGCGCGTTTACCCAGTAGTAAAGCCGCTTTATAAAACGGGAGAAAGGGATAATGCAGACAATTTTAGACCTATTTCTATGCCAACGGTGTTTACTAAACTTGCTGAAAAGGCTGTGTACATAAGGATAATTCAGCATTTCATTGCAGATAACTTGCTGTCAAATATTCAGTTTCGTTTTAGAAGTAGTTTAACAACTGAAAATGCTGTATTCCCTTTTCTCTGTGAGGTACTAGATGGAGTAAACAAAGTTTCGAACGCTAGGCATGTTTTTTTTTAACTAAGGCGTTTGATTGTGTTGATCACAAAAATTTCTCCAGAAGTTGGACCATTATGGAATATGGGGAGTAGCTCACAACTGGTTCACCTCATACTTAAAAAACAGACAGTAAAGGGTCATTCTCCACACTACTGAGAACAGCTATGATGTGGGAGCCGAGTGGGGCACGGTGAGATTCGGGAGGGGTGGGGGGAAGGTGCCCCAGAGATCAGTGCTGGGACCACTCCTGTTCCTTATTTATATTTATGTTTGCTGATAACACTAGCTTGGTAGTAATGGATGTTGTGTGCTACGTTGGCGCCGTATTAAACTGTGCTGTTCAAGACGTAAGTTCATGACTTGTAGAAAATAAACTAACGCTGAATCACAGTAAGACTCAGTTTTTACAGTTTCTAACAACAATTCAACAAAACCTGACGTTTTATTATACAGAATGAGCATATGATCAGTGAGACTGAACAACTGAAATTTCTAGGTGTTCAAATAGATAGTAAACTGTCGTGCAAAAACCATGTTCAGGATGTTATTCAACCAGCTAATACTGCCATTTTTACTATTAGGACAGTATCTGAAGTAAGTCATATTTCGAACGAAAACTAGTCTACTTTCTTTATTTTCATTCGCTTGTGACGTATGGATATTCGAATGGTATTATATTTCCCTTTCTCAAAGGGCATTTTTGCCTGAGAAACGGACAGTTCGGGCAATAAGTGGTGTAAGTTTGCGAACTTCTTGTCAACCCCTGTTCATTAGTCTGCGCTCTCAACATATACAGGGAGATTATAATTAAAGTTAAACTTTCGAACCGCTGTAGAAATAACGTCAATGGTCAGAATGACGTCAAATTGCAACGGAATACTATCGGAGAAGGGGGAAAACTTATGGTAGAAGAAAATTAAATAGTTACAAAACGTAGAAATAGATTGCGCTGTTGTGTTGTAAGCATTGTAATTTAATAGTGGTCGACTACAAATGACAAATGAATCATACAACAGTGCCTGATGTTTACATTTGATGTTAAACAAACTGTACTACTCAGTGTACATGGTTGTACAGGTGTGATACTGTTAATTACGTAAGCCCATCCGCCACGGCAAGGTCATATCACATCAGATTGGAAAAATTGGTTTTTAATTGCCCTGAGGTCAAAACCCGCATAAAAAGAATTACTCGCATCGGTTTTTAGTTGTCTTGAGGAAAAAGCATCAATCACATCAGTGTTTAATTGTCCTGAGGCCAAAAACCGCATAAAAAGCATCAATCACAACGATTTTTAACTGTCCTAAGGCCAAAAACCGTATAAAAAGCATCAATCAAGATCATATCGGATTATTAATTTCCGTGTTACTGGCACAAAACATGTTCAATATGCAGCGTTTTCTGCAACAAGTTGAAATCGAGAAACAGCATGTTTCACAACTAATTGAAGTGTTTCCGGGGCCATGTTCAGAATGTGTTGCGCAATGCGTGCCTTCAATGCATCTAAGTTTGCAATCGGAACACTGAACACAACATCTTACAGAAGCCTCACAACCAGAAGTCACAAGGATTAAGCCGGCCGTAGTGGCCGTGCGGTTCTAGGCGCTGCAGTTTGGAACCGCGAGACCGCTACGGTCGCAGGTTCGAATCCTGCCTCGGGCGTGGATGTGTGTGATGTCCTTAGGTTAGTTAGGTTTAACTAGTTCTAAGTTCTAGGGGACTAATGACCTCAGAAGTTGAGTCCCATAGTGCTCAGAGCCATTTGAACCATTTTCACACGGATTAAGATTAGGTGACAAGGACGGCCGGGCTGTAGGGAAATGGCGGCTGATAATTCCAGTATTTCCGAAATGGCGCTTCAGCAGCTGCTTAACTAGATTTTCAATGTGCAGCGGTGCGCCATCTTGTATAAAAATTATCTCATCCACACAGCCACGCAGATGGAGAGCTGGAATGACGTGGTTGCGCAAAACACACACATAGCGCTTACCAGTGACGGTGCAGGTAACAGGACTGGAAGCACCTCTCTCTTCGAAAAAAATATGGCCCTATGATAAATGATGCCATAGACCTACATCACACAGTGACCTTTTCAGGATGAAGTGGTAATGGTTGATTTGTGTATGGATTTTCCGTTGCCCTTATTCGGCAATTCTGTGTATCGACATATCCTGTCAGATGGAAGTGGGCTTCATCTGTCCACAAAATCTTCCAGGACCAATCATTGACCACTTCCAAGCGAGCAAGAAATTCTAAAGCAAAGGTCTCTCTTGGTGGAAGGTCAATAGGAAGCAACTTGTGCACATGGGTAATTTTGAATGGACAGCAAAGAAGGATGTTTCGTAGGATTTTACGCACCGTGCTCACGGTATGTCCAATGTCCGGGCAATTCCCTGTGCACTACACGTTTGCACACCACAACTCGTCTGCTCCTGAATTTCTGTGGCCACTGCTTCCACTGACATCGAATCAGTTCGTTTCCTCCCTCCACCAGATTGCAGACCAAACGAACCAGTCTTTTCGAATTTCCGAACCATTTACTCCAAACCCACGGCAGTCATCGGACCACCGTCTTTTTTCAAACCCCTCAGTGTCTCGAACTTCTGCAAAGCGGCGTGTGCACATTCATCATTATTGTAATACAACTTTAGAAGCAGAGCGCGATCCTGCATTGAGACAGTCATGGGGAACGTCGCAGACGTGAAAGGAGGAAAATCCGTGTACCCGGCGTGTTTATACCAACTTCAATGCGTCGTGCGCATGACAGGTGTTTTCAAAATGGTTCAAATGGCTCTGAGCACTGTGGGACTTAACATCTGAGGTGATCAGTCTCCTAGAACTTAGAACTAGTTAAATCTAAGGACATCACACACATTCATGCCCGAGGCAGGATTCGAACCTGGGACCGTAGCAGTCACGCGGTTCCGGACTGAAGCGCCTAGAACCGCTCTGCCACCGCGGCCGGCTTAGGTGTTTTCATTTACGTATTCCGACATATACGGCGTCATCTATTGATCAATTTTCACACTATTCTTCTGCCATACGTTTTCCCACTTCTCCGATAATATTCCGTTGCAATTTTACGTCATTCTGACCAGTGGTGTTACTTCTAAGGCGTTTTGAAAGTTTTATTATAATCACCCTGTATAGTCTTTACTGTCGTTTCTTGTTAACAGTATAAGCTTATTTCCAAGAATTAGAAGCTTTCACTCAGTTAATACTAGGTAGAAATCCAGTCTGCATTTGGGTGGCACTTCATTGACTCAAGAGTGCAGAAAGGCGTGCAGTATTCTGCTGCATCCATTTGCAGTAAGTTAGCACAAGAATTCAAAATCTTACCAGTAGTCCACGTGCTTTCATGTCTAAACTGAAGAGCTTGCTCATGGGTTATTCTTTCTATTCTGTCTAGGAGTGCTTTGAAAAACTAAGCTGATTCCTGTGTTATATTGTTGATCCGTGTCGGCTCGTTTTCCGAGGTGTTATACCTTTGCTTAATGGCGCAACCCGTTTTCCTGTCACGCTTCGGTCTTCTTGTAGTTGGGCCGCGCGGGATTAGCAAAGCTGTTTAAGGTTCAAAAATGGTGCAAATGGCTCTGTGCACTATGGGACTTAACAGCTGAGGTCATCAGTCCCCTAGAACTTAGAACTACTTAAACCTAACTAACCTAAGGACACCACATACATCCACGCCCGAGGCAGGATTCGAACCTGCGACCGTAGCAGTCGCGCGGTTCCAGACTTTAGCGCCCAGAACCGCTCGGCCACACCAGCCGGCAGGTCAATAAGGAATAATACCTGGAGGTTATGCGCCGTTTGCGTGAAGAAATTCGAAGAAAACGACCAGAACTGTGGCAAAACCATCTGTGAAAATTGTATCACAATAATGCTCTCACTCACACCTCAATGCTTTTTCGTGAGATTTTAGCAAAAAACAAAACCATAATGGTGCCTCAGCCACCGTATTCGCCGCACATGCCCCCCTTTGACTTATTTCTATTCCAAAGGCTAAAGAGAACCACTGAAGGATGTCGTTTTGCAAACTTTAAGGAGATAAAAACAGTATTACCGAAGGAGCTGAACACTATAACGAAAAGTGAGTTCCGGAAGTGCTTCCAAGATCAGAAAAAGTGCTGGCACAATTGTATTATATCTGAAGGGGATTACTTTGAAGGACACAAGGTTGATTTTGATGAATAATAAAGAATCTTTAATAAAAACAAAAGTTCCCGTTACATTTGTTCACACTTCGTAGAGGTAGTACACGCGTTGTTGAGCACGTGACTCTATTGGTTTAAAGCCTTACAAGGGAACCTCCCCATCGCACCCCCCTCGGATTTAGTTATAAGTTGGCACAGTGGATAGGACTTGAAAAACTGAACACAGATCAAGTGATAAAACAGGAAGAAGTTGTGTGGAACTATGAAAAAAATAATCAAAATATACAAACTGAGTAGTCCATTTGTAAGATAGGAGCCTGGAGGCGCAGGAGCGCCGCGGTCTCGTGGTTAGAGTGAGCAGCTGCGAAGTCAGAGAACCTTGGTTCAAGTCTTCCCTCGAGTGAAAATTTTTACGTACTTTATTTTACGAAGTTATGATCTGTCCGTTCCTTCATTGACGTCTCTGTTCACTGTAATAAGTTTAGTGTCTGTGTTTCGCGACTGCACCGCAAAACCGTGCGATTAGTAGACGAAAGGACGTGCCCCTCCAATGGGAACCGAAAACATTTGATCGCAAGGTCATAGGTCAACCGATTCCTCCACAGGAAAACACGTCTGATATATTCTATACGACACTGGTGACGGCATGTGCGTCACATGACAGGAGTCTGTTGTCGACCCACCTAACTTGTACACTTGGCGAATGGGTAAAAATATTCTTCTACCTTGCCCGATTTAGGTTTTCTTGTGGATGTGATAATCACTCCAAAAAAAGTGATGAAAACATAAGAGTTTGTCACATAAACTGCAACAAATGAATGCAACAGTTTCACAGTCGCACAGTTTTCCCTGTGCTCTGTCAAAACATATGTTCTTAACGTTTTCAAATTTGTCCGTGTGTAGACCGTGAAATCCTGTTTATGTCCAAGCAAATCTGAACATGTCCTGCAATTTTGGAGAGCGAAGTTGATTATGTGTGAGTGCCTGAACTTTGACAATTGTCTGAAAATAAAAAATTAAATTGTTCACTGGAGGGAAGACTTGAACCAAGGACCTCTCGCTCCGCAGCTGCTCGCGCTACCCACGGGACCAGGGCGCTCCTGGGCTCAGGTCATCCTAGATGTTGCCTATCTTGTTCATGGTCTACTCAGTTAGTATATTTTGATTATTTTTTTCATAGTTCCACACAACTTCTTCCTGTTTTCTCGATTGATCTGTGTTCAGTTTTTCAAGGCCTATCCACTGTGCCAATTTATAACTAAATCTGAGGGGGGTGCGATGGGGAGGTTCCCTTGTTAGTTATTCATCTCCGCGTGCGCAATAGGTTGACTCTTTTTTTGTCTGGTGAGCTTATTCTTCTCAACAGTGTAGCGTTGATAGAACTAAAGGACCTGGTTCAGCATTCTGCGGTAGGGTGGGGAAAAGCACCTAAAAGCACGAGACACTCGGGGCATCATTTTCACCAGAAAAAGACACTACTACGTTCGTCTTGCCACGCTACATGCTGTGGCTACTGTCAACATTGCGGTGCGAGTCAGTCACACACAGCAAGGTTACTGCATGTCGAAGACACGTGTCCAAGTTACGCAGGATTTCTCTCTTCTGCACTAAGATACATTTTCGGCATGTTCCTTTCTGCCGGGCAATAAGTAGGCTGTGTCCTTTCACCAGCAAGAAAGAGTCAGCATCTCGTTTAAAGAGACATAGCTACAGCGGCTGCAATGTGAAAGTTCTGCAGAAGAGCTTTCTCCGCTACTTGAGGTCATGCTACTGCAGCGAGTGCTATTCCTAAAGTAAACAGTGTGTCATCTTTCTGCTTAGCGCACTGTAATTTTGTTTGTCTCACACTTAGAAATTCTAAGCGTTTGGACTACAAACATATTTTAACTTTTTAGTTGCTCCAAAACAAAATTTATTGAACTCTCATATTAGAGTACCACGAAAGAAAGTGTGTTAAAAGTGCAATTTAAAATGTAATGACACAGTCCCCAATTGCTCACTGTCGCGACATTGAATTAATGTGTAACGGAATGTGTAATTGTACGAAATGACAATTATTCCCTATCAGCCTTCAAGGCCGAAAAACACAGGGGAGGCTACTTTTTGGACGCTCAAATCTTACTGTTATTTATGATCTTAATCTACCTGACGCAATATGTATTGCTTTTTTCATTGTTTTTTCATTATTTGTATTTCCCATAAGGGAAAACGACACAATGACTCGACTCCGGAAAAAATTCCAAAGTTAAAACATTTTTATGCCGAAGCTAATTTCCATTAGCCCTCTCTGCCAATCTTCAATAAAACCCATAGACGGAATAAATGAGGCAGGTACTGATGTTAATGCACTGTCACTAATGAATTCAGACGAAGAGAAGGCGAATTCGATAACGGAGTAGGCAGAATATCAAATGATGAATGGATGCAGACATTTTAATCTACATGACTACCCTGAAATTCACACTTAAGTGTTTGGTAAAGGGTACATAGAACAATTTGGAGGCTATTTCTCTACCGCTCCCTCTTCAATAGCACGTGGGAAAAATGAACACCCAAATCCTTCCGAGCAAGCTCTGATTTCTCTTATTTTATTGCGATGGTCATTTCTCAATACATAGGTCGGCGTCAACAAATATTTTCGAATTCGGAGGCGAAAGATGTGATTGAAATTTCGTAAAAACATCTTGTCGGAACCAAAAACGCCTTTCTTTTAAGTGATTGTCACCCAACTCGCGTATCGTATCCCTGACACTCACTCCCCTATTTGACGACAATACAAAACGAACTGCCCTTTGTGAACTTTATCGATGTCCTCCGTCGATCCTACCCGGTAAGGATCCCATATCGCGCTGTAGTATTCCATAAGAGGGCGGATAAGCGCAGTGTAGGCAGTCGCTTTAGTAGATTTGTTGCATCTGCTACGTGTTCTGCCAATAAAACGCAGTATTTGGTTTGTCTTTACCGCAATATTTTCTGTATGATGGTTATGATTGAAGCTGATCGTAATTGTAATCCCTGGGTATTTGGTTGAGTTGACTGCCTTTAAAATTGTGTAATTTATCGTGTAGCCGAAATTTTACGGAATTCTTTTTAGTACTCATGTTGAGGACCTTACACTTTTTATTGTTTAGAATCAACTGCGACTATTCGTACCATATAAATATCCGACCTAAATCATTTCTGAACTGGTTTTGATCCTCTATTGACTTTACTAGACGCTAAACGACAGCATCGCAGAGGACTGCTCAGATTGTCTCCTAAATCGTTAGGTAGATTAACAACACCAGAGGTCCTACAAATGTTCAAATGTGTGTTAGTTCTTGTTGTGGATTGGCAAAGACAGCCAACCCACTATAAGGAAACCGAAAGGCACGCGTTTAAGCTCACGCAGGCTGGCGTGACGTCTGGAACAGGTCAGGGAAATGAGACTAGCAAAAATAATACGTATCTGCTGGAATACTTAACTTTAATCCATAATTGGTGAACATCGCTCTTGACGGTACATGTTTTACAGTATCAATAGTAACTGGTAATGGCGCCTTGCTAGGTCGTAGCAAATGACGTAGCTGAAGGCTATGCTAACTATCGTCTCGGCAAATGAGAGCGTAATTTGTCAGTGAACCATCGCTAGCAAAGTCGGCTGTCTAACTGGGGCGAGTGCTAGGAAGTGTCTCTAGATCTGCCGTGTGGCGGCGCTCGGTCTGCAATCACTGATAGTGGCGACACGCGGGTCCGACGTATACTAACGGACCGCGGCCGATTTAAAGGCTACCAGCTAGCAAGTGTGGTGTCTGGCGGTGACACCACAGTTCTTAAGGGACCAAACTGCAGAGGTCATCGGTCCCTAAACTTACACACTACTTAAACTAACTTAAATTAACCTATGCTAAGAACAACACACACACCTATGCCCAAGAGGGGACTCGAACCTCCAGCGGGAGGGGTCACGCAGTCAGTGACATGGCGCATCTAACCGCGCTGCCATTCCGCGCGGCAGGTCCTACAAAATCAACTTTATGGACCATAGATACCACTTCAGTTTCACTAAGTGACTTGCCGTCAGTGACTACGAATAGTGACCTTTCTGACAGGGAATCACGAATCCAGTGGCACAACTGCGACAGTACTCCACAGACACGCAATCAGATTACAGTCCGCCGGCCAATGCGGCCGAGCGGTTCTAGGCGCTTCAGTCCGGAACCGCGCTGCTGCTACGGTCGCAGGTTCGAATCCTGCCTCGGGCATGGATGTGTGCGATTTCCTTAGGTTAGTTATGTTTAAGAAGTTCTAAGTCTAGGGGACTGATGACCTCAGACGTTAAGTCCCATAGTGCTTAGAGCCACTTTTGATTACAGTCCGCTTGTGAGAAACGGAGTCAAAAGCCTTCTGTAAATCTAGAAACATGGAATTAATTTGAGATCCTCTGTCGGTAGCGCTTACTTAGTGTGAATATAGAACTAGCTGTATTTCACAGGAATTATATTTCACAGGAATTATATTTTCTGAACCAACGTTGATTCTGTGTCAAAAGATCATTTGCTTTGAGGTAGTCCATAATGTTCGAACAAAGTAATGTTCCCAACTCCTACTGTAAATTGATGTTAGATATGGGTCTATAATTCAGCGAATTATTTCTGTTTCCTTCCTTGTGTACTGGTGTGACCTGAGCAACTTTGCAATCTTTACGAACGGATCTTTGATCGACCTAGCTGTTGTTTACGATTGCTAATACCGGGTAAGTGTGAGTAGGACTCAAGCTCTGAGATTTCCCTAAGAATTTAATTATGTGTATACACTGAAGCGCCAAAGAAACTGGTATAGGCATGCTTATTTAAATACAGAGATATGTAAACAGGCAGAATACGGTGCTATGGTCGGCAACGCCTGTATAAGACAACGAGTGTCTGGCACAGTTGTTAGATCGGTTACTGCTGCTACAATGGCACGTTAGCAAGATTTAAGTGAGTTTGAATGTGGTGTTATAGTCGACGCACGAGCGATGGGACGCAGCATTTCCGAGGTAGCGATGGAGTGAGGATTTTCCCATACTACCGTTTCACGCGTGTACTGTGAATATCAGGAATCCGATAAAATATCAAATCTCCGACGACGTTGCGGCCGGAAAACGATCGTGCAACAGCGGGACCAACGACGACTGAAGACAATCGTTCAGTAGTAGTAGTAGTAGTAGTAGTAGTAGTAGCTTTATTCATCTGTAGATCTCTTTTTAGAAGGTTATAGGACATGTCAAAGTATTTACAAGTTTAGACCAATTTAAAATAAGCTAATTCGTATACACATGTATTTACAGGCTTCTAGTTAGAGACAGTCATTAGATTTACTCCTGGTATACAATCCTATTTTTACAAATAACTTATTAAATAATGTAATGCCACACTGTTCACTCATATCTCACTATCAGTCATTGCACACACTATACACACATTGTTTCATAACACGTCACTCGCTACACACATACACACACACACACACACATACACACACACACACACACACACACACACACACTGGTGATCTCTGGGCCATTTTCTGTACCGCAACGTCCCATTTGCTATCCTGAAAAACTGAGTCAGCATCCCTCCATAATGAGTGAGATATTGAGCTCAGAAAAAGGAAGAGATGTTAGTATTGTGCTATGCATAGCTTGGGGGTAAGTATTCCTAGAAAGGAAAAAAGAAAGATAAAAATATAAAGTGAAGGTGTTATGTGGAGTGCTGGTTTTTTTATAATTATTATAATTATTATTATTATTATTATTATTATTATTTGTATAACATTTTTTTATCAGACCACTACTCTATTTTATGTAAGTAATCCTTCAATGTATAATGTGTATTGCATAACAGGTACTTTTTAGCTGCCTTTTTAAATAAGTGTATTTTTGCAATTTCTTTAATCTCTTTATGTAATTTATTGTACAGTTTTATTGCTTGGTAGAAAATGCTGTTTTGAGTTTTATGTTTATTTTTTCTTGGTAAATGTAAGTTGAGTCTACCTCTTATTGCATAGTCATGGACAGAGCTGTTTGTGCAGTTATTACCAATGTTATTTTTGATGTGTACAACTGACTGGTAAATGTATTCACATGGAGCAGTTAAATTTCGAACAGATCTTTACAATGAGCTCGACGAGTATTTTTGGTTATTATTCTTATAACTCTTTTCTGGAGTTTGAAAATTGTGTTCGTATTTTGTGTGTTTGTTCCCCAAAAAAGAATGCCATAGCTAAGAATTCAGTGTACACATGAATAATATGTAACTGAAAGACACTGCATGTTACACACTGATGATAGGATTCTAAGGGCATAGCATGCTGACAACATTCTGTTTGCAAGTACCTTTGTGTGTCACACAACTTCAACCGAGAATCAATATTCATTCCAAGAAATTTTGCATTTGTTACACAGTCTATAGAAGAGCCTTCTTCATTTAATTTAACATTCTCATTTTTCCTCTTCAAACTGAAATTCATGGCATTAGTTTTCTTTATGCTCAGTGTAACTTTAATGCTTATTGACCAATCATAAACTTCCTTCAGAGTTTCATTTGTTTCCTCGGCAAGGAGTTATCTTGTTTCCTCAGTGACTATAATATTGCTGTCATCAGCGAAGAGAATTTTTTCACCATGAGTAACACTACTGGGAAAGTCATTGATGTATATCGGGAATAGTACTGGTCCTAATGTGCTACCTTGTGGAACCCCTACATTAATGTATTTTGGTTCTCATAAGTGTTTTACTAAATGTTTAGATCTATCTCTACTCTTTGTACCCTATCTGCTAGGTATGATCGAAACCAGTCATTAGCTACCCCTCTTATTCCTAATGCTTCTAATTTATTTAATAGAATCTTGTGGTCGATTGTATCACACAGCTTAGAAAGATCAAAAAATATGTCCGTGACGCACTCATCTTTATCAAGAGCATCAAGTAAAACTTTTTGTGAATTCTACTAAGGCTGACTCCGTATTTTTGGCACTTCGGAAACCAAACTGTGATTCGCTTAAGAGATTGTATTTATTCAGGCCGGTAATTTTTTATGTGTTCTGAATTACCTTTCTTAAGCAAAGGTACAACTCTTGCCTGTTTTAACTGATATGGAAATGTCCCTGATGTGAGGATTCATTTATTGTAATTGTTAAGGGGCCTTGTATAAACCCTATGCATTATTTCAGTGCACACATTGGTACTTCATCTAAGCCTACGACTTGTTATTTTTTAGTTTCTGAACATTTTTATTGACTTCATTCTCTGTGGTTGGAAGTAACATCATTGTAATAAGTGCAACATTATTTACAGGTGTTATATTTGTTTTGTGGAATCTGTGCTGTAACTTCTCTGCAATACTTGAAAAATGCTCGTTTACATAGTTTCAAAATGTTCAGATGTGTGTGAAATCTTATGGGACTTATCTGCTAAAGTCATCAGTCCCTATGTTTACACACTACTTAACCTAAATTATCCTAAGGACAAACACACACACCCATGCCCGAGGTAGGACTCGAACCTCCGCCGGGACCAGCCGCACAGTCCATGACTGCAGCGCCTTACGTAGTGCTAAGTGTTGTGCAACCCTTCCGCAAGTTGCTGCAAATTTCAGTGCTGGGCCATCAACTAGTCTCAGCCTGCGAATCATTCAACGAAACATCATCTATATGGTCTTGATGATTGCTCACCGCAAAGCTTTACGCCTCGCCTGGTTCAAAAATGGTTCAAATGGTTCTGATGTGGTGGTGGTGGTTAGTGTTTAACGTCCCGTCGACAACGAGGTCATTAGAGACGGAGCGCAAGCTCGGGTTAGGGAAGGATTGAGAAGGAAATCGGCCGTGCCCTTTCAAAGGAACCATCCCGGCATTTGCCTGAAACGATTTTAGGGAAATCACGGAAAACCTAAATCAGAATGGCTGGAGACGGGATTGAACCGTCGTCCTCCCGAATGCGAGTCCAGTGTGCTAACCACTGCGCCACCTCGCTCGGTAAATGGTTCTGAGCACTATGGGACTTAACATCTATGGTCATCAGTCCCTAGAACTTTGAACTACTTAAACCTAACTAACCTAAGGACATCACACAACACCCAGTCATCACGAGGCAGAGAAAATCCCTAACCCCGCCGGGAATCGAACCCGGGTACCCGGGCGCGGGAAGCGAGAACGCTACCGCACGACCAGCCTCGCCTGGGCCCGTCAACACCGACACTGGACTGTTGATGACTGGAAACATGTTGCCTGGTCGAACGAGTCTCGTTTGAAACTGTATCGAGCGGATGGACGGGTATGGGTGTGGAGACAACTTCATGAATCCATGGACCCTGCGTCATGTTAGCAGGGGAATGTTAAAGCTGGTGGAGGCTCTGTAATGGTGTGGGACGTGTGCAGTTAGAATGCTATGGGACTCCTGATACCTCTAGATACGACTCTGACAATTGACACGTACGTAAGCATCCTGTCTGATCACCCCCATCCATTCATGTCCATTGTGCATTCCGACGGACGTGGGCAATCCATCAGGACAACGCGACATCTCACACGTCCAGAATTGCTACAGAATGGCTCCAGGAACAGTCTTCTGAGTTTAAAAAATTCCGCTGGCCACCAGATTCCCCAGGCATGAACATTATTGAGCATATCTGGGATGCGTTGCAACGTACTTTTCAGAACAGATCTCCACCTCCTCGTACTATTGCGGATTTACGGACAGCCCTGCACGATTCATGGTGTCAATTCCCTCCAGCACTACTGCAGACATTAGTCGAGTCCATGTCACGTCGTGTTGCAGCACTTCTGCGTGATGGCGGGTACCTACACGATGTTAGGCAGGTGTACCAGTTTCTTTGGCTCTCCAGTGTACATAGTTCATCTATAGGGTTTGATGGCTCAACCCGTTCATGAGAAAAAGGGGGATTAAAAGACGGACACACAGACGGACAACAAAGGGATCCTATAAGGATTTCATCAGAATACTCAGAAAGAATCTAATTAGTGTATTATCTGGAACGGAAGATTTGCTTTTAGTAAATAACTAGAGATGCTTCGCTGCACCGAGGGCATCTACTTCTAAATCCCTTATAGACGAGAACGTGTCATTTGGAATCTTATCCCATAAAAGTCCTGACGTCCCAAACGAGCATGGAGAAAACAGTAGAACGGAAAGGAAGATTAAGTTCTAATGTACCGTCGACGACCTGGCTATTATAGACCAGGGGTCTCCAAACTACGGCCCGCGGGCCAATACCGGCCCGCGAACACCATCAATCCGGCCCGCGGTAATGGGCCAGACATGCGTGGTACCCGGCCCGTCGTATTTTATTTTTTTTATTACCTTCGAACCTTGCTTATCGAGCACATCGCATAACGAGTGATTAGCACAACGAGCGTAAAAACGTAAGAAACTAACCTGCTTAACGAACGTTATTTCGAGTAAAAAATCGGTTTAGTGCTATTTTTTCAGTCTTGAATAGTCATTTCAAATACAACTTCCTGGCTTATACGTGTTGGAACATTACTTAGGAACAAGTGCAAATAAAACAGGTTTGTGAAACATGTCATGTACATAAAAGCATTTAAGTAAATAAAAGAATCAAAAAATTTCGAGTTAAACAGCACATTTAAATTTAACATAATATAAAAAGTGGGGATATAATAGTATTTGTTAATGGTTGATGAGATACAACTACAGACGTGAGTACACCGTGGTATTGATACATATGGCTGTAATCTTGGTGCTATAAATCTTATTTACATGTTATAGTAGTGACATCTTATTTATATGACGTAAAAATGACATAGTAATGTTAACAGCTGAATCAGCTACCACATATGAAAGCCATCTTAGGCAATTTGTAACACTTGTAAGTAAACATTACAAATATGGATGTTATACGATTATATCACTTGTTATGTATTTCACTGTTATTGTCTAACCTGCTTTCAGAAAACACTTGATAATGGCACTTTGAAGCCGAAATCATGATTGTGTAAGTGTAAATGTAACACTGTAAATAAACAACAGTCTGATGGCGGTACTGACTTTAAAGAAATATATTATGACTGTGGCCCCGCATTATGAAAAAATTATATGGTATTTCTTTGTACCAATGTAACTGAAATGAAATTAAGTCCACAGCTCAAGGTCAAACAAAAAACAGTTCACTGCTTAATGCCTACTACAGTGCCACTCAGTAAAGAATGGCAACAGCGGTAAGCGCCACAAAAACTTCTGAACTGTACCGAGAAGTTACCAGCGGTACTGGGGTATCAGGCCACAAGAAAACTTTGACAAACTGCAGGTAGGTCGCGGCCCTTGATGGTCGGTGGAAAAGCCACTGTGGCCCTTAGGCTAAAATGTTTGGAGACCCCTGTTATAGACGAAACTCAAAGTCGTTTTGGAGAGGAATTGGAAGGGAAATCAGCTGCGACTTTCTCAGCGACAACCATCGCAGCATTTAAATTAGCAATTTAGGGAAACCACATGAAACCTAAAACTGGATGTTCGATTGGGGAGTTGAACCCCAGTGTTCCGAACTGCAAGTCCACGAGCCTTCACCACTGCGCAATTCTGCTCGGTCGCTGGATGGGAGCCATCCGCATTCTTGAGTTTATAGCAATCGTTAATTAGCCACTGCAAAAGCTCTTTTAAACTGCATCGCGTGAAGTGTGTGAAAGGAAATACCGCGATACACTCTTAAACTACTGGAGATGTAGGAAGTCCAGGATGTGTTTGCCGTGTTCGTTTGTACTCTTCTCAGAATGTGGTGGTAACGCGTACTGCAAAAAGTGACATACAGTCTTCCTTTACTTCGTTTATTCGAAGTAAACAAATATCTCTCTCTGCTTCCTCTCGTAGCACAGCGGTTCAGTGTCTCCGCCATCTTGCACTCTGTTCGAGCTGAAGCTAAAGAACAACCTCATGCTCACAGGTATTGAGGCCAGTCAGCAGGTCATCATCAGAAACGTGATTCAGAGATGCCCGATAATAGTCATGGCGCTGGTCCTACATAAAATCAATAATCGAGTCGAAGGCTTCAATTCAATGACTCGCAGACCAGACTGGCGTGAAAACAGAAGGCAGCAAAATAAGATCTGAAAGCTAAAATTTCGCGTTTAAAAAATTATTTACGCAGGACGATCGTGGAGACATGCCACCGTTTGACCGCCACACGGAGTCCCGTATGGAAGACAGTGAAAAGCAACTGAGCGATTGGAAAACGAATAAGTCATCAGGACCAGATGGAATTTCAATTCGGTTTTACTGAGAGTACTCTTCGACACTGGTCTCTCACGTAGCTTGCATTTATCTCGAATGTCTTGCCCAGTGCAAGGGTACAAGCGACTGGAAAAAAGCGCAGGTGAATCCCTTATACAGGGTGAATCATCTAAACATGCACCATTGTGTGATGTGCGATTTTCACAGAATGGACTGGTATTCAGGGGCTCGTATTGTTAGCCGACAAAAAAACTGTAATAACAATTAGAAAGTGAACTTTTTGTGCAAACATACACTTTTTTAAATGAAACAATGCCTATTGACATTAACAGACCGATAGTAGGTAAATTAGAATGTCACTTTCGTTTGTTGCAGGATTCTAGTGCGTGTCGTTTACGAGCTATCGCACTGGACAAAGTTTCCACACCGACACTTTTTTGTGTCATTCAAGCTGAGTAGTTACTTGGAACGATGTTGTTATGTTTGCTTACAGTGTGCTTGTGTGTTCCCTGAGTGCACTGACTTGCTAGTCAGTTAGTTGGTGACAGTCCATGTAGTAGGTCGTGTGTGGACATTGAGATTTACCAATGCAGAAAAAGCCGGCACGCTCATTGTATATGGAGAGTGTAGGAAGAATGCGTTCCTGTACGGTGTATGCGGCAAACCACCTCGGCAATTATTTATTAACCTCTTCAACCAGTTACGTGAAAGTGGTAGTGTAACAAATCAAATAGCTCTGAACACTATGGGACTTAACATCTGGCCGGCCGCGGTGGTCTCGCGGTTCTAGGCGCCCAGTCCGGAACCGCGCGACTGCTACGGTCGCAGGTTCGAATCCTGCCTCGGCATGGATGTGTGTGATGTCCTTTGGCTAGTTAGGTTTAAGTAGTTCTAAGTTCTAGGGGACTGATGACCACAGCTGTTAAGTCCCATAGTGCTCAGAGCCATTTGAACCATTTTTTTGGACTTAACATCTGAGGTCACCAGTCCCCTAGAACTTAGAACTACTTTAACGTAACTAACCTAAGGGCATCACACACATCCATGCCCGAGGCAGGATTCGAACCTGCGACCGTAGCCGGCGCGCGGTTCCAGACTGAAGTGCCTAGAACCGCTCGGCCACACCGGCCGGCGTAGTGTAACAACTAGACAACGTAGCAGAAGGAAAGTGACGACAGAAGACGGGGAAATTAATGTTATTCCTGCCGTTGCAGTTGATCCGCACGTTAGTTGCAGCGCGGTGTCAGGCAAGGGTCACACGCATTCTCTATCGCCATAGTCGTCTGCTTAGCTGAATGGTAATGTGTTTGTCTACCATGCAGCGGGCCCTGGTTCGATTTCCGGCCGGGTTGGAGATTTTCTCCGCTCGTGGACTGGGTGTTGTGTTGTCCTTCTCATCATTTCATTATTACCGACACAGATGTCGCCAAATGTGGCTTCACCTGAAATGGGACTTCTAACCCGGCGTCCGAACTTCCCCGGTTGGGGGCTCCCGGCTAACAGTGCCACACGATCATTTCATTTCATTTACGTTGACAGAGGTTGCATCCCCATCACATCTCTCCCCATCAATAGCTGCAAGGAAACGATTATGAGAATCGTGCTAACTTCTGTGAGTGAGCATTAAGACAGGATACTACAGATGTATCATTTATCTTGTTTAGCGATGAAGCCACATTTACTATGGCGAGGTAAACCGCAGAACCATGCACTATTCCTCTGTTGCCAAACCCCGTTAGCTTCTTCAGGTGGAACGTCAGCATCCATGGAGTGTAAACGTCTCGTGTGACACGGTGAACTTATCAACTCATTGGCGTGTTTTTCATAGACGGAACTCTGAACACGCACAAATTATCGCAGCTACGTAACAGATCATCTTCCATGGATGCTAGAAGAAATTCCTCTGCGGACTAGGAGGAACCTGTGGTACCAACACGATGGCTGTCCAGCCCATAGTTACCAAGTACTACAGCATGTCTTCACGAATTGTTTCCAAATCGTTGGATCGGATGCAGTGGACCTATATCTTGGCCGGTCCGTTCCCCGGATTTGACGCCTCTAGAATTTTTTTTCTGTGCAAAAGTTGAAAGACGCTGTATACAAGGACATATCAACTACACCCAATGATATGCAACGACACGTTATTGATTTCTGCTCGGACATCTCCGCTGAAGTACTAGCACGTATGCAGCAGTCGTTTCATAATAGACTGGAAGTGTATATTGCCGCTGCTGGTGCTCATTTTGAACACAACCCTCGATGGACAGTTATCTCGTTATTGGTCAGAATCCACATAACTAGCGTATCCAATTGTGTTGTTCTTTGATGTATACTACCAGAGGTATTGATGTACAAGTATCGGAGTGCGGACTTCCCGAAATATGTTGTCTCGTTAGCGACTCGCACTAGAATCATGCAACAAACACAACTGACATTCTAATTTACAGTACATTTAGTTTTTTGATATCAATAGGCATTGTTCCATTTAAAAAAGTGTGGTATTGCACAAACATACACTTTCTAAGTATTATTACAATCTGCTGATTGGCTAACAATACGAGCCCCTGACTACGAATTCATTCTGTGAAAACCGCTCATCAATAGCACTTTCTATTTCCGCAATATTTGCGATGCAAGTTTTAAGTGATTCATCCTGTATAAGAAGGGTAAAAGAAGGGAGCCACAAAATTACGGACCACAATCCTTAAGGTCGATTTGCTGCCGAATTCTGAGTATATTTTAAGTTCGAATGTAATAAATGTTGTGTCTGACCATTCGCAATTTTTCGCAGCACAACTTTTATTTATGTAAGTTTACAAGGTTGGTGACTGAACAGCAAAAGAAAGGTAACAATAACGATGCCAGTAAAAGTCTCCTAATTGAGGCAAACAAAAGTTCACTTCTAATTTTCCACAGTTGCGCGGGATTAGCCGAGCGGTCTCAGGCGCTGCAGTCAGAGACTGTGCGGCTGGTCCCGGGGGAGGTTCGAGTCCTCCCTCGGGCATGGATGTGTGTGTGTTTGTCCTTAGGATAATTTAGGTTAAGTAGTGTGTAAGCTTAGGGACTGATGACCTTAGCAGTTAAGTCCCATAAGATTTCACACACATTTTTCTAATTTTCCACAAAGGTTCGTGGTAACACACACACACACTAGTAAAAGTCAAATTCAGAGACGAAGACGCAATCTCCAGCGGTCGAAGTCAACGAGGTCGGCATTCGGAGTGAATTGAACTTCAGGGCAAGTTCTAGCCCATAAATAGAAGTCTCCAGCCAATCAGGTTTTCGCGTAGTGATACTTCCCACAGGCCGTGGCTCAAGCTCTCCCTACAGGAAGCAGTGCTCGGAATGTCTGTTTCCATTATCTTGTTTGTAAATAGCCGGTGTTTACCATGGTGCTTTTGGTACGCTTTAGACATAGACAATCCCGTCGTCTGTGGCGTAATATGGGTTGCCGGCCCTCAGGGGCTACCTTGGCTCCACCATAACAATAAACTTCCTTCTAGCTACACGTCAATACGTATTTAGAAGGTATCGCTCGTGAGAGATTGACGTTGCCCATTTCTGAATGGAGGGAAACAGTCAGAGTCCATAATTTTAGATTTTCTGAAAGCATTTGAAACTGCCACAATGCAGTCTGTTAACAAAGGTCCGAACATACAGATAAAATTTCAGATATGTAAGCGCCTCGAAAGCTTTTTAAGTAATACATGCAGAATGAGATTTTCACTCTGCAGCGGAGTGTGCGCTGATATGAAACTTCCTGGCAGATTAAAACTGTGTGCCCGACCGAGACTCGAACTCGGGACCTTTGCCTTTCGCAGGCAAGTGCTCTACCACCTGAGCTACCGAAGCACGACTCACGCCCGGTCCTCACAGCTTTACAGTTTCATATCAGCGCACACTCCGCTGCAGAGTGAAAATCTCATTCTGGAAACATCCCCCAGGCTGTGGCTAAGCCATGTCTCCGCAATATCCTTTCTTTCAGGAGTGCTAGTTCAGCAAGGTTCGCAGGAGAGCTTCTGTAAAGTTTGGAAGGTAGGAGACGAGTTACTGGCGGAATTAAAGCTGTGAGGACGGGGCGTGAGTCGTGCTTCGGTAGCTCAGATGGTAGAGCACTTGCCTGCGAAAGGCAAAGGTCCCAAGTTCGAGTCTCGGTCGGGCACACAGTTTTAATCTGCCAGGAAGTTTCATATCAGCGCACACTCCGCTGCAGAGTGAAAATCTCATTCTGGAAACATCCCCCAGGCTGTGGCTAAGCCATGTCTCCGCAATATCCTTTTTTTCAGGTGTGCTAGTTCTGCAAGGTTCGCAGGAAAGCTTCTGTAAAGTTTGGAAGGTAGGAGACGAGATACTGGCAGAAGTAAAGCTGTGAGGACCGGGCGTGAGTCGCGCTTCGGTAGCTCAGATGGTAGAGCACTTGCCTGCGAAAGGCAAAGGTCCCAAGTTCGAGTCTCGGTCGGGCACACAATTTTAATCTGCCAGGAAGTTTCATATCAGCGCACACTCCGCTGCAGAATGAAAATCTCATTCTGGAAACATCCCCCAGGCTGTGGCTAAGCCATGTCTCCGCAATATCCTTTCTTTCAGGAGTGCTAGTTCTGCAAGGTTCGCAGGAGAGCTTCTGTAAAGTTTGGAAGGTAGGAGACGAGATACTGGCAGAAGTAAAGCTGTGAGGACCTGGCGTGAGTCGTGCTTCGGTAGCTCAGATGGTAGAGCACTTGCCTGCGAAAGGCAAAGGTCCCGAGTTCGAGTCTCGGTCGGGCACACAGTTTTAATCTGCCAGGAAGTTTCAATACATGCAGAGTGTAGTATGTCGTCCTGGATGGCGGATGTTCATTGTAGACAAAGTTAACGCCAGGGGACCTCAGTAAAGTGTGATAGGACCACCCTTGTTCTCTGTATACGTAAAAGACTTGAAAGATGAGGGTGAGCGGCAGTATGCGACTATTTGCTGAAGATGTAGTAGCAGCGAATGGAAAAGTGTCGTCTCTGAGTGACTGTAGGAGAATATAGGATGACTTTGACGGAATTGCCATTCGTTTTGATTAGTGGCAGCTTACTATAAATTTGGTAAACTGTACGTTATGTCAGATGAGTAGGATAAACATTACTGTAATGTTCGAATACAGTACTAGTTGTGCACTACTTCACACTATCACGTCGTAAGGCCGGGTGTAGGGAAGACGAGTGGTCTACTTCGGTTTATTGGGAGAATTCTAGAAAAGTGTAACTCATCTATAAAGAAGACCCTATACAGAACACTTGTGCGACCTATTCTCGAGTACTGCTCGAGTGTTTGGGACCACACCAGGTCAGGTTAAAGGAAGACATCGAAGTAGTTCAGAGACATGCTGCTAGATTTGTTACCAATAAGTTCGATCAACATGGGAGTATTACCGAAACGCTCCGTGAATCAAACGGGAATCGGTGGAGGAAAGAAGACGATCTTTTCGTGATACTATATTTAGAAAGTTTGGAGAACTTGAATTTTCGGCTGACTACAGAACAATTCTACTGCTATCGGCATACGTCACACGCAATGAACGCGATGACAATATAAGACGTATCAGGACCCTTACGGCAGCATATACAGCGAGTAACATTAATATTCCGACACATAGCATCCTAACATTATTCTTAACAAACAAATATTAAAAAATAATCGAGAGTAATATTAAGGTAGATGTCCACTAAATAATAGTATGAACTTTTTTACACAACTTACAACAGTGGTTAAATAACACGATTTAAATAAAACATCGTTCGATTTTCACATTACTTTACTATTCGAACAGTTGACAGTTTAGCACTTGTTTTGATCGTTCACGCCGAGTTATATACTCTGAGTTAGGAGACAGTGTTTGTTGACAAGCCCGGTCGACTGTCCAGACGTTACAATGCCACGAAAAACTAATACCGGTTTTGATACACGACAACTTTTGATTTTTTTCATAACGCGAAAGGTAAATCAAATGGACAAATCGCTGCCATGCTCAACTTGATTGTTGCAGATATCGTGATACTATTCAGATACTAGGATAGTATAGACTCTATGCTTCAAAAGGGTCAAACAAGAAGCTGGGTGCATGCGACAAGAGTAATCTAATGCAAAAGATAAAGAAGGAACTCACACTCAGTGCACCCAAAGTTAGCAAGTGAGGTTCTAAACGATACTGCAAAGGAGGTACGTTCTCAGACGATTCACAGAGCACTGAAAGATAGCGGCTACAATGGAAGAATGGATTGGAAGACACCGTGTGTGTATGAACAGAATAGAAAGAAGAGACTGAACTCCGATAAGAGTTTATTACGAAGGAGGAAACATGATGGAACGGCGTCATTTTGTGGCGGAATACGAATAAAGAATTTAAAGTCACCAGTCGCTTCCCGACAAGAAAAGTGAAAAAGTAATAAAAACGACAATTTTTAGCTTATTGCGCCGAAAAATACGTGTGAAGCGCCCCAGCGTGAACGAAAAACTTCACATTTGTATGTCGCAGTTTGTCCACCTCAGGGCTGATGTATCAGCTTTGTTGTAGGCTACTTTATGATGCGACACGACTGGAATAGTGACACTTTAGCGTTGCTATTTGCAGGTGTGCATGGGTCGTTCACGAAGAGCGGCACATTCTGAGTTGTGAAGCTTTTCATGTACAAGGTAAGTAGAATGTAACTGTTAAAATGTAAATATCGTATGACCTGGGCCTCCCGTCGGGTAGACCGTACGACGGGTACAAGTGCTTCGATTTGACGCCACTTCGGTGACATGCGCGTCGATTGGGCTGAAATTATGATTATTAGGACAACACAACACCCAGTCCTTGAGCGGAGAAAATCTCCGACCCATCCGGGAATCGAAACCGGGCCCTTAGGATTGTCAGTTTGTCGCGCTGACCACTCACCTACCGGGGGCGGACTATGTAAGCGTTAATATCACTGATTATTACAATGAAAGTGTTTATACAGTGTCTGTATCCTACATTACAAAGCCCTCCACACAAACATACATGCCTGAAGGAACATCCACTGTTTCGACTATTACAGCTGTTGTAGATAATACGAAATTTCGTGCGTTGCAACGTACAAGAAAACAAATGGACACATCTGCTGTAAGGAAAGTTGGTATTGAATCTCTTGTTGGTGAAACGTATTCCTATATTTTATTAGCCCATTTATGAATCTATGTATTCGAATACTGTGTCCCTTAAATTGTTTCTAATTGTTGTTTCTTATTAAGTTGTATTAAGTTTCATAAATTACAATTTTGGACTTCGTATTTTTATAATACAACAATTTCAGTGTTTTTCTTTTTTCATTTCAACTTCAGTATTAATTTTGCCTGATGTATAATATTACACTAAGTAAAAAAACTGTATATTATTTGTGGCGGGAAAAAGGGCATAAATATTACATGAAGGGTCATAACAGAAAATAGTTTTTAGAAAACAAGAAAAGTGACACAACTCAAAGAATTAATTAATAATTACCTAATAACACCTCACACTCGACGAGAACTAAGTGTCCATATTTATGTCATATAGACTAAAATGGTATTTACTAGTAAAATTACTTAAAATTTAAAGGACACTCATACTGTTTCAGTATAAGTTTTACAGAATTCTTTAAGTCGGTTTATCTCAAGTAGTGCATCTTCGAGTTGTATCATCATTCTTGGCTGGTTGCGAAATGTTAAGCAGACTGTAAAGCATGCAGGTGGCACTGTTGTTGTCTGGGGCTGTATATCCACATTCTGATCGGGCGAATTAGAGTTCATCGACAGTATTATGGACAAATATGTTCATCTGAACTAAACCTATTTAAGCAAAAGTGCTACCAGGACTATGACTCGAAACATAATACTCGAATTGTGAAGGAATATTTTCTTGTACAACTGCCCGAAAGTCTTACAGCCACCAACTCAATCACCAGACCTCAACCCTATTGAGAATGTGTGGGGAGATCTAGAGCAACGTATTAGAAAAACACTAATATCTTCCGAAGAAACTTTGAAGGGTCGATTAAAAGAAAAATGGCACGGTTTATGTGGTGACAATTTAAAAAAAGATTAGATTAGATTCAGTTCTCGTTCCACAGACCCGTGTAGAACATGTCAGAAAGTGTTTTTTTTTTTTTTTGTTTAGGATAAGAAGAACTTCTCAGCCTAGGTCGCTATAAAAACTTTATTGTAGCTAACTGGTATGTTAGCTACACACAAAATTTTTCCATAAAGTTCCAGGTACATAAAACATTAAATGAGCGATGCACTGGCGCTCCAAAACTAAAATTACTACGTACATTTGACGAATAGTGATGTACGCAGTAATTTTAATTTTGACATGGCAACGATCGCTCATCTCATGTTTTATGCACCTGGAAATTCCATGGAAAGATTTTGAGTGTAGCTGACACAAGATGTTTGTAATAACCTTTATGAAGATCTGAAGATGGTAACTTAGCTTTACCTAAAACCGGTTATCTACAATAAAGTTTTTATAGCGATCTAATCTATGAAGTTCTTCTTTCCCTAAGTAATCACCACACATTGCCTCTTCGAGATCAACATGAGTAAACTTATGGCAGAAAGCATGACATAAAAAACACAGAACAGTTTAATATAATGCTCACTACCCAGATCCTTAGCCAGCAGATTGTCATAACACGTGAATACGCTGTAGTAAACTGGAACTGCTAGTATTTCCAGAATTAATACACTGTCAGAATGAAACATAGTTATGGACTTTTAATAAATTTATCATACACAAAATACCTAATCTCGACTGTTGTGACCAAGTTATGTCAAAACTGAAATCTAACAAAAATTTTTTGCTTACGCTATTCTAACAATCCCTGTTAAGATATTCCTCTGTAGAGTAGAAGGAGTTGCCTTCCAAAATGTCCTTCAAACTCTGTTTAAACTGTGCTCTATTTGAAACCAAGTTTTTAATTGTTGCTGGCAATTTAGCGAAAATGTCTGTTCCTGAATATTGGCCCCCTTTTTGGACCAAGGTGAGTGATTTTAGGTCTTTATGTAGATTGTTCTTGTTCCTAGTATTGATACTATGTATTGAGCTGTTGCTTGGAAACAGATATATATTATTTGCAACAAATTTCATTAAGGAATAAATATACTGAGAAGAACTGGTTTCTACATGATATTCTTGACTTTACACCACAAATGAACATTATTACACGCTTTTTGTCTCTACAAACTTTTTCTCGTTTTGACAAGTTACCCCAAAACATGGTCCCATATGACGTAATATAATGAAAGTAAGCAAAGTATGCAAGTTTTTTTTATATTTGTATCTCCTACATCTGACATCATTCGCATTGCAAATACAGACTTGTTTAGGCGCTTCAGCAATTCTGAGGTATGCCCTCCCCAACTGAATTTAACACTGTCAACCTTTTCTATCTGTATGTAACTAATGAGGAGGTATTGAACAGAATTGGGGAGAAGAGGAGTTTGTGGCACAACTTGACTAGAAGAAGGGACCGGTTAATAGGACATATTCTGAGGCATCAAGAGATCACCAATTTAGTATTGGAGGGCAGCGTGGAGGGTAAAAATCGTAGAGGGAAACCAAGAGACGAATACACTAAGCTGATTCAGAAGGATGTGGGCTGCAGTACGTACTGGGAGATGAAGAAGCTTGCACAGGATAGAGTAGCATGGAGAACTGCATCAAACCAGTCTCAGGACTGAAGACCACAACAACAACAACGTCTTCATATGTTATACACACGCTAGAAGAAAACCACTTACAGGTTCTGAACTGCATGTAGTGGTTCTTTTCAAAGTTTAGTGAGAGTGAATTAGGTTTAAAGCATTTTTTAATGTCAGTGAAACTTTGATTAGCAGCCATTTCTAAATCTGTACTTAACTTGCTGTTTTGCGCAATGTTTTTATCATCTGTAAACAATGCAAACTTAGCATCTGGCAATGTAACAGACGAGAGGTCATTGATATGCAGAAGAAAAAGCAACGAAGAGCAGTATGCTTCCGCGTTTGAAAGAAGTGATACATCAAAGTGGCTAATGACAAGATATTGAAACACACATTTTTCACATACATTTGTCTCGAAATAATTGGTTCTGAAAAGGGTCCGAATATTGAAGCAACGTTAAAATTGGACTAAGTTTTATTTAAATCGTATTATTAACGAACTATCGTAGGTTATGATCATAAAGATTATGTTATTAGTTACGATACATTTACAGTGAACTCCCGATTATCCGCTTTGTGGATTATCCGCTTCCTATTTCTCCCACATCCTTTTGCTGCTGAAAATTTTCCAATAACTTGGGAGTTGTCGGGGGTGAGCGATAATCTCACGTAACAACACGAGAGTAGCAAACAATATGCTGTTCGAATTCTGCAAGAGTTAAACTGTATTTTGTTTCAAAGTAGTGTAAGGTATGTGAAGTTCGAGTGTACTGTATTCGTTGTAAGTACCGAATTTTCACATAAAGAATGATGATTAAAGCAGAATTTACTATGAAACGTCCCCTTTGGAAAATTATGTGTTACTGTGCTGGTAAACCTCTTACGTTATTTGTTTTTCAAACAGCTGAGCAAAAATGAACGTACTCAGACATTTCTCTCTTTACTTATTCTGATCATCACTAAACTGACACACAATATCTTTAGCGCAACGCAATCTGACTTTCAATAATCCGCACAAAAGAATGGCCCTGACTAACAATAACCTATACCTGACAAAAAACTTCGTTACTCGAACTGCTGAAATTCAGCGAGCGACAATACTGCCAGCTAAATAAAAGGTTCAGATGTTCAGATGTGTGTGACATCTTATGGGACTTAACTGTTAAGGTCACAGTCCCTAAGCTTACACACTACTTAACCTAAATCATCCTAAGGACAAACACACACACCCATGCCCGAGGGAGGACTCGAACATACGCCGGGACCAGCCGCACAGTCCATGACTGCAGCGTCTCAGACCGCTCGGCTAATCCCGTGCGGCAAATAAAACATTCTTAACTACTGAATGCACTAACTACTGATAGGCACAGTTAGCAAATGAAAGATTTTGATAGAGAACAAACAATGTATTTATCTTAATAGTGTTCAAAAGTCATCATATATATATATATATATATCTATTAATTCATGACATCCATCTTTACAAATTTCCTTTTTCTGGCGGACACACGTCCAGATCGTCCGTTCTCAAAACTCTGGCATCTCTCTCTCCACATCCTCCACTGCTGGCCGCTCACCTCCAATGCACAACATTACGCGCTGTTCACATCCAACTGCCCAATACTACACAAGCGAATATTCCAACAATGAGTCCAACCAGCCACAGATTGCCCACAGTGCAGTCAGCGATTTTCATACAGAGCACTACGTGGCGTTACCAACATAAAAACCTAAACAACCTACTTACAGCTACAATGATTTTAATTATGATATTGTATTTTCGAACAACCCTAATACATTATGTAATGTCCCCACAGCAAATACCCTCTACCACGCACCAATTAATCATTTTCAATAAAACCATCCACATTCATCCACTTTGGAAAAGTTATCTGATCTGATTTTCTCGTAATATATACGGCAACAGCTCGTCGACGCCAAAGTATTTTCTAGTGCATTTATTCTTTGAAATAACAGAGATGCATATATGCATTCTCCATTGTTGTTGGAGTAGTAACTAGGACAGCTTCTGGAGTATCTGTTGAGGGATTGACGTGTTTCTGAGAGATACATATTCTGCTTTTCTTCACGCTAAAGCGAGCCAATTAACATTTGTGCCGCTAGCGGTTTGTTTTGAAGAGAAGAAGATTGTAAAAGGAAAATAATTAAGGCGTGGAATCACCGGAGATCTGGACGTGTAATGGAGATGGATTTAATACACGATTTCCTCCATAAATAAGGTTTATGACTTTTTTGTTCTGAAGTAAATGAACGAATGAGTTTTTTCTGAATAATTTGTTGATCACGTTGGCCCTGTAATTAGTGGGGAAGTTTCAGATACATCTACATCTACATCTACACCCATACACCGCAAGCCACCTGACGGCGTGTGGCGGAGGGTACCCTTAGTACCTCTATCGGTTCTCCCTTCTATTCCAATCTCGTATTGTTCGTGGAAAGAAGGATTGTCGGTATGCTTCTGTGTGGGCTCTACTCTCTCTGATTTTATCCTCATGGTCTCTTCGCGAGATATACGTAGGAGGGAGCAATATACTGCTTGCCTCTTCGGTGAAGGTATGTTCTCGAAACTTTAACAAAAGCCCGTACCGAGCTACTGAGCGTCTCTACTGCAGAGTCTTCCACTGGAGTTTATCTATCATTTCCGTAACGATTTCGCGATTACTAAATGATCCTGTAACGAAGCGCGCTGCTCTCCGTTGGATCTTCTCTATCTCTTCTATCAACCCTATCTGGTACGGATCCCACACTGCTGAGCAGTATTCAAAATGGCTCTGAGCACTATGGGACTTAACATCTATGGTCATCAGTCCCCTAGAACTTAGAACTACTTAAACCTAACTAACCTAAGGACATCACACAACACCCAGTCATCACGAGGCAGAAAAAATCCCTCACCCCGCCGGGAATCGAACCCGGGAACCCGGGCGCGGGAAGCGAGAACGCAACCGCACGACCACGAGCTGCGGACAGCAGTATTCAAGCAGTGGGCGAACAAGCGTACTGTAACCTACTTCCTTTGTTTTCGGATTGCTTTTTCTTAGGATTCTTCCAATGAATGTCAGTCTTGCATCTGCTTTACCGACGATCAACTTTATATGATCATTCCATTTTAAATCACTCCTAATGCGTACTCCCAGATAATTTATGGAATTAACTGCTTCCAGTTGCTGACCTGCTATTTTGTAGCTAAATGATAAGGGATCTTTCTTTCTATGTATTCGCAGCACATTACACTTGTCTACATTGAGATTCATTTGCCATTCCCTGCACCATGCGTCAATTCGCTGCAGATCCTCCTGCACTTCAGTACAATTTTCCATTGTTACAACCTCTCTATATACTACAGCATCATCTGCAAAAAGCCTCAATGAACTTCCGATGTTATCCACAAGGTCATTTATGAATATTGTGAATAGCAACGGTCCTACGACAATCCCCTGCGGCACACCTGAAATCACTCTTACTTCGGAAGACTTCTCTCCATTGAGAATGACATGCTGCGTTCTGTTATCTAGGAACTCTTCAATCCAATCACACAATTGGTCTGATAGTCCATATGCTCTTACTTTGTTCATTAAACTACGGTGGGGAACTGTATCAAACGCCTGCGGAAGTCAAGAAACACGGCATCTTCCTGTGAACCCGTGTCTATGGCCCTCTGAGTCTCGTGGACGAATAGCGCGAGCTGGGTTTCACACGACCGTCTTTTTCGAAACCCATGCTGATTCCTACAAAGTAGATTTCTAGTCTCCAGAAAAGTCATTATACTCGAACATAATACGTGTTCCAAAATTCTACAACTGATCGACGTTAGATATATAGGTCTATAGTTCTGCACATCTGATCGACGTCCCTTCTTGAAAACGGGGATGACCTGTGCCCTTTTCCAATCCTTTGGAACGCTACGCTCTTCTAGAGGCCTACGGTACACCGCTGCAAGAAGGGGGACAAGTTCCTTCGCGTACTCTGTGTAAAATCGAACTGGTATCCCATCACGTCCCGCGGCCTTCCCTCTTTTGAGCGATTTTAATTGTTTCTCTATCCCTCTGTCGTCTATTTCGATATCTACCATTTTGTCATCTGTGCGGCAATCTAGAGAAGGAACTACAGTGCAGTCTTCCTCTGTGAAACAGCTTTGGAAAATGACATTTTGTATTTCGGCCTTTAGTCTGTCATCCTCTGTTTCAGTACCATTTTGGTCACAGAGTGTCTGGACATTTTGTTTTGATCCACCTACCGCTTTGACATAAGACCAAAATTTCTTAGGATTTTCTGCCAAGTCAGTACATAGAACATTACTTTCGAATTCATTGAACGCCTCTCGCATAGCCCTCCTCACACTACATTTCGCTTCGCGTAATTTTTGTTTGTCTGCAAGGCTTTGGCTATGTTTATGTTTGCTGTGAAGTTCCCTTTGCTTCCGCAGCAGTTTTCTAACTCGGTTGTTGTACCACGGTGGCTCTTTTCCATCTCTTACGATCTTGCTTGGCACATACTCATCTAACGCATATTGTACGATGGTTTTGAACTTTGTCCACTGATACTCAACACTATCTGTACTTGAGACAAAACTTTCGTGTTGACCCGTCAGGTACTCTGTAATCTGCTTTTTGTCACTTTTGCTAAACAGAAAAATCTTCCTACCTTTTTTAATATTTCTATTTACGGCTGAAACCATCGATGCCGTAACCGCTTTATGATCGCTGATTCCCTGTTCTGCGTTAACTGTTTCAAATAGTTCGGGTCTGTTTGTCACCATAAGGTCTAATATGTTATCGCCACGAGTCGGTTCTCTGTTTAACTGCTCAAGGTAGTCTTCAGATAAAGCACTTAAAACAATTTCACTGGATTCTTTGTCCCTGCCACCCGTTATGAACATTTGAGTCTCCCAGTCTATATCCGGCAAATTAAAATCTCCACCCAGACCTATAACATGGTGGGGAAATCTACTCGAAATATTTTCCAAATTATCCTTCAGGTGCTCAGCCACAACAGCTGCTGAGCCCGGGGGCCTATAGAGACATCCAATTACCATGTCTGAGCCTGCTTTAACCGTGACCTTCACCCAAATCATTTCACATTTCGGATCTCCGTCAATTTCCTTCGATTCTATTGCACTTCTTATCGCTATAAACACGCCTCCCCCTTCACTGTCCAGCCTGTCTCTGCGGTATACATTCCAATCTGAGTTTAGGATTTCATTACTGTTTCGTCTATATGGGCGTTGTGACCGTTTATTAATGAGAGCAGTTCTGGGACCTTTCTATAGACGCTCCTGCAGTTTACTATTAGCACAATAATATTGTTATTCCCTGTTGCATTTTGCCTACTCCTACCTTGCCGCGTCTCAGGAGGCGTCTTGTCGGGCCTAGGGAGGGAATTCTCTGACCTAAAAAACCCCCATGTGCACTCCACACGTACTCCGCTACCCTTGTAGCCGCTTCCGGCGTGTAGTGCACACCTGACCTATTCAGGGGGACCCTACATTTCTCCACCCGATAGCGGAAGTCGAGAAATTTGCACCCCAGATCTCCGCAGAATCGTCTGAGCCTCTGGTTTAAGCCTTCCACTCGGCTCCAAACCAGAGGACCGCGATCGGTTCTGGGAACGATACTACAAATAGTTAGCTCTGATTCCACCCCGCGAGCGAGGCTTTCCGCCTTCACCAATTCCGCCAACCGCCTGTACGAACTGAGGATGACCTCTGAACCCAGACGGCAGAAGTCATTGGTGCCGACATGAGCAACAATTTGCAGTCGGGTGCACCCAGTGCTCTCTATCGCCGCCGGCAGGGCCTCCTCCACATCTCGGATGAGACCCCCCGGCAAGCAGACAGAGTGAACACTGGCCTTCTTCCCCGCCCTTTCCGCTATTTCTCTAAGGGATTCCATCACCCGCCTAACGTTGGAGCTCCCAATAACTAATAAACCCCTCCACCCGTGTGCCTGCTCGGACCTTGCTGAAGGAGTAGCCACATGTCCACTCACAGGCAGAGCGGGCGATGCCACACGGCCAGCCTCCACATTTACCCTCCGCCTCGTGCGCCGCGAACGCCGCTGAACCCGCCCCCCCCTGTGTCGAAGAGAGCCTGCAATCACTAAGTCTGTGTTAAATCGTCCAAAAAGGCTTCGTACACATCTGGAATTCGCAATCTTTCGTAAAAGGAACAAATTGTCCAAACGATTGATTCTCCCGACTGACTGCAGTGTTTACCAGTAATAATAAATGTAAAGATCTCTTACAGCCAGCCAGCCGCTGATTACCAAGACGAAGGAGTCCACCAAAGATTCTATTTGGCTGATTCTTTTTATCACTATATCACGTAATGAAATCTTATATTAAAAACTATACATAGATAAAGGAGAGAAAGAGAGAGAGAGAGAGCGAATGAAAATAGAGATAATACTAATAATCCTCAATTAGTCTAATTTTTCGCCTATCTTATCACGGATCAGCCAAGAACTGGGAGGGCCTTACTTTACTTTATAGACTTATGTGTGAAAGTGAAGGGATCTTAAAGACAACAGATACACGTCTATACAGACAAGACATTACACAGAGATAGCGGTTAGCTGCATTGATAATCTATTCTTAGATTAAAGAGACGGCAACTTATTATCCGAACATTAAAATGCTAAAATTACTGCGTACCTTAATTGCGGATTATTAGCAGAATTCGATTATCCACCGTTTTCAAATCCCCAATTACCGAGGATAATCGAGAGTTCACTGTAACTTTATGTAATACTTGTTAGTATTTTTTGTCTCTTTTATTACGGATAAAGTTATGATGCTACAAAGTAAAAATCCCATAGTGTCTGAATACTAACGTTACTCAATGTGGAGCGCCGTTTTGCCCTCGCTCCATTTGCGGGCGGAAGAGGGAAGGAAATACTAACTGTGGCGCAGTGTACCCTCCGCCGCACACCGTACGGTGGCTTGTGAAGTATTTATGCAGATGTGATTATCGCGAGCGTAAGTGAAGAGATAAATGTGGAAACGAAATGTGAAGTCCGGTCGGCCGGCTGTGACCGTGTCTCGTGACCTTGACGGCGCTGAAGCGGGCGTCGGTGTTTACATCCGCCGCGTGCGCTGGCTTGTCATTGTGTGAGGCCAGCATTGCGCTACCTGGTCACGCCACCCAGCCGTGCCTTGGCCGGCGCTGCCATACCACACGAGTGCGGCAAAAGCGAAGGCAAGTATTTACGTCTCTGTCTGACACAGACGCTGCCCTCGCAGCAATGAAACTCCACTTCCCTTGAGTAGCATGTTAAAATGGTTCAAATGCCTACGACTTATCTTAGAAGAAATATTAAGGAAAGGCAAACCTACGTTTCTAGCATTTGTAGACTTAGAGAAAGCTTTTGACAACGTTCACTGGGATACTCTCTTTCAAATTCTGATGGTGGCAGGGGTAAAATACAGGGAGCGAAAGGCTATTTACAATTTGTACAGAAAGCAGATGGCAGTTATAAGAGTCGAGGAGCATGAAAGGGAAGCAGTGGTTGGGAAGGGAGTGAGACAGGGTTGTAGCCTCTCCCCGATGTTATTCAATATTGAGCAAGCAGTAAAGGAAACAAAAGTAAAGTTCGGAGTAGGTATTAAAATCCATGGAGAAGAAATAAAAACTTTGAGGTTCGCCGACATTGTAATCCTGTCAGAGGCAGCAAAGGACTTGGAAGAGCAGTTGAACGGAATGGACAGTGTCTTTAAAGGAGGATATAAGATGAACATCAACAAAAGCAAAACGAGGATAATGGAATGCAGTCGAATTAAGTCGGATGATACTGAGGGAATCAGCATAGGTAATGAGACACTTAAAGTAGTAAAGGAGTTTTGCTATTTGGGGAACAAAATAACTGATGATGGGGAAGTAGAGAGGATATAAAATGTAGACTGGCAATGGCAAGGAAAGCGTTTCTGAAGAAGAGAAATTTGTTAACATCGAGTATAGATTTAAGTGTCAGGAAGTCATTTCTGAAAGTATTTGTATGGAGTGTAGCCATGTATGGAAGTGAAACATGGACGATAAATAGTTTGGACAAGAAGAGAACAGAAGCTTTCGAAATGTGGTGCTACAGAAGAATGCTGAAGATTAGATAGGCAGATCACATAACTAATGAGTTGGTATTGAACAGAATTGGGGAGAAGAGGAGTTTGTGGCACAACTTGACTAGAAGAAGGGATCGGTTGGTAGGACATGTTCTGAGGCATCGAGGGATCACCAATTTAGTACTGGAGGGCTGCGTGGAGGGTAAAAATCGTAGAGGGAGACCAAGAGATGAATACACTAAGCAGATTGAGAAGGATGTAGGCTGCAGTAGGTACTGGGAGATGAAGAAGCTTGGACATGATAGAGTAGCATGGAGAGCTGCATCAAATAAGTCTTAGGACTGAAGACCACAACAACAACATGGCTCTGAGCACTATGGGACTTAACATCTGAGGTCATCAGTCCCCTAAGAACTACTTAAACCTAACTAACGTAAGGACATCACACACATCCATGCCCGACGCAGGATTCGAACCTGCGACCGTAGTGGTCGCGCGGTTCCAGACTGTAGCGCCTAGAACCGCTCGGCCACTCGGCCGGCAATTTTGAAGCAATACAACCCAGTATGTGGTCCTCGATGGTGAGTGTTCATCACAGATAAGGGTGGTCAGGAGTTCCCCAGGGAAGTGTGATAGGACCGCTGTTATTTTCTATATACATAAATGATCTGACGGACAGACTGGGCAGGAACCTGTCGTTGTTTGCTGACTATTCTGTGGTTTACGGCAAGGTGTCGAAGTTGAGAGACTGTAGAATGATGCAAAATGACTTAGGCAAATTTGTAGGTGGTGTAGTGAGGGGAAGCTAGCTCTAAATGTAGAAAAATGTGAATTAATGCAGATGAGTAGGAAAAACAAACCCATAATCTTCGAATACAGTGTTAGTAGTGTACTGCTTGAGATATACACGTCGATTTGCAACGTTGGAAAGCAATATGAAATGGAACGAGCGTGTAACGACTGTAGTAGGGAAGGCGAATGGTCGACTTCGGTTTATTGGGAGAATTTTAGGAAGGTAAACGACACCGCGTATGGGACGGTACTGCAACCCACTGTAGAGTACAGTTCGAGTATTTGGGATCCGCACCAGGTCGGATTAAAGGAAGACATCGAAGCAATTCAGAGGCGGGCTGCTAGATTTGTTACCGGTACGTTCGAACATGCAAATGTTACGGAGGTTATTCGGGAACTCAAATGGGAATCCCTGGAGGGTAGGCGACGTTCTTTTTCGAGGAGCACTCTCGAGAAAATTATAGAAACGGCATTTCAGGCTGACTGCAGAACAGTTGTGCTGCCGCCAACGTACATTTCGCGTAAAGACCTGGAGAGATTAGAGCTCGTACGGAGGCATATAGACTGTCGTTTTTCCCTCGCTCTTTTTGTGCATGGAACAGAATAGAAATGAGCAGCAATAGTACAGAGTATCCTCTGCCACGCACCATACGGAGACTTGCGGAATATACAAATGAACTTCCCAATGTGCATCACCCACGTCTGTTCGGCCTTGGTCAACGTGTTGACACAATTTCGCTTCAGCTGGGAATTGTGCTTAGTACATATACTGTCAAAATTTCATGCTGAATCTGTCCAATTTAGGTGTTTCTCCCACAATAACAATGAATGTTATTGTGGCATTTGCATGACAGAACAAACATAAATAAAACGTAGATCATTGATTTACAAGTCGTTGAATGAGTCCCCTCGCCTCTCATTCCTCGCGATGCCCCGTCCAATTTGTATCTACACTACTGGACATTAGAATTGCTACACCACGAAGATGACGTGCTACAGACGAGAAAATTTAACCGACAGGAAGAAGATGCTGTGATATGAAAATGATTAGCTTTTCAGAGCAGTCACACAAGGTCGGCGCCGGTGGCGACACCTACAAACGTGCTCACATGAGGAAAGTTTCCAACCGATTTCTCATACAGAAACAGCAGTTGACCCGCGTTGCCTGGTGAAACGTTGTGATGACTCGTGTGAGGAGGAGAAATGCGTACCATCATGTTTCCGAATTTGATAAAGGTCGGATTGTAGCCTATAGCGATTACGGTTTATCGTATCGCGACATTGCTGCTCGCGTTGGTCGAGATCCAATGACTGTTAGCAGAATATGGAATCGGTGGGTTCAAGAGGATCCTAAAGGCTTCGTATCACTATCAGTCGAGATGACAGGCATCTTATCCGCATGGCTGTAACGGATCGTGCAGCCACGTCTCGATCCCTCGGTCAACAGATGGGGACGTTTGCAAAACAACCATCTGCACGAACAGTTCGACGACGTTTGCAGCAGCACGGACTATCAGCTCGGAGACCATGGCTGCAGTTACCCTTGACGCTGCATCACAGACAGGAGCGCCTGCGATGGTGTACTCAACGACGAACCTGGGTACACGAATGGCAAAAGTCATTTTTTCGGATGAATCCAGGTTGTGTTTACAGCATCATGATGGTCGCATCCGTGTTTGGCGACATCGCGGTGAACGGACATTGGAAGCGTGTATTCGTCACCGTCATACTGGCGTATCACCCGGCATGATGGTATGGGGTGCCATTGGTTACACGTCTCGGTCACCTCTTATTCGCACTGACGGCACTTTGAACAGTGGACGTTACATTTAAGATGTGTTACGACCCGTGGGTCTACCCTTCATTCGATCCCTGCGAAAGCCTACATTTCAGGAGGATAATGCACGACCGCATGTTGCAGGTACTGTACGGGCGTTTCTGGATACAGAAAATGTTCGACTGCTGCCCTGGCCTGCACATTCTCCAGATCTCTCACCAATTGAAAACGTCTGGTCAATAGTGGCCGAGCAACTGGCTCGTCATAATACGGCAGTCGTTACTCTTGATGAACTGTGGTATCGTGTTGAAGCTGCATGGGCAGCTGTACCTGTACACGCCACCCAAGCTCTGTTTGACTCTATGCCCAGGCGTATCAAGGCCGTTATTACGGCCAGAGGTGATTGTTCTGGGTACTGATTTCTCAGGATCTATGCACCCAAATTTCGTGAAAATGTAATCACATGTCAGTTCTAGTATAATATATTTGTCCAATGAATACTCGTTGATCATCTGCATTTCTTCTTGGTGTATCAATTTTAATGGCCAGTAGTGTAAGATTGTATTTTGCCGTATCCCTCCTCTATTCTAGTTAATCTCTGCTAGAACTAAAAAGATATTTGCTTATTCGACCTTCATTGAACTAGCCATGATCTTGAACAATGTATCATTTCATATGTAAAATTTGCCGATATTTTCAAATCTTGAATCAAATGTTAGGATTCACATTTAAAAAATCACTTTGACTTCCAAATCACCTTGAAAATCACGTTCGAGGTCATGGCTATTAGTAGCAATGCGTAACCGTCTTTGCCATCTACAACTTTTATCTAAAAAAATTTGCTATATCTCATTCCCATCCCGAGATATTCCCCGTTATGGATTAAAATGGTCCTGGCCGAACGGTGCTAGGCGCTACAGTCTGGAACCGCGCGACTGCTACGGACGCAGGTTCGAATCCTGCCTCGGGCATGGATGTTTGTGATGTCCTTAGGTTAGTTAGGTTTAACTAGTTCTAAGTTCTAGGGGACTAATGACCTCAGCAGTTGAGTCCCATAGTGCTCAGAGCCATTTGAAGAAGGAGTACACAAACGAAAGATCAGTAAAAGCAATGAGTGCAAATGGGTAGCCGTGCCAAAATAGGCAATATCGAAGTCTTCTGATGGCGTTTTATCGCAGGTTTTTCTGTTGAATGAAAAATGAATTCTTCTTATAGATTACTTCGTTACTGTATCGGGTCACCTGGATAAAAATGAGTACAGGCCTGGATTGCGAAAGAAAAAAATGATCTTTCATCAAGCCTGTGTACCTGTACACAAATTGCATAGGTGGTGGGAAAACAGAGTGAATTGTAGTTCAGACTGTCAAAACTTTCACCCTATGAACAAGATGTGGCTTTTTCTGATTCATCTATTCCTACGAGCAAACACATTTGTAGCTGGCACCTGTTTTCAATCTATAGCCAAAGTAAATTATCCCGAAAAAAGGCCGCGCTGGCCAGTAAATATGCACAAAATTTTCGAGGGTCGAAAAAACACGAAATCTTTAGACTTCTTTCAGGTTTTCTCTTATGATTCTAAAATGATACATCTCACACATTTTCAGCACATAAAAGAAATAGCATAAAAACAGTATTAAATTTCTTATATATTTACAGGTTAAAATCGGTACAGCTGTTTAGCCACAATCGTTCGTCAGAAATCGGAAATTTTTATGAACTTGGCGGAAAAGTGAGTTATGCTCATGTTCCATTGCCTGTAACTCAAAAGTGGCTGCTTCAAATGGAAATTATCATGCATGAAAGTTGTAGAGCAGCAATTTCTTCGTAAAAGGAGACCCTATATTTTAATATTCACTTACTCCCTTGGAAATACGCAAAAAGAACCTTAAAGTATTCATAGCATTAATTCTTGCTGAAACTTTTTTGTTATAATTAATTGGTACATACTATTTTTGATGTTAAATTATCTTCTTTAACTATGATGTTATACAAACGTAGGGCATTATTACATTATTTCTAACTGATGTCATGCATTGCGGACCGCCATCTGGTGGTACCTTTCAGCTTAGCATCTCCGTTGTAATCTAGGTCTAGTTATTAGTTACTCTGTAGTAGACAACATGGCATTAAACCATGAAAAGACATTATGCGACATGTGTTTGTTTTGGCCATGTCATAAAACCAACATGCCATTAAACCATGAAACGACATTATGCGATATGTGTCCATGCCATAAAAACTCTAAGTTGTACATACATCATGGTTGCACATCTGCCCTGTTATTTTCATGCCTCGAATTTCTTGTCGTATGTTTTTATTTAATTTTATTTCTTAGTGTATCATTATTCTATTTTGACGTTAGATTGCATCTGTCCATATGACAGAATCTTTATGACATTTATTATGTTACAGCACACTGTACGTTCTTCTTCTGACAAGGGTGGTTTAAATCATTGTGCAATGTAACTACCACTGCCCGGATTAATAGCTACGTAATTTTTTGTCATTAAGTTTTTAAGTATGACCCACTGTGTTTTTTATATTGTTTTAAGCCCGTAACATCGCCATATACCGAGCGGGGTGGCGCAGTGGTTAGACACTGGACTCGCATTCGGGAGGACGACGGTTCAATCCCGCGTCCAGCCATCCTGATTTAGGTTTTCCGTGATTTCCCTAAATCACTCCAGGAAAATGCCGGGATGGTTCCTCTGAAAGGGCACGGCCGACTTCCTTCCCAATCCTTCCCTAATCCGATGAGACCGATGACCACGCTCTCTGGTCTCCTTCCCCAAACCAACCAACCGTCGCCATATTTTGTTATAGAACTAAAGATGGCAATTTATATTTCCGAAACTAGTAATCCACTAATTTGTTAACATAGCGATCTTGGCAAGTAAATAAAAATTTTCATAAGAAGACTACAGGCAAGTAAATAAAAGTTTTAATAAGAAGACTACAGTACAACTTTATACACTGAAGCACCAAAGAAAGTATATAGCCACGCGTATTCAAATACAAAAATATGTATACAGGCAGAATACGGCGCTGCGGTCAGCAACACCTATATAAGACGACAAGTGTCTGGCGCAGTTCTTAGATCGGTTACTATTGCAACAATGACAGGTTGTCAAGGTCTAAATGAGTTTGAACGTAGTGTTATAGTCGGCGCACGAGCGATGGGTCACAGCATCTCCGAGGTAGCGATGAAATGGTGATTTTCCTGTACGACCATTTCACGAGTGTACCACGAATATCAGGAATCCGGTAAAACATCAAATCTCCGACGTCGCTGCGGCCGGAAAAAGATCTTGCAAGAAGGGGACCAACGACGACTGAAGAGAATCGTTCAAAGTGACAGAAGTGCAACCCTTTCGCAAATTGCTGCAGATTTCAGTGTTGGGCCATCAACAAGTAATAGCGTGCGAACCATCATCAATATGGACTTTCGGAATCGAAGGCCAACTCGTGTATCTTTAATGACTGCTAACCACAAAGCTTTACATCTCACCTGGCCCGCCAACACCGACGTTGGACTCTTGATTACTGGAAACATGTTGCTTGGTCGGAAAAGTCTCGTTTGAAATTATATCGAGCGGATGAACGTGTACGGGTACGGAGACAGCCCATGAATCCACGGACATTCCATGTCGGTAGGGGACTGTTCTAGTTGGTGGAGGCTCTGTTATGGTGTAGGCCGTGTCCAGTTAGAGTGATATGGGACACCTGATACGTCTAGATAAGACACTGACAGATGACACGTACGTAAGCATCCTGTCTGATCACCTGCATCCATTCATGTCCATTGTGCATTCCGACGGACGTGGGCAATTCCATCAGGACAATACGTCACCCCATACGTCCAGAATTGTTACAGAGTGGCTCCAGGAACACTCTTCTTAGCTTAGAAACCTCCGCTGGCCACCAAACTAGCTAGGCGTGAATATTATTGAGCATATCTGGGTTGCCTAGCAACGTGCTGTTCTGAAGAGATCTCCACCTCCTCGTACTTTTACGGATTTATCGACAGCCCTGCAGGATTCATGGTGTCAATTCTCTCCAGCACTACTTCAGACATTAGTCGAGTCCATGCCACGTCTTGTTGCGGCACTTCTGCGTGCTCGCGGGGCCCCTACACGTTATTAGGCAGGTGTATAAGTATCTTTGGTTCTTCAGTGTACATCGCCTCCTGATCCGTGTGATCATGTCGGATACCCATCTTATGGCAATAAGTAAATTGTTATTCGTATATAAATTTGGCTGCTGTTGGCAACATAATTATTACACTTAAAGTTTTCAACATGTTACCTAATTATTTAATTGTGTTCAAACAATGAGCTACACAAACGTGACAGAAATGAATTTGTGAACCACTGGAGATATTTACACTAACATATCTTTTCATCTACATAACCAAAGATTTCCATAATGTTTTAAGACCTGCTTCGAAATAATGTTTTTGTTTAGATAATGTTCTTTGCACTTTGAAGTAGTGTTCCTGTTTTTATTATGTGTTCTTCGCATTCATTAGTTTCTCAACGCCACTCAGCTTTTATAAAGTGTGATGGTTTTATCTGATGTATCACAACAGAGGAAAAAACCTGTGACCACTGGAGGTATTCCGTTTCATTTACTTCACTTTCACATTTCCATTTACTTTCAATCTATAGTCAAAGATCTCCATAGACTGTCTTGCTTTTCTGTACTAGACGGTGCCACAGGTTACCCCAAAGTCGTAGCACAGCACGTACTCGCCATACTAAAACACATATATATACCTGATGATGAAGGTTTAAACGTACGCAACGTGACCTGGAAATAAATAAACAGTACCTTTTAACAGTTAATTTGTTTCTTTGGACAGATTGCAGTTAGAATTGCAGTGGGAATCGGTGAAGTGCGGTGGCAGGAAGAACAGAATCCCTGATCAGGTGAGCACGCAGTTATCAACACAAAATCAGATAGAGGTAATACAGGAATAGATTTAATAATCAATAAGAAATTATAAATGCGTGTGAACTACTACGAACAGGGTTGTGAACACATTATCCCAACCAAGACAAACACATATCAAGCACCCTCCACAGAAATAAAAGTGTATATCCCTACCACATCCGCAAATGTATTTGAAAAAAATTGTAATGAGATAAAAGAATTTATTCTGTTAATCAAGCGAGAAAAAATTTAATTGGAGTGGGAGACTGTGATTCGAGAGCAGGGAAAGGAAGGAAAGGAAAAATAATCCGAGTGGGTGAAATGGGGCAAAGGAATTAAAGGAGAAGTGGCCTGGTAGAATTCTACAGAGTGTATAATTTAATTACTGCCAACACTTGGTTTAAGAGTCATGAAAGACGATTGTATACTTGGATAATTGTTGGCGATACTGTAAGGTTGAAGGTTTTTCAATAAGATTCATCTTATTTCACAAAATTATATCTTCTTCATGAATAAAGATAGAAACTTGGGTCTAATATTAACTTACGCACAGGACTACAGACAAACAATCCGATTTTACAAAGTATCCTTTACAGGCATGCACATACAACCTTGGGGTACTGGACGCCCAGATGAATTCGGAGAATTTTAAACACTGTTATTTACCACAATTACGAAGGGCTTGTAGCTATTCAATCCTCTATGGCTGAAACACAAAAGTCGCCGCAAAACACGCCAGGCAGACACATGAGGAATAGTTAACACTGGACTCTCAGGACAAGTAGACGGCTGTGGACTGCATGCAAAACAGCTTCTCGAACGAGCACACAAAGCGGCCTGTGAGTTTCTCCTTATATAAACAAGCAGTGTCTTCAAACAGCTGGTGACATCGTTGAGTGCTTAGAGCAGTAGAAGGTGAAATTGTGGAAATTCACGCAGCACAGTTGTAAATGAACTCCACCCGTTGAAACAGAAAACGCGAAAATACATATTTGTTCCTGTATTATTGCCATCTCCACTCGTCGCACGCTGGACAATAAACAAGCGAGCTATCTACACCAGAGACCCATAACGGCAACCACATGAGCTTCTTACCTACAGCTAGTACTAACATAATTAGATAATGTTTTAATTTCGTTGGGTAAGACTAGCGAAACCAGATGAATATTGTTGAAACACATTGTGTAATAAGTCAGACAATTTGAAACGCATTTCAGGGTCAGATGTGAACTTTGACCATAATTCTTTTGTTATAAACTGCAGACTGAAACTGAAGAAATTACATACTTAGGAAATTAATAAGAACGTTTCGAGAGAGCATTAGTCAACAAGGGAAAAGGAATACACTAGAACAGGGCTTCCCAACCTTTTCAACTGGTGGACCCCTTCTTCAATCGAAAATCCATGGCGGACCCCTAGTCTGTTCCCAATGACCCCCCCCCCCCCCCGCCCCGAAGTATCAATAGCCTTTGGTTTAGAGGTGAATGAAAACAACTTAAAGGTCAAAAATCGACTTATGAAATAGGTAGTGCACTGACAAAGCAAGTTTAACATTTAATGATGCCTGGGGCCGCATTCGTGCCAGCGAGTGCTGTGATTGGTGGACAAAGCGCGCTCCGCGCTAGCGTAAATGGTTTCAGCGCATCTACCGCCGTGAGTCGGCGCACAAACGACAACCGTATTGTTGCGAAACAGTCGATCACAGAAGCCGCATTCTCTGGCACTAAACTGTGTATGCGTTCTCACTTAGGAACCGCAAAGGCTGCTTGGGAATACGACCTGAAGTAAAAGCACACATTTTTTTCACACGAAAAAAAGGAAATAGTGATGAATTTTATTTTCACATTTTTATTCAATAATTTTACTCATTATTTTACACGATTTGATGAAGGGTGGCCGTGGACCCCCTAGAAAGAGCCGGCCGCGGACCCCCTAGAAAGAGCCGGCGGACCCCTAAGGGGTTCGCGGACCACACGTTGGGAAGCCCTGCACTAGAAGAGATATGTATAGTTTTGAGAAATGAAATAGTGAAGGTAACAGAGGACCAAGAAGACAAAAAGACAAAGATAGTAGTAATTCTTAGATAGCACACGAGATACTGAATTAAACTGATTAAAGAAGAAAGTATAAACTTTCAGCAAAGAAAGTAACCAAACTGGAATACAGACATTTTACATGCGACATTGACAGAAAGTGCAAAATAGTAAATCAGGAATAGACAGACGAGAAATTTAGAGCTGTAGAAACATCCGTGGAGGACCAGAAAGATAGATGGCATGTATGGGAAAATTAAAGAAACTTTTGCAGAAAAGAGTAGCATCTGTGTGACTAGCAAGAGCTCAGATGGTAAGCAAGTACTAAACAGACAAGGGTAGGCTGTTAGTTCGCTGGATTATATAGAAGGGCTATACAAAGGAACTCATCTTGGAGACAGTATGCAAAAGGAAGAGGAAGTAAATGAAAACGAGATGAGAGGTGTGATGCTGTGGTTAGAATTTAACAAAACACTGACTTAAGTGGAGACAAGACACCTAGACAGTTGTGAGACAGGGTGGCTATAGACCAAGATAACTATCTTAATACAAGATCACTGATAAGAAAAGGCCATGTTAGGCTGCATTTCCAGAGCAAGACTATACTTGACCTTGAGATGGGGTGTCTGGCTACAGCTGAGGCAGTTGGGACAGGTATATTCAAGGTCACCCTGCCCCCCACCCCCTCACCTCCCCACCAGGCTGGCACAGCTCCTGAGGTAACTGTATGTGGTACATTCAAAGTCAGATGACCGTAGTATCGCGTAAACAAGGTATAAAAGGGCAGTATATTGGTGGAGCTCTCATTTCTACTGATTTTATTCATATGTAAAGGTTTCTGTCATGATTATGGCCACACGACATGCATTAACAGACTATGAATGCAGAGTGGTAATTGAATCTAGACCATGGGACATTCCGTTTCGGAAATCGTTAGAGAATTTAATATTCCGAGATCCACAGTGTCAAGAGTGGGTCAAGAATACCAAATTTCAGATATTACCTCTCACCACAGACAACGTAGTTGCTGAAGGCCTTCACTTAATGACTGAGATCAGCGGCGTTTGCGTAGAGTTGTCACTGCTAGCAGACAAGCAACACTGCGTGAAATAACCACAAAGATGAATGTGGGACGTACGACGAATGTATCTGTTAGGACAGTGCGGCGTAATTTCCTGATAATGGGCTCTGGCAGAAGACGACCGACACAAGTACCTTTGCTAATAGCATGACATCACCTTCAGTGTCTCTCCTGGGTCCATGACCATATCGGTTGGCCCCTAGTCGACTGGAAAACTGTGATATCGTCGGATGAATCCCGATTTCAGTTGGTAAGAACTGATGGTAGAGTTCGAATATGGCACAAGCCCCACGAAACTATGGACCTAAGCTGTCACTAAGGCACTGTACAAGCTGGTGGTGATTCCATAATGGTGTGGGCCTGTTACATGGAACGGAATCAGTTCTTTGGTCCAACGGAACTAGTCATTGACCGGAAATGGTTTTGTTCAGCTACCTGGAGACCATTTGTAGCCATTCATGGACTCCATGTTCCCAAACAACATTTTGCCTTGTCATTGGACCACAATTGTTCGCAACTGGTTTGAAGAACATTGTGAACAACTGAAGCAAATGATTTGGCCACTCAGATCACCCAACATGAATGCCAACGAACACTTATGGGATATAATCGAGAGATCAACTCATGCACAAAATCGTGCACCAACACTTTAACAATTAAGAACGGCTATAGGGGCAGCATGGATCAATATTTCTGCAGCAGACTTCCAAGAACTTGTTGAGTCTATGCCACGTCGAGTTGCTGCACTGCGCTGTCCGAAAGGAGGTCCGACATGATATTAGGAGGTATCCCATGACATTTTTGCATGACATTGTTTCTAAATTTGGTTCTTGTGAGTGATTACACTGTTCGACAAGGGTTCAATTTCTGATATTAAAGTGTGTGCTTCTAAATCAGTTTACCACGAGAAATTCAAATATGTAAAAAATATCGTTGTCAGGGATACTTTTTATGTAATATGTATACATATGTATATGTATATCTGCAAATCATGGCAAACACAGGGTCGTTATAGAGAAATACGGGTATGTTGCCGCATCCAGGAGTGATGGAACGTGACAGTTTCTTGTTCAACAGCAGGTGGGAAGAATCGGACGTCGTTGGGTTATCCCCCGCCACACCTATATCATTAGGACCACCTGCAATACCTCATTAACTCGAACGGCGACAGCCGATAGCTGCTTCGGCAGTAAACCTTCACACTTCCCAGAGGCAGGTGCATCGAATTTACAACAGTGGTGTTAGTCGTAATTTGTGTCAATCTTAACAGGTGAGTGTTTTGGCTGACACGTCTCTGTCATATTTCCGAGAACAGTTGAACTTATATGTCCGTGTTTAAACTGATTTATCTTGGTGCTGAAGGTAAATTGACTACTTGTTTTTACATATCAGCGTTTCTCTAGTTCTCTAGTATTAATGTAGTACAGGTGTATTACTGAAAAGGTATTTTTACATTTTCAGAAATGCCACGTCGTCGTCGCTGTCGATATAAGCCAGACAACTTCTACTATATCTGTGGGAAGTTCACCTTTGTCAGAAATATGAAGAAAATTTCAACATTCATAAAGAAAGCATATAAACATTACTTTGGAGTAGAGGTAGGAGACCAAGATAGAGAATGGGCACCACATTTCTGTTGTGCGACATGTTACTGCAAACTAATTCAGTGGTGGAAAGGTAAAAAGAATGCGGCATTGTTCGCTGTGCCCACGATGTGGAGAGAGCCCAAGGGCCACCTTACTGATTGTTATTTCTGTCTTGCAAAAATTCAGGGTTTTACAAACAAAAAATCGAAGAGGCACATTGTTTACCCAGATCTGCCTTTAGTGAAAAAGCCAGCGCAGCATTCTGACAGCCTTCCAGTACCTTCAAGAGCTCCAGGTCAAGTTCGGAGTCACATGGAAGTAAGTAGTACTGAAGAAATCACAGATGATGATCCTTTATATCACTGCACAAGTGAGTCAAATGGTTCATATGGCTCTGAGCACTATGGGACTTAACATCTGTGGTCATCAGTCCCCTAGACTTAGAACTACTTAACTCTAACTAACCTAAGGACTTCACACACATCCATGCCCGAGGCAGGTTTCGAACCTGCGACCGTAGCAGTCGTGTGGTTCCGGACTGAAGCGCCTAGAACCGCTCGGCCACCGCGGCCGGCACAAGTGAGTCATCACCACATTTGCTAACACAAGCAGATTTAAATGATTTAGTACGTGATCTAGGACTAAGTATACAAAAGGCGCAGCTGCTTGGTTCAAGATTACAAGAGTATAATGTACTCCACCAAAGTGCTAAAACCAGTGTGTTCAGGCATAGAGAACATCCCTTTATTTCCTATTTTGCAACCGACGCTTCAAATGCCTCTAAGCACTACGGGACTTAACATCTGAGGTCATCAGTCCCCTAGACTAACTAACCTAAGGACATCACACACATCCATGTCCGAGGCAGGATTCGAACCGGCGAGCGTAGCAGCAGCGCGGTTCCCGACTGAAGCGCCTAGACTTTTCATAGATGCGTCGAAACCGAGTCTTAAGGATGTTTTGCTCTGTAATGGAAATAAAATACCCTCTGTTCGAGTAGCTTACACCAGCTTGACCAAAGAGAATTACGAATTCTTAGAAAGGATGCTAAATTCGTTACAATACAATGAATACAAATGGAAAACATGTGCAAATTTCAAAGTAATTTCTATGGTACTGGGAACACAATAAGGCTATACGAAGAATGCCAGTTTTCTTTGCGAGTGGAATAGTCGAGACAGAAATTCTCACTACGTGAAAAAGAAATGGCCTAGGTGAAAATAGAAAGTGGGTGAAAAGAATTTACAGCGTACATGTCTGGTAGCTCCTGAAGATATACTACTTCCACCGCTTCACATCAAACTTGGCCTAATGAAACAATTCGTAAAGGCCATGGACCCAACAAGCAGTGGGTATACGTATCTAGCTACCAGATTCACCCGTCTTTCAGCTGCAAAAATAAAGGAATGTGTATTTGTGGGCCCGCAAATCAAGGAGCTGCAGAAAAATGCAAATTTTGAAGCACGTTTAACTGTCAAAGAAAAGACGGCATGGAACTGTTTCAAGATGGTGTCGGAAAACTTCCTCGGAAAAAGAAGAGCTACTAACTACAAGGCAATGCTGAATGACATGATCAAAGCATATCAAGATCTGGAGTGCAATATGTCTTTGGAGGTACATATGATAGACTCTCATCTTGACTACTTCACACAGAGTTGTAGTGACGTATCGGATGAACATGGAGAAAGATTCCATAAAGACATCTCTACCATAGAAAAGCGCTATGAAGGGAAATGGGAACCTTCTATGTTAGCAGATTATTGCTGAAATATGATTCGAAAGAAGAAAGATTCACAATACAAGAGAAAAAAGTGAAGTGAATTACAATACAGTGGCTCATTTTTGGTCAATTTTCCGTAATTTCTCATGTCAAATAAATGCTACAAAGTATATACACAAAGATTACTGTGTTATATGTTAGATCTCACCTGAACTTATAATTCAGTTTTTCGCGATGTTTTCTCGCCTGTATTTATTTTTACTTACGTTTTTGAATTACATTCTAGAAGATAGGTTAAGTCCCAGCAAAAAATTTTCTCATCAACATCGTTTGGTTGCAGATGACAAGCTACCTGTAGTAATTAACACACAAGTGATCCAGAAAATTCAAGCACACCAAATGTAAAGGTATTTACTAAAAGAAACGATCTGTTGTTTGAACTAAAAATGCACATAATTTTATAATCGTTCAACAAAAATGTTCACATTGCAGAATAAATAAAAACGAAAAGCCACTGATGATGGCACAGTGGTGCCGAAACATCTTTGGGTACTGAGGAAAACGGTGTTTTCAATAACTGGCGGACCTCACATCCAAAAATTTGAACTGCAAACACGGTCAATGCAAGGAGCTGCAAATCAAAATGATGGATATTTCTTCTGAAAGAGCGACATTTGTCAATATTGAACGTAAATTTAAATCATAGGGTATTTTTAAACTACTACCCTGGAATGTAACCTAATACGGAAATGAACCGTGAACGATAAGTAGAATAGACACCAAGAGAATAGAAGCTTTTGAAATGTAGGGCTACAGAAGAATCCTGAAGATTAGATGGGTAGATAGAATAGTTAATGAAGAGGCACTGAATTCAGTTGCAGGAAAAAGAGTTTTATGAGTGTTATGGCATAGCCTGCCTAAGACAACTGGTGCGGATGATGAGACCGGTTGTGAGGCATCAAGGAATCGTCAATCTGGTAACGGAGAAGAGTGTGTGAGTTAAAAATTGTAGAGGGAGACCAAGGCCTAACTACGGTGAGCAGGTTCAGGTGGAGCTAGATTGCAATACTTAAGTAGAGATGCATGAGCTTCCACAGGACTGACAAGAGTGAAGGGCTGCATCATATAGGTCTTCCGCCTGTAATGACCTCGATGTCGACCGGAAGTAAAACCCTACGCTCACTTTTCATATCTATCTTCTGGCTGAAGGCCACAGCAATAACAACCCGCTCATTGTAGCCTTGTCTATGCAGCACCCTCCAAACAATGTTCGCACACTCCACCACACGGTCAGCTGCTATTTTAGATGCGCTCAGGCTAAGATTTTCCTTTGCCTCACGCCTAACGAGATGTTTCTGTCAATTTCACAGTTCTCAAAAAAATAGAAGCCGATAGTTACTTTGTTTCAATTCATTGATTCTACAGTATCTGCTTTTTAGCAGTGTCGACAGCAGTGGCGCGTGTTTTGCTATACAAACGCTCAGTCAGTCTGGTTGAATCACCATTTTCGAGAAAGCAGATCGCCTGCTGCCGATGATGTAAAGTTGTGTCTGATAATTTTAACGCAATTTCACGTTTGCATTCGCTGTAGCTGAAGAAAGAAATTGCACGAAAATGTGATATATGTTACTACTACAAGGATTAAACTTGTTACTTTATCGCATCAAAACTTCAAGAAGGAAAATACAGTCCGCAATTACGGAGAAGTTATCAATATGGACATACTTTCGAAGTTATGTAATTTATATTAGCCATATCTAATTACTGAAATAAAGAAATGATCGCGTAATAGGATGGTGGCATATTAAGATGGGATAATTTATATCCTTGGTGATGGGACAGTTTAGATTCTTACACAAACAGAAACCTGCACTGATTTTTTTTATTCTAAAATTGATCATAGATGCTCAATAACGTCAAAGTTGTGACTGTTCAGTTACAGATGTAGAAGTTAAATAGCACGTTCGTCACGCTGCCCGGAGTGGCCGAGCGGTTCTAGGCGCTTCAGTCTGGAACCGCGCAACCGCTACGGTCGCAGATTCGAATCCTGCTTCGGGCATGGATGTGTGTCATGTCCTTAAGTTAGTTAGGTTTAAGTAGATCTAAGTTCTAGGGGACTGATGACCTCAGATGCTAAGTCACGTAGTGCTCAGAGCCATTTTTTGGCACGTTCGTCATAGCACGACTAAACAGAGATCCTCCTCTGCAAGAAGTTATCTTGTCGTCCGCCCCGGGAGCTGAGTGGTCAGCGCGACGGAATGTCATGCCAAGGGGCCTGGGTTCGATTCCCGGCTGGGTCGGTGATTTTTCTCCTCTCAGGGATTGGGTGTTGTGTTGTCCTAAACATCATCTCATCCTCGTCGACACGCAAGTCACCGAAGTGGCGTCACCTCGAAAGCCTTGCATCAGGCGAACGGTCTACCCGACAGGAGGCCCTCTCCACATGACATTTCATTTCATTTCAGTTCTCATGTCACTTATGATGCATTAGTTCACGGTACCTTGTGACATTCTCTGCAAACTAGACTGATTTTTGTCCACTATTAGTAACAGCTATCCCTTTGTTTTGCTATGAGATGGGCATGCCGTCATCACTTTGCTCTCTATACAAGGTTCCCAGATTCCCAGGAGGATTTGCGTGTACCCCTTACTGGTTGATACTCTGGAGCCTGCTCTGAACTAATGGCTGTTACAACAAATGCCTTCTCGTGTGGCAGCATCCTCATTCTTACAGAGTTGTTATGCTAGACAATAGGCTGCTGCAGAAAGTAAATGTCAGATGATGATTTGCTGAATATGAAGGGCTTACTTCACTAGTGGTACAAGTCCATTACCTTCACTTTTCTGCCTATAATGCTTCTGAAATTAATGATCCAAACAAACAGAAAGACGGGTTCATCTCTAGCAAGAAGCCATATGCTTGAATGTTTCTGGTATATCAACTGCAGATTTTTCAGCACTCATTTAACTTTAGGACTCTGTATCTCAAAATGAACAAAAATGGACTTGTACCACTATTGAAATAAGCCCTTCATATAATATTAATGAATAAAATACCACACATGATGACCCTACTCAGCTTATAGCTCAGGAAGCAGTTGGATTTCCCCCCTATCTCATTGTCTCATTATGTAACCTCTCGGCATGCACGTAACCTACCACATCATCCAGAACAATAAGAACCACAACGAGTGAAAGGGAGTAGAGGGGAAATGGGAGTACTAGTGCCGGCTACATTGTTGCCATACTTCCAATGACATTATTGATGACATCAAGAAATGTTGTCAGATTTCACCCCAACCCTCCCCACCTCTCTGGCATCACAAGCCAACATGATGGACCTAGGTCAGTTGCCCTAAGTACAAAATGGCAGGGAACTCAAGAAACTCCCAGTTTAAAATGACAGAAGAATAAAAAACCAAGAAATCCACTTGTCCTACGTTTAAAATGGCGTGAAAATAAAAAAAATCGTAAGTTCTCCACTTTCCTCTGATTAACAGTGGAAGGAGGTCTGCTTGTACTAACTATAAAATTCAAAAGCCTAGTTTAAGATGGTGGGAAATTTAAAAAATCCACAGGGCACTCAAAAACTCAGTTGTGATAAGTACAGAATGACGGGAATTTCAAAGAGCCCAATTGTTGCAAGTTTAAAACTGTGTGATGTCACCCGTTTGTGGTTTAAAGAATCACACATGCATACTTTAGCTTTTGAACAACCGCATTCTTGCAGCACATGCATACCTCAGGGTTGATGAGTGAATAATAGAAATCGAAGCTGAAAATACAGGGTGATTCAAAAAGAATACCACAACTTTAAAAATGTGTATTTAATGAAAGAAACATAATATAACCTTCTGTTATACATCATTACAAAGAGTATTTAAAAAGGTTTTTTTCACTCAAAAACAAGTTCAGAGATGTTCAATATGGCCCCCTCCAGACACTCGAGCAATATCAACCCGATACTCCAACTCGTTCCACACTCTCTGTAGCATATCAGGCGTAACAGTTTGGATAGCTGCTGTTATTTCTCGTTTCAAATCATCAATAGTGGCTGGGAGAGGTGGCCGAAACACCATATCCTTAACATACCCCCATAAGAAAAAATCGCAGGGGGTAAGATCAGGGCTTCTTGGAGGCCAGTGATGAAGTGCTCTGTCACGGGCTGCCTGGCGGCCGATCCATCGCCTCGGGTAGTTGACGTTCAGGTAGTTACAGACAGATAAGTGCCAATGTGGTGGCGCTCCATCCTGCTGAAATATGAATTGTTGTGCTTCTTGTTCAAGCTGAGGTAACAGCCAATTCTCTAACATCTCCAGATACTGTAGTCCAGTTACAGTAGCACCTTCGAAGAAAAAGGGACCAAAAACTTTATTGGCTGAAATGGCACAGAAAACGTTCACCTTAGGCGAGTCACGTTCATACTGAGTTGTTTCCCGCGGATTCTCAGTGCCCCATATGTCGTCGATTCACTTCTGCCATACTCAATAACACAAAAAGCTTTCTGTTGAGCGGTCGCCATCTTAGCATCAACTGACGCTGACGCCTAGTCAACAGCGCCTCAAGCGAACAAATGTACAACTAAATGAAACTTTATAGCTCCCTTAATTCGCCGACAGATAGTGCTTAGCTCTGCCTTTTGTCGTTGCAGAGTTTTAAATTCCTAAAGTTGTGGTATTCTTTTTGAATCACCCTGTATATAGCAATCACTTTTCTCTTAGATCACTGACCATCTATGGAGAGAATACACGCCCACATAGGGCCATAAAGATGCATAGGAGTTGAAACTCGTCCAGTCAGGCGATAGATAGTAGATTTGTATACAAAAAATGGGTTCCCTCTATTACAATACTCAAGCTGATGGTAACTGATTCAAATAAAGTTGTACAAAAAGTAGGTTACCCTTCCCACTAATTGGCTGGGCTGTTATGACCACATACATTTTGCCTCTTCTTAGATTGAACTGCTAATTCTAACAACAACTGAAAATGCATGAATTGCTAAGTCTCTCTGACATAGCAACAACAATTGAAAATCTATGAATAATAAGTCTGACTCTTTCTTGCATTGTTACAGCTGAACCATTAAGTTCCATCTGGTATAAAATGTGCTAAGCCTCGTCGGCGTAGGTCAAACTTGACTGTAAAGTCTCTCTCCCTTTCCCTAGGTATAGTCTTGTGTTTCTGCACCTGTTAGGCAGTAGTCACTGCTTATTTTGAAGTTTCTTTAGAGTGACTGTGTATGATGGATAGTCTCTCATATCAAGAATTGATCTACTAGGTACATATGTATCCTGTATGTGGTCACCTATTCATTTAAACTTGTACTACAATAATTCCTCCACATGACCCTGCCCATAGGTAAATGTTTACAGTCCCTCCTTGAAATACAACTCAAATGCGCTATTATCTAGATTACTCAAGATGTGAATCATTCTCATTACACTTTGTGTTTTAGTAACCGTGCTGCATATTTTATTAAACATGTTGGAGGTTGTGTACAACGAAACACTGTTTAAGGAGAGTCAGTAATTTATCGTTCATTTTTAAATTTGGTTTAATATATTCGAGTACAAGTGCAAACACGTACACAATTTTGCACCAATGTTTAACACTGGTGCATCGCAAAACTCTTATTTAAAATCGATACATGTAAGGGTGCCACTCAATATGCTTATCCACCACACACTAGATGGCGTTGCTGGCATACATCAAGTTTCTGAATGTAGGATTATGAAGTTGAGTGTACTGCATGGCATTCTCAGTGCTGTACATTTTAACAGTTGAGTGCTCATCCAAAACACATGGCGTTCGAGTGCTGAACATTGCAGTTGCTTGTCTTGAATATTTGCACAACTGGTATCATTCATAAACTGATAACATTACTTTCATGTCACTAAAACGTGGATTTCCAAAAATTACACCTACATTGACCTCTCAGTCTGTGGACATGCCTACAACAACATATTTACTGTCACTTAAATTCAGCTTGTAAATTGTAGTGAATAACAATATTGTCATTGATGAACTAAGCAATGTTGGTGGCTTCACAATCAGTGAAAGCTCTGGAAACAAATCTTCTTCTGTGTCTTGACTTGATTTCTGCTGTTGCTCAAACATAGCAGGTCTGCATCGTCTACATCAGGGAGCTGTTGCACTCAGGTAGAAATAAATGAAAAATATGAAAACACACATATACACAATGAATAGTAGATATGTATTAGAGGAATGAATTACTACTTACATCAGACTAAGTGAGTCAGATTTTTTTATGTCTGCAGGGGGCAGATTTCTCATGACACTTCATGAAGAGGATGATCAACCTTACACTAGGGTGTACAGAGTATCTGGGCTGAGCCCACCACATAGCTTATAAGCCTAGATGTTGTGGTAGAGTTGGCGGATGCAACTGTAGCACCACAGAAATTGGAAAAAAATGGTTCAAAATGCTTTGAGCACTATGAGACTTAACTTCTGAGGTCATCAGTCCCCTACAACTTAGAACTACTCAAACGTAACTAACCTAAGGCCATCACACACATCCATGCCCGAGGCAGGATTCGAACCTGCGACCGTAGCGGTCGCGTGGTTCCAGACTGTAGCACCTAGAACTATTTTCTAATACACGTAGACTAGCAACATCACATGTGAGCTCCCATAAGCGTTACATTGTATGATATCAGAGAAAATCCAATTTTAAACTTATGACACAAAAGAATGTGGGACAACCGTGACATCATGGAAAACCCAGTAGAACACAGGAAATCTGACGACCATGCGGGGTGCACCAGCTGTGGAATGTATACGAGCTGTAAATAGTTCCCACAACTGTTGCAGAGATGTCATTGTATTCCTGAAAGTTTGAACTTCCATGTTGCTGCATTCCTGACACTGGAAATATCCACAGTAAGGTATGACTAAGAATTATTCAGCCTGTGAATATAGTGTGCATTTCAGCTGGTCAGTGGTGATTGTGAACACTCAAGCTGTGTAATAAGGATGTATAACTTCTTATGCTTACACTTTTACTCTACCACAAAGTTACATTTATGACTGTATGTGTGCCTTGGTGCTGATTTTAGCTGACTGGGTTCTAGAAACATATCCCACTACATTCTGGGCAGGTTACATTTACATATGTGCGTTATCAGGATGTCACAGTCCTGTACATCCTTAACTTCACAAATTAGACCATACAACATCATCTTATAGCAAAATTATAACATTTTGTCCCAGATATTATAATTTTACAGTATACACCATCCATCGTTATAACACATAATGCAGTATCACAATGAGCTTCTAGTAGATTTGTGACGATTGTTTCCTATTTTCTATCATTTAAAGTCTGTTAGGTCTGATGTTACATTTTATGAACACCATCATAATGGTAGCAGATGCACTGGCAGCTGCAGGACCTAGTCTTTGTCTAACAGGTAATGAGAAATTACGCCCCGAAGAAGAAATATTAGTCATATCACTTCTTACTTTACCCAACCTATATATGCAGGGCGATTCACGAAGATATGCAAATATTATAATATGTTATTCTACAAGTAACACTAAAGAAAAAAGTTCACCTAAACATCGGTCCGTAATTGTTTAGTTGCGGAGTTACGGCTAATAAAAGATTTTGCCGGAAATTTAGTAACTTCGCTTTTAGGAAGCCATCGCAAAACTGTTTAAAGTAAGCACGATTTCCATTTCTTTTGTTGCTATTGATCTGGTGAATCTAATAAAACATGACGCAGACGCGTATCCGCAGTAGTTTTCCAGAACATCCAGAGAAGTAAAGACGTAATTTCGTAAAATTTTTAATTTATTAACTACTTGGCCACTTTTTTTTTTAAATTCCAGACAACTGCACAAAGTTTTCAACAGAAGTTGTAGAGAATTTAATTTTGGGAAAACAATGGTAATAACGTTACCGGAAACTGTATGAATGTGTCAGATAATCTGCTTTTATTAATACCATAGCACACGTGAATTCATGTTAAACTGGAAAAAACAAATCTCAGTGTTAAGGAAGTTGTACAGTGTACGTACAGTTTCACAATACATTCACAATAAATGTTCAGAAATGTCTACACCGAGTCAATGCATGTAGCTGCACGTGTGTGAACAGATTATGTTGCTCGTTTCAGGAAAGTAAACAAATTTACTTGTATAATAATCTTTGCTTTTCTGTATGTTCTGGAAAACTACTGCAGATACACGTGTGGGATATGTTTTATTAGATTCACCAGACTAATAATAACAAAATGAATGGAAACCGAGCTTTACTTTAACCTCATACAGTTTTACGATGGCTTCATATTAGCGAAGTTGCTAAATTTCGGGCAAAACCTTTTACTAGCCGTAACTCCGTAACTAAACATTTGTGGATCTATGTTTATATGAACTTTTTTCTTTAGTTTTTTACTTGTAGAATAATATATTAAAATATTTGCATATCTTCATGAATCACAGTGTATATATGCATGTATATCCTGGGTAAAGTAAGAAGTGATGTGAGTTATCTCTTCTTTGGAGCGTCATATATATATATATGCGTCGTCATATATATATGACGCAATTACGCTTCAAAGAAGAGCGTCACACACACACACACACACACACACACACATATATATATATATATATATATATATATATATATATATATATATATATATATATATATATATATATATATGTGTGTGTGTGTGTGTGTGTGTGTGTGTGTACCTCGTCAGTATTATGGAAACCATCTCAACTACCGAACCGGAATTGGATCCGTATTTTGTAAACATTGGACGCCACATACTCCAGGGGCTTGACCAGGCCATGTAAAACACAATCGATGCTGTACTGTGTGCTTGGGGAAGGGAACACTCTAGTAATCAGATCATTTGTGCTATCTATAGTGTCCAGCTAGAAATCTCCTTTTATGTGACTACTACCAGATTTCATTCGCACTGAAGCATACCTACAGAAAAAATCGTCATGTGGAATATACACTGAAGAGCCAAAGAGATTGGTACACCTGCCTAATATCGTGTGGGGACCACGCGAACACGCAGAAGTACCGCAACACGAAGTAGCATGGACTCGACTAATATCTGAAATAGTGCTGGAGGTAACAGACACCATGATTACTGCAGGGCTGTCCATAAACCCGTAAGAGTACGAGGGGTGGAGATCTCTTCCGCACAGTACGTTGCAAGGCATCCCAGATATGCTCAATAATGTTCACGCCTGGGGAGTCTGGTGGCCAGCGGAATTGTTTAAACTCAGAAAAGTGTTCCTGGAGCCACTCTGTAGCAATTCCGGACGTGTGGGGTGTCGCATTGTCCTGCTGGAATTGCCCAAGTCCGTCGTAATGCACAATGGACATGAATGGATGGTGGTGATCAGACAGGGCGCTTACGTACGTGTCACCTGCCAGAGTCGTATCTAGATGTATCAGGAGTCCCATATTACTCCAATTGCACATGCCTCACACCATTTCAGAGCCTCCACCAGCTAGAACAGTCACCTGCTAACAAGCAGGGTCCCTGGATTCATGAGATTGTCTCCATACACGTCCATCCTCTCGATACAATTTGAAACGAGATTCGTCCAGGCAACATGTTTCCAGTTATCAATAGTCCAATGTCATTGTTGAAGGGACCAGGTGAGACGTAAAGCTTTGTGTCATGCAGTCATCAAGGATACACGATAATGTTTCGTTGAATGGTTCGCGCGCTGACACTTGTTGATGGCTCAGCATTGAAATCTGCAGCAATTTGCGAAAGGATTGCACTACTGTCACGTTGAACGATTGTCTTCAATCGTCGTTGGTCCGGTTCTTGCAGGATCTTTTTCCGTCCGCAGCAATGTCGGACATTTGATTTTTTACCGGATTCCTGATATTCACGGTACATCCGTAAAACGGTCGTACGGGAAAATCACCACTTCATCGCTACCTCGGAGTTGCTGTGTCCAATCGCTCATGCGCCGACTATAACACCACGTTAAAACTCACATAAATCTTGATAGCCTGCCATTGTAGCTGTAGTAACCTATCTAATAACTGGGCCAGACACTTGTTGTCTTATATAGGCGTTGCCGATCGCAGCGCCGTATTCTGCCTGTTTACATACCTCCGTATTTGAATACGCATGCCCATGAGGTGCATTCAAGTTCTAAGGCCTCCGATTTTATTTCTAATTAACTACTCAGGTTAGTCGGGAGCATGAGGAATCACTTCGAAGTTGTTATCACGAAGAAACTGTTGCGTAACGTTAGCTCGATGTGCGGGTGCGTTGTCTTGGTGAAACAGCACACGCGCAGCCCTTCCCAGACGTTTTTGTTGCAGTGCAGGAAGGAATATGTTCTTCAAAACATTTTCGTAGGATGCACCTGTTACCGTAGTGCCCTTTGGAACGCAATGGGTAAGGATTACGCCCTCGCTGTCCCAGAACATGGACACCATCATTTTTTCAGCACTGGTGGTTACCCGAAATTTTTTTGGTGGCGGTGAATCTGTGTGCTTCCATTGAGCTGACTGGCGCTTTGTTTCTGGATTGAAAAATGGCATCCACGTCTCATCCATTGTCACAACCGATGAAAAGAAAGTCCCATTCACGCTGTCGTTGCGCGTCAACATTGCTCGGCAACATGCCACACGGGCAGCCATGTGGTCGTCCGTCAGCATTCGTGGCACCCACCTGGATGACATTTTTTGCATTTTCAGGTCGTCTTGCAGAATTGTGTCCACAGAACCCACAGAAATGCCAACTCTGGAGGCGATCTGTTCAACAGTCATTCGGCGATCCCCCAAAACAATTCTCTACACTTTCTCGATCATGTCGTCAGACCGGCTTGTGCGAGCCCGAGGTTGTTTAGGTTTGTTGTCACACGATGTTCTGCCTTCATTAAACTGTCGCACCCACGAACGCACTTTCGACACATCCATAACTCCATCACCACATGTCTCCTTCAACTGTCGATGAATTTTAATTGGTTTCACACCACGCAAATTCAGAAAACGAATGATTGCACGCTGTTCAAGTAAGGAAAACGTCGCCATTTTAAGTATTTAAAACAGTTCTCATTCTCGCCACTGGCGGTAAAATTCCATCTGCTGTACAGTGCTGCCATCTCTGGGACGTATTGACAATGAACGCAGCCTCATTTTAAAACAATGCGCATGTTTCTATCTCTTTCCAGACCGGAGAAAAAAAATCGGAGGCCTTAGAACTGGAATGCACCTCGTATACCAGTTTCGCAGCTGCGGGATTAGCCGAGCGGTCTCAGGCGCTGCAGTCATGGACTGTGTGGCTGGGCCCGCCGGAGGTTCGAGTCCTCCTTCGGGCATGGGTGTGTGTGTTTTTCCTTGGGATAATTTAGGTTAAGTAGTGTGTAAGCTACGGGACTGATGACCTTAGCAGTTAAGTCCAATAAGATTTCACACACATTTTATACCAGTTTCTTTGGCGCTTCAGTGTATATTTTCAATAAACCGGAATCTGAGTGTACTTTTATCTGTAAAAATTATTAACCAGACGGCCATAAAGACTGCAAATTCTACCACAATATGGGAGATATGTTTATTTGAAGAGATAAGTGGATCGTCTTACGCTGTTTGCATGTCCTGGCGCTGAGTATCAGCATAAAGTTGTTGAAATAGATCGAATATTTCCTTCTGAGTGCCTCACTAGTAAATTGAATGTCTGTGCTTTCTGACAATGGCTTTGCTCTGTGTATTGCTACAGTTCGTCAAAGGCTTAGCATTATTGCATTTCAATGTGTCCACGTTCTTAACAATTGAAAAATAGCTTCATATCACTAAGGACTTTATGAGTTGGACTTCATTGCACAGGCAGACACCCACTGTCATGATGTGTTGGTGTTAGTCAGCCTTCGAATACAGCGTGTGTATCAACTGGTCGGGGCGCTGTAGTTAACGGAGCATTGTGTAAAGATTACATAGATTTAAAATTGTGACAATTACCCAATTTGAAATTCCTACCATTCTATACTTCGCACAACTGTGCTTTTGTATTCCCTGTGGATTTTTTTAATTTCCCGTCATTTTAAAATGGACTCTTTGGTGTCATGTTTAGCACAAGTGACTAACTACCCATGTGACATAAAAGGAGAGGGGAAAATACAGGATTGTTTAATTTCCAACCATTTTAAACTTAGCGCAAGTGACCATCAGTTTTTTTTAATTTTCCGTTATGTAAAACCGGTATTTTTAATATCCCACTTTTTTCAGCTATTTTATACTATGGCAACTGATTGAAGTGCGGTAGCGTTCTCGCTTCCCACGCCCGGGTTCCCGGGTTCGATTCCCGGCGGGGTCAGGGATTTTCTCTGTCTCGTGATGACTGGGTGTTGTGTGATGTCCTTAGGTTAGTTAGGTTTAAGTAGTTCTAAGTTCTAGGGGACTGCTGACCATAGATGTTAAGTCCCATAGTGCTCAGAGCCAATTGATTGAAGTCTGCCATCTCGGATTGTGGCGTCAGGGAGATAGGGGAAGGAGTGGGGGTGGCATCTGGCAGTGTTGCATGATGTCAATGGGTGGCAACGTCCGCCCCCATAGCTGAGTGGTCAGAGTGACGGACTGCCGTCCTATGGGCCCGGGTTCGATTCTCGGCTGGGTCGGAGATTTTCTCCGCTCAGGGAGTGGATTTTGTGCTCTCTTCATCATCATTTCATCCCCATCCGGCGCACAGGTCGCCCAATGTGGCGTCGAATGTAATAAGACCTGCACCAAGGCGGCCGGACCTGCCCCGCAAGGGACCTCCCGGCCAATGACGCTAAACGCTCATTTCAATTTCCACTGGGTGGCATCATCGCTGCTGTCATAGGAAATCTGGCTACAATGTAGCCTGTGCTAGTACCCTCCTGTCCCACTATTTGGGAGCACTTCTCGATGGTGGCCCCAGCCAGGCACAGGTAGCCTGCTTTCAGCCAACATTTCTTACCTAATGTTATGTTATAAACGTGAAACCTGCAGCCAGGAAGCTTTCCAATTAGACGCTTGTGGTTATTGCAGAGGAGTCGCTGTCTCATCTTCTATCAGAACTGTTCCTTCTTCGCAAAATTACGGAAAATATTCGTCAAATAGTCTAGTCGGCGGGCTTCGGGAGAGGAAGTGACGTTGGAACATATCCGGCAATTGCAGCCGCGAGGCTTGATCTTCCACTAAATGGACTCATTTTTGGACGTTTCCGGGGAAATGGTTGCTTGTGCAATCAAGTGATTCCAACACTAAAATAAAACCGACCATTTTGATCTCCCTGACCATGTAACATCTACACCTCTGCTCTGCCGCACTCTGTGCCTTAACAACTGTTCACAATCATCCTCATTAAAAGTGCAAATAAACAGAGTTCCTCTTTCGGAAATAAATTAGCGCCTCCATATGTCAAAAGAGTGTGGTAAGCCTCACTCCATCTGAAGCACTGGATCCCCTAACATGCTGAGAAACTTCGATATATACGGTTTATGTAACTGTGGTCCAACAGTCTGTCCTAATCATTCCACTTTTTGTGCAACGTAAGGAAAACCATTCTTTGACATCACTTTGCAGTGGACGAGAGTGACTGGAACTTGGTAGTCTGTTATTCCATTGACGGCCTTGATAAACGGGAAATATAAACTGTCGAAAAAAAATCGTGACACCATGAAGGGGTTGTGCGACGTAAACGATAGTCTAGTTGGTGGCTTCGGGAGAAGAAGTGACAACGGAACATAATCTGGCAATTGCAGCCGCGAGGCTTGATCTTCCACTAAATGGACTCATTTTTGGACGTTTTTGGGGCAATGGTTGCTTGTGCAATCAAGTGATTCCAACCCTAAAATAAAACCGACCGTTTTGACCTCCCTGACCATGTAACAGCTACACCTCTGCTCTACCGCACTCTGTGCCTTAACAACTGTTCACAATCATCCTCATTAAAAGTGCAAATAAACATAGTTCCTCTTTAGGAAATAAATTAGCGCCTCCATATGTCAAGAGAGTGTGGTAAGCCTCGCTCCAACTGAAGCACTGGATTCCCTAACATGCTGAGAAACTTCGATATATACGGTTTATGTAACTATGGTCCAACAGTCTGTCCTCATCATTCCACTTTTTGGGCAACGTAAGGAAAAGCATTCTTTGACATCACTTTTCAATGGACGAGGGTGGCTGGAACTTGGTAGTCTGTTATTCCATTGACGGCCTTGATAAAATGGGAAATATAAACTGACGAAAAAAAATCGCGACACCAAGAAGGTGTTGTGCGACGTAAACTATAGTTGGTAGATTTGTTTCTACATCTGAAAGATGATGTCTATAATAATTTTGCGCCAGTCGTATAAGAGTGGCGTTATTAGCGACACTATGATCATGCCGATCGGGTTTGCCTTAAGTACACTCTGTAACGGCCGTGAAAGTTAGTTACCTTTGAGACTGGACGTGGTGAGATGATGTTAGTCAAGGATATCTTTAAGGTGACGAAGACGCCAATATCAATACCTCACTGGGTTTGAACGAGGTCACGTAAAAGGACTAGAGAAGCTGGATGTTCCTTCTGCGATACGAGGTGCATTCAAGTTCTAAGGCCTCCGATTTCTTTTCTCTGGACTGGAAAGAGATAGAAACATGCGAATTGTCTTAAAATGAGGCCGCATTCATTGTCAATACGTTCCAGAGATGGCAGCACCATACGGCAGATGGAATTTTACCGCCAGCGGTGAGAATGAGAACTGTTTTAAATACTTAAAATGGCGACGTTTTCCTTACTTAAACAGCGTGCAATCATTCGTTTTCTGAATTTGCGTGGTGTGAAACCAATTGAAATTCATCGACAGTTGAAGGTCATATGTGGTGATGGAGTTATGGATGTGTCGAAAGTGCGTTCGTGGGTGCGACAGTTTAATGAAGGCAGAACATCGTGTGACAACAAACCGAAACAACCTCGGGCTCGCACAAGCCGGTCTGACGACATGATCGAGAAAGTGGAGAGAATTGTTTTGGGGGATCGCCGAATGACTGTTGAACAGATCGCCTCCAGAGTGGGCATTCCTGTGGATTCTGTGCACACAATCCTGCATGACGACCTGAAAATGCGAAAAGTGTCATCCAGGTGGGTGCCACGAATGCTGACGGACGACCACATGGCTGCCCGTGTGGCATGTTGCCGAGCAATGTTGACGCGCAACGACAGCACGAATGGGACTTCCTTTTCGTCGGTTGTGACAATGGATGAGACGTGGATGACATTTTTCAACCCAGAAACAGAGCGCCAGTCAGCTCAATGGAAGCACACAGATTCACCGCCACCAAAAAAATTTCGGGTAACCGCTAGTGCTGAAAAAATGACGGTGTCCATGTTCTGGGACAGCGAGGGCGTAATCCTTACCCATTGCGTTCCAAAGGCCACTACGGTAACAGGTGCATCCTACGAAAATGTTTTGAAGAACAAATTCCTTCCTGCACCGCAACAAAAACGTCCGGGAAGGGCTGCGCGTGTGCTGTTTCACCAAGACAACGCACCCGCACATCGAGCTAACGTTACGCAACAGTCTCTTCGTGATAACAACATTGAAGTGATTCCTCATGCTCCCTACTCACCTGACCTGGCTCCTAGTGACTTTCAGCTTTTTCCGACAATGAAAGACACTCTCCTTGGCCGCACATTCACCAGCCGTGCTGCTATTGCCTCAGCGATTTTCCAGTGATCAAAACAGACTCCTAAAGAAGCCTTCGCCGCTGCCATGAAATCATGGCGTCAGCGTTGTGAAAAATTTGTACGTCTGCAGGGCGATTACGTCGAGAAGTAACGCCAGTTTCATCGATTTCGGGTGAGTAGTTAATTAGAAAAAAAATCGGAGGCCTTAGAACTTGAATGCACCAAGTATGTTAGATAAAACTGGTAGGAATGCAGCCACTGTTCGTAACTGCTGGTAGCTGTGGTCACGAGAATGTACGGTCGCAAGAAGACCGGGCTCCGAACGGCCGCGTGGCACTACGGAGAGGGGAGAGCATCGTGTTCGGCATATCGATCTTGCCCATCGTACTGCATCTGCTGCAGCAGTTTGAGCAGCAGTTGCCACCGCAGTGATACAACGAATCGTTACAAATCGGTTTCTTCAAGGACAGCTCCAAGCCAGATGCTTTGTGGCGTGCATTCCACTGACCCCAAACCACCGCCATTTGCGACGTCAGCGCGAGCTAATTGGAGAAGCAAGAGCACTCTAGTGTTTATCCAACGCACTTTGACTGCAAAATTGTACATCAATGTGGTAAATGGAAATGCCGTGTGTCTAGTGCTTCCCGTGGGGTAGACCGTTCGCCTGGTGCAAGTCTTTCGAGTTGACGCCACTTCGGCGACTTGAGTGTCGATGGGGATGAAATGATGATGATGATAAGGACAACACAACACCCAGTCCCTGAGCGGAGAAAATCTCGGGCCCAGCCGGGAATCGAACCCGGGCCGTTAGGTATGACATTCCGTCGCACTGACCACTCAGTTACCAGGGGCGGACATCAATCTGGTTATCCTGACTGTTGTGCTGCCATTTATGAACAGCACTCCAGGGTTTTTTTTACAACAGGTTAACTCTCGCCCATATGCCGCTGTTGTAACCCAACACGCTCTGTAGAGTGTCATTATGTTCCCTTGGCCAGCTCAATCACTAGATTTGTCTCGAATCGGGCACATGTGGAACATCATCGGACGACAACTGCAGCGTCAGCCGCAACCAGCATTAACCGTCCCTGTATTGATCGGCCAAGTGCAACAGGCATGGAGCTCCACCCCAAAAACTGAGGTCCGGCATTTGTACAACACAATGCATACATATTTGCATGCTTGTATTGAACATTCTGGAGGCTACACCGATTATCAATGTACCAGAAATTCACATTTGCTATGGCTTATCTCACGTTTACATTAACCTGTGATCTTGCAATATTAATCACATAATTTGTTACCTAGACAAATGTATTCCAGAAATTTCATTACTTTACATTAATTATTATTTGGTGTTGCGATTTTTCTGGTCAGTGAGACTCCTTCTGACGAAAATATTCATTAGATTTTTGGTACAGATTGATTGATGAGTTTCTTAACAGAACCAACTGGTATATATGTTAATAAAAATCAAATAAAATTATTGGTTTAAAAATCTGAGTGCTATACGTCTTAACTGTAGAGATGCGATTTGCGTAAGTAAACTCGTAAAATTATCTTATGCACTTGACTGTATATACACTTACAAGTGTGTTGTATGTCTGGTATTAATTTTTTAAAGAAAATATATTTCAAATTTTTTACTTATCCGGCTTTTTCGAGGACTATTTCACTTTGGGTCTGTGAAATTAGAATTTCTCTTTTTTTGTTTATATGTCATACATACGATTGTTTTCATGACATGTTCTATATCCTTCAAGAGCTCCTCACCCTGGAGCCACAGAATGAAAAGTTTTTCTATTTGTTCATCTATTTAGCCTAACGCCGTGACAATTCCTAACGTATATGAATTTGTTGCTGCTATTCAGGCCAAGAAAACCATTCCCAAGAGAGAATTCTTAACCAAAAAAATTGCATTACATTTACAGTTGCAATCAGATTCATGCCTGAAGCATTACTGTCTTTGATGAGGCAGAAGTTAAGCAGAATAATATAAGGGAAATGTTTATATGAGACACAACAGGAAGAAAATGCGGCAAATAAATAATGCAAATTCGAAAGCAACTGTTTACGGCTGGCGAACAAATACAGATTCAATACGTAAACACTTTTATGCACACCAAAACAAAACTGCCAAAATCTTTATTATGGTGCAATTAGTTCCGACAGATTGTGTCTGCTTATGGCAGATCTGTACTCAATACTTAATAAGAGCATACAGTTCTCTGAAGTAAGTGACATACTATAATTATATCGTACCACTACTACATATCAATCACAGCTCCATTCCACATTCCACCACAAACTACCTGTACCTTGAGCAGCCGCTGGTGAAGTATCAGTGCAGCAGTAGTGCAGCAGCAGTGCAGTAGCGAGTCGCATATTTAGCTTTCATATTTGTTTTTTAGTTTGATTCTCAATTTCTTTCCGAGTGTTTGTGCGCTTGCATATTTAATTTCATAAAATCCTTGCGTATTCTCGTATTTGAGAGGAGTTATATTGCTTATTGATAGCTGTAAAGTATAAATTCGCGGAGTCGTGAGTCAGTTGTTTGTTTTCGACAGCGAGTGCTTTCTGTTTATTTCGTAGAGTCAGTTAGCAGTAGACAGAGGCCAGTGCAGTTTCATCTGTGCTTGCAGAGTGACGTGTGCGAGCAGCAGTAGCAGACACTAGTCGTATATTCAGTTTTTCGTATTAGTTCCGCAGGTTTAATTCAAATTACTTTGTATGTTTGTGTGCTTGCGTGGTGAAATTTTTCGGATCTTTGCGTATTTTCGAATTAGAAATTTTAATAACGGTGGGGTGTAACATCGCGTAGGCGGTTGTCATTTGTACAAAGACAGAGGTAGGATCGCATTGTAATATCTGTATAGTGGCGTAGTCGTGGTCATTTGATTGCTTAGTTCATAAGTAATTGTTCATATATCGCAGCTCAATATGGCTGGCCTCGCCCGTTCATCCAGTCAGTGGGCAGGTGGCCGCTCCTTCAGCAGGGCCCGAGCAGGCACACAGGGCAAAGGCTTGCTGGTTATTGGGAGCTCCAACGTTAGGCGGGTGATGGAGACCCTTAGGGAAATAGCGTACAGGACTGGAAAGAATTCCAACGTGCAGTCGGTTTGTCTGCCAGGGGGCCTCATCCGAGATGTGGAGGCGGCCTTGCCTGCGGCTATCGAGCGTACGGGGTGCAGTCGTCTGCAAGTAGTTGCTCACGTCGGCACCAATGAAGCCTGTCGCTTGGGTTCTGAGGCGATCCTCAGTTCGTACAGGCGGCTGGCGGATTTAGTGATGACCGCTGGCCTCGCACGCTGGGTGCAAGCAGAGCTCTCTATTTGCAGCACCGTTCCCAGAGTGGATCGGGGTCCTTTGGTTTGGAGCCGAGTGGAGGGTCTCAACCAGAGGCTTCTTCGACTCTGTGACGGTCTTGGCTGCAGATTTCTAGACTTGCGCTATTGGGTGGGGAATTGTAGGACGCCCCTAGATAGGTCAGGGGTGCACTACACAAAGGAAGCGGCTATCGGGTAGCAGAGTACTTGTGGCGTGCGCATGGTTTTTTCTTTTTTTTTTTTTTCTTTTTTTTTTTTTTTTTTTTTTTAGGCTAGGCAGTAGTGCGAGGTGTCCTGATGAACACTCACCAGTCGACGTGCAGGCAGGGAAATCAGGACCCGCTCAGTGTAAAGACACTTCAGCTATCAAGATATTAGCAGTAAATTTTCAGAATGTTCGGAATAAAGTTCCTGAATTTACTGCCCTCCAGGAAGCGTGTGGCGCGCAAATTATTCTCGGGACTGAGACCTGGCTGAACCCTGAGATAGAAAGTTCTGAAATATTTAGTGAGAGTTGAAACGTGCATCGGAAAGACAGATTAGACACTGTAGGAGGTGGTGTCGTCATTGCAGTTGACAAAAATATTGTGTCTACTGAGGTCGAAGTAGAGTGTGGTTGGTTGGTTGTTTTGGGGAAGGAGACCAGACAGCGAGGTCATCGGTCTAATCGGATTAGAGAAGGATGGGGAAGGAAGTCGGCCGTGCCCTTTCAAAGGAACCATCCCGGCATTTGCCTGGAGCGATTTAGGGAAATCACGGAAAACCTAAATCAGGATGGCCGGACGCGGGATTGAACCGTCGTCCTCCCGAATGCGAGTCCAGTGTCTAACCACTGCGCCACCTCGCTCGGTGAAGTAGAGTGTGATTGTGAAGTTATCTGGACAGGGCTAGGAGAAATAAAGTTAATTGTTGGGTGTCATTACCGGCCACCAGGTTCCACTGTGACTGTTCTAGAATCATTCAAAGGGAGTCTACACTCTGTATCGCAGAAGTACCCGGATTATGCTATATTAGTCGGAGGCGACTTCAACCTACCTAGTATAGACTGGGATGTCTGTGGATTCATTACAGGTGGTCCGCCGCTCGTGGTCTCGCGGTAGCGTTCTCGCTTCCCGAGCACGGGGTCCCGGGTTCGATTCCCGGCGGGGTCAGGGATTTTCACCTGCCTCGAGATGACTGGGTGTTTGTGTTGTCCTCATCATTTCATCATCATCCAGGAAAGTGGCGAAATTGGACTGAGCAAAGATTGGGAAATTGTACGGGCGCTGATAACCACGCCGTTGAGCGCCCCACAAACCAAACATCATCATCATCATTACAGGTGGTACAGACAAGCCGTCGTGTGACTTACTTTTGAACACATTATCCGAAAATTGTCTTGAGCAGCTAAATCGACAGCCAACGCGTAATGGAAATCCTTTAGATATGGTAGCCACGAACAGACCAGACCTCATCGACGGTGTCAGTGTTGAGACAGGGATTAGTGATCATGATGTTGTCATTACGACTATGGTTACGAAAGTTAAAAAAATCGGTCAAGAAGGCTAGGAGAGTATTCTTACTAGAAAGAGCAGATAAGCAGTTGTTAGCATCCCACTTAGTGAATGAATCGACTTCGTTTACTTCCGGTACGATGGACGTGGAAGAATTATTGGCAAATTTTAAACACATTGTAAATGACGCATTGGAGAAGTATGTGCCGAAAAAGTGGGTTACGGACGGAAAAGACCCACCGTGGTTTAACAGAGCAATTCGCAGAATGCTCAGGAAGCAATGACAGTTGCACTCGCGGTACAAGAAAGATCGGGAGAATGACGACAGGCAAAAGTTAGTAGGGATTCGTGCTGCTGTACAAAGAGCGATGCGCGAAGCATATAACCACTACCACCGTCATACCTTAGCAAAAGATCTTGCTGAAAACCCAAGGAAATTCTGGTCTTACGTAAAATCGGTAAGCGAGTCGAAGGCTTCCATCCAGTCACTCACTGATCAGTCTGGCCTGGCAACGGAAGACAGCAAAACGAAAGCTGAAATTTTAAATTTAGCATTTGAGAAATCTTTCACGCAGGAGGATCGTACAAACATACCGCCGTTTGAGTCTCGTACAGATTCCCGTATGGAGGACATAGTGATAGACATCCCTGGGGTTGTGAAGCAGCTGAATGGGTTGAAAATAAATAAATCGCCAGGTCCTGATGGGATTCCAATTCGGTTTTACAGAGAGTACTCTACTGCATTGGCTCCTTACTTAGCTTGCATTTATCGCGAATCCCTTGCCCAACGTAAAGTGCCGAGCGACTGGAAAGAAGCGCAGGTGACGCCTGTATATAAGAAGGGTAGAAGGACGAATCCTCAGAATTACAGACCAATATCCTTAACATCGGTTTGTTGAAGGATTCTCGAACATATTCTCATTTCGAATATAAGAATTTCCTTGAGACAGAGAAGTTGTTGTCCATGCATCAGCACAGCTTTAGAAAGCATCGCTCCTGCGAAACGCAACTCGCCCTTTTTTCACGTGATATCTTGCGAACCATGGATGAAGGATATCAGACGTATGCCATATTCCTTGACTTCCGGAAAGCGTTTGACTCGGTGCCCCACTGCAGATTCCTAACTAAGGTACGAGCATATGGGATTGGTTCCCAAATACACTCCTGGAAATTGAAATAAGAACACCGTGAATTCATTGTCCCAGGAAGGGGAAACTTTATTGACACATTCCTGAGGTCAGATACATCACATGATCACACTGACAGAACCACAGGCACATAGACACAGGCAACAGAGCATGCACAATGTCGGCACTAGTACAGTGTATATCCACCTTTCGCAGCAATGCAGGCTGCTATTCTCCCATGGAGACGATCGTAGAGATGCTGGATGTAGTCCTGTGGAACGGCTTGCCATGCCATTTCCACCTGGCGCCTCAGTTGGACCAGCGTTCGTGCTGGACGTGCAAACCGCGTGAGATGACGCTTCATCCAGTCCCAAACATGCTCAATGGGGGACAGATCCGGAGATCTTGCTGGCCAGGGTAGTTGACTTACACCTTCTAGAGCACGTTGGGTGGCACGGGATACATGCGGACGTGCATTGTCCTGTTGGAACAGCAAGTTCCCTTGCCGGTCTAGGAATGGTAGAACGATGGGTTCGATGACGGTTTGGATGTACCGTGCACTATTCAGTGTCCCCTCGACGATCACCAGTGGTGTACGGCCAGTGTAGGAGATCGCTCCCCACACCATGATGCCGGGTGTTGGCCCTGTGTGCCTCGGTCGTATGCAGTCCTGATTGTGGCGCTCACCTGCACGGCGCCAAACACGCATACGACCATCATTGGCACCAAGGCAGAAGCGACTCTCATCGCTGAAGACGACACGTCTCCATTCGTCCCTCCATTCACGCCTGTCGCGACACCACTGGAGGCGGGCTGCACGATGTTGGGGCGTGAGCGGAAGACGGCCTAACGGTGTGCGGGACCGTAGCCCAGCTTCATGGAGACGGTTGCGAATGGTCCTCGCCGATACCCCAGGAGCAACAGTGTCCCTAATTTGCTGGGAAGTGGCGGTGCGGTCCCCTACGGCACTGCGTAGGATCCTACGGTCTTGGCGTGCATCCGTGCGTCGCTGCGGTCTGGTCCCAGGTCGACGGGCACGTGCACCTTCCGCCGACCACTGGCGACAACATCGATGTACTGTGGAGACCTCACGCCCCACGTGTTGAGCAATTCGGCGGTACGTCCACCCGGCCTCCCGCATGCCCACTATACGCCCTCGCTCAAAGTCCGTCAACTGCACATACGGTTCACGTCCACGCTGTCGCGGCATGCTACCAGTGTTAAAGACTGCAATGGAGCTCCGTATGCCACGGCAAACTGGCTGACACTGACGGCGGCGGTGCACAAATGCTGCGCAGCTAGCGCCATTCGACGGCCAACACCGCGGTTCCTGGTGTGTCCGCTGTGCCGTGCGTGTGATCATTGCTTGTACAGCCCTCTCGCAGTGTCCGGAGCAAGTATGGTGGGTCTGACACACCGGTGTCAATGTGTTCTTTTTTCCATTTCCAGGAGTGTATGTGAGTGGCTCGAATACTTCTTAAGTAATAGAACCCAGTACGTTGTCCTCGATGGTGAGTGTTCATCGGAGGTGAGGGTATCATCTGGTGGAGGCGCCGGGTATTGAAACTTGAAAATATAAGCGTTCGACAATATAAAATGGTGCAAGCTGTTCGAGATTCTGAAAAAAGTAGGGGTAAGTTATAGGGAGAGACGGGTCATATACAATATGTACAATAACCAAGAGGGAATAATAAGAGTGGACGATCAAGAACGAAGTGCTAGTATTAAGAAGGGTGTAAGACAAGGCTGTAGCCTTTCGCCCCTACTCTTCAATGTGTACATCGAGGAAGCAATGATGGAAATAAAAGAAAGGTTCTGGAGTGGAATTAAAATACAAGGTGAAAGGATATCAATGATACGATTCGCTGATGACATTGCTGTCCTGAGTGAAAGTTAAGAAGAATTAAATGATCTGCTGAACGGAATGAACAGTCTAATGAGTACACAGTATGGTTTGAGAGTAAATCGGAGAAAGACGAAGGCAATGAGAAGTAGTAGAAATGAGAACAGCGAGAAACTTAACATCAGGATTGATGGTCACGAAGTCAATGAAGTTAAGGAATCCTGCTACCTAGGCAGTAAAATAACCAATGACGGACGGAGCAAGGAGGACATCAAAAGCAGACTCGCTATGGCAAAAAAGGCATTTCTGGCCAAGAGAATTCTACTAATATCAAATACCGGCCTTAATTTGAGGAAGAAATTTCTGTGGATGTACGTCTGGAGTACAGCATTGTATGGTAGTGAAACATGGACTGTGGGGAAACCGGAACAGAAGAGAATCGAAGCAATTGAGGCGTGGTGCTACAGACGAATGTTGAAAATTAGGTGGACTGGTAAGGTAAGGAATGAGGAGGTTCTACGCAGAATCGGAGAGGAAAGGAATATGTGGAAAACACTGATAAGGAGACGGGACAGGATGATAGGACATCTGCTAAGAAATGAGGGAATGACTTCCATGGTACTAGAGGGAGCGGTAGAGGGCAAAAACTGTAGAGGAAGACAGCGATTGGAATACGTCAAGCAAATAATTGAGGACGTAGGTTGCAAGTGCTACTCTGAGATGAAGAGGTTAGCACAGGAAAGGAATTCGTGGCGGGCCGCATCAAACCAGTCAGTAGACTGATGACCAAAAAAAAAAAAAAATACTGCACATTATCGACGACTCGGTGGTTCCCATCAGGCCACGACAGAGCTGCCGTTTACGTGGCGAGAAACCCGAGTTCGAGCCATATTCAACAGATCGCATTCTATCGGAGAGAGAAGAAGAAGAGAACATCACGATGACAGCAACCGCGTGCCACCACATGAGACTTTCCCCCGGGTTCTCTGGTGACGATGGCCAAGATCCAAACAAGTGGCTGAAGGTATATGAGCGTATAGTCAAATTTAACAAATGGGATGACACCGTGTGTTTGGATAACGTATTTTTCTATTTGGAGGGCACTGCCAAGCAATGGTATGAGAACAACGAGGAGAAGCTCGGAAGTTGGGAAGTATTCCAGGCGGAACTGCGCAAGTATTTCGGCGACACACAACGACAGAAGTGCAAGGCTGAAGATAAATTAAAGTGCAGGGCACAGCGTCCAGGAGAAACTACAGCATCCTACATTCAAGACGTCTTGGAGCTGTGTAAAATAGTGGCTACTCGAATGAAGGAGGAAGATAAGGTTGCACATCTAATGAAGAGTGTTACTGAGGACATGTATCACGCCCTACTCCTGAAGGAGGTCTCGACAGCAGACGACTTCGTGAAATGGTGCCAATATATTGAGACAATGCATCAAAAAAGAATTACACGCAAGAATTTTGAAAGGCTTCCAAACGTCGTATCGATGTCTGTGATGGAGGAAGAAACTGATTTCACAAGTGCTCTTCGTCAGACAGTGAGAGAGGACGTTCAGAAGGCACTTGGATTGCAGGCCGAGCAAAAAGCCGAGTCGCTTCAAGAGGTCGTAAGGGAGGAAGCGGAAAAGACATTTAACTCAATCTCTCGTCCTTCATTTCCCTTTAAAACGGTAAAAATGTCGAGACCCAGGCGAAGTTACGTTCCTACAATGCCGCATTAGGAACCAGTTTGGGCACTAAGAAAGACTGATGTCTGGAGGACCCAGGATAACCAACCAGTATGTTTCCACTGTAGACGACTGGGACATGTGGTGCTCTATTGTCGAGAAAGGCGGCGGATATTTGATGACGCCCGCTCCAGAAAACAGCAGACCGATCTTAGCCGACGCCAACTCCGGGACGACGAAGATGAACAAGAAGATGTGGGTGCAGGACGACGTAGGTCACCATCGCCGCAAGCTAGCCGCTGGAGAGGACGCTCCCCAACACGGTGATCAAGGTCTCCATCACCGTTTAGAAACTCCAGCCGATCACCCAGCCCCCGCAACCTGGAAAACTAAAGGGTGCGACCATCCTTGGAGGTGAGGCCGCCGAAGAGAAAAATCCTCTGCCGTCGATCGCTACAAAAATGATAGTAAACTACGTCGATAGCCATATGGATGGCCGACCAGCCCAAGCTCTTGTGGACTCTGGAGCATCATATTCAGTCATTTCGGAGAACTACCGTCGCCAGTTGCAGAAAACCGTATTCGTCGACAGCAAAACATCTCTGCTGAAGGTGGCTAATGGGAAATATGTAAAACCTACAGGAAGATGTGTCATTCGTGTGGCTATAAGTGGCATACACAGCTCTTAGAATTCATCGTCTCACAAGGGTGTAGTCATGACGCCATTCTGGGATGGGACTTTTTGAAAGCTTCTCAAGCAATTATAGACTGTGGTCGCTCGAAGATTATGCTAGACAAGATGAGATACTGTGGACAGGAAGATGCACATCCGAGTGTGTGGAGAATATGTGTGCTGGATGAAGTGATCATCCCTGCAGTCAGCGCTAGAAAGGTAGCTGTCTTGTGTCACGCCATGCGTCAACCCATGGATCTTGTAGTGGAACGTAAGAGAAGCATACCACTGAAGAATAAATTGGTCATCCCAGCCTCTGTCGTCTCGTTTAAGACCGGATTCGGTGAATTGTGGATAGTTAACTGTCGCCGAGAACCGCAGATCCTTCCAAAACGCATGTGCGTAGCAAACGCTGAGTTGTTAATTGCAGAATAGCTGAGCGTCATAGAAACCTCCCATGCCGAGTCTGTGGGCGAAATTAGCGCTACCACTACGAGAAAAGATCTTCTAGCTCGACTACCACCAGATCTCACTAAGGCACAACAGAAGAAGCTACTTGCAATTCTTCAAGAGTTCTCTGAATGCTTCAATCCACAGGTGAAGAGCAAATTAAAGAAATCGATGGTGAAGCACCGGATTAACACTGGAGACCATCAACCAATAAGCCAGAGAGCATACCATGTCTCAGTAACGGAACGTCGAATAATTCGCGACGAGGTAGAGAAAATGATGAAGAATGACATCATTCAGCCTTCGCAGAGCCAGTGGTGTTCATCAGTGGTTCTCGTCAGGAAGAAGGATGGCAGTTGACGCTTTTGTGTTGATTACAGGAAGCTTAATAAGATAACTAAAAAGGACGTTTACCCTCTTCCACGAATTGACGATACACTAGATTGTCTGAAGGGGGCTAAGTTTTTCTCAACCATGGACATGTACTCGGGATACTGGCAAATCGAAGTAGATGAGGCTGATCGTGAGAAAATTGTATTCATCACCCCTGAGGGGCTGTATGAGTTTAAGGTAATGCCGTTTTGTTTGTGTAATGCACCAACAACTTTTGAACGAATGATGGATAATCTTCTAAGGCACCTAAAGTGGACGATGTGTCTTTGTTATTTAGATGACATTATAGTGTTCTCAGAGACTTTTGATGAACACGTAAAAAGACTGAGGACCGTTCTTAAGTGTCTCCAACAAGCCGGACTGAAACTTAATCCAAGAAAGTGTCTCTTTGGACCAAAAGAAATCAAAATACTTGGGCACCTTGTGTCAAACGAAAATGTGCGGCCAGACCCAGAAAAGATGACAGCTATAACGGAATTTCCTATTCCTAAAAGTATTAGAGATGTGAGAAGCTTCCTCGGATTGTGTTCTTATTACCATCGTTTTATCAAAGACTTTTGTATCAAAGCCAGACCACTCCAAGGGTTGTTAAAAGCCGATGCTAAATTTATCTGGGGTGGTGCTCAACAAGATTCTTTGGATGTGCTGCGAAAAGCTCTGACGATTGACCCTGTACTTGGTCTGTATGATGAGAGAGCATCTAGAGAACTACACACAGGTGCCAGTGGGTATGGGATCGGTGCTGTTCTGGTGCAGATTTCGGATGGAAAAGAGAAAGTTATAGCCTGTGCTTCTAGGACACTTACAAAAGCCGAGAGAAACTACTCAACTACAGAAAGAGAATGCCTTGCTGTGATCTGGGCCATGTGGAAATTTCGACAGTATCTGTATGGAAGGCCATTCACAGTTGTTACAGACCATCATTCAGTTTGTTAGTTGACAGGTCTTAAGGATCCAACAGGACGACTCGCCAGGTGAGCACTACGTCGTCAAGCGTATGACATTACCATAGTGTACAAAAGTGGAAGAAAACACCAAGATGCCGATTGTCTCTCAAGAAACCCTGTGCAAGACCATCAACACTTTGATGAAGATAGTGACTGTCTCGCTGCACTCCAGGATCTCTCTGCTTAGCAGAAGAAGGACGCCAAGATAAGTCAAATTATGCTTGCCTTAAATCGGTCAGAGGATGTGAAAGGACAATTTAAGGTAGTTAATGGATTACTTTGCAAGAAAAACTTCGATCCATTTGGAAAGAGGTGGCTACCAGCGATTCCTAAACACATGCGCTTAGTTCTTCTACAGAAATTCCATGACATACCTGAGGCTGGACATTTAGTATTAATTAAGACATACGATATGATCCGCAAGAGATTTTACTGGCCAGGTTTATTTATGAGGGTCCGTCACTATGTGTCGCACTGTCGAGAGTGCCAGAAGAGAAAGGCAGTTCCTCAGAAACCACCTGGCCGACTCATACAATTTCCACCAGCCGAAACGCCTTTCCAGCGTGTTGGGATTGACCTCCTCGGACGATTTCCAACGTCTGCTAGTGGCAATATATGGATTATTGTTTGCACAGATTATCTGACGCGCTATGCCATTACAAATGCCGTGAAAACAGCCGAAGCATTCTAGGTAGCCAAATTCATCGTAGAAGACATTGTATTAAAACGCGGTGCCCCAAGTTCGTTAATTACGGATCGAGGGAAAAATTTTCAGTCGAATCTTGTGACAAAGATAAACCGTCGGTGTAACATTACTCATCACATGACGACTGCCTACCATCCGCAAACTAACGGGCTTAAAAATGGTTCAAATGGCTCTGAGCACTATGGGACTCAACTGCTGAGGTCATTAGTCCCCTAAAACTTAGAACTAGTTAAACCTAACTAACCTAAGGTCATCACAAACATCCATGCCCGAGGCAGGATTCGAACCTGCGACCGTAGCGGTCTTGCGGTTCCAGACTGCAGCGCCTTTAACCGCACGGCCACTTCGGCCGGCCTAACGGGCTTACTGAACGCCTCAATAAGACCTTGGCCGACATGCCATCAATGTTCGTCAATGAGCAGAGCAATTGGGATGAGGTGCTACCTTTCGTGACGTTTGCCTACAACACCGTCAAACAAGACACCACAGGATTTATGCCATTTTTCCTGGTGCATGGGCCTTGAGGTGACAACTACGATGGACACTGTGTTCCTGTTACATCCTGATGACGTGGACGACGGCTACATCGGCTAGGTGTTAACCAGAGCTGAGGAAGCTCGGCAGTTAGCTCGATTCCGCACGCTGCAGGCTCAAGAAAACGATCGCCGAAGGTATGACGCGAGCCACCTCCCTGTTATCTACCAGCCTGGTGACCTCGTCTGGATCTTCACTCCTGTTCGGATTATCTCTCTGAGAAGCTCCTCAGGTGCTACTTTGGACCTTATAAGGTTGTAAGACAGTTGTCTGATGTTACTTATGAAGTTGAAGACTTCGACCCCGACACAAGACGACAAAAGATCAGAGATACGGTACACGTCTTTCGAATGAAGCCCTATAAGGATCCTGCAACCCTGGGTAAATTCGAAGCTCCAGCAACAGGCAACAAGCGGAAAGGTAGCGAAGAACGTAGCGGCATGGAAAGTTCTAAGAAGATCACCGCCAGGGCTAACATCAGTCATCGGGAGTCGGAGTACGCAGGACCGATGACTCGTTCCCGGACTAGGAGGACGTAACACCGAGATGCTGTTGTCTTAAGGGGGGAGCACTGTCGCAGAAAAAGCCGAGTAGCGCAGTCGCCGTCGTGTAGTGGTTATTATACTTGATTGTTGGATGGAGGGTCGTGAGTTCAAAACTCAGCTGAACTGAAATATTTTAATTTCTATTGTCGGTTCGAGTAAATTCTAGAAGTATCCACAAATGTCAGGAATCATTGTACTGGAATGTTCTGTAGCTGTATATATACCGTATGTGTTCTGGCCGGAGGCAGTTCGCTCCGCGCTCTTGTATTTGAAGTACTGAATAAACCTTCGTTAAGTGAAGTTAATGTTCGTCATTCATCTACTTACACCTTCCTCTACGTGACAATATTCTGTACCAATGAGGCGGTGCAATGCTTTCCAACAACTTTTTCAGTTTGAGGGAATTGCAGTGTTGATTTTTGCACGTGTTTGTCACCGATTTCTGTACTTCTTTGCCAGTAAGAGGTAAAGCATGAGTTGCTGTAGTTACCAGTGATGCGTTATTGTATCCAGGTCTCTGGAACAGTTGAAGAATTAAATGGACTCACCGGATTATCTGAGGAGTAGAGCACTGGGGAATGGAGATGGTGGGGGTGGAGATAAAGAGAGTGGGTAGGAAGACCTCCTATAAATTTCCTTGAAGGAAGAAGGGCCTGAGAGATGTAACACCAAGGTAGTGAAAGTTGATGAGATGGCTTTTGATTTGGATGTGGATGAAGTTCCATTCGGCATCCCAGTTGGTGTAGCAGCATTCTGATTATATGAAGGATGGTGTGGGTTGGTTTGTGCCTATAGCAAATGTTATAAGAGATGGCAAGGATAATGACTTTGATTTATATCGAACACATGTATAGTAGTGCGTCCAACGTGGCATGTTGGAAGTATGGATGGCATCAAAAGGGTTAGGGTTAGATTGTATTAAGGCAGGGGTAGTAGGTCGCCTTGGAGGATTCCAGTAAACCAGCTTCATTTAAGATACATGCTCGACAAGCGAAAAGTCCCAGACGTAAAGATCTACTGAAATAACATAGGTGGGGAAGGTGTGTACAACAAGGATTAGGAGATCATAAAATATAGGGTGCTTAGAATGGATATAAATAATGATACAAAAGAATCTTTTTTTTAAGTTTTTAAGTAAATGTTTGAGATAATACACTATGTGATCAAAAGTATCCTGACACCCCAAAAACATACTTTTTTCATATTAGGTGCATGGTGCTGCCACTTACTGCCAGGTACTCCATGTCAGCGACCTCAGTAGTCATTAGTCATCGTGGGAGCCCAGAATGGGGCGCTCCGCGGAACTCACGAACTTCGAACGTGGTCTGATGATTGGGTGTCACTTGTGTCATACGTCTGTACACAAGATTTCCACACTCCTAAACATCCCTAGGTCCACTGTTTCCGATGTGATAGTGAAGTGGAAACGTGAAGGGACACGTACAGTGTACAGGCCGACCTCGTCTGTTGACTGACAAAGACCACCGACAGTTGAAGAGGGTCGTAATGTGTAATAGGCAGACATCTATCCACACCATCACACAGGAATTCCAAACTGCATCAGAATCCACTGCAAGTACTATGACAGTTAGGCGGAAGGTGAGAAAACTTGGATTTCATGGCCGAGCGGCTGCTCATAAGCCACACATCACGTTGATAAATGCCAAACGACGCCTCGCTTGGTGTAAGGAGCGTGAACATTGGACGATTGAACAGTGGAAAAACGTTGTGTGGAGTGACGAATCACGGTACGCAATGTGGCGATCCGATGGCAGGGTGTGGGTACTGCGAATTCCCGGTGAAAGTCATCTGCTTGCGTGTGTAGTGCCAACAGTAAAATCTGGAAGTGGTCGTGTTATGGTGTGGTCGTGTTTTTCATGGAAGGGGGCTTGCACCTGTTGTTGTTTTGCGTGGCACTATTACAGCACAGGCCTACGTTGGTGTTTTAAGCGCCTTCTTACTTCCCACTGTTGAAGAGCAATTCGTAGATGGCCACTGCACCTTGCAACACGATCGAGCACTTGTTCATTATGCACGGCCTGTGGCGGAGAGGTTACACGACAATAAAGTCCCTGTAATGCACTGGCCTGCACAGAGTCCTGACCTGAATCGTATAGAACACCTTTGGGATGTTTTGGAAAACCGACTTCATGCCAGCCTCACCGACTGACATCGATACCTCCCCTAAATGCAGCACTCCGTGAAGAATGGTCTGCCATTCTCCAAGAAACCTTCCAGCACCTGAATGAACGTATGCCTGCGAGAGTGGAAGCTGTCATCAAGGCTAAGGGTGGGCCAACACCATATTGAATTCTCGCATTACCGACGGACGGCGCTACGAACTTGTATGTCATTTTCAGCCAGGTGTTCGGATACTTTTGATCACATAGTTTATGTTGGACTAGGTGATTACATAGTGGGTGCTGTCAGATGCAGTGGACAATGGAAAATCTGCTAGAACCAATGGTTATCAGTTCGGTGGAGGGTGTAAGGTGTTACGGAATATTTTGGTGACGTTTCTCATTACGGGTTTGTTGAGTTAGGATATGCGCGAAGAAAGTATTGTTGCAGTTTAGAGAGTGGGTATTACTGAAAAGCGACTGTTGTTACCATCACCCTACGTTAGACTTGGGTTAAGTAATGACGGCCTGGAGCTGAACTTAAACTATGATATCAATGTGATCTATGGTGAAGTGGTCCTTATTTTGGAGGTGCTAAAGACGGCGGACAAGTATTAGGCAGAACGGCAGTTCAAATTCGCGCCTGGTCATCTACACTTAGGTTTCTCGTGGTTTCCCTACGCAATAACGGAATGATTTCCTTGACAAGAACACGGATGATTTCCTTCTCAAGACTTCTGTAATGATCTCATCGTCGACGGGACGTTAAACCCAGATTTTTTTCCTCTTCCATGACGTAGTGCTTCTGACTGATGGAATGGCCTTGCTATATTCATTCGGACAACATCGAAGATGTTCAGTATGTGTTCATCAGCCCACCATCCACTGTCTTCACCAAGTTCTTCACATCAGTTACTGCTTCACACCTTTTTTAGAATTCAGGCTGTTGAGAAATTTTGTCGCTATAGGGTGTTCTCCAAGTATTTTAGAATTAAGACAGTTTCCAGAAAACAGTCAAATACTCTATTGTTGCATTCATATAAAGAATTAGTAATTAGAATAGGAACTGACGCCGGCCGCTGTGGCCGAGCGGTTCTAGGCCCTTCAGTCCGGAACCGTGCTGCTGCTGCGGTCGCAGGTTCGAATCCTGCCTCGGGCATGGATGCGTGTGATGTCCTTAGGTTAGTTAGGTTTAAGTAGTTCTAAATCTAGGTACTGATGACCGCAGATGTTAAGTCTCATAGTGATTAGAGCCATTTGAACCATTTTATTTGAATAGGAACTGTCAGCGAGCATGGATAATGGCACTCAGATCAATTTTGCTGTGTTTATTAGACAGCACTTTAAACTATGCCACGAATTTAAAATTTCAGACTGTTGTCCAAATTGCGCCTGTATTACGGAGCTATCATCTGTCATAGTCGTTCAGTTCTATGGTGGTCTTCATTGTCGGCGGGAACGAGTAAATCCAGCTCATTTTAACCATAGAGACTTAGTTAGGCTTTTCGGATCATCATCGGTAAGCTACTGATCACGGATAGCCATCTTATGGATAACTTCGACTTTTAGTGTAGATCACAAAGTATACCTGCTTCACAGCCGACAATTAGTGAGCTCATCGGCAGTGAGCAAATAACTTTCAAAGTGATAACTCGGGCCTTCGCATTCCGTTCAAAGGCAGCTATCATTAACAATTCTTTTCAACGCAGTGAATATGCCCACACACTCTCTTATACCAATCGTTGGTAATTTACATACAAAAAGGAGTTTTTAGTTTCTGTAGGCATACGTAAAGAAAAGAAATATATTATTCAATTTCAGTGGTAATTTATAAACAATAATTTTGCTATCGAAAGTGAATTTGTAAAAGTTACTGAAGCTGACGAAATATGGCTTTTGCTTTACCGACTGGACAAGGCTTTGGAATTTTCGAACATCTACTCGCACAAGCCTCTACGAGACGTAGGGTAAGGTCAGATATACACTCCTGGAAATGGAAAAAAGAACACATTGACACCGGTGTGTCAGACCCACCATACTTGCTCCGGACACTGCGAGAGGGCTGTACAAGCAATGATCACACGCACGGCACAGCGGACACACCAGGAACCGCGGTGTTGGCCGTCGAATGGCGCTAGCTGCGCAGCATTTGTGCACCGCCGCCGTCAGTGTCAGCCAGTTTGCCGTGGCGTACGGAGCTCCATCGCAGTCTTTAACACTGGTAGCATGCCGCGACAGCGTGGGCGTGAACCGTATGTGCAGTTGACGGACTTTGAGCGAGGGCGTATAGTGGGCATGCGGGAGGCCGGGTGGACGTACCGCCGAATTGCTCAACACGTGGGGCGTGAGGTCTCCACAGTACATCGATGTTGTCGCCAGTGGTCGGCGGAAGGTGCACGTGCCCGTCGACCTGGGACCGGACCGCAGCGACGCACGGATGCACGCCAAGACCGTAGGATCCTACGCAGTGCCGTAGGGGACCGCACCGCCACTTCCCAGCAAATTAGGGACACTGTTGCTCCTGGGGTATCGGCGAGGACCATTCGCAACCGTCTCCATGAAGCTGGGCTACGGTCCCGCACACCGTTAGGCCGTCTTCCGCTCACGCCCCAACATCGTGCAGCCCGCCTCCAGTGGTGTCGCGACAGGCGTGAATGGAGGGACGAATGGAGACGTGTCGTCTTCAGCGATGAGAGTCGCTTCTGCCTTGGTGCCAGTGATGGTCGTATGCGTGTTTGGCGCCGTGCAGGTGAGCGCCACAATCAGGACTGCATACGACCGAGGCACACAGGGCCAACACCCGGCATCATGGTGTGGGGAGCGATCTCCTACACTGGCCGTACACCACTGGTGATCGTCGAGGGGACACTGAATAGTGCACGGTACATCCAAACCGTCATCGAACCCATCGTTCTACCATTCCTTGACCGGCAAGGGAACTTGCTGTTCCAACAGGACAATGCACGTCCGCATGTATCCCGTGCCACCCAACGTGCTCTAGAAGGTGTAAGTCAACTACCCTGGCCAGCAAGATCTCCGGATCTGTCCCCCATTGAGCATGTTTGGGACTGGATGAATCGTCGTCTCTCGCGGTCTGCACGTCCAGCACGAACGCTGGTCCAACTGAGGCGCCAGGTGGAAATGACATGGCAAGCCGTTCCACAGGACTACATCCAGCATCTGTACGATCGTCTCCATGGGAGAATAGCAGCCTGCATTGCTGCGAAAGGTGGATATACACTGTACTAGTGCCGACATTGTGCATGCTCTGTTGCCTGTGTCTATGTGCCTGTGGTTCTGTCAGTGTGATCATGTGATGTATCTGACCCCAGGAATCTGTCAATAAAGTTTCCCCTTCCTGGGACAATGAATTCACGGTGTTCTTATTTCAATTTCCAGGAGTGTAGATCCTGTTACGAGAGGTACCGTGACCTCTCGATTGCTCTTTCTCTACTGATCTCAGTATGGGAGAAACGGAGAGAAAAAATACACAGATATCATGATTTTTTTTTTGTATATTATTTCGTTACTTAACAGCGAAATAGAACCCTGGCATCTCCTTAGGGTATAAATTCCGTCTTTAACTAAATGAAAGACTGTGTGTGTAGTTGCCAGACACATTTCTCTTCTTCCATTTTCGAAGAATCTTGAATGGCCCATAATAAATGCCTATAATAAATATTTTGTAACATTTATCGAATATTCCTTCGGCACGTGGAGGAAGATAGACATATTTTGATTCTTACGATGTATGAAAGTTAGATATGCGATGAAACAGTTATGAACTTCACTATAACAGACATATTCGTTTCGAGAGAATCAGCAACTGTACTGATATTTAAAATTATTATCATTCATTCTTCAGTATCAGTTGCACATTTTTAATTACATGACATGCATCGATCACTCTGTATCATCTTCAGATCTGTGTAGTGTTCTTCAGGAACCCGTCTTGTCTGTTCAGAACCTGATATCAGATGCTCAACTGAGACTGAAGAATAAATGAGAATTATTTTAAATCATGACCTTGTTTCTACATTCAATTATTTTGGCCATTTTCACGTTGAAATCAAGTTCTTGGTACATAAGCTATTCTAGGTACTGTTAAAACCTGCTACAGAAGTTTCTTTAAAAAAAAAAGCGAATCGTGTTGCCAATCGAACAAAAAACCTTTCATTTAGTGGCAAATGAGGAATTTATTCTCTAAGAGGACACAAAAACAGATACTTTTACTTTTAAAACAACTCTTCTTTCTAACTACTTATAGAGCAATCGCCAATAGGAACCTGCAGTTATATATCAGGTACCGTCGTTAAAGGCTCCTTTGAGCAAAAAATATTATAATCGATGAGAAAATCAATCAACGAGCTTACAACGAAGTGACAGCAAAATTGGGAATAAATTATGAGAGACTCGTACGAAATACGTAAACGTATTAATATGTTTATGATCTCTGTAGAATACGTCCATGGTTTCGTCGCAGTAAGGTTATTAACAGACATTTCGTCATTGTGGGCTGTCTGTGATTATTTTTCACAGCATGAAATACTCCGAAATAATTTGCCGTTTTCCGTCCAAATTTTTTACTTTGCTATTTAAGCAAATTAAAATTCCAAGCTACAGCGGCATTTGAAAGAATTACATTCATGTTTGGGGAGCTACGTCTACTCAGTTGCTCATATAACGTTTGTCGTCTGAATGGGAGAAGTGCCACATTCGCACTCACAGTCGAAGAAATTTGACATTATCGTTAACTTTTTACATTCTTATCAATATTCGTAAAGTGTAGGTACGAATGTGTGTACTTTACAGAGGTGTCATCGATAAACTTGGTGTGGCTGTATGCAGGAACGAACTCAAGTTGATATAGCACTCAAAAACGTGAGGGTAATTTTTGAAAATGGAGCTGCAGCCGCGAAGCGCCATTTGATTAAACAGAAAATTAAAATAATGTGACTGAAGTGATTTATGATAATTGAAATGTTATTAAGTTCCTCCTCAACACAAGTTACAATAACATTCATCGTCGTTTCATAGTGGATATCGTCACTGATATGGCTGTGTCTGGTTGAAGACATCCCGTACTTTGCACAAAGATCGACGAAAATGCGGTAGTTAATGGAGCGGCTCTCACGTGTGCTGACTCGGCAGAAATACGTGTTGGAAAAAAAGGAATGCGTTGCTGCTGGTAGTCAGACGGCTTTTCGCAATTAGCTCTGCAACGCAAGCCGCTATATTACGGGCTCCGCTGTTTTGTTTAAAAAATGTGTGGATCTGCCTGGATCACCCTGTAACTATCTAGCTGCTCGCTGAAACAAAACTGTTCTTAGTTCACAGGATGGGTGTACCGTCTGATAGCTATAACATCTACTCAATGAAAACCGAAAGCTTCAGCTCCAAAGAGATTGTCAGACAGCAATAAGACTTTCAGTATTACTCAAAATCAAACTTTCTGGTTGAAAATGGAGCTGGGGTTAGTTTTACATGATTAAAAGCCTGTAATGTATTGCCAGAGCACTGAAAACTATTACGCCGTTAAGAAATGAACACTTAATAGCCGAAACAGGTACTTTTGTTTAGCCGAGCAGCTTCTCTTCCAGTGTCAAACACAGGTGCCGGCCGCGGTGGTCTAGCGGTTCTGGCGCTGCAGTCTGGAACCGCGGGACTGCTACGGTCGCAGGTTCGAATCCTGCCTCGGGCATGGGTGTGTGAGATGTCCTTAGGTTAGTTAGGTTTAAGTAGTTCTAAGTTCTAGGGGACTTATGACCTAAGATGTTGAGTCCCATAGTGCTCAGAGCCATTTGAACCATTTCAAACACAGGTCACAAGTAACAACACACAAGAGGAAACGTTAGCCCGCCGTTTCTCAATTAACTGAGCAGTGTCCAATGAAATCAAATTGCAAAAGGGCAACTGAACTACAAGTTCCACAGCTAATACTTCATGACCACGGTAAAAAAGTATTTTAAAATGAAAGAATTTAGATCTATGATTTGCCTGACGATACGGATCAAGGAGACGCTGTCTGCCGTACTTCATTGGACCAACTTCCAAATTCCGTGTCTCGCTCAAGAGTGTTATTTTCTGGCGAATGTATGATATACACTGTCGGAAAAAAATCACAATTCCAAGAAGGAGTGCAACATAAACGAAACTTAGTGAGCGCTTTTCTAGATCTGAAAGATGTTGTCTATTCAAATTTCGCACCAGTAGCGACACTTCGAGGATACAAATTAGGTTTGCCTTAGATACACGCTGTAGCGGTCGTGAGCTTCAGTTACCTTTGAGACTGGCATGGTGAGCTGATAATAATCAAGAATGCCTTTAACGCGACATAGACGCCATTATCAGCATCTCACTGAGTTCGAATGAGGTTGTGTAATAGGGCTACGAGAAGCTGGGTGTTCCTTCTGCGACATTACGGAAAGATTTGGCAGGAATGTAGCCACTGTACACAACTGCTGGCAGCGCTGGTCACGAGAATGTATGGTCGCAAGCAGACCGGACTCCGGACGGTCACGTGGCACTACAGGAAGAACAGACCATCGTGTTCGGCGCATGGCACGGGCATCTGTAGCAGCAATTTGAGCAGCAGTTGGCACCTCAGTGACACAACAAATTATTAGAAATCGGGTGCTGCAAGCACAGCTCCGAGCCAGACGCCCTGTAGCGTGTAGTCCACCAAGCCCAAACTACCGCCATTTGCGACTTCAGTGGCGTCAAGCGAGAGCTCATTGGAGGGCAGGGTGGAGGTCTGTTGTGTTTTCTGATGAAAGCTACTTCTGCCCCGGTGCCAGTAATGGTCGGGTGTTGATTAGAAGAGGCCAGCTGAGGGCCTGCAACCAACCCACTTGTGTGATAGACACACTGGACCTACACTATGTCATAAAAGTATCCGGACAGCCCCCAAAAACATACGTTTTTCATACTAGGTGCATTGTGCTGCCACCTACTGCCAGGTACTCCATATCGGCGACCTCAGTAGTCATTAGACATCGTGAGAGAGCAGAATGGGGTGTGCCGAGTAACTCACGGACTTCGAACGTTCTCAGGTGATTGGGTGTCACTTGTGTCATACGTCTGTACACGAGATTGCCACACTCCTAAACATACCTAAGTCCACTGTTTCCGACGTGATAGTGAAGTGGAAACGTGGAGGGACATCTACAGCACAAAAGCGTACAGGCTGACCTCGTTTGTTGACTGGCAGAGACCGCCGACAGTTGAAGAGGGTCGTAATGTGTAATAGGCAGATATCTATTCAGACCATCACACAGGAATTCCAAACTGCATCAGGATCCACTGCAAGTACTACGGCAGTTAGGCGGGAGGTGATAAAACTTGGATTTCATGGTCAAGCGGCTACTCATAAGCCACGTATCACTCCAGTAAATGCCAAACGACTGCTCGCTTGGTGTACGGAGCGTAAACCTTGGACGATTGAATAGAGGAAAAACGTTGTGTGGAGTGACAAATCACGGTACACAATGTGGCGATACGATGGCAGGGTGTGGGTATGGCGAATGTCCAGTGAACGTCACCTGCCAGCGTGTTTAGTGCCGACAGTAAAATATTCTGAAGTGGTGGTGTTATGGTGTGGTCGTGTTTTTCATGGAGGGGGCTTGCACCCCTTGCTGTTTTGCGTGACACTATCACAACACAGGCCTACATTGATGTTTTAAGCACCTCCTTGCTTCCCATTGTTGAAGAGCAATTCGCAGGTGGCTATTGCATCTTTCAACACGATCGAACACCTGTTCATAATGCACGGCCTCTGGCGGAGTAGTTACACGACAATGACATCCCTATAATGGGCTGGTCTGCTTAGCGTCCTGCCCTGAATCCTGTAGATGACCTGTGGGATGTTTTGGTACGCCGACTTCGTGCCAGGCCGCAACACCGACATCGATACCTCTCCTCAGTGCAGCATTCCGTGAAGAATGGGTTGCCATTCCCCAAGAAACCTTCCAGCACCTGACTGAACGGAACTTGTAAGTCATTTTCAGCCAGATGTCCGGATACTTTTGATCACGTAGTGTACACCTGGAGCTATGGTCTGCGGTGTGATTTCACATGACAGCAGGAGCACTTTATGGTTATCCCACGCACCCCGACTGCAAAACTGTACGACAAGTTGACGAGTCGACCTGTCGTGCTGCCATTCATGGACATCATTCAGGGGTGTGCTTTCCAACAGGCTAACTCTCGCCCGCATACCGCTGTTGTAAGCCAACGTGCTGTACAGTGTCGACATGCCTTGGCCGGTTCGATCACCAGATCTGTCTCCAATTGAGCACATTTGAACATCATCGACGACAACTCCAGCGTCATCTACAACCAGAATTAACCGTCCCTGTATTGACCAGTCAAGTGCAACAGGCTTGGAACTCCATACCACAAATTGGCATCCCGCACCTGTACAACACAATGCATGCACATTTGCGTGCTTGCATTAAACAGTTTAGCAGTTAAACCAGTTATTAATGTACCAACATTTCACACTTGCAATGGCTTATCTCGAGCTTGCATTGACCTGTAATCTTGTAATATTAATTGCTTTAAAATACACTCCTGGAAATTGAAATAAGAACACCGTGAATTCATTGTCCCAGGAAGGGGAAACTTTATTGACACATTCCTGGGGTCAGATACATCACATGATCACACTGACAGAACCACAGGCACATAGACACAGGCAACAGAGCATGCACAATGTCGGCACTAGTACAGTGTATATCCACCTTTCGCAGCAATGCAGGCTGCTATTCTCCCATGGAGACGATCGTACAGATGCTGGATGTAGTCCTGTGGAATGGCTTGCCATGCCATTTCCACCTGGCGCCTCAGTTGGACCAGCGTTCGTGCTGGACGTGCAGACCGCGTGAGACGACGCTTCATCCAGTCCCAAACATGCTCAATGGGGGACAGATCCGGAGATCTTGCTGGCCAGGGTAGTTGACTTACACCTTCTAGAGCACGTTGGGTGGCACGGGATACATGCGGACGTGCATTGTCCTGTTGGAACAGCAAGTTCCCTTGCCGGTCTAGGAATGGTAGAACGATGGGTTCGATGACGGTTTGGATGTACCGTGCACTATTCAGTGTCCCCTCGACGATCACCAGTGGTGTACGGCCAGTGTAGGAGATCGCTCCCCACACCATGATGCCGGGTGTTGGCCCTGTGTGCCTCGGTCGTATGCAGTCCTGATTGTGGCGCTCACCTGCACGGCGCCAAACACGCATACGACCATCATTGGCACCAAGGCAGAAGCGACTCTCATCGCTGAAGACGACACGTCTCTATTCGTCCCTCCATTCACACCTGTCGCGACACCACTGGAGGCGGGCTGCACGATGTTGGGGCGTGAGCGGAAGACGGCCTAACGGTGTGCGGGACCGTAGCCCAGCTTCCTGGAGACGGTTGCGAATGGTCCTCGCCGATACCCCAGGAGCAACAGTGTCCCTAATTTGCTGGGAAGTGGCGGTGCGGTCCCCTACGGCACTGCGTAGGATCCTACGGTCTTGGCGTGCATCCGTGCAACGCTGCGGTCCGGTCCCAGGTCGACGGGCACGTGCACCTTCCGCCGACCACTGGTGACAACATCGATGTACTGTGGAGACCTCACGCCCCACGTGTTGAGCAATTCGGCGGTACGTCCACCCGGCCTCCCGCATGCCCACTATACGCCCTCGCTCAAAGTCCGTCAACTGCACATACGGTTCACGTCCACGCTGTCGCGGCATACTACCAGTGTTAAAGACTGCGATGGAGCTCCGTATGCCACGGCAAACTGGCTGACACTGACGGCGGCGGTGCACAAATGCTGCGCAGCTAGCGCCATTCGACGGCCAACACCGCGGTTCCTGGTGTGTCCGCTGTGCCGTGCGTGTGATCATTGCTTGTACAGCCCTCTCGCAGTGTCCGGAGCAAGTATGGTGGGTCTGACACACCGATGTCAATGTGTTCTTTTTTCCATTTCCAGGAGTGTATTACCTAGAGAAATGTATTCCCTAAATTTCATTACTCTTTATTAATTATTTTTGGTGTTGTGGTTTTTGTTCGATCAGTGTATATGCCAGTTTACAGGGGAGAAATGTAATTAAATATTAATGAAGAGTGACAGTGGTCAAATGCGAGAACGCAAGAATAAGACAGACAGAAAATTAACTTCCAATCCTAATATACAAGGAGGAGTTTGAACAAATGATTGAAGTTTCGACATCCGGGGATATCAGAAAAATGCCGAAGGTATACTGTACTTTCTAACTTACATCTCTTCAAAGCTGATCAGTTGGCTTTTGTTTAGCGTTCCACAGATCATATCCTTGCGAAATCGCCATCATGTGGAACATGTCAGTGGGTTCACAAATACGGTACATTTTCTCGGTGCTACATGCTGGCCATTTACAAAATGAAATCTTTTGTTTTAATCTTAGTCCATAAGAAAATTTTATAAATTTAACCCGTCCACATACAAACTCTCTACTCAGAAATTCATCTACGGAATAGAAGCAGTTGTCAAGTACGAATGATTTCAATTTGTTTTTAAAACTTTCATTATCTGTCAATGTCTTTATTTAACAAGAGGTGCTGTAAGCTGTCCCCATACTCTTTATTGATTTATGATTGATTATTCCTCGCCCTAGTCCGGCTAGTTAGAAAATTAGGCACCGGGCAGTCATAAGTGGACAGTTTCGGAGGGCGAAGCTACTCCCAAGTACATGCACCGATAACTAAAGTTCTGAACGCGAGTCTACAGTGCATGTCATGAACAACCTGAGCTCTGATGCGATAGTATTGTGGAATCATTTTTCAACAGGATAATGCCAATCCACACATGGAACGTGTTTCTGTGAAATGTCTGCACGAAGGTGAGGTACTCTCATGGCCAGCAAGATCCAAAGATCTGTCCCAGAAATAACGTATTTGAGACCAGCTCGGACATCGACTCCGTAACAGTGCCATTACTCGTGATATCGACTAACAGTTAAAACACTTTTGCCCTGACTTATCTCGTGAGAGGATACCACGCCCTTATTAAATCCTTTACAACTGAAGCAGTGCATGCATCCATGCCAGAGGGTGTGCTACGTCATACTGATGAGTGGACTCATACTGCCAAGTTCTTTGTAAATTTGACTCGATATTGTAATCACTGAAATAACGTCACATACCTTCTCAACCCGTGAAATACCATTTCATTTCCTCCTCCCTGCTGGGTGCTTCACTTTTTTTGTCACCCAGTGTATTTTTGGACAGCATTTTTGGACAACTTACTCCCGTCATACACACACACTGATCAACCAGAACATTATGACCACCGACCTATTTTAGATATACAGGGTGTTACAAAAAGGTACGGCCATACTTTCAAGAAACGTTCGTCACACACAAAGAAAGAAAATGTTATGTGGACATGTGTCCGGAAACGCTTACTTTCCATGTTAGAGCTCATTTTATTACCTCTCTTCAAATCACATTAATCATTGAATGGAAACACATAGCAACAGAACGCACCAGCGTGACTTCAAACACTTTGTTACAGGAAATGTTCAAAATGTCCGTTAGCGAGGATACATGCATCCACCCTCCGTCGCATGGAATCCCTGATGCGCTGATGCAGCCCTGGAGAATGGCGTATTGTATCACAGCCGTCCACAATACGAGCACGAAGAGTCTCTACATTTGGTACCTGGGTTGCGTAGACAAGAGATTTCAAATGCCCCGATAAATGAAAGTCAAGAGGATTGAGGTCAGGAGAGCGTGGAGGCCATGGAATTGGTCCGCCTCTACCAATCCATCGGTCACCGAATATGTTGTTGAGAAGCGTACGAACACTTCGACTGAAATGTGCAGGAGCTCCATCGTGCATGAACCACATGTTGTGTCGTACTTGTAAAGGCACATGTTCTAGCAGCACAGGTAGAGTATCCCGTATGAAAGCGTACGAACACTTCGACTGAAATGTGCAGGAGCTCCATCGTGCATGAACCACATGTTGTGTCGTACTTGTAAAGGCACATGTTCTAGCAGCACAGGTAGAGTATCCCGTATGAAATCATGATAACGTGCTCCATTGAGCGTAGGTGGAAGAACATAGGGCCCAATCAAGACATCACCAACAATGCCTGCCCAAACGTTCACAGAAAACCTGTGTTGATGACGTGATTGCACAATTGCGTGCGGATTCTCGTCAGCCCACACATGTTGATTGTGAAAATTTACAATTTGATCACGTTGGAATGAAGCCTCATCCGTAAAGAGAACATTTGCACTGAAATGGGGATTGACACATTGTTGGATGAACCATTCGCAGAAGTGTACCCGTGGAGGCCAATCAGCTGCTGATAGTGCCTGCACACGCTGTATATGGTACGGAAACAACTGGTTCTCCCGTAGCACTCTCCATACAGTGACGTGGTCAACGTTACCTTGTACAGCAGCAACTTCTCTCACGCTCACATTAGGGTTATCGTCAACTGCGCGAAGAATTGCCTCGTCCATTGCAGGTGTCCTCGTCGTTCTAGTTCTTCCCCAGTCGCGAGTCATAGGCTGGAATGTTCCGTGCTCCCTAAGACGCCGATCAATTGCTTCGAACGTCTTCCTGTCGGGACACCTTCGTTCTGGAAATCTGTCTCGATACAAACGTACCGCGCCACGGCTATTGCCCCGTGCTAATCCATACATCAAATGGGCATCCGCCAACTCCGCATTTGTAAACATTGCACTGATTGCAAAACCACGTTCGTGATGAACACTAACCTGTTGATGCTACGTACTGATGTGCTTGATGCTAGTACTGTAGAGCAATGAGTCGCATGTCAACACAATCACCGAAGTCAACATTACCTTCTTTCAATTGGGCCAACGGGCGGTGAATCGAGGAAGTACAGTACATACCGACGAACCTAAAATGAGCTCTAACATGTAAATTAAGCGTTTCCGGACACATGTCCACATAACATCTTTTCTTTATTTGTATGTGAGGAATGTTTCCCGAAAGTTTGGCCATACCTTTTTGTAACACCCTGTAAATCCATGTAGGAGATAGCAGCGTCAACTAGTAAGGAATGACTGCTAGTTACACACACCCACGGTCCATGTAGTGTCAGTGAGCGTGTTGTCCGGCTGGAGAATGGGGAAGGCGCGCGATCTATGTATCTGAATTTGACCTAGGGCAGATTATGATGGCCGGGAAGCTCGCCATGAGAATTTCGGAAACTGCACGACATGTCGGGCGTTCAAAGACTGCTGTAGTGAGTGTCAACAATATGTGACGAAAGCAAGGTGAAACCACGTCCAGACGTCGTGGAGTCCGGCGACCACACCTCATTACAGATGTTCGGGGACATAGGCTGAGCAGACTGGTAAAACGGGAAAGGCGGCGAATTGCGGAGGAGCTAACATCAGACTTAAATGCTGGGCAGAGTGCAAGGGTGTCTAAACACACAGTGCACCGAACACTCCTACTGATGGGCCTGCACAGCCGACGACCCATGCATGTGTCAGTGGTAACAACACGGCATTGGAAACTACGACAGAAATGGACTCGTGATCATCGGCACTGGACGTTGACACAATAGCAGAGCGTTGCATGGTGTGATGAATCCCGACACATTCTTCGTCATGCCTATGGGAGGGCGCGAACCCGTCGTCTTCCAGGGGAACAGCTCCTTAACACCTGTACTGCGGGATGGAGACAAGATGGCGGTGACTCCATTATGCTCTGCAGACTATTCACGTGGGCATCCATGGGTCCAGTGGAGCTCGTACAAGGCATCATGATGGCCAAAAGGTGTTGTACACTGGTTGCAAATCGCGTAAACCCCTTCATGACGATCAAGTTTCCCGACGGCAGTAGCATTTTTCAAGAAGATAATGCGCCACGTCACAAGGCGTGGAGTGTGGTGGAATGATTAGAGGAACACAGTGGAAAATTCCAATTAATGTGCTGTCCCCCAAACTCGACAGATCTGAACCCGGTCGAACACATGTAGGATGTGATTGAATACGGTGTCAGAGCTCATGGCCTCCCTCCCCGGAGTTTACGGGAATTAGGTAATTGTGCCTGTAGATGCGGTGCCAGCTCCCTCCAGCAACCTACCGAGGCCTCATTGCTTCCATGCCACGACGCGTCGTCGCTGTTATCCGTGTCGAAGGTGGACATACTGGCTGTTATTTAGGTGGTCATAATGTTCTGGCTGATCAGACCCGCCAGGTTAGCCGACAGCACTAATGTGCTGCTTCCTGGACTCAGGTAGGCGCGCCGGCCCCATATCGAATCCGCCCGACGGATTACCGACAAAGGTCACTGTGCCGGCCAACCTGGATATGGTTTTTAGGCGGTTTTCCACATCCCACTAGGTGAATACAGGGCTGGTCCCCACGTGTAGCCTCAGTTACACGACTCGCAAACCTCTGAACACGTTGTCACTATTCCCTGAATTACACGAGACGCAGACATCTGGGGTACACTCATTTCACCATGCCGACCCTGCGAAACTGTGGGGCAGAGGCACAAGTAAAAGAAGAATAATGTTCTGGTTGATCAATGTTAAGTACTGTTTAGCGTTTTCAAAGTAGTAGATTTTCAGTACTATTATTTGTGCCACTGAGTATGTGCAAGATGTTCTGTATTATGTAATTGTCAGTAATAACTTCATTAAATCAAGGAGAAGGCGCCACAACTTAATAGAAAGAATAATCTTCATTATCCACATCCAATAGACATAGATCTTCTGAAACATCAATTCGAGAACTACCCTCTGCAGAGGCACACAGTGATGAATTTAGCCATGTTATGTTATGTTATGTTATGTTAACCGGGGACCTAGAAACGACGGAGTGGCTCCGTCCCCGCCGCAGCAGTCCGCAATCCCACGACGACTACCGCAGTCCACTTCACCCCTCCGCTGCCTCACACCGAACCCAGGGTTATTGTGCGGTTCGGCCTCCGGTGGAACCCCCAGGGAACGTCTCACACCAGACGAGTGTAACCCCTAAGTTTGCGTGGTAGAGCACTGGTGGTGTACGCGTACGTGGAGAACTTGCTTGCGCAGCAATCGCCGACGTAGTGTAGCTGAGGCGGAATAAGGGGAACCAGCCCGCATTCGCCAAGGCAGAAATTTAGCCATGGAACTCACCAACCTCAACCAAGTGCCTGTACACAGGTTGCGTACGTGACGAATGCTCCCCACTCACAAATTTCTGTAACATAAGATACAGTTTCTTAATTACTATGCAGTGACAATTTAAATACCAGTTTGGAAACTGAATTGAGTTGTTTATTCTGATAATCACGTGTTAAAAAAGTTTTTTCTTCACGTTGTCTGGTATACTGTCAACAATCTACACAATAAATTTGGGGATATGGCTGCCTGATAATCCCATTCAGTTTTAGGGTCGTCTTTTATAAAAATCGTGGGTATTTTCGTAAACTGTGACTGATCTGCTACAGCTACGTTTCTTTGGGTGATATCTTGTCTCTCTCTCTCTCTCTCTCTCTCTTGTTCAGGCAGACAACAAAACCTCAGGAATAGAGTCCTCACACAACAAGAGGAAAAGAAGGGTATGTCGACATGGGCCCGGATATACATAGTTACCGAGTTATTCGAACATATTACTCTTACGCAGTGTACTATTTGTAGGAGGAAAATGTACGACACCGGTTACAAGTGTTACACAAGTAATTAAACAGTGAATCAGTGCGATATGGGCCTGAATATCCTTCAGCGCGCACAGATGAAGTGCAAATGAAATGAAATGATCGTGTGGCATTGATGGCCGGGAGGCCCCATCTGGGGAAGTTCGGCCGCCCGGTGCAATTCTTACTTCAGGTAACGCCACATTGGGTGACTTCAGTGTCGTTGATGATGGGGAGAACACGACACCCAGCCCACGTGCGGAGAAAATCTACAACCCAGGCACGCTGCATTGGAGGCAAACATGTTACCACTCAGCTAAGCAGGCGGACTGGGAACAGTACAGTGGTCGCCAGTTAAATACGTATCTGTCGGCATATCCGAGGTTAGCAGTTGTGGTGTGCAATCTGTTCTGACGTGACACGTTAAGTGCTAGAGGCGGTAAAGATATCCGTAGTCATTAGCAAAGGTGTTTATGGGGAGCTCTGTAATTGCCTGTGCCGGTGGTATGCAATCTGGAAACGTACACCACCCAAGAGCTCGCGACCATGCATTACATTTACGGTCTGGCGGATGGAGGCAAGTCGCTTGTACCAGGAAAGCTATCCACTGGACAGATTACCAGACCGAAAGACAGTTGAAGGAATTTCTCGCCACCTCTGTGAATACAGAAGTTTCACACGTTCACCAGGGAGTAGAGGTCGATCAAGACGTACAACTAGAGAGCAAGAAGATGGTCTACTCAGCGCTGTGGGGGGAAAGTCCTGTAATCAGCACAAGACAGTTAGGCTTGTAAAGGAATATGCCGCACTTGACGATCTGGGGACGGTTACGTGAAAACGTGCTGTATTCATACCATCTGCAGCGTTTACAAGACTTGTCTTCTGAGCATTATCCTCCAATAGTAACGTTCTGCCAGGGGTTCCTGCAGAAAAGTATTATGAAGCCCAACTTTGCAGCTGTTGTTTTATTCACAGATGAAGCGACACCCACAAAGGACGCAATCCAGAACTTGCATAACCAGCACGTGTGAGCGGACAAATCTCCAGGCAGCCATCCCATCGTCTCAGCAAGAGAGGTTCTCCATTAAAATCTGGGCAGCTGTTGTTGGCGGGTGCTTGTTGGGACCCTTCGTCCTTCCAGCGAGACTTAATGGTCAGATTTCTTGCGTACTGCAATGCCTTAATACTAGGAAGACATACCATTTGCATTCCGTCGAAAACTGTATTTCATGCACGATGGTGCTCCTGGACATTTCAGTCTGTCTGCCCGGAGGCACCTGAATACGCATTTTTCCGAGCCCTGGGTAGGTAGAGGTGATTCAACTTAAACCCCATGGACTTCCACCAGTGGGAGTAGGTTAAGTCTCTTGTGTATTCGACTGCTGTTGCGGACTAAGTTGCTCCCTATGCACGTATGGTGGCATCCTTTCAGACAGTACGAACTGCACCAGGCAATTTTGATCGTGTGCAGAAGTCAATGAGGTGACAAATCAAGGCCTGTATTTAGGCAGGAGAAGGTCGCTTTGAACATTTCCTGCGATACGAAACTAGAGTGTACCAGCTGGCGTTACGGACGTACACTGTAATTTGTAGCAACTGATGGTAGAATAAATCTGTAATCACGCATTTCCGGACCCATATTGAAGCAGACTTTTTACCTTCTTGTTGTAGGAGGAGACCATTTCCGAAGTTTTGACGTCAAGTTTTGAAACATCGTGTTTATGAAAAACAATATGCCCTCGTTGTAACTATAAAAAACCTCCCTTTCACAATACCCGCAACAGAGCAATTCGAAATATAAGGCACAGTACATGAAAACGTTTTGATAAGGAAAGGCTCCGCAACAAATAGTCATTTGGCAATACCAGCTAAGGAAACTATCTTCCGATTTGATCATTCTCTATATTATTTTATGCATCCATTGCATGGTCTTATTTATTTATTCACACGTCAAGTTCCGTAGGACCAAATTGAGGGGTAAATCTCCCAGGTCATGGAACGTATCAGTACACGAAATTACAACGTAAAAGTAACAACAGATAAAAATGAAATGTTTATGAACCCAAGCGATAAGTTTCAGTAAACCCAATCACCAATATAACATAACAATCAGTTAAATTTTCGAGGAACTTCTAAACAGAATACAAGGAGTAAACCATGAGGAAACTCTTCAGTTTCGATTTGAATGCGCATGGATTATTGCTAAGATTTTTGAATTCTTGTGGTAGCTTATTGAAAATGGATGCAGCAGTACACTGCACACCTTTCTGCAAGTGAGTTAAGGAAGTCCGATTCAAACGCAGGCTGGATTTCTGCCGAGTATTAACTGAGTGAAAGCTGCTTATCCTTGGGAATAAGCGAATATTGTAACGAGACCAATGTCAAAATACCCAGACTAGTGAACATGGGTCGACAAGAGGCTCGCGAATTTACATCTCTTATTGCCCGAACTGCCCGTTCCTGAGATCCTTTTAGAATGGGAAGCGTTACCCCAAAATATAATACCATACGAAATAGGCGAATGAAAATAAGCAAACTTTCGTGTCGAAAGATGACTTACTTCAGATACTGTTCGAACAGTAAAAATGGCACCATTAAGTCTTTGAACAAGATCCTGACTAGAGTGCTGCAACGCTCAGTGTGTGACCGGTCACGGCTCGCCTGTTGACGGGGGGACCGAGCCGCTCGTGTCCGGCCCCATACGACTCGGCTCGGTCACGTACTCGCCCCATGTCGGTTGTCCGGATTCCGGACACGCGGATAACCGAGCATGACCGGTCACCGCTGACGTCTCACCTCGCCTAGCCCCGGCTCGCTGCACTGTACTTTACTGTACAAATCCAACGCCTCTCTCTCTCTCTCTCTCTCTCTCTCTCTCTCTCTCTCTCTCTCTCTTTTAATACAAAAGTAACATTTCCAAGAACGGGTACGTGACACAGCTAAATTCATAAAGCACCTGGAAAGTAAAATGATATTTCAATACAATCGCGGATAGAAGACGAGTCTCATTTCCAGACGAAAGAGATATTTTTCCTTTCCTTTGTAGGAAACATTAAATAAGTGCTTTCCCTGTAATCTAGAAGACAACCATCTTCATAAAGAAAGCATACAAAGAACATTAAACATTTACAGACGTAACTTGCCATACGTTTCAATTGTTTGCAACATAAACAAAATTATAGTTATTGTTGATCAGCAGGAAATCACTAACGCGTTCCGAATTTAATTGGCTGCGGCAATTTGTTAATAACATGCCGGCTTTACTAAAGCACCTTTCATTAGGTGCACTTGTTGCTGGGATACATAAAATACGTCTTGCAACTGCAGCCAAACCTGGCAGATCTGTTTCATATCTGCTCCACCACTTTAAGATGTCATCATCATCTCCGGGGTGCATTAAAATGTACAGATCTACTTCATCTGCTGCGGATGATCTGTTGTTCTTCCATTCTGGGTGGTGATGACACAGTACTTGAAGGATCTATGATAATAAACAAATGAGACAAGTAATACAGAACTGATATGGAAATCATCGAAACATTCCCGTAAGAGACCGATGACCTCGCTGTTTGGTCTCTCCCCCCAAACAACCCGACCTCCGTTCCCATAAAAACGAGATGTTTTACGTTAACGAAATATTATACGAGTCACAACATTCCCGCTTCTCTATAATACACTTTCCACTAACTATGCAAAAACGATTATGTTAATGATTGAATGTTGTACCTGCGTACGTAGCACACATTTGTCGCACATTGTTAAGAATTGTTAAGAATTTCCTGCTTTTCACTTATTTCAAGCATATTAAGATAACGGAAGGACGGCCAAAGAAACGATCTTTGTGAGGTTTCTTGCAACTGTGTTTCTTTAAATGAGTGGTTCCCGACTGGAAAAACAATAAAGTGGAGTAGTTTATGCACGATACGTACCCAGTAGACGCAATGTTTTCATCTACAACCAACAGAAATGTACTCCATACTTGGCTTTATAGACCTTCCCGTTTCTTTAATGTGTAAACATTGGTTTCAATCTTACGTCTTACTACACTGGCTTCCTCGCGCTGCATGATTACAGAGAGAGACACACCACAAATAAGAAGCCCGTACTGGCTGCAGTGTCACACGGATAATAACACGTGTAATGTGTTTGAAGTTACGTGCTACGTATTCGGTCACGGCTTCTATGCTCGGTCACAAGAACTAGTGCGGGTAGCCTATCCAGTTAGGGTGTGCTCGCCCCACCTCGTATTTTGTGCTCGCTTACTCGGTCATGCAGGACTCTAATCCTGAACGTGGGCTTTCCACGACAGTTTACGTCTATCTGAACACCTAGAAATTTGAACTGTTCAGTTTCACTAATCATATGCTCATTCCGTGAAATTAAAACGTTTTTAGCGTTAGTTTATTACCTACAAGCCATGAACTTTGTCATGAACTGCACTGTTTGAAACCGCGTTATTGTTGCACACAACATCCTTTACTACCAAGCAGTCTTGCCTGTGATTGTACTTCACGAGGCCCACGAGAAAGACAGGCCGCGGCGCGTACGTCACGAAGGTAGTCCTGAACTCACTCGCTCGCTCAGCTCAGCAGACAAATTGTGTTTCTAAACCTGTTAACGCGCACCTGGCGTGTAAGTACTAACGAGAATTGCATCTTCAACTGGAATCTGCTATTATGAAGTCTTACTGATTAACAGTACCACACCAAAATTTAATTTTAGATCATTACTCGATATAAATGGTATAATGGCTTGTTTATAGCATTTAGTCTCTTCTGCTTAACAGTACTCATTACGTGCTGGAAGTGGTGCCTTATACAACTGATAATAATTTTAGCATGATTTTATTTTATTGTACGCCAGTACAGCCGTAACAAATTATAAGTAGGCCCATCGACTTCCCATCATAATAGAACTAATAGCAGTAAGATTCTATAATAGCGGATTCCAGTACAAGATTCAGTTTTCGTTTGTACGGGCACGCCTAGTTTCGAGTTAACAGGTGTAGAAAAGTGGTTTGTCTGCTGATTTGAACGAGCGAGAGAGTGCAGGACTACCTTCGTGACGTACGCGCCGCGGCCTGTCTTTCTCGTGGGCCTCGTGTACTTCATTGCTTACGTAACAGCCGGCCCTTGTGGACGAGCGGTTCTAGGCGCTTCAGTCCGGAACCGCGCTGCTGCTACGGTCGCAGGTTCGAATCCTCCCTCGGGCATGGATGTGTGTGATGTCCTTAGGTTAGTTAGGTTTAAGTAGTTCTAAGTCTAGGAGACTGATGACCTCAGATGTTAAGTCCCATCGTGCTTAGAGCCATTTGAACCATTTTTGCTTACGTAACAAATGGTTCAAATGGCTCTGAGCACTATGGGACTCAACTGCTGTGGTCATAAGTCCCCTAGAACTTAGAACTACTGAAACCTAACTAACCTAAGGACATCACACACATCCATGCCCGAGGCAGGATTCGAACCTGCGACCGTAGCGGTCGTGCGGTTCCAGACTGTAGCGCCTTTAACCCCTCGGCCACTCCGGCCGGCGCTTACGTAACGATTTAGTTCGAACAGCTGGCATTAATTACCTCACTAGGGCTTTAAACCTCAAAAACAATTTGAAAGTGATTATTTGATTATAAATTAGAGTTAATGAGTAAAATTCGAGGTCAACTGGGCTCAGCTTGTGCGATCCAGTCCTGCATCTAGTTGCGAATCTATTACGTCGATAAGGTAGCTGAGGTGAGGGCCACAGTTTAATGCTAATATTCTCGCTAGCCTTGAGATGCAAGGCGACCCAGAAGCGATTAGCTGGCTCGACGACTGCTCGACTCACTATGGAAGAACTCTCTTTAGTTGCTCTGCTGAGTATCACAGCAATTTGTTTATGGAATACAGACTCGCGAACTTTTCGGATGAAATCTCTTTTAAGCAAACCGCTAAGGACGAATTGAATACTGAATTTCACATTGCCTGACGGTACAAAATGACTTTCGTCGAATGCAGCTTTCAAAACTAAACTTTTTTTCCCCTTTTTTCCGACGTTATTTGATGTATATGATATCTGAAGAACAGGGTTCCTTCCACAGACGAGAAGTACACCGTTTAGTGACAGAAACAGAAATTTGTAAGATTTCTGATGTGCTTAAACTTCCTTTATGGTATTGATATGAGTAAGGGGATCGGTATGTGTGAGGCAGCTGACTGAACAACTAAGACATCGCTCTTGTAGGGTCACTCGGACAGTGGTGCAGCCAGCCGATTTCTATTCTAATTAGACGCAGTTTTCGCTTTTTAACAGAAAACGTAACTTTTGGATTCGAAATAATCTTTTTGCTTGGAAATAATTACAAAAGTATAAATTAAATCGTCACGGACAAATTCGTAGCTTCAACTTGCCGTTCCCTCTCATTATCACTTGCAAACTCCGCAGAGACTCTCCGTTTAAACTTGAATTCTTAGCGTTGTTGAACTAGGGTACAGTAGGTGCATTGTCAACTTGTAAAGCTGGAGATACGTCCATACACATTTCGTGTAGTTCCGTCACTTAGGAAAGAAAGTAGTCTACTGTAAGACAGCGAGAACTAGATGTTAGAATTGCAGTATTTAATGGTATTTGATAAAGGTTGATGTCTTAAACGGATGTAAGATGCAAGTCTAGTCGACTGCCAGATACAGCGACTGCTAGGTATGACATGTCAGAGGCAGCATTGTGGAACATCTCACCACATCTGAGATGCATTTTTACTGAGCATGTATGGCACATGCTCCGATAAGGTTACACTATCAAATGCCCAATCTGCAATTCACAGAAGTTTATCGCCGAAATAGATCATTCTCATAAAATTGGAAACAAGTACTCAACGAGACATGGGTTTTACAAGCTATCCGTGTGTGGCGAAAGGCAGGTAGTGCAAGCGTGCAAGGTAACTCTGTTCCAGCGCGTAGCAAGCTCTGAATTGTCGTTCGATGATAATTTTACTGGGCCAGGTGGTGAAGCAGTTAAACAATAGACTTGCATTCGAGAGAACCTGGAATCAAATCCGCAGCCGGCAACCAGGGTTAGATTTTCGGCAGTTTCGTTGTACTCTGTAAAGTAACTGCTGTGGATGATGCCTTAGAAACGAACACGGCCGCTTTCCTTCTCAGTCCTTGCGCAATACGAATTTCTGCTGCGTCTCTAATGACGATGGCTCTTTAAATCTAAATCTTCCTTCCTCCCCCGATGACCGATGCTTTCGATGGTGTTGGCACCAATTGATGTGCGAGTCTGCACGTCAACTCTGAATTGATTGGTCATTGTGCTCCGCAGATAACCGTACCTTGGTTACGATAACGAAGGGACGAAGGAGTTGTTTGCAATGAAGAGATCAAGCGTTCGTCCACAAAACTAATGGAGTTCAGATGTTTGGTTCTCCATTCTGAAACGACCACATGCTCTCCCCAGAGTAATACCTACACTACCAGCCTGTGTTCTATCCACGCACTTCTGTTTTGCGTCTTTCTCCTTGCTCTCAACTGCCCCAAGTAGTAAGGCTTCAGCAAAATGTCTTATGTGTGTTGGCATTCACCAACATTTGTGGACAAAAGTACATGCGGCACGTCTATCAATTTGTTAGGCAACATTAGCTTCGTTTATAGCCGTTTTGTATGTCAGAAATTGAATAGACCATTGACAAAGACCCATCACTTTCTATAATAAACAGACATGTTTTCCTGCAAGGTATCTGTCTAGCGAACCGAAATTGTTACTGGATGGAATGCCTTTAAAGTTAACACGTATGAGGAGACATAAAATTTTTTATTGAAGCGGTACGGATACAGCAATCTCATTATTCAGGTGCGCCTCGATTGTTTGGATGTGCTAAAGCCTGTATAGCCATCGACACCACCTGAAATGCTGAACAGTACATTCCTGGAATGTAACGATCGTATTCAAACACTGCGTGCCCAAGGAAAAGACATCGCAGCATACGGTAAATTTATCACTCTAAACACTCAGAGAGCGTTTCCTGCTGAAATGTGTCGTAAATGGGTTATCCATGCTAGAGGAACCGAAGAAGTGGAAAGAGACGTATTGAGATTACCGAACGTTTTGGAAGAAGAAGTTCATGGTGCTCCTACAACACAAAATATTCGTGCAGAATAGCTGTCATCGTCTAACTTCACACACTCTAAAAATGGTTCAAATGGCTCTGAGCACTATGGGACTTAACTTCTAAGGTCATCAGTCCCCTAGAACTTAGAACTACTTAAACCTAACTAACCTAAGGACATCACAAACATCCATGCCCGAGGCAGGATTCGAACCTGCGACCGTAGCGGCCGCGCGGTTCCAGACTGTAGCGCCTTTAACCGCTTGGCCACCACGGCCGGCTCACACACTCTACATGGACACTTCATACAAATTCAAAGCAAGCTAAAAACACGTGAAAACCTCAACGAGAAATCAGATATATTGTGTATTTTCCGAAGCTCGCTTTGATTGGGGCCATTTCTGCAAGATAGTGATTGACAGCAAACAATGTATCGATAAAGTAAAGCAAGATAATCGTTGGTTTATATTATGTCTAAATCGATGTCATAATGCTAGAAACTGCAGTAAGAAGAGCAAGGTCACCTGTTGTAGGTGCAAGAAACGTCGTCACAAACATCTCTGCACTGACACTCTGCTTAACCTTCTCAGAATGTTAGCCACTACTTGTGTAGGGGAAGTCGATGTAAGTTCAGCAGGTTTTACTTATCTTCAGACAGCTCGAGTTTGGGTCAGCAGACCCAGAGGATTTAGCAGACTTACTTGTTGCGTTCTGGATAGCTGTAGTTAGTCAAGCTTCAATTCCAAGTTCCTCATTGATGAGCTAGGTTTAAGAAATATAGAAGATCGCGACCTATCTGTCAGCGCCTTTGACGTGCCATCCGCTCCTTCAGTGAACCGTATGGTTATAGAATTGACACTAAAGGGGATCTGGACAAATTCCACGACGTGTGTGACTGAACTGAAAGCTCATAATCATTTGTCGAAAAACCCAACTGTACATCCCGATATAAGAAAACTAGTGCACGCCAGGAGACTTCATTTAGCGGACTCAAAGGATGATACGAAAGACCTTTCCATTGATATTCTTATCGGAGTAGTTTACTTCTGGAAAAACATTAAAGATTCCCCTCCGATTCGACTGGAACCTTCCATTCTAGGTTGGATTCTTACCAGGAGCAAATCAGGCCCCATGGCAAACCTTGAGCAGGCGAACTACATCAGCTTAGATACAGCGGTGCCGATAGATGATATTCTACGACATTTCTGGTATTTAGAAACGGTGGGGATCATAGAAGACCAAACAAGAACTCCTAATCAGATGGAACTGGCCTTATTGTAAGAATTCTCAAAATTCTGCTGTATTGAAACCAAAAGGAGAGAAATTTATTTCCCAAGAAAACCCAGCGTCATGGTGCCTAGTAATCGTCAGCAAGCAGAGATGGGATTTATTTCACTGGAGAAAACAGCAACCTGAAAAATATTTAAAATTAAATAAATTCCGTCTGTACAGCCGTGAAGGCCCAACGCTGCCAACCGACCGCCGTGTGATCCTCAGACCACAGGCGTCACTGGATGCAGATATGAAGCGGCATGTGGTTAGCACACCGCTCTCCCGGCCGTTTTCAATTTTCGTGATCGGAGCCGCTACTTCCCAATCAAGTAACACCTCAACTGGCCTCGCAAGGGCTGAGTGCACCCCTCTTACCAGCAGCACTAGCCAGACAGGACGGTCACCCATCCAAGTGCTAGCCAAGCCCGACAACGCTTAATTTCGGTGATTTGACGAGAACCGGCTGAAAAACATTTACGAGACGTAAATGATAGACCACATCAAAAAGTGATTGTGGAAGTCGTCCCTTCCGAACATACATTACGTGACTGCCACATCATGCAGTAAATGATGATGATGATGATGTTTGGTTTGTGGGGCGCTCAACAGCGTGGTTATCAGCGCCCGTACAATTACCCAATCTTTGCTCAGTCCAATTTCGCCACTTTCCTGGATGATGATGAAATGATGGGGACAACACAAACACCCAGTCATCTCGAGGCAGGCGAAAATCCCTGACCCCGCCGGGAATCGAACCCGGGACCCCGTGCTCGGGAAGCGAGAACGCTACCGCGAGACCACGAGTGGCGGACTCATGCAGTAAAGAAAAAAGAAAAGTTAGATATCAAAAATGGAGAATTTTATTTGACGATTCGTCGCAAGAGAAGACTGCACATTCATTGAATGACTACTTAGAAATTGGTCCTAAATTAGTCCCTGACATTCTTTCCGTAGTGCTGAGATTCCGTCCATTTCCAGTAGCCTTAATTGCCGATATCTAACAAGCATTTCTGAAGTTAGGTCTTCACAGAGAACACAAATACCTTACAAGTGTTTTTGGTACAAAAATCATAGATCAATAAGGAAACTACATTACTATACTGCAGCTAAGGACGGGATTATATACCACTTTACCTGGATACCTTTCGAACTTACCTGCAGCCCTTTTCTTCTTGTGCCATGCTACAAGAACTTGCGACAATGCACGAAACGAATTTTCTTCGAGCCAATTTACTTGCTGAACATGACATATATATAGATAATTTTATAGCAAGTGCTGAAGATGACGGTTTCGTGATTAACTTGTATTACGAGCTTATAGCGCTCACGGACCCATCAGCCTACCAGTGGTAAAGTGGGTCACATATTCAAGCCAACTGAGTCAAATATGGCAATCAGGTGTCGTAACCACTACAGATAAGGAGTTACTAAAAATAAAAATGTTAAAATAGTATTTTAAAAATATTATAGAACGTCCCGCCACTAAGCGAGAAGTACTTCGGCACTGCCAAATTCTACGATCCACGGATCTGTTATCACCTCACTGCTAAAATAAGGCTGAGCGGTTCTACGCGCTTCAGCCCGGTACCGCGCGACTGCTACGGTCGCAGTTTCGAATCCTGCCTCGGGCATGGATGTGTGTGATGTCCTTAGGTTAGTTAGGTTTAAGTAGTTCTAAGTTCTAGGGGACTGATGACCTCAGATGTTAAGTCCCATAGTGCTCAGAGCCATTTGATTTTTTTCGCAAAAATAATTTTCCTGGAAATTTAGTCAAGAGGAACTGGACGAACTCTTATCTCTCGATCTTGGCAAACGCTGCCTCATGTGGGTATCAACTTTGTCATCATGTTCGCACATACATATGACCCGTTGTGTTGGTATTCAGAAGACACTGAACGAGAAATCCATGTATTTTCCGACGCATCAGAAAGGGCTTACGGAGCAGTCGTTTATTTACGGTACACCACTCCTAACGTGACATCAGTAGATTTAGTTTGCAGTACAAACAGACTAGCTCTCATCAAGAGGATAACTCTTCCACGTCTGGCACTTCTAGCAACACTTCGTGGGGTATGGCTACTTTAATAATTCTGTAAGGTCTCGAGCTACAACACAAGCCGTGTAGCTCTCAACTGTATCCTTAGGATGAATATGACATTCCCCTAATCGATGGAAGACCTTTTTGTTAAACCGTGTTACGGAAATACGAGGGCAGTTCAATAAGTAATGCAACACTTTTTTTTTCTCGGCCAATTTTGGTTGAAAAAACCGGAAATTTCTTGTGGAATATTTTCAAACATTCCCGCTTCGTCTCGTATAGTTTCATTGACATCCGACAGGTGGCAGCGCTGTACGGAGCTGTTAAAATGGCGTCTGTAACGGATGTGCGTTGCAAACAACGGGCAGTGATCGAGTTTCTTTTGACGGAAAACCAGGGCATCTCAGATATTCATAGGCGCTTGCAGAATGTCTACGGTGATCTGGCAGTGGACAAAAGCACGGTGAGTTGTTGGGCAAAGCGTGTGTCATCATCGTCGCAAGGTCAAGCAAGACTGTCTGATCTCCCGCGTGCGGGACGGCCGTGCACAGCTTGTGACTCCTGCAATGGCGGAGCGTGCGAACACACTCGTTCGAGATGATCGACGGATCACCATCAAACAACTCAGTGCTCAACTTGACATCTCTGTTGGTAGTGCTGTCACAATTGTTCACCAGTTGGGATATTCAAAGGTTTGTTCCCGCTGGGTCCCTCGTAGTCTAACCGAACACCATAAAGAGCAAAGGAGAACCATCTGAGCGGAATTGCTTGCTCGTCATGTGGCTGAGGGTGACAATTTCTTGTCAAAGATTGTTACAGGCGATGAAACATGGGTTCATCACTTCGAACCTGAAACAAAACGGCAATCAATGGAATGGCACCACACCCACTCCCCTACCAAGAAAAAGTTTAAAGCCATACCCTCAGCCGGTAAAGTCATGGTTACAGTCTTCTGGGACGCTGAAGGGGTTATTCTGTTATTGTGCTACTCTTCAGAAATTGAAGAAACGACTTCAGCGTGTTCGTAGGCACAAAAATCTGAACGAACTTCTCCTTCTTCATGACAACGCAAGACCTCACACAAGTCTTCGCACCAGAGAGGAGCTCACAAAACTTCAGTGGACTGTTCTTCCTCATGCACCCTACAGCCCCGATCTCGCACCGTCGGATTTCCATATGTTTGGCCCAATGAAGGACGCAATCCGTGGGAGGCACTACGCGGATGATGAAGAAGTTATTGATGCAGTACGACGTTGGCTCCGACATCGACCAGTGGAATGGTACCATGCAGGCATACAGGCCCTCATTTCAAGGTGGCGTAAGGCCGTGGCATTGAATTGAGATTACGTTGAAAAATAGTGTTGTGTAGCTAAAAGGTTGGGGAATAACCTGGTGTATTTCAATGCTGAATAAAACAACCCCTGTTTCAGAAAAAAATGTGTTGCATTACTTATTGAACTGCCCTCGTACATAGACTAAAGAATCCATCACAGTGCAGTCACTGCCCTTGTGAGGAAAAACACAGCTGATCTGTTCTCCAGAGATACCATAGCAACAGGCTGTTAAACATGTTCTACACAGCTGCCTATCTAGCAAGGTGGTGGAGACTCACTTTGTCCAACAAACTGAGGATCCGTTACCGACTGAACGAGCCTCACCATTGAAGCAACTTGAAGCCAGGGGCGTTGACTTTGCTGACCCATTACATTTCAGACAATTACATATTACAAAGAAGACGTTTATTGCTCTAGTCACCTGCAGAACAACACGGGCTCTACACCTGGAACTATACTCAGATATGTCAACTGACAAATTTCTTCAAGTGCTATAAAGATTTGTGAGAAGTCGAATATTGCCCAGCACGATTCATACTGGCAGCGCTACCTCCATCCATTTCATACACACAGAGCTGAAGGAGCTCTGGTAAACTCACTTGGAAATTCTTCACTCCACAGGTGCCTCGGTGGGAACGATTCTGGGAACGGATGGTGGTGGAATCTGTCAAACGCTGTCTGAGAAAAGTTTTAGGATGGTCGTAGTTGGACGAAGGTCTCAACATAATGCTGGTCAGCATAGAAGCAGCACTAAATTCAAAACCAATTACACATGTGGGAGGGGATTGAGTCACTGTCGCCTGCACATTTGCTTGAAGGGGAGTAACTCACAACACTGCACACAAGTCCAGAACCACCAGTTAGAAAGGATTTGCCCCAGGAATTTCAACGACAGCAGAAGGTAGTAGAATACTTCTGGAACTGGTGGAAGAAAGAGAACCTGATCCTGCTCAAAAACTTCCATGAAACTCATCAAACAAGGACAGGTTCAGCAAGACTCCAGCTTGGTGATGTCGTTCTTCTATAGGAGGATCCTCGTCCACAATACATGTGCAGAAAGGCGCAGATACAATATCTCCATGAATGAAGAGACGGGAAAGTACCAAGTATAATCCTACAGATGCTTGAAGGGTCCATAATCTCACGTCCCGTTCAGTTGGCCATTTCTCTAGAAGCTGACCAGGGTGGGGAGGATGTTGTGGGTTGATACTTGTAATTATAGACCCTCTGACAGTATTGATTATCCACATAATTATAGACACTCTGACAGCACTGATTATCCATGAGTTGATCTTTTGTATATTCCATGACGTACGTTCGTTTGTGAGAGCTAAATGAGTATTACACTGCAATCACGGTGCTGTGTGTCCGCAATAATATTCGTCCTCATTGATCGGGACTGAAAAGGCCATGCCCAATATCTTGTTCAAACTTTCAACAAAATCCATAATAACAATTTTTAAAATCCTTTCGACTGACGCAGAACAACATTATTTTCATTTTAATTAATCGCGGCAGTTCTCTCAACATAACCCATTGTAAATGTAACAAATTTGCTGTAATACAGAGCTAGGATTTTCACTTGCTACACTGTATTTGTTGTGCCCGTTCCCTTTTTGATGATCCTGTGCTACTCTCGCCTCCCTTCGAGGAACCATCCTCCTCACCAAGAGTTACATTACTCATATTAAAAAACGTAGAGCCTACATTCGGAGTGAGGTTTTGAATTCTGACGTGTTAATGTCTCATTTCGATATCAATATGAACGAGAAACTTACCTCGGAGAGACCAAAAAATTTATTACTATATGTGAAATCATTTTCTGTAGCAGTGACGTGTTGGTAGCATGAGTAAAGATAACGGACTTGTAAACGGGAGCAGCAGATACCAAACCGCTTTCTGGATTTTCACTGGTTTTCTTAAGTCACTTCAGTGATTCCAGAGAGGTTTCCTTTGAAGAGGCCTTTCCCCTCTCTATATCTAACCTTTATTCTTCTTTTATACCCAAAAATGCAAATCCTCACTGACATACACACACATTTCGAAAGTTTTTATCAATTGATAATGATGATGATTTATGAAAATGTGACGTATGTAATTACGTCACAATAGGTACATTCAATGTCAATAGTATCGGATAGTAGTCAAAATTTGTTATAAGGAAAAATATTATCAAACACTTTCTAGCAGCCGTAGCCATAATTGGCAAAATGAATACTTTTCTCACAAATGCCTTGCGTGCAACAGGACTTGAAGGCCAGTGAGAATTATTGCGGACCGGTATGCAAATCAGTCTAAAGAAACTACTCGAGCTTGCGTAACTAAGTGTAGTATCGTATGATACGCGTCCCTGATACGATTTATGCTTGCTTTCACTGCACCACAGAAATTCTTACTGTTATTTTCTGTTAGCACGGCACGAAATATAGTATCGCTAATGCAGGTATCACAGCTTCCTGCATCGACTTCCCGATCTCTAATCCTAACACAGCATATAGTAAGGGATGTTTACCCGTGATGTTTATACGTATAGCACGATCTCGTGCAACATGTTCAAATGGCTCTAAGCACTATGGGACTTAATATCTGAGGTCATCAGGCCCCTAGACTTAGAACTACTTAAATCTAACTAACCTAAGGACATCACACACATCCATGCCCGAGGCAGGATTCGAACCTGCGATCGTAGCAGCAGCGTGGTTCCGGACTGAAGTGCCAAGTATTTTTTAGTGTGTGAATTCTAGTCTTTACCCTTATAGGCAAAATCTAGTGAGGTGCGCAGTGGTTAAGACATTGGATTCTCATTTTGGAGGATACTGATTGAAATCCCCATCGCGCCGTCCTAAATTAAGTTTACCTGATTCCACAAATTATTTAAAGTAAATGTCGTGATGGGTCCTTTGGGAAGGAGACGCCTAGTTTCCTACCAAATTCTTCAATCCTCCGCTAATGCAAACATGTGTTCCGTCTCTAATGACCGGACGTTAAATTCTAATGTTCCTTCCTTCTTATGGGCATAACCACCAAGATCGGCTGTAAATTCTTTTTTCCTTTATTATGTATCTGAATTTGTTGGTTTTTGCTCATAATGACTGTCATAATCAGGATGCCAACGGCAAAGAAGCCCATGATGAGGAAGTTAATATTCTATTGGAAATTAAGCTATTAGTTTCGGTAATTATGACATTAGTGAGTGTATTATGAATTTACACGTGAGCACATTAACATAGTCATCAGGTCTTGTCAATCATACACTACTGGCCATTAAAACTGCTACACCAAGAAGAAATGCAGATGATAAATGGGTATTCATTGGACAAATATACTATACTAGAACTGACATGTGATTACATTTTCACGCAATTTGGGTGCATAGATCCTGAGAAATCAGTACCCAGAACAACCACCTCTGGCCGTAATAACGGCGTTGTTACGCCTGGGCATTGAGCCAAACAGAGCTTGGATGGCGTGTACAGGTACAGCTGCCCCTGTAGCTTCAACACGATACCACAGTTCATCAAGAGTAGTGACTGGCGTATTGTGAAGAGCCAGTTGTTCGCACACCATTGACCAGACGTTTTCAATTAGTGAAATATCTGGACAATGTGCTGGCCAGGGCAGCAGTCGAACATTTTCTGTATCCAGAAAGGCCGGACAGGACCTGCAACAAGCGGTCGTGCATTATTCTGCTGAAATGTAGGATTTCGCAGGGATCGAATGAAGGGTAGAGCCACAGGTCGTAACACATCTGAAAAGTAACGTCCGCTGTCCATAGTGCCGTCAATGCGAACAAGAGGTGACCGAGACGTGCAACCGATGGCACTCCATACCATCACGCCGGGTGGTACGGCAGTATGGCGATGACGAATACACGCTTCCAATGTGCGTTCACCGCGATGTCGCCAAACACGGATGCAACCATCATGATGCTGTAAACATAACCTGGATTCATCCGAAAAAATGACGTTTTGCCATTCGTGCACCCAGGTTCGTCGTTGAGTACACCATCGAAGGCGCTCCTGTCTGTGATGCAGAGTCAAGGGTAACCGCAGCCATGGTCTCCAATCTGATAGTCCATGCTGCTGCAAACGTCGTCGAACTGTTCGTGCAGATGGTTGTTGTCTTGCAAACGTCCCCATCTGTTGACTCAGGGATCGAGACGTGGCTGCACGATCCGTTACATCCATGCGCATAAGATGCCTGTCATCTCGCCTGCTAGTGATACGAGGCCGTTGGGATCCAGAACGGCGTTCCGTACTACCCTCCTGAACCCACCGATTCCACATTCTGCTAACTGTCTTTGGATCTCGACCAACGCGAGCAGCAATGTCGCGATACGATAAACCGCAATCGCGATAGGCTACAATCCGACCTTTATCAAAGTCGGAAACGTGATGGTACGTATTTCTCCTCCTTACACGAGGCATCACAACAACGTTTCACCAGGCAACGCCGGTAAACTGCTGTTTGTGTATGAGAAACGGGTTGGAAACTTTCGTCATGTCAGCACGTTGTAGGTGTCGCCACTGGCGACTGCTTCTCTGAATGCTCTGAAAAGCTAATTATTTTCATATCACAGCATCTTCTTCCTGTCGGTTAAATTTCGCGTCTGTAGCACGTCATCTTCGTGGTGTAGCAACTTTAATGGCCAGTAGTGTAAATTTAGAGTCTAATGTATGTCAGGATGTACACTAAGAAAGGAAAGTGGTGTTGCACATAGTAAACAAGAAGTATATAGGGTATCTCAATACTTTAAAGTTAAAATTTATTTGAAGGGAGAGAATTCTAAAGTGAGAATTATGCGATAGCAAACCAATGGCCGGAAATGAATATTTCAGGCGGCTGGAGCACTTGAGCGAGAAATGCGCTTAAGGCAGGTGTTTTTAAACTGCTTCTCCCCCACAGGCAATACAGTGATGAATATTTTAGATGAAGTGCCACACTTTTACACTGATAAGCAAAAACATTATGACCACTACTCACCGCGACGTCGGCTGCCGCCTAGTGACGTTGCGGGCACGTGACGCGGTAAGAGAAGTATGTCAGTGAAGTAGACACTGACGGGGGATCATCCGAGCGAATATGTGAGCTGCAAATGGGGAAAACCATTGAGATAAGCGACTTTGGCAAAGGACAGATTACTATTACGCAGAGCCTGTGAATGATTATCTCTAAAACGGCGAAGATCGTCGAATACTCAAGTGTCGTGAGCATCTGTGGAAAGAGGTAGAAGGACTATGAATCTACCACTATGCGCCAAATGGTTGGACGTCCACGACTCTTCACAGAAGGTGGTGTTCGGAGGCTTGTCTGCTCTGTAAAGCAGGATAGATGGTGATCTGTGGCATCGCTGCCGAGAGAGCACATTGCTGGTGCACATACAAGTGTTTTGGAGCACCCCGTTCGTCGTCCATTGTTGAACGTGGAGCTCCGCAGTTGACCACCTCTACGTGTTCACGCGTTGACCCAACAACATCGTCAATTACGATTGCAGTGGGCACGGGATCATCGGGATTCGATCGTCAATCAATGGAAATGTATAAGCTCTTCGGGTGAATCACATTTTAGCTACATTAGGTCAATGGTCGTCTCCACAAACGCCGTCATTGAGGTGAACGGCGGCTCGGAAAGTGCAGTGGCCACGGATGCAGGCTGGTGGGAGCAGTACGAGGTGCATTCAAGTTCTAAGGCCTCCTATTTTTTTTCTCCGGACTGGAAAGAGATAGAAACATGCGCATTGTTTTAAAATGAGGCCGCGTTCATTGTCAATACGTCCCAGAGATGGCAGCACCGTACGGCAGATGGAATTTTACCGCCAGCGGCGAGAATGAGAACTGTTTTAAATACTTAAAATGGCGACGTTTTCCTTACTTGAACAGCGTGCAATCATTCGTTTTCTGAATTTGCGTGGTGTGAAACCAATTGAAATTCATCGACAGTTGAAGGTCACATGTGGTGATGGAGTTATGGATGTGTCGAAAGTGCGTTCGTGGGTGCGACAGTTTAATGTAGGCACAACATCGTGTGACAACAAACCGAAACAACATCGGGCTCGCACAAGCCGGTCTGACGACATGATCGAGAAAGTGGAGAGAATTGTTTTGGGGGATCGCCGAATGACTGTTGAACAGATCGCCTCCAGAGTTGGCATTTCTGTGGGTTCTGTGCACACAATCCTGCATGACGACCTGATAATGCGAAAAGTGTCATCCAGGTGGGTGCCACGAATGCTGACAGACGACCACACGGCTGCCCGTGTGGCATGTTGCCAAGCAATGTTGACGTGCAACGACAGCATGAATGGGACTTTCTTTTCGTCGGTTGTGACAATGGATGAGACGTGGATGCCATTTTTCAATCCAGAAACAAAGCGCCAGTCAGCTCAATGGAAGCACACAGATTCACCGCCACCAAAAAAATTTCGGGTAACCGCCAGTGCTGAAAAAATGATGGTGTCCATGTTCTGGGACAGCGAGGGCGTAATTTTTACCCATTGCGTTCCAAAGGACTCTACGGTAACAGGTGCATCCTACGAAAATGTTTTGAAGGACAAATTCCTTCCTGCACTGCAACAAAAACGTCCGGGAAGGGCTGCGCGTGTGCTGTTTCACCAAGCAACGCACCCGCACATCGAGCTAACGTTACGCAACAGTTTCTTCGTGATAACAACTTTGAAGTGATTCCTCATGTTTCCTACTCACCTGACCTGGCTCCTAGTGACTTTTGGCTTTTTCCAACAATGAAAGACACTCTCCGTGGCCGCACATTCACCAGGCGTGCTGCTATTGCCTCAGCGATTTTCCAGTGGTCAAAACAGACTCCTAAAGAAGCCTTCGCCGCTGCCATGGAATCATGGCGTCAGCGTTGTGAAAAATGTGTACGTCTGCCGGGCGATTACATCGAGAAGTAACGCCAGTTTCATCGATTTCGGGTGAGTAGTTAATTAGAAAAAAAAATCGGAGGCCTTAGTACTTGAATGCACTTCGTATTATGTCATGGGAGACGTTCTCCTGCGCTTGCATGAGAGCTGTGGAAGTAATCGAAGACACGCTGACAGCTGCGAACCACGTGCATACCTTCATGCTTAATGTCCACCCTGACGGCGGTTTTATGTTTCAGCAGCATAATTGTCCGTGTCTCGGAGCCAGAACCGTACTACAGTGGATTGAGGGGCATTATAGTAAACTTACGTTGATGTCTCAGCGACTAAATTCGCCTGATGTGACGACTACGTAACCCAACCGGGTCGCTATCGGACGCCATCACCGCGTACGCAAATCAGCGGCCTGTTCTTTACACCTAACGTCACATACGTCCAAAAACCTACCAACAAATTGTCGGATCCCTGATATGCAGAATCAGTGATATTTTTTGTGGTGTCACCGCCAGACACCACACTTGCTAGGTGGTAGCCTTTAAATCGGCCGCGGTCCGTTAGTATACGTCAGACCCGCGTGTCGCCACTATCAGTGATTGCAGACCGAGTGCCGCCACACGGCAGGTCTAGTCTAGAGAGACTCCCTAGCACTCGCACCAGTTGTACAGCCGACTTTGCTAGCGATGGTTCATTGCCTACATACGCTCTCATTTTCAGAGACGACAGTTTAGCATAGCCTTCAGCTACGTCATTTGCTACGACCTAGCAAGGCGCCATATTCTTCAAGAATGTATTCTGAACAGATAATATTGTGAATCATGTACCGTCAAGAGCGACGTTCATCATTAATGGATTAAAGTTAAATATCCAACTAATTACGTCCGCTTTCTGAATTCTAATTCCTTGTCATGTTCCGGACCTCACGTCAGTATAGTCCTTCCCTCCTCACACCAGCCTGCGTGAGCTAAAACGTGTGCATGTCGGCCTCCTCTAGTAACACGGTGTTGGCTCTTCTGCCAACACAACATTTTTCATTCCAAAGACGGACAAATAAGCTATTGAACAGATGGTCATAATATTTTGGCTCTTCAGTGTATAATACAAGGCATTCCTATATGCTTCTCCAAAATGTGCAAATGCGTGTGAAATCTTATGGGACTTAACTGCTAAGGTCATCAGTCCCTAAACTTACACACTACTTAACCTAAATTATCCTAAGGACAAACACACACAACTATGCCCGAGGGAGGACTCCAACCTCCGCCAGGATCAGCCGCACAGTCCATGACTGCAGAGCCTTTGACCGCTAGGCTAATCCCGCGCGGCTATATGCTTCTCTAGGAAAATGATACCTGTTCTAGTTTCATAAATATTAATTTGACTCTTTAATAAATTCACTGCGTATTTCATAGAATCCTGGAAGAGTAAAAGTAAAGTTCAAGTCTGTGGCTCAGGAGCCTGTCTAGAGGTAGAGTGCAGCCTTTCTATTCGCGACGTACTTGGAGGGGAGGGACGGCGGGCTATTCTCCTCAGCCGCCTTTTACCCCCAGGAAAGCTGGCACCCATCGTGACAGCATGCTGAAGGGACTGGGGGACATCCTGGAGGGACTGAAAAGAGGAAAAATCCCCGCGCAAAGCCGTATTAGAACCCGAGACTTTCGCGGCTGATGTCAAGCGCTCCACCCACTGGATCACCCCGGCTACCGTCCTCGAAGAACAGTGAATTTAAATGCTTCCTGAATAATTTTTGTTGGTGACACTGTCATTTATCTTTATTACTCGCATCAGAATTGAAACGATTGTTTTTCTGAACCTGCTTTCCCCAAAAACGACACGCTAAATCTAAACACACTGTGCATATTTCAATGGTGAGCGTAAAAGACACACAGTTATCTCCAGATTCGTACACCAATGACAGGACGAGAAAAAAGTTATCAGTGATGTCTTTATCTATTTATTACCATAATTTAGGAACATTCACAAAACAACAGTAACTCCTGAAAATATAAAGCAATTGATATGAGTGCTTAGCACATTGTTGCCACGGCAATGTTGAGCAAATTGCACAAATTAGTGGTGCAGAAATACGTTTGGGTAGTCTTTACGTAAGTCACGGAAGACAACAGAGTAAGACAGAAGAAAGTTTGCCCAGAGTGAGAAAAGACAGAAGAGATAATTATTAATTTGTGGTGGCATGGAATCAAATTATCCCGTTGAGAGGACTTGCTAGTTAAATTCTACGCCTTCTGCAGTTCAAAAATTGTAGCAATAATTTGTGATATCAGCTTCTGCATTCAGAAAGTTCATCTCAAGAGAGCCAAGGACTGTTACGCTCATCATTGAGCTAAAGTTTCTATTACACACTCCAACGAAAGAGACGATGCCGCGTCCTAGTTATGGTATGCCCCTCCTGGAGCTATACACCAAAATGCTGACGTCACCGCTTTCCTCACCGTACATCTTACGTTCCATTCGTCCCAAAGATCCCTTTAATTCCAGCTGAAAAGCTTAACCACATACTATAATAATCAGCAGTACTTCTGCATCAACCCTGCGAAACACTAGCAATAACTACGGTAAAAAGCACGAACTACCCCTTCCTGAGACCCTTACCTAACAATCCACAACCGGTCAACCCGTTGAAGTAGAACACTACAATACGTAGGGCTAACACTCCAAAAACCAGCTACCAGTCGCGGAACATAATTTATTTATCTTGTTGCAGATCGATTTCGACTGATATCAGTCATCATCGGTGCATTTTTCTAACCGATACATGCCATAAGTAGAAGTACTGTCCTCGGCAGATTTCTATCATGAAGTCATTGGCTGCCAAGGACAGTACTTCTACTTATGGCATGTTGTTGTTGTTGTTGTTGTTGTGGTCTTCAATCCTGAGATTGGTTTGATGCAGCTCTCCATGCTACTCTATCCTGTGCAAGCTTCATCATCTCCCAGTACTTACTGCAATCTACAGAGCCATGTTGTTGTTGTGGTCTTCAGTCCTAAGACTTATTTGATGCAGCTCTCCATGCTACTCTATCCTGTCCAAGCTTCTTCATCTCCCAGTACCTACTGCAGCCTACATCCTTCTGAATCTGCTTACTGTATTCATCTCTTGGTCTCCCTCTACGATTTTTAACCTCCACGTTGCCCTCCAATACTAAATTGGTGATCCCTTGATGCCTCAGAACATGTACTACCAACCGATTCCTTCTTCTAGTAAAGTTCTGCCACAAAATCTTCCTCTCACCAATTCTATTCAATACCACCTCATTAGTTATGTGATCTACCCATCTAATCTTCAGCATTCTTCTGTAGCACCACATTTCGAAAGCTTCTATTCGCTTCTTGTCTAAACTATTTATCGTCCATGTTTCACTTCCATACATGGCTACACTCCATACAAATACTTTCAGAAACGACTTCCTGACACTTAAATCAGTACTCGATGTTAACAAATTTCTCTTCTTCAAAAATGCTTTCCTTGCCATTGCCAGTCTACATTTTATATCCTCTCTACTTCGACCATCATCAGTTATTTTGCTCCCCAAATAACAAAACTCCTTTACTACTTTAAGTGTCTCATTTCCTTATCTAATTTCTGCAGCATCACTCGACTTAATTCGACTACATTCCATTATCCTCGTTTTGGTTTTGTTGATGTTCATCTTATACCCTCCTTTCAAGACACTGTCCATTCCGTTTAACTGCTCTTCCAAGTCCTTTGCTGTCTCTGACAGAATTACAATGTCATCGGCGAACATCAAAGTTTTTATTTCTTCTAGATAGATTTTAATACCTACTCCGAACTTTTCTTTTGTTTCTTTTACTGCTTGCTCAACATACAGATTGAATAGCATCGGGGAGAGGCTACAACCCTGTCTCACTCCCTTCCCAACCACTGCTTCCCTTTCACGTCCCTCGACTCTTATAACTGCCATCTGGTTTCTGTACAAATTGTAAATAGCCTTTCGCTCCCTATATTTTACCCCTGCCACCTGCAGAATTTGAAAGAGAGTATTCCAGTCAACATTGTCAAAAGCTTTCTCTAAGTCTACAAATGCTAGAAACGTAGGTTTGCCTTACCTTAATCTTTTTCTAAGATAAGTCGTAGGGTCAGTATTCCCTCACGTGTTCCAGCATTTCTACGGAATCCAAACAGATCTTCCCCGAGGTCGGCTTCTACCAGTTTTTCCATTCGTCTGTAAAGAATTCGCGTTAGTATTTTGCAGCTGTGACTTATTAAACTGATAGTTCGGTAATTTTCACATCTGTCAACACCTGCTTTCTTTGGGATTGGAATTATTATATTCTTCTTGAAGTCTGAGGGAATTTCGCGTGTCTCATACATCTTGCTCACCAGATGGTAGAGTTTTATCAGGACTGGCTCTCCCAAGGCGTTCAGTAATTCTAATGGAATGTTGTCTACTCCCGAGGCCTTCTTTCGACTTAGGTCGGTAGTTGCACAAAAAGGGAACCTTATGGAGCCCAACATTCAAAAACCAGCTAGCTACTAACCACCAAAAACAATGTCCACAAAAATGGTTCAATTGGCTCTGAGCACTACGGGACTTAAAGTCTGAGGTCATCAGTCCCCTAGAACTTAGAACTACTTAAACCTAACTAACCTAAGAACATCACACACATCCATGCCCGAGGCAGGATTCGAACCTGCGACCGTAGCGGTCGCGTGGTTCCAGACTGTAGCGCCTAGAACCGCTCGGCCACCTCGGTCGGCCAATGTCCACAACAGCCTAACATTATTAAAACCATTAATCAACTGTACCTTGGTACTACATCACATGACAATCATCCTTACGTATAAGAACATGATCCGCCTTAACATCATCCATGCAAATGTTGCAGGGACCTCCGTTCCTTTCCAAGTTAAACTTCCCCTCCAGATTCTTGAAGGCGCTCTGCCTAGGTTTTTTCATCTGACTATTTTCTCACGCGTATTCTGAAACACTTAGAACACCTTTTCCCGTCCTACATCTGCCACAAACTCAAGTTCAAACACTGCGTTGTGTCTTACATCCCCATAACCCTGTCTGCATCCAATATCGTCACGTACCTTCTTCCTTTCACTTTCAGTCACTCTGCATCTTTTCCCAGGGCAATTTTAAAGTCCTCCCTGATCATAGATGAGTCCCAGTGATCTACTCACCATGCTAACTGTAATCTATCCCATGTGTACAATCACAAATGAAGACTCCAGTCTCCATCTCCCTGGTTAACTGATTTACTTCCGTTTCCTAGTTCCTATAGCCCAGTAATCAGTTTTCTCACCCATGTACAATCTACACAATGAAGATGGCATCCAACAAAAGTCAAACTGGCATGTAGTGTACTACGCAACTGAATATGCAAATGATTAGCATTTCACTGCAAAATGGTTCTAAGCGCTATGGGACTTAACATCTGAGGTCATCAGTCGCCTAGACTTAGAACTACTTAAACCTAACTAACCTAAGGACAACACACATATCCATGCCCGAAAAAAATGGTTCAAATGGCCCTGAGCACTTAGAACTACTTAAACCTAAGTAATCTAAGGACATCACACACAACCAAGCCCGAGGCAGGATTCGAACCTGCAACCGTAGCGGTCGCGCGGTTCCAGACTGAAGCGCCTAGAACCGCTCGGCCACACAGGCCGGCTGCATTTCCCTGCAATGAGTGAATAACACTCATACCACTGCTCTTTTTACTTATTGATGATGACCGTGGAACGTAGCAAATTATGACGAATTTTGATCTTGCATTCAAAAGTGTAGTTTGCCGTGGAGGCGGGAGGAGAGCAGATTTTGGTTCTCACGCTAGCACAGCTAACACTGGCTACTGGGCCGAGTGAGCCGCATACTCGCCGAAAGCTGAGTGCAGTACTTTACACATACTCTCTAAAATCTGAGCAAGTACTATTTTAAATATTAATTGACCTTTTCATACTTAGTGTACAAAATTTTATGGATAACACAACCATAAGATTAAAATTTCAAATCCATAACTTCGATGCTTTCGGAGATATAAATTATTACCTAAAACAAATAATAACCGTACTGGTATTGTGAAGCCCGCATCTCGTGGTCGTGCGGTAGCGTTCTCGCTTCCCACGCCCGGGTTCCCGGGTTCGATTCCCGGCGGGGTCAGGGATTTTCTCTGCCTCGTGATGGCTGGGTGTTGTGTGCTGTCCTTAGGTTAGTTAGGTTTAAGTAGTTCTAAGTTCTAGGGGACTGATGACCATAGATGTTAAGTCCCATAGTGCTCAGAGCCATTTGAACCATTTTTTTGGTATTGTGAAACTCAGTCAGGGACTGTAATGTATTCACCTGTAGTATCAATTGAAACTTCAACCAAGAGGATAGGTTCATATAATTTAATTTTCTGGAATTTTCTTTAGTTTCTTTACCACAGATATCTGACGTAATTAACAGCACTTTGGAAAATTATTGTTTCATCTTGTTTTGGTTGTGTGAGTGTTTTAGAGAGACTGAGAGAGTGGTTCAAATGGCTCAGAACACTATGGGACTTAACATCTATGGCCATCAGTCCCCTAGAACTTAGAACTACTTAAACCTAACTAACCTGAGGACATCACACAACACCCAGTCATCACGAGGCAGAGAAAATCCCTGACCCCGCCGGGAACCCAACCCGGGAACCCGGGCGTGGGAAGCGAGAACGCTACCGCACGACCACGAGCTGCGGACTCTGAGAGAGTGAGTGGAGGACATACGTAAAGTGAAAATGTGATATTTTATTAAAATTATGTAAATGTATGCGTGAGAAAGTTGTTGTGCAGTAGGCAAATTTGTGGCGTGTGTCCGAATAAGCTTGATTTTGTAAAAGGCAGCCAGAAGGGATGTTGAGTATTAAATTTAACAGTAATTTTGTTTTCACTAAATTTTATTTAGGTTGGAATTACAAGATTTCTAGTCTAAATTACTTGCGGTTATCGGCTTGTGGGCCGAGCGGTTCTAGGCACTTCAGTCTGGAACCGCGCGACCGCTACGGTCGCAGGTTGGAATCCTGCCTCGGGCATGAATGCGTGTGATGTCCTTAGGTTAGTTAGGTTTAAGAAGTTCTAAGTTCTAGGGGACTTATGACCTCCGATGTTAAGTCCCATAGTGCTCAGAGCCATTTGAACGATTTTTCTGATTGTCTGGCATTAGAAATACCGCGAGGTTAGAAGTGCTCGAGATGATTTGATTGGCTGTTTAGCGTACTACCCAATAGTAATTCACCATTTCCCGCACGTTTGAGTAGGGCATTGTGCCTCAGCTCTATGAGTCGGAATAGTCACTGTGGGAGCCGTCTTCTGGTAAACACTCATGCTTAGCCGTGCTAATCAAATGTATGCCAAAAATGGCGAAATTCGCGCGTTTGACCGGTTTTCGTGTCGTTGACGAAAAGCGACGACAGTATTGAGTATTTTGTGAAATTTTCAGCTTCGTGAGTGGTTTATTTTAGGAGATATTCGCGTGTGAACATTTCATGTCGTACACAGACTCCGCGTGACGTGTTTCGCACAGATTACGAGACATTATGGGGAACAGAATGAGATTTTCACTCTGCAGCGGAGTGTGCGCTGATATGAAACTTCCTGGCAGATTAAAACTGTGTGCCGCAACGAGACTCGAACTCGTGACCTTTGCCTTTCGCGGGCAAGTGCTCTACCATCTCAAATCAGCGCACGCTCCGCTGCAGAGTGAAAATCTCATTCTGGAAACATCCCCCAGGCTGTAGCTAAGCCATATCTCCACAATATCCTTTCTTTCAGGAGTGCAAGCTCTGCAAGTTTCGCAGGAGAGCTTCTGTAAAGTTTGGAAGGTAGGAGACGAGATACTGGCAGAAGTAAAGCTGTGAGGACGGGGCGTGAGTCGTGCTTGGGTAGCTCAGCTGGTAGAGCACTTGCCCGCGAAAAGCAAAGGTCCCGCGTTCGAGTCTCGGTCCGGCACACAGTTTTAATCTGCCAGGAAGTTTCTTTATGGGGAAAATTTCTCTACAAGAAACTGAATGTGTTAACTCGTAAGAAGTCGTGGATCAGTTACTGTTTAGGTCGTTCAAAATATCGGGTCGGACTAAATATCTTCTCGCTGCGTCCGGGTGTGAACTAGCAACGGAGACAGTATCATTGCATAATTGATATCGCGATATTAAATACGTACTTGGTAGCCATTTTCCGTGTTTTAAAGACAATAAACCAATATCTACCTTCGGAGAGTGAAGGGGCAGACAACCTGAAAGCTATTCAGATAGATGGACTGATTGTTTAAAGGAGAGTGAGAGACCAGCTCGCTCCGCCGCAACCGGTTTAGATCTCATTGTAAGTTAATGAACGGTGATCGGCGCAGACTACAGCCTGAGACATGAATAAACACGCTAGTGCTTCTTTCCTCAAACAACCTTCTACGGAATGTGGCGCACCCTAGTGGCCATTTTATTTCACACACTGTTATCACTTAACTCCTTAGTTACTCTGCAGTAATATCATTTGCTAAGGCTTACAGCTATTTTTGTATTCAGTCTCCTTTTGCCATTTTTATCTTAGACTAGCTGACTACCAGGTATTGTCCAGGCACGTATTTATTTCATTAACCCATCACCTCCTTCCCCATCTCTTTGCCCATCTCCTCCTCCCTCCTCTCTCTCTCTGTCTCTCTCTCTCACTCTCGCTCCCCCCCCCCCCCCCCCCCGGCACACTCTCAGTTCACCTGCTCAGACCTCCATTTAGCATTTTTTAGCAGGAGAGGTAAAAATGTAAATGTCGTGTGTGACTAGGGCCTCCCGTCGGGTAGACCGTTCGCCGGGTGCAAGTCTTTCGATTTGACACCACTTCGGCGACTTGCGCGTCGATGGGGATGAAATGATGATCATTAGGACAACACAACACCCAGTTCCTGAGCGGAGAAAATCTCCGACCCAGCCGGGAATCGAACCCGGGCCCTTAGGATTGACATTCTGTCGCGCTAACCACTTTTTTTTTTGCGTTTTGTTCGTTACTGTTCGTTGTATTTGGTCGTAGCGGACAACAACGCAGACACTGCAATATCGTACTTATATGCCGACAAGCAACTTTCAATTGAAATGTCACCCCTATACGGGAATACACATAATGAATGTACGAGTGTAGGTTGTAGACACATGTTTGACAACCTCGCGATAAGCGGGATGTCCGGGTTCGAGTCTACGTCCGGCACAAATTTTCACTGTCGTCATTCCATTACACTGCTGATGGTTGTCCATATTCGCAACTGCCAATACGTTTCATATATTTTGGATTATACTCAATACTTAAGCTTATCATACATTGTTAACGTACTGTGCAACGCTCTAGTATGCAATAAAATGCAAGCTGAATTAAAAAGCTAAAAACGTTGTCACATTTCATCATCATTACAATAACTTACAATTACGATAGCACCAGTTAATTCTACATTAAGATAAATGTATGCTGATGTGCAAAACTCAAGGACGAAAGTAACTTTTGCAACTGGCAAGTAACACAGCTCGATGAAACTTGAGCCATACATAGAAAACACTGTTACAGAATAGTACAAAAAGTAACTGGAATAACTACGCAGTGACACGACCAGATATGACACTTTTACTTAAATATAATAAATTTACACAGAAGTCACCTCTTCCTTCCTCCCTACTTTGTTTATCTCCTCCTCTCCACTTTCTCTCTGTTCATATACTCTGTTCTTTTCTCTGCCTGCGCATCACCTCCACCTACCTCTTCCTGTCCACCCCTCCTCTTCACCCTCTTCTCTATCCATCACTCTGGTACCACCTTCACCCAGACTGGCGGGTTTTATCCGCATGTATTTCTTTCCACATAGTAAGTAATATATGTACCAAGTTGGGTTAAAATACACACATCAAAAAGAGTTTTGCATCACCTCAGTTCCGAGAGTTCCGGAACCTGTACAGAAAATTGGAATCGAGATCAACATAAACATCATTTCTGTCCTTTTTATTGATCATGAAAACCACACATTCCATGTTGTACCACCATACAGCGAGACCTTCAGAGGTGGTGGTCCAGATTGCTGTACACGTCAGTACCTCTAATGCCCAGTAGCACGCCCTCTTGCACTGATGCATGCCTGTATTCGTCGTGGCCTACTATACACAAGTTCATTAAGACACTGTTGGTCCAGACTGTCACACTCCTCAACGGCGACTCGGCGTAGATACCTCAGAGTGGTTGGTGGGTCACGTCGTCCATAAACAGCCCTTTTCAATCTATTCCATGCATGTTCGATAGGGTTCATGTCTGGAGAACATGCTGGCCAGTCTAGTCGAGTGATGTCGTTACCCTGAAGGAAGTAATTCACAAGATGTGCATGATAGGAGCGCGAATTGTCGTCCACGAAAACGAAAGCCTCGCCAATATGCTGCCGATATGGTTGCACGATCGGTCAGAGGATGGCATTCACGTATCCTGCAGCCATTACTGCGCTTTCCGTCACCACCAGCGGCGTACATTGGCCCCACTAATGCCATCGGAAAACAGCAGGGAACCTCCTCCTCGCTCTACTTGCTGGACAGTGTGTCTAAGGCGTTCAGCCTGACCGGGTTGCCTCCAAACACGCCTCCGACGATTGTCTGGTTGAAGGCATATGCGACACTCATCGGCGGAGAGAACGTGATGCCAGTCTTGAACGGTCCATTCGGCATGTTGTTGGCTTCCCCCCCCCCCCCCCCCCCCCTTGTGTAAAATAGTTTCAAACTTCTCATTACTTTTCAAATGAGTTAATGTGTTGCATATTAACCATGTAAGCGACAAAAAGTTTAGAAAGGTTTGAAATTGTTTCTAAAGTTTGCTGGAGGTGATCTCCTTATCAAACACTGGTGTAGTCTGGATAATTTGTCCCACGTTTTAATAAAACTTTGTTTTCCACACATCTCAATATTTATGACGTCACATCCGTGAACTATCTATCGTAAAATTATACAATTTTGCAGGCACATTTAAGGGTGTATGTGGATATCGTATGCAAAGTGTATTACTAATAAACGGCCACACGTGTATCCTTGACGACTGTACGACACAAAGCTTTACGCCTCGCCTGTGCCTGTCAACACCGACATTGGACTGTTGACGACTAGAAACATGTTGCCTCGTCGGACGAGTTTCGTTTCAAATTGTATTGAGCGGATAAACGTGTACGGAAATGGAGACAACCTCAAGAATCCATGGGCCCTGCATGTGAGCAGTGGGCTGTTAAAGCCAAGGGGGCTCTGTAATGGTATGGAGCGTGTGCAGTTGGAGTGATATAGGACCCCTGATACGTCTAGATACGACTATGACAGGTGACACATACGTAGGCATCCTGTCCGATCACCTGCATCCATTCATGTCCATTGTGCATTCCGATGGACTTGGGCAATTCCAGCAAGGCAATTCGATACCCCACACGTCCAGATTTGCTACAGAGTGGCTCCAGGAACACTCTTCTGAGTTTAAACACTTCTTCTGGCCACCAAACTCCCCAGACATGAACATTATTGAACAAATCTGGGATGCCTTTGCAACATGCTGTTCAGAAGAGATCTCCACCCTCTCGTACTCTTACGGATTTATGGACAGCCTTGCAGGATTAATGGTGTCAATTCTCTCCAGCACAACTTCAGACATTACTTGACTCCATGCTACGTCGCGTTGCTCGCAGTGGCCCTAGACGATATTAGGTAGGTGTACCAGTTTCTTTGGCTCTTCAGTGTAGAATGAATGGCAGTGCTGCTTAACAATGATACATACGAGACATTACTGTCAACACTGTTTGTTCCTTGTTTGACATTCTCAGTGGCCGAGCGGTTCTAGGCGCTACAGTCTGGAACCGTGCGACCGCTACGGTCGCAGGTTCGAATCCTGCCCTTAGCATGGATGTGTGTGATGTCCTTAGGTTAGTTAGGTTTAAGTAGCTCTAAGTTCTTGGGGACTGATGACCTCAGAAGTCCCACAGTGCTCAGAGTCATTTGACATTCTCATCACAACTGCTTCTCCTTTCATGTTATCATTAGGTGGAATCGACTTTACACTGCACTCATTCACTTGTTTACAGGGTAGAATGAATGGTAGTTTTGCTTAACAATGATATATTCGAGACATTACTGTCAACACTGTTTGCTCCTTGTTTGACATTCTCATCACAACTGCTTCTCCTTTCATGTTATCATTCACTTGTTAAATGTTCTTCGCAATTTTGAGTCCTATTGCTTGGTAATTGCGAAAGATTTCCTTGCACGGTTTGCTTTTCTGATTTGAAATTATATGTTATTCGCAGTTATTAAATTCCTTTCTGAGTGTTCGCGTTTTCTGATCAGTGTTTTCATTTCCATTATTGTGTATTACATGTGGTTCCAATGAAAGCATTCATAAGCAAAACAGTTTTCTATTATATAATATTAAAGTAAACGTGAGCATCCCCAGAGCTAGCTAGTTGAACAAACGTATTCTGCCTGACTCTAGTCTAATGGAGGATTGGCAACATTGTAGAACACGTCTGGCAACTATGTTACTGTCGATTTATTTCCTGGAGTGGTTCAGAATTGTTCTGGTAAATTCACTCCATATTTTCTTGTCATTTAGATTAAATACTCAGAATGATTCTTAAAGGATGATATAGAGGTAGCAAATTTGTGTTTTTGTGTCCAGGAAGCTCATTTCAACAGAAACTTCGCCACTTAGGTTTCGAATTCTCCTTCTTAGTCAGCACTGGTATAATAAAGGATCAATATCTGCTACGGCTGGCTTGGCACTAAAGTGTTCGCCGTTCAGCGGGAAAATTCCGGTTTTTTCAGTCCTAATCTCCCTAGAGACTAAACTTTTACGTCATCTGTGAAAGAGCCAGTAGCACGCAGGTTAACAGTCAGTTAAGAAACCTCAAGACAACCACTCCCACATAAGTTTTGCCGCTACCTGCGGATCTAAAGATGAAAAATTTGCAGAATTGCACACTTGTTAAGGCCTGCTTTTTCTGCTTTTGTTAATTGTATTTACTTAACTGTAGCAATGAATTATTTCTTAACTGTATTTCGTTACTAATGTACTCATACTATTACATTTACATACTTTCGTGGTAGTCCTTCATGTAACGCTACTTCAGTATGACTGTAGACTGACCGTAGACACAGACCATTTCGAAGACGAAAGTGCGTATCATATTGCTAATCCATAACAACTTAAGATAATTTGTTTTATTAAAGGACTTTTTTCGTAATGCTATCAAAGTCGTAATGCGTTTCTATTAGTACAGTGCATACTAAATGGTGTATTTCTTTAGTTCATCCAACACAACAGATAAACGTGAGAGATAAATAAATCATCAGCAATACAGTCTCCCACATTTCCTAAAACAGTCTGATAATGCTCTGTTAATTTTCGACTACACGCCTGTAGTGAATATGACGACAGTACTTTGTCAACTTGCATGTTATGCTGTAGGACATGGAAATTAGAATTTAGAAAAACGGACGTAGCTGGTGGAATACTTAACTTTAATCCGTTAATGAAGAACGTCGGTCTTGACGGTACATCGTTCACTATATCAATAGTAACTGATAATGGCGCCTTGCTAGGTCGTAGCAAATGACGTAGCTGAAGGCTATGCTAAACCATCGTCTCGGCAACTGAATGCGTATTTTGTCAGTGAACCATCACTAGCAAAGTCGGTTGTACAACTGGGGCGAGTGCTAGGAAGTGTCTCTAGACCTGCCGTGTGGCGGCGCTCGGTCTGCAATCACTGATAGTGGCGACACGCGGGTCCGACGTATACTAACGGACCGCAGCCGATTTAAAGCTGCACCTGCCTAGCAAGTGTGGTGTCTGGCGGTGACACCACATACATTCCTTATTTCGTGCAAGGAAACAAGGAGGACGAGCCTGATTACCAGGCAATCGTAATGCAGGTTTTGTTTACTTTACTTTTCCATGAGGTGGTTCTGTTGCATCGTATTTATGTTTTCCCATGACAGAACGTGCTATGAATTAACGATTCATTACTCAGTGCTGTTCAGAGACATACAGTACAATACGAGGGAGCAAGTACAGTTTCGCAGAACTCCCTGACATGCCCCTTGTGTATGGGGAAGTACGTTGTAATGCTCTCACTGCCGAACGACTGTACAGGGGAACGATTTCCTAACAGGCATCATCCACCATAACGAGAGTTTAATTCTCTCAGTCATTGTGTCAATGATGGTATTTGCAGTTAACTGTAACTAATGGAAATAAAAAAGTACACAGTAATGAGATTTTATTCCTATTATCTCCTTCAGCTGGCTTCTCCTACCCCAGGTTCCCTACCTCAGAATTGTTGAGTGGAGCATCCTCCACGCCCTGTTGAATTTTTGCTCTCTCTTACTGAAACGCGGGCCGCTGTGGCCGAGCGGTTCTAGGCGTTTGAGTCCGGGACCGCGCTGCCGCTACGGTCGCAGGTTCGAATCCTCCCTCGGGCATGGATGTATGTGATGTCCATAGGTTAGTTAGGTTTAAGTAGTTCTAAGTCTAAGGGACTGATGACCTCAGATGTTAAGTACCACAGTACTTAGAGCCATCTTACGGATACACCCTGTTTGCCTCTGTGGTATCAACATTAGAACCCTAGTATCCCGTAAAAGAATTCCATATTTATTACTACAGCCATTTTTGGCGGAAAATGTAACCAGAGATGCAATAAGGAGTTCTTGCGTAAGAGATGTAGTTTGAAACATCTAAAAGTATCATCAGTATGCTGACTAATTTATGCGTATTGGTCGCATTATTCAGTAGCAGTTAGTTATAATGCTGTCTTCACACAGAAGAGTCGTATTCATGGACTGTTTGCCCGAAAGAGTCTGATGTAGCTTTCCACATCTGTTATGTAGGAAATGCGTTGCGCTCCGCGCTACCGTAGCGATCTGTGATCGTGGCGTTCCTTCCTGCGATGTTTGTGTGGCTGAGAAGAGGCCCATCAGATGCTCATTACTTGTTATCAGAGTGTATCACGCTCATAAAGGAGATGCCTTTTCGCCTCTTTTCTTGCCAGAGAATTGCGTAACTGTCATGTCATCTTGGCCCATTAGTTGTTTAGTATCCCCCTACTCATAAATTTCTGACGTCATTGACCAGAGTTTATGCAACCGTTTGAACAATAGATGCAGTTTCTGAGGATACCTTTAAACATGACTTGGCCTTGTGTGGCCCAGCTTAGTGGCCAAACCGTGGCATTTGTGGCTGATGTGGCTGTTTCAAAAGTAAATAAAATAGTCACGAACTGGACGAGTGCAATTCTACGCTGGGACGATCGTCTCTGTGACTTGAAGGTTACAAATCACACAGAAGGCTTTGTTAATTATGAGAAAATTAGCCCTCACATCTCAGTTACTTTATTGAGAAAAATTTTGACATTTAAAATTGATGATGGTGTTGAGGCCACAGCTATGTTCCTTGGCACAGTTGAAGAAAATAGTGATACCACAAGAGGCCCATGGAAGCAGGTCTGACTGGGCCAGGTCAGTGATGACTGCATCAGGAGCTACCTGCCTATCCAGCAAGTACCGTCTCGGCGGCAGTTACCACATATGCCGGCCAAACAGAGAGACCAGGATCGTAATTTTGATGAAACAGCAGAAAGGCACAACCACTGTGGCATCAGCGAACCGATTGCTACACGACCGAGTCGTGGCTTCGTGATTGAAATCATTGTTTTGGTAAAACAGGGAAGAACCGAGCATGTATAAATACTACTCATTTCTAGACACATGTATGCAGTTTGACAGCCGCCAGCTTTTAAGGGAGGTTGGTTGGTTGGTTGTTTTGGGGAAGGAGACCAGACAGGGAGGTCATCGGTCTCGTCGGATTAGGGAAGGACGGGGAAGGAAGTCGGCCGTGCCCTTTGAAAGGAACCATCCCGGCATTTGCCTGGAGCGATTTAGGGAAATCACGGAAAACCCAAATCAGGATGGCCGGACGCGGGATTGAACCGTCGTCCTCCCGAATGCGAGTCCAGTGTCTAACCACTGCGCCACCTCGCTCGGTTTTTTTAAGGGAGGTCTACACTGGACGTCATGAGTTGAGAACATGCAACCACCAGACTTGGCCTCCTCAAGCTATGGGCCTACCGTCCATTCTAAGTCTGACGCTGCTGACTTAGCACCCCCCAACTGTTGGGCCACCAACTGGCCTACTTCCAGTCGCTGCCAGCCTCCTACACTGGTAAGCTACAGGTTGAGCGCAGGGCCGTGCAACGGTTCAGCCATCTCTGCCTGTGCAGGTAAACTCTGCTGCTGCCTATCTCCCCTTGCGTGGGCAGACAATGCTGCACTACGGTGTGCCCCACCCTGAGCTACGATGTCGTGTCTAGACTGTGTGGCGACTGATGTGGGCTGCCGTCTGCTACTCAAATCCACTTCACTGATCTCATCACTTTGCTGGCCACTGGACGCTGCCAAGTGACAATCTGTCACCTCTGTAGCGAACTGCTGCCTACCCTTCTCAGCAGCTCCTAGCCTGCCGAATACAGCCATACCCATGGGGGTGTTGGCTCCCCTGAGCACCGCCACGACTGTTGAACGAGGAACGTTCAATAAGAAATGCAACACTTTTTTTGTCGACCAATTTCGGTTGAAAAACTGCAGAATTTGTTGTGGAATATCGTGGAATATTCCCGCTTCAGCCCCTACAGTTTTATAAAGTTTCGACAAGTGGTGGCGCTATGTGTAACCTTCAAAGTGGCGTCTGTAACGGTGGTGCGTTCCAAGCACAGAGCTGCCATTAAGTGTCTTTTGGCGGGAAAGCATAGCATCACAGATATTAGTAGGCGTTTGCAGTACATCTACGGAGACCTGGCAGAGAACAAATGGTTCAAATGGCTCTGAGCACTATGGGACTCAACTGCTGAGGTCATTAGTCCCCTAGAACTTAGAACTAGTTAAACCTAACTAACCTAAGGACATCACAAACATCCATGCCCGAGGCAGGATTCGAACCTGCGACCGTAGCGGTCTTGCGGTTCCAGACTGCAGCGCCTTTAACCGCACGGCCACTTCGGCCGGCGGCAGAGAACAAAAGCACAGTGAGTCGTTGGGCGATGCTTCAGATATCAGAGTCACAGGGTCGCGTAAACCTGTCCAGTCTTCCACGTGCCAGCCAGCAGCACACAACTGTGACTCATGCAATGTTGGAACGTGCGGACACCCTCGTTCGAGGTGATCGACGGATCACAGTCAAACACCTCGCAGCACAACTGGACGTCGCTGTTGATAGTGCCGACAGACTCGTCCACCAGTGGGGTGTTCAAAAAATGGCTCTGAGCACTATGGGACTAAACTTCTGAGGTCATCAGTCCCCTAGAACTTAGAACTACTTAAACCTAACTAACCTAAGGACATCACACACATCCATGCCCGAGGCAGGATTCGAACCTGCGACCGTAGCGGTCGCTCGGCTCGAGACTTTAGCGACTAGAACCGCACGGCCACTACGGCCGGCCAGTGGGGTGTTACTCAAAGATGTGTGCCCACTGGCTTTCTCGCCGTGCAACAGAAGACCGTAAAGTTCAACAAGTTCGGTACAATGAAGGATGCACTACGCGGGATGCAGTACTTGGATAATGGGGAGTTTATTGATGCAGCAAGACGTTGGATCCGACGTCGACCGGTAGAGTGATACCGTGCGGCCATACGAGTTGTAAGGCCGTCGCATTTAACGGAGATTACGTTGAAAAGTAGGGTTTTGTAGCCAAAAGAGTGGAGAATAATATGGTGTGTTGGAATCCTGAATAAAACAACCTAATTTCAGATAAAACTGTGTTGCAAAACTTATTGAACGCCCCTTGTAACTATCTGAGCAATAAAATGAATGTTTAACATCTACCTGCCGCTCCATGGCAACCCGGACCAGAGTGATGAACTACTGACCCTCCGAGCACTGACGACCTAGTTCAGTCACCCACTCCTGATCTTTCCAATGAAGATGATGATAATGATGATGAGGTGTATGGGGTAGGACAAAGTGTTCTTTAATGTCCAGTTTTCAAGGACTTGTCATGTATGGTGCAGGAATAGAAAGTTTCTTTAATTTTACTTTCGTGGACAATTTGTGAGATACATATTGGAGAAAGTACTACATCTTTCATGTCGTATGCGAATATACTGGGTGTTACAAAAAGGTACGGCCAAACTTTCAGGAAACATTCCTCACACACAAATAAAGAAAAGATGTTATGTGGACATGTGTCGGGAAACGCTTAATTTCCATGTTAGAGCTCATTTTAGTTTCGTTAGTATGTACTGTACTTCCTCGATTCACCGCCAGTTGGCCCAATTGAAGGAAGTTAATGTTGACTTCGGTGCTTGTGTTGACATGCGACTCATTGCTCTACAGTACTAGCATCAAGCACATCAGTACGTAGCATAAACAGTGCAATGTTTACAAATGCGGAGTTGGCAGATGCCCATTTGATGTATGGCTTAGCACTGGGCAATAGCCGTGGCGCGGTACGTTTCTATCGAGACAGATTTCCAGAACGAAGGTGTCCCGACAGGAAGACGTTCGAAGCAATTGATCGGCGTCTTAGGGAGCACGGAACATTCCGGCCTATGACTCGCGACTGGGGAAGACCTAGAACGACGAGGACACCTGCAATGGACGAGGCAATTCTTCGTGCAGTTGACGATAACCCTAATGTCAGCGTCAGAGAAGTTCCTGCTGTACAAGATAACGTTGACCACGTCACTATACGGAGAGTGCTACGGGAGAACCAGTTCTTTCCATACCATGTACAGCGTGTGCAGGCACTATCAGCAGCTCATTGGCCTCCACGGGTACACTTCTGTGAATGGTTCATCCAACAATGTGTCAATCCTCATTTCTGTGCAAATGTTATCTTTACGGATGAGGCTTCATTCCAACGTGATCAAATTGTAAATTTTCACAATCAACATGTGTGGGCTGACGAGAATCCGCACGAAATTGTGCAATCACGTCATCAACACAGATTTTCTGTGAACGTTTGGGCAGACATTGTTGGTGATGTCTTGATTGGGCCCCATGTTCTTCCACCTACGCTCAGTGGAGCACGTTATCATGATTTCATACGGGATACTCTACCTGTGCTGCTAGAACATGTGCCTTTACAAGTACGACACAACATGTGGTTCATACACGATGGAGCTCCTGCACATTTCAGTCGAAGTGTTCGTACGCTTCTCAACAACAGACTCGGTGACCGATGGCTTGGTAGAGGCGGACCAATTCCATGGCCTCCACGCTCCCCTGACGTCAACCCTCTTGACTTTCATTTATGGGGGCATTTGAAAGCTCTTGTGTACGCAACCCCGGTACCAAATGTAGAGACTCTTCGTGCTCGTATTGTGGACGGCTGTGATACAATACGCCATTCGCCAGGGCTGCATCAGCGCATCAGGGATTCCATGCGACGGAGGGTGGATGCATGTATCCTCACTAACGGACGACATTTTGAACATTTTCTGTAACAAAGTGTTTGAAGTCACGCTGGTACGTTCTGTTGTTATGTGTTCCCATTCCATGATAAATGTGATTTGAAGAGAAGTAATAAAATGAGCTCTAACAAGGAAAGTAAGCGTTTCCGGATACATGTCCACATAACATATTTTCTTTCTTTGTGTGTGAGGAATGTTTCCTGAAAGTTTGGCCGTACCTTTTTGTAACACCCTGTAGACTGTCTTAATTGTGAGAGTAAGGCCCTTCACGAAGCTCCTGCGAGTCTTGTAATTTTTCTTATTTGGGTTTGTGGGTCATTTATGTGGCGCTGTTGTGTAGTCCAAATAAGCCAACCATGAAGTGCTGAAATATTGAGCCTTCTCTGACTCTTGCGTTAATGCAACGTGAACAGGGCACACAAGTTCGAGAATTACTCGAATAAGGGTTTTATGAATAGGTGCTTCCGTAGGTGAACCACATTACCTTACTATTCTCCGGATAAATTTAGAGTAGCATCTTCCTTGAAGATGGCTATATTCTTGCTATCGAGAGATTTTTTATCACTCTAGATAGATACGCCTAGGTTCTTGACAATGGTTATGACGGGTTCCAGTGACTGACTGGGTCCAGGAAACTTGTTCGTTGCTAATTGACATTTTCGTATATTTTTTTCACCGTGGAATTTAGTCGTTTCATGAATACCTGTTGGGTTAACATCAGCACATCTGTATCAAATCCCTTTCCAATCGCGCAGATTTAGATTTTCTGCGGTTTTCTAAACCGCTCCAGGCAAATGTCAGGATGATTCCTTTGTAGAGGACATGACCAATAGCCGGCCGCGGTGGTCTCGCGGTTCTAGGCGCGCAGTCCGGAACCGCGCGACTTCTACGGTCGCAGGTTCGCATCCTGCCTCGGGCATGGATGTGTGTGATGTCCTTAGGTTAGTTAGGTTTAAGTAGTTCTAGGTTCTAGGGGCCTGATGACCACAGCTGTTAAGTCCCATAGTGCTCAGAGCCATTTGAACCATTTGGACATGACCAGTACCTTTACCCATCTTTTCCCAATTGGAGATTGCACTCCGCCTCTCCTGATCTCGTTGTTGATGCAACGTTAAACCTTTATATTAATTTTTCCCACATGTTGTTAGTTGGTAATAAAGAGGGTGAATTAACTAATTACTTGATTTCTCAACCGTACGTATAACATTTTACGTTCACAACACTGCCTCAGCCACGCAGTTTTCGTTAAATTGAAGACTCGATAATTGCAGCCAAAAACCTTATCCATAATGACTCTTTTCCATCTTACTATTACTCCACTACAAACTGAAAATTAAGTCAACGGGAAGTGTTACTGTCAAAAAGTCAATACAGCTGCTGGTGGTCGGCGCACGCGGACCGTGTGTACTCGAGCACTCCGTGAGCAAGACTATCCACGGTTCATTATAATTTCTGAATGTAGATTTCATTTACTCATGAATTTTCTATTGTGTAAAAGTTCCTTTTTGTAAAATAACTACTGAAGGTAGAATCAAATTTTCACTCTGCAGCCGAGTGTGCGCTGATATGAAACTTCCTGGTAGATTAAAACTGTATGCCGGACCGAGACTCGAACTCGGGGCCTTTGCCTTTCGCGGGCAAATGCTCTACCACCTGACGTACCCAAGCACGACTAATGAACCGTCCTTACAGCTTTAATTCCACCAGTATCTCGTCTCCTAGTTTCCAAACTTTACAGACGCTCTCCTGCGAATCTTGCAGAACTAGCACTCCTGGAAGAAAGGATATTGCGGAGGCATGGCTTAGCCACAGCCTATGGAATGTTTCCAGAATGAAATTTTCACTCAGCAGGCGAGTGTGAGCTGATATGAAAGCTGTGAGGACTTCAGATGGTAGAGCACTTGCCCGCCAAAGGCAAAGGTCCCGAGTTCGAGTCTCGGTCCGGCACGCAGTTATAAACTGGCTGGAAGTTTCAAATCAGCGCACAGTCGGCTGCCGAGTGGAAATTTCATTCCGAAGACATCCCCCAGGCTGTGGTTAAGCCATGTCTCTACAATATCCTTTCTTCTAGGGGTGCTAGTGCTGCAAGGATCGCAGAAGAGCTTCTGTGAAGTTTAGAAAGTAGGAGACGAGGTACTGGCGGAATTATAGCTGTGAGGATGGGTCGTGAGTTGTGCTTGTGCAGCTCAGATGGTAGAGCACTTGCCCGCGAAAGGCAAATGTCCTGGATTCGAGTCTCTTTCCGGCACACAGTTTTAATCTGCCATGAAGTTTCACTACTGAAGGTGTAATAATAAAGGTAAAATACCACATCTGCGGCTTCATTGCACCGAGGATGAAATGTTTGTTCAAATTCCCATTACATTTTTCAATTTTCTTTAATGTTCTTCGATACATCTATGTTTTGTGGCTTTTCCTTGAATATCACTGTCAGTGGCCTCACTTAAACGTAAGAAAACTATCATATGAATAAATAAGAAGCGTAGCTTGAAGGTCAGTTTACGTTTATTTCGTAAATTAATGATTGCGATCTATTCAACATATGTTGTAGAAAGACAGTAAGTCATTTTCTCTAAGACCTACACTCCTGGAAATGGAAAAAAGAACACATTGACACCGGTGTGTCAGACCCACCATACTTGCTCCGGACACTGCGAGAGGGCTGTACAAGCAATGATCACACGCACGGCACAGCGGACACACCAGGAACCGCGGTGTTGGCCGTCGAATGGCGCTAGCTGCGCAGCATTTGTGCACCGCCGCCGTCAGTGTCAGCCAGTTTGCCGTGGCATACGGAGCTCCATCGCAGTCTTTAACACTGGTAGCATGCCGCGACAGCGTGGACGTGAACCGTATGTGCAGTTGACGGACTTTGAGCGAGGGCGTATAGTGGGCATGCGGGAGGCCGGGTGGACGTACCGCCGAATTGCTCAACACGTGGGGCGTGAGGTCTCCACAGTACATCGATGTTGTCGCCAGTGGTCGGCGGAAGGTGCACGTGCCCGTCGACCTGGGACCGGACCGCAGCCACGGACGGATGCACGCCAAGACCGTAGGATCCTACGCAGTGCCGTAGGGGACCGCACCGCCACTTCCCAGCAAATTAGGGACACTGTTGCTCCTGGGGTATCGGTGAGGACCATTCGCAACCGTCTCCATGAATCTGGGCTACGGTCCCGCACACCGTTAGGCCGTCTTCCGCTCACGCCCCAACATCGTGCAGCCCGTCTCCAGTGGTGTCGCGACAGGCGTGAATGGAGGGACGAATGGAGACGTGTCGTCTTCAGCGATGAGAGTCGCTTCTGCCTTGGTGCCAATGATGGTCGTATGCGTGTTTGGCGCCGTGCAGGTGAGCACCACAATCAGGACTGCATACGACCGAGGCACACAGGGCCAACACCCGGCATCATGGTGTGGGGAGCGATCTCCTACACTGGCCGTACACCACTGGTGATCGTCGAGGGGACACTGAATAGTGCACGGTACATCCAAACCGTCATCGAACCCATCGTTCTACCATTCCTAGACCGGCAAGGGAACTTGCTGTTCCAACAGGACAATGCACGTCCGCATGTATCCCGTGCCACCCAACGTGCTCTAGAAGGTGTAAGTCAACTACCCTGGCCAGCAAGATCTCCGGATCTGTCCCCCATTGAGCATGTTTGGGACTGGATGAAGCGTCGTCTCACGCGGTCTGCACGTCCAGCACGAACGCTGGTCCAACTGAGGCGCCAGGTGGAAATGGCATGGCAAGCCGTTCCACAGGACTACATCCAGCATCTCTACGATCGTCTCCATGGGAGAATAGCAGCCTGCATTGCTGCGAAAGGTGGATATACACTGTACTAGTGCCGACATTGTGCATGCTCTGTTGCCTGTATCTATGTGCCTGTGGTTCTGTCAGTGTGATCATGTGATGTATCTGACCCCAGGAATGTGTCAATAAAGTTTCCCCTTCCTGGGACAATGAATTCACGGTGTTCTTATTTCAATTTCCAGGAGTGTAGTTTGCTGTGTGGTTATATTGCACTACGGGAGGGCTAAACACTGTCCCTTGTCACATGAAACATATTGTAATGACATCACCTACAAACATTTGCGACCCAGAAAGGTCCACATGTTTAGAAAATACTGTAACAATGTCTTTCGTGGCACCAAGCAATTACACTACCGGCCATTAAAATTGCGACACCATGAAGATGACGTGCTACAGACGCGAAATTTAACCGACAGGAAGAAGATGCTGTGATACGCAAATAATTAGCTTTTCAGAGCATTCACACAAGGTTGGCGCCGGTGGCGACACCTACAACGTGCTGGCATAAGGAAAGTTGCCAACCGATTCTCATACACAAACAGCAGTTGACCGGTGTTGCCTGGTGAAATGTTGTTATGATGACTCGTGTAAGGAAGAGGAATGCGTACCATCACGTTTCCGACTTTGATAAAGGTCGGATTGTAGCCTATCGCGATGGCAGTTTATCGTATCGCGACATTGCAGCTCGCGTTGGTCGAGATCCAATGACTGTTAGCAGAATATGGAATCGGTGGGTTCAGGAGAGTAAAACGGAACGCCGTGCTGGCTCCCAACGGCCTCGTATCACTAGCAGTCGAGATTACAGGCATCTTATCCGCATGGCTGTAACGGATCGTGCAGCCACGTCTCGATCCCTGAGTCAACAGATGGGGACGTTTGCAAGACAACTACCATCTGCACGAACAGTTCGACGACGTTTGCAGTAGCATGGATTATCAGCTCGGAGACCATGGCTGCGGTTACCCTTGACACTGCATCACAGACAGGAGCGCCTGCGATGTTGTACTCAACGTCGAACCTAGGTGCACGAATGGCAAAACGGATGAATCCAGGTTCTGTTTACAGCATCAAGATGGTCTCATCCGTGTTTGGCACCATCGCCGTGAACGCACATTGGAAGCGTGTATTCGTCATCGCCATACTGGCGTATCACCCGGCGTATTGGTATGGGGTGCCATTGGTTACACGTCTCGGTCACCTCTTGTTCACATTGACGGCATTTTGAACAGTGGACGTTGCATTTCCGATGTGTTACGACCCGTGGCTCTACCCTTAATTCGATCTCTGCGAAACCCTACATTTCAGCAGGATAATGCACGACCGCTGTACGGGCCTTTCTGGATACAGAAAATGTTCGACTGCTGCCCTGGCCAGCACATTCTCCAGATCACTCACCAATTGAAAACGTCTGGTCAATGGTGGCCGAACAATATGCCAGTCACTACTCTTGATGAGCTGTGGTATCGTGTTGAAGCTGCCTGGGCTGCTGTACCTGTACACGCCATTCAAGCTCTGTTTGACTCAATGGCAAGGCGTATCAAGGCCGTTATTACGGCCAGAGGTGGTTGTTCTGGGTACTGATTTCTCAGGATCTATGCACCCAAATTGCGTGGAAATGTAATCACATGTCAGCTATAGTATAATATATTTGTCCAATGAATACTCGTTTATCATCTGCATTTCTTCTTGGTGTAGCAGTTTTAATGGCCAGCATGTATTTCAGATAGTCGGCTTCCTGGCAACCAATTTTTGCAAGCTTAATTACAATAAATGAGCCTTTGTACAATGCTTTAAGCTCTGAATGAGTTGGGGCAGCTTTCCTTTGACACGTTGGGGCCCTGACTTTCAAGCACTGTAAACGTGCTTCGGTGCCTAATGGCCTCAGCTAAGAAGCTCGACTAAAGGTCGTTAAACATAGGCTAATGAAGCTTACATGAGGCATCCCAATGACCCTCGATACTTATATCAGTAGATGTAGCATGGGAGCCCTATAAGCAGAGCATCGTATGTGTGTTGATACACATAGGACGTTGAAGAAACCAACATAGTACATAATAACTCTTGTCCATCGGCATGTAACTCAGTGGCGTATCAGTGTCTCGTAAGACTAACAGCAACCATTTCATACTCCAAACGAAATATTGTTTAATAACAAATCACACAAACGCTGGTATTATTTGAGAAGCACGGGTAGAGAAAGGGCAGTTGTATTTTCTGTGATTCTGTTGCAGATCGAGTAAAATCCTTATCGTTAATATCATTTCAGAAAATCTTTGTCCGCACAGACATAATTTAATAAAATATTTCTTAGTATTCCGTGTGCACTAGATTTAGCTTAAATTGTTGCAGACTACTTCTGTTTACTGTAAGAATGTTAAACTTTGACTACAACAAAAAAAATTAAGGTAGACATTAGTAAAAGGACTTCCAAATGTTTATTGTCGATGAGTGCTATCTCAAATAACGTCTCTTAATAAAAACAAGAAAACAATCCTCTGTATCTGATTTTTCGGCTACGTGATATATGCATATCGGAGTGAGTTTTCGGTCTTAATTTATCCACGTTCCTAAGGTGTTCTATTTTCTGCGAACAGTAAACTACACCACTACGTGCTTCTTCCAAACTAAATTTCAATTATGCCGGCGAATAATGTAGTACGTAATACCACCATAGCATATAGAAGTGTATGCACGTACAAGAAGTGATGAAACCACGTACTTCATAGACTGCATCCTAAACTCTATTCTGGTTTTTTCTTCTATCACATGAATGTTTTTCACTCCTTGATCAGTATTACGTAGCTCATGAACGATAGTCATTAATTTCGAAGTGTGATTGATATTTGTAGTAGAAGAATAAATTTTTTTTCTTACTAAGAAGATCCTTTTTATTTTTCTTTATTAGCAATGTATTTCGATCTAGTACAGCTCTTAATTTCCAGAGTGAAGTTTATCTTTCTTATGTTGAAAGTAACTATTGCCCTTGACTTGGCGATCCACAATTCATACACAATACACAGACAAAAGAGGTGGACTGCCGTGGTCCTGTGTAAATTGAACTTGGTCTCCCTATGTCAGTTTTAACTCGTACTCAGTATACCAATTTTGCCATATATAACTTATTCTCGAGTTCTCTGTCATTTCCATACGCAACGTTTTACTCAAACGAAAAGATAATTCCCTCACAAACGAAACGGACGATTTCCTTCCCCAGTCCGAGCTCTCTAATGACCTTCTTGTTGACGGAATATTAAACGATAACCTTACTTCCATTCTTCTTTCTTGAAGATCATAGCATTTTCCCAGATCCCTTCCAACAAATCTGTTCCTCCATTCACCTTCCCTAATAAGGATTCTACGTGAGCGTTCCATGTCGTACTCCTTCTGAGAGTCACCCCTAAATAATTATACGATTAGACCTGTTCAAAACGCTCACCACTAATCTTGTAATCAGGTAGTATTGTTTTTTCTATCATTGCTATAGGCCTTATCTTACAATGATACAGATTTAATAAGAGCTACTTAAAAGAATCGCGCTTAGGCAGACCACACTAGCACCCTTGCGTCTGTGGGGTGTTTTTCAAACAGTTTTTCAAACCATTTGGAAGTGATGGCGTGATTTATTGTCTTGATAAATATACATGTCTCATTCGACGTCTTGTAGGCTAACAAACCAATGGACATGATTAGATAGCCGGTTCCCGTTTCCTTTGGCAGGGAGCGACTACGGTGGACATATTAGGCGTTTATTTCAGCTTACACTGCCTGAAAAAAGAAATATTCAGACAAAATGGCTGGATGTCAACTTAACTTCATTGACATACACACCATCAGCAAGTTTTAAATGATTAGAGTTGCAGTTCTCTGTGACATGTAAGACGGCTGTCAGAGTGCATTGGTATATTGTTCATGTTTAGCGTTGTTACCAGACATGGTAGTGTATATAAGGAGTGTGAACAGTGTCAGATGTTTACTGATCACTAGAAGTGGGACAAAGTTGGTGTCACAATGCTCTGCATTGTTGCCAAATTTATACACGATGGCAGATCCAAGATGGCGCAATAGATGTGGCAATGTCACATTAACGTCACAGCAGGAAGTCCTAATAGGTAAACTGGGCTACCTCAACTAACCTAAACCCACCCCTCCCCCCTCCCCCTCATCCCGTCCTCACTCCTACCATCCCCAAGAAAATCACAGCAAAAAATAGCGGGACAAAGGCCACTTGGGCTACCTTCACTAACCTAAGAAAACGGAGGGAAAATTTTGGCAGGGAATAAAGGTCACTAGGGCTATCTCCACTAATGCAAGTCATCCAACCACCACCTATAACTTGGAATTGGCAGGAAAAGGACTCGATTGTGCTGGGCTGCTGGACAGGATGGATGTTAGTCTTTATTTTGCATGCATTGTTTATTTAAACAGTTTGAGTTGTCATAGGCAGTAGTTCCATCCAATGTGTTCACCATGAGGTCTGGAGTCCAACTGACCTAGTACATAGTACTGCGACCAGAGTGTGCTGTCGTTCCTCCCGAGACGTAATCCAAGATGGGGGTCTGGGAAAAAATGGCTGGAAAGGACTAAGTCTGTGTCCAGCTGCTGGGGAGAGGTAGGAGTGTACTTGTTTCAGTGTGAAATTGGAACAATTTATTTAGGGATGGAATTTATTTATACGCTGATACAAAACACTCGCCCTGACATGCTGAGGGTCACAATTACAGTCTAAATATCTGAAAAACTGTTCGAAAATTACCTAAATAACTTAGTACACAGATGTACAGACACGCAAACAACTCGTAAATTGTCATAATAATGTGTAAAAAACGCCCTGAAAAATGCTCACTAGTTGTAAACTGTCGAAATAATGCATTTCACAGCCCACAGACCTGCCAACTACTTGAAAATTACCGAAATAATGCAATACACTGATGCACAGACACGTTCACTATGCATAAAACTGTCAAAAATAATGCATATATAACGCTCTGCAAACACGCTCACAACGCTTAAACAGCCGAAAATAGTGCAGTGCACAAACACTCATTGCATGTAAAAACGCATTCGAACTATCATTAAGAAATTCAACCACAAAGTATCAGCAAACTGTTCCCTACAGAGCTCCAAGGAGGGCAGGCCGGGCGGCACACACACACACACACACACACACACACACACACACTGCACGGAAATTCTTCCCTTAATAGTACTTGATTACGAAAATAGCCCAGAATAATACAGATGGCATTCTCCCTAATGGTCCTAACGATGCACCCCACCCACCATGTGTTGCCCTTCCTGGAAATCGTAGGGTTCTGCTATTAATATAGTGCCAGAAACGGTAAACATTCTCGCCAATAAAAGCCTTCGTCACATCTGTGCATACGAGGTGCATTCAAGTTCTAAGGCCTCCGATTTTTTTTCTCCGAACTGGAAAGAGATAGAAACATGCGCATTGTTTTAAAATGAGGCCGCGTTCATTGTCAATACGTCCCAGAGATGGCAGCACCGTATGGCAGATGGAGTTTTACCGCCAGCGGCGAGAATGAGAACTGTTTTAAGTACTTAAAATGGCGACGTTTTCCTTACTTGAACAGCGTGCAATCATTCGTTTTCTGAATTTGCGTGGTGTGAAACCAATTGAAATTCATCGACAGTTGAAGGAGACATGTGGTGATGGAGTTATGGATGTGCTGAAAGTGCGTTTGTGGGTGCGACAGTTTAATGAAGGCACAACATCGTGTGACAACAAACCGAAACAACCTCAGGCTTGCACAAGCCGGTCTGACGACATGATCGAGAAAGTGGAGAGAATTGTTTTGGGGGATCGCCGAATGACTGTTGAACAGATCGCCTCCAGAGTTGGCATTTCTGTGGGTTCTGTGCACACAATCCTGCATGACGACCTGAAAATGCGAAAAGTGTCATCCAGGTGAGTGCCACGAATGCTGACGGATGACCACATGGCTGCCCGTGTGGCATGTTGCCGAGCAATGTTGACGTGCAATGACAGCACGAATGGGACTTTCTTTTCGTTGGTTGTGACAATGGATGAGACGTGGATGCCATTTTTCAATCCAGAAACAAAGCGCCAGTCAGCTCAATGGAAGCACATAGATTCACCGCCACCAAAAAAATTACGGGTAACCGCCAGTGCTGAAAAAATGATGGTGTCCATGTTCTGGGACAGCGAGGGCGTAATCCTTACCCATTGCGTTCCAAAGGGCACTACGGTAACAGGTGCATCCGACGAAAATGTTTTGAAGAACAAATTCCTTCCTGCACTGCAACAAAAACGTCCGGGAAGGGCTGCGCATGTGCTGTTTCACCAAGACAACGCACTCGCACATCGAGCTAACGTTACGCAACAGTTTCTTCGTGATAACAACTTTGAAGTGATTCCTCATGCTCCCTACTCACCTGACCTGGCTCCTAGTGACTTTTGGCTTTTTCCAACAATGAAAGACACTCTCCGTGGCCGCACATTCACCAGCTGTGCTGCTATTGCCTCATCGATTTTCCAGTGGTCAAAACAGATCCTAAAGAAGCCTTCGCCGCTGCCATGGAATCATGGCGTCAGCGTTGTGAAAAATGTGTACGTGTGCAGGGCGATTACGTCGAGAAGTAACACCAGTTTCATCGATTTTGGGTGAGTAGTTAATTAGAAAAAAAATCGGAGGCCTTAGAACTTGAATGCACCTCGTTCTTGGGAAAATACCTTTAACCGTAAAAGCAGTCTTGTTGTTTGTAAATGAGGCACTGTCTACGCACAGACGGGAAAATAAGAACAATTACACAAACAGTATTCGAAGCACAGTCATAAAGAAGAGAAAAATGGGTGGAATTTTCGGTGTCCTACAGCTACTGGTCTGGAGATGTGCTAATGCCACAATGGCAAATGAGGGACAGTATCCCGCCAGAGATGGGTGGTCTGCTTCAACTTGTCTTTGAACACTTGAACAAAGAAGACATCATTTGGAATCAAGTCTTTCCATTCAATCACATACCTGCGTTGGATCCTATGGAGAAGTATTTAAATGATTACAGCCACTAGTGAATCATACTCGAGGCACTCTCATATCTCGAAACGAGTCACTTTTTCGAACCTATCTGCAACAGTAAAACTCCAACGTGATTTTAATAGCCCCTATGCATCTTGTAACTGCTCATCAGATTCTGCTCTGTCATTCCTGCAGCTCTGTGCATGTGATCGTTTCAATTTATGTCAGAATTGAGCAGAAGTCACGAGAGAGCTCTATCTACCACCTTCTGCAACTCGTGTAGAGTGACGTGAGTTAGTGTGGCAGGACCGGGTTTTGAGCATTCAGTGGAAACAGGAACATGTCATAGCTCCCGAACGATGTATAGTGTGTCAGGTCAGCGTAAAACCAAGTCCACTCCTGCGACACAAGGTAGTATAAAAGACAGTAGCGAACAAGGACGAGGATTTTGCTACTGCATCTCCATAGAGATACAGAAAACAAAGCAAACGCACTGCAACTGTTGAATATGTCTGTGGAGGTGACTGACACATTCGAGTACAGTGCTATACTATACCACCCGACCAGAAAAATAGTGAATTTGCACTATGTGTTGGCAGTTGTACTACATTTACAAGCAATTCTAGAACTCGGAACGAGAAGTGATGTCATGACAGCATGAATAGAAGTGACGCAAAAACGATAAAATTACGAAAGATGACGGAAAATACGTAGAAAATTGAGGGAAAATACATCAAAATGCGGGGAAATTGAAGTACTTGCGTGTCTCCTGGCTGGCGCAGAACAATTCTTGTACATGGGAACGAGTATGCGATAGCAAGAGGAAAACGAGAAAACGTTGATATGGAAGCACCGGGAACCAGGGAAACAGTCATTTTTTTCGTGGAGGCAACATTCTACTGTATGACTATTGAGGTAATAGTGATACACCCGAGTTGACTGCTGTCTTTGATGTTTCCCTGAAAAAACAGAGAATCATCTGCCTCTAAGCTTTCTTGCATCTGCGTTAAAGGGTGAGAAAGAATGAATGGAGCGATCGGTTGAGATGGAGTTGTAACCAGGTACGATTTAATGACTGATGACTCATTCTAGAGAGAGGGAGATGTTGCTGCAGGTCATTTGACCATTTTTTTCCATTGTTCTGTCAGGATTCATCAGTTGTGTGACATAGCCTGCGTTCCACTTGTATACAGCCACGTGTTCTGTGTGTGACTTAAGAGTACTGTCTACTTGCAATCGTTAACAGCATACCTTTCGTTCATCTGAGGACTTCCATCTCATGTGTGATGAAACGTGACCATCCTGTTTCGACACATTCCTCTAAACGAACGAAGATTTATGCGACGTACTCCATTCCCCTGTGGCATCTTGGATATAAAATCGAGACTTCAGTTTCACAACTAAGATGATTCTAAGTTAGCGACAAGTGTTTGTGAGGCACTGCAGTCCCTGTGTATACATCTGCCTGACAGATGTCCTTTTTCCAGAGTTAGTGGCGACATGATGTATGATTGCACATGTCAAACGCCACTGCTATGCGTTTATCTGTTTCCTTGTGAGAGGTATTCTCTGTTACTAACGATCATTTTCTATAGGGCTGATGCAATCATAGCATAATTTCTGAATCATGATCGGATGTGAACAGTGGACGCTGTACACCTCTGGAAAGCTATATTGTGCATGTATCACACAGAACTGGTGTTTTAAGGAAGTAGTTTTTTCATTTCACAATTTGTCATCATAGTTCATCGTAGAGAAACCACCAAGAGGGATGTATGTCATGCGCTGGAAATATATTTCTTATATTGTAATATTAACAACGCTGCATTCCACATGACTAATAGGTTGGAAACTGCAACAATCTAACATTATAGCCTGTTGTAAGTGTAGAACCTTGTAGCCTTAGGAGTATATGTGTTTATGTTCTCTCTTACCAATACCTTCTTGGTACTGATCCCAGACACTAGAACAATCCTTTAGAATTAATAGCGTAGTTGATTTACGTAAAATGCTTCGAACTCTGTACATCTGAAGCTCCATTATGCATAAAAACCACCCGTTTCTTGTTCTTCTTAACCGTCAGCTATTACATCACAACACTTTCATATCTACTACTATACACCGGTAAGGGGTGCTAACCTCCTCGACATGCGCGCATCTAGAGAAATCTTGTGCACTTGGATGGGTTTGGAACAGCATTTACGGACTCGGTACACTCCATTCATTCACGAAACGTGGAATGTAGTGGTCTACTTCTGGTCAGCTGCAGATTAAATCGGTGACAGTACTGTAGGGCGGGCAGGTCAAAGACAGTGTGATGGGATCTTTCAGTCTCTAACTTTATCGTAAGAATGCGAGAATGCTGTGTGACTCCGATCCACGTAGAGAAACATCGTAAATTACGTGCTATGCTCGAAGTGCTAGAAATATGTAGCTCACTGTTTGGTATACTTTGATGTACATGTTAGAGAATTAGCAATGAATGGACATACTGCGTAGTCATCTATCTACATTTGCAATGGTACTTGCAAAGTAGAGGTGGGGCTGTTTAGCGCTGATACAGAATCTGGGGGCCGGCCGGAGTGGCTGAGCGGTTCTAGGCGCTGCAGTCTGGAACCGCGCGACCGCTACGGTCGCAGGTTCGAATCCTGCCTAAGGCATGGATGTGTGTGATGTCCTTAGGTTAGTTAGGTTTAAGTAGTTCTAAGTTCTATGGGACGGATGACCTCAGAAGTTAAGTCCCATAGTGCTCAGAGCCATTTGAACCATTTGAACAGAATCTGGGAAGCATACTGTCGCATCAGTGGTCGGTGTTGAAATTACTGTAAAATTATTTGCACTATAAACTGTGATGCTTATTATCACAGTACATCGATGGTGTCCTTTCCATCCCATTCGTTCACTGGTACGCTGTTGATTACCACATAATGATTGACTGAGATCGCTTGTTTGAGATGGAGAAAGAGTTTTGGTCGAGGGGTAACACCTTCTGGGGATGGCTAGCACCAAAACAGTGATCGCATACATGACTGCAATATGAGGAATCAATATAAACAGAACACAGAGCCATCAGCTATCCAGTATTATAACAGATGAGTTTAAATGTAGGCTCTGTCAATCAGTTTTGGACAGCAGTTAGGAAACGCTCCGCAACGCCGCCAAACTCTTCCAGTTTCCTTCTCTTGTGACTATCTTTTAATTAAAATCAGCCGGCCGCGGTGGTCTAGCGGTTCTGGCGCTGCAGTCCGGAACCGCGGGACTGCTACGGTCGCAGGTTCGAATCCTGCCTCGGGCATGGGTGTGTGTGATGTCCTTAGTTAGTTAGGTTTAAGTAGTTCTAAGTTCTAGGGGACTTATGACCTAAGATGTTGAGTCCCATAGTGCTCAGAGCCATTTGAACCATTTTTTGAATTAAAATCATCCAGTGTGTATGTGTGTGTGTGTGAGTGTTGTGGTAGCAGCATCAATAGCGTGATTTACACTGTGGGACGTCCAGTTTTCTGTGAGAGGCAATGGATCAGAACATGTTTATGTCAGTTTAGAACCTGACGCAAACCTGAAAGTCGTGGTGGAGAAAACAAAATGTAGCCGGCCGGAGTGGCCGAGCGGTTCTAGGCACTACAGTCTGGAACCGCGCTACCGCTACGGTTGCAGGTTCGAATCCTGCCTCGGGCATGGATGTGTGTGATGTCCTTAGGTTAGTTAGGTTTAAGTAGTTCTAAGTTCTAGGGGACTCATGACCTCAGAAGTTAAGTCCCATAGTGCTCAGAGCCATTTGAACCATTTTTTGAAAACAAAATGTATGGCAGTGTACGAAGTGTGATACAGCAGAAAAAAACAATGTTTCAAACAACGACACAGGGACCCTCTCTTGTGACTTATAGTCTGTGGGATAGGTCATCCTCTTACAATACAGCCGATGAAACTTTACACTGGTCTGTGCAATGGATCAATACCTGTGTATTTAATAGGATCACAGCATTTGCTCGATGCTGCCACGCACGCTGCATTTGTTTCCGATATATCGGAAGAGAGAGATGCGGTAAAAATCTTATCGGATTCTCTATCGGATGAAGTTAATGAATCTTTTATAGTTCTTAATTTTTCTCTGTTGAATGTTGGCGTGATAGACGTGAATGGGCCTTTAGGGATGCGGATCTGCTTCGGACTGCAGCATTTGTATGTAGTTTGGAGACGCAGTAGCAAAATCCTCATCCTTCTCCCAGCTCCCATACTGTCTTTTATACTACCTCGTGTCGCAGGACTGGGCTTAGTTTGGCGCTGACCTTACACATCGCACACGGTTGGGAAGCTATGACAACATGTTCCCATTCCCACCAAATGGTCAAAACATGTGTTCCCATTTCCACCAAATGGTCAAAACATGTCCTGTCGCACTATCTCAGGTCACTCTGTTTCTACACGGGTTGCAAAAGGTGGTAGATATAGCTCTCACCGACTTCTACTCATTCCTGACTTAAATTGAAACCATCACGTCCTCAGAGCTGCGGGGATGGGAGAGCAAAGGCTGATGAGTAGCGTCTATATTCAGTGTCGCTGTATTTGAGTGGAAAAACCACACCATTCGGAAGTAATGCCATACCTCGATTTATAAAGCCTGTATACTTTTTAAACCCGATGCTTGTGTGCGCCAGTAGAACCAATACCGATTGTGACAGTAACATGGACGTTGCGATCGTGTTTTTAACATCCGGCAGCTTGTAAGAAGGTTACGTTTCTCTTTCTAAAACACAGTGGTACACTCGCAAGAAAAACTTACGAGACATGTTCACTCATCACTGGTTTTCGCTCAATATTGTTTCGTATCGCCAGTATTCAGTTATTGGTGAACCATTATCCTTAGTAGTAGCAGATGGTGATAGATTCGCCTTGATCATCAAGCTTATGATGGATATGTGTGTGTGTGTGTGTGTGTGTGTGTGTGTGTGTGTGTGTGTGTGTGTTGCGACATGTGCACAGGGAATGAAAGATATTTTTTACTTGGAAAATTATGTCCAGTCATTAGAATTGTACAGATATTTCTATTACCAGAGCCACAGTCGTCAGGAGGGGTTATTTCCGATACTTCTCATTGTCGTATGTCATCAAATTGTGGCTGCAATCGCAATATTTAATTCTAAGTGCAGGTATCAACTACATATGTGGGTGGTTTCCTAGGACGATTCTGTCTGGGGGTGTGTGGCACACGGCGTCGGTGGCCTGCAGCATTTCCGACTAACGGCAGGAGCCGTTCGAATGGAAAGGCGGGTTGGAGTACAGGAATATAGCTGACTTAACCGTGTCGCCCTCTAGAAGGCTGAACGGCGAATTAATACTCGGTATGCGTTGGGCAGCCTTCGTGAACGCGTGTGTTCTCCGAGGAAATTTGAGAAGATTCAGTATGGACGTATGTTTGCACTGGACCATTATTCCCTCCCATGTAAATTGTCTGGTTGACTGATTCTGCACATTTCCCATCTTTATTTGGTTGAGGGAACATCGATTATGATGTGTGTTGTGTGCATGTAGCAGATGCAGGACGGGTGAAAGATACGTTTGATGGTTCTCTAACCTGAGAAACACCTTAGTTGACTTAGTAAAATTATAAGGATTCTTTGAGATTTGTTATATGACCAACATCGGTATTTGCGAGTGGAAATATCAGTTTCCTCATTTCTTTACAGTTTTCACATAAAGATCTTCACAGCTGAGATAAGTTTCTAGTTACTCAGTGGTTTACAGCATGCTCCACCTCGCTGCATCTCGCTAATGTTTCGGGTTTCTAAAGAAATAATTTCCACTCTATATCTTTGGATTTTTACTGTGCAAGTGATCGGAAGCATATTGCTATGTGCTTGATATCGAGAAGTATCGCGTAAATCAGGCTGTTCCAGCTCGTCGGCTCCGTTGTGAGCCGCGGAGCGCTCCCTGCTCCAGGGAGCCGTGTCGCTCGCTGTGACCATTCAAGTGGGCCCGCACGCCGGCAGGTGGCACGGCAGGCTGAGGCAGGCGGCAAGGCAAGCGTTTTGATGTGCCAGTTGCGTCTTACAAGATCGACAACCTCATACTTTTAGCTCCTAAGACGTGGTGACATGCTACACCAGGAAATACGATGTTCACGAAATAAATAAGAAACAACTGTTTTATAAGAAATTGCATACTAAATTTATCGGGCCTCTGTAGCTTGACTTTTCTTTTCATTACAAGATCGAAAATATCAGGCGTCAAAGTGTTCACAGCGGTAATGCGGAGGATGGCCTTCATTGTTGCATCCTGAAGAAACGATTGTTCCCTACTTTTTACTCTTTTCATTGCTGAGAAAAGCTGCTCACAACAATACGTAGATCCAAACATGCCCATGATCTGAGCAGCATTGTTGTGAAGCTTGGGAAATGTTTTTTGCTGTAATGAACGATACCATCATGACAAATCCAACGTGTTGTAGCACCTGTCTTTCAACAAAGTTGAATTTTGCTAATCAATAATCTCCAAATGAAGGATGATGACAAGTCATCGGGGGAAACTGAAAAAGGAATGCTGAACACCTTAAGTTCCATTTCAAAACTAGTGAGGTCTCGGAATCGTGTTTCGAACGACGTGATGAGCTGCTTTAACTTTGCTTGGTAATCGCCGAAAGTAGTACCTTCAGGTAGTTTTAAAGAAGCAAGACGATTGAAGAACGTTAAATGTCCATTATTCATATGCCTCTCAAATAAAAGTAACTTTTGCATGAACGCTTTGATCTGGTCGTGCATGTCAACTATTAGCTGCCCTTTGCCCTGCAATGACAGATTTACATTATTTAGATGCATAGTTATGTCAGCTAGGAACGCCAGCTCTGATATCCATTTTATATCTTTCAGAAAACGCATTTCTTCCCCTTTCATTTCGAGAAAAAGGGTTATTTCCTCACGAATAGCAAAGAAAACATCAAGAAATTTTCCCCGACTCAGCCAACGAACTGTACTGTGGTAAGGTATATCCCCATACTCCGCTTCCATATCTTTCAGGAAACCTTTGAATTGGCGATGATTCATATCGTGACGCCGCACAAAATTCACACACTTCACGACATCTTTCATTACGCCACCTAGCTCTATTGTTTCAGCGCACAGTGCCTCTAGGTGAATAAAACAATGAAGAGTCAAAATGTCTTTCCCGAATTCGTCCCTGAGTTTATTTTTCAAACGAGAAGCATAACCTTGGTGACACCCGATCGTTTGTGGTGCACCGTCTGTCGCTACAGAATGGAGCTTATCCCACGGCAAATTCATATTGTCCACTGATTCACAAACAGCTTCAAAAATGTCACGTCCTGTTGCGGTGTAATCGAGTGGTACCACATCCAAGAGTTCTTCAGTTACTTGCAGCTCCACGCACAAATACTGCAAGCTGAGCACAGTCCGTTATGTCGGTGCTTTCGTCAAGCACTAGCGAAAATGCAACAAAGCTCTCCGCCTTTTTCCTGAGCTGTGTCTCTAAATCCGCTGCCATGTCTAGGATTCGACGAGACATTGTTTGCTTCGACAGGCAAACCCCTTCAATTGCCTGCACCTCCCTTGGAAACAAACATTCTGCAACGGCTACCATGCACGATTTTACGAGTGGTCCCACCGAAAACGGCTTGCCACTCGTCGCAATGATGTGAGCCACCCTGCAGCTTGCTCGAATTGCAGACTCAGTAGTGTTTTCTCCGCTCTCATTCACCTGAAAATTATAAACGCATTACAGATCACGAACTATGTTGCATGTTTTGATACACTCCGTATTACGAAACCGTTTTTAAACTTAACGTCTCCTGGTATGTCGTTCTTAAGCCTGGCCACCAGTTCTCTGCGTGCAACGCCTTCTACCTGATCATAGTGCGCTGCGTGAAGACGTGTATAATGTCGTTGTATATTGTACCTCTTCGCAGAATTAATTACTTTATGACATACAAGACACTGCGGACGACCATCCCTCTCAATGAATAGAAAGGTATCCTCCAATAGAGGTACAGGGCTCCCGCGGCTAATCATAGCTGTCATTGAACACGGATTATTGCGTCAGTTGCGGCTGCATGCGGCCAGGGGGCAGTGAGTTCGCTTCCCCCCTCCACGCGGGCTCCGAGCTGCCGCCGTGAGCGCTCCGGAGTGCTCCGGCTCCCTGGAGCTCGGTTGGAACAGCCTGGCGTAAATGGTATGATATTCTGGAAAATCATGTGAAAATACATATGTTCTTGTAATCCCAGAGTCTGTAAAGTGGGAGTAAGAAAGTAAGCAAGCAAGCAGGTCGGGGCCAGAAACAGTAACGCCTTTGTGCCAAGGGAAATAATGGAGCCAGCCTTTGTACAACAGTTCGGAGAGTGACCTCGGTTTGCTGAGGGTGCATTGGTCACGTGTGGGGTGGGGGGGGGGCGCAGTGTGCGTGAGAGGGGAGGGGGTGGCGATGGGGGGGGGGGGGGGCGGATGACTTGTGAACAGTCGGCTGCGGTGGATGACCGTCCGCCCTCACGGGAAATATCTAGTGCTGTGAGTACTATATACTGTCCTTGCGATTATTCCGTCTGTCTTTGCGGTCTATATACGAGTGTCTGATGGTCGATGGCTATATGCAAGATGCAGAAGTGATGATTTTGTTCAGTGCAGGATACGAATTGTGTGTTCACTACATCGATACGGTATATGATGATATAGCCAGGTTGAATATCAGTTTCACACTGAAATATTCAAGCTCTCCTCGACAGTAGCAGAGCAGTGAAAAATGGAATTGAGCATTTGGCGTCATTGGCCGGGAGGCCCCTTGCGGGGAAGGTCCGGCTGCCTTGGTGCAGGTCTTATTACATTCGACGCCACATTGGGCGACCTGCGCACCAGATTGGGATGTAATGATGATGAAGACAGCACAACACCCAGTCCCTAAGCGGAGAAAATCCCCGACCCAGCCGTGAATCGAACTCAGGCCCGTAGGATGGCAATCCGCCACACTGACCACTCAGCTGTCGGGGCGGACAGCAGAGTAGCAAAATTGAGGAAGTGTATTCCCGTATTTCATTATATGTAGATCACTTTTGCAGGGTTTAACTGTCAGTGCGATATGGCAATCTGTACAAAATAGTTTTGTCGCTGAAAGTCTCGTCTGCAGAAAAAAATGGTGACAGGGCCCTCACACCAGGGGCATCAGTAGTTTGGCGGGTAAATTCAGTAAAAGCCCTTCGAAATTCTCCATTCATTCACAAGACATCCTTTGTGCTGGGACATAGGAGCCTCTACAGACTGGGGACAAGGTATCTATGGAAAGTTCTGAGAGTAACATGATGTCTTCTTTGATCAAGTGTTCAAAGACAAGTTGAAGCAGACCATCCATCTCTGGCGGGATACTGACCCTCATTTGCCATTGTGGCATTAGGACATCTCCAGACCAGTAGCTGTAGGACACCGAAAATTCCACCCATTTTTCTCTTCTGTAGGACAGTGCTTCGAATTCTGTTTGTGTAATTGTTCTGATTTCCCTGACTGTGCTTAGACAGTGCCCTCTTTACAAACAACAAGAATACTGTAAATAGTCTTCACGGGTTTGCCGCCGGATCAAATTGTGCAAATTCCACAATATTTCCTCAGAGCAACTGTCCGACATCTTCAGGTGGTTCAACCTTGCTGGTGGCAAGGTACGACTGACGGTATCCGCACGTCGACGCCCCCTTTATAGAACACGCGGTCGAAGAATGCGCAGCGGCGGAAATCGCGCATGCGCAATGATTTGCCATATTCAAACTCCTGCCGAAAATCGCAGAGCGACTCTCTCGCGCGTACGCTGTACGCTGCGTTTGTCAACAATGCAGCCAGACGTTACTCACCAACGGTCATACTAAGTCAATGTTATGACGGGCCTATTATCGAAGAATCTTGATCTTCGCGTCGTGATTTAATAGCAGCCTATGCAGCGTTCCAGGCTGTGCTCAGTCTTCAGGACAAGGTCATCCTTAACCGCATCCAACAGGTTTCTCAGTATTGCAGAAGGTTGAGAAACACACTTAATTCCATATCTTCCTAGGACTCTTCCGATTCTTGACGACATGGCACCAAAACATGGCAGAAAGGCCAAAGTGGTGGGTGTCTTCGTATCTACATTCTGCTCCATAGATTGAACTCGCCTGGACCTGATGAATTACGTATCTGTCTCTCAGAATAACTGTTTTGTCGGAACACTGTCTTCAAATGTTGTATTTCACTCGACAGGCTCTCAGGATCCGATACTACATGTGCTCTATGGACTAACGTACGTAATGCACTACCGCATTGTGCAGGATGATGGCAGCTTGTGGCCTGCAGATATAGATCTGTATGCGTTGGCTTGCGGTAGACGCTGTGCCCCAAGGTTTCATCTGCTTTCCTTCGTACCAAGACATCAAAAAAAGGTAAAGCACCATCTTTTCCCACTTCCGTTGTGAAGTTGATATTCGAATGGAGCAAATTCAGATGCTGAAGAAACGTAGGTAGAGTATCAAGTCCATGTGGCCACACCACAAATGTATCATCCACATACCGCAGAAAACAAGAGGGTTTGAGAGTGACTGACTGTAGTGCTTTTTCTTCAAAGTCCTCCATGAAATAATTGGCCACCACAGGAGACAGAGGGCTTCCCATGGCGACACCGTCCACTTGTTCAAAATACTGGTCATGAAATAAGAAGTACGTGTTTAAATAATGCCACTATGTCCTCCTCAAACTTGTTGCTAATGAGCTCCAAAGAGTCCTGCAAGGGCACCTTTGTAAATAAAGACACAACATCGAAACTTACTAACAGATCCGATGATTGCAATCTAAGAGTTTTCAGGCGACCTATGAAATCTTCAGAGTTTCGAATGTGATGGTCGCACTTGCCTACGAGAGGTCCCAATAGTGATGTCAGGTATTTGGCAACAAAATAAGTAGGTGCTCCTATGTTACTTACAATGGGACGGAGAGGCACCCCATTCTTTTGGATCTTGGGTAGGCCGTAGATTCTAGGAGGAACTGCAACCTGTTGACGCAAACCCTTAGCGACTTTCGCTGGAATCGAGCTCTTCCTGATGAGTTCCACACTTTTTCTCTGGATCCTACCCGTCGGATCACTTTTTAATTAACTATATGCAGGATCATCGAGCAGTTTGTATATCTTGCTGTTAAATTCTGTGCATGAGAGAAGCACAGTAGCATTTCCTTTGTCAGCACGTAAGATGACGATGTCTTGGCCTTCTCACAATTCTCGTAGAGCATTTCTTTCACTTGAGGTGATGTTAAAGTTGGACCTCTTAGATGAATCTTGAGTCAAGATGCGGCGTGTGACATGCCTAATCTCTTCGGCAGCATCCTTAGGAAGATTGGAAGCAGCCTGCTCTATTCTACTAATCACATCTCGGATGGGAATGGTCCCTGGTGTAGGTGCAAAATTCTGACGCTTCTCTAGCACCGAAACTGCAGCATCGTCTAAAGTCTTCTCCATGAGATTAAACACGGTACGTCTTGTTGGTAAGTCTTCTTGCGTTCGGGCTTCGAGTCCATCGTATTTAGTCACTTGACGAACCTTAGCTTGTCGTCCAGTCCAGTCAGCCAGTGCCCAAGTGGCGCTGTCTACCCAGTTCCAGGATACTGCTTAAAGGTTCGCTGAAATCTTCAGATGGAGTGATAGCAATTGTCTGGACACCAAGCACAATTCCTGATGCCTGTAGCGCACCCTTTCTCTCACAAGTACCACACTCGCCCGTCGTTTAATTCTAATGGCAGAACATATGTGAGTTTGACAAGTTACGTCTCAAGAGAGGTAGATTGTTAAGCAGCCTTGCATTTTTACTGAGATGCCGCGACAAGCAAACCATCCCTACGTTTGCTAAATTTAAACATTGTATTTCTGCAACACTTTACGAATACCGACAGGCAGTCCCATTAGGATCGCTAGGAAGACTGCATCCTGCGGTATTCTGGGATATTTTCGTAAACAGTTTCTGAAAGCACAGCAAAAGATTTCTATATCGCGTCCAGAGGGAGACTTGGCTCTTATTTACATAGACATGACAGTATAACATTGACAACCAATTAGCTGCACCTACGAGGATGAGTCGCTAGGCAAACATCTCGCGGCTACGCGTCATTGCGCTAGCAACGGTGCCTAGGTAAACATGTGCATGCAGAAAAACGCGTCTTGCATGTGGGACATGGCCGGACCAGTGTTTGTGTGTGCTGCTCAGCGTGACGTCCTGGAGCTCTGTAGGGAACTGTTCGCTGATACATCACGGTCGAATTTCTTAACGATGGTTTGAAAGCATTTTTACATGCCGTGAGTGTTTATACAGACATTATTTTCGGCTTTTTAAGCGTTGTGAACGTGTTTGCAGAGCATTATACATACATTATTTTTGACAATTTTATGTGTAGTGAAAGTGTCTGTGCATCACTGAAATGCATTGTTTCAGTAATTTACGAGTTGTTTGCAGGTCTGTGGGCTATTCAGTGCATCATTTCGACGGTTTATAATTAGTGAGCGTATTTGCATAGCGTTTATATGCATTATTTTGACAATTTACGAGTTGTTTTCGTGTCTGTACATCAGTGTACTGAATTATTTCGGTCATTTTCGAGCAGTTTTCAGGTCTGTAATCTATGATTGTGACCCCAAGCGTGTCAAGGCGAGTTTTTTGTATCAGTGTGATAAATAAATAAAATATATGAAATCCGTCCTTAAATAAATTGTTCTAACTTCGCACTGAAAATAAAGAAAGTACACTCCTTCCTCTCTCCAGCAGCTGGACACAGACTCAGTCCTTTTCCCGCCATTTTTCCAAGACCGCCATCTCGGATTACCTCTCGAGAGGGACGACAGCGCCCTCTGGTAGCAGTACTGTGTACTAGGTTAGTTGGACTCCAGACCTCATAGTGAACACATTGGATAGAGCTACTGCCTATGACAACTCAAATTTTTTAAATAAACAATGCATGCAAAATAAAGAGTTACATCCATGCTATCCAGCAGCCCAGCACAGGTTGAGTCCTTTGTCCTCCAATTCCAAGGAAGAGGAACCTCCCCCAAAATTTTTCCTCCATTTTCTAAGGTTAGTGGAGGTAGCCCAAGTGACCTTCTTCCCGACATTTTTTCCTGTGATTTTCTTGGGGAGTGGAGGGGAAGGGAAGGAAATGTGGGAGGAGAGGGGTTATTTTAGTGCACGTGGTCCAATTGACCTGTTTTCCCACCAAAATTTGAACTTCCCACCATGATGTCATTGCGACTTTCCACATCTATCACCGCCATCTTCGATCCGCCATCTTGAATACATTTGGCAACAATGCAGATTGGGGGGATTCGAACTTTGTTCCACTACTATCACTATGACGGATAGAGATATGCCATATATATGTGTGACACAGCGTTATCGACACCTGACACAGTTTGAAAGTGGTGTTATTGTTGGTTTACATTTTTGCCGGTTGGTCGAGATTTGTTGGACATTCGAATGTCTCAGTGGCCTGGCAATGGACTGCATGGTAACGTGACAGAAGATATACTCGTCAACGTTCTGGTCGACTACGTCTGACCACCACAAAGGAAGATCGCCATGCTGTGCAACAAGTACCTCTTAATACAAAGTTTATTTTACAACGTCTGTTCCTTCAGACATGCATGCATATCTGAAGGAACAGACGTTGCTAAATAAATTATTTGGTCACTGCGAATTCTTCGATATTAGCTCTATGAGGTATAGGTATACCCTCTATTAGGTTCAAATGAAAGTTTGTACCAGACTGGCACTCGAATCTGGATTTCCCGCTTATCGCGAACGGTCGCCTTAACCAACAATTTTTTGTGTGTCACTAATAGATGGTGTTTCTATATGTCGTACAGCCAATATTTTCTGAGTTATGTAACACACATATTGCTTTCCGTCATCTGTTTCAGTAAATAAACTTATGACACTACTTAACTAAAGTAATGAATAGCCTGATTGGGCACAGCCTGGAGTTTCAAGGAATAGCCAATTTTATCATGGAGGAAAATCCGATGGGTAAAAATTGCAGAGGTAGACAGAGGACTGCCTACAGAGAAGTTGTTCAAGTGGATGATGGTTACATTAGTTATGCAGATAAAAGAGGCTTGTACAGAACAGACTAACTTGGAGAGTTGCAACAAGCCAGTCTCTGAACTGAAGACCGCACAACATCTGCACAGAAAATCATAAAGGCAATTTCGCTTTGGCATTAGCAAAATATAACTGAACGAAGTTAACTGACTTCACAACAATCGTCTCGTCGGAACTGACGAAGAGATCAATGTTCTGGGAAGCCTGTCAAGATACAAATACCGATATCCATATCTCCTAGACCCAAGGATGTTCCCTCGATTAGGAACTGAGACGAGATTTGGCGCCTGCAGAAGAAGCCTGTAGGCAGTTAGTTCGCGAGATCGGCTCATTGAGTGAATAAGTACTAGCCGGGGCGCGGCGCTGTTCGCCCGGATAGGGCAGCGAAGTATTTGTTTTATGGTTAATGATGTGCAGTGTGAATCACTGAAATTTTCTTTACGTCAAACTGAATCTTATTCAGAACTGGCTAACTCCAGTAAAAAGTGAATACTGTGTGTGTTCATGTACTATGAGTGGACTTTAGATCGAAGAAGGGAAGGGCGCTGATAACCTCGTTGTTGTGCGCCCTAAAACACTAATAATCATCATAATAATCATCAAAGAAGGGATCATTTTTCGTGAACGCAAGGCATAATAAACCCATTCTTAATCATAAACTTCATTAATTATAGGAACTATATTTCAGCATAGTATTTACACCGATAAGCCAAAACATTATGACCACTGCCCACCGCTATGTTGGATGCAGCCTGATGGCATTCTGGGCACGTGTCACGGTAACACATGTAAGCGGAGCAGACAAGGACGGGGTATCACCCCAGCGAAGATATGGGCTGCAAATGGGGAAATCCACTGAGATAAGCGACTGTGACGAAGTGCAGAATTAATATAGGTTGATTCTTGCAAAGAAGAAGACAGCAACTAGCCACTATTAATAATGCTTCTTACGACGTTTGGAACTGTAATGGAGGCAACTATTTATTTACAGCTCGTACAAAATAGATACGTGTTTCAAAGTTTTACTGACCTTCAAAGCAGTCACCAGCTTTGTGTATAACCCGCTGCCAGCGATGTGGAAGTCGTAGGATACTCTTGGCAGTGCCAGTTGTGTTGACAGTTCGAGCGGCACAGTCTATTGCCCGACGAATTTGTAGCAGTTCTAAAGCGAATGGCGTGAAGTGTTTCCTTTAGTTTAGAAATGGAGTTGAACTTACGAGGGCTTAAGTCAGAGGAGTGCAGTAGGTGCTATAGCACTTAGCAGCCCCGTCAGTCAAACAAATCAGTAACAGCTTGCACTGTTCGTGCTTGAGCATTGTCCAGCAAAATGATAGTCAGGTCCTGCAGAAAGTGTCATTACTTCTGTATCTATGCTGGAACACAGCCTACGACCAGCATAGAAACAGATGGCATGATACTCTCTGCGGGCCTGACCATCATTTTGCAGGACAATGCTCAAGCATGTACAGTGCAAGCTGTTACTGATTTGTTTGACTGATTGGGCTGCTAAGTGCTATACCACCTACTGCACACCCCTGACTTAAGCCCTCGTAAGTTCAACTCCATTTCTAAACTAAAGGAAACACTTCACGCCATTCGCTTTAGAACTGCTACAAATTCGACGGGCAATAGACTGTGCCGCTCGAACTGTCAACACAACTGGCACTGCTACGAGTATCCTCCGACTTCCACATCGCTGGCAGCAGGTTGTACACAATGCTGGTGACTACTTTAAAGGTCAGTAAAACTTTGAAACACATATCAATTTTGTACGAGCTGTAAATAAATACACTACTGGCCATTAAAATTGCTACACCAGGAAGAAAAGAAGATGATAAACGGGTAATCATGGGACAAATATATTATACTAGAACTGACACGTGATTACATTTTCACGCAAATTGGGTGCATAGATCCTGAGAAATCAGTACCCAGAACAATCATCTCTGGCCATAATAATGGCCTGGATACGCCTGGGCATTGCGTCAAACAGAGCTTGGATGGCGTGTACAAGTACAGCTGCCCATGCAGCTTCAACACGATACCACAGTTCATCAAGAGTAGTGACTGGCGTATTGTGACGAGCCAGTTGCTCGGCCACCATTGACCAGACGTTTTCAATTAGTGAGATATCTGGCGAGAGATCTGGAGAATGTGCTGGCCAGGGCAGCAGCCGAACATTTTCTGTATCCAGAAAGGCCCGTACAGGACCTGCAACATGCGGTCGTGCATTATCCTGCTGAAATGTAGGGTTTGGCTCTGAGCACTATGGGACTTAACATCTATGGTCATCAGTCACCTAGAACTACTTAAACCTAACTAACCTAAGGACAGCACACAACACCCAGTCATCACGAGGCAGAGAAATTCCCTGACCCCGCCGGGAATCGAACCCGGGAACCCGGGCGTGGGAAGCGAGAACGCTACCGCACGACCACGAGCTGCGGACAAATGTAGGGTTTCGCAGGGATCGAATGAAGGGTAGAGCCACGGGTCGTAACACATCTGAAATGTAACTTCCACTGTTCAAAGTGCCGTCAATGCGAACAAGAGGTGACCGAGACATGTAACCAATGGCACCCCATACCGTCACGCCGGATGATACGCCAGTATGGCGATGACGAACACACGCTTCCAATGTGCGTTCACCGCCATGTCGCCAAACACGGATGCGACCATCATGATGTTGTAAACAGAACCTCGATTCATCCGAAAAAATGACGTTTTGCCATTCGTGCACCTAGGTTCGTCGTCGAGTAAACCATCGCAGGGGCTCCTGTCTGTGATGCAGCGCCAAGGGTAACCGCAGCCACGGTCTCCGAGCTGATAGTCCATGCTGCTGCAAACGTCGTCGAACTGTTCGTGCAGATGGATGTTTTGCAAACGTCCCCATCTGTTGACTCAGGGATCGAGACGTGGCTGCACGATCCGTTGCAGCCATGCGGATAAGATGCCCGTCATCTCGACTGCTAGTGATACGAGGCCGTTGGGATCCAGCACGGCGTTCCGTATTACCCTCCTGAACCCACCGATTCCATATTCTGCTAACAGTCATTGGATCTCGCCCAACGCGACCAGCAATGTCCCGATAAGATAAACCGCAATCGCGATAGGCCACAATCCGACCTTTATCAAATTCGGAAACGTGATGGTACGCATTTCTCCTCCTTACACGAGGCATCATAACAACGTTTCACCAGGCAACGCCGGTCAACTGTTGTTTGTGTATGAGAAATCGGCTGGAAACGTTCCTCATGTCAGCACGTTGTAGGTGTCGCCACCGGCGCCAACCTTGTGTGAATGCTCTGAAAAGCTAATCATTTTCGTATCACAGCATCTTCTTCCTGTCGGTTAAATTTCGCGTCTGTAGCACGTCATCTTCGTGGTGTATCAATTTTAATGGCCAGTAGTGTAGTTGCCACTATTAAAGTTCCAACCCTCGTATTTAAGTATATAGCGCCGTAACCGGTATCGAACTGACAAGTTCATCCTCAGACGTATGTTCACAAGATTCACAAGATACACAGCCACGGTCTCACCATGTCAGTTTTAGACAAAAGAGCACAAAGTGTAGAATATTATTACGCAGAACCTGTGAACGAGTATCTCGAAAACGGCGAAGCTGGTCGAATGTTCTTTGTACTGTCGCGAGCATCTACGGAAAGAGGTAGTAGGACAGTGAAACTACCCCTAGACGCTGAATGGTTGGACGTCCACGACTCTTCACAGAGCGTTGTCTTCGGAGGTTTGTCTGCGCTGTGAAGTAGGATAGATGGTGACCTGTAGCATCTCTACCGACAAAGCACAATGCTTGTGCACGCACACCATTCATCGTTCATTTTTGAACTTGGAGCTCCGTATTTGACCACAGCTACATGTTCACATGTTGACCCAACGACAGCGCCAGCACGCTTGCAGTGGGCACCGGACCATCGGGATTCGACCGTAGTTCAATGTAAATGTGTCTGCGCTTCGACTGAATCACATTTTTGCTACACTAGTTCGATGATCGTCTCCACATACGTCGTAATCGAGGTGAACGCTGGTGCGAACTATTCTTGAGTGCTATTCGAGTGTTTGGGATCCGTACCAGGTCGGATTGAAGGAAGACATCGAAGCAATTCACAGGCGGTCGGCTAGATTTGTTACCGGTAGGTTCGAACAACGCGTAAGTGTTACGGAGATGCTTCGGGAATACAAATTGGAATCTCTGGAGAGAAGGCGAAGTTCTTTCGGAGAAACACTATTGAGAATATTTAGAGAACCGTCATTTGAAGCTGACTGCTACTGTCGCCAACATACATCCCGCGTAAGGACCACGAATATAAGATAGGAGAAATTCGGGCGTACTGACAGTCGTTTCTCCCTCGCTCTTTTTGCGAGTGGAACAGGAGGGGAAATGGCAAGTAGTGATAAAAGGTACCCTCCACCATGCGCCATACCGTGCCTTGCCGTGTATCAATGTAGATGTAGATGTAAAACGACAGCTCTCAAAACGGAAATGGCAAGTAGTGATAGAGGGTACCCTCCGCCATGCGCCATACCGTGCCTTGCCGCATATCAATGTAGATGTAGATGTGGAACGACAGCTCTCAAAACGGAAATTGCAAGTAGTGTTAGAGGGTACCCTCCGCCATGCGCCATACCGTGCCTTGCCGCGTATCAATGTAAATGTAGATGTAGAACGACAGCGCTCAAAACGGAAATGGCAAGTAGTGATAGAGGGTACCCTCCGCCATGCGCCATACCGTGCCTTGCCGCGTATCAATGTAGATGTAGATGTAGAACGACATCTCTCAAAACGGAAATGGCAAGTAGTGATAGAGGATACCCTCCGCCATGCGCCATACCGTGCCTTGCCGTGTATCAATGTAGATGTAGATGTAGAATGACAGCTCTCAAAACAGAAATGGCAAGTGGTGATAGAGGGTACCCTCCGCCATGCGCCATACCGTGCCTTGCCGTGTATCAGTGTAGATGTAGATGTAGAACGACAGCTCTCAAAACGGAAATGGCAAGTAGTGATAGAGGGTACCCTCCGCCATGCGCCGTACCGTGCCTTGCCGCGTATCAATGTACATGTAGATGTAGAACGACATCTCTCAAAACGGAAATGGCAAGTAGTGATAGAGGGTACCCTCCGCCATGCGCCGTACCGTGCCTTGCCGTGTATCAGTGTAGATGTAGATGTAGAACGACAGCTCTCAAAACGGAAATTGCAAGTAGTGATAGAGGGTACCCTCCGCCATGCGCCATACCGTGCCTTGCCGTGTATCAATGTAGATGTAAATGTAGAACGACAGCTCTCAAGTCCGCCGCTCGTGGTCTCGCGGTAGCGTTCTCGCTTCCCGAGCACGGGGTCCCGGGTTCGATTCCCGGCGGGGTCAGGGATTTTCACCTGCCTCGAGATGACTGGGTGTTTGTGTTGTCCTCATCATTTCATCATCATCCAGGAAAGTGGCGAAATTGGACTGAGCAAAGATTGGATAATTGTACGGGCGCTGATAACCACGCAGTTGAGCGCCCCACAAACCAAACATCATCATCATCATCGACAGCTCTCAAAACGGAAATGGCAAGTAGTGATAGAGGGTACCCTCCGCCACGCGCCATACCGTGCCTTGCCGTGTATCAATGTAGATGTAGATGTAGAACGACAGCTCTCAAACGTGCAGCGCGCCACGGACGCAGGCTGGTGGGAGTAGTATTATGCTATGGGAGACATTCTCCTGCGCTTGCATGGGACCTCTGCTAGTGATCGAAGACACGCTGACAGCTGCGAACCACCTGCATTCTTTCATGCTTGATGTCTTCCCCGACGGCGATGTCATCTTTCATCAGTGTAATTGTCCGTGTCTCGGAACTAGAACCTTGCTACAGCGGTTTGAGGAGCATTGTTGTGAACTCACGTTGTGCGTCAGTGACCAGATATGCCTGATGTAAATCATTTGGAACCCGTCGGGGTCGCTATCGGGCGCCATCATCGTGTACGCAGATCAGCGGCTCGTTATTTCCGCGAATTACTGTGCGCAGAAATCTAATGCCACATACCTCCACAGACCTACCAACAGACTGTCTTATCACTGATACGTAGAATAAGTGATTTATTTCGTTCCAAACACCGAAAAACGAACTATTAACCAGATGGTTCAAATGGCTCTGAGCACTATGGGACTTAACATCTGAGGTCATCAGTCCCCCAGAACTTAGAACTACTTAAACCTAAGGACGTCACAAACATCTATGCCCGAGGCAGGATTCGAACCTGCGAACGTAGCGGTCATGCGGTTCCAGACTGAAGCGTCTAGAACCGCTCGACCACTCCGGCCGACTTAACCAGATGGCCGTAACGTTTTGGTTCATCAGTGTACATAGAGTTACTTATATTCAAGAATGGCAGTAGCAGATTGAGAGGATATGCGTCGTATATGCATATGGTTATGGAAGCTATTACGGTAGCATGTGTACGTCGGGAGTGAGTTATACGAAAATGCTGTCTAAATCTACACTGCGTGACAAACAAAGTGAAATATCCTGCAGGGAAGAGGAAATGAAATGAAACTTCAGGGGCTGAGAGGGTTTGTGATGTTGTTTCAGTGATTACAAAATCGAGTCAAATTTACTAAGGCAGTATGAGCCCACTTATCAGTATGCGGTAGCACACCCTGTGGCATGGATACATGCACTGATTCGTTTGTGAAGGGTTTCATAAAGCCGTTATATCCTCTCCTGAGGTAAGATGGTGCACAAGTGTTTCAACCGTTCGTTGATATCACGGATACTTACACTGAGACGGATTTGATGTCCGAGCTCTTCCCAAATACGTTCTTCGGGGGCAGATCTGAGGATATTGTTAGCCATGAGAGTACCACAACATCGAGCAGACATTTCAAAGAAACACGTGCCATCTGTGGATGGGCATTATCGTGTTGAAAAATAGCACCACAATACTGTCGCATGAGAAGTAATACATGAGAATTCAGGTTGTCAGTGACATTTCGTTGTGTCTTCAAAGGTACTTCAACACTACCAAGAAGTCATTCCCGATGCCTCCCCACACCGTGACACCATGAGTGACACCTACGTGTCTCTCCAAAACATTGGAAGAACGACATCTCTCTTCAGCTGTCGCTATACTCGCCAACGAAGGCCATTCGTGGTGGTGCAGAGCCGCAATCCTTCGCTGAACACAGTGCGATTCATCAGCATTCCCTGCATCCTGGTCATTGCACCACTCCAAACGCAACCGTTGTTTTCTGATATTAACGGCACTGTTCCCATATTAATCCCTTAACCTGGTTGCTGCTAGTCTCCGAGCAACGTTGCGGGATGACACAGAATTCTGCAAGGAGTTCTCGGGTGAGAGGCAGAGATGTGAAACTGTTGCGATGTGCTGAAATTTATTCGCTGATTGCGAATTTTTGGACATTCGCTGTATGAGGTATAGATATACCATCTACACTCCTGGAAATGGAAAAAAGAACACATTGACACCGGTGTGTCAGACCCACCATACTTGCTCCGGACACTGCGAGAGGGCTGTACAAGCAATGATCACACGCACGGCACAGCGGACACACCAGGAACCGCGGTGTTGGCCGTCGAATGGCGCTAGCTGCGCAGCATTTGTGCACCGCCGCCGTCAGTGTCAGCCAGTTTGCCGTGGCATACGGAGCTCCATCGCAGTCTTTAACACTGGTAGCATGCCGCGACAGCGTGGACGTGAACCATATGTGCAGTTGACGGACTTTGAGCGAGGGCGTATAGTGGGCATGCGGGAGGCCGGGTGGACGTACCGCCGAATTGCTCAACACGTGGGGCGTGAGGTCTCCACAGTACATCGATGTTGTCGCCAGTGGTCGGCGGAAGGTGCACGTGCCCGTCGACCTGGGACTGGACCGCAGCGACGCACGGATGCACGCCAAGACCGTAGGATCCTACGCAGTGCCGTAGGGGACCGCACCGCCACTTCCCGGCAAATTAGGGACACTGTTGCTCCTGGGGTATCGGCGAGGACCATTCGCTACCGTCTCCATGAAGCTGGGCTACGGTCCCACACACCATTAGGCCGTCTTCCGCTCACGCCCCAACATCGTGCAGCCCGCCTCCAGTGGTGTCGCGACAGGCGTGAATGGAGGGACGAATGGAGACGTGTCGTCTTCAGCGATGAGAGTCGCTTCTGCCTTGGTGCCAATGATAGTCGTATGCGTGTTTGGCGCCGTGCAGGTGAGCGCCACAATCAGGACTGCATACGACCGAGGCACACAGGGCCAACACCCGGCATCATGGTGTGGGGAGCGATCTCCTACACTGGCCGTACACCACTGGTGATCGTCGAGGGGACACTGAATAGTGCACGGTACATCCAAACCGTCATCGAACCCATCGTTCTACCATTCCTAGACCGGCAACGGAACTTGCTGTTCCAACAGGACAATGCACGTCCGCATGTATCCCGTGCCACCCAACGTGCTCTGCAAGGTGTAAGTCAACTACCCTGGCCAGCAAGATCTCCGGATCTGTCCCCCATTGAGCATGTTTGGAACTGGATGAAGCGTCGTCTCACGCGGTCTGCACGTCCAGCACGAACGCTGGTCCAACTGAGGCGCCAGGTGGAAATGGCATGGCAAGCCGTTCCACAGGACTACATCCAGCATCTCTACGATCGTCCCCATGGGAGAATAGCAGCTTGCATTGCTGCGAAAGGTGGATATACACTGTACTAGTGCTGACATTGTGCATGCTCTGTTGCCTGTGTCTATGTGCCTGTGGTTCTGTCAGTGTGATCATGTGATGTATCTGACCCCAGGAATGTGTCAATAAAGTCTCCTCTTCCTGGGACAATGAATTCACGGTGTTCTTATTTCAATTTCCAGGAGTGTATTAGTGAAAATAGCTCTGAGCACTATGGGACTTAACTTCTGAGGTCATCAGTCCCCTAGAACTTAGAACTACTTAAACCTAACTAACCTAAGGACATCACACACATCCATGCCCGAGGCAGGATTCGAACCTGCAACCGTAGCGGTCGCGCGGTTCCAGACTGTAACGCCTAGAACCGCTCGGCCACCTATGCCGGCTTAGGACAAACAAACCTGCAGTATTCGGATACTGCATTAGTAGTGTCCTACTTGATACAGTCACGCCGTTTAAATATTTGAGCGTAACTTTGCCAAGCGATGTGAAATGGAACGAGCATGTGGGGATTGTGGTGGGGAAGGTCAATGGTCGACTTCTGTTTACTGGGAGAATTTTAGAAAAGTGTGGTTCATCTGTAAAGGAGACCGCATATAGGACGCAAGTGCGACATATTCTCGAGTAATGCTCGAGTGTTTTGGATCCGCACCAGGTCGGATTAAAAAAAGATTCAGAGATCGGCTGCTAGATTTGTTACCGGTGGATTCTAACATCACGCACGTTTACGGAAATGCTTCGGGAATTCAAATGGGAATCCCTGGAGGGAAGGCGACGTCCTTTCCGAGGAACACTACAGAGAGAATTTAGGGAACTAGCAACTGAAGCTGACGGCAGAACGATCCTACTGCCGCCAGTATACATTTCGTGGAAGAACCACGAAGATACGATACGAAAAATCAGGGCTTATACAGAGGCATATAGGTAGTCGTTATCCCTCGCTCTATCTGCGAGTGGAACAGGAAAGAAACGACTAGTTGTGGTACAGAGTAACCTCCGCCACGCACCGTACCGTGGATTGTGGAGTATGTATGTAGATGTAGATGTAATAAATAGTGTATCTACATGTTTGGGGTAAACCTTTTTTATTTTTCGACATAGTCTCCTTTTAGACTTATACACTTCGTCCAACGCTGTTCTGATTTGTTGATCCCTTCCGAATAATAGGAATTGTCAAAGTCTGCAAAATAGCTATTAGTTAGTGCAATCACCTCCTCATTTGAATAATATCTTTGTCCTGCCAGCCATTTCTTCAAATTGGGGAACAAATAGTAGCCTGAGGGAGCCAAGTCTGGGGAATAGGGGGGATATGAAACGAGTTGGAATCCTATTTCCATTAATTTGCGACCACAACTGCTGAGGTGTGTCCTGATGCATTGTCGTGAATGAAAAGGACTTTTTGCGGTCCAATCCCCGGCATTTTCCTTGGAGCTCGGTTTTCAAACGCCCCAATAACGATGAATAATATGCACCTGTAATAGTTTTACCCTTTTCCAGATAGCAACCATCGTACAATATGCAGATAGCAGATAACCATCGTACAATATGCGTTAGATGAGTATGTGCCAAGCAAGATCGTAAGAGATGGAAAAGAGCCACCGTGGTTCAACAACCGAGTTAGAAAACTGCTGCGGAAGCAAAGGGAACTTCACAGCAAACATAAACATAGCCAAAGCCTTGCAGACAAACAAAAATTACGCGAAGCGAAATGTAGTGTGAAGAGAGCTATGCGAGAGGCGTTCAATGAATTCGAAAGTAAAATTCTATGTACTGACTTGGCAGAAAATCCTAAGAAATTTTGGTCTTATGTCAAAGCGGTAGGTGGATCAAAACAAAATGTCCAGACACTCTGTGACCAAAATGGTACTGAAACAGAGGATGACAGACTAAAGGCCGAGATACTAAATGTCTTTTTCCAAAGTTGTTTCACAGAGGAAGATTGCTCTGTAGTTCCTTCTCTAGATTGTCGCACAGATGACAAAATGGTAGATATCGAAATAGACGACAGAGGGATAGAGAAACAATTAAAATCGCTCAAAAGAGGATAGGCCTCTGGACCTGATGGGATACCAGTTCAATTTTACACAGAGTACGCGAAGGAACTTGCCCCCCTTCTTGCAGCGGTGTACCGTAGGTCTCTAGAAGAGCGTAGCGTTCCAAAGGATTGGAAAAGGGCACAGGTCATCCCCGTTTTCAAGAAGGGACGTCGAACAGATGTGCAGAACTATAGACCTATATCTCTAACGTCGATCAGTTGTAGAATTTTGGAACACGTATTGTGTTCGAGTATAATGACTTTTCTGGAGACTAGAAATCTACTCTGTAGGAATCAGCATGGGTTTCGAAAAAGACGGTCATGTGAAACCCAGCTCGCGCTATTCGTCCACGAGACTCAGAGGGCCATAGACACGGGTTCACAGGTAGATGCCGTGTTTCTTGACTTCCGCAAGGCGTTCGATACAGTTCCCCACAGTCGTTTATTGAACAAAGTAAGAGCATATGGACTATCAGACCAATTGTGTGATTGGATTGAGGAGTTCCTAGATAACAGGACGCAGCATGTTATTCTCAATGGAGAGAAGTCTTCCGAAGTAAGAGTAATTTCAGGTGTGCCGCAGGGGAGTGTCATAGGACCGTTGCTATTCACAATATACATAAATGACCTGGTGGATGACATCGGAAGTTCACTGAGGCTTTTTGCAGATGATGCTGTGGTGTATCGAGAGGTTGTAACAATGGAAAATTGTACTGAAATGCAGGGGGATCTGCAGCGAATTGACGCATGGTGCAGGGAATGGCAATTGAATCTCAATGTAGACAAGTGTAATGTGCTGCGAATACACAGAAAGATAGATCCTTTATCATTTAGCTACAAAATAGCAGGTCAGCAACTGGAAGCAGTTAATACCATAAATTATCTGGGAGTACGCATTAGGAGTGATTTAAAATGGAATGATCATATAATGTTGATTGTCGGTAAAGCAGATGCCAGATTGAGATTCATTGGAAGAATCCTAAGGAAATGCAATCCGAAAACAAAGGAAGTAGGTTACAGTACGCTTGTTCGCCCACTGCTTGAATACTGCTCAGCAGTGTGGGATCCGTACCAGATAGGGTTGATACAAGACATAGAGAAGATCCAACGGAGAGCAGCGCGCTTCGTTACAGGATCATTTAGTAATCGCGAAAGCGTTACGGAGATGATAGATAAACTCCAGTGGAAGACTCTGCAGGAGAGACGCTCAGTAGCTCGGTACGGGCTTTTGTCAAAGTTTCGAAAACATACCTTCACCGAAGAGTCAAGCAGTATATTGCTCCCTCCTACGTATATCTCGCGAAGAGACCATGAGGATAAAATCAGAGAGATTAGAGCCCACACAGAGGCATACCGACAATCCTTCTTTCCACGAACAATACGAGACTGGAATAGAAGGGAGAACCGATAGAGGTACTCAAGGTACCCTCCGCCACACACCGTCAGGTGGCTTGCGGAGTATGGATGTAGATGTAGATGTAGATAGTCGATGAGGCTTATCCCTTGCGAATCCCCAAAGACAGTCGCCATAACCTTTCTGGCCGAAGCAATGGTCTTCGCCTTCTTTGGTGCAGATTCTCCCTGGGTAACCCATTGTTTAGATTGTTGTTTGGTCTCAGGAGTATAGTAATGTATCCATGTTTCATCCACAGTGACGAAACGACGCTTAAAGTCTTGCGGATTCTTCCTGAACAGCTGCAAACCATCCTTGCAACACTTCACACGAATCCGTTTTTGGTCAAGCGTGAGCAATCGCGGAACCCTTCTTGTGGATAGTTTTCTCATGTTCAAATGTGTATGCAAAATATTATGTACCTGTTCATTCGAGATGCCCACAGCACCAGCAAATCTTCTGTCATCCATCACCATATCATGGATTTTACCAATGATATCTGGAGTCGTAACCTCCACAGGGCGTCCAGAACGTTCAGCATGACTTGTGCCCATATGGTCACTCCGAAAATTTTGAAACCACTTATAAACTGTTCTAATCGAAGGTGCAGAGTCACCGTAATGATTATCAACCTTCTCTTTAGTCTCCTGAGGCGTTTTGCCTTTCATGAAGTAATGTTTAATCACCACACGAAATTCTTCTTCGTCCATTTTTTGACAATCACTCGACTTCATTGATTCACACGAATGCCACACACAAAGAACTAGACCAATATGGCTGAAACTTGGTGTGCGTTCTTTCCAAAGATGCTACTAACTAAACATGATCTCGATACGCGCCGGTGGTGCCATCTGTCAGACTTTGTACGGACTTTTCAAACGTCCCTCGTAAACCTCATAGAGATAATATTAGAGAATTGGAAGTCAGCGAATAAATTTCGTGATCTTTAAGATAGCTATGAGTAGTCAGCGGTGTCTGTTCCTTTAGATATGCATGCTTGTCTGAAGGACTATAAACTTTGTGTGACCATCTGCTTGTTGCACAACGCTGTGATCTTCCTTTGTGATGGTAATAATTAGTCGACCGAAACTTTGCCCACGAGTATGCCTGCCACCGGCACATCCGAATACCCCAAAAATCTGGATATTGTACTATTCAACCATCCAGAAAAATGGAAATCTACAATGAGGCCGCTTTCAAACTGTGTCAGGTGCTGATACCGCGGCGTCACGCTAGTGTGTGGCATTTCCTGTCCTTCCAGTGATCACCTAACATCTGACTCTGTTTATATTCCATCTATACCCTACCAGGCCTGGTAATGACACTAAAGACAAACAACACTAATGCTCTCTGGTGGCCGTTTTACCTGTCACAGGGAATTGCGACTCTAATTGTTTACAAACTAGTCGATGGTGTGTACGTGTACAAAGTTACGTTGACAACCAACCATGTTGTCTGAGTGGTTCTTTTTTCATTGTCAGGCAGTGTAAGATGAAATTACCCCTAGTGTGTTCATCTCCCCGCCAAAAGAAATGCGAAGCGGACGTCCAATCATGTCGATCGGTTTGTTAGCCGACCACACGCCGAAGGAGACATGTGGATTTATCAAGAAAATAAATCACGCCATCGCCCTCAAAAAAGTTGTTCGGAAAACTCCCTGGACGTAAGCTACTTTTGTGGTCTCCATAACTGCAATCTCTTTAACCTTCCCTTTGTTAACGCGGCATTATTTTACACAAATGGTAACGTGGAGTCCAGTGGTTCCCATGATGTGTTAATGTTGCTATATACGTACAATGTTAATAACTAGGTTATTTAATAGAAAATAATGTAGTGGAAACTGCATAAATTATGAAATCGAATCATTTAATGCTTATTTGAAGAAATAACGCATTTAATTACGTTAGAAAACAGATAATATCTATAGTTAAGTTCACACAATGTAAACTGAACATCCAGTGATTCAACGGTCTTCTTCTGATGGCTCATTACCATTACCATTCAGCAACTGATCACAGACTGTAAGCAAATGTTTCATGCATGGATGTTTGCCATACTGTTGATAAGTAAATCGAGTTGCTACATCCTTATTTAAACGGCAGATAATGTTCCTTCTTTTCGCAGCTGGTATCTCTTCTTGTGCTGGTTTGTCATTGACAGCAGGGGCTGATCCACTGACTTTTGCTGTCCTTTGGCAAATTTCTCTGGGTAAGTGATCCATTATTGCCCTCTTCTTTAGCTGGTCATACACCAAGCCGAATCCAATTGCCCAAATAAAATCCTTCCTTGCCACTCTGTTTTCAGTGTTATTCCTCCTAAAAATTGGAAGCCTCTTAATTCCACCTGGATCAGTAATTCCAAGGAATATCGTCAGTGGCCATCTACTGCACTTCACTTCCTTGCAGTTGAGTCTGTGGCACACAACTTGTCCACTACATCAACACCCCCTATTGTGTCGTTGTATAATGTGATTACGTTCGGTTTCTTCTTTTCCCCAGTGGAGGGGTCTATTGACGTACCTTCAAGGTGCATAGAAGAAATTAATAGTACATTTGTATTATTCTTTGGGGAATAGGAGAGTAGAGTAAAGTCATTTTGAAAGCCAAATATTGTGGATTTCACATCTCCCTCCTTAGCCACAAATTCGAGACGAACCTCTTGCTAGCTCTTCTTCAGCGTACCGACATATGTCAGGTTTTACTGCAACAATCTTTGGACAAGAAGAATACTGGAAAACCAGTTATCACCAGTTATTTTCCTACCTGTGCCACTCAGTGTATCAGTCTCAGTGTATCAGTCTCATAACCACGTGAGGTGCTGGGGCGGATAACTTGCATGGACTATCATTTTGATTTCCAACGTAAATCTCCATGGAACAAGTTTTCGCATTTGTTAGAGGGAAGACTTTGACGCGATACTTGGCCGGTTTACTTCTCAAATACTGCCGAAAGCTGCAAAGACCTCTGAATGGAAGAGGCTGCTCATCTGCTGTCAAATATTCAGAAGGCACGTAAATGGCTCTGCAGTTGAGTATGAAATGTTCAAATATAAACCAAATCGGTGCCAGTTTGTCTTGTTTACTTTGTGGTCGAGTGTTTATGTCACCGAGCCGCACGTACCTGAGAGGAGACACGAAAGAGACCCATTCTCTGTTTTTCCACTAGTCGGACAAGTCTCAGTGACCTGAATAAATGGATCCGGTAAAATCAGAAGTCCACTGACGGTTTTTACTTCAATAGCAGCAGTCAAACATGCAGTACTTCCATTCTTATTCTTTTTCTTCTCGTTATCAATTTTTATGTTTGTACTAACTGTAATAGCACTAACAAGTGTGGTATCTATTAGCGCACACAAACATTTTTTGCGAGATTTACAAGTCTTTGCCGATTCCTTTACGCCAGAAGATGAGTTATGATCTTCCTCCATCTAGCTTTGACTCTCTGACTGGCAGGAAAGTTCCTCCATTTTGTACTCTTGTCTTTACCTATGAAAAAATCAGAGGCATCTGAATCTGCACCATCTGAACCACCAGATTCCTCATACATGATACAGTTGTCTGACACAGAATCAGAAGACAACCCATCAACAGAGGCATCTTCATGAAACCTCCTCAATGAAGCAATTGTGTCTTCTTCCATCATCTGTTACAAAAATGAGATAAAGTGATGAGAATTCCAAATCAATAGCTCCAAACTGACAGCAAAGCACGAGTATGCGAATTTAAACCTATTTGTTCGGCACTGTCTTGGAACGGAAGTGTTAACGCGGGGGTTTAGGAACTCCCCAGCCACTACATAACCGTCAAACGCTAACAATGAGTAACACAGGAATGAAAAACTGGTGGCGGGAAGTAAACAGATATGAGAGAGGATTGCTAGACGGAAAGCAGTGTTGCCAACTTTGTTCATATAAATTTAGCTTAACTAAATATGCTAGGGATCTGTCGGACGCTATGTTAACAATTAAGGGTTAATCATGTCTGGGCCGCCATTGAACTTATTAAATCTCTATCAGTGTAAGGTAAGGTCTACAACAAAGAGAGAAAACCCGATATTATCTGATTTTACGATTAGTAGCGAACGTCTTGAACACATCAAACCATATAAGTAATTAGAGGTAACTCTAAATCGGACACTCATGTAGAATCAGTATTACAGAAGACAGATTTTTAGGAAGGGATCTGGCAAAATACAGAACATCTGTTTAAGAAATCCCGTACAAGACGCCAGTGTGACCCGTTCTAGACATTAGGCATCGAACTGATTCAAAGATACGCCGCTAGGATGGTAACAGCTCGGCACAGCGCATATAGAAGTGTAATAGAAATGCTTAAGAAACTTAAATCGGGAGCATTAGAAGAAAGTGACATACGTATTGCGTATCTACATCTATCTGCACCTGCATGACTACTCTACAATTCACACTTAAGTGCCTGGCATAGTGTTCATCGAACCACCTTCAGACTCTTTCTGTATCGCTCCACTCTCGCACAGCGCGTGGGAAAACGCCCAAAGAAAAACGTCTTACAAGGAGAGGACGCCAACTCGTCATCGCCGAATTCGTCCAAATTCATGGTACATTTAGGGTGTGAGACATGAATGTGCTCGAAGTGGGAACTTCAAATTGCCAAGCGTTTAGGAAATAAAAGGAATTTTGATTCGGATCTATCACCTTTATCAATTGCCCCTGTGAAAACGTGTTTAGCAAGCACTGTTTGGCGCAGTGGTAAAAAAAAAAAAAAAAAAAAAAAAAAGTGGTAAGAAAACGGATTCGTATTGAAAGGGGTGCGGGTTCGACTCCACCCAGTGCCAAATATTTTTATGCTCCTTCTTCAAAATCCGGTAAACTGACAACACACTTGTACAAAAAATATTTTACTGATGCGATGAAGCCCTACGTGCATAAGAATAAATGTCTTCTGTTGACTGACTCGTGGAAAGGACAAACAAATCCACAAATATAAGACGAACTGTTCCAAGATGAAGAGGGATTGCCAACGTGCAGTATCAAAGTAATTCCCCGAAATGTTCGCCACTAGTGCAACCCTGCGATGTATATTTTTATCGTCAGGTAAAAAATCTAAAAAAAATGTAAAAACTGCACTTACCTCATCGAGAAAGAAGAAGAAATCACTTCCCGAGAAGCTTGCATCAAACTACATTCCATTATACATCACCAGCTATCCTCACACGTATTCAGCGACATGCTGCTTACGCGTGGTTCGCTGCTGGACTGTGCGATGAAAGAAGCCGTTTTCAGAATCTCAATCAAGTTTCTTTTTCTATGGAGATATTATGAAAACCATGTCACTGCAAAAAGGCGACGTTTATAACGTGCGCAAGATGCGGTCACAATTATTGCTTCCCCTGTGTCTTTGATGAATATTACCCCGGTACATGTAATTAATCAATTGCAAAAGAATGGAAGTATCGATTTACATACACGACGTACGTGTACGCGTTAATTAAATCCCTTTTTAAATGTTTGCAGTCCCGCATTTGATCCTACGGCTATACTTTTTGTGCTTATATAAATTAATAAAATACCTATATGATGTTGCGTTTAATTGTGATGTCAGTAGTGTACGCATTGCCAAGGAGCACAAACATATTTAAAACCGGGCGGAGTCGAACCTGCGACTCTTTCATTGCTCTGTCCACATTCTTAAGGCTATTTCTATAGCTATTTGGCGCAGGGTTTACTTTTCGGCATTTCCTGCTTCTTCTGGGTTTGGCGTATGGTATTGTTCATCTTTATTTTTAGTGTATCTCATATGTGTGTGGGACGGGGGATGAACCTCTGCGCTCTTGGCGGTGAGTCTTTCAATGCGAATCCGATATCTCACCGCTGAGACAAGCACCGCTTGAAACCCACACTGTCACAGAGACAATTCATAACATCCACATGGTGACAGATCCGTATCAAAATTCCTTTTATTCCCTAAACGCCGGCCGTTGTGGGCCAGCGGTTCTAGGCGCTTCAGTCTGGAACCGCGAGACCGCTACGGTCGCAGGTTCGAATCCTGCCTCGGGCATGGATGTGTATGATGTCCTTAGGTTAGTTACGTTTAAGTAGTTCTAAGTTCTAGGGTACTGATGACCTCAGATGTTAAGTCTCATAGTGCTCAGAGCCTTTTGAACCATTTCCTAAACGCTTGGCCGTCTGGAGTTTCCATTTGGGGCACTTTCTTGTCTCACGACGCCCTACATGTACAATAACCTGGGACCTGACGGGACCTGAGGTTCGTTTTGTTTGCGCTCTCTGTAGATTAGTTCAGACGTTCTTTGCACAACAGTTTTTAGCATGGATAGGGACTGCAACTGCTGTGTTCGGATGCAGGCTGAGTCGGCATCCCTTCGCTCCCAGCTTCAGGCAGTGTTGGCTTCGGTCACACAGCTTGAGGCTGTTGCCAATGGGCATCACTGTGGGGGACTGGATGGGGGTTTGTCGGGGACGGCCAGCTCGTCCCACGCATCACCCGATCGGACTACGACTGTGGTTGCCCGGGATACTGCCCGCATTGAGGCTGATCCCTCACCTATGGTAGAGTGGGAGGTCGTCTCAAGGTGTGGCAGGGGGCGAAAGACATTCCGGAGGGCTGAACGGAAGGCCTCTCCAGTTTGTCTGACGAACCGGTTTCAGGCTCTGTCTCAGGCTGATACTGATCTTCAGCCTGACATTGCTGCTTGTCCTGTTCCAGAGGTTGCCCCTCAGTCTGCAAGATCCGGGCAGTCGCAGAGGGTGGGCTTACTGGTAGCTGGGAGCTCCAACGTCAGGCGCGTAATGGGGCCCCTTAGGGATATGGCAGCAAGGGAGGGGAAGAAAACCAAAGTGCACTCCGTGTGCATACCGGGGGGAGTCATTCCAGATGTGGAAAGGGTCCTTCCGGATGCCATGAAGGGTACAGGGTGCACCCATCTGCAGGTGGTCGCTCATGTCGGCACCAATGATGTGTGTCGCTATGGATCGGAGGAAATCCTCTCTGGCTTCCGGCGGCTATCTGATTTGGTGAAGACTGCCAGTCTCGCTAGCGGGATGAAAGCAGAGCTCACCATCTGCAGCATCGTCGACAGGACTGACTGCGGACCTTTGGTACAGAGCCGAGTGGAGGGTCTGAATCAGAGGCTGAGACGGATCTGCGACCATGTGGGCTGCAGATTCCTCGACTTGCGCCATAGGGTGGTGGGGTTTCGGGTTCCGCTGGATAGGTCAGGAGTCCACTACACGCAACAAGCGGCTACACGGGTAGCAGGGGTTGTGTGGCGTGGGCTGGGCGGTTTTTTAGGTTAGATGGCCTCGGGCAAGTGCAGAAAGGGCAACAGCCTCAACGGGTGCGGGGCAAAGTCAGGACATGCGGGGACCAAGCAGCAATCGGTATTGTAATTGTAAACTGTCGAAGCTGCGTTGGTAAAGTACCGGAACTTCAAGCGCTGATAGAAAGCACCGAAGCTGAAATCGTTATAGGTACAGAAAGCTGGCTGAAGCCAGAGATAAATTCTGCCGAAATTTTTACAAAGGCACAGACGGTGTTTAGAAAGGATAGATTGCATGCAACCGGTGGTGGAGTGTTCGTCGCTGTTAGTAGTAGTTTATCCTGTAGTGAAGTAGAAGTGGATAGTTCCTGTGAATTATTATGGGTGGAGGTTACACTCAACAACCGAGCTAGGTTAATAATTGGCTCCTTTTACCGACCCCCCGACTCAGCAGCATTAGTGGCAGAACAACTGAGAGAAAATTTGGAATACATTTCACATAAATTTTCTCAGCATGTTATGGTCTTAGGTGGAGATTTCAATTTACCAGATATAGACTGGGACACTCAGATGTTTAGGATGGGTGGTAGGGACAGAGCATCGAGTGACATTATACTGAGTGCACTATCCGAAAATTACCTCGAGCAATTAAACAGAGAACCGACTCGTGGAGATAACATCTTGGACCTACTGATAACAAACAGACCCGAACTTTTCGACTCTGTAAGTGCAGAACAGGGAATCAGTGATCATAAGGCCGTTGCAGCATCCCTGAATTTGGAAGTTAATAGGAATATAAAAAAAGGGCGGAAGGTTTATCTGTTTAGCAACAGTAATAGAAGGCAGATTTCAGACTACCTAACAGATCAAAACCAAAATTTCTGTTCCGACACTGACAATGTTGAGCGTTTATGGAAAAAGTTCAAGGCAATCGTAAAATGCGTTTTAGACAGGTACGTGCCGAGTAAAACTGTGAGGGACGGGAAAAACCCACCGTGGTACAACAACAAAGTTAGGAAACTACTGCGAAAGCAAAGAGAGCTTCACTCCAAGTTTAAACGCAGCCAAAACCTCTCAGACAAACAGAAGCTAAACGATGTCAAAGTTAGCGTAAGGAGGGCTATGCGTGAAGCGTTCAGTGAACTCGAAAGTAAAATACTAGGTACCGACTTGACAGAAAATCCTAGGAAGTTCTGGTCTTACGTTAAATCAGTAAGTGGCTCGAAACATCATGTCCAGACACTCCGGGATGATGATGGCACTGAAACAGAGGATGACAAGCGTAAAGCTGAAATACTAAACACCTTTTTCCAAAGCTGTTTCACAGAGGAAGACCGCACTGCAGTTCCTTCTCTAAATCCTCGCACCAACGAAAAAATGGCTGACATTGAAATAAGTGTCCAAGGAATAGAAAAGCAACTGGAATCACTCAACAGAGGAAAGTCCACTGGACCTGACGGGATACCAATTCGATTCTACACAGAGTACGCGAAAGAACTTGCCCCCCTTCTAACAGCCGTGTACCGCAAGTCTCTAGAGGAACAGAAGGTTCCAAATGATTGGAAAAGAGCACAGGTAGTCCCAGTCTTCAAGAAGGGTCGTCGAGCAGATGCGCAAAACTATAGACCTATATCTCTGACGTCGATCTGTTGTAGAATTTTAGAACATGTCTTTTGCTCGAGTATCATGTCGTTTTTGGAATCTCAGAATCTACTATGTAGGAATCAACATGGATTCCGGAAACAGCGATCGTGTGAAACCCAACTCGCTTTATTTGTTCATGAGACCCAGAAAACATTAGATACAGGATCCCAGGTAGATGCTATTTTTCTTGACTTCCGGAAGGCGTTCGATACAGTTCCGCACTGTCGCCTGATAAACAAAGTAAGAGCCTACGGAATATCAGACCAGCTGTGTGGCTGGATTGAAGAGTTTTTAGCAAACAGAACACAGCATGTTGTTATCAACGGAGAGACGTCTACAGACATTAAAGTAACCTCTGGCGTGCCACAGGGGAGTGTTATGGGACCATTGCTTTTCACAATATATATAAATGACCTAGTAGATAGTGTCGGAAGTTCCATGCGGCTTTTCGCGGATGATGCTGTAGTATACAGAGAAGTTGCAGCATTAGAAAATTGTAGCGAAATGCAGGAAGATCTGCAGCGGATAGGCACTTGGTGCAGGGAGTGGCAACTGACCCTTAATATAGACAAATGTAATGTATTGCGAATACATAGAAAGAAGGATCCTTTATTGTATGATTATATGATAGCGGAACAAACACTGGTAGCAGTTACTTCTGTAAAATATCTGGGAGTATGCGTGCGGAACGATTTGAAGTGGAATGATCATATAAAATTAATTGTTGGTAAGGCGGGTACCAGGTTGAGATTCATTGGGAGAGTCCTTAGAAAATGTAGTCCATCAACAAAGGAGGTGGCTTACAAAACACTCGTTCGACCTATACTTGAGTACTGCTCATCAGTGTGGGATCCGTACCAGATCGGGTTGACGGAGGAGATAGAGAAGATCCAAAGAAGAGCGGCGCGTTTCGTCACAGGGTTATTTGGTAACTGTGATAGCGTTACGGAGATGTTTAACAAACTCAAGTGGCAGACTCTGCAAGAGAGGCGCTCTGCATCGCGGTGTAGCTTGCTCGCCAGGTTTCGAGAGGGTGCGTTTCTGGATGAGGTATCGAATATATTGCTTCCCCCTACTTATACCTCCCGAGGAGATCACGAATGTAAAATTAGAGAGATTAGAGCGCGCACAGAGGCTTTCAGACAGTCGTTCTTCCCGCGAACCATACGCGACTGGAACAGGAAAGGGAGATAATGACAGTGGCACGTAAAGTGCCCTCCGCCACACACCGTTGGGTGGCTTGCGGAGTATAAATGTAGATGTAAATGTAGAATTTTACACAGAGTACGCGAATGAACTTGCCCCCCTTCTTGCAGCGGTGTACCGTAGGTCTCTAGAAGAGCGTAGCGTTCCAAAGGATTGGAAAAGGGCACAGGTCATCCCCGTTTTCAAGAAGGGACGTCGAACAGATGTGCAGAACTATAGACCTATATCTCTAACGTCGATCAGTTGTAGAATTTTGGAACACGTATTGTGTTCGAGTATAATGACTTTTCTGGAGACTAGAAATCTACTCTGTAGGAATCAGCATGGGTTTCGAAAAAGACGGTCATGTGAAACCCAGCTCGCGCTATTCGTCCACGAGACTCAGAGGGCCATAGACACGGGTTCACAGGTAGATGCCGTGTTTCTTGACTTCCGCAAGGCGTTCGATACAGTTCCCCACAGTCGTTTAATGAACAAAGTAAGAGCATATGGACTATCAGACCAATTGTGTGATTGGATTGAGGAGTTCCTAGATAACAGGACGCAGCATGTCATTCTAAATGGAGAGAAGTCTTCCGAAGTAAGAATGATTTCAGGTGTGCCGCAGGGGAGTGTCATAGGACCGTTGCTATTCACAATATACATAAATGACCTGGTGGATGACATCGGAAGTTCACTGAGGCTTTTTGCAGATGATGCTGTGGTGTATCGAGAGGTTGTAACAATGGAAAATTGTACTGAAATGCAGGAGGATCTGCAGCGAATTGACGCATGGTGCAGGGAATGGCAAATGAATCTCAATGTAGACGAGTGTAATGTGCTGCGAATACACAGAAAGATAGATCCTTTATCATTTAGCTACAAAATAGCAGGTCAGCAACTGGAAGCAGTTAATACCATAAATTATCTGGGAGTACGCATTAGGAGTGATTTAAAATGGAATGATCATTAATGTTGATCGTCCGTAAAGCAGATGCCAGACTGAGATTCATTGGAAGAATCCTAAGGAAATGCAATCCGAAAACAAAGGAAGTAGGTTACAGTACGCTTGTTCGCCCACTGCTTGAATACTGCTCAGCAGTGTGGGATCCGTACCAGATAGGGTTAATAGAAGATATAGAGAAGATCCAACGGAGAGCAGCGCGCTTCGTTACAGGATCATTTAGTAATCGCGAAAGCGTTACGGAGATAATAGATAAACTCCAGTGGAAGACTCTGCAGGAGACGCTCAGTAGCTCGGTACGGGCTTTTGTCAAAGTTTCGAGAACATACCTTCACCGAAGAGTCAAGCAGTATATTGCTCCCTCCTACGTATATCTCGCGAAGAGACCATGAGGATAAAATCAGAGAGATTAGAGCCCACACAGAGGCATACCGACAATCCTTCTTTCCACGAACAATACGAGACTGGAATAGAAGGGAGAACCGATAGAGGTACTCAAGGTACCCTCCGCCACACACCGTCAGGTGGCTTGCGGAGTATGGATGTAGATGTAGATAGATGTAGATAAATTTGGACGAATTCGGCGATGACGAGTAGGCGTCCTCTCGTTGTTAGTTTTAAGCATTGCTAGACCAACTGGCTTATCATATCTGTGACACTCTGTCTTCTGTTTAGCGTTAGTACAAAACGAGTTCTTTGAGCTTTTTCGATATCCTCCGTCAGTCCCATATGGTAAGGATCCCATACAGCACAGCAATACTCTACCAGAGAACGGACAAGCGTAGTGTAGGCAGTGTCTTTAGTAGGCCTGTTGCATCTTCTAATTGTTCTACCAATAAAACACACGCCTTGGTTCAACTTGCCCATAATGTTATTTATGGGATCGTTGCAATTTTAAATTGTTCGTGATTGTAACTCCTAGACATATAGTCGAATTGACAGCGTTTACATTTGTTTCACTAATCATGTAACGGTAATTTAACAGATTCCTTTTAGTGCTCGGGTGGACGATCTCACACTTTTCTTTATTTAGAGTCAGTTGTCACTTATCTGACCTAACAGACATCGTGTTTAAACCATTTTACAACTGATTTGGATCTTCTGATGAGTTTACTAGACGTTAAATGACCGCATCATCAGCAAACAGTCTAATAGGGCTGTATAGATTGTCTCCTAAATCGTTTATATAGATTAAGAACAGCAGAAAGCTTGTAACACTTCTTTGGGGGACGCCAGATATCACTACTGTTTTACACGATGACTTTTCGTCGATTACTGCATACTGTGACCTTCCTGACAGGAAATCACGCATCCAGTCGCACAGCTTAAACGATATTCCATAGGCACGTAATTTGAGTAGAAGTCGCTTGTGAGGAACGGTGTCAAAAGCCTTCTGGAAATCTAGAGATATCGAATCAATATGTACATCTACATCTACATCTACATGGTTACTCTGCAATTCACACTTAAGTGCCTGGCAGAGGGTTCATCGAACCATTTTCTTACTACTTCTCTCCATTCCACTCTCAAACGACGCGTGGGAAAAAGGAACATCTAAATCTTGCCGTTCGAGCTCTAATTTCTCTTATTTTATTATGATGATCATTTCTCCCTACGTAGGTGGGTGTCAACAAAATATTTTCGCATTCGGAAGAGGAAGTTGGTGGTTGAAATTTCGTAAATAGATGTTGCCGCAAAGAAAACCGCCTTTCTTTCAGTGACTGCCACCCCAGCTCGCTTATCATATCAGTGACACTCTCTCCCCTATTCCGCGATAACACGAAACGAGCTGCCCTTCTTTGCACTTTTTCGATGTTCTCCGTCAGTCCTACCTGGTAAGGATCCCACACCGCTCAGCAATATTCCAGCAGAGGACGGACAACTGTAATGTCTCTTTGGTGGGTTTGTCGCATCTCCTAAGTGTTCTGCCAACAAAACACAGTCTTTGTTTCCCCTTCCCCACAATATTATCCATGTGGTCTTTCCATTTTAAGTTGCTCGTAATTGCAATTCCTAGGTATTTAGCCGAATTGACAGCCCTTAGATTTGTGCGATTTATCGTATACCCAAAATTTATCGGATTTTTTTTAGTACCCATGTGGATGACCTCACACTTTTCTTTGTTTAGTGCCAATTGCCACTTTTCGCACCATACAGAAATTCTCTCTAGATCATTTTGTAATTGGAACTGATGGTCTGATGATTTTACTAGACGTAAATTACAGCGTCATCTGCAAACAATCTAAGGGGGATGCTCAGATTATCACCTACATCATTTATGTAAATCATTAACAGCAGAGGGCCTGTGAAACTACCTTGCTGAACGCCTGATATACTGTAACTTGTGTTCTACTCGATGATTTACCGTCTATCACTACGAACTGTGACCTCTCTGAGAGGAAATCACGAATACAGTCACACAACTGAGATGATACTCCATATGCACGCAATTTGATTAATAGTCGCTTGTGAGGAACGGTATCAAAAGCCTTCTGGAAATCTAGGAATATGGAATCGATCTGAGATCACTTGTCGACAGCACTCATTACTTCATGGGAATAAAGAGCTAACTGCGTTGCACAAGAACGATATTTTCTGAATCCGTGTTGGTTATGTATCAATAAGTGATCTTCTTCAAGGTGATTCATAATATTCCTGGTGTGGAAATTTAGATAACCTGTATTTTGAGAAGTCTATTTGACTACTCTACTGTAACCGTTGTATATCTCGCGTAGGAATCAGGACAACAGGATATAAGAAATTAGGGCACGACGTGAGTGACCAGCTCGCACATCAGATCCGTCCAAGTTCCAGCATCAAGGATATTAAGGACCAGTTGCAACAATTGGGGGCCATCTTCGCTCATGAGAAGATACAACTGCTTTATGACACCTCACCCCACCCCCCTCCCCCGTGTAACAATACCACCACTTGCAAAGTAGGTTAGAAATCAGATTAATAATGTTGCTCACGCAGCATATGTTCGCTTTATCGGGCAACAACAAAGTTATTGGCTTTGGATGGTATCGTCAGAATGGAAATAATGAAGTCACTGTAAAAAAAGTCATTAATTTTGGCACTTATCTTGAATGGATTCCCACGTAGATTTCGCCGAAGTTGTTATGGCTCATATTGTTGATTCTAGGGTGATTCCACTTTGACTGCCAGAAGGTCCAGATCTGTATTTTAGCAATATTTGAAGACCTAACAAATGCGTTTTTCAGGAAATTCTTAATGATCAAACAATCCCAGATCAGAACAATGGTATGGTAGAAATAATTTTTGACTTTGTGTTCACGATCCACATTTTTATTAAACTTCTTGTAAATTAACATATGCTTCGTCTTAATTGTCACATCATGAAGAAAACAGTTTTGTATCAATCTTCATATATTTAATTTCCACTTTAACCAAACACAAGACTTGACTGTTATAACGATATGTTTACGTAATGTGTATACATAAACATACAGTTATAAATGTCCCCGTTCGTAGTCTCTAATTATAACAATATGTTACTTTTGTGCTGTAACATATAGCTATAATCAGCGGTGGAAACATATTTGCGAACGCCGACCGTGTGCGGCTGTTTCTTGTTGGATCGTCTGATCAGTCGGAAGTTGCATTGCAGAGGAGAGTAAATGCCTATTCAAAATATAATTATTTTGGATAGCTCAACATGAATTTCCTAAGGGACCGTAGTTTATCATGCATTTACCAGTAGAATATGGCGCGGAGAAAATATTTCGCCGCATGCAACTTCCGTCCGAACTCGACGAAAGAATTCGTGACTGTGAACTCTCTATTTGGCAGAAACATATAGAAAATTAAATAATTTCATGAAGAAGTGAGACATAGATTCTATAGTAAATGAATAGTCCATACACCAGTTCCATTTAACTCTGAATTTATGGCAATTAATAGACGAACTTACACTGCAATGAAGGATTTAACATGGATGTCGTTTTGACTGGCACTTCTCTTAATGAAAACAATTCCTTTGACGTTTTCACATACATGTCGCACAATAAATCTACTGCTAGGCACTTTTAGTATTACACATTTACTTTACACTAGAACAATATTAATTTTAACAATAATAATACGGCGGCAAGACATGCGCGTCCGACACAAGTTACGGGAGACAAGAGAAGAATGAGTAACTGTTCATCGAGAATATCTCGTACCTCCAAAAAAAAATGTGTAAAAGTGTTCTTCTTCTGTCCGTTTCTCGCGCCGCGGTTTTCAAAGTCAATAACTCACTGCATCTCTGACGGCGCTTCGACAATAAACAAGTTACGTCACAGGTCGTTCACCTTTTACATTCTCGCAACATTATTTGCTAACTGTAGCTGTTGCCGAGCGACTGCTCGATTAGTGAATGATTTAAAATGATAAGACAATCACATAATGTTACATTGCCTTCCATGGGAATCTTGGAAATCAAGAAGATTACCAAGATTCACATGTCGCCGTTAACATTATGGGATTGAGTACTTTACAGATTTACATTGATCAAACACAGTATTCCTGTCATTTGATTATTAGGATTACACAAATATGGTGATCTCTCATTCATAGACAAAGACAGTTCTTAAGGTAAAGATACACAAAAAAAATTAAAAACTAAGACAGTAAATCTACGAAGTTTACAATGGACATTATACATTATACTCATTACAGTCCTTTTTTTTTACAGAGTTCATACCGACCATCTTTGTGGCCTCAAGTTATTGTCCAGAGCTCATAGGCTCTTTGCTCCTGAAAGAAAACACATAGGATTCATCTTTTTATACGCACATAATTATCACACATGGAATTTCTCACACGTGTCCATTTTTATACACATATAATTCTCACACATGGAATTTCTCACACGTGTCCATTTTTCATTGCTCACTAGTTGTCATGATTTTTACGCTTTCACTGTTTGTGTATTGACAGGTAAGTTAAAATTTGATTCTTCTCCAGGTGAAGCTTATGCCTTGAGAAGTTGGATCGCTACTTTGCGGTCTCCGAGTAGAAAACTTTTCATCAGCTCTGGCGGGCGAGTCTCACTCGCACGTTACGTACACACGTTACATGTAACAAAAGAAATATAAATACCCATTAGTCTAAAAATTAAGCTTAAATCTATTTTAGGACTTGGGATTCATAGGAATTTGACTTTGTCACTATTCGCGTGTGGTTTGGCTGTTCACATTTCATTCACGGGATATAACATTAGCATAGTATGTGATATGTTGTGAACTCATATAAAAGTCTTTTATTTTGGGAGCGGCTTTCATGGAAAGTCCGTTTCGTCGAACTGCAGCGGGAGTGCTGTGCTAGTACATCACTTTAAATTTAACGCGTTTGTTGCGTCGATGTACGTTGACACAGGCTGATTGTTAGAGCTGAATCGCAGCTCGAGGCGCTCACTAGCCTCCACGCGGTACTTCAGCTTTTCCGCGCACGGTTCAGTGAACACGTTGCGTCGATGGTGTTGTGGTATTTTGTGGTTTGCTGAGGCTGGTGAGGAGGGACGAGGATTACCAGGGACAGAGGCTCCATTGAAACCATCCATGTCTCCACATTTTCCAGCCGATTTTGAAGATTTTAAGGTAGGCTAGTGCTCGCACTTTGCAAAGCAGCTAACACACTTGGTTTCCGATGCACTGCACGTAATCACATCACCGCCTTCGGTTACACAACCGGACTATCATTGTCCGTCGGCCTATCTGCACGTTTGACACTTTTTTTCTTCATCGTGTCTGTGGCAGACTTCCACACCATTTTAAGCCTTCACTTATACACTACTACGTACATAATTTTTTTCCATTTATAATCAAATAGATTGTCTCACTTTGAAGCTTGCTAAGTGAGAGCTTTGATTATCATGTCCATTTCAATTTCTGTTGCTTTGTTGCTAACTACCTTAACATTTCGCTTTACATTGTTCCTCATCTTTCTCTAAGACTAATTATGCTTTTAGTTCACAGTCACAATACATTAGTTTCTCCGATCTGTTAGCAATTATTATTATTTTAATTCATTTCAATCGTTCTTTCTATTTATTAGATTCATTAAAGTTATCACTGTCATTTCAACAAAATTTTCTTTTTACTAGATGTGAGGATCAATCAGTCACATTTGATTGCCCTCTCACATGAGAACAGAACACCATTCAAGAAAATTTCAAATTCCTTATCGCGATCTCGGTTTGCGTCTCGGATTGACTTTAAAAGGAAAAATAAAGACATTTCAAAACTAGCTTTTCTCGATTTCATTCACGCGCTTCCTTTTGAAAATCGTATGCAAACCAGCCTTCCACGTCAACCGCATTTCTCAATCTGTGACGTCAAGTCTACGGGACGGGTTTAGGCGGGTTAGGATATTTACACAAATTCAGAAGAAAGACATAGATATAATAGTACATAGAAGAAGAAATCTAGCAAACAACTCCTTGTTCCTTATGACTTAGAAATTAATTTTCCTTTGCGCCGTACGTCTGCGTACACGCTCCAATTACAAACTAGCTACTTTGTTTTGCCGGCGGTTTCATTGTCATTTTATTCTCGCCTTGACGCCTGCTTGCACTACACTGCATTGGCCTCTATATATGACCTTAAGTCATAATTGCTTTGTCCTTGCCACTTACGCTCTTATACTTGGTATTTATTTCACTTATGGCTTTGAATGTATCTGTCCTGCGTATTGCAATTACAATTAATGCTACTTTGTTTATCTAGCTGAAGGATAGCGCTTTCGTGGTCATGTTGGTACTTACAAGTAACTCACATGCTTCGTAAACATTACGTTATTTTAATGCAGAGAAGAACCTGTTCCAGATTTCTATGTACATTGGAACTTAATCTAGACATAGCTGACTTAGAAACTAGTTACTTGTTTTCCCTTTTAGTGGGATCAGGAACCAATAATTGTCAAGCGACCCTTGTCCTTGACGAAAATAAATTTCGTTTCTGGATCATTGCTCCTTGAACTTAAAAAAAAAATTCTTACATACTATGTTTTATTTTCACTTCTTTAGCATTTCATATCGCAGAAGCCGGCTTGTTAGGCACATCCTTCGCTTTATATTTCATTTCTCTCTCTTAAATATTATCTCCTTAAAACTAAATCTTAAAACTAGAGTTCTTGGAGTTGATCACTTTCTTTGTTAAACAAGATTTTTTTTTATCAACTTGTCTGTACTTAAATTATGGCTCAAGATAACATATTTTAAATTGTCTGCTGTATAGCAAGATAGACTCACTGTCGTGTAATATATTCTAAGCATTTTTTTTTTAACGAAGTCAAATCAGTTGTCACTTGGTCACTAGCGGCTAACCTTCTTTTGTCATTATAAAGCTTTCCTTTTGACTTATTCTGTAGCATGATATTTTTTAAGCTCAGAGTGATGGTATAATCCTTTTATTTTTCCATTTGCGGGATCAGAAATCAGATAATCTATGTGTGGTATACGAAGGATCTCGTAAGGTCCCTCAAAAAGACTTTGCCATTTTCGATTTTTGTGTAAGAGCAACGATGGTTTAAAGTGTGTTTTTTAGCAAGACCTTTTCGCCTACTTTATAAGTTAACACCTTATTAATATGTTTGTCATGCGCCTTCTTGCGTAAATTGGCTTGGGTGGTTAACGTTGTTAGAGCTTGTCTTATTCTGGCGTCTAAACTAGCACTTGCGTTGTTACACTTAGGAATTAAATTGACCTTGAACATCCTTGGACGGGTAATGTTGGAATTTTAATTAATGTACTAATTTGCTTATAGAAACATAAGGACATAGCATTAATATTTGCACCTGTATCTAGGATTATAGTCGTCAAAATTCCGGCTATAGGAAGTTTTGTCATAGCTTGCACTTGGTCATCTATCGGTTCATCACCGTCAGTTATCTCTTTCTCTTGTAATAATTCTTGTCTCATGTCAATCCCGTCATTGTATCTCAGTACAAGTACGTCATGGTTAGTCTCTCCGTCGAAGTGGTAGCCCCATTCTGTCTCACAGCATCACTTAGGGAGCTTTCAGATGCTGAACTTAGTTTTCCTGTTTGTGTGGTTTTGATTGGCCTTCATCATTAGAAAGTTCGACCAATCTGACATTATGAGAACACTGAGGAACAAAATTACTGTTATGCACAAACCTTGTGTCAAAATGTTGCTGCGTTTGTTCTGGTGTCCAATACGTGTTACTGTCTTCCGCGTTTGCGAAAAATACAGGGGGATTGTAATGCCTTCGCGGGGTCTGATGATTTTTATTACTATTATGATTTCCGGAATTGTTACTGTGAAATCCACTTTCAAACTGTGGTTTGCCGTTAAACTGTGTGTTTCTGTACATTCCCTGCGCTTGATTTTTACTAGGCGCGGAGTTGTATTGGTATGAGTGGGCGTTATCAGCTGTTTGTTGCTGCCCGTTATCTGAGTGTTGGCTGCGCGAGTACGGTGCATTCCATTGCGATCCGCTCTGCTGTTGCCAACCTTTTTGACTGAAACCGTTTCCAAACTTCTGCTTGTACGATTGATTGCCGTACTGGTTACCAGTCGTGTTATACACGGGATTGAATCGGTTGTGTTGATTATGTCTATTCCTTTTGTGCGGATACCCACTGCCTTTATTTCCGTTTTGCCAATCGTTACTATTTTTTGAACCGTTCCCTGGCTTTTCATAGCCGTTACTGTCGTAATGTTGTGGCCAAGAATTGTGCGGAGTATTCCGCGGTTTGTTAGCTCTCATGTCCTCATAGATCAGGTCTAGGGAATCTAATATCGACAGAAAGGTATCTGGATCATCATCTGGTATGGCTATCAGCTTTTCACGAATCGAAATGGGTAATTTAGACTTGAGAATCATAATTACATCTTTACTATTGATAGGGTTATCCCAATACCTAATTTTGGCAAGATATTTTTCGAAGTACATTCTCAGGCTACTATTCCTGGGGTCAAATTGTTCTGCATTATAGACTTCTTTACGAAGGCGCTTCTGAACACCTTCGCTCCAAAATTTGCTGAGGAAACAGTGCTCAAACTCCTCATATGTTCGACACTTATCAACCATTTCTGTTCCCCATATTGCCGATTCGCCACCTATATATCCGGTAACAAATTGGATACGCTGTCTATCAGTCCACGAATTTGGAAAAATCCCGGAGAATCCACGAAGAAAGACAATTGCGTGGATATTTCGTTTTTCTGGGTTAAAGGTTTGAAAAACTCGATGCTTTATCATGCTTTCTTCCTTCATCATTTTTACTACTGAGTCAGATTCTTGATTTCTGTGACTAACTGGAATATGTGGTGGTGAAGTGTGTTCATTAGATACAACAGGTATTCGGAATTGCCGAAATAATTCATCTTCTTCCTCTGAGGCTAAAGAGTTAGGATAATTCGGTCTCTGTATTCGGGAACTACTACTCACTTGTGCCTTCAGGTTATTTAGCTGTTCCGTTACCTCTTGCTTCCAATTTGGTAATTCTTGCTGAAGGGTACGCCTAATGCTACCGAGTTCAGACATTACGGTATCTCCGGAGCTTCCAGGAGCTGACAAGATACCAAGAGTGGTTGCTTTCACAGTCTCTACTAGGTCTTTGTTAATTTTATCTTCGACAAATTTGTCCTTTCCAGCAATCCAGTTCTCATACTTTTCTCTAAATTCTCTCTCATGACTATCTAGCCTCTCCTTTACTTTCGTTTCCGTTTCCAGAGTCAAGTTTGACATTCCCTCAGTTAGTTTTTCTACCTGCGTAGTTACTCTGTCTAATCTGTGATTAACCGTGGTTATGGTGGAGTCAAGATTCTTGGTTGCGTTTCGGATGTCAGCTGTCTCGCTTTGCATGGTAGCTAAAGTGTCATTCAGTTCGAAAATTATTCCACTTCGCATTTGAGAAACAGCATCCTTAACTTGCTTTGCTACTTCTTTGGCTACGTTTTCTCTAACAGTTTTTATTTCTTCGCTTACTGTAGAAAGTTTATCTTCAAGTGAGGCTAACATTTGTCTATTTTCGTCTTTCAAATCATCTTCAAGTGAGGCTAACATTTGTCTATTTTCGTCTTTCAAATCATTTTTAATGGAATTCACCATTTGGTGATTTCCGTCCTGCATCATTTGACTTATTTGACTCAGTAGCTGTTTGAATACATCGTCTGTCACTACCCCTGAATTGCTTTCACCTGCCTCCCTTGTAACCGGTATATGGCTACGACTACTAGTGGCAGAAACTATGTTGGCATTGTCTAGTTCAGTACCGGTAACATTATGGTGTGAGGCACCAAAGTCCGTAAGATTTCCCACTTCACTTTCTACAATTGTTTCAGTTGGTGTCTCAGCCCTACTAATTACCGTGCGGGACCGTAAGCGACGCGACACTTCACTCGTTTCATTCCGTTCATTTGAATCTAGTGATGACATTTTATCGTCTGCCATAGCTCACTTATTTACAAACAGTAAGTCAATGAAGTTCGTTTGAGCTACGGCCGTCAGCTGTCGACAGAGATGTAATTTATCGGTTGCGAGTCGGTTGTCACTGCTACGTCACAAGATCGGAATGTCGGGAGATGCACGTCACGAGAACAAGAGACTATTCTGGACCGTAAAGAAAGTATGGCTGCACACTGTTCAAAAGAAATGAAAACTAAGGCTGGTCAGCTCCGTGAACAGGCAGCGGACATTTAAAAACAAATGATATGCAATACACAACAATGGAATTTAAACAATACTTGAAGAAATTACTAATCTACTAAATGCAATCTACTGAATTCAAAGCAAATTTTACTGCAACTAATAAAGATCGTCACAAATTGATTAATGTCGGCTGACATTAAGGAAGCTTGGCTACGGCTAACAAAATTTTAACTTACGTTACTGATAACTGCCTTGGGCGTTGCAACTAGATTTTCGCACAAATTCTGTTCCAAAAAAAAAATCTCTCTTCCATAATTTTCTCTGAATATCTCGTTTCTTTCGCTCAATGGAAATTTTATTGAATGGCGTTTGATGTCATGTAACAAATAAAAAGCACAAGATTAGCTACAATTATTTATGAATATTCCCACAATGCGTATCTTATATAAATTTTTATTCCTTTGAGTATACTTTTTTTTAATTCATGTCCCTGTTCGGGCGCCAATTATAACGATATGTTTACGTAATGTGTATGCATAAACATACAGTTATAAATGTCCCCGTTCGTAGTCTCTAATTATAACAATATGTTACTTTTGTGCTGTAACATATAGCTATAATCAGCGGTGGAAACATATTTGCGAACGCCGACCGTGTGCGGCTGTTTCTTGTTGGATCGTCTGATCAGTCGGAAGTTGCATTGCAGAGGAGAGTAAATGCCTATTCAAAATATAATTATTTTGGATAGCTCAACATGAATTTCCTAAGGGACCGTAGTTTATCATGCATTTACCAGTAGAATATGGCGCGGAGAAAATATTTCGCCGCATGCAACTTCCGTCCGAACTCGACGAAAGAATTCGTGACTGTGAACTCTCTATTTGGCAGAAACATATAGAAAATTAAATAATTTCATGAAGAAGTGAGACATAGATTCTATAGTAAATGAATAGTCCATACACCAGTTCCATTTAACTCTGAATTTATGGCAATTAATAGACGAACTTACACTGCAATGAAGGATTTAACATGGATGTCGTTTTGACTGGCACTTCTCTTAATGAAAACAATTCCTTTGACGTTTTCACATACATGTCGCACAATAAATCTACTGCTAGGCACTTTTAGTATTACACATTTACTTTACACTAGAACAATATTAATTTTAACAATAATAATACGGCGGCAAGACATGCGCGTCCGACACAAGTTACGGGAGACAAGAGAAGAATGAGTAACTGTTCATCGAGAATATCTCGTACCTCCAAAAAAAAATGTGTAAAAGTGTTCTTCTTCTGTCCGTTTCTCGCGCCGCGGTTTTCAAAGTCAATAACTCACTGCATCTCTGACGGCGCTTCGACAATAAACAAGTTACGTCACAGGTCGTCCACCTTTTACATTCTCGCAACATTATTTGCTAACTGTAGCTGTTGCCGAGCGACTGCTCGATTAGTGAATGATTTAAAATGATAAGACAATCACATAATGTTACACTGTTCTTTTACAAAGCGAAATAATAACTTAACTTCTGCTAAGTGAAACAAAGACTGCTCTGTGCGCATTCGCGCCAAAACGGTTACAAGTAAGTCAAAGATTATGACAGTCACACAGAAATGAATACACACAATAATCATATCACTGTAATATATCGATACATCGGAGTACTTATACATTAATAAAACCAAATGTGAATATTGTCACAAAAATATGTCTGTTACTTCGCAGAAAAGTAGTACGATATTACTGGTATCGAGAACTGGGGTTGGAGTGCCGTAATGGTCACGTAAATAAAGAACCATTACACCCGTCACCTACTTAACAAGGCATAGATTCAGGCCATAGAGGTTGCAACCTCATGCTGGAAGGTGGCCTGCCGAATGGAAATTTGATAGGATTTTCTAATCACCGAAATAACATCACATACCCTCTCAACTCATGAAGTTTCATTTAATTCCCTCCTCCCCTACTGTACTCCTGTTAATCATAGCACGCTAAAAATATACATGTACAATAATGTGGGCTGCAATGCCTTTGGTATATAGCCCTTATGCGCAGAATTCAAGCTTGTTGGTTGGTTGGTTTGGAGGATTAAAGGGACCAGACTGCTACCGTCATCGGTCCCTGAACCTGCTTGCTTTGGTAACTATGGAATAGTGCTGTACAGCGTAGTTACTAAAGGGCTTCTGCCTGACGACTACAGTTGTAAGTCTTCAGAAACAACACAAGAGAGAAGTAACGTGTGATTAACGAATCGTGCCGAATTTGTTACTGTCTAATGTATAGTGAAGGTCAAAACAATGCATTTTCCCATTCTCCTTCCGTCTTCTTCGCCACTTCTTCAAAAGATGGTACCTTGCGTTAGGTAAGTTAACACGTCATCATCTAGGCAGCTGCTACAATACTATCGAGGTGACACAAATAAAATCGTCTACTCCGTGATGCATATTAAGGTAAGCTGACGTAACATGCTAAAATGCTGCTTTTAGAAATTGTATTTAATTTCCTCGACAATTTCCCATGTAGTTGTAACAAATCTTGAGTTTGGTACTCTTTTGTCTACCATAGTCGTCTCTGAAACAATAAAAAAATAAAAGGCACCCCACTACTGAACACGATAATGAAATTCACGATCGGAATGCTGAGTTGGTTTCCCTGGGACAACGTTTATCTTACGCAAAAGTGTGTTCGGCTATATACCGACATCACCAAGAAACAAGAGCCCGCTAGATATCTGTCAGTGGCGCCGAGATAGTACCTGCGTCGTTCTCATTAAGAACAACGCATCTAGATGACTTGCGGTTTTAGAAAACTTTATGAGCGTGGGAGAAAGGTCGCCGGGTTCTTGATAACATCCCGACCGACTGTTAGTGCTCCCTTCTCAGTACTAACAACTTGTGTCGCCAAGTGGTGTTTACGACGCAAATATTTTGTCAAGATGATCGCAGATTACTAATACTGAGGTGACAAAAGTCATGGCACAGCGATATGCATATATACGTACAGACGATGGTAGTATCGCGTAAACAAGGCATAAAAGGGAAGTGCATTTGTGTGGCTGTCATTTGTACTCAGTTGACTCATTTGAAAATATTTCCGATGCGATAATGGCCGTACGACGGGAATTAACAGACTTTGAAAGCAGAATGGTAGCCGGAGCTAGATGCAAGGAACAATCCATTTCGAAATCGTTAGGGAATTCAATCTTCCGAGATCCACAGTATCAAGAGTGTGCGGAGAATACACAATTTCCGGCATTAAATCTCACCACGGACAACGCAGTGGCCGACGACCTTCACTTAAAGACCGACAGCAGCGGCGTTTGCATAGAGTTGTCAGTGCTAACAGACAGGCAACATTGTGTGAAATAATCGCCGAAATCAGTGTGTGATGTACGACAAACATATCCGGTAGGACAGTGAGGCAAAGTTTGGCGTTATTGGGCTATGGCAGCAAATAACCGACGCTCGTGCCCTTGCTAACAGCAATACATCGCATGTAGCGCCTCTCCTGGGCTCGAAACCATATTGGTCGACTGGAAAACCCTGGCGTGGTCAAATGAGTCGCGGTTTCGGTTGGTAAGAGCTGATGGTACGGTTCGAGTGTGGAGCAGACTCCACGAAACCATGGACCCAAGGACGGCCGGAGTGGCCGTGCGGTTCTAGGCGCTACAGTCTGGAGTCGAGCGACCGCCACGGTCGCAGGTTCGAATCCTGCCTCAGGCATGGATGTGTGTGATGTCCTTAGGTTAGTTACGTTTAATTAGTCGTAAGTTCTAGGCGACTGATGACCTCAGAAGTTAGTCGCATAGTGCTCAGAGCCATTTGAACCATTTGAACCATGGACCCAAGTTGTCAACAAGGCACTGTGCAAACTGGTAGTGTCCCGCGTCCTGATTTAGGTTTTCCGTGATTTCCCTAAATCGCTTCAAGCAAATGGGATGATTCCTTTGAAAGGGCACGGCCGACTTCCTTCCCCGTCCTTCCCTAATCCGATGAGACCGATGACCTCGATGTCTGGTCTCCTTCCCCAAAGAATCCAATCCAAACTGGTAGTGACTCCATAATGGTGTGGGCTGTGTTTACACAGAAAGGACTGGGTCCTCTGATCCAACTGAACTACTTAGAGACCATTTGCAACAATTCGTGGACTTCATGTTCCCAGACTGCGTTGCAATTTTTATGGCTGACAATGCATCACGTAATTGGGCCACAATTTTTGACGATTGGTTTGAAGAACATTCTGGACAATTCGAATGAAAGATTTAGCCATTCATATCTCCTGACACGGATACCATCGAACATTTATGGGACGTAATCGAGAGGTCAGTGCATGCACAAAATCCTGCACCGACAACACTTTCGCAATTATGGACTGTTATAGAGGCAGCATGGCTCATTATTTCTGTAGGGGACATCCAGCGACTTGATGAGTAAATGCTACGTCGATTTTCTGCACTACGTCAGGAAATAGGAGGTTCAACGCAATATTAATAGGTATCCCATGACTTGTCACCTCAGTGTATACACTAACCTTCCATGGTAAGAGGGGAAACTGAAGTTACAGACCAGCAGCAAAGGTCAACGTTCCTCAATTTAAATGCCTCACGGAACATAATAACTGCACCAAAAAATTGTACCATTAAAAGTCATAGCGCTGATGTGATTTTTATACAGACAGCGTTAACTAATGAGCTGTAGATCGAAAGGTAGCATACTGGTGCAAGGAATGCTTCCTCTGTGTTTCTCAGCTACGCTGTAATAGTGGATAATAAGAAGTACACTGAGGAGCCGAAACATAATGACCATTGCCCACCGCCAGTCTGAATGCCGCATGCTGGTGCTGTGGGCACGTGAAGCAGTAAGCAAAGTACATAAGCGTTGCAGAGACGAATGGGGAATCATTGTAGTGGCGATACGGGCAGTAAATAGCGAAATCCACTGACTTAAGCGATTTTGATGAAAGGCACATTGTTATAGCCCGGAACCTGGGCACAAGCATCTCGGAAACTGGGAAGCTATTCGGCTGTTCGTGTGCTACTGTCATCAGCATCTATGGAAAGTGGTTCAAGGATGGTGAAATGACGAGCGGGCGACAAGGTGTTGTACTCCACGTCTCGTCTTAGAACGTGGAGTCGGAGGCTCCTGTAAAGCAGGATAGGGGGCGACACAGTACAGTGCCTCAGTGCTGGGGCAGACATAGGTGTTTCGGAGCAAATCTTTCAGCGCATATTGCTGAAAATTTCGCTCCGCAGTAGAGAAGACCGTCCCCATATGAGTTCCCATGTTGACCAAATGACATTGTCAGCTACGATTGCAGTAGGCACGGGATCATCGAGATTGAACCAAGGATTAATAAGATCTTGCCGCCTGGCCGGTTCAAAAATGGTTCAAATGTCTCTAAGCACTATGGACTAGGTCATCAGTCCTATAGACTTAGAACTACGTAAACGTAACTAACCTAAGGACATCACACACATCCACGCCCGAGGCAGGATTCGAATCTGCGATCGTAGCAGAAGCGCGGTTCCGGACTGAGGCGCCTAGAACCGCTCGGCCACAGCAGAGAGCCCACCTGGCCGGGTGAAACATATTTCTTGTTATTCCAGATCGATGGTCGTGTCCAGACACGCCATTATCCAGGTGAATGGCTGCTCGAAACATGCACTGTGCCACAGACTCAGGCAGCTGGAAGCACTCTCATTCTGTGGGGGAGGGGGACATTCACCTCCCCACCCATCTATGCTTCCATGGGATCTGTGGTAGCAACCGAAGGCACCACGACAGCTGTGGACTACGAGAACATTAGTGCGGACCACCTGCATACCTTCGTGCTTGATGACTTCCCCAAGGCCGGTGTCATCTTCCAGGAGAACAACGGTCAGGGTCACAAGCCCTGAATCGTGCTGTTTGAGAAGACGTGATAGCGAACTCACGTTAATATCTTGGCCACCAAATTCACCTGATCTCAAGACAATGAAACACACCTGGGACGTTATCGGGTGCCAGCTCAGTGCCCGCAAACCACCAGCCAATAATTTACGGGAATTGCGTGACCTGTGGGTAGACATCTGGTGCTATATACCTCTGGACTCCTGCCAAGGACTTGCCGAATCCACGTCACGCAGATTCGTGGCTGTATTGTGTTCGAAAGGTGAACTAACATGCTATTAAGCAAGTCATCATAGTGTTTTCGGATCATCAGTGTATGTTCCCTTCAGATTAAAAGTTTATTATGTCATATAAATACACACATCAAAAAAAAGTTTTACATCACTTCGGTTCCGAGAGTTCCGGGGCCTGTACAGAAAATTTGAATAGAGATCAACATAAACATCATTTCTGGCCTTTTTAATGCCCATGAAAACCACACATTGCATGTTGTACCACCACACAGAGAGACCTTCAGAGGTGGTGGTCCAGATTGCTGTATACACCGGTACCTCTAATACCCAGTAGCACGTCCTCTTGCATTGATGGACGCCTGTATTAGTCGTGGCATACTATCCACAAGTTAATCAAGGCACTGTTGGTCCAGATTGTCCCACTCATCACTGGCGATTCGGCGTAGATCCCTCAGAGTGCTTGATGGGTCACGTCGTCCATAAACAGCCTTTTCAATCTATCCCAGGCATGTTCGATAGGGCTCATGTCTGGAGAACATGCTGGCCACTCTAGTCGAGCGATATCGTTATTCTGAAGGAAGTCAGTCACAAGATGTGCACTATGGGGGTGCGAATTGTCGTCCATGAAGACGAATGCCTCGCCAATATGCTGCCGTTATGGTTGCACTATCGGTCGGAGGATGGCATCCACGTATCGTACAGCCGTTATGGCGCCTTCCATGACCACCAGCGGCGTACGTCGGCCCCACACAATGCCACCCCAAAACAGTAGGTAACCTCCACCTTGCTACACTCGCTGGGCAATGTGTCTAAGGTGTTCAAACTGACCGAGTTGCATCCAAACACGTCTCCGACGATTGTCTGGTTGAAGGCATATGCGACACTTATCGGTGAAGAGAACGTGATGCCAACCCTGAACGGTCCATTCGGCGTGTTGTTGAGCCCATCTGTACCGTGATGCATGATGTCGTGGTTGCAAAGGTGGACCTCGCCATGAACGTCGGGAGTGATGTTGCGCATCATGCAGCCTATTGTGCACAGTTTGAGTCGTAACACGACGTCCTGTGGCTGCACGAAAAGCATTATTCAACATGGTAGCGTTGCTGTCAGTGTTCCTCCGAGCAATAATCTGTAGCTAGCGGTCATCCATTGCACTAGTAGCCATTTGGCGGCCTGAACGAGGCATGTCATCGACAGTTCTTGTCTCTCTGTATCTCCTCCATGTCCGAACAACATCGCTTTGGTTCACTCCGAGACGCCTGGACACTTCCCTTGTTGAGAGACCTCCTGGCACAAAGTGACAATGCGGACGCGATGGAACCGCGGTATTGACCGTCTAGGCATGGTTGATCTACTTACAATACGAGACGTGTACCTCCTTCCTGGTGGAATGACTGGAAATGGTCGGCTGTCGGATCCACTCCATCTAATAGGCAGTGCTCATGCATGGTTGTTTACATCTTTGGGCGGGTTTAGTGACATCTCTGAACAGTCAAAGGGACTATGGCTGTGATACAATATCCACAGTCAGTGTCTATCATCAGGAATTCTGGGATCTGGGGTGATGCAAAACCTTTTTTGGTGTGTGTATATCTTTGAATTAACTAGAATAACCAACTTGTAGGTTTGCAGGTATTCGTGAAACACAGCAAGATCCGTTTACTTAATGCTGTGCAGATTCTTCACTCAGATTCCGTTCAGAAGTACGTACTGCCAGGAATCTTGTCTTTTGGTTTCTGTAAATAAGGGGTAAAGTCGCAAAAAGTAACCAACATGAAAATTAAGTATGTTTTTTCCACAGTTTCCTTGTCTATGTTAAAGGAAATCTTAATAAGTATGACCTACAGAATTTAGTTCATGGCCTAAATATGAGTAACTGGACATACAATACAAATACGGATGAAAAGTATAGGAGTTTAATGTGTGCGAGATTTCCACGAGCGTGTGACAAATAACATACATCCTTATTTTAATGAACTTCAGATAAGCAACAGATTGTAATCTATAATTCGTGCAGTCCATCTATTTCGCATTATTTTCTTTTACTTGTTGTTATTTATCTATTAATTCAATTATTCATTGGACGACACCGATGGCATGTAAAAATTCTCAAAGCAGAATAAAGCATTTTAAAGTTAAGAATAATATTGCCTGAAACTATTACAAACTAAAACGCGGCACTGCGGTCTTTCTGCATCAGCTGTACACAACAAGCAACTGGACGTTTTCAACCGAGCGAAGTGAATCACAGATAGTAACTGGATTCACATTCGGGAGGATAAGGATTCGATTCCAATCAGCAATCAGAGCAATTAGCAATCAGAATGTGAAAAGAATTTTTCCTATTTTGTCGTCAGTACGCTGTTTGTTGCTTAGCGAGGCGTGTTTATTTCTTTTGTGAAGTGACTGTTGGTGTAAGGGATTAAGAAGATCGAAGTTTTCCATACGAAACGCAATGGCTGTTGAGACGATAGATCATGCTCTGCTTATAAAGCTGTTTCATCAGAATGACAGCAGTGGCAGTACTGAACTGCAGGAATGTCGCGAACACAAACTGCTGTGAAGAAGCTCCATATCACTAAAAGAGCTAAAGAATATGATCAAACAATTTGAAGAATAGGTGAATTAGCTGGTACAGCAAGAGAGGAAGGCAGCGCATTAAAAAAAATTGTTCAAATGGCTCTGAGCACTATGGGACTTAACATCTGTGGTCATCAGTCCCCTGGAACTTAGAACTACTTAAACCTAACTAACCTAAGGACATCACACACAGGCATGCCCGAGGCAGGATTCGAACCTGCGACCGCAGCAGCCACGCGGTTCCGGACTGAGCGCCTAGAAACGCACGGCCACCGCGGCCGGCTCAGCGCATTCTCATGCCAACTGTTGATGAATTTGCTGTAACTACAGCTGACCATGCAGCTCATGCCTCAAACTGTGCAGCTAGTGCTCGAGCTGTGTCATAGTAATAGTCTCTCCCCTGGTCAACAGTTCAAAAGATTTTACGTCACATTTTACACTGGTATCCCTATGAGATTCAGAATGTGCACAAAAAAAAAAAATCCAAATAATGCCCAAAGGTGGGCTAAATGGCGTGACTTTGCATCTCATTTTCTGGCACACATAGAAGTGGATGACAAGTGGCTAGGGAATATTCTTTGGGTGGACGAGGCACATTTTACTCGGCACAGTGTCACCATCAGTAGTGGGGTAATGTTGGTACAAGCAAAGTTTTAATCTATTCAAGATAATGGACCTTCCCCCCCGCTCTTGCCCCCTGCCTCCCAGTGTCAGTGTGGTAATGTTGTACTTTCGATATCAAATTAATTAATTAAATTGATCAATTAATCACCCTCTCCTTCTCCAGGATATTCCCAGCCCAATGAGTGGTCCCTCCCTCTCCCCTCTGGGAAATCCGCAGTTCTCCCCACTCTCTCCCCCTCCCCTCCCCTTCTCCCCACCCCTCCCAGAAAAATAATTGGCGGGAAAATTTTCTCAGTTCGTGCTGAGCTGTTGGATAGGAAAGATCTTACGACACGAAACTGAAGTCAGTGTCAATTACATAGCAGAAAAAAAAATGTGTGTGAAATCTTATGGGACTTAACTGCTTAGGTCATCAGTCCCTAAGCTTACACACTACTTAACCTAAATTATCCTAAGGAGAAACACACACACTCATGCCTGCGGGAGGACTCGAACCTCTACATTGCAGAAGATGTATTGTTTGCTTATGAGGTTCAGTTTGCATATTCTTTATTTTATCAGTTTGTGGGAGACAGGGTGTGGATCTCTTTATTAGGCAGGGAAAGCTCACAATGTATTGAACTGATGAGACGTTGGTGTTGGACGAAGAGGGGTTTAATAACCACATTACCTGTAATCATGTAGCCAAGAGCTGCATCCATAGTGCCCCACATGAGGATTGGAAAGGAAAAATAATGAAGGAGTGTGAGAAGAAGAATAATACTTTTCAGCAAATAATGGTGATGCAGCAGGATGGGCTGAAGATGCATTTCGCAACTCACACAGTGCTGGCACTGTCCACCTTTTTTGAAATGGCCAATCAATATGCCTAACAGACAAATTTGTGCTCTTTAGTAGCCCCAGCCCAACTGACCTAGTTCACAATACCACCACCAGAGTGCGCTCAAAATTGGGACATCAGGGGTTAAAAAATTGGCAGGCATCAACGACAATGCTGCATTGTATCACATGATTATGACGTAGAGTATACAAGGTGAATGCGGTAGCCCACCAGTCCGTCAGTGTAAGGGAGAACCGATAGAGGTACTCAAGGTACCCTCCGCCACACACCGTCAGGTGGCTTGCGGAGTATGGATGTAGATGTAGATGTAGACCAGGAGGTGTCAACAGCAGCAGCAGCCGAGTCATACAGCACCTCCAACCAGAATGGGAAGAAGCAGGAAAATAAATCCTAATTACATATCTTTGCTATTGCTATTGCTTCTTCTTTGGCCAGCTCAATTTCTTTCTCCCACAGATAATAGATCTTCTTCTTTTTTCAACAGAGGAAGTGACATCCTGCATGTCGGGATCTGCAGCAGCAGTGGCTTCCATTGTGTTGGGACCCACAAAAGTGGCAGAAACCTCCAGCTTGCTGGGACCAGCGGCAGCAGCAGCCTCTAGCATGTTGAGACCTGCAGCAGCAGCAACAGCCTCTGACTTATCAGGACCTGCAGCAGCCTACAGCGTGTCAGGACCTGCAGCAGGGGAAGTGATCTCTGGCAGATCTCCAGCATGTGGGCTCCTGCGGCTTGTTGGGTCAGAACAAGGAGTTGCTATTGCCTGTACTGCTTATCGATGAAGACTCTCAGCATGTCCCCGACTAGTAGAAGTGCAGCAGGTGTTTCAAACAACATGCTGCAGATCAGTACTGGACTCCAACATAAGCACCATCCACTGAATCACAGATCATTCCAGTGACGCTGGAGTGTGGGTGTGATGGATGAGAAGATATCAGTTGCTCCCTGTGCACCACTACTACTCACTTCCATATATAATTTAATTGCTAGTGGATCAAAGCGTTCTACTATAGGCATAAAAGCAGCAGACAGTGACTGGCGTGTGGTGATGGAGATCTAAAATGCAACAGAGAGTGTTAAACTGCAGTTTACTGAGCTGGAATGAGAAGAATTATGTCGTGCAATATCCTGCGACAATGCTCATATAACTATGGAGCATAGCCCACCTCTGAGTGCCCTGGACATTTGTGTGCTGGGCTGATACTATCTCTATATACGATGATGCAGCACTCAGGGTGAAATGTGGAGACCGATCCATTTATTTACAGCACACCACTGTAGCGAACTTATTTGGATTAAGGATGGTGACAGCGCGCGTGTTAGAGAGACTAGGGAGATGGCTACCATGTGTTTAAGCTGTTTACAATTACGTTGTGAACTATCCCCCTGTATGCAGTGTATAAGTAGATGATTTAGAACAGTCCTTTAGTTCAGGTATCAGTGCAGTGCCAAAGTCGATTCAAGTAGCTATGGGGTCCATCCACACTAAATTTACAGATGGAATACGCGAGATTTGTGATGTGATGCTCCCATCAGTTTGAAGGAAATACGTGCAAAATGTAGTTCATACGAGAAACAGTTATTTGGGAAATATTGTGAAAAAATGGACTAGTGGATTTTTGTTGATGTAATGCAGCCTATTTGCCATTGCCAAAGTATAAATAAAAGATATATGTTACCGCAGATCATGTGTTATTTCTTACTTCATAACCCTCTCATTATAATGTAGCCATTTTAGCTCAGTCGGTAAGGTAACTGAGCCATAGTGACTACATATATTATTATGACAAGGTTTTTTTATATATATAAACCCATTGCACGCCAATACTTGATGTGGTTGGTATCATGACAACTTGAGTGAAACATCCTCGTCACAGGGACTTTGTTATAAGTGACTGGTCCTATGATGATGCGGAAGACCGGAAGAAGAAGAAGAATGGGATAGTCCTTCCCGATAATATACGAACGATAATTGTAGGTCCACCCAGCTTGGGGAAGACAAATGTCACAGCAATGCTAAGATAGACAGAATATTCGGCGTCAGCAGGATACATGCTGGGTACACAGCCTGTAAGTTTAACTGATACAATATGGATCAGTTATAGGGAATTTCAAAGAACACCAGATCTACTTAACTTTATTTTCGTAAGACTAATTTACGCAGCTAAAGACCTAGAAATGTATGGCGAAATATTGCGTTAGACTGATCTACATAACAAAGCAAATGGAGAGACAAAATTCCAAAGCAGTGACAAATACAAAAGCATTATAAAATCTATATTAGACGGTGAAAATATCGGCGATGATGGTATTAACACTCAGCATAAAAAAGTGAACAATCGATTCCCGCAAAATATATATAATGACAAATCCCAATGAGCTAGCAGACCGTCTACGATTGCTCATGGCATCAGCTGCTGCTGGTAATACAGATCATTCGAATGAGGTTGTCTCAACAATTTCAGAGCTTAGAGAGAGAGAGAGAGAGAGAGAGACAGACAGAGAGAGAGGTATCATCGAATAAGTATGCACACAGTAGTTCAAGAACTATACAAACCATCACGCAAAACAAACTCTCATAGACAAGTTATGACTAAAAATTTGAATGACCTACGGCAGGCTGATCTTGTAGGTATGAGAGAATATTCATGTGTGAATAATGGTTTCAGGTATATTTTAATGGTCATTGAGACATACTCTAAATTTGCCTGAGCATTACCTGTGAAAACAAAAACGGGGAATGATGTCACAGAGCTGTTTGAGCGTTTGTTGCAGACAGGAACGTATCGATGTCTGGATAACATTCAGACAAATCATACTGGGGAGTTTTACAATAAATATTTCAAGACTGTGATGAAGTGGTATGAAATACAGCATTACGCAAAATTCACCCACCTGAAGGCGAGAATCGTGGAATATCTGACCACAAAAATAAAAGATCAAATGTGGATGCATTTTACTCGTTGCATTTCATACAAATGGATGCATATCCTCCCATGAATAATTTCACAGTATAACGTAACCTAATACTACACAACAGAAATGAGGCCAATCGACATTCATGATAATGGAATCCTAGATACAGTATAAAATCGCATTAAAATGCTGGATGCACGCAAACAGAAGTTTAATGTGGGTGATTTAGTACGTATGTCAAAACACAAGATAGCATTTGAGAAATCATACATACCAAACTGGTCAACTGAGATATTTATAGTTTCTAATGTGCAAAGAACGAATCCTAGAACTTATGTCTTAAAGGATAGCAGTGGTATTGAAACTGCAGGATGCTTTTACACACAGGAAATGCGGAAAAGCTCAGAACCAGACGAGTTTCTCATAAGAGTGTCATAAGACATGGAGAGAATAGAGCACTAGTTAAACAGCTTGGTTTTCCTGCAACACGAAACAGCTGGATTGACGCCGACGATTTGCTATATAGTGGGATGTACAGACCAGAACCACCACAGTAGTATAACATCTGTGTCAGGAGACGCATCAAAGGAGGTGGGGGTATTCTCGACAAACTACCAGTCGAATCACACATTCCCAGATGCAACTATCATGGACTTGGAACAAAGCTTCAAAGACAGGTGGCACATGGTAATAAGGGGACTAATCTGCTTGACAAGGCGTCTTTGAAACATGACATTGCATACGCAGCAGATATGGATCTCCATGCTACAGATCGAATTTTAGCTGATAAAGCCAAGGCAATATGTGCGAAAGGGATGTTGGTACATGACAACACAATGCGCCATGTGCAGTTGAAAAACTCATGTGTGGTAAAATTAAGTTGGGCTTGGGTTGAGTTTCAAGCTAGTTATGAACACAGCACATCCCGCACTAAAGAAGAAGAAGAAGATCATGATGATGATGATGATGATGATGATGATTATGATAACAATGAAGAAGAAGAAGAAGCGGGTGTGTTTAAACAAGTGTTTCCTGACAGCGATGTACGCAGCTGAAAGCCCTCTGAAGCATATAGGAGCGATTAAAGCGTCCAGGGTTCTGCCAGTACCCAAGAAGTCAGGTGGAATTATACCCTTCTTTATTCCAGCCCTCACAGGTTTCTCAGCAGTAGGTTATCTGGTTGACGGTGCTGCGGCAGCTATAGCCAGGACAGTCAAGAACGCACAGAACACGTGGTAGCAATTAGAGAAAGCAAGAAGACATAACCACATGATGAAAACAGCAGCCATCGGGAAATGACTACACCTGAAACCATATAAGAAAGTACTAGGTCTCTTCACAAATAAAAGAAGCCCCTTAGTCCTCTTACCGGATAGAGTGATTACAAACACAGATATGCTTAAGTTTGTTTGAAAAAAGTCAATATTCCAAGGTTCTGCGGAGTGTTTACGCGGAATACATTACTGAAGACTATGTGGATATCCAGAGAATGTGGAATTGTGTATTTAGATGATGCTGCAGGACCTGGAACCAAGTGGGTTGCATATGTTAAAAAAATACAAATAATGTCTACTGTTTCGGCTCATTTGGCGATCTGCAACCTCTAGAAGAATTACAACGATACTTCACCAGCAGAAGACAAGTGTTATACAATTTTCAAAGCTACCAAGACTTCAATACTTACCTCTGTGGTCATCATGTTCCTTCTGACGTTTCCGAAGAAGGCTATATAAGGAAGTACATTAAGCATCCATTCACCAGTTGTGCAATGTCGTATTATTAGAAGAACGATCGTCAGTGTTATGTACAAATTACTGGACATCAATTGATTTAATCATTAGAGAATGGAGTATTCCTCTGATTGGGCTGGAGACAAACGACAGCATCCCAAATATCACAGAGGCTAACAATCAACTGCGTCTGGAAATTAATGCTAGAAAAGAAATTGTAGAAATAGAGCCTGGTGCATACGATATTAATGACATTTTAAAACGGCCCGGGAAAGGGATTGTGCCACATGCAAAAATCAGTACACTTAAATCCGAAATAAGAATGGTGAACGCAAAATAGGACGACTTCTGGGTTTCACAAAAGGAGAGGTTTTGAAGAAGGATTCCAATAAATTTTACAGATCTCATCAGACGATGGATATACTCCGCATCAGTACAATCCGTGTCGAGTGTTACATTGCGACGAACTCCTATCTCAACGATAGATTGATTCACACAATTTACGGATTCTTCCCATCATTTGACAGGAGTATAAGATTTCTGAGAGTGCTACCAACGCTATATACCTCCCAGTGACAGTTCGGACGTTGGACTATCTGGAGCTCCATATTGTGGACGAGAATAATCAGCTTGTTGACTTTTGTGAAGAGGAAATCATTGTGCGTCTACATCTAAGACAGTACAGGCGTAATTCATGAAACCAGCGCACACAACCCACAGCACAGCACTTCACAGCAGAAGCGCAAGGTGATGACAGGTGCAGACTACGAGTTTCTTAAATCACTGGGCCTGAAACCCAGCGATGACGTCGCTCACTATAACGGCCCCAGTAGAATACGATGAGCGAATGATAGACCGAGAATGATTCTCGCATAAACTTTACACTTCAATCACATATAAGAAGAACGACGAAATGAGGATTGTCATAGAGTACCATGACTTCAACCTTCCCATGCAAGAGTTTCATATATTTTGATAGGGTATTTAGGAAAAAGGATGGTTCTCCTACAGTGGAGTCTAAGGTAACACGTAATGCTTTAGTATTACACTTTCAGGAGATACGATGAACTTAACAGGTTGAGATTGACTGTACACGTAATATAAGCGTGGCATCAACCCTTAAAACTATTTCTCTGCCTTGCCCTGGTTTAGAAAATGCAGGATGGTTCATAGATGATCCAGTGGATCCAGATTTACTGCCTGCATACCTCTAACACTGCTTCTGGGATACCTTGAGGACATGCGGCTAATTGTTATGAATGCTAGACAGGAGCTTATTCTAGTATGGAGTGCGATGGATAACAACTCATACGTTCCAAGAACACAAGTGGGGGACATGGCCATCATCAATAAAATAATACGGAAAATGCCTCACATCACTGTAGCAGACAAGGAGCATTTGAAACTTTTAAAAGTTCTGGATGATGCTTCATGCTTGCCATTAATTTTCCACACAAAGGTTTTTGAGTACCCATTGTTACCTATGGCAATCGGACAAACGTGGACTGTTAAAATCTCAATTCAACTGGAGACACTCAGATTCATCATACTTGCATTTCACACCGATAGAAGGGGAAAATGTATCAAATGATTCCACCGCATTTGACAGTTGCAAGTTAACTAATGCCAGAATCTTCTTGAATTCGGAATTCTACCCATATACAAGTTACTGCTGCAGTGCCATGAAAATGTGTACAGTCTGGCATTTGATATGTGTTCAAAGCTCTATGCTTTCTACTATGAGGATGATGAAGAAGAACGATGCCTACTTAGCCCACGGATATTCAAGCAGTTGGCACCAATCATCGTAATAGACTGTTCAAAACAAAACGAGATAGTTAAACTGCGATCGACAGATGTACTATCTGAATTTGAATCTTTAAGCAAATTACACAGAATGCACTGTGGCGTATGCTCTAATTCTGTTTAACCAAGTGATTAGCTATTGCTTGTGCAGCAATCTGTATAAATGAACAGGTGTTGTGCCATACACAGAGAATTTCACAATGGCATCTCAGAGTGTGAACATCATTGCAGACGTTCAAGGTTTCTATGATAATAAACGCTGGCAGTTCATATTTAAAGATATTGTGTTCATAGCATTCAAAGAAGATACTGGTGTAATAGAGACATTCTCAACATACATTGCATCGCCAATGTCTTTCAAGGCTGTGAAGTGTGCTAAAACATGAAGGAGTGCAAAATGTTTAACACATTTCTTCGATGGAATTCACTAGGACAATATTGGAATATCCAATGAAGATATGGTGACATCCCTTCGATTATGTGACTGCATGGATACCATCATCTACGTCAAAGGGAAGGAGAGGCTCACACGAATGTGTCAAATCGTCAAGTACACACCTATTCAAGACCTGGAATTCTATAGGTGCCCTGCTCTCCAACGACTCAAGAAGAAGATGTTTCAAAATAGTGTTGTGTCTGCTTATGAAAACGTAGAATTGCTTTTAAGTTGGATGAGAAATAAATGAATTTATACCTTACATTTTGTGTATCCAACAGGATAAGCTGAGCAATCCCTCAAGGCCCCCACCTGTGTAGGTGACAGGAAATGCACTGTCGTTTGTCAGTCTTTCTAGGAAGGTCTTTGAAGCTGCTGCTACAGGTTTGCTGACTCAAACATGCTGGTATATGGGGTGGTTCACAGGGGATGAGCATCCTTCACACAGAATGCATGAAGTACTGGGTGATCAAAAAGTCAGTATAAATTTGGAAACTGAATAAGTCACGGAATAATGTAGATAGATAGGTACAAATTGACACACATGCTTTAAATGACATGAGGTTTTATTAGAATCAAAAAAATACAAAAATTCAAAAAATGTCTGACAGATGGCGCTTCATCTGATCAGAATAGCAATAATTAGCATAACAAAGTAAGACAAAGCAAAGATGATGTTCTTTACAGGAAATGCTCAATATGTCCACCATCATTCCTCAACAATAGCTGTAGTCGAGGAATAATGTTGTGAACAGCACTGTAAAGCATGTCCGGAGTTATGGTGAGGCACTGGCGTCAGATGGTGTCTTTCAGCATCCCTGAAGATGTCGGTCGATCACGATACACTTGCGACTTCAGGAAACCCCAAAGCCAATAATTGCACGGACTGAGGTCTGGGGACCTGGGAGGCCAAGCATGACGAAAGTGGCGGCTGAGCGTGAGCACACGATCATCACCAAACGACGCGAGCAAGAGACCTTTTACTCGTCTAGCAATATGGGGTGGAGCGCCATCCTGCAAAAACATCGTACGTTCCAGCAGGTGTTTATCAGCCAGGCTGGGAATGATGCGATTCTGTAATATATCAACGTGTCTCTCACCTGTCAGAGTAGCAGTTACAAAACCAGAATCACGCATTTCCTCGAAGAAAAAAGGCCCGATAACAGTAGATGTGGTAAATCCAACCCATACCGTGACTTTCTCGTCGTGCAATGGAGTTTCCACGATAGTTCTAGGATTTTCGGCAGCCAAAATTCTGCAGTTGTGGGCGTTGAAAGACCCTCGGAGCGTGAAATGAGCTTCATCGGTCCATCGCGGACCTTCACCGGGAATACCGGCTAGATACTATCTTGCAGGTATTCCAAAAACTCTCCACGCGACTGTACAATAACACGAGACACTCGCGCAACCCGTTTATCCTTTCTCTGGGTAACTACGACCACAACCATAGATGGAAGCATAACAGACCAAAGACATTACTGGCTAGGAACTAAACATCTATGGTCCATAGAACGCTAACACGACAGTACTGGCGAGCCCCTGCAACACAGTTACTACTGGAAACCCAGATGTGCGACCAGCCGAAAAACAGGCAACCGCAGGGAAGCCGTACTGTACACAGCACGCAAACCAACCACACACACCCCCTACACCGTCCGTGAGCCGATCTATGACCGGACGCCCACTAATCTACAACGACCTTGAACTGTTGCAGGGACGCAGCAACTGCAGCAAGCGCCGCAACAAGCTCCAGCAACGACAAAGGTAACGATGCACGATACCTCGAACTAACATAACCGCACCTTGCATGCTCTGTCGCAGCTAGCAAGCCGCTACTGCCCTTACTACCCGTCCTACTGTCGCAGAGGTTTTTTTTCCCTTGGCTCTTGCCTTGGCACTTTTTTTCCTCTGCCCTTACAGCCGCTACCCTTCAATCGTTATCGACCACTTCTATCTCCTGATGGACCATGTTAATGAGTAATCTTACTCAGACGCATTGATAACATCACAGCCCGCATCCTGTGACGCCTGATTCAAAAACTAACATGTTTACGGAGGTGACAGTAGAACTTTTGGTTTGGTCACCACGTTGGTGTGGGCGTGGAGGGGCCCCATCCTTTATATATCGGTCCACAACACATTACTCAACCAATCGTCATCTTCCGCCATCTTTCGAAACGCCCACACCGCAAATGCCCTCCGCTTCACTAAATCGCCAGGTAACAGTTCATGATGCCGATGGATTTTGTACAGGTACGCCTCAATACCAATCAAACAGTAGTGCGACCTGCGACTGCACGAGCGCTGACTTCCCCGTGCATAGACGAACCCGCTACAGTCTCCATTTCTTCCTGAACTGTCTCAGCAGCATTACGCCTTGTGCTCGGTCGGCCACTACGGGGTCTATCGTCTAAAGAACCCGTAGCTTCGAACTTCGAAATCATTCTCGCCACAGCTGCATTTGACAACGAACCTTTACCCGTTCGAATGCCCTTCCTATGGCGATAGGATCGTAACGCTGAACTAGCACATTCCCCATTCTGATAATACAGCTTCACTAAAAGGGCCTTTTCAGGTAACGTCAACATGCTGCGACTGCCGGCGCATCTGATTCTCTCTCTCATTACAGCTCCTTTTATACACGATTGTCATGTGCAGTCACTGACGTTTTGCTGTCCAGCGCAATCTGTCGCACATTTGTGAACTTTGTTTTTTTTTTTGGTTCTAATAAAACCCCATGTCATTCCAAGCATGTGTGTCAATTTTTACCTCTCTATCTACATTATTCCGTGGTTTATTAAGTTTTCAAATTTATACTGACTTTTTGATCACCCGGTATATTGTTCAGTGAGCACTCCTTTCAGTAAATGTCTTTTATGCAACCGCTACAGGCCGACAGACTGCATCAGAGTGCTAGCAATACAACAGCCACAAGACGCCGACAAAGTGGAGCAACTTCTGGTCTGCGTGCGAAGAAACTAAGTCCCACACTACCCAGCAGCCTGGCACAGCAGACTGCTGCGGCGAGTGAATCTGCTCCCAGTGCTGCAGCTCACACGGTGCTCCAGGCACAGTGCACTAGGCACTCACTAATGGTGTTTTCTAGAACTGTGCATCTGCTTGGAAAGGTGCAGGTATCATTGTGGACACCGTTTGCAGTGCATGTTAGGCAGTATCTTTAGATTTTTGTTAGCAATGGTTTTTTGGATCTTTATAGACATGATTTTTGGCGATATGTTACTTGATGATCTGTAATTGCGTAATTAGAGCAGGACATCGCAGACGGAGCGATCACACCAATCTGTTCTGTCTAATGTTACTCCAACTTCAGTTCTGGCTAAAATACACTCCTGGAAATGGAAAAAAGAACACATTGACACCGGTGTGTCAGACCCACCATACTTGCTCCGGACACTGCGAGAGAGCTGTACAAGCAATGATCACACGCACGGCACAGCGGACACACCAGGAACCGCGGTGTTGGCCGTCGAATGGCGCTAGCTGCGCAGCATTTGTGCACCGCCGCCGTCAGTGTCAGCCAGTTTGCCGTGGCATACGGAGCTCCATCGCAGTCTTTAACACTGGTAGCATGCCGCGACAGCGTGGACGTGAACCGTATGTGCAGTTGACGGACTTTGAGCGAGGGCGTATAGTGGGCATGCGGGAGGCCGGGTGGACGTACCGCCGAATTGCTCAACACGTGGGGCGTGAGGTCTCCACAGTACATCGATGTTGTCGCCAGTGGTCGGCGGAAGGTGCACGTGCCCGTCGACCTGGGACCGGACCGCAGCGACGCACGGATGCACGCCAAGACCGTAGGATCCTACGCAGTGCCGTAGGGGACCGCACCGCCACTTCCCAGCAAATTAGGGACACTGTTGCTCCTGGGGTATCGGCGAGGACCATTCGCAACCGTCTCCATGAAGCTGGGCTACGGTCCCGCAAACCGTTAGGCCGTCTTCCGCTCACGCCCCAACATCGTGCAGCCCGCCTCCAGTGGTGTCGCGACAGGCGTGAATGGAGGGACGAGTGGAGACGTGTCGTCTTCAGCGATGAGAGTCGCTTCTGCCTTGGTGCCAATGATGGTCGTATGCGTGTTTGGCGCCGTGCAGGTGAGCGCCACAATCAGGACTGCATACGACCGAGGCACACAGGGCCAACACCCGGCATCATGGTGTGGGGAGCGATCTCCTACACTGGCCGTACACCACTGGTGATCGTCGAGGGGACACTGAATAGTGCACGGTACATCCAAACCGTCATCGAACCCATCGTTCTACCATTCCTAGACCGGCAAGGGAACTTGCTGTTCCAACAGGACAATGCACGTCCGCATGTATCCCGTGCCACCCAACGTGCTCTAGAAGGTGTAAGTCAACTACCCTGGCCAGCAAGATCTCCGGATCTGTCCCCCATTGAGCATGTTTGGGACTGGATGAAGCGTCGTCTCACGCGGTCTGCACGTCCAGCACGAACGCTGGTCCAACTGAGGCGCCAGGTGGAAATGGCATGGCAAGCCGTTCCACAGGACTACATCCAGCATCTCTACGATCGTCTCCATGGGAGAATAGCAGCCTGCATTGCTGCGAAAGGTGGATATACACTGTACTAGTGGCGACATTGTGCATGCTCTGTTGCCTGTGTCTATGTGCCTGTGGTTCTGTCAGTGTGATCATGTGATGTATCTGACCCCAGGAATGTGTCAATAAAGTTTCCCCTTCCTGGGACAATGAATTCACGGTGTTCTTATTTCAATTTCCAGGAGTGTATTTCTCATTACAAGAGATTCATTGTAATATGACAGCAATGTAGTTTTTGCAGTGGAGTACCTAGCTTTGAACCATCGAATCTTCTCCACCAACGGAATCCGTTAGGGAATGTATATTTCAGATTTTCCTGACCGTAGCGGTCGCGCGGTTCCAGACTTAAGTGCCTAGAACCGCTCGGCCACACCGGCCGGCGAACTTCAACAACCAGGGATTATTGCTTGAAGTTTAGAATGGCAGCGGAAAATAAAGTGAGATGCTCAACTGCAGAATGGGAAGTTGCAAATGAAAACAGATATCCAAAAAAGTGCATTTTGCAAATTCTATAGATTTTAAAACCTCTCACATTAATATTGCATTGGTTTTCACTTAGTTAATAGCATGCTTTGGATCCTGGGAACAGATGGCGAGAGACCTTATTCGATTTCAAAGGAGAATTGTACATATAGGCAGAATTAAGTATCCAATATTGCAAGCTAGTCGTAACAGAAAGTCAGAGCTTAACAAATGCATATGTGTTCACATTCTGTACTGTTTGCCATAAAATGCAGTTCAGTGTCAGTTCAATTTTATTAAGACAGATACCGCTGTCAAAACTTGGTTAGCCAATGCAGATGTCTCAGATATTTACTCGAATTGTTACAACCTATGCTTTACAATAGATCATATTCTAAAAAGTGTTAAAGGTGAATAAGAAACTCTTGGCAATACTTATTTTAGATATGGCGAAAGAAAATTAAATACGTTTGAAGATGGTGGGCTACATACCAGTTGGTCTAACTCATTTTACGTAAAAAATACTGCTCTATGATTAGCTCTTTCATTTTAATGACTGCTTTTTTTTTAATTTCTCGTGTCTCATCTTGCATTTTTAAATTTCCCACCATCGCCTTCTTGGATTTGTAAATTTCCCATCAACGCCTGTTTGTATTTTTATATTTCTCTCCCACTGCCTTTTGCGTATTTTTTAAAAAATTTCCAGCCACTTCCATCTTCGAATTTTAAATATCACATCACTGCGAACTTGATACCAAGCGTTTGACATGATAATTAAAACTTTTTGACTATGTGTTTCAAGACAAGAGGTAGAGAGAGAGGGGCGTACGGTACTGTCGTCATTGAAAAGCAGCGTGGCTTGTCACATGATGATGATGACTTATTGATAAGGGAATACATGGCTTGTGGTGTCACAAATGTAAACAAATTACAAAATTTTTTGATCAAGTGCACCGGGACCATTATAGTCATTCTGTTCACTCCTACAATGAAATCTTATTGTATTTTCATTTTATGTGAACGTAATTTCTCTCAAGCTCTGATTATTTTAATCTGCATTCGTATATAGACTATATATTGTGTAACCACGTCATTCGTTTTGAAGTCAACCACATTGAATTTACAGTCACATATTAGTTCATTTATAATCAGCAAATTTTTGTTTCAATGTTGCAGCCAGCTATAGTGTAACGGTGCATAAAAAGTCACGGCGAATTTAAAGCCTCCAATCTAATGCCAAGGCGGGACTCGAAACTTTGCCTCTGCTGTACGAGGCAGCGAATATGCCTCGAGAAAATAGCGGCCAGCAAGTTCTACAGTTCTGGAGCTGTGCAAGCGAATTCTTCATGCAAAAAATTTATCACTTTTTTTCTGTATGTTTTGGACCGCGAGGCATTTGTTACTTTTTAATGGTGCACGTTTAGCGATCTTAAGTGAAGAATACAATAGCTGTGCTACATAGTATACTATGAAGTGTGTGCATGTAGAATTAATTATCTTCCTATTGTATATGTGCATACTCTATTTTATTATTGCTGGAAGCACACGCGCTGCGCCTGATGTGTATCCTTGAAACAGTGTCAGTCGACTCTGTGTAGCGTCACGTGATGCGCAGTTGTTTTACTTGGGTCGAGAAGCAAACCTGAGTAGACGTCAGTGCTCAGTGGAGTTGGAAGTGGCAGTGTGTACGAAGTGTTTGTGCTGGTTAGGGGAAGTGGTGTGAAAGCTAGCTCCCGCAATGACTACTGAAGAAAAATTTAGAGCAGCTGTTAATGTCATCCGGAATTTACCAAAAAATGGTAGGTACAGTGTGCGTTTTTATATTTTAACCAGCGAAATATATCATTTAAATAATTATTTGGTGTGTCAGTGATAGCTGCTGTGAGAATAGGTTTGAATGGAAAGTATCATAGTTTTTTTTATTGTTGTGATATTATAGCATTACCGTTTAAACGAGGACTTCAGTAAAGTTCCTGAAGTTTGTATTGCATTCATTCCGTGAGTAGATAGACAGTGATAAAATTCAGATGTGTTGAAACAATACCTTTAAAATTGATAACTACAATTAAAAGCCATAAATATATAAATTAATGACGTGCATTCGCTTGGAGGCTAAGCACAATTTGCAACGGGACTCTTGAATAGAGTAATGAGTGGCTAAAAATATTGTTAATGTTACTATAGCTCTAAGCTGAGGATAATCTCCAACTGCTTCGGGATTCCATGTCGTTCTTGTAGTTAGATATGGAAGGAATAAACTCACTGTCATTCTCATTTTGTTAAATGTTAGTTTTAGTGCTTCCCTTCACTTAAAGACCCCATTTGCAGTAATCAGAAAGGATCTCAGTGTTTATAACATCACGGTTTGCTAGAGATACCAGCTATTTGCAATGACTATCAAATTATAAAATCACAGGACGATACCTTGCAAGTAGTAGCGTTTTACCTCCATGAACAGTCTTCTAGCTTTTATACTGTGCAAGGAATTGTATGTTCTGCCATTCAGAATGTTGACATTCAATGTTTGTTTCTGCCAATTGATGCCATTGCTAGTTAGCAGGTGAAACAATAATATTTACTGCTAATAACTTCGGAAAATTCGTAAAAATGTTTACCTCATGTCTACTGTGAAAGTAGTATGTTGACAAATGTTAGACTTAACGTGGCATGCAGATAGATTGTTCTAATCCTGAATGATTTAAATAGTTTAGTTTCCTCGCCTCCCTCCCCCTCTTGTGTGTGTGTGTGTGTGTGTGTGTGTGTGTGTGTGTGTGTGTGTGTGTGTATGTGTGTGTGTGTGTGTGTGTGTGTGTGAGGAGACAATTATTCTATAAATAACTATTTTAGAAAATAAACATACTTCTTCATTTAAACTGGACTAGTGTTATCAGCCATTCATGTGATGATTTGGTTGTCATCATTGTTTTTCGTGGTGGTGATGGCACGATATATGTCACTAACAACATAAGAGATTTTTTAAAAATAAATAAATTATGGGTTGGAATGTAACATAAACGGTGAAATTAATTTACTTTGTTACTGTGAGTGTGTGTGAAACCTCACACTTTTAAACAGATCGTTTCATGGACTTGCTCTTTGCTTTAACAATTTTTACATGTTTGACAAGGAAATGCTGTCAGAGTTCAGTGTAAAATGTTTCAGGAAGAAACCATTTATGGTTTAGTGCTCAAAAAATGATTTCTACAAATTTGGCCCTAATTTTCAGAATAGCTTCTTCAGATTTTATTCATAGCAGGTGAGATGATGGAGTGGTTAGCACACTGGACTCTCACTTGGAAGACGGTGGTTCAAATCCACATCCAACCAGGCTGAGTTAGGTTTTCCGTGCTTTCCCTAAATTGCCAAGATGGTTCCTTTGAACAGTGCATGACAGCACATTTTGTTCCTCATACTTTCATAATGGGACCTTGTGCTCTGTCTCTAATGATGACACTATTGATTGGATGTTAAAGTCTAATAGTTCTACCTTCAGATCTTATTCATAAATGTTTTGCCAGTGGGGTTGGAAAATAAACAGTGTGCAGAGTAAAAGTAAAAACAGCAGATGGATTGTTATAAAGAACAGCAATTAAACATTAGTGTTATTCTGTACATACTTTAGCTTTGCTGTGTGTTTATATATGTCATGGCACTCATTAATTGCTCTGCATAACTGTAGCAGGTTTTCTTACGGTGAAGGTTAGCTGTTATACCTGGTGAAAGAAGCTTTGCGCTAATTTTGTGCTTTTTTAACGGCAATGCAATGTATTAGGGACTACATTTGTTATTAGTGCCTATCTGTTTAATCAGAATTTAAAAGATATTTTCTCTAAATTAAGTTGCATCATAGCATTTGCATTTATTTTTAACCTCTTCTAACTTTCACCATTACTGTTTGAATTGCTAATTAGATGGACATCACTGACTTGTAGACAGATTTTAGTCTGCCACTTCACTGCAGTAGTTGCTCTATATTCTGTTATGGTGGCAATTTATGAATAGCCTCTTGGCTGTGTTTTGTTTGTCATGTAACAATCACATTTAACTCAGTGTCATAACTGTTGACATTTTACCAAGGCTGAGTAACATCAGCTCCTGCAGAATAGTCATTTACACTTCCTCCTTTGTGCTCTTGTACAGAATTTTGTCACACTGGTGTTACCTGTAATTTTTTGTCTGTTGGTATTGTGTGAACAGTTATGACAAGAAAATGTTTCAAAATTCTTGATATGTGGCTATAGCCATATTGTAAAGTACTGGTGATAGTAGAAGTACAAGGTAACTTATTATAATTTGCTAGTTAATTGTGTGTTCCACAAATGATGTGCACAGTAACACGTTATGGTATGGAACATGCTAATTAGTTTCTCTTGTCTATTCTATTGCTGCTGATACTGTGCCCTGGATTGCTTGCAATAACAACTTCTTATTAAAGAAAGCCTACTGTTAGATACTTCCAAAGATTTTGTCCACACTACCAATTTAATATCAGTTACTTAAAAATTGAAATCTAAATCACGTGATTAGAGGTGTGAAATTATTGGTTGGAATAGGGCTAGCTAACTAATCTGGCATGATATTGTGGCTTGCTGCCATGTAGAATGCATTAACCATTGGCTTCTGTTTCCTGTATCTACATATGCACTAATGCACAGTTGTGTCATCCCACAGTAATTATGGGTCGACAGAAGCGTTCGATCCCACGCGTCGGCTTTGACCCGTGACATAAGGGTGTTGTCGTGTATGACGTCATGGTGGCGCGGAGTTTGGTTTGAGTGTGGATGTCTCCAGTTCTGTTTTATCTTATTTTATTTACTTTTCTGATCTGTTCGTTCTATCTCGTGAGGATTTTTTTTAAATTTAAAAACACTTATTACTTATTTTAATTATCTGTTTCCTCCAATTTCTGTTTTAGTTTATTATATTTATCTTTCTGATCTGTTCGTTCTATCCCGTGAGATTTTTTAAAAAAAAGACAAAAAACACTAATCAGCTACTGAAGCATCTTTATCTTCTATGGGTTGCAGGGGTTACGACCCCTGGGGAGGTCGGTGGGTATTCATGCATGGCTGTCTTCACTTACACATTGTAGCTATGCAAGGCGTCTAAATTTGTTTATATTTAGATTGCCCCCCACCCAAAACACCCCATTTCCCGCGCTTGTCCCGTTAGTGTCATTAGGCTTCTTGTGGAAAGAGAGAGAGAGAGAGAGAGAGAGAGAGAGAGAGAGAGAGAGAGAGTGTGTGTGTGTGTGTGTGTGTGTGTGTGTGTGTGTGTGTCTCTCTCTCTCTTTGTTTCCGCCATATTTGTGACGTCATGGGTCAAAGCAGACGGGCGGGATCGAACGCTTCCGTATTTCCGTAATTATTAATTGTGAGCCACATATCCTGCATGAAAAGTGTTATATTTTCACTCCTTGATTATGCCCAAAGAAAGTTTACATTCCTGTTATATTTTTATTATGTTGGGTGTAAGAGCACTATAATCCAGACTTTCAGGATACTTTCCTCATATTTCCATGTAAAACCTCATTTCCTTAAATTCTTCATGATACATTAACTGTAGGAAACAGCAAGTATCAGACTGTACCAGCATACCACTTTTTTTCCTTCATAAAATAGTCAATCTTCCCCTTGCTTGTGCCTAGTTAAGTCATAATTCTTAAGTTCACAGGATTGTGTGTCAAATGTATAGGATGAGATGGACAAACCAGATGGCTTCTGCATTCTCCTAGCCTAAACCCACTGCACTTTTATCTGTTTTCGTACTTGAAAACTCTTGTGTATCAAACATAACAATATGCAGAAGAATCTACATTTCTGTATTGAAGAAGTCTTCAAAACCATATTCAGTACTCCAGTGTTACTTCATAACATATAGAATTTAATGTGATTGTGGGTTAATGCATGTATTATTACTAATGGAGAACATTCTGAGCTCTTCAGTTAAGAGCAAGCTTAAAGTGGTATGCTGATACAGTCCATTTCTGTATGTTTCCTGTGTTTAATGTCGACCTACTCTGAAGAGTCGTAGAAAATTATTTCTAATGTGGAACTAAAGCATTTCCAAAAATATGTCCACTTACCGCATTTTCTTCTTCCACTTGTGAGGAATGTGTACTGAAAGTTTAGCCACACATTTTGTTGCATCCCTGTATACTGTAGATATGGATAGCATGTTGTGGTAAAGTGCATGAGGAACAATTGTAATTACCTTTCCCTTTTTACATTATTATTGCCTGAAAGCACTCCACCAACTAAATACTGTATTTACTGTATGTAATTTTAGGGGTATTACAGAAGCGTCAGATTCCATCTTTTTGCTTTGACCCATGATGCCATCAATGTGATGGAAACGGGTACTCCCAGCATAAACAAAATGACAACAATGATGTCACTGCATACATACGCGAACAAAAATAAGAATGACACAATAATGTCTTGCTCCAAAAATAAAATGAAACCAGCAGGACAACTGCGGGATATTGGGGGTGTAGGGCTGGTACAAGCTAAATATGCAGTAATAAAAAAAGCACCCCACCATCCCAAAACAAATAATATCAAAAATTTTAATTACAACATTCTACTACACCAACAAAACCACAGGAGTCAAACATTTCCCTTGCCCTGTATACGCCAACTGCAGATATCAATACCAAGCAAATAGCACCTGCAGCTTACCGCACCAACTACCTAAACTCAAAACCATGTTAGAACAATGACAACCGAGCCTCAAATGAACACAATACCATATGTTAAACTCAGCATGTCCACATACACCACCAGAGGGCATGATTAAATACAACAACATGACACCTACAACACAATAACTCGGAATCCCTGTGCCGTAGTGACGTCACACACACCACTACAGTTACGTCATGGGTCAAAGCTGACAGGTGGAATCTGATGCTTCTGTTGACGCATTTTAGGTTATTGTTCCATTGCATGCATTCATATTTTTTATGTTTTAGTAGTATGTAGTTTAGTAGTTATCTTTTAGTAGTTTCAGGTACCAAAAGTCCTTGACCAGTTACAGCTTTACAATTAAGTCTCATTAATTTTTCTTTCTCAATACTCGTTCTACTATACATGGGATATTTTTTCAGCTTTTGAGACCAGTCAGTGAGTATTTTTATGAACTCATTTACAGAGTGGCACAATCATTGTCTTTCACTACAAAAAATTAGTTGTTCAGCCAAGTTGTCATTTTCAGAAATGGGGCAGGTTGTTGAAGGAAGTTTCTCACAAATTTGTGAGACTACTAAAGCTGAATAGTTGCCATTAAAATATTGGCAGTTGTGATATCTCAGTCTTGGACTGATTGTTTCGAATAGTTCTGCTACTTGATGTGGAATGTGTTCCATGTAACACCTCTAGATATTCGGTTTTTCAGTGTCGAGCACTACACCTTCCAAGATTGCCATTAGAACAAAGTAAATAACTGCCATTTTTTTTTCTTTTTTTTTTTTCTTTTTTTTTCACAGACTGGTAGTTTCCATTTTCCGCCTGCTCTTATCTCAGTGCCCACAAAGAATGTAATATGTCCTTGCATAATGGTGTATTTTGTAGGTTCAAACAGTCCAAAGGAATGTTCCCTAACTGGTGTTACAAGGCACCTCAATCTTTCTGCACTAATTTCATACAGCAGCAATATTCTCTTCACTGCTGAGTAAATAACAATTTAATCACCCCCTTCAAAAAAACTCTAAACTATTTCAATATTGTTGTGCAAAGCAGACAGCCTTTTCCGGGTACTGAAGATGTTTCCTTGTGCACAGATCCATTGAACCCATAGTGAAACTCTGAAGAAAAAAAACTGTACCACAGAACTGCTTGCCACTTGAAGTCTTGCACTCTGAGGCCTGTTGGGTATGGCTGATAAGGCACAACATCGAGTTATGGTCTGTTTAAAAAAAAATGATTTGCAAAAACAAAATTGAAAATATCTGACAAAACTCCAGAGAAAAAGAGCCTACCAACTCGTAGGAGAGACATTTTCAATTTCATTTTTGTAAAATACTGCTTATCACATCTCTCGTGTAACATCCAGTGTTAAGTGCCAGTTTCCTGTTGCTAAAGAAATTATTTTCAAAATGAAATTTTACTTGCCCATTCCCTGGAGCCGTCCCAAATTAGTCTAATGTGGTATTTGTCATATCAGTATGTTTTAATAGGAACAGTAAAACATGAAACTTAATCAGTACTCTAGCAGCAACTCAGCAGGGCTGCTTACTGCACTAGCCGACAGTGCGCATCAGGGCAGTGCTGTCCATGTTGGGCACTGGTTATTTTTCATGTTTTACTGTCTCTGATAGTACATATCACTAAACCAAATATAGCACTAAAGTAATCTGGGATCACCCTATCAAATAGCCACATAAAATTTTGCTTTAAAAATTGTTTTGTTTGTAATGGGAAACAACCGACTTTTTCTGTTGACTCTGTGTGTCACACGAAACATATGATATGTCGATGTGACAGCAAACACACCAACCCTCCTTCCTTCCTCTGAAACTAAGGTCCACATACTACATTGACATATTGAAGTTCAGTCCATAAGTACCCTTTTGTAGTGATTGTGAAAAATGTTTAGCTGATTGCCAGGGGAGTAGAGGTAGCAGACAGCACCCAGCCATACAACAGTGCACACAATTTGTCTGTAAAATTATAAAGTTCCCTGCATTTTGTTATCCAGTTCGGATGTAATACTGTTGTTAGTAACTCACAAAAAAATGCATTGTTGAGCTATACAACTCCCTTGGTGTTATTGAAAAAGGAAAAGATTTTTATCCACACACGTTTACACTCTTTCCTTGTCCTTTCAAACATAATCCAGCACAACACAGTTGCAAAACTACACCGTGCAATCAGTTTTTGTAGTTGTCCACACAATATGATCACCCTTGTGATACATCATCTTTGGATTAGAGAAAGACCATTTCCACTTTCGCGTTGTCATGAGTGTAGTTTGTACTGTCACCTTGTTCACCCAACACCATGCAGATTCACTTTGCATTATGCAAGCAGTGAGTTGGTGAATATTTAGTACCAAGCTGACACTCTAAAAAGAAAGAAATTTGCCTGCAAACATATTTGATAGTGTGCTTCAAAAGAAAAAAGTTTGCTGGCTTAACAGTGTAAGAATGTAACGTACATAAAAGTTTGTTCACTCAGTTACTTTCATTGTGTGACTCCATATGGTGTTATATTCCAGAGCAGCTGAAAATCAGAAGATTGTATAGTCTGTCAAATTTTGATATTAAAAAGATTTCAGACAATTTGCTATGACCATGTTATGGTACTAATAAATTGGAGTTTTGTGAGGTTTTTTTTTTTCAGCCTGCTTAAAGATACCATGAAAGGGAAGCAACTCGTGTTGATACTTATTGATAACTCTTTCAGTTATACGTTCAATAATTATAGTAGAACATTGCATTTATGAAAAAATTTACAAATGTTTCACCTGCAATGGAACACCCACACTCAGTATGTCTTCAGGGAAAATTCATTTCACTGAAAGGTGTTGAAAATGTTGTTTCAACAATCCTCAGTGCCTTTGAAGCAAAGTAGTCTGTTGATGCTCTTCTGATTGGTCTGAGCAAGTCATTTGACTCAGTAAGTCATCGTATTCTAATAGACAACTGATGTGCTAAGGCATTAGATATTCAGAACACTTATAGAACCATATGTTGAGAGTAGGAAGGGATAGATACATTTTAATTGTATGAGCTCTGGATTCCTAGATTTTCAAAGAGGTATGGCCCCAAGGTTCTGTGCTGGGACCCTTATTGTTTATAATTTATAGTAATGACCTGCTCAGTATCGTGACATTTAGATTTGTTCTGTATGCTGATGAAATTTTCATTGCAACTGGAAGTGACAGAGGACCTGAAAGAACAAAGCAAAGCAGGCATAAGAATATCTGGTTTAAAGACAATGAATTAATTGGAAACCAGAGTAAAACCAAAAATGTAATTTCTAGTTTATACAATACCAACAATGATTTTATGTATGTTAAAGTTTTTGGTGTACACTTAGATTCCAAATTAACTTGGAACCTCCACACAGATTCTGTATGCACTAAATTATCAACAGCCATATGCCTGTTGTGCTAACTTAGAGCATGTGAGAGCGAAAACTGATGCTTAGCACCTATTACGCATTTTTTCATAGCCACAGAATGTACTGAACACTGCTTTGGAGCAGCTTCACTGGGGAAAAGAGAGTTTTAATGTGCCAGAGAAAGGTCACCGGATGTGTTTCTGTATTCAAAAACAATGTGTCCTGTAAGCTGCTCTAGAAGAAACTAGGTGTCGTGACACTACCATCATTATTTATACTTAGTTGGCTAGTCTGCACAAAAGAAAACCCAAGAGAGAGCTACAAATTAAGGCAATCATTTCATTGTCGCAATACACATCATAAAGAAAACAGTGACTAACCCTTTACAAGGCTAAGCAAGACTCAGAATAGCCATACAAACCTTGGAGCAAAATTGCTCACTGCACTGCCACTAGATGCACAGTGCCCTGTCACCAGAACCACTCACTGCCTCATTAAAAACCTTCAGAAATGTTATACAAAAATGAGCTAAAAACAAGGCTTTCACTGCTATAATGGATTTTCTTGATTGTGAAAAAGATAATTTTTAAATTTTCACGTAGGCTATACTCGTTGTATGCTTGTATGCAAATCTACTTGATTTAACTGTTTATTATATGTATCATTACATATTATCCAATTTGTACAAGCTGTTAACATCAGTAGTGCAAAATGCTCAAACATGAAAATAAATAGATACATGAGTAAGAGTAACTACATCAAAGATCCACAGAATTTTTCTAGGTATGCAATAAGATGTTGAAGAAGTATGTAGTGTCAGATTGCAAACATTATGTAGGCCTCTGTTAGGAGTCTATGGACTGTGGTTTCGACATCACAGTACATTAAGTTTTTAAATGCTTTTCACTACATTGGCCAAATATAGAATAATTTTCCTCAATCAGACCTGAACAAGTATGATTCAGTTTGTGATCCTGTGCTGTAATTAGAGATTCACACACAGTTTACCCATTCCTTTAAGAAATCTGCATTTTGAGACCAAATGAGCTGCTTCACTATCATGTGGGAGATATATCACTTTCGTGAAGCAACTGCTATGTTCAAGTTCCAGACAAGTTAGCGTGCACAATTTGTGGAACACGCAAATGTGTGATTGGCTATGCATTCTGTTTAATGGCTTATGGCTGTCATTATTGCTCCTATGGTACTATGTGTGAAATAAATTAAATTGTCTTGCAGTTAAAGCTGGTGCAATAAGGAGTATTCTGTTCAGTAGTCCGGGTGAGTCCATCATTCAGTTTCTTTTATCTTAAATGAAACATCATCAAAAGTGTTGTTAATTTTTAAAAGTAAAATCCTTCTGTTGGAGCTGATGGTCAGTTTGTTGTATAATGTACATGATTTATACATTTATAATGGGATGAGGGCTGACAGTCACACGTTGAACTGTGCGTGGATTAAGCAATTCAGAAAAAAATTTTAAAAAGCAGTGAATATTGCTGGTCAGTTTTCAATGTTCCATTCATCAGTGTGACATCTTGATGCTGGGCCTGAGTGGTGAAGTTGCTCTGTCAGTAGAGTGGCTGCTTGTGCACTGAACAGTGAAAGTTCATCAGGTTACAGAAGTAATCATGGCACTGTGTGCATGCCCAGCACTCAGTATTCCCCTGTGTGATGAGTGGTTGTCTGTCCATATAACAATTATTTATCTTTCTTCTGGGGTTTTCTACAAGTGTATTAATGTATAGAAGAGAGAATCAGAGAAGAAACTTTAATGCTTTGAAGGCATGAAGGCAATGACTGTCATTATTTTGAAATGTCCATGTTCTTTTCACATTTTTAACTCCAGGTTTGAATTTCATACCAAACGAGTTCCTTACAAATTTTATGTATTAAAAATTTTACTACAAAGCCTCAATTACAGAAGTAATTAATGTGCCTTCTGAAAAAGAATGCTGTTACTCATTTTTTCCTTCAATAGTGTGGTAACAATCAGGTTTTCACCTTACACAGTTGTACAGAATTGGATTTTTGGGTTATGAACAAGTCTTATGAAACATGTCTGTCTGCAATCAAATAAGTTTTGTCATATTGCCATTCATCCATCATTTATATCTGTGAATGGGAACTATGTATGAGGATGATGTCATTAGGGAAAGATTAGGTGGGTAGATCAGATAACGAATAAAAAAGATACAGTATTGAATTGTGGAAGAAAGAAATGTATTGCACAACATGATTAAAAATAAAAAGGGATCAGTTGACAGGACACATCCTGAGGCAAGGAATTGTAAATATGGTATTTGAGGGAAGTTTTGGAGGTGGAATTTGTGTAGGTTGATCAAAGTTTGATTACAGTAAGCAGGTTCAGATAGATGTGGGTTGCTATAGCTATGTAGAGATGAAGAGAATTGCACCTAATAGACTTGTGTGGAGAGGTGCATCGGACTAGTCTTTGGCCTGAAGACTGCAACATCAGCATTTATGAATCGTGGTATACTAGGAGGAATCAAAGATTTTTTGGGACTTGTGCTTCCATCTGGAAAGTAGGAGTAGTAGATCTTTGCACCACTAGGTGATTAGAGTTGCATATCTCATGAGTTAGTGTGCAGAGTGGTATTCAGGCTGGGAGGACATGTTGCGTGTCGACAGTGATTTCCGTAATACTCTGTGTTTGGTGTGTGGCGATTTTATGATGGATCCGCGAACAGAACAGCGTGTGTGTATCAAATTCTGTGTGAATCTTGGGAGAAGTGCTACGGAGACCCTTGCAATGATTCAACAAGTGTTTGGGGGACAGAACATGAGCCATACACGTGTGTTTGAGTGGCATGCTTGGTTCAGGGCCGACCGTACAGACGTCGAAGATGATGTTCACACTGGAAGGGCCATTAGCCACACAACGCCAGACATTGTTGCCAAACTTCAACAATTGGTTCATGCGGATCGACATCGAACCATTAAAGACCTTGTGGATGAAGTGGGTATTGGTTATGGGACATGTCAATGAATGTTGACTGATGAATTGGGCATGCATTGTGTCACTGCAAAATTTGTGCCAAGGATCTTGACAGCTGATCAGAAGGTGCAGCGTGTTGAAGTTTGCACGGGCCTTCGTCAGACTGCATCTGATGATCCAACCTTCTTGTCATGGGTTATCACTGGGGACAAGAGCTGGATTTACAGTTATGACCCAGAGACAAAGCAACAATCATCCCAGTGGAAGAGCCCGGGCTCTCCAAGACCCAAAAAAAGCAAGACAGGTGAAGAGCATGATCATCATTTTCTTTGATGCCAAGGGAATTGTGCACAAAGAATTCATCCCACCCCAACCAAACAGTGAATTCTGCGTACTACTGTGGCGTTTTGTGGCGGCTCCGTGAAAATGTGCAATGACAATGGCTCGAATTTTGGCGTCGAGAGAACTGGCTGCTGCATCACAACAATGCGCCCTGTCACACGTCTTTGCTCACAGAGACCTTTTTGGCAAAAAAAACATGATGGCAGTTGTACCTGACCCACTGTACTCGCTAGATTTGGCACCTTGCGACTTCGCGCTATTCCCAAAACTGAAACTCAAGTTGAAAGGCCATCGGTTTGACACTCGAGAGGATTCAAGAAGCATCGCTGGCAGTGATAAACACCCTCAAAGAACAGGACTTCCAGAAAAAGTGTGACCAGTGGCAGAAGCACTGGGACTGGCGTGCGCATGTGGATGGGAACTTCTTTGAGGGTGATAGTGACCATTAGTCCAAAGGTAAGGTTTTCAACAGACGGCAGCACCAGTTCTGAAAATTTTGGATAGCATCTCATATGTAACTACAGAGTAATTCTATCTTCAGGTAAATATTTTATGTCTTCAGCAAAAATTAGAGGGTCTAAAAATTCTCATGTTGTTTGTGTATATGTTTGAACAATTATGAATATAAAGAGTGTAATTTGGTGGTGGTGGTGGTGGTGGTGGTGGTGGAGGAGTAAAATTTGAAAAGAAACTGAGAAAGTTTCTCCTTTATGACTCCTCCTAGTCCATAGAAGAATTTCTGTTACTGTAATTTGTAAAAGGTGGTAGGTGGGCCTTACTAACTCACATCTGAATATCTTTTTTCTTTGTGGACAAAAAACTGAGAAAAGTTCAGAATGAACTGTATATACAAATTAATTTGCGATTTGAATGTAGAATGACTCATTCCACGTCATTATGAACTATTATGCAAAATGATTCTTGGAACATGAAACTAACTAACTGTGCCTGGAGGGTTAATGTAGGAAGAACTTCATTCCTGAGGAAATATGTCGTTTCCTCCTTCCCGTAATATAATACCCAAGACTACCATTTGCATTGGTACACATTTCAAAACATTACTTTATTAGCAGACAGTTTTATATTGCAGTTAGTTCCTGTAGTGGTTTGATATACACAAGTTTTTTATATGCATTATAATTATCTGAACTTATCATTGTGTAGCTTATTATGCAACTGTGAGTGATGTTTTTACTTCTGTCATGCTCCAAACGTTGTGGTCTGCCATGGAATAGTTTTTGTTACAAGGTCATACATTTAGGTGTGTAAATCAACAGAAGGTTAATTCATTGTAATTGGTATTTAACATTGTTGTTCCAAAATAGTTTATAAACATGTGTAAAAAAATTGTCCTTTATTGTATTGAAACTTAAAGCAGAACTTAATTTCATGTTTTATCTTACATTGTGTACATTATAATGCGGGTACTTATTTTATTTGAAATGTTGCCTACCAAAACTATTTACCATTGGTAATAGATATTGATTTATGAAACCTACAGATAATTTTTTTTTAGACTAGAATGACACCTGATAGGTGTCTACAAGGTAGTCACAGGCAAATATCTTTAACACATTTGTATAGAGTCCCAGGGCTCCATTGTTGGCCTTTATTTGCCATATGTTTCCTTGATCTCACGAGAGCAAAGCTTCCCGTTTGAAGATGATTTGGTGGTATCAGGATTATATACCTTTTCCTGGCTCTCCCTGCACATTGTGCCCTGCATATTGGGGGGTACCTTCAGTCTAACACTCTTAGACCACAGTGTAAATTGTCTTTTCTAGTAATTCCAGCAACTGAAAATCAAATCTGGGCTTTTATTTATTTCTTGTTATTTATATTGTTCGTTGCACTAAACATCTCTTCTTCATAGCCATTGGAGTGTCATGTTTTATTTGTTACAGTCTGCAAAGACATTTGCTTTTAGGCTTCCCTGTGTACATCATGGTTAATGATAGTGGAATGTTGCACAAGATAACATTTCTTTAACAAATGTATGGATTAAAGCTGTTTCAGAAATTTTCTAGTTGAATGAGGAATGTGACAAACCCCCAATTTTGAGATCTAAACTGTGAGCATTCATTGTTATGCTCTCTATTTTTCAGCAGGCATTCATCAGTGCTTCTTTCAGTGTGGTCTATTCGAGAAATGTAAGACTGTAGAAACTGTTTGTTAAAATACACAAAATCCACACTGATGTCAGTTATAATCTAGCTTAAAGCACAAGAAGTGACAGAGACAAGACACATGTTATGACCCATTATGTTTTTATTCCATGGGCACCTACATCTTTCGAGGCAGCCTCATGAAACTAATGATGTAGGAAGACAGTAAAGTCAAAAAAAAGTTAATATAATCAAAAATATAACAGTCATGGAATACATTGATGGGGGTTGTATTCAATGCCTGTTACACTTCATTACTCCCAGTTACAGCCTTGCCACATAATTTTTGACAAATCCTTATTGTGGTTGTGTGTCCATATCTATCTGTATGCTTCACAGTGACCTTAGGTCAAAAGTAGCTAGTCATGCTGAGTAAAGTTTATTTTCAACTGAGCAGCCAGTAGAAATAAAAACATGAAAAAAATAGTAAATAATCTGTCCACATTTTTTGAAAGCCAACTCTGTTGTATTTTTAAACTGAAAATCTTATTTTGTGGGAGGAAATGGCGGATCAAATCCCTATCTGGCCATCCAGATTTAGGTTTTAGGGATTTCCTACATCATTTCAAGCAAATGGTGGGACAATTTCATTAGGGAAAAAAGGCACAACTGATGTTCACCCTGACACATACCCAGTTAAACTCTAGTGCTGTATTCATTATGACCTTGATGTGGCCAGGGTAGGAAACATTTCTTCCTCATTGATTTAATGCTGTTCCTCCAGTAGTATCCTTGATGAATGCCTATTAAGTCTCTCAAAGCCTAGAATACGATTGGTGTGCTGCAGTGAGATACTGAAGAGAGACATTGTGTTGCTTTATTGGTGCAGTAATCGTGGCATAAACAATCTGGCCATGCCCAAATGTGCTGGGACACCACAATGAATGTGGACAGATAAGACGCAAGGCTCTTTCCCAAAGGTATATAAGTGTACATAAAATTTGTCACCATAGACATGGTTTCTGATAGAATGAGTCAATGAAAAGAATTAAGTTTGATCTGGCAATCCATGTGTTGTACTGTAGGAACATCACATAACTCTTCCCTCCCTGTGTGTCGGACACAGTCATCAGTGAAGTTGTAGTCATGGGCTGTTGAAAATTACTTATACATCTATATCAATTTAGATATTAAATATTTTATTACAATTTATAAACTTTATTACAATTTATAAACTTTATTACAATTTATAAACTTTATTACAATTTATAAACTTTATTACAATTTATAAACTTTATTACAATTTATAAACTTTATTACAATTTATAAACTTTATTACAATTTATAAACTTTATTACAATTTATAAACTTTATTACAATTTATAAACTTTATTACAATTTATAAACTTTATTACAATTTATAAACTTTATTACAATTTATAAACTTTATTACAATTTATAAACTTTATTACAATTTATAAACTTTATTACAATTTATAAACTTTATTACAATTTATAAACTTTATTACAATTTATAAACTTTATTACAATTTATAAACTTTATTACAATTTATAAACTTTATTACAATTTATAAACTTTATTACAATTTATAAACTTTATTACAATTTATAAACTTTATTACAATTTATAAACTTTATTACAATTTATAAACTTTATTACAATTTATAAACTTTTACTGTTAAAAGTAATATGCTCACTTACATATAACAGCTTAATATTTTTCCTGCCTACAACCCTTTGAACATTCAGCCATGGATCATGGAACATCAAATAGATTTCGTGGATGAGTCTGCTCAAAGCCACTGTCTGAACTCCATCAAACTTCTTTGGGATGAACTGAAGAATCGATTGCATGCTAGATTGATGTCAGTAATTCCCAGAGTAACTCTTCATAAATAATGCTGACTGATTCCTCCCCCCTGCAGTCTGAGTGGCGTTTTGTCTCCAGTAATGTACCATACATTAAACTGTAATCACTGTGCAGTTATTAATACATTAACACTTTAGAAGGAACATTCACATTTTATGTAGCATAGTGAAGGCACAGTGATATAATGTCGCCACTTTCATTTAATCTGTTGTTTGACAAGGTCATCGGGCATGCGTATTTTAGCGAGGGAATGGTGCAAAATTGAATAGCTACCACAAGTGATAGGCATACAAAATGGCGTTATGGTATTGAGCCAAAACAAACACAAATGATAAAGCATGGCAAAAGGGCTCATAGAGCAAACTGCAAAAGTGGATTTTCAGATCATTGATTGTACAACCTGAATACACTGATCGGCCAGAACATTACGACTACTGACCTACTGTCAGTATAAACCCGTTCAGGTGATAGCAGCGTTACGTTTAGAGCAATGACTGCTAGTCAGAAACATGCAGTAATGTGTTGTATACGAAACAAACCACAGTGCTGCACGCACATGAAATTCCTCTTCTTGCAGTGAAGTATGTTTGCTGTTGTTTGTACTTGTACCGCACCACGGGCGGTAATACGCACCATATCCGTAGAGTTTGATGAGCCACATACGCTTCCTGGGTCACTTCAAACGACGAGCACCTCCGGGAACTTGGCCGGGTTAAGCTGCGGTCACAGTGCCTCCGATATCGGTGGATCGGTGGATTCCGTCGACGGCCTACATCGGCCGCAGACGGCCAATCTTTTCAAATCAGTACGCCACTACGTGCACGGTCGCACTACAGCCGATCACACCAATACCTAAAAAGGGAAGTACGACTAATCCACTGAATTACAGGCCTATATCACTAACGTCGATTTGCAGTAGGGTTTTCGAACATATACTGTATTCGAACATTATGCAGTACCTCGAAGAAAACGATTTATTGACACACAGTCAGCACGGATTCAGAAAATATCGTTCCTGTGAAACACAACTAGCTCTTTACACTCATGAAGTAATAAGTGCTATCGATAGGGGATGTCAAATTGATTCCAAATTTTTAGATTTCCAGAAGGCTTTAGACATCGTTCCTCACAAGCGTCTTCTAACCAAACTGCGTGCCTACGGATTATCGCCTCAGTTGTGCGACTGGATTCCGGATATCCTGTCAGAAAGGTCGCAGTTCGTAGTAATAGACGGAAAGTCACCGAGTAAAACAGAAGTAATATCCGGCGTTCCCCAAGAAAGTGTTATAGGCCCTCTATTGTTCCCTCGCATTCGGGAGGACGACGGTTCAATCCCGTCTCCAGCCATCCTGATTTAGGTTTTCCGTGATTTCCCAAAATCGTTTCAGGCAAATGCCGGGATGGTTCCTTTGAAAGGGCACGGCCGATTTCCTTCCCCATCCTTCCCTAACCCGAGCTTGCGCTCCGTCTCTAATGACCTCGTTGTCGACGGGACGTTAAACAACACTAACCTAACCTAACCTCTATTGTTCCTGATCTATATTAACGACATAGGAGCCAATGTGAGTAGCCGTCTTAGACTGTTTGCAGATGATGGTGTCAATTACCGTCTTGTAGAGTCATCAGATGACCAAAATGACTTGCAAAATGATTTAGATAAGATATCTGTATGGTGCGAAAAGTGGCAATTGACGCTGAATAAAGAAAAGTGTGAATGTATTCACATGAGTACTAAAAGAAATCGGCTAAATTTCGATTTCGCGACAAGTCACACAAATCTGAAGGCTGTAAATTCAGCTAAATACACTCCTGGAAATTGAAATAAGAACACCGTGAATTCATTGTCCCAGGAAGGGGAAACTTTATTGACACATACCTGGGGTCAGATACATCACATGATCACACTGACAGAACCACAGGCACATAGACACAGGCAACAGAGCATGCACAATGTCGGCACTAGTACAGTGTATATCCACCTTTCGGAGCAATGCAGGCTGCTATTCTCCCATGGAGACGATCGTAGAGATGCTGGATGTAGTCCTGTGGAACGGCTTGCCATGCCATTTCCACCTGGCGCCTCAGTTGGACCAGCGTTCGTGCTGGACGTGCAGACCGCGTGAGACGACGCTTCATCCAGTCCCAAACATGCTCAATAGGGGACAGATCCGGAGATCTTGCTGGCCAGGGTAGTTGACTTACACCTTCTAGAGCACGTTGGGTGGCACGGGATACAGGCGGACGTGCATTGTCCTGTTGGAACAGCAAGTTCCCTTGCCGGTCTAGGAATGGTAGAACGATGGGTTCGGTGGCGGTTTGGATGTACCGTGCACTATTCAGTGTCCCCTCGACCATCACCAGTGGTGTACGGCTAGTGTAGGAGATGGCTCCCCACACCATGATGCCGGGTGTTGGCCCTGTGTGCCTCGGTCGTATGCAGTCCTGATTGTGGCGCTCACCTGCACGGCGCCAAACACGCATACGACCATCATTGGCACCAAGGCAGAAGCGACTCTCATCGCTGAAGACGACACGTCTCCACTCGTCCCTCCATTCACGCCTGTCGCGACATCACTGGAGGCGGGCTGCACGATGTTGGGGCGTGAGCGGAAGACGGCCTAACGGTGTGCGGGACCGTAGCCCAGCTTCATGGAGACGGTTGCGAATGGTCCTCGCCGATACCCCAGGAGCAACAGTGTCCCTAATTTGCTGGGAAGTGGCGGTGCGGTCCCCTACGGCACTGCGTAGGATCCTACGGTCTTGGCGTGCATCCGTGCGTCGCTGCGGTCCGGTCCCAGGTCGACGGGCACGTGCACCTTCCGCCGACTACTGGCGACAACATCGATGTACTGTGGAGACCTCACGCCCTACGTGTTGAGCAATTCGGCAGTACGTCCACCCGGCCTCCCGCATGCCCACTATACGCCCTCGCTCAAAGTCCGTCAACTGCACATACGGTTCACGTCCACGCTGTCGCGGCATGCTACCAGTGTTAAAGACTGCGATGGAGCTCCGTATGCCACGGCAAACTGGCTGACACTGACGGCGGCGGTGCACAAATGCTGCGCAGCTAGCGCCATTCGACGGCCAACACCGCGGTTCCTGGTGTGTCCGCTGTGCCGTGCATGTGATCATTGCTTGTACAGCCCTCTCGCAGTGTCCGGAGCAAGTATGGTGGGTCTGACACACCGGTGTCAATGTGTTCTTTTTTCCATTTCCAGGAGTGTACTTAGGGATTACAATTAGAAATAACCAAAAATGGAACGATCACATAGATAATATTGTGGGTAGAGCAAACAAGACTGCGATTCATTGGCAGAACACTTAGAAGGTGCAATAGGTCTACTAAAGAGACTGCTTACACCGCGCTTGTCCGCTCTATTCTGGAGTATTGCTTTGCGGTGTGGGATCTGCCTCAGTTGGGACTGACGGATGACATCGAAAAAGTTCGAAGAAGGGCAGCTCGTTTTGTATTATCGCGAAATAGGGGTGATAGTGTCACAGACATGATACGTGAATTGGAGTGGCAGTCATTAAAACAAAGGCGTTGCAACTGGATCTTCTCATTAAATTTCAATCACCAGTTTTCTCCTCCGATTGCGAAAACATTCTGTTGGCACTCACCCATATAGGGAGAAATGTCCATCACGATAAAATAAGAGAAATCAGAGCTCGCACAGAAAAATTTAAGTGCTCGTTTTTCCCGCGTGCCGTTCGAGAGTGGAACGGTAGAGAGACAGCCTGAAGGTGGTTCACTGAACCCTCTGCCAAGCACTTTATTGTGAACAGTAGATTAATCACGTAGATGTAGATATGAGATCTTATCTTCCGAACGTACAGACTTCGAACGACAATCGCTGAAATCCAAATCAGTTTGTTTTCTTCACTCAATTCGACCGACGTTACGGAGCGTGAGAAACTGTTAAGTTTAATACGAGAAAGAGAAAATGTGTGGCATCTTGAGGATGAAAATATCAATCGTGTTATAGTTCGGTATCTATGGACTGAAGTCGCAGGTTTATTCCAACCTCAAATAACCAAAATCTTCATTCGACATTTTAGGCATAGATTATAACTTCAAAAAAAAAAATAATTTGTTAAAGTGAAAAGGGTGGCCTATCTTATGCTTACAGCTACTGTATTGGATCTTTTTTGTGGTAGGTTGTCATTAGTTGTCTACCAATTATTGTTACTGCCAGTAGCGTATTGATTCTGTTAATATGAAGTGGTTTGCAAATGTGGTGTAGGGTATGTACTCGTATTTCCACTTCTAAGTGCTTTAGGTTTTCAGAGTTTCTCATACTACCCTTTATGCCTGTCTTTCACTCTTGTGCTACATGAGTAATTGAAGGTTGACGTACGTCTGCACAGCTTTAAATACAAACATCAAAAAAAGTTTTGCATCACCCCGGTTCCCAGAACTCCTGAAGATAGATGTCGACTGTGGATACTGTATCACAGACACAGTCCCTTTGACTGTTCAGAGATGTGACTAAACCCGCCCAAGGATGTAAACAGCCATGCAAGAACAGCGCCTATTAGACGGAGGGGGTCCGACAGCCGACCAGTTCGTCATTCCACCAGGAAGAAGGATCTCGTGTTGTCTGTAAATCAACCATGCCTAGACGGTCAATACCGCGGTTTGATCGCGTCCGTATTGTTACTTTGTGCCAGGAGGGACTGTCAACAAGGGAAATGTCCAGGCGTCTCGGAGTGAACCAAAGCGATGTCCTTCGGACATGGAGGAGATACAGAGAGACAGGAACTGTCGATTTCATGCCTCGCTCAGGCCGCCCAAAGGCTACTACTGCAGTGGATGACCGCTACCTACGGATTATGGCTCGGAGGAACACTGACAGCAGCGCCACCATATTGAATAATGCTTGTCGTGCAGCCACAGGACGTCGTGTTAAGACTCAAACTGTACACAATAGGCTGCATGATGCGCAACTTCACTCCCGACGTCCAAGGCAAGGTCTATCTGTGCAACCACGACACCATGCAGTGCGGTACAGATGGGCCCAGCAGCATGCCAAATCGACTGCTCAGGATTGTCATCACGTTCTGTTCACCGATGAGTGTCACATGTGCCTTCAACCAGACAATCGTCGGAGACGTGTTTGAAGACAACCCCGATCAGGCTGAACGCGTTACACACATTGTCGAGCGAGTGCAGCAAGGTGGAGGTTCCGTGCTGTTTTGGGGTGGCATTACGATTGGCCGACGTACCCTGCTGGTGGTCATGGAAAGCACTGTAATGGCTGTACGATATGTGAATGCCATCCTCTGACCGATAGTGCAACCATATCGGCAGGATGTTGGGGAGGCATTCATCTTCATGGACGACAATTCGCGCCCCACCATCGTGCACATCTTGTGAATGACTTCCTTCAGGATAACGACATCGCTCGACTAGAGTGGCCACAATGTTCTTCAGACATGAACTCTATCGAACATGCCTGGGATATATTGAAAAGGGCTGTTTATGGACGACGTGAACCAACAACCACTCTGTTGGATCTACGTCGAATCGCCGTCGAAGAGTGGGGCAATCTGGACGAACAGTGCCTTGATTAACTTGTGGATAATATGCCACGAGGAATACAGGCACAGGAATACGAGCAATAAAAAGGGCGGAAATTATGTTTATGTTGATCTCTAATCCAATTTTCTGTACAGGCTCCGGAACTCTCGGAACCGAGGTGTTGCAAAATTTTTTTTTGATGAGTGTAAATACATTGGAACAGAGTGTTTATAGCCTGCATTTCAAGGTTACCACGAATGATCTCGAGTATGTAACAGAACATTTCTCCCGTCGTCTCATGTATTCGTAAAACTTGTCTGGTATTCAGATAACTAAGGAAAGAGTGTATTAGTACTCGCCACGTTCTTTACGAGATAGGAAAGCTCCATTCATATGCATTCGGTGTCACTTAAATAGGAGAAGCCACTATGCAGCACTCGTATCCCAGCACACAGGCGTCGTGCTATCCACCCCACCCTAAGAGGGTAAATCTAACCTATTTCATACATAGAATAGATCCTAATCTCACCTCCTTGACCCTGCCAAAAACTGACGAAGATCGGACACACTATGACCAAGCTGTCGCCCTGTGTTATCGGTTGACCTCTGGCCACGGTGTCTGACGACCGTTGTCGTTGCCACTTTGAACGCAGGTTGCTGAAATAGGTGCTCTGGAGCTGCGGGGTTGAGAGTCCCACCAGCCCTTTATAACTGAAAGGTATGTGGTTGCTTCAACTACCACCATGCGACGCAGCGATATGACGTACGTCACAGAGCGTCGGGACCTTGGTGGTCCACTTCGTCTGTATCGCTATCACACACAAAATAAAGACGCATCCCTACAATAAAAGTAGTGAATTAAGCCCTCTTGAACACCCACAAGAATGAGACGAGGTCATAGCCACTGAACACGGATCAGCTCCCACAATATGTTTACACTCATAGGGACTGTTGCACATACTAGACTGTGACACTAGGGAATTGAAAGAAGGGTGGGAAGTACCATGAAAGGTGCCAATGTTGAACTGTAAAAGATAGCTGCATTTGTGCAAGGGTTGAGAAAAATTTAGGTATTTAAAAAACCAATCCATTGGATAAAATGGGGTTTTTGTGGATTTAATTGGGTTTTTGGATTTTTTGTATTGATGATTAAATGGCTCTATTTAAATTCCTATAATTAATTTATTCAAAACGCTACATATTCTTAAAACTACTTATTAGTGCCTGTATCCTTGCCCTGCCAACACTGCATCAATTGACAATTTTCTGCACCTACAGGCTTGTTTGATCAAAAAGAAATAATTTAGATGAGAAAAGACCAGATAAATTAGAAAAAAATCTATAAATTTCTGCATGCTTCCAAAAAGTATTAAATTGTACTTAGGTCACCACGATTCTGCATCAAGTTTTTTTTCTAGAAGTGTAAATGTTGTTTATCTGTGTATTCCAAGAAAGGTTAAAACACAATGGTAATAAAATAAATTCTTGTGACAGTAAATAATTACCGTCAAAAAATATGATTGCTCGTTTAATTTGTAAAAGTCTAGCTGCGGAACATTTTGTATGTTAATGGCTCAAATGGCTCTGAGCACTCTGGGACTTACCATCAGAGGTCATCAGTCCCCTAGAATTTAGAACTACTTAAACCTAACTGACCTAAGGACATCACACATATCCATGCCTGAGGCAGGATTCGAACCTGCGACCGTAGCGATCGCGTGGTTCCAGACTGAAGCGCCTAGAACCGCTGGGCCACACTGGCCGACTGTATGTTAATGAAATTTTCATTATAGTTGTTTTATTGTTTTTTGTGGATTTTTAAAAAAAACGAATAGTTTTTTATGAGTCAGGTTAAAGTACAGCCTCCCTGATTTGTGCTGAGTTTCAACACAGCTGTTTTTCTCGACTTTATGAAATCAGAACTTATACGCTTAAAGGTGTCGTCATACATACCAAGACCTTCAAGGTGTTTTACATGCTAGCAGTGTGTGCGTACTATTATACGTAAAGATTGGGCAATAAGTGTAAATTTTGCCTAAGCGGCCCATGTACGTGTTCACCATTACGTACTAATTGTGGAACGAGCAACGCACTCGAGAGTGGAGATTGTTCCGTTCATTTGGAGCTGAAGATGATTCAGTAAATTAAAGTGACAAAGGGAGTACGATAATACGAAACGAAAAATTCGTTTAAAGCCCAGCAACCGCCTACTTTTGCACCTTCATTTTCTGCTACAGTGAAAAAATTTAGCATTTCGACGTAGACTGATGCCAGTAATGAAATTAAAAGCCACGTGTCTGCAAATCCACTTGTAGAAGTGCAGTAGCGAGAAGTCAGCTTACCCAGTCCAAGTAGTTAATGCAACCCACGCTTGCGAGTAGTGCTCAGCAAAACATGCCTATGCAAAGAACATACAGATCTATTGATGGCTATATAGCAGTTAAATACCTGCCGTCGTCATCAAAAGGCAAGCAGGGACTAATAAGCGGAAAACAAAATACACTGTCGTTTATTTATGTTCTTTGAGTTATTGAGACAGTCTCCTCCATCATATTGTCAAACACTACTATCACCACTTCATCTTTAAAAAAGTATAATACGCCAGATTGTTGGGCTCACCTTGTGAACACCTCTCTCCAGGCAGCAGAAATTGAGTGAATAGAATACCCAGCCTTATATGTTGACATGAATCTGATTGAACGCGCTTTGAACCAGTTGACTCTTGCAGTGCATCCTCATACAAGATAACCCGAGGGCTGTTGTCGAAGGCAGCAACGTCTCGTCCACCTTGTGTACAGCATCCACAGGAGGATCCAAGTTTATTACACTCGTAAGACAAAAAAAAAAGACACACACGGCGAAGGAATTACCCGGATGGAACGGAAACCGGTAGATTTAATGGACATGCACCGACAAATAAATGATTACAATTTCAGAAAATTTGGGTGATTTATTCAAGAGAACGAGCTTCACAAGTTGGGCAAGTCAGTAACGCGTTGGTCAACCTCTGCCCATTATGCAAGTAGTTATCGGCGTGGCATTGATTGACAGAGTTGTTGGATGTCCCTCTGAAGGATACTTTGCCAAATTTTGTTGAACCAGCGTGTTAGATCGTCAAAATCCCGAGGTGGTTGGAGTGCCCTGCCCATAATGCTGCATACGTTGTTAGCGAGCTTGCTGGCCAAGGTAGGGTTTGACAAGCATGAAGACAAGCAGTAGGAACTCTCACCATGTGCAGGCGGGCATTATCTTACTGAAATGTAAGCTCAGGATGGCTTTCCATGAAGGGAAACAAAATGGGTCGTAGAATACCGTCGACTTGCTGCTGCGCCGTGTTCTTCATCACTGAAGAGTCTGCGCCTCCGATGTCCAGCGATGACGTGTCTGAAGGTGACCAGGGCAGTGGTGGGATACCAACCTGGCTGTCGACCGCCATAACGGCCGGACATCCAGGAGTGTTGATCTGCGGTGCCGTTTCTCCTCATAGCACGACCCCTGTGGTCATCCGCGATACCTTTACACCACAGCGGTACGTCGACGATTTTCTACGAGGGTCACTCTAAAATAAAAAAAAATGCACACTATCTTTTTAAAAATCCATCTTTTATTCTACATGTTTGAAAGTTTTACAGTGTGTTGATACATCCTTTAGGAACAATATTTTCATTTCTCCACATAATTTCCATCCCTCTCAACTGCCTTACGCCATCTTGGAACCAGCGCCTGTATATCTGCACGGCAAAATTCTGGACCAACCTGTTGGAGCCACTGTTTGGCAGCGTGCGCAAGAAAGTCATCTTCAAACCTTGTTCCACGAAGAGTGTCTTTGTTTCCCAAAGAAATGATAGTCACATGGAGCTGGGTCAGGACTGTAAGGCGGGTGTTCAGTGTTGTCCATCCGAGTTTTGTGATCGCTTCTATGGTTTTTTGACTGACATGTGGCCGTGAATTGTCGTACAACAGCAAAACATCCTGCTTCTGCCGATGTGGTCGAACACGACTCTTTCGAGCTTGAAGTTTCTTCAGTGTCGTCACATATGCATCAGAATTTATTGTGGTTTCACTTGGCATGATGTCCACAAGCAAGAGTCCTTCGGAATCGTAAAACACCGCAGCCATAACTTTTCCAGCAGAAAATGTGGTTTAGAATTTTTTGGTGAATTTGCATGATGCCACTCCATTGATTGCCTCTTCGGCTCTGGTGAAAAATGATGGAGCCATGTTTCATCACCTGTCACAATTCTTCCAAGAAATTCATCTCCACCATTCTCGTACTGTTCCACAAGTTCGCTGCATACCGTTTTTCTTGTTTGTTTGTGAGCCACTGTCAACACCTTGGGAACCCACCTGGCACAAACCTTTTTTAACGCCAACACTTCCCGTATTCTACAAACACTTCCTTCCCCTATCCCAACGTAGCGTGACAATTCGTTCACTGTGATGCGACTGTCAGCAGTCACCAATTCGTTAACTGTCTGCACATTGTCTGGAGTGTGTGCAGTACGAGGCCTGCCACCGCAAGGACAATCCTCAATATTGCCGTGCCCGCTTTCATCACGTAACCTGCTTGCCCACTGACTAACTGTACTGCGATCGACAGCAACATCTCCATACACCTTTCTCAACCTCTTGTGGATGTTTCCCACTGTCTCGTTTTCACAGCACAGGAATTCTGTGCCAGCATGTTGCTTCTGACGAACGTCAAGTGTAGCAGCCATCTTGAAGACATGCTGTCACGGCGCCACTCATTGGAACAGGTTGAACTAAATTTGAAAACAAGCGGTAAGGATGTATCTACACACTTAAAACTTTCACACATGCAGAATGAAAATTGTATTTTTTACAAAAACAGTGTGCATTTCTTTTGGAGGGTCCCTCGTACGACCGTTTTGTTGCCGTTCATGGCAAGCTGCCCTGGGCATACATTTCCGCAAGATAATGGCCGCTCGGATACGGCAACGGTTTCTGCTGCTTGCCTTCGTGCTTGCCAAACTCTACCTTGGCCAGCAAAGTGACTAGATCTCCCCAGTTGAGAACATTTGGAGATTTATGGGTGTGGCTCTTCTTGGGATTTTGTCGAGCTAATGCGCCAATAGGACAGAATGTGGCAAAATATCTTTCCAGAGGACTTCCAACAACTCTATCAATCACTGCCGAGGCGAATAACTGCTTGCATAAGAGCCAGAGGTGGATCAACACGTTATTAAATTGCTTAATGTGTGAAGCTTATTCTCTTGAAGAAATCATCCAATTTTTCTGAATCATATCTACGGATTTACGTCGCATTCTGATAACTCCTTCATGGTGCGTTTTTTGTTTCTTTGGCAGTGATATGAGGGCATCCCATAAGTGCTAGTGTAAGTTGAGAATAGGAACTACTACATCACTTTCACGTTGTTGAAAACAACGTATGGCTCCTAATATCCACTATCTGATCAAAAGTATCAGGTCACATATATGTAATGCGGAATTGACCACAAGATGGAGACCCGCCAGCATAAAAGGAGGCGGGAATATTGCGTTGCCAATAGAGAAGCAGCAGCAGAATAGGTCAGCCAGGAGACCTCAGTGTGAGTACCGGGCGTGAGTCGTGCTTCGGTAGCTCAGTTGGTAGAGCACTTGCCCGCGAAAGGCAAAGGTCCCGAGTTCGAGTCTCGGTCGGGCACACAGTTTTAATCTGCCAGGAAGTTTCATATCAGCGCACACTCCGCTGCAGAGTGAAAATCTCATTCTGGAAACATCCCCCAGGCTGTGGCTAAGCCATGTCTCCGCTATATCCTTTCTTTCAGGAGTGCTAGTTCTGCAAGGTTCGCAGGAGAGCTTCTGTAAAGTTTGGAAGGTAGGAGACGAGATACTGGCAGAAGTAAAGCTGTGAGTACCGGGCGTGAGTCGTGCTTCGGTAGCTCAGTTGGTAGAGCACTTGCCCGCGAAAGGCAAAGGTCCCGAGTTCGAGTCTCGGTCGGGCACACAGTTTTAATCTGCCAGGAAGTTTCATATCAGCGCACACTCCGCTGCAGAGTGAAAATCTCATTCTGGAAACATCCCCCAGGCTGTGGCTAAGCCATGTCTCCGCTATATCCTTTCTTTCAGGAGTGCTAGTTCTGCAAGGTTCGCAGGAGAGCTTCTGTAAAGTTTGGAAGGTAGGAGACGAGATACTGGCAGAAGTAAAGCTGTGAGTACCGGGCGTGAGTCGTGCTTCGGTAGCTCAGTTGGTAGAGCACTTGCCCGCGAAAGGCAAAGGTCCCGAGTTCGAGTCTCGGTCGGGCACACAGTTTTAATCTGCCAGGAAGTTTCAGACCTCAGTGACTTCAAACATAGACTATTCATTGGACATCGCTTGAGTAAGATATCAATCAGGGACATTTTTGCCTTTTAAAGCTGCCCAAGTCGAGTGTTGATGTGATTGCGAAGTGGTAATGTGAAGGAGTAAACACAGTTAAACCGAGACCAGGCAGACCTCGTGTACCGACGGACATTGACCGGTAGCGTTGCGGGGGACGGTTTTAAAAAACCGCATGAAATTAGAGAAAGAAATCACTCGCGAGCTCGGAAGTGCTACCAGCAGTCCAGCTAACGCAATTCCTATGACTGGGGAGTTACGAAGAATGGGGTACAATGGTAGAGAGCCCCTCATAAGCCACACCCTTCTGCAGTCAGTGCTAAGTGACATTTGAGACGGCGCAAAGAGGGACTTCACTGGACAGTGGGTGACTAGAAGCGAGTGATTTGGAGTGATGAATCACGCTATACTTATGGCAATCCGATGGAAGCGTTTGGGCCTGACAAATGCCTGGAGAACGTTACTTGCCATGTGTACTGTTCGGCTATATCTCATGGATCGGGTGTGGTCTCCTTATTGCGAGTAAGAAATCGTGAAATGGTATTAACACATTTTGTAACAATGTGCGCTGCACACAGTGGAGTAGTAGCTCAGAGACGATGATTGTATCAGCATGACAATGCATCCTCTCATAAAGTAGAGAATAAGCTCCGCATGGTAAAGTCGTCCACGGCCGTATGGAACTCATCCTTGAGGGGCACGCGTAGGGACTCAGTTGTTCTCTGCCGTCTCCGAATTGGACATACGCGGTTGACCCACAGCTATCTCCTTCGCCGTGAGAACCCGCCCAAGTGTCGCTGTGCTGCAGGGCTGAGAGTGGTCCATCTTCTGATGGACTGCCCCCTTCCGGCAGTCCTTTAATTTACCAGCTGCACTTCTTTTAATTCTAGGTGACGATACTTCTATAGCTCACTCAGTTTTACGTTTTATCCGTGCAGCTGGGTTTTATCACTCACCCTAGTGTGGGCGCTCCCGCATGATTTCTCAGGCTACACCCACTCCAGCGACTTTTAATTGTGACGTGGATACCAAAATAATGTCTTTTATGCTAACAAGTTGTGTTGGTACCTCTATCAACGCTTTCCAGCTGGATGTTCTTCGTTTGTAGTTGAGTGGTTGATCTTCTACCTGATCCATCAACCACTGTATTCTGTTTAACTCTAGTCAACTATTAGCTCTGCTCCTTTTAAGTGTCCTCTATTTTGTGTTATTGCGGTGTTCATTTTAGCTCTGTACCCCTTGGTGTTCCCTCCCTCTGGGTGCAGAGGTTACGCTTCTACTGTATAGGCCTTTTACAAGTATGTCTGTTTGGAACAGGGGACTGATGACCTCTATGTTTAGCCCCCATCAAACCCCAAAACAAACAAACCAACCAACCATGAAGTAGTCTGTAAGCCAATGGCTTGTGGACACTAACAATGCTGAATTGATCTGGTCTGGCCAGAGTCCTGACCTCAACCCAGTGGAACACTTTTTCGAGGAGAACGCCAGTGTCCGTCATCACTATCTTCTCTGGTTTCGGCTCTTGAGGCAGAATGGGCTGCCATTCTTCCACAGACACTGACACCGACACCTCACTGAAAGCAGCCGAAGTCGTTATAAAGGCGAATGGTAGTCACACCCCACATTAATGTCCACTAACATGTGCCTAGATACTTTTGAACGGATAGTGTATGGAAGTTAGACCTTGATAAAAATATTTGTTTTGTAAATAAAAACCGCCTTTTCTTGCTGCCCTGTAATTTATTTCCCCCAGACGCATTTCGCCTCTTTTTGCTGTAAGGCAACTTCAGTGGGATCTAGAACGATACAGTTTTGTTAAAATTGTTTGCTATCTGGAATGCAATGAATGGTTGAGATAATAAGAGGTTTATTTACAGGTTCAATTATTTGGTAACAGACTTAAAACAACGAATTTAAGAAGTTAAGGAATTTGGGAGCCTCATCTGAAAGTATGAAATAACATGGTGGAAGATGATATAGTATAATGTACCTGAAGCTATTCACTGTTTAAGTTACCAGAAGGAATGTTTTCAGACACTGAACTGTCATTTGTACACTACTGGCCATTAAAATTGCTACACCACGAAGATGACGTGCTACAGACGCGAAATTTAACCGACAGGAAGAAGATGCTGTGATATGACAATGATTACCTTTTCAGACCATTCACGCAAGTTTGGCGCCGGTGGCGACACCTACAACGTGCTGACATGAGGAAAGTTTCAAACAGATTTCTCATACACAAACAGCAGTTGACCGGCGTTGCCTGGTGAAACGTTGTGATGCCACGTGTAAGGAGGAGAAATGCGTATCATCACGTTTCCGACTTTGATAAAGATCGGATTGTAGCCTATCACGATTGCGGTTTATCGTATCGCCACACTGCTGCTCGCGTTGGTCGAGATCCAATGACTTTTAGCAGAATACGGAATCGGTGGGTTCAGGAGGGTAATACGGAACGCCGTGCTGGATCCCAACGGCCTCGTATCACTAGCAGGCGAGATGACAGGCATCTTATCCGCATGGCTGTAACGGGCCGTGCAGCCACGTCTCGATCCCTGAGTCAACAGATGGGGACGTTTGCAAGACAACAACCATCTGCACGAACAGTTAGACGACATTTGCAGCAGCGTGGACTATCAGCTTTGAGACAATGGCTGCGGTTACCCTCGACGCTGCATTACAGGCATGAGCGCCTGCCATGGTGTACTCAACGACGAACCTGGGTGCACGAATGGCTAAACGTCATTTTTTCGGATGAATACAGGTTCTGTTTACAGCATCATGATGGTCGCATCCGTGTTTGGCTACATCGCGGTGAACGCACATTGGAAGCATGTATTCGTCATCGCCATATTGGCGTATCACCCGGCGTGATGGTATGGGGTGGCATTGGTTACACGTCTCGGTCACCTCTTGTTCGTATTGACGGCACTTTGAACAGTGGACGCTACATTTCAGATGTGTTACGACCCGTGGCTCTACCCTTCATTCGATCCCTGCGAAACCCTACATTTCAGTAGGATAATGCACGACCGCATGTTGCAGGTCCTGTACGGGCCTTTCTGGATACAGAAAATGTTCAACTGCTGCCCTGGCCAGCACATTCTCCAGATCTCTCACCAATTGAATACGTCTGGTCAATGGTGGCCGAGCAACTGGTTCGTCACAATACGCCAGTGACTACTCTTGATGAGTTGTGGTATCGTGTTGAAGCTGCATGGGCAGCTGTACCTGTACACGCCATCCAAGGTCTGTTGGACTCAATGCCCAGGCGTATCAAGGCCGTTATTACGTCCAGAGGTGGTTGTTCTGGGTACTGATTTCTCAGGATCTATGCACCCAAATTGCGTGAAAATGTAATCACTTGTCAGTTCTAGTATAATATATTTGTCCAACGAATACCCGTTTATCATCTGCATTTCTTCTTGGTGTAGCAATTTTAATGGCCAGTAGAGTATTATTTTCTATACGGAAGTCTGCCGCCATTTTGCTGTATCAAATGCTGTATTTTCAGTTGGAGTACATCTGAGAGTACCTTATTTTTGGATATCACCACCGCGATCTTCAAATGTTAAAGATACAATACAGTCCCAGAAAAATATTAGTACACCTGGAAAGACAACGTCGATTTTAATATGATGATGAAATATTCCATATACTACGTGGGGATAGTAGTACTGATACTGGTTTCAGCGTCGTCAGCCAACAGATATTTTAGTTGCATAGCTACCAGATCGCCATCTGTGTCTGCGCTTTAATAAGGAATGCTCACAACCAGAAGGCTCAGTGGTGTTGCAGACGTGTAAAGCAAGCGGTCAACCACGTCACGGAGATGCATTCGTGCTTCTTAAGCCAACTGAGTGAGTTTGAAAGGCATGAAATTGTGTTCTTTCGTTTGACTGGATGGTCATTTCAGAGAATTGCCACCCAAGTTGGACACATTGCATCAGTTGTGCAACGATGCTGGTGGTATTCCTGGTAACTTGAACATTCTCACATTTGTGGACAAGGTTCTGGACGTCCACGCAGCACGGATGCTCACGGCAGATCTTACAGCTACCACAAACACAGATAAGAGAGCTTGTGAGCTCGGACGTGTCAGCACTGTTGCAAACTCGTTGGCAGTGGGACTACGGGTACGCTCACTTCTAGCCCGCCTTCGACTGGTGCCATCAGGGGATCGCTTGGAAGATGGAATGGCGCGCCGAAAACTTTAGAGGTCGCATATGACATAGACCTGGTGAGTGATGTCTCGTAGAGTGCATTCTTCCAAGACATGCTGACACCACTCCAGGAATACAGTCTAGAGTGCAGTAAGCTAGAACTGTCCATCACGTTTGGTGTTTCTGGAGGGGATGCTAACTAGCACTTGGTACATGCAGAATGTTGTTAGACCAATTCTTTTGCCATTCTTGCAACAGTAATGTGACGTGTTGTTCCAACAAGATAATATTCGCCCACGCACTGCCTTTGAAACTCAGTGTGCAACTTCCCTGGCCAGCACAATCTTTAGACTTGTCTCCGGTCAAGCACGTGTGGGGTATAAAGGGACGAGAAGTGACTAGTGCGAATAGTCAACTAACTGACAACTCTTGCAGAACTACGCGAACAGGTCGAGAAGGCGTGGAATAACGTATCCGAGGATGGTATTCGCCATCTGTACGATCGACAGGCTGGCAGTCAGAACCTGCATTGTCGCTCGTGGAGGCTACACCACTTATTAATATGGGTGTTCAGTATGGGTCAATACCGGGTACCTCAGAACTGCTTGTGCTAATAATCTGTAAATGTAATAATTTCATGTACTCCATATGCACTGGTGTAACAAATTTCGAGTGAATTGTAAACCTTTAAAAGGGTGTACTAATTCTTTTACCGGCTGTGTATTTTTGAGAACGGTTTTCCTCGTTCGCGCCATAAAGGATTATTTTTTGCCACATCAGCGCGTAGACGAATGTTTTTAGCCGACAGCTAGTAGCTGTTCACTAACAGTCACCATAATCCTTAACATTTAGCATTTCTACCCTGCGTGGAATGTGATGAAAGACAAAATCGGGCTCGCTACTGATTAGAATACATTTCGGCTTTGAAAGTCATGTTTTGAAACGTCGAATATTCCCGTATTTCGAATACAACGATTTGGTTACGCCTATAGAGAGAGATCCACGCGCGTAGAAATATGAAGTTCTGAATTTGTCTGGCAAACTGCCCATGATAGTAGACGGATATAATAAAGTTTTAATTATCACATCGAAAACATAGTTTTGTAATTAACATTTTATGAATTTTATCCATAGTGGATGCTGTCGAACTCCGTGACTGTTCCTTTATGGGGTTGTAGAAAAATATCCGCTACCAGTCACAATAAAAGGTTGTTTGTTCGTCACACGACCGGTTTCGGGTTTGCGCCCATCTTCAGGTGTTTATACATTCATGTACATGTTTCTACTGTTGGAGATCAAAAAAGATGAAGCACCATTATTACAGTCATGCTGTGGTGATAGTTTTGCCACTTAGTTACACACTTATGGTCATTTTCACGTCCATATATCAGTTTTACCAAGTATAGCTCCATATTACACTATTATGATGTGCACTCGTGAAATACACTATGTTTCCATACAAACACGCTGCTGGAGGAGGCAAAATGAGGCAGTCCATTGACAAAATGTCATTTTGTTTTGGCTCTTCAGGCAATGTGCCGCGGGGATTTCAATGTTTATCAGGGCTGTATACATTATCTGCAAACAAACAAAAAATTACTACCCGTTTCTTCTGTGTGATAATTAAAGCTTTGACTACCCTTCGTACGAGATGTGGTGTATACAAAGTGGACGATTAGGGGACGCAGTGTTGGTGGTCGGTTATTACTGAAGACCAGGACTCCCACTAACCGTGGTGCTCGTTGTAAGTCACTCCCTCAGGGAAGGTAATTGATCGGTCGTACCCTTCCTTCAGTACACTTGGGGTGCCACATTAGCACAAGGCAGTGCTAAGTCACTTAATGCTCTGATCCAAATCGTAATTACAAGGCCTTAAAAAGGTATAAGCACTTGCTGCCGCAGTAATTTGGTTTCTGGGTGGCAGAGGCGCAGCGCTGTGTTGATGTTCAAGTGAGCCAAGTCAGCTGCATTCAGGGGAGATCGGAGGAGAGGACCCGCTGCATCACGCGTTGCGTAACCATGGCCGCGCGAGCACAGGCACAACGCCGCTGCAATTGATCTATAGTGGCCAATAAAGTCGGCTACGACACTTCCTGTACGTCGTAGAGCAAGTATCTGCCACCTCGCTGGAGCACCCATCCCGATCGGAACTTTTTCATGGAAGAGATGTTCCTTCTTTACCATAAGAAACGTAATCCAAACAATTACATGCGAAAGAATTCTTAATCATATCATTTGTGTTACAGTCGTCTAACCACCAATTTTTCTCCATCCACAGCGCATCCCAGGGTTCAGAAGTAGTCTATACTGATGGCTCAATGGTTGCTGGTCACGTAGGCTTTGCGTATACTCACACGGGACCTACTGAACTGCGCTCCTTGCCGTATGGCTGTAGTATTTTCACTATGGAGTTGGTAGCCATCTCTAGTGCTCTTGAACATATCAATTCCTACACCAGTGAGTTCTTTCTCATCTGCAGCGGCTCCTTGAGCAGAGTTCTCGACCTGTGTTACATTCGTCATCGCTTGATTGTGGCTATCCATGATTCCCTGTATGCCCTTGAACAATGTGAATGCTCAGTGACCTTCGTCTGTACCCTGGCCTCCTTGGAATCCCAGGGAATGAGCTCGCTGATAGCCTTTCCAAACTGGCTACTGCTAAGCCTACCCTTTATCGGTATTACGGAAACAGACTTCCAATCCTTATTACGTCGTCAAGTTTCAGGGATCTGGAATACGGAATGGCTCACTCTGACTTCACCAAACTATGAGTGATATAGTAGACTATGAATCCTTGGAGGTCCTTCATGCAGGCATTTCGCAAGGACTCTGTCCTTTGCCTGTTCCGTATGGCCATTCTTGGCTGACTCACGGTCATCTTCTCTGTCGAAAGAACCCACCCCACTGTCGTTGTGGTTCCCGTTTGATGGTGGTCCACATTTTGCTGAATTGTCTCAACCTGTCTTCCTGCGGCAGACACTTAATCTTCCTGACTCGCTACCCCTGGAGTTAGGAGACGATACCTGAACGGCTGACTTACTTTTATGTTTTATTCATGAAGGGGACTTTCAGCACTCTCTTTAATGGAGGCCCACTTAACATTATCGGCCCACTGAGAGGTTGGCAGAACACACTTATTGTCTCCTCTCCCAGACCGGGCTGCAGCAATCTGGGCTGGATGGTCCACCCCATCCCTCACCCTACCTGCTCTTTTACATTTCTCCCCTTCTCGTGTGGTTTGTTTTACTTATCTTTTGTCTATCTGTCCTTCTCTTGCCTTGCTAGTCTTCCCTAGACAATTTCTGAGAGGCTACCTCTAGTAAGTGACAGAGGTATATTCTCTCTGCTTGGGGGGGGGGGGAGGGAGGGGGAGTGGGGGCTTCCATCTGCCCTGTGGCTGGGGCACCTCGCATGCCTTTTTTCCTGTATCACCCTTTCTTCTTTTTTGTCCCTTATCTAGCCTTCCTTGACCTTTGGTAGACCTTGGGGTTTTTCTTACCGTGGGTTTTGCGTGGTAGGCCATCTCTGATCTACAGTCTCGCTCGTCGCTGCCGATTGTGAGCAAACGTTTGTTAATGTCTGAATTGGTGAACAAAAACTGCTCTGCAGAACTTCAGAATGACATAGATAATGTAAAATATTGACTCGCTGGAAATGAATGAAAGTGCGGGAAGATGTTGTGAGAGGTCCCCCAGTGGTGCACAGTAAGTTGGACGTCACATGACATGTCAGCGTGACTATAGCTACAGATGGGGCTGGCTTCGCAAAGCCAGGCAGTTGAAGGAACGGGAAAAGACAGTGTGACAATCAGCAAGCTGTTACGGTGCTTCATTACAACATGTCCCGAAGACATTTGAATTACTTCACATGGGGAAGAATCATAGGGAAACTGGAAGGGGAGCGAAGTGTGAAGAGTTGGAGCCTTAGGAGTATGATATTGCTCACAGCGTTCCGAAACACAGGCACTGCTACCCGAAAGAGGGGAAACTGTCGGCCGTGATCAACTGCAGCGGCGGATGAACTGCTACATTGTGCAACAGGCAAGAAGGGACCCACGTCACAACAGGCAAGAAGGGACCCACGTCACAACAGGCAAGAGGGGACCCACGTCAAACAGTGTGTGCAGTTGCAATCACATTTAACAGAACCGCAGGGGACGCAATCCCACGCTACACACAGGCGCAGTGACTGCATAAGGATGATCTTTGTCCGATGATTAGTGTGTTGTGTTCCGTTGAGACCCAAACATCGGCGGTGCCATTTGCGATGGTGCCAAGACCATATCGATTAGATCAACGAGGAGTGGGGGTCGCATGCTCTTCTCGGATGAGATCAGATACAGTGTCAGAAGTGGTTCTGGAGGTACGCTCGTGTGGCGAGAGGTGGGAACACGTAATGCACCCAGAGCATTGTCGAACATGGTCGCTTTGTTGGTCCAGGCATTACGCTGTGGGGCAGCGTAAAATTGCATGGGTGTACTCTTCTCCAAATCTTTGAACACTGCACACTCACCAGTCAACGTTATAGTGACTAGTTATGGATGATAACGCGCGACCGCATCTAACGGCGCTGGTGGAGGACTATTAGAAAGAGAGGATATTGGGCGAACGAACCGGCCTGCCCGTTCCCCCCCTCCCATCGAGCACGTGTGGGATGCGTAGGTTTTGCAGTACGTCGACATGCATCAACGAGCGCCCAGCAATTGTAAACTGCGCTGGTGGAGTAACGGACGCCCTACCACTAGAACTCCTACCAACCTTTTGGCCAGTGCAGGAGCACGCTGCAGAACATGCATTGTTGGCCGTGGTCATCTCACACCCTATTAAGAGCCATGTCCTACCTTCTGTAATGTCTAGGGCACCTTCATAAATCTAACTACTGTCTCTGAATAAAAGTGTCATTTCGTTCGTCTCATTTTGTATTCTTTGTTACCTTCTGTAGTACACTAGAATAGTTCTTTCGATGCGTGGTCAAAGTTTCTTCAAAGTAGGACTATGGCAGAAAGTTCTCGGAAACCGTTAATGACAATCTAGGAAACCTTCACAAGGGTCATGTCGAATGTTTGTCTCTTCATTGAAAACTAACACTCACACTCTCTCTCTCTCCCTCTCCCTCCCTCCCTCCCTCCCTCTCCCTCTCCCTCCCTCCCCCCCACTCTCTCACTCTGTCCCTCTCCCTCCCTCCCCCCCACTCTCTCACTCTGTCCCTCTCCCTCTCTCCCCCCCCACTCTCTCACTCTGTCCCTCTCCCTCTCTCCCCCCCCACTCTCTCACTCTGTCCCTCTCCCTTTCTCCCCCCCCCACTCTCTCACTCTGTCCCTCTCCCTTTCTCCCCCCCCCACTCTCTCACTCTGTCCCTCTCCCTTTCTCCCCCCCCACTCTCTCACTCTGTCCCTCACCCTCTCCCCCCCCCACTCTCTCTCTCTGTCCTTCCTCTCTCTCTCTCTCTCTCCCCCCCCCCACTCTCCCACTCTGTTCCCTCCCTCCCTCCGAGTCGGCAGGCAGGTGCATTTTCTCTAGTGTTTCTCCGGTGCTGCGGCACATATTTGCACATTTTATTTTTGAAATGTTAGATGAAGATGCTGTTCTTGAAGTGTTTCATGCGACGCCCAGTGTTATCGGAAAACATCGATTTATTTCTCTTTACAGAATTTTTTAAAAAGAATTTTATGTTGTCACTCAGTGGAGCGCTTCCAGATCAACCTAGTGCAATATTCAGTTTAACGACATGTCCTTTAACACACACGAGGGGCGTTCGATAAGTGATGTCAACAGTTTTTCCTTGGCCAGTTTCCGTTGAAAATTGCGGAATCTGTAGAGGTTCGTCGTGGAGTATTCTCGCTTCAGCCCCTGTAGTTTCATGAAGTTCCGATAGGTGGCGGTGCTATACGTAGCCTTCAAAATGACGTCTATAACGGAGTTTGGTTCAAGCAGAGAGCTGTCATTGAGTTTCTTGTGGTGGAAAACCAGAGCATCGCAGAGATTAATAGGCACTTGCAGACTGCCTACGGAGACCTGGCAGTGTCTACGGAGACCTGGCAGTGAACAAAAGCACGGTGAGTCGGTGGGCCAGGCGTCTGTCATTGCAACAAGTTCTCGCAAACCTGTTCTTCCTCATCCACTCTACAGCCCGAATCTCGCACCTTCCATCTGTTTGGCCCAATGAAGGATGCACTCCGCGGGAAGCAGTACGTGGGCGATGGGGAGGTTACTCATGTAGCAAGATGTCTCCGACGTCGACCGTAGAGTGGTACCGTGCAGACATACAGGCTTTTCTAGTAATCTGGCGTAAGGGCCGTCGCATTGAAGGGAGATATGTTGAAAAATAGCGGTTTATAGCCAAAAGAGTGGGAATCCTGGATGAAACCAACCCGCGTACAGGAAAAAAATGTGTGCGTTACTTATTGAACGTCCCTCGTGTCATATCATCGTTTACCTTCTCCGACTCTCGTTTCTTACGCCGGCCACGCCGTGCTGTATGACTGCTACTGCCACACAGCAGCGCTACATACTGCTGGAGTAGGGATATTCTTGTTTTGCTGTCGCTCTTAATAAATAAAATAGTCAAATCGTGACCAGGTTACTGGCCTGGGGGCCGGCAGAGTAGTAGCCTTTGTTCTTGCGACATTACGAGGGGGGGAAGGTGGCGGACCCGTCTTCCTGGGTCCCTTTGACCATCGTGAAGGTCCCCGTACTCGTTTGATAGCAGGCTGAGTAGACCTAGAGCCGTCTTGGAGGGACTGGAACGAGGAAAAATCCCCGTCACTCTACCCACTAAAACACCGTCCTGTTGTAGTCCACTCGGCGAAGGAAAATCGGGGGAAAAATCGCATAGTCGCAAATGTTTGCACCCGCCTTGGAGGGAGTGTCACGAACAACAAACAAAAAAATCTTGTGCAGTGGGGTGTGAACGTTGAGAGGAGAGGGTCGTTCTAAAAGTAGCTTTGATTTTCTCGAATAACTTTATAAGCCCGGCTCGTAGCGAAAGTGTTTCCCAGTACAAAATGAAACTACTCAATTTCCTATTCATTTTTTGTCTAGGACTAATAGTTTCTGCGGTGCACTGAATGGAAAAATCGCAGGTTATGAAAAATATTGCTCTAACAGTATAATATTGATGCTTATCGTTAAGATGATTAAAAACTATTATTAATTGTGTGTACCACATCTTAGTGCAGTAAAGCCGTATTAAGGTATAAATTGTGTTCCGTGGGTGTAACAGGATGGAGGGGGAGATGGGTGGGGTAGAAGCGCGTCGGGGAAGATAGGTCCCCGGATTGTGGCGATGTACTTCTCGCTTTCGTAGGTCTGCAGTCTGAACGTCGAACACGAGATTCCCCACTCTGCCTGCACCACTACGTAACAAGAAGCAGCTACAGGATGTTCACGAAGTTACGTGGATCCTCCACAGCGTGCCTTGTAAATCAGTGGCGCCGTAGTGAGCAGTCGTTCCCAGTGGGGGATGTTTATTTTCCACATAGTGCGTTTACACGACATGGAATGCAGATATGAGTTGTTAATATCATTAACGTAAGTAACGAATATGGAAAGAATACACGTTGATCCTTAGTCATCCAGTATCTGAGATATAGTGTTCTTCTGGGAAAGGTGACTTGTTCGACCACAACCGTTGTTTGCAGATAGCATTTTACCTCTCCTGCATTTCCTGTCCTCGTTTTCTTACGCGAATAAACAAAGAAATCTCCCCTGAGCTTGTGTACATATAGTGGAGTTATTTTCAGTTTAGCCCGCCGGTGTGGCCGTGCGGTTCTAGGCGCTTCAGTCTGGAACCGCGTGACCGCTACGGTCACAGGTTCGAATCCTGCCTCGGGCATGGATGTGTGTGATGTACTTAGGTTAGTTAGGTTTAAGTAGTTCTAAGTTCTAGGGGACTGATGCCCTCAGATGTTAAGTCCCATAGTGCTCAGAGCCATTTGAGCCATTTATTTTCAGTTTATTGGATGTCTAGTTATTTGCAGTTGTTAGGCGAGTTTTTTATGTAAAACACATTCCTGTGTGTTTAATTTCTAAATATGATGTTGTCAGTGGCCTCTGTAATGTTGGTGGGAAAGGGATTGGATTGGTATATGTGGTACCTTGCAGCTGTATTTGGTTGACAGGGTATTGTAAAGCCGTGAAATTGTGTTTCATTCACTTGGTGGTGAATTAATGACTGACCAAAAAGTTGCTGCTCTTCTTTCACCACTAAATTGTGTTACTCGTAGACTGCATAAAACTTTCCCATTCAGAAAATAGTGGCATTAGTAATATGGGCTGCACTGAGTGGTGCCATTTGCTTACCACACATCCACAGTATATCTTCCAAGATGGGTGTGAATATGTTGGATGGAATGAGGCTGATCATGTTAAAGTATACAGCAGTAATCTGCTATAATGTACTGCAATACTTATGTTGAAATATCTGAAGTAATGTAACACCTAGTTGACCTGTTGGAGGAAGAGATAATTGAAATGTAAATGTCGTGTGACTAGGGCCTCCCGTCGTGTGGTCTACCCGACGGTAGGCCCTAGTCACACGTTCGCCGGGTGCAAGTCTTTCGAATTGACGCCACTTCGGCGACTTGCGCGTCGATGGGGATGAATTGATGATTAGTACAACACAACATCCAGTCCCTGAGCGGAGAAAATCTCCTACCCAGCCGGGAATCGAACCCGGGCCCTTAGGATTGACATTCTGTCGCGCTGACCACTCAGCTACCGGGGGCGGACAGATAATTTGTAGAGTACATATTGACAGCATTTTAGACAGACTCTTCAGTGTGGAAGACAGCTTCAGCTCCTCCTGTTCAGCTTATTTACATAATAGCCTACTTACCAACTGCAAATAAGTACTCATTTAACAAACAGAAAGGAACTCCATTATGTAAACACGAGCTCAGTGATTTTTATTTGTCTACTCGCATAGGAGAACTACACAGGAAATTCTGGGGAGGTAGTATGTCTGTAAACTGAATAGCGAACATCGTTCATGGTGGGGGAACTTGCCTTTCCCAGAACACCATGGCTGCCATACAGGATGACTAAGAATCAGTGTCCACACTGTGCAGATTTATATAGTGTCTGTGCATATGCACGACTTCCCTTAACTAATAACTCCTATCTATATTCCATGTAGCGTTAACGCATTTTGTAAAAAATAAACATTCCCTAGGCATGTTTGCACAATTCGTCAACAGTGATTCATGAGACAGGCTGTGGAGGGTCTTCATAACTTGGTGAAACACCCAGTAGTTGCTTCTTGTGACACAGTGGGATAGGTAGTGGGGAATAACTTGGTCGATCTTCAGTTTTCAGACCTTTGAAGGCGGAAAGTGCATGAACACAATATGGCGACCTACCTTCACTTGCGTTTCTACCCCACACCTCTCCCCTAAATCCTGTTACTCCTATGGGGCACAATTTATCCCTTAAGAAGACTATGCTACACTTATAAGTGGTACACACATTTAATATTTGTTTTCAACTCACTTCATTTAAACATAAACATTGATGTTATACCGTTAGAACATACTTATAATAATCTGCGATTTGTGCTTCCCCTGCAACGCTGGAACTGTTAATCCGAGGAAAAAAATGAATGACCTTTTTTGTAGGAAATTTAGTGTAGTTTAATTTTGTACTGGGAAACATTTTCTCTAGGAGCCGTGGTCTTAGAGTTATTAGAGAATAACATAAAAGAAATTACCTTCTACCCCGACGCTCACACCTCGCCGGTTACAATCTTGTATGTTTTTCGGGACACTTCCTCCTAGCTATGTGCGAAAATTTTGCGACTACACGATTTTTCCCCTGCTACGGTCGCAGGTTCGAATCCTGCCTCGGGCATGGGTGTGTGTGATGTCCTTAGGTTAGTTAGGTTTAAGTAGTTCTAAGTTCTAGGGGACTTATGACCTGAGATGTTGAGTCCCATAGTGCTCAGAGCCATTTGAACCATTTTTTTCGATTTTTCCCCCCTGATCGACCTGTTTTGTTCTCCGACTGGGTTGCTAATACGTATTGTTAAGCCGAATATCGCACTAGACTGATTTTGGACCGCTTTATACAATGTCTACATCTACGTCATACTCCGCAAGCCAGGTAATGGTGTTTGGCGGAGGGTACTTCTGGTACCACTAACCGATCCTCCTTACTCCGTTCCATTCACGAATGGCGCGTGGGAAGAATGATTGTCTGTAAGCCTCTGTATTGGCTCTTATTTCTCGAATTTTCTCTTCGTCGTCGTTACACGCGATCTATATGGTAGGTAGTAATACATTGTCAGACTCATCCCGGAAAGTGCTCTCTCGAAATTTCGAAAGCAACCCCGTGACAAAACGCGCCTCTCTTCGTTGGATCTTCTCCCTCCCTCCCTCCCTCCCTCCCTCCCTCCCACTCCCCTTCAATCAATCCTATCGGGTAAGGGTCCCGTATTGATGAACAAGACTCAAGAATCGATCGGACAAGCGCCTTATAAGCCACTTCCTTCGTGAATTTTCTTGCTTCCTGCGAACCTGTCTGGCATCTGGTAATAATTGTTTTATGAAGTCAGTGTGGATAGTTACGCAAAGATATTTTACGGTAGACACTGGTACCAGCAGGTTTTCATCAGTAGTGTAATTGCATAGTAGTGGCTTTCTTTTCCTGGGTGCATAAAATTCCTTAAAAAGAAAGAAAAAAAGTTTTTGACGAGACCTGCTCGTAGAGCTAAACGCGCAGCGCACTAGCTTGCGAGATGAGCCAGACCAGAATCGAATAGGCGGGCGGATTAACGTTTGGTATAGTATGCTACACCAGCCGGCTTGTGTGAGTGGTTTTAGGCGGTTTTCCACACTCATTTTGGCAAATGCTAGGTTGCTCCCGATTCTCCTCCTCAGAATAAACGGTACACAGTTAAATACAGTAATACTCAAAACAAAGTTAATTTTCTCTTCGTGAGGGACCACAGTCAAATAGAATTTTTCGAAAGAAATTTCCACCATTTGACTATTAATTGTTCATTTATTGTAAACAATCGTGATTTCGGCTTTGTAGTCATTCTGAAATGCATGTTCAAATGTTAAAATGTGTCTGACCTATCTGTGACTTGTCATCGTCGTAAATACCAGAAATATATATTTCCCTCGATGACATGTCACAGACAGGTCGGACATATTTTAACATTTCAACATTCACTTGAGAATAGTTACAAACCCGAAATCATGATTTTGTACAATAAATGAACAATTAAGTCAAATGTCAGAAATTTTTATAAAAAAAGTTCACAGAATTCACAAATGGCGCACACGAATGCCCACCGTTCACGTGTGCTATGGTTTTAATAAAAGCAGATTATCTGACACATTCATACAATTTGTCAGCTTTATTACCATCGTTTTTTCCAAAATTAAATTCTCTACAACTTCTGTTGAAAACTTTGTGCAATTAAGTGGAATTTAAGAAGCAAATTGGGCCAAGTAGTTATAAATTAAAAATTTTACGAAATTACATCTTTACTTCTCTGGATGTTCTGGAAAACTGCTGCAGATACACGTCTGGGACATGTTTTATTAGATTCTCCAGATCAGTAACAACAAAATAAATGGAAATCGTGCTTTACTTTAACCTCGTACAGTTTATCGATGGCTTAATATTAGCGAAGTTGCTAAATTTCAGGGAAAATCTTTTATTAACCTTAACTCCGTAACTAAACATATGTGGGCCTATGTTTATGTGAACTTTTCCTTTTGTTTTACGTGTAGAATAGAATATTAAAATATTTGCATATCTTCGTGAATCACCCTGTATAAAATTAATTTTAACCAGTATGTTCCTATAGCACGTAAACAATATTAAGGATGACCCGTAACATTTCTGCTCTCATCCGTTCACGTACATTCACGTAAATTATGGTAAGGAACAGAAGTTAACATTGTTCGTTGCTTAAATAAATATTCATTTGCCTGATTGGCAACAACCTTTGAAGGGCATTTGTGTTCAGGAACATATTCAGGAGCTTTATATGAGTCGTAAGTATCCACATAATCCTCAGATTCCAACAAATCGTCCCTGAAAACCGTTTTTCTGGCAGTAACACAGCATATATTGCTACTACTGGCAACCACGTTTTTTTCACTTGCTATTTTTCACATTCACACATCCTGACAAAGTTGCCAATAGCGAGAAACTGAGATTTGAGATAGAGCTGCCATATCTCAGTTTATCGTTGAACTATCAGTTAATATGAATGAAGCACATCATTTTCCATGTTTGATATACAATAACTGTTACTCATCGACTGGCCTTTAACATTGTTTACAACCGAGGTTTTCAATTCGGGGACTGTTAGTAGGCGCACAAATCCATTTTACGAACTCAATACGATGGCCACGAAGGACTTATTTCAGTTTTAGAAAAAGAAATAAATCGCGCCTGGAGAAATTTGGGCACTAGTGCAGGTGCGGAAGTGTGTGTATTGATTTCTCAAGATATGCTTGTATTTCGGGTTTTCAGTGCGCAGGCGCATTTTGAGGAGCCACGAGTCCTCACAGGCTCGCCTTTTGTCTGTTCTCCTCGATTCCTTCGAAAAGCTTTTGTGATCACACAGAAGTACACAAATGTTCTCTAGGTTACTAAAGTAGTACTGTGTTTGGGGCAGTGGATTCGCATTATGGAGAGGTGGAATTCAAATCTCAGTTCGACCATCCAGATCAAGACTTTCCGTGACTTTTCAGAACTGATAATGGCGATTTCCAAGATGGTCCCATTGGCGAGGATACTGCCTATTTCCTTCCCCAATTCGACTTATTCTCTGTTTCTAATAGTCGCGTCGTCGACGAAACGTTAAACCGTAACCTTCGTATTTCCTTCCTTGCTGTTATTCACTTTTATTTGAATAGTCTCATTGGGCAAGGTACTGATAAGTTACTGCTACTTTAATATCAGATCAAGTTAATACAGCCAACTTTTTTCAGTAGTTACATTGCTGAATGTCGACAAGTGTCTACTTGAATTAATACTATATGTATTTGTTGACTGATTTATACATACTGCGGCCCCCGTTTGTGCATTGTGTGTGTATCTGCAGTGCTGCTAATCTTTGTCTGAAGACTCTCTTGTGAACCCTTATAGACTGTTGCTGGTCCAGTCTCAAGAATACACGAAATATGGTCACAGGCTTCGCGGTCCTTACGCGAAATGCATATTGGCGGCAGTAGAATCGTTCAGCAATCAGCTTCAAATGCCGGTTCTCTAAATTTTCTCAGATTTCTCCAAAAGAACGTGGCCTTCACTCCAGGGATTCCCATTTGAGTTCACGTAGCATCCCCTTAATGCTAGTGTGTTGTTCGAAGCTACTGGTAACAAATCTAGCAGCCCGCCTCTGAATTGCTTCGACGTCTTCCTTAAATTCAAAATAGTGCGGATCCCAAACAGGAGAGCAGTACTCGAGAATAGGTCACACTAGCGTCCTACGTGGTGTCTCCTTTACAGATGAACCACACTTTCCTAGAATTCTCCTTATAAACCGACGTCGACCATTCGCCATCCCTACCACATGTTCGTTCAATTTCATATCGCTTTGCAACGTTACGCCCAGATATTTAAACGACGTGACTATCAAGCAGGATAGAACTACATCTACATCCATACTCCGCAAGACACCTGACGGTGTGTGGCGGAGGGTACCTTGAGTACCTCTATCGGTTCTCCCTTCTATTCCAGTCTCGTATTGTTCGTGGAAAGAAGGATTGTCGGTATGCCTCTGTGTGGGCTCTAATCTCTCTGATTTTATCCTCATGGTCTCTTCGCGAGATATACGTAGGAGGGAGCAATATACTGCTTGACTCTTCGGTGAAGGTATGTTCTCGAAACTTTGACAAAAGCCCGTACCGAGCTACTGAGCGTCTCTCCTGCAGAGTCTTCCACTGGAGTTTATCTATCATCTCCGTAACGCTTTCGCGATTACCAAACGATCTCGTAACGAAGCGCGCCGCCCTCCGTTGGATCCTCTCTATATCCCCTATGAACCCTATCTGGTACGGATCCCACACTGCTGAGCAGTATTCAAGCAGTACTGTAACCTACTTCCTTTGTTTTCGGATTGCATTTCCTTAGGATTCTTCCAATGAATCTGTCTGGCATCTGCTTTACCGACGATCAACATTATATGATCATTCCATTTTAAATCACTCCTAATGCGTACTCCCACATAATTTATGGTATTAACTGCTTCCAGTTGCTAATGCTGTAAGCGTACATTACTGGCTTGTTTTTCATACTCATCCGCATTAACTTACATTGTTCTACACTCCTGGAAATTGAAATAAGAACACCGTGAATTCATTGTCCCAGGAAGGGGAACTTTATTGACACATTCCTGGGATCAGATACATCACATGATCACACTGACAGAACCACAGGCACATAGACACAGGCAACAGAGCATGCACAATGTCGGCACTAGTACAGTGTATATCCACCTTTCGCAGCAATGCAGGCTGCTATTCTCCCATGGAGACGATCGTAGAGATGCTGGATGTAGTCCTGTGGAACGGCTTGCCATGCCATTTCCACCTGGCGCCTCAGTTGGACCAGCGTTCGTGCTGGACGTGCAGACCGCGTGAGACGACGCTTCATCCAGTCCCAAACATGCTCAATGGGGGACAGATCCGGAGATCTTGCTGGCCAGGGTAGTTGACTTACACCTTCTAGAGCACGTTGGGTGGCACGGGATACAGGCGGACGTGCATTGTCCTGTTGGAACAGCAAGTTCCCTTGCCGGTCTAGGAATGGTAGAACGATGGGTTCGATGACGGTTTGGATGTACCGTGCACTATTCAGTGTCCCCTCGACGATCACCAGTGGTGTACGGCCAGTGTAGGAGATCGCTCCCCACACCCTGATGCCGGGTGTTGGCCCTGTGTGCCTCGGTCGTATGCAGTCCTGATTGTGGCGCTCACCTGCACGGCGCCAAACACGCATACGACCATCATTGGCACCAAGGCAGAAGCGACTCTCATCGCTGAAGACGACACGTCTCCATTCGTCCCTCCATTCACGCCTGTCGCGACACCACTGGAGGCGGGCTGCACGATGTTGGGGCGCGAGCGGAAGACGGCCTAACGGTGTGCGGGACCGTAGCCCAGCTTCATGGAGACGGTTGCGAATGGTCCTCGCCGATACCCCAGGAGCAACAGTGTCCCCAAATTTGCTGGGAAGTGGCGGTGGGGTCCCCTACGGCACTGCGTAGGATCCTACGGTCTTGGCGTGCATCCGTGCGTCGCTGCGGTCCGGTCCCAGGTCGACGGGCACGTGCACCTTCCGCCGACCACTGGCGACAACATCGATGTACTGTGGAGACCTCAAGCCCCACGTGTTGAGCAATTCGGCGGTACGTCCACCCGGCCTCCCGCATGCCCACTATACGCCCTCGCTCAAAGTCCGTCAACTGCACATACGGTTCACGTCCACGCTGTCGCGGCATGCTACCAGTGTTAAAGACTGCGATGGAGCTCCGTATGCCACGGCAAACTGGCTGACACTGACGGCGGCGGTGCACAAATGCTGCGCAGCTAGCGCCATTCGACGGCCAACACCGCGGTTCCTGGTGTGTCCGCTGTGCCGTGCGTGTGATCATTGCTTGTACAGCCCTCTCGCAGTGTCCGGAGCAAGTATGGTGGGTCTGACACACCGGTGTCAATGTGTTCTTTTTTCCATTTCCAGGAGTGTACATTTAGAGCTATCACACAAACTAGAAATTTTGTATAAGTCATCTTGTGTCCTTCCACAGTCACTCAACTTAGACACCTCCCCATACATCGCAGCCTCATCAGCAAACAACCGCAGATTGCTGCCCACCCTGTCCGTCAGATCATTTAGGTATATGCAAAACAACAGCGGTCCTATCACACTTCCCTGGGGGCACTCCTGACTATATTCTTGTCTCCGATGAACACTCACCGTCGAGGACAACATACTGGTTTCTGTTACTCAAGAAGTCTTTAACTCACTCAGATATCTGGGAGCATATTTCACACGCTCATAACTTCGTTAAGTCTGCTGTGGGACACCGTTTCAAATGATTTTCGGAAATCTAGAAATATGGAATCTGCCTGCTGCTCTTTATCCAAAGTTCGCTGTATATCATGTGAGAAAAGGGAAAGAGTTTAGCATGAGCCGTGCTTTCTAAAGCCGTGCTGATCTGTGGACATCAGCTTCTCGGTCTCAAGAAAATGTCTTATATTCGAACTGAGAATTATTGTTGAAGGATTCTGCAGTAAACAGATGTTAGGGACATTGGTCAGTAATTTTGTGGGTCCGTTCTTTTACGCTTCTTATATACAGGAGTCACCTACGCTTTTTTTCCAGTCGCTTGGGACTTTGCACTAGGCGAGATATTTGCGGTAAGTGCAAGCTAATTAGTGAGCCAGTGCGGTAGAGCACTCTTTCATCTTTGTAAAACCGATTTGGCATTCCATCCGGACCTGGCGAATTATTTGCTTTCAAATATTTCAGTTGTTTCTCTAAGCCAGGTATGCTTATTTCTTTGTCGTCCATACGGTAGTCTGTTCGATGGTCAAACGACGGTATGTTTGTACGATTTTCCTGCGTGAACGATTTCTTAAAAGGGAAATCTACAACTTCGGCTTTCGTTTTGCTATCTTAACGGGCCACGCAAGACTGATAGACGAGTGACGTGATGAAAGCCGTAGATCCGCTTAGCGATTTCAAATAGGACCAGAATTTTCTCGTCCAAATCTTTACCTAAGATATGACGGTGGTATCTGTATGCTGCCAGCACATATCTTTTCACAGACGCACGAATCTCTACTAACTTTTGCCTGCTGTCATTTGAGCTCTCTCTTTTGAACCGAGAGTGCAACAGTCTTTGCTTCCTCAGCATTTTTCTAATTTCGTTGTTAAACCATGGTGGGTCATTTCCGTCCTTAATCCACTTACTAGGGACACAGTTCTCCAGATCATGATTTACAATCAGTTTTAACTTTGACAAACTCCCTATTGGCTTCTGTCTCGGGTTCTTCGGCCGACGTTCATCTAATGGTTTTTCTGACGTTTCGCCAGCACGAGTGGCTGGCATTGTCAAAGCTTCACCCTCCATTGCCGATGGTGAACTGGAGCCGAGCTCGCGGGCGCAGACTATATGTACCTGGCGCGCCAACGTCCGAGGGCTTCTCCGCGGTCATTTCCGGTGCGGTTCTCCTCTTGCTACCTGCGACGGTCGTTCGCTTCAGTACGGGAAGCCAGGATCCGTTTACCTTAAGGCTTTCCTCTTTCTTGTTCAAACTGTTCGCGTGTTTTTGTATTTCTACAGCTTCTCTGAACAAGCGCGTGTGATAGTGGTTCTCTACAGCCAGAACTTCCGTGTCGGCGAATTTTATTACGTGGTCGGTCTCATTCAGTGCATGTTCTGCCACGGCCGATTTCTCCACCTGCCCCAACCTGCAATGTCGCTTATGCTCCTTGATCCTGGTGTTAATGGATCGTCCATTCATTACGACATAAACTTTTCCGCATGTGCATGGTATGCGGTATATTCCCGACATTGCAAGTGGGTCTCTTTTCTCCTTCGCCGATCTAAGACACTCTTTGATCTTCCTTGTCGGTTTGAAAATCGTCTTTACGCCATGTTTGCGCAATATACGGCCGATTCTGTCCGTCACTCTGGGAATGTATGGCAGAAAGGCCGTACCCGACATTTCTTTTTCTGGTTCCTTACTTCGCCGAGTGTTTCTCAGTTACACTTCTAATATAATTTTGTGGAGTACCCATTGCTCCTCAGGACAGTTTCCAGGTGTTGCATTTCTCGTTTGAGGTGTTGAGGCGCACATATTCGTCCTGCTCTCGTTACGAGCGTACTAATCATGCCTCTTTTCTGGCTCGGGTGGTGGTTTGACAGTTTGTGCAGGTATCTGTCCGTGTGAGTCGGTTTTCGATACACGCTGTGTTCCAGGTTTTCGCCGTCTCTTGTGACCAGCACATCTAGAAATTGCAGTTTCTTGTCCTTTTCTACTTCCATGGTAAATTTTATGTTGGCATGGAGGCTGTTCAAGTGTCTTAGGAAGTCACCGAGCTGTTCTTCACCATGGCTCCACACCACGAAAGTATCATCGACGTACCTGTACCACACCTTAGGTTTGCAAGTCGCCGAGTCCATAATTCTTCTACGTCAGTCTTAGTGGAACTAAGTAATGTCAATTCACTGTCAAATGGTAACAGCTGCTTCTGTGCCCTTCCTAACAGAAACACTCTCCTAGGCTTTCTGAATTATTAACTTACGTAACCAAAGTTGCTGTAATGACATCATGAGCACTAATACCCGTCTCTCTAGTGACTCTGTCGATAAGGTCCGACCTGTTTGTAACTACAAGGTCTAAGATATTTCCATTGCGTGTGGGCTGCCGAACTAGTTGCTCAAGGCAGTTTTCAGAAAAAAAACTTCAAAAGTACTTCACATGACTGACTGTATCCGCCGCAATGAATCCATAGACATCCCAGTCTATACTCTGTAGGTTAAAGTCGCCTCCAACTAATAATGTGTGATCTTTGTATTTCCGCGCTACTGACCGTGGACTTTCTCTGAATGACTAAAAGTGTCACAGTGGAATCGGGTGACTGATAAAAACATCCAACAATTAACTTGGTTCACCTAGACATGTTATATGCGAGCAGGTAACTTCAGTGTCACGCTCAAATTCGACCTCAACAGAGAGAATATTTTTCTCAACTGCAATGAACACTCCCCCTCCTATGGCGTATGATCTGTCTTTCCGATATACGTTCTATGACTATCTCAGAACTTACTACTTCAGGTTTCAGCCATCTCTCGGTCCCAAGAATAATTTGAGAGCAAGAACTTGTCTGGAGGGCAGTAAATTCGGGAACTTTGTTGCGAATACTTCGACAATTTGATGATAAAATTGTGACAGTCAAAGTGACTTTACTACGAACGCTGTCTGACTTCCCTATCTGCGTACCGACTGGCGAGTGTTCTCAGAGGACCTCAAACTACGCCTAGCGTAAAAAATTCCATAAGTACTCTGCTACCCAAATAGTTGCATCTTCTTAGTATACCACTTTCCTATCAACTGGAGTCCTACAAGTCACCACCCGATAACGCAGGTCCAGAAGTCTGCGGCCAAGACTGTCACAGAGTCGACGAAGCCTTTGGCTGACACCATCCACTCGGCTCCAAACCAACTGACACGGATCAGCTCTGGGAACAGTGTTACAAATTGCGACCTCTGCTTGCACCCCACACACGATTCCTGCAGCACGGTCACCTTCGCCACCCGCCTATACAGGGTGTTACAAAAAGGTACGGCCAAACTTTCAGGAAACATTCCTCACACACAAAGAAAGAAAATATGTTATGTGGACATGTGTCCGGAAACGCTTACTTTCCATAATAGAGCTCATTTTATTACTTCTCTTCAAATCACATTAATCGTTGAATAGAAACACACAGCAACAGAACGTACCAGCGTGACTTCAAACACTTTGTTACAGGAAATGTTCAAAATGTCCTCCGTTAGCGAGGATACATGCATCCACCCTCCGTCGTATGGAATCCCTGATGCAGCCCTGGAGAATGGCGTATTGTATCACAGCCGTCCACAATACGAGCATGAAGAGTCTCTACATTTGGTACCGGGGTTGCGTAGACAAGAGCTTTCAAATGCCCCCATAAATGAAAGTCAAGAGGGTTGAGGTCAGGAGAGCCTCTACCAATCCATCGGTCACCGAATCTGTTGTTGAGAAGCGTACGAACACTTCGACTGAAATGTGCAGGAACTCCATCGTGCGTGAACCACATGTTGCGTCGTACTTGTAAAGGCACATGTTCTAGCAGCACAGGTAGAGTATCCCGTATGAAATCATGATAACGTGCTCCATTGAGCGTAGGTGGACGAAACTAAAATGAGCTCTAACATGGAAATTAAGCGTTTCCGGACACATGTCCACATAACATCTTTTCTTTATTTGTGTGTGAGGAATGTTTCCTGAAAGTTTGGCCGTACCTTTTTGTAACACCCTGTATGTACCGAGGACGGCCTCAGAACCCAGGCGACAGGCGTCGTAGGTGCCGATGTGAGCCACAACTTCGAGACGATTGCTTGCTGCACGCTCGATAGCCGAAGTCCACCTCCACATATCGGATGAGCCCCCCCACCCCCGGCAGACACAAACGTTGGGGCGCCTGACAGCTAGCAACCCCCTGCCCACATGTGGACCCTGGGACCCTGCAGAATGAACAGCCAACTGCTTACTCACAAGGCGGCGAATACGCGAAGTCAGACGGCCAGCCTCCGCATTGGCCCTCCGCCTCGAGCGACGCGAACCCGTTACCAACCGCCACTCATTCCTTCGTGAGGGCAGATCCGTCGCGTCGGCCACACTAAGCCGTCGGTACACGGGCCGTGCATCCGAACGTTGAGCGTGCCGAGTTTCTGACGTCACAGCATGGAATAGCACGCTCTGGAGTCTTTCCGAACGTGCAGAGCAATATCTGGCATGTCAGATATTCTGAGCGTGTGTCTGAGCGTTGACCAATGAGATGCCACAACGCCACCTACGTCACAAGCACGCCGTCTCCCTTCAGTACAGAGTTGTGAGGCGCCATATTGGCATTCATTTCAAGCCTATATGTGTATATGCCGTTCCGAGCACCAGAAAATTGAGAATCACTGCAAAACCCGTTGTTAACTGTTTGATTCGTTCCAATAAAATAATGAGAAACAACATATTCGTGGCTAAAGAATTATTGTAACCTGCGTATAATAAGAGTAGGCTATTTGAAGGCAGCGACACACTGAAGATCCACCCAAAACGCATTGTTCTTGGTACAATGTGTTATAATTAAATTTCAGTTAGTAAAATATCTACGATTAAGGTTTTTAGCGAGAGGTAAGATACTATGATTAGATACAGGAAGTGTGCTGTTGGTTTAGCGTAATAATAGTGTCACTGTTTAATAATGAGGTTTTTAATTGGGGCGATGATTCGCGTCCTGACACACCAATTTTTTTCCTAACATTCGCGTTTTTATTTAGGTTCTGATACTTTATTATTAGTTTAATATAAGTATAGACTACAATGTTTGATTTTATGTAAATACAAGTTCACCTTTTTTTTAGGGGTGACTGTTCGATTAGCTTAATCTAAAGGACAGCTTACGCTACTTGTATAAAGATATTTTGCTCCTTCTTCTTTTACGCTTCGTAATTCACATGTTGCAAATATTCTGCTACTGGCTAGGAACAGTGATCAAGTAAGACTGACCTTGGGGTTTTACTAAAATGTGGGAATGATGAAATAATGTTTATTTTATGCGGAGAAGTATTCCAAATTTGTAACGCACTGTTTGTAATGGAACTTTTATATACCTGTGTCCTTATAAACTGGACATGGTACTTTCCTTTTCGTGGACGATGGAAGAAATGTGCATTTTAATAGAGCTAACGTGGAAATTTTAAGCGCGCCCGTTGAGTAAACAGTGTGATTAACGAACTAGAAACATCCCTCAACTGTCGCTGGAGTGGGTTGCGATCGCGTATACCATGTTGGTGTCCACGTACCGTATGCACAAGTCGCATCGTTCCTGAGCGTTCAGCAGCACGTTGAACTTGACACGCTCAACGTTAACGTTCGGCAGCACGGTCCGTGTGCCGACGGCTTAAGAGGTGCCTCGGGAGAAGAGCCAGTGCCCACGAGACGCCCCAGTTTCTCAGCCATGGCAGTCCCGAGGCAGCAGCCTGAAGGCGGCTGACCGTAGCCAAAAGCGCATTCAACTGTTTGCGAACTGCGGCCAGCTCCTCCTGCGTCCGCAAACAGCATGCATACATCCTGTCCATCCTAGAAAGAATAACTGAAGAAGTAAACTACAAAAGCAGATAGAAACAGAGATGTGCAACTTGCTACCCTCCTGATGTGTCACCAATGTACGCTGATGCCTTAATGAGCTGTGTAGCCGGCCGCTGTGGCCGAGCGGTTCTAGGCCCTTCAGTTCGGAACCGCGCTGCTGCTACGGTTCGAATCCTGCCTCTGGCATGGATGTGTGTGGTGTCCTTGGGTTAGTTAGGTTTAAGTAGTTCTAAGTCTAGGGGACTTATGACTTCTTGTGTTAAGTCCCATAGTGCTTAGAGCCATTTGAAACATTTGAGCTGTGTAGCTGGCTGTTTTGCGCTATAGACTGCCTGAATTTCATTTACAGTTAAAAACGCGAGATTAAACCTCCTAAATAGAAAACATGCACAAAATTTAAGAAATATACTGCTAGCAAAGTTTGTATGAATCTTCCAACCAGATTATAACTGTACTCTCGACCGGTATTCAAATCGAGAATCTTACCTTTTGCGGATAAAGGTCGTGCTGACAAAGCTGTCTGATTACTGGTCCGTTCCATAAAAGCATTGCCTTTCGTATTGCTTGCAAAAGTGATTGATAATAAGGACATGTGAAGTTATTGATGGTCTGTTTCTCACAATTTTACGTAGTACACGATCTGTTAAAATGTTCCGCTGGCTTTCTCGTACTAAAGTAAAGGCAATAGCAAACGAGAGATTAAGCAACAGTAGCGCTTCCGATGGATTTACAGTTCGTGTTGGTGTATGCGCCATAGAATGGACGATGGGTTCTTGAATCTTTAATAGACTACGAGCAAAAACCGAGACGACTGGAAATGCCGTCAAGAATCTACATGGTAATACAATAAAAATGGCCCGAAAGATATTCGTAAGAGTGACGCGGGATTGACTCTTATTGATGAAAAGGAGAACTGCCCAACACAGACAATGCTGGAAACCGTGATTTCGTCGCACCACTCGGTTGCTGGCACATGTTTGCGCATGCACGTCTCCCATATGCTTTGTGCCGAGTGTTTCGCTGTGTCATTGCGTTTGAGTGAGTGCGAGTAGCGGACGTGGCTAGTGACTAATTGAATGCAACACAAAATGGAGTTCACAATAAAACGGCGCGTGTTGATTAGCGAGTGTTACGTGAAGCACATTTCGTGGAAAACATGTGCGCAACTGGTTGCACAAGAGTTTAACTGGAAGTGTTTTGGCAAAGCCTCCAGCCAGGTCTGCAGTACAAAACTTGGTAGCGGATAATCTCTGTGATGTTCGTCAACAAGGGTCAGTTTCGCGACAGTCGTGATCACAAATATTTTCTGCACCAGTTGTATTTCGCCCATCCTGGATAGTAGCCAGACTATTTCGCTTACTGATTCCGTAGGACATCTCTAGCCCGTATTTTACCTTTTTCACCATGCGTTTTTGAGCATAAATTAGACATCAACGTAAGTCTTGAGGTCTACAGGCGTGAACTGAAAGTGGGACAGGCAGCTTCGTGGGAGTCCAGAACGCTCCCAAAAAAAACTTTTAGTGAAAGCGTTTATACTTTTACGTACGTAAATTTCCAATTTTCTCACCAAATTTTCGTAGAATAAAGAAGCGTAAAAAATTAGTCTCGAAAATTTCCAGCTACTTTCCGGCTATTTGCTCACGTGGGTGAGTTTGCGTTCTGACCGCTTGTGGAGAATATTCGAACCAGAAAAGGGCGGCCATTCACAAGATGACCGCACTGCTGCCGACAACAAATACGACACCGTTTAAGAGTGCACAGGTTGGACCGGCAAACCATAGGAAGTTGGGTAAACCAAGGCCGAAAGGAAAAAAATCCTGCACCCCACTGAGACCAAAAATGAAGACCAATTTACGTAACATAAAGGAAAATCACTGAAACACCATTCTCCCCCCTCCCCCCATTTACAATCTCGCATAGTTACATTCTGCAGACCTCTGTTCATAAACGCAATGCTAAGTTAAATATTGAAAATGGTGAATGCACATTATGATCTTAATGTGTGCAAATTTTGATGTCAGAGTTAAGCGAGTCTGTTGCTGTTATAGTTCCTAAGTCAATTGTGTTACAAAAAGGCTTTCCAGATGTATTTGTCTGAAATGGAATTTCTTGTAACTTACACCAAAGCGAAGTACTCACTGACAAACAATTATTGTATTAAAAATATTATATGATTTAATATTCCTGTTGTTATCGTAGGCGTCTATGGCACGTTAAAAGTGGTGCTGAAGGCAGGTAAAGTTCGGGAGGGATGCGGAGACACTGAAACAAGCAGGATTCCCACACCCCGCCCTCCCCCAAAATAGAACCTTGAATCTGCGGCTGCGTAAGGACGAATCATTTACATCATCTTAAGCTAGACCCCAACAGCAAAGATCTTACTACCACTCTACTATCACTTGGACCAGAAGACCCATTCCATTGCCGGCCGGTGTTTCCGAGCGGTTCTAGGCGCTGCAGTCTGGAACCGCGTGACCGCTACGGTCTGGAACCGCGTGACCGCTACGGTCGCAGGTTCGAATCCTGCCTCGGGCATGGATGTGTGTGATGTCCTTAGGTTAGTTAGGTTTAAGTAATTCTAAGTTCTAGGGGACTGATGACCTCAGATGTTAAGTCCCATAGTGCTCAGAGCCATTTGAACCCATTCCATTCCATGTAGACACAGCCCACATCATTATGGAGTCACTACCAGCTTGCACAAAGCCATATTGACAACTTGGGTCCATGGCTTCGTGGGACTGCGCCACATCTGAACCGTACCACAGCTCTTACCAACTGAAATCGGGACTCATCTGATAACGCCACGGTTTCCCAGTCGTCTGTCCAACCAATATCGTCAAGAGTCCAGGAGAGACGCTGCAGCAAAGGCACTCGCGTCGGTTGTCTGCTGACAAAACCCATTAATGCAAAGTCTCGCCTCAGTGTCCAAAGTGATAGGTTCGTCATACGTCCCACATTGATTTCTGCGGTTATTTCATGCATTGTTGCTGTCTGCTAGCACGGACGACTCTACGCAAACGCCGTTGCTCTCGGTCGTTAAGTGAAGGCCGTCGACCACTGCGTTGTTCCTGGTGAGAGCTAATGCCTGAAATTTGGTATTCACAGCACTCTGTTGACACTGTGGCTCTCGGAATATTGAATGCACTAATAATCTCCGAAACGGCCCGTCCCATGTGTCTAGCTCATTCCGCATTCAAAGTCTGTTAATTCCCGTGGTGCGGCCATAATCGCGTCGGAAACATTTTCACGTGAATCACCCGAGTACAAGTCCACCAATGCACATCCCATTTTATTTCGTGTACGCGATACTACCGCCATCTGTAGATGTGTATATCGGTATCCCACGACTTCTGTCACCTCAGAGTATTTATGTAGTTTGAGACACCGACATAACAGCGGTCTCCTGAAATATTGACAATCCGTCAAATATTGCTGATACCCAGCAACCGGCCAAGTCTCTAATACCATAATCAAACCTGAGATAACTCGATTCACTTAGAAAGGCTTCAAAAAGTGGCACTGGTACTTTTTAAGGGACACTGCTGACGTTATTAGGGCAGCCTACGGAATGCAGTAACGATTTACGCCATAAACGTAACGAGAGTGAATAAAAAATTTGTACAGTGATTTTGAGCAGCCTGTGAACCGTTAATCGTTACTGTTGTTCAAAGTTTGGACTGTGTAAGTAGTATAATATACAGAATTTAAAAGAAAGTGGTCTAGAGCTGAAGACTCAGTACTGATGCATGAGGAAAGTCACGTAACTGCCACTTTGCTGTAAAAATACGCGCTAGTGTTATCCTGATACTGCGAGAATGTGCACTGCTGTTTACAAAATTTTTCTTATTAGGTTTGAAGTGGCTTCTAGGTATTTAAGGTGATTTCCTTTTGTGTGATGGAGACAGCAAGGCATTCCAGACACTGCTCACACTTCAGATGAAAGCACCGTTAATATTGTTAAATGAAAATGGTATTCGGATGGAGCAGCGCAAATGATACAAACTGCAGTTAAGAACTGTATTGAGTTAAAATTCGTAGCATTATCCAGTAAATGAAATTAAATTATCGTATGGCATTGATCGCCGGCAGTCCGCAACTGGGGGAGTTAGGCTGTCGAGTTGCAAGTCTTTTCAGATGAAGCCACATTGGGCGACTTGCGTGTTGATGATAATGAAATGAGGACAACACAACACACAGTTCCAGAGCTGAGAAAATCTCCGACCCGACCGGGAACCGAACCCGAGCCCGCCGCATGGCAGTCAGACACGCTGACCAGTCAGCTAAGGGGGCAGACATAACAGGCTTTTTTCTAATTTCGCAATGGTTCCCGTTATTGCACGATAATCGCAAGCAATTAATTATTCTATAAATGCATGTGGGACACGTGCGTGATTATCGTGCAATAATGGGAACCACTCTGAAATTAGAACCAAGTAGCTGTTTTCTGTAGTGGAAGCTTGTACATTCAGCACACCTGTAGTGGACGATCAGGTAGAAACATCTTTTTAAATACATTCACCGAAGTAACAAAATATATTAAAGCATGTTTGGTGCCTTCTGTGACAATACAACACTGAATGTATGGATGGATGTCGTCCTGCAGATATTAGAAATTGCGCCGAGAAGTGCCCATGTATGTCTGAATATGGAACTTGCCCTCTGGGACACTTGTGATAACGTATCATTCAGTTTGTTTACAGCATATCTGCCGCTCAGATATCAGTGCACCAGTCGGATATTCTGAAAATTTCACGCTATGCCCTTATGTCTTGTATTAAGACAATAAATGTGTGTTCTTTTTCTTCACGCAGATTTCGCCGTGGTTTTGTGTGTACACAAATTTGTTTAGCGGCTTAAGATAGAGAATAATTTTGGACGAGGAACAAGCAGTGCGTCATTCATACTGTAAAATGATAGACATTTAGATAGGTTCTTCTATCTGTAAACATTTTTTTTTCAGAAAAGTATTTATTACTTCTCTGTTTATAAATTTAAAAAATTTCCTGTTTTCCTAATTGTGAAGAAATAGTGTTTAATTACTTTAAAGTAACATGCTTACTTCTACGTTAAAAAATATTCTTTCTTATTGTTGGTAACTAGTGAACTCACGCTGAAGATGAAATAAAAACAGGATGCTTTGTTGGTTTCTTGTAAATTAAGAATTTCTGATGAATAATTTGACTGCTGATTAGTATTGACTGCTGCTTTTAGTATTAACGTTCTTAAGACTTTAAACACGAAGAAGCCAATAACACAAATGCTAGCATTTCGGTGAACAGCCGGCCGAAGTGACCGTGCGGTTAAAGGCGCTGCAGTCTAGAACCGCAAGACCGCTACGGTCGCAGGTTCGAATCCTGCCTCGGGCATGGATGTTTGTGATGTCCTTAGGTTAGTTAGGTTTAACTAGTTCTAAGTTCTAGGGGACTAATGACCTCAGCAGTTGAGTCCCATAGTGCTCAGAGCCATTTGAACCATTCGGTGAACATGAGTCTGGAAATTGCTTTAATTTCTCAATAATGCTCATACAATGGATTTCGGACATCCCTGCCTTATGCACATACGCAAAATTCTGTTTTCATGTATCCAGTAGCACTATGTAAACTGCATGAAGAACTGCGATTGATCCTAAAATACACTTTATTGTTCATGAGTCAACGTCGTCTGGCCTAGGTAGGAAATTCGTGGAAGTGGTCCACACTGCAGTAACCCATGTCACACATATACTACAGGTCCATGACAAGCGTGTTCAATACTGTAAAAGCGTAGTTCCGTGACAAGATGTGGTATGCGTTATGCCCTGAAGGCGACGACCTGCTTCTAACTAATTCGACCCAACCTCCGATTTATAGTCCCCCCCCCCCCCCCCCATTCAATGAACGCCTCACTGCCATGTCTGAAAAAAGCCTGCCAACTCGGACGTGTAACTGCGGTATCACGTTACACAGCGTTGTTTGTCGATTATTTCGCACACTGGGTGCCACTCGACGTTGGTTATGAGAACCTTGGAAAAACACCTTGCAATCACCAGTGGATAGTGGACTCGCATTCGGGAGGACTAAGGTTCAATTACCACACCGGCCATTCAGAGTTTTTCAGTGGTTCCTAAAAATCGGCAAATGCTGGGGTGATTCTATTGAAATGACATGATCGATTACCTTCACTGATGCAAGCTCGCATTGCATCTCTTAGATTGGTTCATCGATGGAACGTTAAACTTTGATCTTCCTTCCTTCTTTACTTCCTAAAAATGGTTCAAATGGCTCTGAGCACTATGGGACTTAACATCTGAGGTCATCAGTCCCCGAGAACTTAGAACTAATTAAACCTAACTAACCTAAGAACATCACACACATCCATGCCCGAGACAGGATACGAACCTGCGACCATAGCAGCAGCGCGGTTCCAAACTGAAGCGCCTAGAACCGCTCGGCCACTACGGCCTTCACTTCCTAGCAGTGGTTAATAACATCTTTTGTGCAGCTAGAGATGTGGCATTTTAGAGGAATGCTGAGTATAATACCCATGCAGTAAGAATCATTGTCGGTCGTAAACTAGTATAAACTGAAACTTCATTTCTTGTCAGCCGCTTGCTAGTGACTAAATCCGGTTTTCACTGATACTGTACAGGTATACAGAATGGGCGAGGATTTTCCGTACCCCCTAATAGCGAATGCTGATTGATCTGTTTTAGCACAAATACGTACTGACGTATTAAGTGTCCAGTATATCGGTATGTTCCTAGTCGTGCTGTAAACAAATTTCCATACGTCTCCATCTTCTCCTTGACATATTTTTTTAGCATGTCCGTTATCACAGTGCGAAATGCAGTCTCAGTAGCTTTACACAGTTCTTCGTTTGTAACATAACGACGTGCAAATACTTGCGCCTTAATGACTCCCCGCAACGAGGAACTTCTTGGTGGCCATTTCAAAGGAGCTCGCGCACTGCAAGAGCTTGGTGATGAGACGCTCTGCATTCTGCGTCCATATGCATTCTGTGAGGCCCTTTTCCTCAAGGTATTAACCAAGTTTGTAACATGTGTAACTAATTTGCGCCATGCACGGCCCAAGCAGACGTTGTGTTGTCATCGCTGCCCATATCATTACGTGAGGCGGGTTGCTTTCTAACTCGACTGTGTAGTGAGGATTCTCTTTGGGCCAAACGACAATATTTCTAGCACGTGAGCTGCGATAAATAGCACATTCATCTGAAAACATAGGCACGGTTCACTGCACTTAGAAAATGAGTTAACGGACTACGTGATGCTAAAACGCGCTCATTCCGGTCTATATCCGATAACTCGTTTACAAACTTCGGTCGAAAAGGTCTGACCTTAATGTCATTTTTCATGTGGTGTCACATTGTTGTCCTCGGAGTGTGTATTTCATAGGAGACTGTTCAGTCGAAGCAGAGACTCCAGCTCATGTTCCTTCTCGTGCATTCTTCCTTCCACTCCGCCGCCTGTGTTTAACACTGCTTAAAGCGAAAGCACGTCTTTCCCAATACAAAAATGTTGCCTTTCGTGGTGAGGTCTTATTAAATCTTTCCTGGAATGCTCCCACAATCTCTGATTGTCTGCCTTGTGTGTTGTTCGTGCACCCACACATTCGTCAATAAGCTCTCCTCAGTAGTGTTAACTATGACTGCTCAGGTTGCCATGGCTACAAATTAAAACTCGACTGCGTCTGCGAAAACGTGTAAACATGAGTTCCAACAGTTAAGAAGTAATGCGGCTACCATCCTGCATAACATCATTTGATACTAGAAGGTGTTACATAGATACGGAGACTTCTCGCACACGCATTACAATGATTTCAGTGAGCGGACTATCAGGGTTTGGAACACTTGTGCGGTGACACATTTCTGCGGAGCGTAGGCTCTCGCCGAGATAAGGCACTCTAAGAATTTGATTCCTGTCCAGCAGTGTAGCACAGAGTGCAATGATCTACCACAGTGACTGACAGTTTTAATGTATTTTGAAAGATTGAAAAACTGCGACCAATCACTTTTTATAATAATTTATTTGGCCAGAATGAGATTTTCACTCTGCAGCGGAGTGTGCGCTGATATGAAACTTCCTGGCAGATTAAAACTATGTGCCAGACCGAGACTCGAACTCGGGACTTTTGCCTTTCGCGGGCAAGTGCTCTACCAACTGAGCTACCGAAGCACGACTCACGCCCTGTTCTCACATCCTTACTTCTGCCAGTACCTCGTCTCCTACCCTCCAAACTTTACAGAAGCTGTCCTGCGCAGAAGTAAGGCTGTGAAGACGGGGCGTTAGTAGCGCTTGGGTAGCTCAGTTGGTAGAGCACTTGCCCGCGAAAGGCAAAGGTCCCGAGTTAGAGTCTCGGTCCGGCACACAGTTTTAATATGTCGGGAAGTTTCAATTTATTTGGCCTTTACAAGTTTCAGGCTGGTTTACCCTCTTCAGACGAAGCCTAAGTAAGTTTGGAATGTGATAGTTTGGTTATGAATTGGCAAAGCCAGCGAATGTGAAGGCAAAAAACTACTTGGGGCTCCGCAGAAATATCAACCTCATCCCATATCCGCACAACTCGGCTAACGAGCTGGGTAGCGCAATGGTAACACACTTGACACTTATTCAGGAGGATGGGCGTTCAAATCCCCACCTGGCCATCCAGATGCAGATTTTCCGCAGTATCCATAAATCGCTTAAGGCAAATGCCGAGATGGTGCTTCGAAAACCACACGAACGATTCCCTTTACCGTCATTACTCTAATCCGAGCTTTTGCTCGTCTCGAATGACCTTGCCGTCGACGTGACGTTATACCCTGAATTCCTTTCGTCGTGTAGACTGTGAATTAAGACTAGCGTTTTGTTCGTTGGTTTCTTTACCTGTTTCATTTAAGAGCTTAACAGATTTTTCCCTTTGGCTTTTGTGAGAAATATGTTATATGTAAAATTACTTCGGGGTGTGTTATTTGGACAAGAACATATCACATGATTGCATAATTCCTGCTGAAAAATGAAGAGCTTTATCTCAGTCATCGTCATTCGGAGAAGTTTCGAATATGTCGAACAAATTTGATGCCTGAAAGATAACAATTCAGGATGTATTGAATGCATATTTGGAACTGCGCAAGTTAAATATCACTTTAACGTGGCACCACGCCGTATTATGTAAGTTATCAGACTTGATTTGTATATTTTGCTGATATCTTAAGTCCGTATTTAAATGATTAACATTTACGAGCATTTTCTTCTTAAGGCGTATCATTTATTTTCAATGATTCGTTTTAATTATTCAGTAAAGCCTCATAGGTGACCCTTGTGCTATCATTTTTGTTCTTGTAGCTAAGCAGTATGCGTGTAATCGTATTTCAGATCACTGCTGACGCCCTTCTACTCCCATAAAAAAAAACAGTGTATAAGAACCTTCAACATCGCAGCGTGTCAGCAATCGTTGGTTAATATATTAAAAAACTAGAAACCCGCCTCGATTGCGAAAAAAGCACCTAGTGTTAAGTGTTAACCCAGGTTGCGGGTTTTATTGTTGTTCTGAAGAAGGTGTAGTTATCTAGACCGAAACCTGGGTTAACACTTAACACTAGGTGCTTTTTTTTCGCAATCGAGGCGGGTTTTTAGTTTTTTAATATAAAAAAACAGTGTCTTTCAAACTGATAGCTAAGCCTGAGATTCGGTTAAGAATACAAATGTTCCGCCAATAAAAGGCTGCAAAAGTTCAAATTCAACGGAAACTAACTTGAAAACTCGAGAGTATCGTTGAGAAAAATAAACTTTGAAGATATCGACCACAAATTCATTGCAAAATTTGACAACGAATTAGGGCCATCTAGAGAATCGTATGTTTCATCATCTTGGTTATGTGGATTTAACCATACTGAACACGCTAACAGTATTGTGACGTAATATGCTATGTAAGTTCAAGGGACAAAAAATAATCACCCCTAGGGAAATAATATGACAAGCATCATTTAATAGCGTGTAATGCCGCCCTACCGAGCGAGGTGCTGCCGTAGTTAGCACACTGGACTCTCATTCGGAAGAACGACGGTTAAAACCTGCGTCCGGCCATCCTGATTTTGGTTTCCCTAAATTGCTTCAGGAAAGTGCGCGGATGTTTCCTTTGAAATGGCACGCCCGGTTTCCTTCCTAATCCTTCCCTAATCCGAGCTTGTGCTCCGTCTCTAATGATCACGTTGTCGACGGGACGTTAAATACCAACCTCCTCTTCCTCCTCCTCCCCACCCCCCCACCCCCACCAGTTCCGCCCCTAGAATTGATAACCGCCTCGATTCGATAAGGAAGTGAATGCAGAAAGCTGTGCAGTTACGTCGCATCCAGGTTATGCCATCCGCTGGGGATTTGATCGCGCAGTCCCACCAAATTGCAGGGATGCTGATGTCGGCGTTTTAGTCGCTGTGCCAACATGTCCCACAGGTTTACTATGAGGTTCAAGTCGGGGGATTTTCGCAGACCAGTCGAGATGCAAAGTGTGGGACTGTTCAGAAAACCAGTCACGTATTCTTCCAGCCCAGTGAACTCTGCTGTTGTCGCCTTGAAAGATAGGGGTTTCAATAGCACACGCATCACCCAATTCACGATTAAAAAAAACTAAAACATCACAGACCCACCTACGGCTTGAACCTGAACTTGCACAGATTCCTGATGAAATGCTTCATTTTGCCTTCGGCGCACCAGACGACTTGCGTCGTTTGAATGTAGCCAAAAACGTGATTCGTCAGACCACGTGACGTTCGGTCAGTTAGTCCACATTAGATGATTTCTAACCCATCGAAGACGCGCAGCATTATGTGCCTGTGTCAGCAATGGCTTCTTGCGAGGTGACAGACTCCAAATGTTCGTTGCATGCAGCTCTCGTCGCAATCGGTAACAGGTGACGGGTTGACCTTGATTCACGATTCCTGAAAAGCACCTCCGGTCCCTCTGTCAGGATCTTTTTCCAACACCATTCCTGACGCGTTTTGTGGTCACGTGTTTCATCACTGCTTGTAGACACCGCAGCGAAACAACAAAAAAAAATCCAACGACTTCACACACTGTGTGGCCATGGGCACGGCCAAACACGATTGATCCATTTTGCCACTGTCATCGTCCTTACATTTACCCATGTTTACGTACAATGTGCGCTTGAAACATAAATGAAGTGTGCTTGCGACTAGTGCGCCCCCCCCCCCACCCCTCTCCCCCCGTTTTACCTGTTGTCTGGTGCAAGACTTTTTAATTGACGCCACTTCGGTGACTCGCGTGTGAATGATGATAATGGTGGTGATGATACAACGCCCAGGCCTCGAGCGGAGAAAATCTCCGACCTGGCCGGGAATCGAACCGTGGCCCCTCGCGTGGCATTCTTCCGCTCCGACCACGCAGCTATGTCGGCGGACTGCTTGAAACATAAATGTCACATTAATTACTACTTTCTTATGCTCACGTAGAAGCAGTGCGCGCGCGGTTGAGCAAGTTACTCGATCGCTTCGCCATTGTAAATCCTTGACGATTCATTGTGCGTGCGCCCTCGGGTAACCAACTTTTTGGCCGGTGAACTTAGAGCTGATGTTAAAAACAAAAATACTAGATTTGTGTTTTTTTGTCGGATAATACATTGTCATTTTGGCCCTACTTGATAGGCTTAGCATGTATTTTTAGATCTAACGCAGTACATATTTTTTAATTTACTTAAAATTTAAGTTTACTTTACACACTCAGTTGTTTCTCATTAGAAATGACTTTTATCAGAAATGTTTTGTGCACAATGTGAGCTGAACAACCAATTCATAAAAAAAGTCTGTCTAAATCACTTTGAACCCAAAAAACGAACTTTAAGAAAAGTTCGTATTTTTTCACACACTGCAAAAGATGCTGAATCAAAATTTGAGCAGTTTCACGTGGCGTTTCGTCTAAATTTAAAAGTTTAATTTGAATTACCTTCTCCAGACTGAAAGTTATTACAACAGTCGGAACAAGTTTACGTCAATGCTGTGTGAGCTATCCGTAGTTACTGTTAACATAATGTTTTCCAGAGAACGCAGCACGTTATCAAATATAAAAGGCGAAATAACATTAACAGTAACTGCTTCGATTTTGGTTGTAGCAGATGGAAACTTTTGGGTCCTATCACTAACCAGTTTAGATGTGCAGTGTAATGTTTTGAATCTGAGTTCGTGTCTAGCAGTGTTGTATAAAAGTGTAGCCACTTTAGAAGCATACTCCAGATTACAGTTTCCATCTTTGGTTTTGAAAAAAAATTCGTATGTTTAGTGAAGCACAAGCATTAATAGCGCTTCTATGTTAAACTGTTTTCATGTGGTCTTTAATATCATGTTTTCCTTTATGTGCAACATAAAATTCTTCAATACATTGTATGCAATAAACACGTTCATTGTTGCTGTCATTACACAATTTCAAAAATTCCTGTTTTAGGTTAATATTAAATTCACCCTTTTCTTTTGCCGATTGCAGAACGATGGGGAAAAAACGAATAGAGATAAAATGATCGAAAACATGTAGGCGAAATACTTCACACACGAGAACAACACAATCACCAGCAAATGGAAAGTTGTGGCAGAACTTGTCGCCTTCCCATCGACGTCAACGCTTGTTCAAAGATCGGTTGAGAGAGGCATGCGCCATAAGATTATGTTTAAAAAGGTAATGTCGAACATAGATTTAAAATTTAAAAAAATCCTCGTCAGTCATAAAATTCTCAAACACTGGGCATTTTTGCAACCCCGGACAGCACTAAAAAACAGGACTGTCCGGGCTAACCCTGGACGTGTGGTAAGCCTACTACTCCAGTTAGTAAGGCGGTAGAGTGAAGAACGTGCAAGACATACGAGGCAGTGCTGTGTGGCCCTTCTCAAGGCGTAATCCAGTGCTGTGCACGTCTGAGACGGATATTCGAAAGCCTGCCCTGGAAAACTATCAGATTTAATGAGGCAGTAAGAACTTCTTATGCTTTACGATATATTTAATCTCAATTATGCTTTTGTTCCAGTTATGAGAATAGTACAGGCCGCGGTACTGATTGCGTAGTGTGATTTATTTAACCTTTGGCTACCAAAACTCACTTCAGTTACAGGTAACCCAATATTACTGTCCTCAGCGTTAAGCTGATTACGCTTGGGAACAGAAGAGGGCTCAGGACGTAGGCGACGAGCCAAACAAATTAAGGAACTGCGCGGGAGCTGTTACGTTTTGCTGTATTCAGCTTGAAGTTCTGTCTTTTGTCCTTGTTTGCTTACAAATAAAGTTGTTTCTGCGTAGGTTTCGCCCTGAACACAAGAGTTTTTTTTCTCCTTGTGTTTGCTAGAGCAGAACATATCCACAAACAAATTTTTATTTTTGCTGTAGTTATTGCGTATCGCTCAGGAAAGGCACCTTTATGGATTGCCAGCTACAAAAGTATTTTACCGATTTTGAGTATTGCAAAATTTAATATTTTCTAGAAATAAAATAATGGAGCGAGAGATTCTGAACAAAAACTTGAGCACCAGAGCTATTAAATTCATACACGTGGAGACGGCGAACCTTAAGACATAAGAGTATTGAGAATTTATAACTGAAGATTTATTTCAACAGCGAGCGTTTGTGTTCACGTGACAAGAGTATCGCAGGTACTCTGTTCAAATGGACAAAGTCCTATGTACATCGATAATCGTTATCGTAACGCGTCCATGAACTTCACCCTCAACAGTCCACCGTTATACTCGTAACGAATCAGGTGTTGCTCTTTCATTTGTACACAATACGCACGTGCCATTGAAACATTTCTAATGACAGTAGAGATCCCTGATTCACGTTACGAAAGTTCGTGTTAAGGTTCTTCTCACGTTTAGTGTTGTATCTTTGTAAGTGTAGTTGAAGATGTTTGAAGTTATTTACCTTATCAGTGTTTTTCTGTTAGATAGCTGCGTCGTTAAGTGACGTACCTATCCACGTATCGTAAAAGATACGCAAAGGACATAAAAAGTGTATCGCATTTAGCGTTGGAGTCTCCGCTGAAAACAAACTTTAAGTTTGTGCAGGAGCTGATAATGGGGGGGGGGGGGGGGGGGGGGAGAGGGAGAGAGAGAGAGAGAGAGAGAGAGAGAGAGAGAGAGAGAGAGAGAGAGAGAATGGCAAGATTAACGGAATTGTATTTTACACTTTTGTACCGGGTGATCAAAAAGTCAGTATAAATTTGAAAACTGAATAAATCACGGAATAATGTAGATAGAAAGGTACAAATTGACACACGTGGTTGGAATGACGTGGAGTTTTATTAGAACCAAAAAATACAAACGTTCAAAAAATGTCCGACAGATGGCGTTTCATCTGATCAGAATAGCAATAATTAGCATAACAAAGTAAGACAAAGCAGAGATGATGTTCTTTACAGGAACTGCTCAATATGTCTATCATCATTCCTCAACAATGGCCTGTAGTCGAGGAATGATGTTGTGAACAGCACTGTAAAGCATGTCCGGAGTTATGGCGAGGCACTGGCGTCGGATGTTGTCTTTCAGCATCCCTAGAGATGTCGGTCGATCACGATACACTTGCGACTTCAGGTAACCCCAAAGCCAATAATCGCACGGACTGAGGTCTGCGGACGTGGGAGGCCAAGCATGACGAAAGTGGCGACTGAGCACACGATCATCACCAAACGACGCGCGCAAGAGATCTTTCACGCGTCTAGCAATATGGGGTGGTTTTTTTTTTTTTTTTTTGTTCTAATAAAACTCCATGTCATTCCAAACATGTGTGTCATTTTTTACCTCTCTATCTACATTATTCCCTGGTTTATTAAGTTTTCAAATTTATACTGACTTTTTGATCACCCGGTATATGGCTCTTACCGGAGGGGGGGAGGGAGGGGGGGTGGCATCCTGTGTAATGTGACGTGTCATTCCCAGGACAGATACTTGTTGTTCACGACGTCATTTGGTTTGCCATTTACGAAACTCTGAAGTTATAGTATGACGTCAGAAAGATTGTGAACGCTTGACTGCACGCAGTTCAATACAGTGTGTGGTATGCCTGGTAACTGAGAGAACTGAGAGTTTGCTGTGCCTTTTTACCCTCACAACGCTGGCCAGTGTGAAACGAACACAGACATACACTCCAGTGATCACTTCTAAACCTGGATCCTCCTATCTGACCGAAAGGTGCCCAAAAGCAAGCCGTCAAACGGTGCACTCAGCAAGCCGAACTGAACGCTGTCTATGTTTAGGGACGGTTGTATCATATCGTAAACACAGTCCGCTATGCCAATTAATCATATATTACACGGCCTATAGTCGAGCTCTGAAAACGCTTCTCTGAGTCACAGATCTCTCTGAAATTAATGGCAGGCATACGGCTCTTGGAGAGATTAAAGCATAGGACAGTTGTAGAGAACGACACTGGTTTTCAGGTAGCGTAGGAAAAATTTGCAGATACCATTGAAGATAGCAAGAAGAGAGCGTGGTAGCAGTTCGTGACTTCCACATTGCGTCGGAGCTAACTTAAGAGTATATTAGACTAGAAGCTGTCAGGGGCATTTCAGAGAGCGGTTGTAGTGTCGAATTTGTGCAAAAATCGAAATCTCTAGTCCTCGAGACATAGTTTAAACAATGTCGAAATATTTCGCTGATATTGCCATGAAGTTTCAGTTCCTCGAACGACGAAGCTTACTGTTCTTCAGCAAGTGCGCGCAGCAGTGCCTGTAGGCCGTTACACACCACGTCACGTAAACGTCCAGCAACGCAATACGGAAGTCGCGTTCTCTCTCTCTCTCTCTCTCTCTCTCTCTCTCTCTAACTTTATATGAGAAACATAACAAGTTGCCTGCTAGATAAAAGAAACTATTTTAATCCTGTCCTGAAATCGGCTTTTTCGACTAGTTACTATACACGGTGGTCGGAAATGCCCGTTACAGACTTCTAGGGCTTGTAGAGGGGAGTGAGTACATCGTATTTTGGACAGGAACCCATGTCCGGAAACGTTACCCAGCGAGAATACAGAGCGTCAAAGTTATAGGCGCGGGCGTCTGTAAATGTACGTATACACGGGGTGGTTCCGTGATGATACTACAGAATTTCTAGGATGATGGAGAACGATAAATGTATTAATTTGAAGTAAGTATCCCTGTACCGGAAACTAACGAGTCTAACGCCATAAACTGTTCTGATACCTCTGACAGTTGAATATATGTACCGGTTCTTGTGTTCCGAAGAGTGTAGGGTTGGTAACTTTCAGAGGACAAAAACAAGAAAAAATGTCCAACAAACGTGGGCTCTGAAGTGCGTACGTTAACAGCTATGAACATTTGCTCAATAGAGGAGATGTGTTTCACGTTAGTCAAAATGAACGATTGGTCATAGCTCCTCAGGTACGCATTTTAGAGCCCACGTTTGACATTTTTTCTTGTTTTTGTCCATACTAGCGCCTCTGAAAGTTACCAACCCTACGCTCTTTGCAACACAAGAACCGGTACTTGTATTCAACTGTCAGAGGTATCAGAACGGTTTTCGTTTATGACGTTAGACTCGTTAGTTTCCGGTACAGGGATCCTTACTTAAAATTAATATATTTATTGTTCTCCATCGTCCTAGAAATTCTGTAGTATCACCACGGAACCACCCCGTCTATACGTACATTAACAGACGCCCGCACCTATAACTTTGACGCTCTGTAGTCTCGCTGGGTAACGTTTCCGGACATGGGTTCCTATTCAAAATACGATGTACTCACTCCCCTCTACAAGCCCTAGAAGTCTGTAACGGGAATTTCTGACCACCCTGTATAGTTGGTCTCCCTATCTGTGTAGAGAGAACCGTTGCCTAGTCTGAGTTCTGGGATTCAAATCAGGTTCTGTAGTCGTTTCCAATGTGAATTCGTTGCTTTGGTATGGTATCAGTTCGTAACGGACATTGTTGGAGGCGGCTACATCACGGAATTTTCTACGTAGGATTCACCAACTGCATATATTTGTAGATCTTGAGAAGTCCTCCTTGCAGATTTCCTCGGTCGGCTCCATGGACGGACTCCAAAGACTGCCCCATAGGAAAAGGTCTACATTGATGATTCAGCAGTCTTGGCCCATAAGACAGTCGTATTTAGGAATATGGCAGGAACGATCAGTCGAAGCAAAAAGTCTAGTAAAGATAGGCTCTATCTAAAATCCATACCTTAAAAGCTATGAGCACTTGTTCATTTTCGCTACTGTGAAACACGTCGTCTACTGAAGAAGTGCTCATAGCTCTTAAGTATGCATTTTGCATTTTTTTGCTTGGAATGATCGTTTCTGTCATATCGCTGAATACGACTGCGTCTTGGCCAGGACTACTGAATCACCAATGTAGGCTTTGTCTTATGGGATATGACTTTTGAATCACCCTGTATATACACTATTTCCTGCAATGTTAATTGAGATACCGAGGCCGTAGCGTTCTTTGATATTTTTGAAAGCGAAAAAGGATGAAACATTAGGGTTTAGCGCCCCGTCGACGACGAAGTCGTTAGATACGAAGCGCAAAAATGGGGAAGGAAAACAGCAGTGTCTTTTCAGAGGAACCATCCCGTCATTTACATTAAACGATCTAAGGAAGTCGTGCAAAACGTAAATGTGGATACTCACCCGGCGATCTAAATGAACATCATTCCAAATGCGAGTGCAGTATCGTACCACTGTCTCCTCTCCCTAGGTTTTTGAAGAAGAGAGCGGTACTCGAAAAAGCTAAAGTGACAGTTCAAAGAAACTGACATTAAAATATATCACGTCGTATAAAGAAGCCAAGTCTATTGTGACTTAATCGTGTACAATTTTTTGTCCTTAAATTCTCTAATCTCACAACATTGACGCATAATTTTCAGCTGACAATCAGGAGACAGGAGAATTTAAAAAAATAGATTTTAAACGTTTTCAACAGATAAATCTGTATGAATACCTTTATTTTAAATAGTTGCGCCCCCCCCCCCCCCCCCCAAAGCGCTCAACACCTCCAGTGGTTTTAGGCACGGAGCACAGAATTTACTTTTTGCAATGGTGACCTTGAAGCCTCTGGTGCGTATGCGGCTTGACTGAGAGATCATCTTCCTCGTAACCTCAGTTTGTCGGTTTCCTCCGGGAAATTTAGCCGATGTACCCAGCAGCAGTAATTATTCAGAACCTGAAGCAGTCTTACCTCCATCGAGGAAAGTAATTGTAGATTTTGACACACTTCCAGACACTGGGGCAGATGGGAATCCAGGAAAGTGGACACGGCAGCCACGGAGTCCGTCGCTATCGAGTCTGAGATTCGTGTAGATGTTCAAAAAAGACTCTGGAAGTGATGACGACGATTGGTTTGTGGGGCGCTCAACTGCGCGGTTATCAGCGCCCGTACAAAGTCCCAATTTTTTCACAGTCCAATTCAGCCACTATCACGGACGACGACGACGACGACGACGACGACGACGACACAAACACCCAGTCCCCGGGCAGAGAAAATCCCCAAGCCGGCTGGGAATCGAACCCGGCACCCTGTGATCCAGAAGTAGCAACGCTAGCCACTAGACCACGAGCTGCGGACGACACTGGAAGTGAGGAAAAACAACGTGCATTTAATTCGAGCAACAACTAAACTGGATGCTTCTTTCTTCAGATCATAGTTAAGGGTAGAAGTCACCCCTACTTATCTCAGGCACTGCCCTTCGACATGTAGCTAATTTATTTCGACAAGTGGGCACATCAGCGTTAGTGCCAGTCGCGTATGCGCTTTAATAAAAAGTTTTCTTTTCGTACAAGAGTGAGACTACTCTCTAAATAAGAAGCAGCTGTTTTACTTTAGCTGACGAGGAATCGAGTTTTCGTTCGTATTTTAATTTTTTTATTTTGTCTCTTATTTTGGGATGTGAGTTTCAGTGTGTTGCAGAGTGGCTATCTCCACCCTCCTCCTCCGCTCCCCGGCCCTCACATACTGGAGGATAGTATTGCTAGTAAGCAGCTGTCAGTCATTGAAGGAAAGAGTTTCCCGATATATACTCGATCACAAAATGCTCCCCCTAAACTTCACACACTGTGAATTATGGGAAAGCAAAGCGGATTGACTTTATACCTGTTGCCGCGATTAGGGTACACGCTCTCTCTCTCTCTCTCTCTCTCTCTCTCTCTCTCTCTCTCTCTCTGTGTGTGTGTGTGTGTGTGTGTGTGTGTGTGTGTGTGTGTGTGTGAACAGTTGCTAATACTGACTTAGTACCGTTCCCATTTCCCATTAAAGAGTCTTCTGAAGAAAACATGTGTGTATCCTCCCGTGCATGCCGTGTGCTGAGAATACTCCAATCTTAGTGCCCCAAAAGGAAGAAAGATCAGGGTTTAACTTTCCGTCGACAGAGAGGTCATTAGAGACGGAGCACTCACTGATTCGGAAGGAAATCGGCCGTGCCCTTTCGCAGGAACCATCCCTCAATTTGCATGGAGCTGTTTAGGGATATCACGGAAAACCTAAATGTGGACGGCCGTACGCGGGATTGAACCGTCGTCCTCTCGAAGGCGAGTCCAGTGTGCTAAACACTGTGCCACCTCTCTCGGGTTTTCGGCTGCTGACAATGTCAGCTAACACATTTATTTATGTACGCTCGATATTACGTTCGCTTACGTTCTGCCTGACAAGGAAGTTTACGAACGAGTGGCGTGTGAGATCATGTATTCCCTAGCTGCATGTATTATTGAGTAACCGATAGCTTGGAACTGTACAAAAAGCCACCCAAAAGTCGAGAAACAACACTTCCATCCAGCTGACCGCTCTCATCGCTTTCTGTATGTCGTAACCTGGTCGAACTGACTTCTAAACGAGGCATGCTGACTACGACAGAGTTTTTCAGAAGTAACAAATGCATTTTTCCGTGTGTTTCCCCTTAAGTCAAAGTACTTCGTTGTCAGAGGTTTTTTTCCCAATGTTTGGATTCCATCGTTGAATTGCGATTCTTAAACGTCTGAAAATACGCATCTACGAATGTCATAACTAATTTATTCATTGGACACACAACGTTTGGCAACCACAGTTTCCTGGAGATGTGGGAATACGTGGAAATCACTAGTTGCCAAACCTGGTGAATAGAGTGTATGCTCCAGAAATTCTCACTTGAAGCTCCTCTGTTTACCCATTGCCAAACCACATATGTGGGTGGGTACAATGTCCTGGAACGGAAGCCGATATTTGTGTTGCAGTCCGGGCCACCTCCCGCGCAGTTTTTCTTACTTGTTACTAAAGATTTGCATGGTGTTCCCCATTTATTGTTCTGTCATTTGCAAAGTAAGTAATCAGTAGAATCACTTTTACATATCAGAAAGCATTGTCCATAACCTTTGTGGCACACGGAATCGACTTTGCCCTTTTTTGCAGCAAGGCCACCAGATTCCACCCTCTGTTTTGATAGCTGCTGCTTTTCTAGCATGCAAGGCAAAAATCTACGCACAAAATCAGTTTGGTTCTTCCTAAAACTGTGCAAAAATAATAGATTCGCTTTCATATTAGCTTTTGGTCAGCATACAACGAAGGCGCCGCCTGTCTTGCGCAAAGCTTGCTCTGAAATAATTATTCGTGTAAGAAGAATCGTAGTTGAACTTCTGATCTATACATAGTCAGCTATTTGATACAGCGGTAATAGCACTTTCTTGATATTTTCAGTTGGAGTTGCAATTTTTAGACTTCTCCAGATGTCAGCCTCAAGGGGAGTACGGACACGTCAGAATTCGACCTCCCATTTCGTTACTGTTGAAACTTAACTTGTAGGTTCCTTATAAGTCGTAAACAGTTTGGATGAATTTCCATTGTCAAAAGCTATCTAAATTTCCATTCTCGATAAGCTATCAAAAATTAAAAATTTTATTGCAGTACGATATAATTTAATGAAGCAGTCACTGCTGCTTTAAGAAGCCTTATAAACAGACTTATTTTGCAGATTAAGTGGACACTTGGTGTAAGTTATTGCAACATATAATAACCTTAAAAAAAACCTAGTGTCAATGCTCATTCTGCGCCAGGTCGGAAATTTTCGCTTTGCTCTCAGATATATATACTTTAGCGGAGAGAGAGAATATTTTATACAGTTACACACCAGTGTAATTGTAGTACTATTTAACCCGTTGAGTGCCAACGGTTTCTACCTGAAGCCACAATTTTATTAGTTTTTTTGAAGTACCAGTCCCCCTCACATGAAACCACGATGCTGTTTGCAAGACAGACCTTTAGTGGTACACTGAGGTGCTTCTACGAATGTAGTGCATTGTATAGTGATGGTATTGAGATCATTGACAGTGGAAGTAAGTGTATCTAACGTTATTGTACAGTAAAATTGAGTTTGCACTATTGCTGTTATGGGTGGTTTCGAAGTGAAAACGCTGGAGCAGTATGCACTTTTGATAAATGTTTATTAAATTTTAGGCCCATTGTTGCTTGTTATTTAGGACTATGATTCGTTTTAGGCTTTGAGTTCATGGAAGTTCAGAGATGTGGGAATGTGTCTAGGAAAAATTCGAAATTGCTTTAAAATATATCTCACGATATGGTGGATGATTGAAAACAGTGTGTCCCATTGGTTCTAAAGTGAAATCACAACTTCAAAATAATTGTTTATTTTTGCCGATTTTCTCATTTATTCGTTGCTTACTGTGATGATACAGGTAAATTTTATGCAAATAGCAGCATAGGTTGGAAAGTATTTCATCTGTACTCTGATTAAAAATAGAAAAGTTATGTCAGAGATCAGACAATGACGAAAAATTTCTCAAGCAGTTTCTGGGGCGGCAACCTTCACCCCCCCCCCCCTCCTCCCCCAAATAAATAAATGAATAAATTGCTTCCATTGAGTGCCTTATTAAAACGAAAGTTGTCATGTTTGCTTGTGTACTGTGTGAGGATAAAAGTAGAGCAGAAACAAAGAGGCGGTTTACATAAGAGTGAAACTGTGCCGAGCACCTCTACCATGAATAATACATTGTCACACACAGGTCAGTGACATGTGCGAAGTACCTCTGTCTGGCATGACTCTGGCTTTTTCCGAGCCTTCGATCGGCATTTTAGATTCAGTGTCATACTGAATGCTATATTTAAGAATGAAAAATGCGAAACTGTGAATAATGTTGTTATATTTACCAATTTCGCAAACCGCTACTTGCGCATGTGCCTGATAATGGCTTTCCAATCCGAAAACCAGTTTTTGAAAGTGATACTAGTAAACGTTCTATCTGTTGCGAAAATAGGAGATATCTTAGGTCTGTCGGAAAGATAGTTTCTGTCAAAGTATTGTCGTATAGTTAACAACTTCGTCTCAAGTATTATCGCGCCGTGTTACTTGATTTCACTAGAATGAAGCTTATTTTATTGTAAGATGTAGGAGTGCAGGTGAGATTTGATGACAGCAGAAGATATTGCAGTTAAAATAGCTGACAAAGCAATGGGGGCGTAGAGTTTGGGTTGTCGCATGTTGTGTAGTTGATACTACGATAAACATTATTTTGTGAATTTCGCTACGGGATAATGTTGTGCATTTTTTTCTTGTAGTATTAGTCTCGCACCCTGTCTGTTGACACAAAATATGATCAGTGAGCAAATGTACTATGAAGCTGCTGTTAGTATTTCATAGTGCTTAAATAAGCTACGGTCGCAGGTTCGAATCCTGCCTCGGGCATGGATGTGTGTGATGTCCTTAGGTTACTTAGGTTTAAGTACTTCTAAGTTCTAGGGGACTGATGACCTCAGAAGTTAAGTCCCATAGTGCTCAGAGCCATTTTAACCACTATACCCGACATATTTTCCGTTAGTGTGGAGCTACTTCAAATAATATCCCGTAGAGCATTGGTGAATGAAAATATGCAAAAGGAATTGATTTACTGCTTTCTATGTCTCAAACGTTGGCAACTATTCTTGTAGATATAATAGTTCAGTTTTTCGCACCGTGGTGGTAATTACCGCGTGAGGGGTAAAATGAAAATTTCTAAGGTGTAAAAACAAAAGAGTTTGATTGTGTTTCGATCACGAACGTAAATCATTTCGGAAAGATAATTCCTGTTTCGTAAGACTCTAACACTTATTACATAAGGTACCAATTATCACCTTCTATACACTACTGGCCATTAAAATTGCTAGACCAAGAAGAAATGCAGATGATAAACGGGTATTCATTGGGCAAATATATTATACTAGAACTGACATGTGATTACATTGTCACGCAATTTGGGTGCATAGACCCTGAGAAATCAGTACCCAGAACAACCACCTCTGGCCGTAATAACGGCCTTGATACGCCTGGGCATTTAGTCAAACAGAGCTTGGATGACGTGTACAGGTACAGCTGCCCATGCAGCTTCAACACGATACCACAGTTCATCAAGAGTAGTGACTGGCGTAATGTGACGAGCCAGTTGCTCGGCCACCATTGACCACACGTTTTCAATTGGTGAGAGATCTGGAGAATGTGCTAGCCAGGGCAACAGTTGAACATTTTCTGTATCCAGAAAGGCCCGTACAGGACCTGCAACATGCGGTCGTGCATTATCCTGCTGAAATGTAGGGTTTCGCAGATATCGAATGGAGGGTAGAGCCACGGGTCGTAACACATCTGAAATGTAACGTCCACTGTTCAAAGTGCCTTCAATGCGAACAAGAGGTGACCGAGACATATAACCAATGGCACCCCATACCATCACGCCGGGTGATACGCCAGTATGGCGATGACGAATACACGCTTCCGATGTGCGTTCACCGGGATGTCGCCAAACATGGATGTCACCATCATGATGCTGTAAACAGAACCTGGATTCATCCGAAAAAAGTGACCTTTTGCCATTCGTGCACCCAGGTTCGTCGTTGAGTACACCCTCGCAGGCTATCCTGTCTGTGATGCAGCGTCAAGGGTAACCGCAGCCATGGTCCCCGAGCTGATAGTCCATGCTGCTGCAAACGCCGTCGAACTGTTCGTGCATATGGTTGTTGTCTTGCAAACGTCCCCATCTGTTGACTCAGGGATCGAGACGTGGCTGTACGATCCGGTACAGCCACGCGGATAAGATGCCTGTCATCTCGACTGCTAGTGATACGAGGCCGTTGGGATCCAGCACGGCGTTCCGTATTAGCCTCCTGCACCCACCGATTCCATATACAGCTAACAGTCATTGGACCTCGACCAACGCGAGCAGCAATGTCGCGATACGATAATCCGCAATCGCGATAGGCTACAATCCGACCTTTATCAAAGTCGGAAACGTGATAGTATGCAATTCTCTTCCTTACACGAGGCATCACAACAACGTTTCACCAGGCAACGCCGGTCAACTGCTGTTTGTGTATGAGAAATCGGTTGGAAACTTTCCTCATGTCAGTACGTTGTAGGTGTCGCCACCGGCGCCAACATTGTGTGAATGCTCAGAAAACCTAATCATTTGCATATCACAGCATCTTCTTCCTGTCGGCTAAATTTCGCGTCTGTAGCACGTCATCTTCGTGGTGTAGCAATTTTAATGGCCAGTAGTGTATATCCCACCCGGACTTGGCTCACCCTAGCGATACAGTCTGTAAATGGGAAAACCCATTAAGATAAGCGACTTCGACAAAGGACAGAGTATTATTACGCAGAGCCTCGGAATGAGTTTCTCGGAAACGGCGAAGTTGGCCAAATGTTCACGTGCTACTCTCGTGAGCATCTACGGAAAGAGGTAGAACAGTGAAACTACCACTAGGCGCTAAATGGTTGGACGTCCACGACTCTTCACAGAACGTGGGGTTCGGAAGCTTGTCTGCTCTGTAAAGTAGATGGTGATCTGTGGCATCTCTGCCGAAAGAGCAAAATGCTGGTGCCCGCACGTGTGTTTCGAAGCACACCCTTCGTCGTATATCGTTGAACATGAAGCTCCGCAGCAAACCACCCACATACGTTTCACATGTTGATCCAGCGACATCGTCAATTACTACTGCAGTGGAAACGGGACCATCGGGATTCGACCGTCCATCAATGGAAATATGTCGGTTCTTCGGGCGAATCACATTTTTGGTACACTAGGTCGAGGGTCGTCTCCACAAACGCCACCCTCGAGATGAATGGCGGTTCCAAACGTGCAGTGCGCCAAGGGCGCGGGATGGTGGGAGCAGTATTATCCTATGGGAGACATTCACCTGCACTTGCATGGGACCTGTGATACTAATCGAAGACACGCTGACAGCTGCGAACCAGCTGCATCCCTTCATTCTTGATGTCTTTCCCGACGGTGATGTCATCTTTCAGCAGTATAAGTGTCCGTGTCTCGGAGCCAGAACCGTGCTACAGTTGTTTGACGAACATTACAGTGAACTCACGTTGACGTCTCGGCGACAAAACTCGCCAGATGTAAATCCTGTGGGACCCATCTGGGTCGTTATCGGCCGCCATAACGGCGTACGCAAATCAGCAGCCCGTTATTTGCGCGAAAACATGACCTGTGCGTAGACAGCTAATGCCAGATACCTAATGACGAACTGTCGGATCGCTGATAGCGCAGAATATTTTATGTATTTAGTTCCAAGGACGGACAAACAAGCTATGAAGCATGTGGTTATAATGTTGTGGCTCATCAGTATGTCACATATGCATAAATATCTATGAAAATTCTTTCTCTGAGTTGTAGGTAGCTCCCACAATGGACTGGAAATTGCTTCATTATTCACTTCACAATAGATAAACCAACTAATTGACTGCACAACACAATAGTAACTATGTAATGTCTGCTGCATTGATGTAGGAGTTAAAATATTATTGTTTATAGCAGTGGTCGTACAGAAAGCATTGGCAGCCAGAAGTCTTCGTATCTGCCAGTTCAGAAGCAAGGAGTCAAGTAACCAAGTCATTTACAAAGTATAATGCACACATTTTAACTTCATTTGTTTAAAATGTGAGTGCTGGACGTGCGTGAAACAGGCGTCGTTAAGGAGAGGAGTGATGCTGAGGAGGCACGATTTGTAACGAGTGTGTATCCTCAATGTGGATAGTTGTCTTTTTTTTGTGATAAGGAGTTGTAGGTAGCACTCGTGATGAACTGAGAATAGCTTCGTTCTATAAAAACAAAAACAGTACCTATTGTTTCATTGACTTAATTAGTTCATGGTTTAATAACACAGCTACAAAAACTTCGTAATTTTGAAAATAAGGTTTCAGACAAAGACGTTTATCATTCTAAAGTTTAGTTACGCGCTAATGCTGATGATAGTGGAGGTGTGATGCATAATTTATTATCCAAGCAAATGCGATCGCGACACCCAACTACAAACTCTTTGACCCTAACCTAAATTTATAACTCGCAAATTCCATTTTTTTCGTATACACGTGATATATTTATAACAGCAACACGGCATTGCTGATTGCGTGCCGGTTCCATAGAGATCATACAGTACCTCTAAAATTATATTTTAAGATTCCTGTAAGAAATCCATATTGAAAATTTTGAAACCAGTTAAATTCATCACCCCATATTTTATCATGCTTTGAGAAACTGTAATACTAAAGATCGTAATAGGATAACAGGTTTCATGGGTAATCCACTCATTTAGTTAATTCCGGAATTAGATCCCCTCTTAACAGAACAGAAGCTGTTTTGCAACATTCCAATTTCATTAAACGTCTGTTTTGAAAAGTTAAGTTTATTCAACTGATGCTGGAGGACAAAAGGCCCTTTTTTACTCACATCATTGTAACCCAATCTCATCAGGTGAATTAGTATTATTAAAATATAAATTATAATAAAATTACCCATGTCTTCGGAAATATTACAGACTCACAAAATCTTAGACCAGTTCTGGAATCAGCTCGAAAATTTCTTTTAGATGAGACTCTGTCGTTTTAAATTTCGTAAAAATTCCAGACTGGGTTGCGGAAATATGGTGAAATGAAGTATGGTTGCTGCCGCATTGATATACATTTAAACAAATTTAATATATAAAAGTAAAACTATTTACTACTAACCCTAAACTAAAATAGCTCTAGTCTTCGAGCAACTGAATTCTTGTATTAAAATTAATATTTGAACTTCGATTTTGTAAGCTGATATCCGGTGGGGAGAAGGATGTGTACAAACAGACGCCAGATGACCTTCATTTTACTCTTTAGGTAGTAGAGACCTACAGTAATTAAAATTTCTGTAAATTCCATCCATATGTAAGTTGGAAATAGTGTGAAATCATGTCCGACGTCGATTGATAATGTGATAGTCATTTGTAAGTAGTTTACGTAATAAACGTTGTGCTGTGAAGACATATTTTGACTTATCAATATTTACATGGCACTTACAGAAACCTGATATATGACAAGTGAACTCTAGGACCAGAGACCTAGAATCTGCAGCCATTGAAATTAATCACATGGCATTGATGAAATCCACAAGTTGGATTTGTGGCACGGTTGAACTGGAACTCATATTTTTACTGACCCCAAGCATAAGAAATGTCGCAAGGGAGCAGGGGATATGAATAGGCGGAGGGACTAGCTAGTATCTGATTGCACTGAAGACTAATGGTCTCAGAAAGATTAGGAACTTCTTTAAAGCTGAACATAATCGATTCATTAGGTGCTCGATATTCTTCATCTGTGAGAACTGCACGCTCTGACAGCGCAGAAATGTAGAACTTCGTATCCTGTGTAAACGTAGGCTTCCGCGGCCGTTGTCGCAGTCAATAAAATTCTGGGTTTGTGACCGCATTGTCAACTATACATCCTGAGGAAGGCGTCTTGCAATAGTCACCGAAACGTCGAAATTTTATAGTTGACAATGTGGTCTTAAACCCAGAAGAATTTTCTTAACTTTATATCCTGTTTACAATTGATAAATATTGGGTTGGTGCATGAGTTCGTAACGTTTTTCCATAAGTTTAACAAACGCTACAGGTACACATAACGGATACTTTAGTCACCAATAATGTATTCTCCTTCACTATTAACAATACTTTGCCAACGTTGGGGTAACTTTTTGATTCCGCGACTGTAGAAAGCGTGTGATTATGATGCGAAGATCTCGTCGATCCATGTTCGGAGGGTATTTTTATCGGGACAGGAAGTTCCTTGAAGGTTGTTAGATAGAGAGCGGAAAAGACGAAAAACTGAGCACGCAAGATCAGGTGAATTAGGTGGGAGCGGAATGACTTCCCAACCCAACTTCTTTATGGTGTTTTTTGTCAGTCTAGCAGAATGCGGGCAGGCGTTATCATAGAGTAGCATCACTTCGCGCAGTCTACCTGGACGTTGTTCGTGGATTGCGTTAGCAAGACTCCTCAATTGTTGACAATAATATTTGATCAGGCCAGTTCTACTAAAAATAATTGGGGAAGCAATTCATAGTACGCCACACTGACGCTGTTCCACCAGATGCATAACATTATATTTTGTGGATGCGCACAGGTCTTCGTACGGCTAGTTGCTACTTTTTTCGGCTCATCCCTCCTTTCTATTCCTGATGTTAGCATAAAGACACCATTTCTCGATATCAGTAACGGTACAGGACGGGAGTGGTCGCTGTTGTTCGCGATCCATTTGATGAAAAGCAATCAGAAATGCCCATATGGGCACCCGCTGATTTTTCTGGTTTTTGGCTTAGAGAATGCGGTACCCATACACCCGATTTTTGAACCTCCCTCATTGCTTGCAAATGTCGTACGATAGTGGAATAACATCATTTGCCACTTCTACAGTGCACTGACGTGGATCATTGTGGGTTAATTCGTTTAAAGCATCTCCATGAAAACCGAAGGTCTTTCTGAACGTGGAGAGTCGCTAATGTCAAACCGATTCTCCTCAAAACGAGAAAACCATTTTCTTGCCGTGTTCTACCCAATGGCATTATCCCCATACACGGCGCAAATGTTTCTGGCTGCCTGCGCTGCTGTCATCCTTCTATTCAATTCAGACAAAAGACTATGTCGAAAATGTTCAGATTGCTCCACTTGGCACTTCATCTCCAAACGACACAATGGCAATATGTAAAATCAAATAGCAACAGTGAACGACAAATAAAAAATAACGAACCATAAATAAACCCATAGCAACCTGGATACCAAGATACAAAACAAAAATGCTAAGTAATTATGCACCAACCTAATATTAAAGTTCACGGTAGGAAAATCGACGCACTGTATATTTTAATATTTGATCTGGCTATTTCAACTAAAAATAAATTAATAATGCAGTGATGAGGCCGCCCGCTGTGGCCGAGCGGTTCTAGTCGCTTCAGTCCGGAACCGCGCTGTTGCTACGGTCGCAGTTTCGAATCCTGCTTCGGGCATGGATGTGTGTGGTGACCTTAGGTTAGTTAGGTTTAAGTAGTTCTAAGTCTAGGGGACTGATGACCTCAGATGTTAAGTCCCATAGTGCTTAGAGCCATTTGAACCATTTTTTGAGTGGTGATGACGAGTGCAAACAGCGAGACAGTGCTGCCTGGTAGCGATGCGGGCTCGTGACGTGGTAAGGAAAGTATAGTAAGTGGAGCATAAACTCGTGGGGAATCATTCTAGCGACGATACTGACCACAAATGGAAAAATTCAATAATACGAGCTAATGTGCCAAAGGGTAGTTTGTTATGGCTCGACACCTGGGATAGAGCATCTCGGAAACGGCGAAGCTGGTAGGATGTTTGCGTGCTAGTGTCGTGAGCATCTATTTAAAGCGCTTGAATGGCGGTGAAACACGAGGAGTGAGTGACAACGAGGTGGACGTCACAGAACGTGGTAGTCCGAAGCTTATCCGCTCTGTTAATCAGGATAAGCTGATATCTACTGTAGATCTGGTGCAGGCCCAACTATTGAGAGTAGGGATGGCGGTTATTGCTGAAACAGACGGCTTTCGGTTGTATCTGTTTTTTCCTCAGTAGTTAAACTTGACTGTTAAAACCGCTCAAAATTTTCGGTTTTTTGTTTGTATTATTTCCTGTGCTAAACGTAGAAATCGAAAAGAAAAGGTGAAAAATATTCTTTTTTTTTTTCAAGATACGTAGAATCAAACTAGTAAAATAAGTAGGCGAATAAAAGAAAACTTAGTCCGTCCACCGTTCGCTGTTTTTCTCGAAAAGTGATAAGTGGTTGAATACTACAGAAATCACCAGCATTCTGATAGTGATTGTAATTTTTTGAAACTCTGTTCAAAAATCTTGTAATTGGGATCATACGATTATTTTGGCATTACGAATAGTCCCTGCTAAAGAATGAAAACTGAGGTTGAACAACTGTTTCTCGCGTTAACTTGTCCGTTTTCAAGGGCTACAAACAGATAAAGGCACATTATGTAGATACAGGTAGCGGATAAGCTACCTTCTATTTTTATGGTATTTAATGAATGAATTGTTAAGTGTTTAATTTATTACTGTTTGCATAATTTCCTTCCTCCTGTATTATTTCATAGAAATGTCAGATAAATATTTAATCGTTTAAAGCAAATGAAGCACTGTTCTTCATTGCTACGTCATTTCGCAAAAATATTTCCAGGCTAGGGTCGGTGCCATTCTACAATACAACGGATTTCCAGCGACGACAGCGAGAAACTACCGTATAGACAAAGTGGGAGCACATCTTGCACACTGCACGTGCACGTGTACCTTAAGCCACGACACACGGCGGCAGGGATATTACGATCTCAGCAATGGTGTACTAATTCTTATGCCATGTATTTGTTGCTCGTTTCGGTCGACATCGTAATTAAAATACCACTAATCGCTTTTCCCATTTTCTAGAATAACGCAGTATTTCAAACCAATGCAAATTTTACGAATAAAAATTATTCCTTTACCGGTATCAGTTTTAACCGGTCTGTTTTTCCCATCGCTAGCTCAGAGCGCACAGTACACCACACATTGTTTAAAATATTCCGAAGCAGACGTCTTCCCGTGTTGACCCATTGACATCGTAACCCCCCGCCCCACGAGGCCTCCACTGTTTGGTGAGTTCGTGCTTGGCTACAACGGGGCCCCAGCTTTTCCAGCGCCTCTTCACTTTCCGTCCTGCTATTCGTTTTCACTTCGCTTGGGGAACATGTCGTGGATATTTTTGGGAATGCCTTCTGACGTTTCGGTAGCCCGGCGTCAGAACAGTCCTTCGTCTATTTTTTCCTTCTTTCTTTGTTCTGCGTCTTCTCCCCTTCCTCTGCTTCGGCTTTTGAGGTCTCTCTTTGTTTCCTCTTCCTCCCTGTGCGCTCCTGAAGGCTGGCCCACGCGTTTGACGCGTAACGGGTGACTGGTTAACGCATAATTCCCGGCCCCGCGTCGACAGGTGGGATTCGCACATACCCCCTCGTACAGGCCAGTGGTGATTGCCTGAGCTGTTACCTTCTCAGCTGCCAATTGGTCCCTCTGTCTGGAGTTCAGGAGGTGTGACCTGAGGTGTGAACAATCACCTAAGGCGATTGAGGGGCCCCAATTGGAAGGAGCGCTTCATCCGAGACGCTGGCAATTGTGGGGTATTTTTTCGCAGTAAGCCAGTCATCTTCATCTCAGTCTACATGTACTAAACGTAAACAGAATGAGGCTAAAGATTCGACAACTCTCCCAGCTGCGCCTCAGTTCCTCGTGGTGTCGTATACTGTAGATGGTCAGTGTTTTGCTACAGTTAATCCGGTTATTAGTCAGGAAGGTATTGATGCAGCTGCAGGCCTTGTGAAATCCTACTCTCACTTACGTAATAGGACTTTGCTTCTGGAGATCAATTGGGATTTTTAAGTCCAACAACTGCTCACAGCTTTGCTCCTCCATTGCAGTCCTGTTCGTGTCGAGGCCCAGCGTATGCTGAATTCTTCACATGGTATTATTTACATTTCACTGCTTGATGGCCTAACAGGGGGGAATATTCAAAATTCTCTCATCAGGGAGTTACTGCGGTCCATTGGGTAATAAAGAAGGTTTATGCCAACCTAGTGCCTTCATGCACTTTTTGTCACATTTCATCGAGTAGTGTTTCAGTCGAAGCTTAAGGCAGGCTATGAAGCCATCATGGTCCGACCATATATTCCAAACCTGATGCAATTCTACCAGTGTCAACTTTATAACCACACTTGGCGTGTCCTGTCAATACATAGCCAAATGCCTTACTTGTTGTAGAGATGCTCATGCGGGCGATTGCCCTCCTCCTCCTCCTCCTCCTCCTCCTCCAGCTGTATCAGTTGTAATGGTGACTGTGCCACCTCATCCGATGAGTGCCATGTATCTCGATGAGCATGCCACACAGGAAATCTGGCTCAAGGGAAAAGTAACCTACCCTGTCGCTCATAAGTTGTTGGCTAGTAGAGAGCCTTGAATTTTACCATCTGGCACTTACAGTACCGTTATTGCTACACCTCACTTCACGAAGGACATTTACCTTTCCTCTTCGTAACGTATACAGCTTTTCGTCATTCACTGTCATCAGATCAGACTTATTCCAACTTATTAGTCAGCTCCCTCACCCCTTTTTGCTGCTCGGCGACTTTAAAACTCGCCATACCCTTTGGGGATCTTCGAGAACCTGTCCGAGGGGTTCCCTGTTGACTGACCTCAATCAGTTCAGTCTCATCTGTCTTAACACTGTAGCACGCACGTTCGTTTCAGACTCCACACACACGTATTTGTATTTAGACCTCTCGTCCTGCACAGCCCAGCTTGTCCCTCGTCTGAAGTGGTCCGTTCTCTCTGACGTGTACTTGAGCGACCATTTCCCATGTGCTATTCGTTTGCTGACTCCTACCCCACCTGTGTGTAAATGCAATTGGTAGCTTTCTCAGGTTGACTGGAGACTTGACTCCTCCCTGACGACCTTCGGCGAACAACATTTCCCCGTTGTGATGAACACCTGGAGTACCTGACGAACGTTATCCTCACCGCCACAGAATGTTCCATACGTCACACATCTTCTTTACTTCGCCATGTCCTGGTCCCATGGAGGACTGAGGCGTGTCGCGATGTGATTCTAGCGTGAAGACGTGCTCTCTGTAGTTTCAACCGTCACGTTACCATGTTGAACTGTATTCATTATAAGCAGTAGTGTGCGCAGTGTTGCTGCATTCTTCTAGATAACAAAAAAGCTAGCGGAATTTCCTTTACTAGTTCTTTTAACAGTTTCTCTCCCTCTTCTGTCGTGTGGGGCAACCTCCATTGGCTCTCTGGGACCAAGGTTCATTCTTCGATTTCCGGCGTGACCATAACAGATGATATCATTGTGAACCCTGTTACTATCTACAACACCTTAGGCAGCTATTTTGCGGAGATTTCGAGCTCTACCCACTATCACCCTGCGTACCTCCATCAGAAACGAGTGGAGGCGGCTCGGCTGATAACCTTCTCCTCTCATAATCGTGAATGCTGCAATGCCGCCTTTTACTATGAGCGAGCTTGCCCATGCGCTCACCTCATCCCAGTCTTCCACATCAAGGCCGGACGATGTTGCAACACCTTTCTCTTGCGGGCAAGCACCTCCTCCTTCATACGTACAATTGCATTTGGGCAAATGGTATGTTTGCCAGAAGCTGGTGTCAAGCCACGGTCATACCCATACCTAAGCCCAGTAAGGACAAAAACTTTCCTTCTAGCTACCGCCCCATTTCTTTCACCAGCTGTGTTTGCAAGGTGATAGAACAAATGATTCATGGCCAGCTGATATGGTGGCTCGAGCCTCGCAATCTAGTAAACACTGCACAGTGTGGATTTCGTGCTCGCTGTTCTGCAGTTGATCATCTCGTACTTTTATTAACTCATGTCATGAACGCCTAAGACACCTGCTGGGGGACTGGTATCTTCCGTACTCTGTACTAGTGGGGCTTCCGAGACAGCCTGCACCCTTTCCTTTAGGAATTCTTAAAAGAATGAGTTTTCAAGGTACTTGAGAGTTCGGCATTGTCGGACACCGTTATCCAGGAGAACGGAGTGCGTTAAGGGTCTGTCCTGAGTGTTATTCTCTTTGTTATAGCCATTAATGCTACTAGGGAATATCTCCCACAAGGGATCTCTGGTTCCCTTTTTGTCGACGACTTTACGATCTATTGCAATTCTCCACGGACATGTCTCCTTTAGCGGCGTCTTCAGTGATGTCTCGATCATCTTTACCCAGGGAACATCGACAATGGCTTGTGCTTTTCCACGGACAAAACCGTTAGTATGAATTTCTGTTGGTCCAATGGATTTCTTCCATCGTCTTTACGTCTTGGGCATGTTTTTCTTCTGTTCGCTGAAACTACAAAATTCCTAGAGCTCATGCTTGATAGGAAACTTCCTTGGTCCTTCCATGTGTCTTACCTGGCAACACGCTTTACTCGGTCCGTCAGTGTCCTGTTTGTCCTAAGTGGTACTTCCTGGGGAGCGGATCGGACCACCCTCCTCAGTTTGTACCGATCCATTGTCCGATCGAAACTAGACTATGGAAGTCAATCTATCTTACTTTGTCTTAACACAGTCCACCATCGTGGAATAAGTTTGACCGCTGGCGCCTTTTCCACCAGCCCAGTTGAGAGTCTTTATGCAGAAGCTACCACATTACCACTGTCATGGCGGCGTGATGCCCTCCTCAATGGATACGCATGCCGTTCATCTGCCATGCTCGGTCCCCCATCCTAGGGCCCCTTTTTTTGATGATTCCCTTGACTGCCAGTATGGAGTGCTCCCTTCTTCTCTATTACCTCCCGGAGTTCGCATTCAGCTACTGCTCCAGCAACTTAAAGCTATCTGCCACGTTCCCAATTGGTGTGTACCCTTCACCGCCTTGGCTTCGCGCGGTGGCCGATGTTCATCTTGGATTTCATTTGGTTCCCAAGGACACTACTCCAGATTTGACCTATTGCTGCAAGTTCTTCAATCTTTGCACGCAACTTAACAATAGTACCCTAATGTACACTGACAGCTCTCAAGACCGACTATGGTGTCGGATGTGCCTTCATCATTGGCACCGACCATTTTCGGTATCAGCTTCCAGAAGACTACTCAGTATTTACAGCAGAGTTCCTCGCCCCCTATCAAGGCCACCCAGTACATCCGGAGACACAGGCTTTTTAATTGTCATACGCTTCAATTCTTTCCGTGCCCTTCAGAGCCTGTGTCTGCTGTACACAGTCCATTCCTTAGCGCAACGGGTCCAAGAAAACTTCCACGTGCTCGCTGTCGATGGAGCCACTGTGATGTCTATGTGGGGTTCCTCGTCAGGTCGGTCTGCTGGGAAATGAGACTGCTGGCGCTGCTGCCTAGGCTGCAGTCCTCGTACCTCGGCCTGCTAGCGCTTCCATTTCTTGGGATGATCTCCGTGTTGCTGGTTGTCGGAAGATGATGTCGCTTTGGCATCGCCACTGGTCTTTTCTTCTTGGGAAGAAACTCCCGGCATTTACACCTCTCCCAACGGATTGGTCGACCTCCTATTGGCCTTCTTGTCGGGAGGAGATCAAAAAATGGTTCAAATGGCTCTGAGCACTATGGGACTTAACTTCTGAGGTCATCAGTGGCTCTGAGCACTATGGGACTTAACTGCTGAGGTCATCAGTCCCCTAGAATTTAGAACTACTTAAACCTAACTAACCTAAGGACATCACACACATCAATGCCCGAGGCAGGATTCGAACTTGCGACCGTAGTGGTCGCGCGATTACAGACTGAAGCGCCTAGAACCGCTCGGCCACACCGGCCGGCGGAGGAGATCATTTTAGATAGGTTGCGTATTAGGCACTGTCGCTTTAGCCATTGCCATTTGTTATTTGGTGACCCCGCACCACTTTGTGCTCATTGTCAACATCATTTGGCGGTTCGCCTTTCCTGACCCAACCGCGTAGGTTCCGGAGTGTTTGGCGTCTGAGTTATCGGCCGTTTTAGCGAACTTCGCTTGGCTGTCGACCGTTTTACTTTCTATACGTCGTAGCCGTATGGCAAAGGACATTTAATCTTTGATTCGGGTCCTCTGCTGTCTCTACGGAGTCTTTTGTGGACCTTTCTCCAAGGAGAAGTCGTTTTTAGCTCTGTTTCTTTCCATCGATTGGGCTTAACGTATAGCCGCTTTTAACTTCTTTTTCTTATTAGTGTCCTAAGCGCCTCCTTGGGCGCTTATGACTTCAGTTGTTTCTGCGATATAAAAAGAAAGAAAAGATTCACATCGTCAGTGATGATTGCCATGGGCACGGAGTCATCGAAATTGGACCGGGAATCAATGGAAACATGTCACCTGGTTGGATGAATCACTTTCCTTGTTACCCCTGGTCGGATACGCCGTCATCAAGGCTAACCCCTGATCGAAACATCCACCGCGCCATGGATGCAGGCCGGTATGGGGGGTGGGGCCGTATTATGCTACATGCTTAGACACCTGTTGGCCCATACCTCCATAAACCTACCGAGGACTTATCCATTTCATACCAAGCACACTCGCTGCTTTAATGTGTTCCAAAACTGGACCAATGCATTTCTAAGCAACTGGTTGTAATATTTTGGTTCGTCAGTGTGTCTTGTATAGTCCGCCGAGATTCCAATTCTACCTCGCGCTTGATTCCAATTCTGCCTCTTGCTTCAGGTAAGTTGGGTCATCAGTCACATAGATATAGCAAGAAGAGCAGACGACTCGTGCTGAAACCACGAGAGACAGCTTTTGTAATTTCGTACTGTGCGGGTGAATTGTCTAAAGATGAGAAGCTTCTGTTACAGGGGAAAATTAAAGTGCAGGCACTCACGAAGGGCCAGAGTGGTCTGAAATTATCGCACGATAGTGAAACGTAGTAGATATGCTAATGCGGAACCGATTTACGTGGAAAAAAATTGGTTTCAATTTTAGCCTCCAGTTGCTAGTCTGGCGCTGTATAGCATCTAGTCAACGTCTCCGGTGCTCATATTGAACAAATTGTGTAAACGGTGGTTAATAATAAAATCAACATTATGCCTTTCTCACTTGTTTCGCGTTCTCTGCCCACATCCCGATCCTTATCCATTACATGTGGAAACAATTCCATACGTCTTTCTTGTCTTCACAGGGTCAGATTTGCATTTGGTGGGCAAAATTGGAATTCATTTTTTTCCAGAGTATATCGGTTCCGCACGAAAACAATAAAATATCTTCAAAATTCCCTAGCTATACAATAATTACAGCGTACACTGGATCTTTGTGCATAGCTGCACTTTAATTATAACCACCCGGTACCACGAAACTTCCTGCCAGATTGAAGCTGTGCGCCGGACCGAGATTCGAATTCTGGGCCTATGCCTTTCGCAAGCAAGTGATCTGCCGACGGAACTACCGAAGCACGGCTCACGACCTGTCCTCACAGCATTGCGCCAGTACCTCTTCTCCTACCTTCCAAACTTCACAGCTCTCCTGCGAAACTTGCAAAACTAGCACTCTTGGAAGGAAGGATATTGCGGGACATGACTTTGCTCCAGCTTGGGGGATGTTTCCAGAATGAAATTTTTACTCTGCAGCGGAGTGTGCGCTGATGTAAAGCGTTTCTTTTCTTCCAGGAATGCTAGTTCTGCAAGTTTGAGGAGAGCATCTGTGAAGTTTGTAAGGTGTTAGACTTGGTTCTGGCGGAATTAAAGCTATGAGGACGGTTAATGAGTCGTGCTTGGGTAGCTCAATCGATAGATCACTGGCCCGTGAAAGACAAAGGTGCCGACTTCGAGTTTCGGTCCGGCACACAATTTTAATCTGCCAGGAAGTTTCACATCAGCGCACACTTCGCTGCAGAATGAAAATTTCATCCTGGGAACCCGGTACCATGTTCGCCGATATAAATCCCGTAACTCTTCAACAAAAATTAACTTTTTGCAATGCCGATATGTCACAAAATGAGTACTGCTTTATGATGTGCGAATTTTATTAACTGCAACGTGTCGCCAAGCGTTTCCAGCCTCTGCTCATTGTAAGGCAACCATTCAGGATACAGCAGTACGTGGCTGTACTATACTAAGCTTAGCATATGTTCTGTTTCGTCTGCAAGGGGACATTTTGCCGCTATTCGTGGTTCGAATCCCTGTCCGACTGTCCAGATTTAGGTTCCCTTTCATATCCCTAAATCATTTGAGGCAAATTCCGGCATGGTTCCTTTGAAAGAGCACGGCCGATTTCCTTCCTCAGTCTTCCCTAATCTGAGCTTTTAGTCCGCCTCTAATCACATCATTGTCGATGGGACATTAAATACTAATCTTTCTTCCTCCATTCGAGCAGTTGCCTCATGTGGTTGCTATTATGTTGGTTTCATAAGTTCGTAGCGTTTTTGTTTTACATGTTGGTATTCCGGTTGCTATGGGTTTATTTTTCCATTGTCATTTTTTATTTCTAGTTCGCTGTTGCTATTTAAGTGTACATATTGACATTTTGTCATCTGGAAATAGTGAGTGAGGCTGTGGACGCTATAAAGTCGAATGCCAAGAGGAGGAATCGGAACATTTCTGACTTATTCTTCTGTTTGAATTCAGTATAACGGTGACAGTAGCGGGGGCGGCCAGAAACATTTGCTCCGTGTAAGGGGATAATGCCATTGGATAGAATATGGCGAGAAAATGGTTTAATCGTTTTGAGGATGACCGATTTGACATTAGTGACTCTCCATGTTCAGGAAGACCTTCGGTTTTGATGAAGATGGTTTAAACGCATTCATCTACAATGTTCCCCGTCAGTGTAATCTAGAACTGGCAAAGGTTATCATTCCACCGTCTGGCGACATTTGCATGCAATGAGTAGGATTCAAAAATCGGACGTATGGGTACGGCATTCTCTAATCCAAAAATCACAAAAATCGGTGGGTGGCCACATGTACATCTCAGCATGCTCTTCGTCAAATGGCTCGTGAACAATATCGACCATTCCACTCCACTGTATCGTTACTGTTGACGAGAAATCGTATCTTTATGTTAACATAAGGAAAAGACAGTAATGGCTGAGCAAAAACAAAGCAGTTAACTCACTGTACAAAGACCTGCGCACATCTACAAAAGATAATGTTATGCATGTGGTGGAACAGGGTCAGTGTGGCGTACTATGAATTGCTTCTGTTATGCTCTGCTGACACTTATTGCCAACAATTGAGACGTTATGCAGACTCATTCAAAGACTAACGATCAGGAAGATTACGTGAAGTGATGCTACTCCACGTTAACACCCGCCCGCATTCTACTAGACTGACAAACACCATACAGAAGTAGGGTTAGGAAGTCATTCCGCATATTCACCTGATCTTGAGCCCTCTGATTTTTACCTTTCCTCTCTCTATCGAATAACCTTCAAGGAACTACCTTTGCGGATGAAGATACGCTCCGAACATTGCTCGAAGAGTTCTTGGCCTGAAAACCACCGGATATCTTCAGTCGCGGAATCGAAAACTTCCCTCAGCGTTGGCAGGGTGTTGTAAATAGTGAAGGCTAATACATTATTGACGACTAAAGTATCTGTTTATTGAACATAAAGAAAAACGCTATGAACATATGCACCAACCCAATATTTATGAAAAAGTTTGTGTCTTTTAATACATCAGTAATTTAAGATTTAAATGCCTTGTAGCGGATCATTACTCGAACTAGAAATATGAATTGTTTTTTGATCAGTCATTTTCACTTCAAAAGTTTGATCTCGAGATAAAAATCTTAATTTCTATGGATTTTCCGGATAAATCTTCGACCGGTGGGCGTTGAAGAAACTAATTTCAATCATTTCTGGAATTGTTCCACTGAAGTAACAGGATCTTGTTTCACGAAGATATCTTAATGTTAACTTTTTGTGATGATAATTTGTCATCGCGTTGTAATTGTTAACGGCAGCTGTAGATTGAGTAGTGAGCTGCCGCTGGTATCGGTGCCGTGCGCGACTAGTAGCTTGTCCACGTCGTTAGTCGAGAGCGCGTGCCCAAATTTTAAACTCGTGCCATTAACCTTGGCGATCAGTCGTACTGTCGGATGCAGGCTGCTAATTTAATGGATGTGATTGTGTTTATGGCACGATGCCAAGCTCCGTTACCAAAAGAGATGGTTTTTAAAGGGCACTGGAATCACAGAAGACATGTAACTGGTGAGTATTAATAAGAACTGCTATCAAGACAACTGTTAGTATTTGCATTGCGAAATATGGTTGGAAGTTTCAGAACTTCAATAGTTCCATTCAGTAGCCGATTGGAGAAATGTCAGAAAATACCGTAGTACTAGTTGGGTGCTCCTCGCTGCGAGGAAGTGGCTCGTTGCAGGATATGGCATTTCAGTTTTTTAATTCGTTCGGTGCGCGTTAAGCTAATCAGACTGGTGAGACACAGCTTGGACTCTGTTACGGGATTCTCGTGTGTCTTTTATGTTTTTGCAATTATGTAGGCAGATAAAGTAGTTCCTTATAAACTCAGCACACACTTATCTGCTGACGCACGGTACTTAGCAAATTAATTTGAAAAAGAGACAGAGATTTTGTCTTCCCCGCCCCTGAGAAATAATGAGGTCTGTAACTATGTCCAAAAAAATTATATATTAGTCATGGCAGTCACTTTCATCCTCTTCTGTTCCACCTAACAATACAGGCAGTTGGAAGGTAAGGCGGACTTGAAAAAAATACAAGGTCCCGTCCCTGATGTGATCACCGCCGACGTTAGACATCAACGTGCGATGAACAGTCAAATGCGGCAGGTGGCAGCATTAGCAGTGAAGGTTATGTAAAGCGTGTCGGGGGGAGGGACGCGGAAAGCAGTGCAGTGGTTGTCGTAACGCGCAAAAGGAGCGATTTATCTGGCGTCCAAAAGGGAATGATCATTGGATTTCGTACGAACGGCTAAATCTGTAAATTGATCGTGTATGGCCATGCTTAAACCGTACAGTGCATGCCAAAATGGCGCTATCCAAGTTGCCGAGGCAACTGTAGTGCACCACAGGCCATAGATGTCTGGATGAACGACGGCTGTGGGGATGTATACGGGCGAATAGACGTGCAACTTTTGAGCAGCTGACATCCCAGGTGAACCAAGGGGGATACCAACAAACAGTGTCTCCTCAATGACCGTTCAGTGAACGTTGCTGCATATGGGCCTCCACAGCAGGGTCCTGTTTCATGCATTCATGCCGGTTGCTGTTCATTGGTGACGAAGGCTGGAATTTGCGTGCTAGTGCTTATCGCAACTGGACGTCCACTGAGTGGGGAGAGGTGGCATTTTCAGACAAGTCTCGTTTTATGCGCCATTGGACAGATGGCTGACACCCTGCAACAATCGTCGGAAAGGTCCAGGCTGGAGGAAGGAGCGTTATGGTATGGGGACAGCTTTTGTGGCTTTCCCTGGGTGATATCGTCATTCTGGAAGATGCAGTGGATCAATACAAGTATGCATCTATCCCTAGATACCGTGTACACCCATACATGCAGTTTGTTTTCCGCACCAGGGCAGTGTTACGTGTCACACATCTCACAGTGTACATGTGTGGATTGAAGAGCACCAGGATCAGTTCACTGTACTCCACTGGCCACCAAACACCCCAGATTTCTACCCAGTCGAGAATAAGTGGGACCACCTCGATCGGGCTCTTTGTGCCCTTGATCTTTAACTGAGAAAACAAGCGCAGCTGGCCACGGCGCAGGAGTCGATTTGGCTCCATATCCCTGTCGCTACCATAAGATTTCACATTCCCTGTCGCTACCTTCCACAGTCTCACAGACACTCTTCCTGCACTTCTCTCACCGCAAAGTTCGTTATTCAGGCTTCTGACAGGTGGTCACATTAATGTGACTGGACGGTGTAGTTAATGACACATGCTTCCTCAAAGGTTACAAAATTTTAAAATGCTTCAGTCACAAGAAACGAGGAGCTGCCAGATCCAGGTCGCTGTAGTTTTGTGCAGGATTTGTAAGATTCCATCACGATTATGGGTATGTGACTCTACTCTGCCGGGAGGACGACGGTTCAATCCCGCGTCCGGCCGTCCTTATTTAGGTTTTCCGTGATTTCCCTAAATCGCTCCAGGCAAATGCCGGGATGGTTCCTTTCAAAGGGCACGGTCGACTTCCTTCCCCGTCCTCCCCTAATCCGATGAGACCGATGACCTCGATGTCTGGTCTCTTTCCCCAACAACAACAACAACAACAACTACTACTCTACTCTGCTGTCCTGCCGTAAGTTCCTCGATGAGGAACTTAACGCTGGCCACAGGGGCATTTTCCAACAGGCCTGTTCCCAGCTTGTGCACAAAGTTTGACAAGCCGCCATTTTACATTGGATGGAAACTCCACATAATACCAAAATATACACTGTCCAGGTATATTAATATGACCACTTTTAGAAGCCTGAATAACCACCATTCGTAGCACACCGCGAGACACATAGGAACTTGTCAGTGAGACTCTGGGAGGTACTGACACGAATGTAGAGCCAAGACGGCTCCAGTGCTAGGTTTTTTTAGTTGAAGACCCATGTCACGAACAGCCTGAGCGAGGTGGACCCACAGATATCATGCCGGGATGGTTCCTTTGAAAGGGCACGGCCGATTTCCTTCCCCATCCTTCCCTCACCCGAGCTTGCGCTCCGTCTCTAATGACCTCGTTGTCGACGGGACGTTAAACACTAATATCCTCCTCCTCCTCCCACAGATATCGATTGGATTTAAATCTGGGGAGTTTGGTGGCCAGGAGAGTACTGTAAGTCATCCTGGTGCTCTTTGAACCATGCACGTACACTGCAAGCTATGTGCCACATTACACTGACCTGCTGGTAGATACTGTCTTGCAGAGGGAAAACAAATTACATGTACGGGTGGACTTTGTCACCAAGCATAAATGCACCCCTTTGTTGATCCATTTTGCCTTCCAGGATGACTAAATAACCCAGGAAATGACATGAAAACTTTCTGCAGACCATAATTATTGCAGGGTGTTTGCTTTCAGACGTTTCACTTTGTATGCACCAATGGCCATGTGCCCAATGGAGCATAAAACATTTCACACTGTACACACCAATCATCTATGCAATGGAGCATTAAATGTATTTCATCTGAAAAGTCCACCTGTGCCCACTCAGTGGATGTACGACTGCTGTATTGGCATACAAATTCCAGCCTTCATCGCCAATGAACAGCAGTCAGCCTGGGTGCATGAATCAGGTGCCTGCAGAGGAGGCTCATACTGCAGCGGTGTTCGCTGAACAGTTGTGGGTACACTATTGATATCCTCCCTTGGTTCATCTGGGCCGTCATTAACACAACAGTTGCATGTCTATTCGCCCACATTAATTTCCGCAGCATGTCATACGTCTGTACGCGAGATTTCCACACTCCTAAACACCCCTAGGTCCACGGTTTCCAATGTGATAGTGAAGTGGAAACGTGACGGAACACTTAAAGCACAAAAGCGTACAGGCTGATCTCGTCTGTTGACTTGACAGAGACTGCTGACAGTTGAAGAGGATCGTAATGTGTAATAGGCAGATATCTATCCAGACCATCACACAGGAATTCCAATGTGCATCAGGATCCACTGCAAGTACTATGACAGGTGTTAGGTGAGAAAACTTGGATTTCGTGGTCGAGTGGCTGCTCATAAGCCACACATCACATCGGTAAACGCCAAACGACGCCTCGCTTGGTGTAAAGAGCGTAAACATTGGACGATTGAACAGTGGGAAAACGCTGTGTGGGGTGACGAATCACGGTACCCAATGTGGCGATCCGATGGCAGGGTGTGGGTGCCCGGTGAACGCCATCTGCCATTGCGTGTAGTGCAAGCAGTAAAATACGTATGCGGTGCTGTTACGGTGTGGTCGTGTTTCTCATTGAGAGGGCTCGCACTTCTTGTTGTTTTGCGTGGCACTATCCCACCACAGTCCTACATTGATGTTTGAAGCACCTTCTTGCTTCCCACTGTTGAAGAGCAATTCGGAAATACAATCGAGCACCTGTTCATAATGCACGGCCTGTGGCGGCGTGGTTACACGACAATAATATCCCTGTAATGGACTGACCTGCACAGAGTCCTGACCTGAATCCTACAGAACACCTTTGGAATGTTTTTGAACGTAGATTTCGTGCCAGGCCTCACCCTCCTCAGTGCAGTATTCCATGAAGAATGGGCTGCTGTTCACATAGAAACCTTCCAGCATGTGATTGAATGTATGCCTGCTTGAGTGGAAGCTATCATCAAGGCTGAGGGTGGGCCAACACCATAGTGAATTCCAGCATTCCCGAGGGAGGGTGCCACAAACTTGTAAGACATTTCCCACCAGTTGTCCGGATAATTTTGATCGCATAGTGTATTTGAACTGGTTGTCACCACTTCAGCCTTGAAGCATATATGGACTGAGGAAGGCTAAAGTTTCCTCCTATTCTGTGATCTTATGAGCTGTCTTCAACTACTGGTTAGTGTTATCCGTAATACACTCATCAGTCGGAATATTATGCCCACCTGCCCAATAGTCGGTATGTCCACCTTTGGCACAGATAACAGTGACAGTGCATCGTGGCATGGAAGCAATGAGGCTTTGGTAGGCTGCTGGAGGGAGTTGGCACCCATCTGCACATACAAGTCACCTAATTTCTGTAAATTTCAGGGAGGAGGCTATGAGCTCTGACACCACGTTCAATCACATCGCAGATGTGTTAGGTCGGGCTCAGCTCTGGTGATTTGGAGGGTCACCACAATAATTGGAACTCTGTACTGTGTTCCTTGAACAACACTATCACACTCCTGTGACATGGTGCATTATCTGGTTGAAAAATGACAGTACCATTGGGAAACATTATCATCATGAAGGGATGTAAGATGTAAGTGCTCTGCAACCAGTGTGCAATACTCCTTGGCCATCATGGTGCCTAGCATGAGCTCCATTGGATCCATGGATGCCCATGTGAATGTTCCCCAGAGCGTAATAGAGCTGCCAACAGCTTGTCTCCATTCCACAGGACAGATGTTGAGAAGCTGTTCCCCCTGGAAGACGATGGTTTTGTCCCCTCCTATCAGCATGAAGAAGAATATATCAGGATTCATGAGGCCATGCAATGCTCTGCCACTGCACCAGTGTCCAATGCATTGGTGAAATGGTCACATGCCCATTTCAGTCGTAGTTCCCGATGTTGTGGTGGTTAACATTGGCTCATGCTTAGGTGGTCACCTGCTGGTGCCCTTCGTTAGGAGTGTTTGGTGCACTTTGTGTTCACACACACTTGCACTCTGCCCAGCATTAAAGTCTGATGTTAGTTTCGCCACAATTTGCTGCCTGTCTCATTTCACCACTCTGTCCATACTACGACATCTGTAATGATGGGTGGGCACCCAACCACAAAATGTTTGGGCATGGTTTTACCATGTGTTGGAGACACTTGCCACAGCACTCCTCAAACACCTGACAAGTCATACAGTTTCTGAAATGAAACTTCCTGGCAGATTAAAACTGTGTGCCGGACTGAGACTCGAACTCGGGACCTTTGCCTTTCATGGGCAAGTGCTCTACCAATTGAGCTACCCAAGCACAACTCACGGCCTGTCCTCACAGCTTCAGTCCTGCCTTCCAAACTTCACAGAAGCTCTTCTGCGAACGGGAGATGTGGTACTGACAGAATTGAAGCTGTGAGGACGGGTCATGAGTCGTGCTTGGGTAGCTCAGTTGGTAGAGCACTTGCCCGTGAAGGCAAAGGTCCTGAGTTCAAGTCTCGGTGCGGCACACAGTTTTAATCTGCCAGGAAGTTTCATATCAGTGCACACTCTGCTGCAAAGTGAATGTCTTATCCTGAATTTCCAAAATGCTTGTGCTGAGCCTCCAGGCCATCACAGTTCGCCCTTAGTCAAGCTCATATAAGCTAGATCGTTCACCTTCCCCATTCTACACATGGACAGCGCACCCACTGATATGACATGTGCAGTGCATATGTGTATCGGTCGTTCCTCACCAGGTGACACCATTGCCTGGAAGGGTTTTATATCGATAGTACGCCAGTGGTCATAATGTTCTGACTGCTCACTGTATATCCTCTTGCCTCATGAGCTTCACAGAAAAAGATACTATGGTACAGGTACCAACTCATGTGGATATCACAAAAATAAACTTAATTAACAATTCACCACAAGTGAATTGACAGACCATAAAACTTAGTGATGACCTCCTCCCACTACAGCTAAGACACTTCATCCTAAAAACAAGGGGTAGCAAAACTCTTCCAACACTCTAGCAAGCTCTGTGAGTCATTAGAAAAAGGAAGTGTTACCAAACCTTTAAACTGCTAATGAATTCTTAGAATAGATCAATTGCCCCTCCTTGGCTCTGTCCACATTGAGACCGAATGCCCCTGCTTTTCCAGTAAAGCATTTCATTCACTGATTTTAAAAAGTCTGTTGGTGAGTTTGCCAACACACTTCATCTTACTCTCACAAGTTGCTACACCTTATGTTATTGCTTTTTGCTCCAGGCAGCTTTATAATTTCTAAAGGAGCAAAATCAGCAAATTACTAAATAATGAAATGTTTATTTCGAAACAAAAGAACAGCCTAAATGGCTTCCATCAAGAAAATCTGATCGTAGACACAAAATACAATTAATAAATAAATCATATTAACTTTTCTTTCTTTTGATTTGTTATTTTTATTATGTATTTCACTGGAATTTTTGTAAACTTTGAAAGGGATGGAAAATAAATATAATTTTAAATTTTGCATTTAAAAAGGTGAAGCTACAAACTGAACTGTGTAAAATAAAAAGCAATAGTATGATAAAGGGATTTGTATGAGCGAGGAGACAGAAGTGTAAGTCACCTAGGATCTTAAGTTCTACTGACAGAACAACAGGGTACTGAGGTGAAACAAAACACAAAAAATTGATTTCAGCTTCTAAATTGCAGAATTTAGTTTACAGAGTAAAATTTAGATATAAAGTGGTGAGCATAGAGAATAAAATTGAATGAATATAATACATAGGTGAAATGTGGGGAGATTTAAATGCAGAACATACAAGCGACTGAGAATGAAAAAGATACACAATTGGTTGAATGAAGGTGAATGAATGGGCAGAAGAAAACATTATGCTGACTGAAAATCTGAGGAACAGCTATTCAACAAGGGAGGAATTGAATGTACAAGAGGTAGATAAGATATAGGCTGAGAGTTAAAGTAGAGTTATGTTGAATTGCGCCATTGTTTGAAGTCCCCATTAAACCTCCCCCCCCCCCCCCCCAAAAAAAAAAAAAATAAGTGACTGGGTCAGTCAGTTCAAACGTCGGAGGAAGGCAGGGGCCTAGTACGTCACTGGTGATCAAACTGCCTGTAGTGTTGAAGACAGGACACTATGGAATGTATTATTATAACTCCTATCCTTCAAGATCATTGTAGTTTGTATATATTGGTAATCAGACTTCTATATCTACTGTTCTGTGACACAAATATTGAGAGTTATGATGTGAACAACGGGGAAACGATGATTCAGGCTACTTAAGATTGTACTACAGTATTCAAATTACAGTGCAACTTTTGTAGTGGCCAGTGCAAAGCCTCTGCAACAATTTGTGTGTGTGTGTGTGTGTGTGTGTGTGTGTGTGTGTGTGTGTGTGTGTGTGTGTGAGTGAGTGAACAGCCATATGGTATATTTAAAAAATGTGTAAAATACTTGATGAGGTGGTGGTAAGTGTTGTAGGTAATTTACACATACCAGGCAACTATCAGTTATGTTTTTTGTAAATGGTGTCCTGGAGTAAGTAGATGTAATTGAACTTATTGTTATTACCTAAAATAAAAAATGAAGCTATAAGGAAAAAATAAAATGAACCACCAAATGATATAATAGATGAATATAGAGAGAACTAGAAGGACCATGCGGAAAGAATGAGTGTGACATTACCACTGAAAGTCATGAAATATGTAGCCTATTTTGATGATTGGATATATATGGAGAAACTTCAATAAAGTTATCTGTATAAGATTTCTAAGACGTTACTCTTAGAAGTGTACAGTTTAAGATTGAGTTCATTTCTTTGTTGGCAGTTGTGGAATATCAGTTTTAGGTGAGAAATTTCGTAATGAATTGTACTCTGTACTTGCACAGGACTGTCATGGGGCTTCCCATGTGGTAATTAGGTACTTATTTGATCAAATTTGCACGACAATTGTGGAAAACAGATGTAGTGTTAATGTTGGAGTTGTACAAGGGACATAAAACAAAGTAAGTTACACATTATTGTGTCAACTCAGGTAACTTTAGTCTCTGTAAACAGTCTACCAATTGTTCAGTTCCATGTCAACAGAAATCTACTCCTTGGTCACAGAACCATTAAAGAACCATTGTGAGAATGTCGTCAGTGTTAGAAAATCTCTTTCCTCAAGTGTTCTTTCAGCTTGCCAAAAATATAGAAATCATGTGGTGCAGAATCTGGAATTCTTAGTTGGCATTACACACATTTGTTCAGACTTGCTAAAGTTTTTGGCAGCACTTCACTATGGCTGGAACACAACATTAAATTTTGTTCAATACTGCCAGAATTTCATGGTGAATGTGTGTGCAATTTAAATGGTTTGCCCACAAGAACCGTACTGTCCTGTATATGTCATATTTAGAGTACATTTACAGTTGCCACTCCAACAGTATGCTGTTATCCATACCACAATGAAACAAGTACCCGCTTCTGAAAATGCAGCACTGTTGTGCAGTGGTCTTAATGTGTGATGGCGTGTATCTTATTTCTTGAAGTATCCTCGTATCAGCTGACACTTCACAATTTTCTTTTTAATTCTGCTGCTAAAGCCTAAATAGCATACCTTGATGAAGCATAATGAATGCATAGCAATTATATAATGTGATCTGGATTTCTTTGGCATACGCAGGGTCAGCTCAATTTTTTCCCCCTTTTCCTTAGTATTCCTCCTTCAGAGAGGTAGCGCTAAGAAATCATACTTAGTATTCCACATTTAATTTATCTTGAGTACACTTTGTCTCTAGAACAAATGAGCAAGAACATGCCTGGTAAGGCCCACAGACAAGGAAACCAAAGTTGACATTGTTATAAAAATACATATTTTTCCGGTCACATGTGGGGGGGGGGGGGGGGCAAAAAAGCAGACATAAATGCCGCCTCATTTTAAAGACAGCTGTGTAAATGTAAGAAGTGAAAAGTAATAAATGTTGCTTCAGGAAATTTAGAAGTTTAGGCAAACTGTCAGTACAAATATCTGAGACAAGCAATTCTCTCATGATCCCATGGAACCAGCTAAAATTTCCACTGAAAAGTATGGTTACCTAAAAGAAATTACTCACAAAGGTGGAGTAAATATTTACTATAAATAAATGGGGACAGAAATATTGCTGTATGGAGAAAAAATGTTACTAGTCATGGAGCTCCTATCAATTTAAAGAGTAGGTTGTAGGTTATAAGTTGGAAGGAAAAAAAGTAGACAGTCTGGAGAATGATTAGTGTGCTTAATATATGATGGGAGTTTGTTCAAAATTGGTTCCAGGTGTTGGGCAGCAAGTGTCAAACGTGCCCTGTGCAGGCATAAAACCAGCAAGAGGGCAGTCAAGGTCTGTATGTTGGAGCCCAACCACTGAAACATACTTGTTGAATAACAGTTCCTATGAAACTTAAAACACATCCACGTAACTGCACACACAGTAGAATCATTGTGATATTGCCTCTGAGGTCCGGTTAACCACTTCATCATTACCTGACTGATTATGTTACACATGCTGCCTGTGATGTCTTTAATTGTGTTTCATTTTATCACTAGAATCATTTGAATGTTCTGTATGCTACACATGTGGCAAACATTTTACACTTACCATCTGCTTTGACTGAAGTGTTTGTTCGCGCCTCCAGTATTTTTGTGTACTTATGTCCCTCCCATCTCTGTCTGAACCAAACTCACCTTTAATGTTTTTCACTCTCTCTGCAGCACCATCCTTTCCCTCATGCTTGTTGCATTTACCTCTTTCATTTTTTCAGGCATACTCCGACACCTGTCATAAAAGGATTGGTAGTTTCAATTTCCTACATCCCTACTTCTTTTCCAAACAATCACTAGCTTCTTCAGTCTGTCTGCATAGAATGTTACTTGTCTGGGAAATGAACCATTTGACTATGGCAGTCTTGAGTTTGTCGTCGTCTTCAGCCCAATGTCCATGAAGCCATTGTTTGAAGTGGAAGGAGAGGTAATAGTCATGAATGAGAGTTCAGGTGGGGTGGTTAGCCAAAAGTTCATAATGGAAATGCTGAATTTTTTTCTTTGGCACAAGTGACTTTGTGTGGGCACACATTGTATATTGTAATTGAGGAGGACTATCCCTGACAATCATTTCCTGCACTGTATAATCTGGATGGCACTTCTTACTGTGGTGAGTGTTTTGCAGTACACAGCACCTGTAATTCTTGACCCACGGTCCATGAAGTGAAAGACACATTTTTTTGTCCTAGAAAACAGTAGATATCATTTTTGGCATACGGATTAGAGTGCTTGACTGTTTTGCTTTGATGAAGTTGAATGATTTTGATGCTGTGTTATTGTATGATATCCATATCTTATGATATCCATATCTTATCACCCATAACAATGGGGAAGAAGCAAATCGTCCTTCTTGTCAACAGTGCTCCAGCAACAGTCATCCACATGACATGGTTTGCACTTTGTGTTGGCCTGTAAGTTGCACTTTGTGTTGGCCTGTAAGCATTTTCGATGGCCACCTTGTACACAATTTTTGTAAATAATAGTGCATCCAACACGATGAAATACATGTGTATGTACACCAGTCATCAATTGTCAATCATATTGCAGTTTTTGATCCATCTATTGCATGATTTCACTGGTCTAGGTACTGAATCGGCCACTCTTCATGTACATTTATATGGTCACATCCGTCAAACCTGTCCTTCACTCATTTCTGGAGTCCCATAAACTGGACACAAATACTAGTAAACTGCAGCAACTGTAGATCTTTAGTGCATAAAAACTGAATTACACCACGTACTTTGTAACTGGTGGAAGCAATGATTTTTGTTACTTTCATTCACAGTCAGGTGAGCACTGAATCATAACAATGACTTCTGTGGCTTCATAAACAATCGATAGGTGTTCAGCTTTGTTGAGAGCTGCCAACATTTAAATGGAATCAAATGGTCTTCACTTTTCAAATATGCCTCATATATTTGTTTCATTTGAATATTTATTGATTTCATTCCGTAAGTTTTTTCTTGTTTATTTTTGCTAGTTACAGAAGTATCCCATCTTGAAATTTCATTTTGGCTGTAAACATTCCATTTTTTAGATTCAGGTTCTCGTCTGTTTTGTATGTTAGACTTGATGTATGATTGTGTATGGCCAGTCTGCTCATCAGTTAGAGTTGTCAATCTTTTGTAACTAATCATCTAAATTTTTTTACAACACAGAGAAGAAACTAAGCGGCGATTCATCGCTGACTAATTTTATGCTGATAGTTTGATCCTTTCATTAAGATGTATAGTTCGAATTATTGCAGTGCTTATATCAGATGGCTGAATGGTTTTTTTTTTTAAATTTTTTTTTTAAATATATATTAGAGAGGGAAGTGGTTCACAACTATATTTCTATTTCTGGCTTTAATTCAGATAACTGTAGTGGAGAGTACAAGTTCGATGACTCCGTTTAGCACAGTATGATATGGCAACAAGTCAGCTTTTCATGAGCCTCTAGGCTTAATCACTGAGTTCTTTTATGCTTTCTGGAAGAATACCTAGAGGAAAAACTGAAGCAGCAGTATCTAAACATAGTAATTCTCATTCATGTTTATACACTCAGTTGGTTGTGGATTAAAACTAAGTGATGGAAAAGGACTTTTACGCAGGACTCTGTCTTGGTCATTGTGTTCACCTAACATCACTCTCAGCCAACATTTTTTGAGACATTTATCATAGTATGAGATACAGTTTTCTATGATAATTATACAATTAAAACAGTAACAATTCCAAATTGTAACACATCAGCCATGTACATACTGCCCACACTTTGGTAGATAACTCTGGTGTGAATTTTTCCTCCCACTAAATAAAACTCAAAAACTCTTTGTTCTGTTTGCTAAAACGCAGGAATTCTTAATCCTTTAACAGATGTATGCTGTACTATCTAAGGTATCACTAGTGTTTGGTATCTAAGTTATGAAAGGAGATGCCTTATTGATCTACTTGTCAGTTTCTGAACAGTAAATTAATCAAAAACCAATTCAGTTAAAAATTCACCATAATTTTTGTAGTTGTGGGCAATTATCAAAGAGGGTATTCAAGAATGGTTTTCATATAGAAGCAATTATTATGCTTTATCTGTGGAAATTGGAACAGCACTCTGTTGCAGTTGTAATTTTAATACACACATGCATGCACATAGATAGAATTGTAGATGCATTAACACTTCTCCATGCACTTTAACTTAAATGTTCTCTCTCTCTCTCTCTCTCTCTCTCTCTCTCTCTCTCTCTGTGTGTGTGTGTGTGTGTGTGTGTGTGTGTGTGTGTGTGTGTGTGTGTGTGTGTTTTTCTTCCTCTAACATATTTTGTACCAATGTTGTAATAAATTTTAATATTTTTTTCCAGGATCATACCAACCATCCCATGAGTTAATGCTTAGGTTCTATGCATATTATAAACAAGCAACTGAGGGCCCTTGTACAGCTCCTCGTCCATCATTTTGGGAGGTTGTAAAAAAGATGAAGTGGGAAGCGTGGAGCAAGCTTGGTGATATGAGCAAAGAAGAGGCTATGAACAACTATGTAGAGGAACTAAAGAAGGTTTGAAATTATTAATACACAAACATTAGTAGTTAAATTTTAGTGCTTATATATTTATTACTAATATTAGTTTCATCAGATAATCTTATTTCGTATGGAAATCAGGTTACATCAGAAAACAGTGTCTGAGATTATCTGAATGTCACTACATTCCTAAATGTACTGCAAATATTTAGGTCATGTACATACAGTTACCTATGGATCTTCTCAGATAGCTGTGCATGCTAAAATGCCACTTCTGGGACAGGTTGGTGCACCAGTCCCAGATCAAATCTGCCCAGTGGATTAACAACGAGGGTTGGTGTGCGGGCCAGCCTGGATGTGGTACTAGTTGTGCCTCAGTTACATGATTTGTAAAGATTGACACTTTCTTTCTCTTCCACGTGACACTACATGCTGGCAGTTGGGGAGAAAAATATTCTGTCCCTGGGGTGCAGGGGGCGGGGGTCTGGAGGGATGGGGGGGAGGGCGGGGTGTTGATAAGAGGGGCATCCGGCAACCCCTTAAACTAACCATGCCAAATCTGTTCGTAACAATGCCTACCCTGCACCGATGTGGGGCAAAGGCACAAAAAAAGAGGAGATGTACATACAATTATACATATTGTCATTTAATGTCACAGTTATGTGAAAAATATATTTGTGAATGCTGGAAAATTTTTACAGTAATTGCTTAGCTTGTGCTTATTCCTTCTTATCTGAAATCATCTTTGGGGTAATGTATAAAGTAATTATTCTGCAAAAGTGAGCACTAATAAGAACATTCAACTGTATGTCTTGAAGTAGTCATTTCAAAAATATTGCAGTCATTACTCTATCACGCCTCAATATGTCTGCTACTTAACAACATTTGTTTGATAGTAATAAAAATAATTTTTCTCCATTGTGTTAGTGTATCATTGAAAATATCCTGATATTTTTGTAAATTTTCGCAGAAAGCTGAGTGAGTAATCACTGGAAAGAAAGTTGTGAAATCTTCATTATATGGACAGTGAAAACTTTATATGTTGTTTAATTTTGATTGTTTTGTTCATCTTCATTTTGAATAATATCATTTCAGTACTCCAGTATTTCAGTCTCTTTTGAAATTTCAGAATTGTGAACTCTTCCCTTTTCGTTAAATAATCCCCTCAAAATTTATAATAGCTGTAATTGATGAAAATGTTGATGTAAAGTGCAGAAACAAAAAAAATATTTTAATGATGAATTATTTAATGACTTGCTGAATGCTCTACCTGTTTAACACTTGTTATTTATTGCAAATACCAAATATAAATTATATATAGCGTTGACAGATGGAGCTGCTTTGAATGTAATTACATTTCGTTTTTCTGCTGATCATGTCACTTGGTGTACACCCTTTTGTGATTTCACATCTGAGATCATGTTGTTCTGCATTTGCAGTCAGTGTTTGATCATATTTTTGTTTCTAATTGAAGCCAAATTAGTGTCTCTCATTAACATAAATTGTGAGGTTTACAAATTCATCATAAAATCTAATTCTACATATAGAGATGGCATCTTCAACACATCATATCTGACCCAATGCTCTCATCCACAAACCATGTGGCCCATAAAATGCTGAAAAATTAATTTAGTTATTGATTAAGCATATCCATGTAAAGACTAACTGGCCTGAACCACAGACAACTGATCGTGCATTGGTTGATTACAGTGAGGCGTGGTACACAACCTTATTTGGATTTTTCAAAATTGCAGTGTTCATCTGAAAACCCAGCAGGAATTGCACAACTTTGGGGGTGCAAAGACAGTTCATAGCATAAATTATCATCAGTTTTCAGCAATGATTTTTCAGACAATGTTATCATATGCATGGTATGCCTTAAAATTAATTACCATAAAATAAATATTTTAAACTGTATACCAAGACCTGTTTCTACCAAATCTTTCTAAAGAACAATGTAGTTGCTTGAAGACTGCATTCACTACATGTTCTTGGTGCCACGAGTACTTACTTACTTTGAATGTTTATATGACAAGTACCACCCATGTAATTGTTCAAAGAGAAATGAGGACATGAAATAGAGTTAGTGAAAAAGTCATCACAAGGCAGCCAGGGCTAAAATCTTAATTCCATACTAATCCAAGTTGTTTGAGAAATTTATTTACCTACTTTGTTGTTGTGCCTTATTGATTACCTTATTAACCAGCTCCTATTTCTACCAGTTTCAATATGGAAAAAATATAAATTAAAAATCTGCAGGGTGCATTTACGAATGAAGCCAGACGCTCTCCAGCCAGATGCCTTTTTCACAACACCAGCAATGCTTTCATTGAAGGGAGTTTATCTGATGGATACGTAAGGTGGAGTCATAAGTTTCTTTCCTCAATTTCTAGGAAAATACACACTTGTGATTGCCACATACAATAATGAACAATGCTCAGTTTTCAGTTGCCTGTTGATCCCATCAATTTTGAGTCTACTATGTGTAATGAAGTTCAGGGATTGTTTTCTCAAAAATGGAGCCATGTTGACCCAAAATATCTTAGTCTTTCATTTTATTTTGTACATAATCTACCTGCCAACTGTGAGTTCAATCAATTAGGCATGTCAGAGGTCTCCCTGTTGTCGTCAAGTAAGAGTTGAACTAAAAATCTGAAAGTCTGAGGTTCCTTGTAAGTCCTGGAATTTTCTGTACTCTGTCACTTCTTTCAGCCCTGGTAACAATTAGTGCAATTGTACCATTGGTAGGAATCAATACTAAACTGTAATCCCCTTTAAATGGCTAGGTACATCAGTCAGTTTGAAGGTCAGAAGGTGACATACCCCAACAATGCCATATCTAGTAAAGCATTGTAGTGTTCAAACAAATCTTTGGGTTAAAAACGGCTGTACTGAGTTAATCAATGGTAATATTATTTTCAGACTGTTAAAGTTTTTTGTAATGCAAGCTTAATAAGGGAATAAATGTGATGTGAAAATGGTATTAAATATATTTGGTTGCTTAAACCAATATCTAAACAAATCTCATGAAGCCGCTGTTAGTGTCTCCAGCAGCTTCAATAGTCATCTACAGGGAGACTAAGGACATATGTTGCACACTATTCTTATTGTACATTTTTGTGTCGTGAATATCTTATGTATAACTGAAGAACTCCCCCAGAATATTATTTTGTCTCATAATAATGAGTGGAAGTCTCGTTACATGTGTAAATTTAAGTCCTTCATTTGTTTCTTTCTGTGCATGTGGGATAATCCCAAGAACTACTGTACTGATTTTGATTTGGTTTTTACTAAGTAGTAGACTGATTTATGAGGAAGGTTTGTGTATGTAATTTATAAATACGAGGGTTGGAACTTCAATAGTGGCAACTATTTATTCACAACCAATACTAAAGAGTCACATGTTTGCACCTATTACTGTCCTTTAGTTACCAGCAATGTGTAGAACCCGTTGCCAGCAATGTGGAAGGCATAATATACCGTTAGCAGAGCCTGTTCTGTTGATGATGTCAATGGAGCGCTCTACTGCCTGTCAAATCTCTGGAGCAGTTCTGAAGCGAATGCCTCGAAGTGGTTCCTTCATCTTCGGAATCAAATCAAAGTCACAATAACTTAAGGCCGGAGAGTACGGTGGATGGTACAGTACTTCCCAGTCCCATTGACCGAACAGAGCAGCCACAGCTTGCATTGTATGTGCCCGTGCATTGTGGTGCAAAATGATGGGTGGGTTGCACAGAAAGTGTCGCCGCTTCCTTCGCAAAACTGGTTGCAGGTGATGCTCCAAAAACAGACAGTAACACTACTTAAGTCCTTGTAACTTTGATTTGATTCTGAAGATGAAGGAACCAACTTCATGGCATTCGCTTCAGAGATTCGACACGCAGTAGACCGCTCCATTCTCACCATCAACAGAACAGGCTCTGCTAACAGTATACTTACACCTTCCACATTGCTGGCAGTGGGTTCTACACAACACTGGTGACTACTTTGAAGGACAGTAACAGGTGAAAACATTAACTCATTTGTATTGGTTGTGAATAAATAGTTGTCACTATTTAAGTTCCAGTCCTCATAGTTTGAGTACATTGGCTGAACTATGATTAATTTCTCAATGCCACTGTGAAAGCAATCTAGCTTTGATTGAAAGGAAACAGAAAGCTGAAAGTTGAGTCATCTGTTACACTGCTGATAAAAGTTTAAACAAATGAATCAAAAGTGGATTCCTTGCTGAAGTAGTTTGTCAGACATGTTTTACTTTTTGTAGGAAAAATTAAAAACACACAGGTGTTGAGTTTGCATGTCTTTCTTTTTCTATGGAGTTGTTCTCAAACGATAGCTTACAATACTTTGAAGTTAAGTAACATGCTGCCTATTGTTCAAAGAATGTTCGAAGACATGATTCTTTGCATAGCTGGGTGAATAAGACTGCCACAAAGAATTGAGGCAATGAGTCTGAAGAACGAATCACTGAGTACTAAGGTTACTCCTTCCTCCGTTAATTGCCAGAGTTTGAGCCGTATTCTTTCTTCAAACTCTTTGAAGCTTTTTGTCTGTAATAGAACCTACCTTATTCTGGCCTTCTTGATCAATTTGACTGACAAGACAGCCAGTCCACAGTGACGGGTAACCGAAAGGCACGCGTACACACACGCCGGCTGGCGTGAGGTCTGGAACAGGATACGTTATGAATGCTATAAAGAAAAGTACGTAGCTTCTTTAATACTTAACTTTAATTCATCCTTGTGGTACATCGCTCTTGATAATACAAGTGAGACTCTCAGATATGGTTAATGGCGCCTTGCTAGGTCGTAGCCATGGACTTAGCTGAAGGCTATTCTAACTGTCTCTCGGCAAATGAGAGAAAGGCTTCGTCAGTGTAGTCGCTAGCAAAGTCGTTGTACAACTGGGGTGAGTGCTAGTACGTCTCTCTAGACCTGCCGTGTGGTGGCGCTCGGTCTGCAATTACTGACAGTGGCGACACACGGGTCCGACATGTACTAATGGACCGCGGCCGATTTAAAGCTACCACCTAGCAAGTGTGGTGTCTGGCGGTGACACCACACGTATTTTTATGTTTAGCATACTATGACCACTTCCATAGTCTGCACCGGGATAGCTCTTGACATACATGACTGAATTACGACGATGTTGGCACACCAAAATGAAATTGATTGTATTTATGACCCTAACACCAGGAGAAATCCACGTGTAGTGACATTGTGGATGATACTGGAAAAAGGTGGACAAGTCATTGTCCACAAAAAATTCCAGTAACTGCTCCACTCAATACATTCATTCCTCACTCCCAAGCCCTAAACTTCAACCACAGGTCTAATGTGTCCATTGTCTATAGTCTCATGTATCTTCACATTAAAATCACCCTGGATGAGTGATATTTCCATTTCAGGTAGCTTTTTCGTGGTATTTTCCAGCAACTTACAAAATGCATAAATTTCTATGTCCAAGGGAGCTGCAGTGGGAGAATAAACCTAAATGATGTGATACTGCAAGGAGAAGCTTTTATTTTAGTGGAGATTATTCTATCAAAAATGGGCCCTTAACCCATGAAAGCCTTACAGAGGTTCTTGAGAGTCACATAGGCCATTTTTACCCACATCCAAAAAAATACTGTGTGTTCTTTGCTTGAGACAAGAAGTGGCCATGTCCTTTCCACTGTGTCTTGCTGAGTCCAAATACACCTAGATCATGATGATTCATTTTTCTCTCCATGATAGCAATTTCAGAGTGCCATCCTTTTAACGAGTCAGCAAGTTGGTCTAGACTGATCTACTGATCTGTGCATTCCCAGGTTCCTATCAAACCACCTATCCCCCCCTCCCCCCTTTCCCCAGAGGTTAGACTACGAGCTTATTCTTTCTGTGCACAAATAATATTTTGGCACTAAGAGCCTGAATGCTCATGCTCCAAAGGATTATAGGCAAATACTAACAAAAGCGTCCTCTGTCATGGTGGTAATTAATTTTGCTTTGGCTCACAATGAATTTCTGCAGCAGGGTTTAGCATATTAAGGTTTGTGTGGTCTGCTATTCGTATTCTTGGAACAGACTGACTTATTCTGAAGTGCTAATAAGCATATTCAATAACCTGTATACTGTTTAATACTTTGCTTTGAAACAGTCTGAGACTCTTCAGTAGTTACTTGGGTGACTTAGTGGTTATCTGTCGCTAATCTCTTCTTTCACCTGTGTCATTGTTAGTTAATGTGAAAAATGCCACACTGCACCATGATTTGGCATCAGTGTTGTCACACAATTGGCTAAGTAAGTCAGTTCAGGAAAGTAAGAACATACCACCTCCAACAGGACTATGCTTTGTAAAAAACTGTGGTGTTCAAACTAGAGTGCTGCAACGCTCAGTGTTTGACCGGTCACGGCTTGCCTGTTGACGGGGGGACCGAGCAGCTCGTGTCCGGTCCCATACGACTCGGCTCGGTCACGTACTCGCGCCATGTCTGTTGTCCGGATTCCGGACACGCGGATAACCGAGCATGACCGGTCACCGCTAACGTCTCACCTCGCCTCGCCCCGGCTCGCTGCACTGTACTTTACTGTACAAATCAAACGCCTCTCTCTCTCTCTCTCTCTCTCTCTCTTTTTTAATACAAAAGTAACATTTCCAAGAACGGGTACGTGACACAGCTAAATTCATAAAGCACCTGGAAAGTAAAATGATATTTCAATACAATCGCGGATAGAAGACAAGTCTCATTTCCAAACAAAAGAGATATTTTTCCTTTCATTTATAGGAAACATTAAATAAGTGCTTTCCCTGTAATCTAGAAGACAACCATCTTCATAAAGAAAGCATACAAAGAACATTAAACATTTACAGACGTAACTTGTCATACGTTTCAATTGTTTGCAACATAAACAAAATTATAGTTACTGTTGATCAGCAGGAAATCACTAATGCGTTCCGGATGTAATTGGCTGCGACAATTTGTTAGTAACATGCCGGCTTTACTAAAGCACCTTTCATTAGGTGCGTTTGTTGCTCGGACACATAAAATACGTCTTGCAACTGCAGCCAAACCTGGGAGATCTGTTTCATGTCTGCTCCACCACTTCAAGATGTCATCATCATCTCCGGGGTGCATTAAAATGTACAGATCTACTTCATCTGCTGCGGATGATCTGTTGTTCCTCCATTCCTTGAAATGAGCTCTCTTTCTGGGTGGTGATGACACAGTACTTGAAGGATCTATGATAATAAACAAAAGAGACAAGTAATACAGAACTGATCTGGAAATCATCGAAACATTCCCATAAGAGACCGATGACCTCGCTGTTTGGTCTCTCCCCCCAAACAACCTGACCCTTGTTCCCATAAAAACGAGATGTTTTACGTTAATGAAATATTATACGAGTCACAACATTCCCGTTTCTCTATAATACACTTTCCACTAACTATGCAAAAACGATTATGTTAATGATTGAATGTTGTACCTGCGTACGTAGCACACATTTGTCGCACATTGTTAAGAATTTCCTGCTTTTCACTTATTTCAAGCATATTAAGATAACGGAAGGACGGCCAAACAAATGATCTTTGTGAGGTTTCTTGCAACTGTGTTTCTTTAAATGAGTGGTTCCCGACTGGAAAAACAATAAAGTGGAGCAGTTTATGCACGATACGTACCCAGTCGACGCAATGTTTTCATCTACAACCAACAGAAATTTACTCCATACTTCGCTTTTTAGACCTTCCCGTTTATTTAATGTGTAAACATTGGTTTCAATCTTACGTCTTACTACACTGGCTTCCTCGCGCTGCATGATTACAGAGAGAGACACACCACAAATAAGAAGCCCGTACTGGCTGCAGGTTCACACGGATAATAACACATGCAATGTGTTCAAAGTTATGTGCTACGTATTCGGTCACGGCTTCTATGCTCAGTCACAAGAACTAGTACAGGTAGCCTATCCAGTTAGGGTGTGCTCGCCCCACCTCGTATTTTGTGCTCACTTACTCGGTCATGCAGGACTCTAGTTCAAACCAACCTTTCAACTTTTAGTTAATCGTCATATATGAAATTTTGCTAGACAGCTGCAAAGTGATTTTTGAAACCATAAGAAAACAAATTTATTTAGATCAGGCTTTTAAAGGGACAATGGATCCAAAAGATTAGTATTGCTGGGAAGAGGGAATATATTTTAAGGAGTTGTGTCTTAAGTGTAAGAACTGGCAAGTTCACACATGGGCACATTTTTGCTGCATTTGAGTTGACATATTGAGTTTATATTTCACAATTTCCTTAGATAATGTATTGGGTCCCAACATGCAACATAGCAGTAACCAAAAGATAATTAAAAGTCTAAAATTTTAATTAGTGGTTGGAAAAAACATTAACGAATAGTATTTCTTGCTCTTGTACTAATTTAGTGCCCACATGTGGTGGTGGTGGTGGTGGTGGTGGTGGTTCATCATATTGTAATTGCTTCTAAAGTGCTTGTAATTGTGTGTTTCAGATAGTGGAGACAATGTCATACACGGATAATGTTGCTAACTTCTTAGGCAGCTTGGGTTCATTTTATGATTCGGTGCCTGTTGAAGACCTTGAGCTTTTAGTTGGAAATGTTATCGAAAGAATACGTTCACAACCTGGTTCTCCCCTTAGTGGATCACCCTTTGGTATGTTTTAGTTAGCTGCCACACTATTTGTCAGTTTTATTTAAATTAAAGTGCTTCTTCAAATAGAATATTTTAAGTATATAATTTAAGCAAAAATCTTGAAACATGAGTGGTGGTAGGTTGGTATCAAGATTTTGAGCAGCGATAAAAGTAGTTCGTGCATTTTGTTTCAGTAGTACTGGCACTTTCTAATTCCAAAGTTGTCACTTATTTTAACAGTTGCAAAATTAATAAATACTGCAACACTAGAAGATATCCGCAGTTATATGTGTGGAAATGAACAACATACTTCGTACACAGTGATTGCAGTGTAGATACTTTTATTGTTCCAAAATGACTGGTTTCAACAACCTAATGCTATCATAATATGATCTTACAGAAATTATTATAAAATTTTCATGTTGCATCATGTGAAGTCAAAGCATAAGACACACCCAATGTATTCATATCATCCATGAATATAGATGGTGAACAGGACTCTCCCTAGCTTGCCACATGGCACTATGCTGTCTGCATTCTTCATTTCCAAACATAATGTTTGCCCCACAACACAGCATGTTTACCTTACAAACCTACCTGTGTATTTCTTTATAGACCTTTTTGATAATATACTGTTGTGGATGTGTGAGGGAATAGATGTTTGCCTAATCCAATATTCTCATTCTCTCTCTCTCTCTCTCTCTCTCTCTCTCTCTCTCTCTCTCTCTCTCTCCTTACATGGTGCCAGCTGGACTGTGGGTGCTTATTGACTGACAACTCAATGCTTCTGCTTTTTCATGAGTGGTCTCCTTCAATCCAAAAGTAGTTTTTACCCAAACTTGTAGATTAAAGAAGAAAAGCTAAAGCATTGATTTGTCAATAGGTGCGTAAAACAGATGCTAGCTTTGGCAACCCCCCCCCCCCCCCCCCGCCCCACCTCACACACACACACACACACACACACACACACACACACACACTCTCTCTCTCTCTCTCTCTCTCTCTCTCTCTCACTCGCTCTCCTTACATGGTGCCAGCTGGACTGTGGGTGCTTATTGACTGACAACTCAATGCTTCTGCTTTTTCATGAGTGGTCTCCTTCAATCCAAAAGTAATTATATTTTACAAGAACTTCCATATAACATATATCAAATAAGAGTTGTTAGTATATTAACAGTAGAGCTGTGCATGTTGTTGTTCTTAATATTATCTTGAGGGATTTTCATATAGCCTACTAACATGTAGGCTTTACCTCATAGCCTAGTGTGTTGTTAATATATTGATTTTTATTTACAGTTAATTCTATTGCTACAAGGATAGTCAATGATATCTTCCTGCCAATGTGTGCAGAACTTTAGTTTTTTCAAATTTTGTGAGCTGTTTTCAAGTACAGGCAGAACAATTCCTCCCCTGTCCCCTTATTCCTCAGTAACTGCTGGGAGGGGGGGGGGGGGGGGGGGGGGGGGGGGGGGGGGGGGGGAAGGCAGCTCATGTCAGAGCATTATCAAAATGGACCTACACTTTTATTACCACAAATGTGTTCATTGTGCACATGTCGAAGCTTCAAAATCAGCCTATATAGGTTCACTTCTGCTAGTGGTTTCTGCATGAATCCGTATTAGAAAATTTTGATCCACAGTGATCTGAATAGATGAGGCCATTTTTGGCCCCTCTAGTTGTATGTTTTTGCAGACTATATGCTATTGCACATCACAAAATCCTCATCAGTATATAGATTTAGTGATCTGTGACTTTGTTTCATGAAGCTTGTTGATGTTCACCTTCTGTAGCTAATTAATAAGGTCATTCACAATAAATAATGACTTAATATCATATGAATTGTTACATTCGTTTAATTTATTGCTTTAAACTGGATATGGGCAATTGTTGGTGACCCATGGGTCTGATTCACGTACTTACTCAAGGTCTCGGACAGGCTCGTCACTTGATGTGACAGCAGTGCTCCTAGTGTATAAACTCAAAACTATAGCACCTGTGATGTTAATGTTTATGAATGGCATGTCTTTCCCAACACTCCGCACCTGCGTATTGTGCCGGGGTGGGGAGGGGGGGGGAAGTAGAGTTACACCACTTCTGCTTTAATGGGCCTCATCTCATAACTCAGCACTTCACGTGACATAAGAGTGGTTTAACAGAGTTTTTCAAGTGGTTACATGACTGTACTCACTAAATAATAACACAGAGTCAAGCAAACTACATGATGTCTAAAATTTCACTCCTGAGCACACAGTAGTGTACACAGTGCCTGTTAATATACTTCTGCATTAAAGAAAATTTAAAACTGGTAAAATAGTAAGCTCTTCTTGTAGTAGCCACCAGAAAGATCGCGGGAGGTGCACATTGGCACGGCGCGTCACGGACGGTAGTGGCCGCAAATAGAGTCCCGTCCACCAGAGGGCACGTGAGAATTCGGACGCGACCTCTGCCGGTGTAACAACAACAACAACAACAACAACAACAACAACTCCGGCAGGACAGGCCGTGCGCAGTCAGTCAACATCGGGCATGCCTAGGACGCAGTCACGGTCTACGCTAAGTGAAGTGCGACGTAACGTGAACAGTGTTACTACACTTCTGGTTTAGGTATTAACACAAAAGACAGGAAGATTAGGAGGAAGAAAGATACACTAGGCAGTGAACTAAGTTTGTTTAACTAAGAGCTGTATAATTAAGAAAGAGCAAAATTATTTTTACTACTTGATGGGAGAGCAATTTAATGTGCATGGGGATTTCCAAAGTTTGTTAAAAAGTTTCTAGAAAGTTAAATTTTCAAATTATAATTAACAAACCAACAGGTTATTTAAGTGGAATTGTAAATTTTCGGTATTAGAAAAATCAGGGCTAGAAAACTGTCACTGGATTGTTTATTTTTTATTTTTTTATTTATAATTTTGAAAGAAGTAAATTTTAAAATTCAAGCTTTCATTAACATAAAAATTTTCAATATGAATGTGCACTCGAAGAGGTACTTACATGATGACCGTGGGTGAATACCACATATTATTCTTACTGCTTGCTTTTGTGCAATCAATAATTTCTTTCTAAGTGATGAGTTACCCCCGAAAATTATTCCGTAAGACATTATTGAGTGTAAATACACAAAATATGTTAGGAAGTTGATTAATTAGTTTCCAAGGCTAGCAGTTATATGAAGAGCAGAAATAGCTGAACTTAATTGTTAGTGAAGCTCAGTAATATGCTTCTTACAGTTCTAGTTTTCATCAATATATACACCCAAAAATTTTGAGCATTCTGCCCTATTCACTGACCCCTGTTCATGTGCTACATCATTCGTTGGTATGACTGTTTGTTGTATATAGAACCATGAGTTCATCTAGGCAGTGAAAACCACCATTTTTTATTGCAGATTACATTTCTAAGGCAAAATGTACCTATGTTTTGTTTGAAGCATTTCTTTCAATTTGCCGCAGATGGCACTTTAATCGGAGAAATAGAAATGGGTACACAATTGTAATTTATGACATGCTACTCAGTGGCCCTTCAATATAAAATGGCATGTGGAACCACACCTCCATGCTACGAGGATAGCAGAGGCCAGTATTTCATAACTTCTTGTTGGAAACCCCATTTGAAACATTGTATTTCTCCAGCAAATTGAACAGGAGACTACTTAATGTCCCATGGTGGCCATGGCTCATGGCAAACGTTACTCTACTTTCCTAATAAGAGTAAGTGTTCAAATGTAGTACTGCCAACTGTAGTACACTAAGTGATTCACTTTTCAACTGATCATATGCAGGAAAGAAGCATATCTGCAGGAATGTCAGAACAGGTGTTTCTGATGCAGCTGACCATGTCTTCATGGCGTGTTGGCACTTGCTGGTACACTGTGTCTTTTAAATATTTCCACAGAAGGAAATCCAGTGATCTAGTGGGCCAATTAATAGGGCCAGCTCTACCAATCCACCAACCAGTGTAAATATGGTCTAATACCTCTTGCACTTCAATTGCATAATGCACAGGGCAGCCATCATTCTGTAACCACATAAGTTGTCGAATGTCCAGGGCAACAACCTGCTGTAGTACCAGTAGTTTCTGTTCCAAAAATGTTCAGTATTTTCAGCCATTCAATGTACCATCAATAAAATACGGACCAACGAGTTTGTTCCCCATGATGTCACACCTTTCGTTAATCATCTAAAGACATTTGTCAACTTGCTGTGTCCACCCAAGGGACTCGCAACTCTTTTTTGAGCATGTGCGTGGCTACCATGGGTCCCCAGCCTTTGCAGCATTGCTTCCTTTCCGTGCTGCATGCTTATACTTCTACTTTCAATTTCTCCCTGTGCCTCTCCATCGGATGCTTTTCTTGGTGCCAACCCTGCTTGGACCTGGTTTATGATTCGGCTGCGAGTTTCTAGTTGCAGCATATTTTACAAGTTTTCATCAAATAAACACACAGTCCCTATTATTGGGTTTAACCTACCACCAAATTGAAAGTTGGTGGCAGGTCAAACTTCTCCAAAAGTGCAGGTTGTGCAGGGAAGGTCACCCAATGTGGTGTGCGCTCCATGTTCATGCATTTCCATCTGTGCACCCTTCCCTTTAATACAGTAATACACTTTAAACCTAGCACAGTTGCCTCACATTGCGGGAGGGGAGGGTTGTCAAATACCTGCATGGTGGTAGCCCCCTGACCACGCTGTTGGTGCCTGAGCTGGAAACTCCTCAGGCCTGCCAAGGAGTATGTGCGCATCATGACTGGGGCACTTGGACTTAGAGTAGTGGATTGTTTGTCAAGTAGCAGTTGCTGGGTAGTGCCCATTGGGAGAACTCCCATTCAGAATGGGTGGCACCATGGCAGATCAGCTGCAAATGAAGTGGATGAGGTCATTTCCTACTGGTGTCCATATGGCTCCAGCAGTCTCTATGGAAGGATAGTTCTCTTTCAATGCTAAAAAATACAACCCTAAAATGTTTCCTTCCCTGGCTTCACCATTGAAGGAACTTAGGACTAAGCAGCTAGCAGAGCAATACTCCCCACAATACTTGGTTTGTACAAGGACTGATGGTCAATCCTTCTTGGCCACAAGCCCTGTGTTCTTTGTGGAGAACTTAGAAGACAAGTTTGGAGAAGTGGCAGCCATCTCTAAAATGAAAAGTGGGCCAGTTTTGATCAAAACGGCAGCTCCTGCCAAATCACAGGCACTCCTCACTTATAACAAGCTGGGTGACACACCAGTGATTTTCACTCCCTATAACAGTCTAAATTTAGTCCAGGGCGTCAATTTCCATAGAGACCTGCTCTTAAACTCTGACGATGTTCTACACGCCAACTTGGAGTAGCAGGGTGTACATTTTGTCCATGATGTACGTAGGGGGCCAAAGGACAATAGGGTTGCTACCAGTGCCTTCATCTTGGCATTTGAGGGTGATTCATTGCCTGAAAAGGTCAAGGTGATGGTATCCTGATGTGATGCGAAACCATATGTTCCCCCTCTATGCACTGCTTAATGTGCTTGAAATTTTGGCACTTGTCTTTGCATTACAACACTAGCTTCACCTCTTTCTCCCCCATCTCCCAGCTGAAGACAACTCGCCTTCCTCTGGCTTCTCTCACCAGGAAGGAGTCCCTCAGGTCACTATCTTCAATGGTTCTTGCTGGTCTACAATTGGACACCAGCCAGTGGCTGAAGGAGCCACAGGCTGCTCGTTGCAAGGCTTCACGATCATCCTCTCTACCTGAAACTGATTCAGAGAAGCCCTTGCAGTCATTGAAATCCTCTTAAGGATAGGAAAGACAAGAAAAAGTCCTCCAATAAGGAGGACATTCCAGTGGCCTCATGCCACCAGATCCTGCCTGTTCCACCGGGGTGGAGACTCCGGTGGCCCCTGAGGCCCCAGTTCGCACCACACAATGAAACCTGGAACCTAAGTATATTGATGTCATAACCCCTCAAACAGTGACAGCAGGTGACCATAAGCCATAATCTGTCCTCTTGGTCCCTTCATGACCTCACTGTACATCAACAACATTATTATAGTGGAATTGTAGCAATTTCTCCACTACCTGGCTGAGCTAAGACATCTTTTAAGCACTTCCCCTGCCTTCTGGACTTTCCTTCAGGAGACTTGGTTTCCAGCAGCATGGACACCGGCCCTTCGTGGATAACAGGGATATTATAAGAATCATGCTACCAATGACAGGATGTCAGGTGGAGTTAGCACATATGTACCAGAGACTCCATATAGTGAACTTGTGCCTCTTAATACACCTTTGGAGGCTGTGGCTGTTTGGTAAGGGCATTTCAAGATACTACCATCTGCAATGTTTACCTTCCTCCCGTTGTTGAAGTGTCTCAGAACATACTGTTTGCATTGGTTCCTTGGCTCGCCCCCACATTTTCTAATCTGGGGTGATTTCAGTGCCCACATCCCTTTGTGGGGCAGAACCATGGTCACTGGCCACAATAAGGACCTTGAAAATTTACTGGTGCAACTTGACCTTTGCCTCCTGAAATTGGTATCCTCACATACTCCAGTGTAGCACACGGAGCCTTGTCCATTTGCATCCCTTGTCTTCTGCCACCCATCTACTGGAGGGGTCAAGGATGACCTGTGTGGTACTGACAACTTCCCAATCTTCCTGTCCCTCCTTCAGTGTCACTCACCTGGACACTGCCCAGATGGACTCTCGTGCTGACTGGGATGCTTTCGCCTCTGCTGTTGACCCTCACTCCCCACCACATGGAGACATCAATAAGACAGTCCACAATACAACTGAACCCTTATTTCGGCAGCTGATTTAGCGATCATCTGTTCGTTGGGCCCACCCCGATGAAAAATAGTATATTCGTGGTCCTCTGAAATTGCAGAGGCCATTTGAGATTATAGGAGGGCTCTCCAATGCCATAAGTGGCACCCATCAATGGAGCAGCCGATCACCTTTAAGTGGCCCCATGCCCGGGTCCGCCACCTAATGAAAAAAATGCTGGGAATGGTAGGTTTCAATCATCGGACCGTGTACCTCTCCTTTGCAGGTTTGCACTAAGATCAGGTGTGTCTATGGATAACAGGCACCTGTAAGTGTGTCTGATATTACCTTGAATGAATGGCACTGTTTACACTGACCCAGGCTCTGTCACCAAACATTTTGCCCTACACTATGATCAAATGCCAGTGTCTGAGAATTATCAACGTGCCTTTCATGTCCTAAAACAGCGGTTGGAGCTAAAGAAATGATCTTTTACAACATGCCGCCTGGAGCCATATAATGGTCCATTCAGCGAGTGGGAATTCATCAGTGTCCTTGCCCTTGCTGTGATACAGCCCCAGGGCCAGGCGACACCCACATCCGAATAATCAAGCACCTACCAGTAGACCATCAGCATCATATCCTTGCCATCTTTAACCACATCTGGAGCGAGGGCAAGTTCCCAATGCAAGGGGGAGAAACCACCATTGGCTCAGTACTGCTCTAGGGATAGACAGTTATTGCCTAATAAGTCTCACCAATGTTTTCTGTAAGTTGCGTGAATGCATGGTGAGCTGGCACCTGTGTTGGCTCCTTGAGTCTCGAGGTCTTCTGGCTCTGTCCCAGGGCAGTTTCCACCAAGGCTGTTCCACTACTGATAATCTGGTTTACCTGGAGTCCGCCATCTGAACAGCTTTAGCCAATCGTCAGCACCTTATAGCCCTATTCTTCAATCTGCAAAAGGCTTAAGACACCACATGACATCACGTTCTTGCTACATTACATGAGTGAGGCATCTGAGATCTGCTCCAGATTTTAATCCTAAAATTTGTATCATGCAGTGCTTTCCGGGTTCGAGTTAGTGCTTTCCACAGTACCCCCATATCCAAGAGAATGGGGCCTGCAGGGCTCTGTCCTGAGTGTGCCTCTTTCTAGTAGCCATCAGTTGTCTAGCAGCAGATGTGTGGTCCTCAGTATCACCCTCCTTGTATGCTGTCAAATTTTGCCGCTACTATTCCTCCTGTAGTGTTGGTGTCACTGAACGTCAACTGCAAATGCACAGGCATGGGGCCTCACCCATGGCTTTCGATTTTCTGCCACCAAGACTCACGTCGTGCACTTCTGTCGATGTCGTACTGTTCACTCATGACCAGAACTATCCCTTGACGAGCAACTGCTCATTGTGGTTGAGACTTATCACTTTTTAGGACTGATCTGAAATTATCCATTGACAGGAATTCCCAATCTTAGTCAGCTTAAGTGAAAGTGCTGGCTGCACCTTAATACACTTTGCTGCCTCAGTAACACCAACTGGGTGCAGATTGCACCACCCTTCTGCAGCTTTGCAAAGCCCTGATACATTCCCACTTTGATCATGGTAGTCTGGCATATGGTTTTGCATTACCCTCAGTGTTTTGGACAGTGGATCCGACACACCACTGTGGGGTTCGGCTCGTGACAGGAGCTTTTTCAACTAGCCCTGTGAACAGCTTACTCGTGGAGGCTGGGGTTCCTCCATTGCTGCCAACAACAGCTTGACGATTATGCTACCAACATTCGCTGCTCCCCTAATCATTCAAACTACCGGTCCAAAAGACTCGGTTCATACCGAGACCCTCTGCCGCCAATTTTTCTCTATCCTTGGCACATCCCTTGGTTCAGAAGTCGTCTACATTTATGGATCAATGGTTTATGTTTGTGTGGGCTTTGCTCATACTCATGCATGACATATTGACCTCCTCTCCTTGCGAAATGGTTGTAGTGTTTCACTGCAGAGTTGTTAGCCATCCCTCGAGCTCTTGAGCATATCCGTTCCTGCACTGGTGGGTCCTTTCTCATGTGCAGTGACTCCTTGAGCAGTTTGCAAGCTCTCAACTAGAGCTACTCTTGCCATCCATGGGTCATTGCTATCCAGGATTCCCTTGTGCCCTTGAACATGAAACAGGCCTCCGATTGATATTATGCTGTCAAGTTTATGGAATGGCTCACTCTGACTTCACCAAACTAACTATGGGTGATATAGGAGACTTCAAATAAGTGAAGCTCCATGCAGGCCTCTCCTAAGAACTCTACTGTCCTTTGCTGGCTCTGCATCAGCCATACTTGGCTGTCTCGTGGTCATCTCCTCCATAGCGAAGACCCACCCCACTGTTGTTGTGGCACCCGTTTGACGGTGGTCCACATTTTGCTGGACTGTCACAACCTAGCTGCCCTGGGGTGGATTCTTAATATCCTCGACTCGCTACACCTGGTGTTAGGAGATGATGCCCCAGTGGCTGACTTAGTTTTGCATTTTATTCGTGAAGCAGGCTTCTACCACTCTCTGCAAAGGAGAGCTGCTTAAACTTATGAGCCTCTTCTGCCCAGACTGGGCTGCACATGCCTGGGCTCAGTGGTCCAGCTGTGTCCTTACCCTACCTAATCTTTTACTCTTCTTCCCCCATCTTGTGTGGTCTGTTAGACTTATTCGTCTTTTGTCTCTGTGTGCTTCTCTTGCACTGTCCTTGTTGCTAGTCTTTCTAAGGCAATTCCGAAGTAGAGTACCTCTGGTAAGTCGCGAGGGCTGGGCGATGTGTGTCCCCTCATTGCACTCTGCTTTCAGGGGCTTCCGGCTACTTCCTAGAGGGGCACCTTGTTTCCTTTATTCCACTGTCTCCCTTTCTTCTTCTTGTCCTTTACCACTGAAATTGGTAGACCTTGGTGGTTTTTGTCCCCTGGGTTTTGCATGGTAGGCTGTCTGGTCTACAGTCGTATAAACCTGTCTGTTAGAGGACAAAGGGACTGATGATGTAGTAGCTTGGTCCCTTTAAGCATCCAACCTCCAACTTGGTGTAACCAGAGGGGATTGTCTACACTCCAGTAATGCATGTTGTGCCTGTTAATGCTACCATAGTGTGTGAATGTAGACTCATCAGAAAATAATACCTCAGCAAAGAACATGAGGGTCGTTTGGATGTATTGCTGTACCCATACACAAAATACTGACCGGTTATGGAAATCGGTGCTATGAAGTTCTTGATGCAGTGACATGTGGTATGGTGATACTTATGAGAGTATAGTACTGTGACAATACTACCTACAGATATACCGGAATTGCACTGTAATTGTCAGGCACTTATCCATGGGTTGTTATACACTGCCGCTACTCAGTTACTTCATTAGCTTCTCCTGTAATAAGTTTGCCTCATTTCCTTTTGAGAATCTCTACAGTGTTATTAGACACAAAGGCATTCAGAACCTTGTAAAAGAATGAAAGAGAGTGAGCTCTCTCTGGAAAACGCTCGGCATACAAGGCAACAGCAGCCTCCCCATTTCTCCTACATCATCTGTAAATCAGGATTATTTCAATTTTTTTCTTCTGTGGTTACAATATTCACTGGACATCTGTTCTCCAAATGATTGGCAAGTATGCAGGCAATAAATGCTGCACAAGTATTGTCATGTTTAGAGCCGTTGTCTGTTATACGTCTACACAATATGGAGCACCAGTCGTAGTGTACTGCACGTTGTGATACTTTGTAGTTCGCTCCATGGACACGGTGGTGCTACGAGTAGTCCCCTGTTAGATATGTTGGAGGAATAAAACGGTGTGAATGGTGTTTCCAATTGTAAGTTACCAATTACTGGCCTGTCCTACACTTGCAGCTTTTAGGTGGATGTCATAATTTACAATTGTGTACCCATTTCTATTCCTCTGATTACAGTGCCATATGTAATGAAATGAAGAAAATGCTTCAGATAAAATGTATGTAGATTTTGCATTAGAATTATAATCTGCTATTAAAAAAAATTAGGGTTTCCATTTAAAAAAACTGAACTCCTCCCGAACAGGCCATGAAGGCCCAATGGTACCGACCGGCCACTGTGTCGTCCTCAGCCCATAGGCATCACAGGATACAGATATGGAGGGGCATGTGGTCAGCACACCGCTCTCCTAGCCCTATGTCAGTTTCCAAGACCGGAGAGGGGTTTCCATTAAAGATACCAAAATTGTGCCCCGCCAACCACGCATGGAATGGTGTGTCAGGCTAAGTGTGGTATCATTGGATGTCCCCTCCAGAGACAAACTAATTGGAATTATAACTTTTTTATCCAATGCATAGTTTTTGAGATATTTCAATTTCTTCAGTTTAAATGAGCACCCTGTGTACATCCTGGATCGAGAAATGTGTGATCTTGCAAACATTTTCTAGTTATACGAGGGGCGCTTGAAAAATCCGTGCAAAAATAAAAACTACTTACATGTTTGGGGTAAACCTTTTTTTTTTTGTTTTTCAACATATTCTCCTTTTAGACTTATACACTTTGTCCAACGCTGTTCTAATTTGTTGATTCCTTCCGAATAATAGGAATTGTTAAAGTCTGCAAAATAGCTATTAGTTGTTGCAGTCACCTCGTTTGAATAAAATCTTTGTCCCGCCAGCCATTTCTTCAAATTGGGGAACAAATAGTAGTCAGAGGGAGCCAAGTCTAGAGAATAGGAGGGATGTGAAATGAGTTGGAATCCTATTTCCATTAATTTTGCGACCACAGCTGCTGAGGTGTGTGCTGGTGCATTGTCGTGATGGAAAAGGACTTTTTTACGGTCCAATCGCTGGCATTTTTCTTGCAGCTCGGTTTTCGAATGGTCCAATAATGATGAATAATATGCACCTGTAATAGTTTTACCCTTTTCCAGATAGTCGATGAGGATTATCCCTTTCGAATCCCAAAAGGCAGTTACCATAACCTCCTGAAGGACTGGTTTTTCGCCTTTCTTGGTGCAAATTCTCCCATGGTAACCCATTGTTTAGATTGTTGTTTGGTCTAGGAGTATAGTAATGTATGCACGTTTCATCCACAGTGATGAAACAATGCTTAAAGTCCTGTGGACTCTTTCTAAACAGCTGCAAACCATCCTTGCAACACTTCACACAATTCCGTTTTTGGTCTAGTGAGAGCAATCGTGGAACCCATCTTGCGGATAGCTTTCCCATGTCCAAATGTTTATACAAAATATTATGTACCCATTCATTTGAGATGCCCACAGCACTAGCAATCTCACGCAGCTTAACTCTTCTGTCATCCATCACAATATCATGGATTTTATCAATTATTTCTGGAGCCGTAACCTCCACAGGGTGTCCAGAATGTTCAGCATCACTTGTGCCCATATGGCCACTCTGAAAATTTTGAAACCACTTATAAACTGTTTTAATCGAAGGTGCAGAGTCACCGTAATGTTTATCAAGCTTCTCTTTAGTCTCCTAAGGCATTTTGCCTTTCATAAAATAATATTTAATCACCACACGAAATTCTACTGCATCCATTTTTGACAATAACTCGACTTCCTTGATTCACACGAATGCCAAACACAAAGAAATAGACCAATATGGCTGAAACTTGGTGTGAATTCTTTCCAAAGATGCTACTAACTAAACATGACCTCGATACGCACTGGTGGTGCCATCTCTCAGACCTTGGATGGACTTTTCAAATGCCCCACATATATTTCATATATAAATTTTGTAGTTTCTCTCAGGCTTGGTCAGGATGGGATGCCAAAGTCGGCTCATAGCGTAAACCATAAGAGCATAAAAATTCTTCTATATTTGTGTGTAGAATATGCACAATATCTAATAATAATAATAATAATAATAATAATAATAATAATATGGAAAATATGGCCAGTGAGTGAATAATGAAGCTTGATGCTGATACCCTTATTGTAGTCTCTTTCCTCTTAGGTCCTACCAATCTGTGGTGGAGCCACTAATAGGGTGACCCACAGCTTTATGTGGCTGTGATACACGGTACAACTTGAGAATTGAACTCTATTTGGATATTAACCAGATTTCATTTATGATCATCTTCAGATGCTACAATAGAGAAAAGTAAAGTTCAGATTAAGACCTGATACAATCAAAAACATTTTCAGTAGGTCTACCTATGTGCTAAGTGCTATTGTCATACATGTGGATCACACCTATGGGTGGTATTTGGTGAAAAAATGTTCATTCATTGTCGACTAAACATAATATCTGAAATCAGAGAATTGTATACATACAGCTTTGTGTAATTTTCCTTCTCTACTCTCTGTGCCAGGCTGTTGCAATCATTTATTGTGCTGTTAAATGAGAAATGTCCAAAAACATCCCTTAAAACCACTTCTACAACCAACGTTTTGCCACATGAGTTATATGCATATGAGGGACATTAGTGTAACACCTGTTCTTAATATCCACCCACACTGGCCTCGCTCCCACCCCCAGCCACCCGCGCCGGCCCCGCTCCCACCACCAGCCACCCGCGCCGGCCCCGCTCCCACCACGCTCCCCCCCCCCCCCCCCCCCCACCTACCGCACTCTCCTCACTTCTGTTGTCTGTTGCCATCCCTCTGCTCCCACCCCTTCTCACGCCATGACCCCTTCGATATTACTTCTGCTCTACCTCTTGTTGCCCCTCCTTTTCCCATCCCTCTCCTCACTTGCTCTCCTCTCTTTTGCTTCCCCCTCAACTCTTCTCTGCTCTCCTCTTTGTATCCATCACTGTGTACAACGCACATGTTCCTGTGCCTGCATTTGGGTGAACTCTGTCCACATATTCCGACCCTCTGCTGCTATTGTCTCCCATCTTAGTTGTTCCTCAGCTCCTTGTTTCCCTGATGCCACTGTTTATACTCTGTCCAGAATCTCATCAATTTTGTCAGTATCATTTCTGTCATATTTGTGCATGCTGTAGACCCCACATTATTATTATTATGAGAATGATTAAGCAAAATTTTTAATATATGTAAGTAGCTGTAGGTTACTTGTTATGTTAGGCCAAGTATAATGAAATGAATCAAATTAATTTTCTTATTTTGGTAGCATCAAGAGAGGCATCACCCAGCAGAATACAAATTACAACAAATGGCCATCCTTTGACATCAAGTCTTGAAACAAGTCCAGCAAGCAGCTACAGTCCTTCACCGCAACTAGATGAGATGGATGAGGATGACGATGAAGAGTTCATTGACACAGTTGAGGTACAGTCATTGGCCATACGCATCTTCAGAATACAGTTTGATGTGTACAACAGTGTTAATTTAAAATTACCTTTGACTGCACCAATATCCAATATAAGATGATCTGTAATTTTTAATTCTGAATTGGAAAATTTACATTTTGATACAAGATGAAATGTGTTTATGAGCCTTCTTTACTTTATAATTTGTTGTGGCTTAAATTATAATAATATTTATAGTTAGTTTGTCTATATAAGTACCATAATATACCTGTGTCCCTGTGGAGTCATGCAGCAGAATTAGTTCTATTAATGAAAGTCTGTCAGAAATAAACTTGGAGGTTTGCTCATGGTTAAATAGTAACATATCCAGTTGTTTTATTGGTTACTGGATTTTTGCATAAAATTTTTCATCCCAAACTCTGATATATTTTTATGTATATGCTTCAGATTTTTGAAGACTTTTAAACTCTGAAAATTTTAAAATTTCAAAATAATTTTACTTATGCAGGCAGAACCAGACAATACCTCTAAAGAAACAGCACTAAAAGTTACAATTAGACCACCACCAACCATGACTGATGCTGTTAATGGAAGTGATCCTCTCTACACTGATCAGCCTTCTGTAGTCTCAAATGGTTATAAAAAGAAGCCAAGTAGTCTGAAGGGTAGGCATAACCCTGAATCTATAGAGGCTGCGTGTCAAAATGCCAGAGCATCATACCAGGAAAGAGGACGTTCTCGTGAACGTAACAATCAACGAGTAAACATACAAACAGGTAAGCACCTTGATATTGCATTATTCTTCACATATTTTACTACTCTTCATTCCTTTATCAGAAAGACTACCGTGTACTGACAGCATGGACTTAGACTCAAGAGAAACTAATATTTTCCACCTGATCTTGTATTACTTACCGTTGCAAATTTTTGTGCTACTTGTCTCTTACTGTTTTTGCAATAAACAAGAACTGTTTTACGTGAACCTCCATCTTCAGAAGCTGAAATCTGTTGTAATTTTACGTGGCAAAAAACCAGAAATGGTTTTATATCAGCATTATATTTCCAGAAGAATTCTTGAGAAATTTTACAGCTGGTGCAGTGCGTGGAATATGAAAGTATAGTTCATGCTGTGAAGGATGTTATTTTAGGTCAGTGGTAAGAGTAATTAAAAAAATAGAAAATGCAATTTGATAAGTACTTAGTCTGCAGTCGGTTTGTCACTCTATCATACATTTCCTCATAATCTTCATTTGTTCATGTTGTAATACACACCATTGGTGTATATTTTTGTGGAGCATTTTCTTCGCCATTTTCACATTTCTTATCAGTGTGCCAAATTTCATACTTTCTCCTGTTGCAAACAACTGTTTCGTAAACAAACAAATATTTGAAATAGAAACATGGCAAACTTTCAGAGGTAGCAATGGAAGGAGAACACCACCATGCAGCTATTATTCAATCAAATTGACAAATTTGTTTGAGAATCAAAGGCATAGAAAGTGTCTCTCAATATTATGATCTATGAAGTTATTCTTTGTGGAAGCTGGTGCAGTTAAATCTGTGCAGTTTAGCTACTGTGAACTCCTAGGTCAAGTGTTGCTAGCACTTTTAATCATTCATGATAGGGTTATTATTGATTGTAATGTAATGCTAGAAGTTCTATTTATTTTGAGAAATTACACAAGTGAGGCTTACCATAGTTGAAAAGTTCATTCAGGTTTGGGTTCATGAGGCAGTGGCCCAATTAAAGAATGTCACAATTCTTCATATTTTATGTTCCTAATACTTTAGATTGTGTTATATGGATAGTTATGACATGATTTGAAATAATGACACATACACACCAGGATTTTGTATAAAATTTGAGGGTTGGATTATTGATTAGTGAAAGAATATTTATTGCATGTCACAGATAAATTCCTAGTGAGTGACATGTGCTCCTATTTATATATAACATTGAGTTTTTGGAATTACGTAAGCATTCTGTTAATAAGAAACTTTTGGACTATTCTAAATTTCTCAAATGTCAAGTTACACATTCAGGCAACAGTTTTGAATTGAACTTGGGACCAGTACAACGTCAGTCAGTGACTCTTAAGTGCTACAATACTAAATGACACAAAGGCTTTGGGAATGTGCTTCCCTTACTCGGAAAACAGTGTTTTGCTGTTTAATAGTCTTCATCCTGAACTTCTTGTGTGGCCTTCATGTGATAGTACTTGAACCTTCTCATTTTCTGGTTATATCCTCTCCACCAGTTCTCTGTTCAAAGATAACTCTTTCCATCAATGTGGAGACATTGACAACGTCTTTGTGTTTGTGTCGTCTTGATGGAGTGATTAAGAATGTCAACTCCATACCAAAAGGAACAGAGTTCAAATCCCCATCTGGTCATTCAGATTTACGTTGTATGTGGTTTTCCTGAATTTCTTAAAGAAAATGCCATAGTGACTCTTTATTACAATGTGAAATCATTTCAGGCACTTGTTTTATGCCATCACAGATTATTACAGCTGGGGGCTTAGTGATTCAGAGTAATGTCTTCCACAAGGATGTCTGCAGTTTTTACAGCCACAGAAGTCAACATTATCTTGGTGGCAATGTAAGGCCTAAGACAGTTGGTTCACACTATTGACCATGGATTCCCATTTGTCAAGTGAAGGTATTCCCTCAAGAGATCAGGTTCAGTGTTCTGAAATGAGGCAAATTGAGGTGGAATGGTCACCAGATGTCCTATTGGTAAGTGAAGCACATGAATTATCTAAAACTCTTAACGTAGTGTGTACAGGTCTGGCCAGTGATATTTGTGTCAAATTTTGTCTAGTATTGTACCAAATCTCAGGGTAATTAGATGGAGTGTAATGAAACACCTTCAAAGTAGTTGGCCATAATGAATTTGGACAAGCAGTCATATTCATCGTACTTGATTGTAATTTGTTGTATGCACTGCTGCATCCATTAATTGGAGTTACACTTTGATAGTATCTTCCTTTTGTTGTATCTTCCCCTTTACAGTCTTAATGTCTTTTAATGCAGTGATGACATGTATTTTGACCTTGGCAGGTTGTTTCAGGGTATTGGCAGGTTCTTTCAGTGTATTGCTGAATGACTGTCAGCACATTAATTTTTACTTTCACTCTTGTATACCAAATCATTCTAATTTACCCAATAGTCCACCATGGTAGTTATCCTGATTGATTCTTCATGCTGGTCAGTCAACATAAAGAATGGTAGTCCATTACAGTAGTGAATAACATGCAGCTTGCCGATTGAACAGATAAAGTATATTATGCACCATGTGTTTTTGGGTGCCAGCAACATTGCGTAGGTCACCCAACATAACATTGTATTTTTAGAGGCCATCGTTTCTCGGTCAGCATAATCTGTTAGTAGTGAAATTGTGTATCTGTGGAGAAATAATACTAATGTTTCCAACAGTCTGAGATGTCACTGACTTACAGCAATGAATAGATGTACTCTCTGATGATATGTTTCTATCATTGGTAACCAAACCAGATATACCATGTGCCATCTTTTTTCTTCATGAGGGCCACCGAGCGAGGTAGCACAGTGGTTAGACACTGGACTCGCATTCGGGAAGACAACAGTTCAATCCCGTATCCGGCCATCGTGATTTAGGTTTTCCGTGATTTCCCTAAATCGCTGCAGGCAAATGGCGGGATGGTTCCTTTCAAAGGGCACGGCCGACTTCCTTCCCCCATCCTTCCCTAATCCAATGAGACCGATGACCTCGCTGTCTGTGGTCTCCTTTCCGAAACAACCCTTCTTCATGAGGGCCACAGGAGAGGATAGTGGGCTATCGGACGATTGAATGATCTCACCTTGTAGCACCTTCTCCACTTTATTGGAAATTACCTGTTTCTTGGAAGGGGGAATCCTTCTTGAGCACTAATGGGTGAATGACCTGATTATTGATACAGTATTTCTCCTTGCATTGTCTGTTCTGTCTTGTTTCTCATTCAAATTTGAAAGCACATAGATACAATCAAGCTATAATCAGCATATACAGGGTGCTCCATTGATTGTGACCAGGCCAATTATCTCACGAAATAAGCATCAAACAAAAAAAACTACAAAGAATGAAACTTGTCTAGCTTGAAGGGGGAAACCAGATCGCACAATGGTTGGCCTGCTAGATGGTGCTGCCATAGGTCAAACAGATATGAACTGCATTTTTTTAAAAATAGGAACCCCAATTTTTTATTACATATTCATGTAGTACGTAAAGAAATATGAATGTTTTAGTTGGACCACTTTTTCGTTTTGCGATAGATGGCGCTGTATTAGTCACAAACATATGGCTCACAATTTTAGACAAACAGTTGGTAACAGGTAGGTTTTTTTAAATTAAAATACAGAATGTAGGTATGTTTGAACATTTTATTTCAGTTGTTCCAATGTGATACATGTACCTTTGTGAACTTCTGAGAATGCATGCTGTTACAGCGTGATTACCTATAAATACCACATTAATGCAATAAATGCTCAAAATGATGTCCGTCAACCTCAATGCATTTGGTAATACGTCTAACGACATTCCTCTCAACAGCGAGTAGTTCGCCTTCCATAATGTTCGTACATGCATTGACAATGCGCTGACGTATGTTGTCAGGCATTGTCAGTGGATCACGATAGCAAATATCCTTCAACTTTCCCCACAGAAAGAAATCCAGGGGCATCAGATCTGGTAAATGTGCGGGCTGTGATAGGGTGCTTCGACGACCAATCCACCTGTCGTGAAATATGCTATTCAATACCGCTTCAACCACAAGCAAGCTGTGTGCCGGACATCCATCATGTTGGAAGTACATCACCATTCTGTCATGCAGTGAAACATCTTGTAGTAACATCAGTAGAACATTACGTAGGAAATCAGCATACATTGCACCATTTAGATTGCCATCGATAAAGGGGGGGCCAAGATTGCTTATGTTCCACTTGTCGCAGCCATCGTGGATTTTCCATTGCCCAATAGTGCATATTATGCTGGTTTACGTTACCACTGTTGGTGAATAACGCTTCGTCGCTAAACAGAATGCATGCAAAAAATCTGTCTTCGTCCCGTAATTTCTCTTGTGCCCAGTGGCAGAACTGTACACGACGTTCAAAGACATCGCCAAGCAATTCCTGGTGCATAGAAATATGGTACGGGTGCAATTGATGTTGATGTAGCATTCTCAACACAGATTCTCACGCAATTTGTCTGCTACTAATGTGCGGATTAGCCGCGACAGCAGCTAAAACACCTACTTGGCCATCATCATTTGTTGCAGGCCATGGTTGATGTTTCACATGTGGCTGAACACTTCCTGTTTCCTTAAATAATGTAGCTATCCAGCGAACGGTCCAGACACTTGGATGATGTTTTCCAGGATACCGAGCAGCATACAAAACACACGCCCGTTGGGCATTTTGATCACAATAGCCACACACCTGCACGATATCGACCTTTTCCGCAATTGGTAAATGGTCCATTTTAACACGGGTAATGTATCATGAAGCAAATACCGTCCACACTGGTGGAATGTTATGTGATACTATGTACTTGTACTTTTTTGACTATTACAGCGCCATCAGTCACAAGGCGAAAAAAGTGGTCCAACTACAACATTCGTATTTCTTTACGTACTACATGAATACCTGTATGTAATAAAAAATGGGGTTTCCTATTTTTAAAAAAACGCAGTTGATATCTGTTTGACATATGGCAGTGCCATCTAGCGGGCCAACCATAGCGCCATCTGGTTTCCTCCTTCAAGCTAGACGAGTATCGTTCTTTGCAGTTTTTACATTTGATGCTTATTTCGTGAGATATTTGGCCCGGTCACTATCAATGGACCACCCTGTATATTTATACATATGTAAATGTACAACTTTTTGTTGTATTATAATTTTTGCCTACATTCACAAATATGACAAAACAAAAGTAGATTATATCTTAAACATAACGTTTAAGATTTTATACTGTATGTTATAATTATAATACAACAAAGAACTGTATATATTCTGATAATAGTTTGATTGTATCTAGGTGCCACCTGAGAATGACCCATCGCTCAAAACTGGTGGTGGGAAATAAAATATAATAAAAGCTCTTCTGGTGAACCTTATTTCAACAGCATACTTCTCACACAATTTGAGGCTGCAGAACAGTGTGCACAAGAAATACCTATCGATGTGTCTCCCCGGTTGAGACGGGAAATACTGGGGCTTGGGTAGTAGCTACCCTTGTAATGATATTTTTTCAATGCTTCCTGTACTGATTTTTCTGTTACTCGGCAAACACCATTAGAGGTGAGTTGTGGTTGTTTCGAGCAATCGACAGTCCAGTGTTGCTGCCATCCAATTTTTATACTGAAGATAAACACTGAAATGTAAGTTTCTTTCGTGAATGTGAGTGCTCTTTCATAATCGGTTACAGTTCAGCTGCAATTCTGAATTTTTGACTGTATTTTATCTTGTAGAGAACTGTGGCATAGTAATATCTTCAGTTGTCCACAACTGCCAAGAACAGTTTTGTTACTCAAACTTAGTGACATCACTTAATCAGTTGGGAGCTGCAATCTTCTTTACCTTATAATTGCTTCTAATGCCTGAAATATGTGGAAGAATAAAAAATTTAAAAGGCCTTGTTTGGTCACTGGTGTTATTCTGAATTGTGTTCCAGTTGACTGACATATTTTTTGTTCAAAACATTCAACAGTGTGTGTGTCTGTTGAATCTCAGAAAATAGTCTTTTTCAGCCTTTGTTGACAGACATCAAATATGACAGAAAAGAAAGCCACAGATTCTACTAGTACACAGACAGGAAGATTTTTTAATGAAGATATTTGTGGAATTTCCTTTCATGGATGATTTCTGTCTGTGGTAGCCTCACCTCCATATGATGACCCTGTTTTAAGATTTCCTCATTGTAACTGCTAGAACCTTTACATGAGAACTTGCAATAACTGCAGCCCAGTTGGAAGTGTCCTCAGCCAGGAAACAAATCATGGTCTTCATCCTGAAGTCTGGCATTGTTCACTTACAATAGGCTAGTGTGGATGATATTGTAATAGTCGATATCTCATGGCATATTTGTCAAGCAGTCTTTTGCTTTCGTGACAACAGTGTTTTTGTGCCCATCAAAAATGCAATGTATTTTCCACTGTGCTCCAGGTATCAGCTCTACATTTTAATTGGCTATGTGGCTTTTACACTTAGATTACGAGAAAGCTTGTCTGTTGTTTGATAGCTATTGTGTAAGTCTCACGTGGATGAATAACCAGTAATAGAGAGGGGGTAACAAAGATTGATGCACCTCTTGTTGAACCACTGGTGCTACCTCCTGTTGCCTAGAGTTGATACCAGTTAAGGTCAGAAATTTCAGTACCTATTCTTTTTTACTGTTTGCTTATATTGGATGTAATAACCTGATGTTGTTCTAACAATGTCACAGGACATTTGGAAATTTGTCAAACTTCTTTAGGGCTACTCTTTTGTAGCACATTGTATTAATCTAGTGGCACCACTCGAAAAAGTTCTCTATTGTGAAGATACCCTTCACATCTGTAGCTGTGCATTTTGTATCTATTGAGCATGTCTCAGTTGCTCTTGAACTACTACTTGACTAGTGTGTCAAAGTAGACGTATACTGCCTATTGTACTTAGCAACTCCACTGAATCCCTCTAGCCATTTAGATGGATCCTCAACAGCCCACTGATTTCTTTCGTAGGTGGATATTAGGAGTAACAAGTATATAATTTGGAGACATGATGGTGCCAGTATTCCAAAATATTCTGCATCTCCAGCAACTTGTCATGTAGTCACCAGACTCATATACCACATTCAATAATGAGGTTGTGATTGGAAGCCAGCACACAGTGCTAAATGTGAGTAATTGCAAGTTTGTAACCCTGAGCACAGACAGAGCTGAATTGTTTAGTAAATGGAGAGTTAAATATACTAGTATAATATAGGCAGTAGTTTTTGGCAACAAAAACCTTCCAGGTTCAATTTAAATCATGTTCACAGCTACACTGTCCTGACCAATTCACATGCCAGTGCAATATAATTGCTTGACTTATGGTGTGTATAATTGCTACAGAGTATTTTGCAATTATTCATATGCAAATACTGGTATTATCCCATATTCCATATATCAGATTGTAATTAGTCATTGGTACAATAATATTTCCTGTAACAAAATCTGTAAAATTTCAGTCTTCAGGCTGATACAATAAAACAGATTTAATATAGATTCCATAGTTGCTCATTTTGGACCTTGCACTGTTTGCATTATGTTTAGATCTCATTTCCTGTTCAACTTCGAGCTCTCTCTACAACTTCAAGCTCTCTCTACAACTTCAAAAAATTAATTCTCAAAGTTTTTGAACAAGTTCATTGTTAAAACACTGAATTTAGAGCTGCAAGAAGTGATGTGTAAATCCCAGTCCAGAAATCCCAATGTCAATTTTCCATGGCTTCCCTAAGTACTCGGAGAGAACCCCAAAATGATTCCCTAAACAAAAGCACAGCAATTTCATCTGAAATCCTTATAGAAATGAATTATTGCTTTATTTTTAATGTGCCCACATTGAATCCAATGTTCCAGACAATCTCTTTTTAGTGTTTGTTATTAAACTAAATTGCAATACATTTAAGTAACAATTTTGTGTTGGTTTCTTAATTATACGTTTTGAGCAGACATACATTAGTTTATTTATCAACAGATGATCAGTGTATTCCAGAGACTGCAGAAGAAACACTACAGAAACTGCTAGAACCATTGGAAGTCACTGATAAATTAAGAACAGCTGTAGTTCAGTTGCAGAAAGATTTGAATGATGTTTGTGGCCGGATGGGAAATCTAGAGCACACCATCTCAACAATTCGAGTAAGTAGTATTATGTTACACTGCATGCTGTGCAGTATACATTCAAATAACAAGTATAGTAACTAATTAATATTATATGGAAATAAAATTAAGCAGATTCATTTCTAGGATTACTCCAGTTAAATGAGATAGATTGATCTTAAACATATATGAAAGAAAACTTAATATGAAAAGAATTGGTAAATTCAGATACAGTTTGCTTGTTTAGTTCTTACATTCAGGAGAGACAACTCCCAGGACAGATGATAAAAAAAAATTTAAAATAATCACTCGTAGCTTTGAAACAAAGCATACCTTCTCCAGGGAAGAAAAAGAAAAAGGTTGTGGTGGTGGTGGTGGTGGTGGTGGTGGTGGTGGTTAAGAAGGAAGGGCACCAGCAGGCTACTCAGGACCCATAGTAAGAGGGACTTACCTTGTACAAGGAGTAAGGGAGACAAAGATAAAGAATAGTGTTTCAGAGAGAGTTGATGGATAAAAATAGGCTTGCACATTGCTCACTAATGCTCTGAGTTCAAAAATGATTGAGGAGAAACAGAATGAGAAGTAAAGATGGACATGGAGGGAAAAAAGGGGGGGGGGGGGAGGAGGAGGAGGAGAAAATTTGCAAGTTGACAGAAAAATAGAAGTATAATAAATAGATTATAAATGGAAGAAAGGCTCACAGGTAGAAAGATAAATAAATTAAATAGGAATAAAATAAACTAAATAAGAAGAAATAGAATAATTACAATGGAGGGAGGGAGGGCAGGATGACTACACAGCTAATAAGTTGCTTTTTTTGTTCTTTACAGAAGGAAGCCAGTCGCAAAATGCCAAGGTGGTGGCCATTTCGTCAAGTTCCTCCAGGATTTGCGGTATTTGTAATTCTGTGGCCCATTGTGTTTCATTTTACAGTGTTATGGCTTCAGAGGAGACGACAGAGGCGCTTGCTCTGATGTGATAAGCAAGTGTTTTGGTGGTATGTATTATATAATCTAGCATTATTGCTTATAAGTCTCAGTATGGGATACCTAGAGATGTGGTTCGGTGACCACTCTGTGGACTCAATTTTAGAAGGGTTAAGGTTCAATTTCTCATGTAGCCTGCCAGATGTAGATTTTCTGTGGTTTCCTCAAACCATTGAAGGCAAATGCGGGGATGGTTCTGTAAATAAGATACAGCTAATTTCCTTCCACAATCCATCCCCTGTTCTGAGCTTGTGCTCAGTCTCTTAATAACTTCTTTGTTAGCAGGATGTTGAACCCTAATGTTCCTTTCTTCCTCAACATGTTGCAGTGAAATATTATATTATTGTTTGTGTTGATGTTTTGAAACGTGTTGCTCTAAACCCACAAGAGGAACATGGTAGGGTGCATGTTAATGATGTCCATACTATTGTGTGTGTCAGTGGGTGCATAAAGGACAGCTCATTAGCTTGCAACAAGATTGTAATGCTGTGTAAATTCCACAAATATGAAAATTTTATACACTGTGTGTGCAATACAATGTGTGTTTGGCATTGTAGAAGCAAAATACATTGGAAATGGCAAGCAGTAGGGAAATATTACTTTTGTTGTCACACCACAGCCCCACTTTTCAGACTCGTGTTTGTTGTCCTAGGTAGTCTCAGATGATGTCACCCCCAACAAGCTTCTGATTATCAGACTCTTTGTCCTAAAATGAGTAATAAATTCAGCAGAATCTCACCTAGTTTTCGGCCCCTTGTACTAATAAGAGATTTTGCCAATCTTACTCCTTGTGGATTATATATTGCTGCCTTTGTGTTTTTGTTCTCAAAAATGTTGTTATACCTCCTCTGAAAATATCATGCTCCTCCATAAAGGCAAGGTGGCAGATAAAAATGTTGCACCAGCTGCCAACTGTGCCAAACATCTAGAATAAGATAACGGTATATGTACAGAATCTCCGATTAAATTATCTACTAATGGTGAAGTTGTTACAGATAATCTCAATGCCCACAAGAAGTACGGGCTGCGCAGTGAACGTGTGATGTCATATTAGTCAGCATGTCTGCCACACTTCGCAAATGTTTCGCTTCATGCAGGGCCCATGGGAAATCAATATGTAATTGAAAATGTACCCATTAAAAGTCTTAACTTGTTGTGTGCTATCGAGAGCTTGCATGCATTTAAACACACAGTCAAGAATTATTAAACTAGTCGGAAATAGTTAATTGCACGCCGCCATACATGGCTACTGGCACTTGTAGGACCTTCCATGTCACATGCTGTGACGTACAAGTAATAGCCTGTCTTTCTCATAGGCCTCGAGATAATCTAAATAAATGGTAGGCTGTTTATAGTGAACTCTATCAGTTGCAAGTTTTTCCATAGTGGATCATGACATTCCTAGTTGAACTTTCATATTTTGTTGTATTTCTCATGTTTTTCACAGTTAATCAATAAGACATTATTCATAAGCAATATTAGGAAATGATACATTACTACTCAGCATAAATATGACTTGCTGAGCTACAGACAGGCACAACGAAAAGACTGTTACACAGTGAGCTTTCAGCCAAAGCCTTCTTCAGAAAAGAAAAGCATGCACGCGTGATCTGTATGGTGTCATGCACTGATAGCTTGTCATCTGCAAACCAGACAATGTAAATGTGAATTTTATCAGTGAGTTAACCCATCCCCTAATTTTTTTATGTGGTTTTGGTGTGGTAACATGTTTTGTGTATATATTTGTTATTACTCACATCTTTTGTGACTGATCCTTTTGTGTATTTTTGGTTTTGCAATTGCCTTTTCACTTTGCTCTCTTTTCTGTAAAGTGCCTTTAATGTTTTAAATAATGTACCTTTACACAGTGTAGTGTATTCATTTAAAAATGTCTTCTAATGTTTGTTTGGGGTATAAGCTGTGGCTGGATTTCAGTATTTTTAAGTCTGTTGCTATTGTAGTTGGATAATGATTATGGGCTATTAGGTGGTCAGCAAATGTGCTATGGGTGCTGTTACTTTTTAGGGCTCTAAGGTGTTCTGAATATCTTGTTCACACACACAGAAAAAGAAAGATGAAACTAAACAAAATTAAAGTTCCATGCCAAACTCACTCGGGTACAAATGAATGCCGACAGTATTAAGACACACAACTACATCATGTACACTGCATTTTTCGAAGTGAAAAGGCGATTGCAAAAGTGGAACAATTCCAAGCTCATTTAATATACATGCTTTGCAGTGCCCTCGGAACGGGAGAGGAGGAGGATCAGTCACAACTAAATGTGAGCAATAACAAATATATGCATAAAACATATTGCCACACCAAAATAACATTTTTAAAAAATCAAGGATAGTTTAACTCGCTAATAAAATTCACATTTACATTGCCTGGCTTGCAGATGTCAACCTATCAGTGCAGGACGTTATATTGATGATCCTGAAAAACCATATAATGTAAAATCAAGGTAAGAACAAAAACTGTCATTAGGTCTCATTTTCATAGATCAGTTATAACCTAAAATATATTCGCTTTTGCAGTTGTCCAATAAACAAAACCGACTGATGATGGCACAGAGGTGCTGAAACGTTTTTGGGTAACAAGGAAAAACATTTTTTTGCATAAAAGGTGGAAGGTGGAGCATATAGCCAACAATTTTAATTGCAAACATGGAAGAAATACAAGAGCTGCAAACCCAAAAGATGATTGTCACCACTACCTCTGACAGCTCAGACCGCAGAATGCATTCCGACATTTTGGCATTCCAGTCAGAGCTGCCAGAGGTAGTGGTGACAATCATCTTTTGGGTTTGCAGCTCTTGTATTTCTTCCGTGTTTGCAGTTGAGACCTGTCATATAAAAGCCTTTCACACAATTGTCGTAACACATAACTGATACAAATCTCTCTGCATCCTATACAGGCTGTGATATCATACATAGTCAACCACAAGGAAGAAAACCAGCAGAAGATATCACTGATTTAGATTTATAGCCATACACCTACCCATCCTCCCCCCCCCCCCCCCCCCCCACACACACACACACCAACTGCTACAGTAACAAACAATGGACAAGTAGTTCTAGATTAGTTTAAAACTGTTTATTTTTAAGTAACATTTCTCTGTGTGTATGTTTACGTATGTATGTACGCCTGAAGATGAACAGAACATGTTCGAAATGCTTTGTATTATGTTGGATTAAACATGAAATAAAAAAGTGACTGGTAGCAGAAACTAGGAATAAATAATTATTCCACACAGTCACGGTTCACAATTATAGCCATTATGGCTGAAAGTAACAAAATGATTAGGTTCAAAGCTTGTTTCCTGTGGTACTATATATTGTGCAGCACAAAACAGGAAACTGTGAGCAATTTGATCAGTCTTAATGTTAAAATTCTATACTACTGCCACAGAAAGTGGGAGCTAATTTTTTTTTTTGATAGATCATCAGTCATGGTTGAAAATTTGCTCTAGAAAAACTTCTTGTTCTGCAAACTTCTGCAACACTCACATACTTTTTCCCTGCTTTGATCTATTCTATTTATACAGTGATGTTGTCTTTTCATTGCCTCTTCATCCTTTCATTATTTTTGTCTCCTACTCTCTTTCTTTCCTCGTATGCCTGTCGACATCTGTAGTATATGTTGTGTCCACTTCTTGGGTCCTCAGCTTCACCCATCCTCCTACTTCTCTCCAACTTACTCTCACCTGCTTGTGAGAAAAGAAACAAAAGATAACATATGCTTACTACTCTGCCATCTACTGCATTTGCAAATTTATGCCAACTTTTCCTTACTATGATACCTGTGTTCCCCTCTAATAGTGCTCAATATTTTTTTACAAATTACTATGTTACTTTTTGTGAAACCAGCAGTATTTTCCACCATGTAAATCACCAAAATTGGAATCTCACTATTTTTAATTGTTTATGTTGACTCAAGACAGTGGTACTGAATTAATACACAACTGTACAGTTCATATCTGTGACTTGTACATTTCATTGTTGATACTCCCTCCTCTCCTTTCCACTTCCTCTCCCTTTTCCTTTATGCACAATCTTTATTTTGTCTCAGATTCTGTCTTATCTGGTGCCTTCACCCCCTTTCTTTTTAATTCTGAAAAGCTGTTTGACAGTATCAATAAAAGAATATTTAGCAAAGTTTTTCATACTTTTTGGTGAATGCAGGCTTTGTGTTTGTACTGTAATGCAATTCCGCACAAAATGGTAAATATAGTTCGTAGAAATTTCGTACAAAAATTTATTTATTTTATTTTCCATTGCAGGTAGCAGTTGTGTCTCCTTGCCTGGACAGTCTGTGTAGTGTCAGCATTCAGGATGGACAAAGTTAAAAGGCTACAGATATGAAACTATCTCCACTGCCACAGCACACTGGTATCTGCTGTGTAGAGAAAAAACCTGCAGGCAAAGTGTATTTGTGATAGGATATTCTGTTACATGAACATGAATCAACTATTGTTATTCCTTCTCCATATCCTGCCCCCCACTGCCTCTACCCCATCTCTCTCTCTCTCTCTCTCTCTCTCTCTCTCTCTCTCTCTCTCTCTCTCAATCTCTGTAGTAAGCAGATACCAGTTTAAGCATGACACCTACCTATGTATTTTGATTTGGTACCAAAATGGTTCTTGTATTTCTTAGTAACAATGTTTGTTGTTTGTATGAGGAGATGATGATAAGTGTCTGAAGGTCATTTGGGGGCAAAAAGTAGTTGAACATGGCTTGGGTGGATGTAAGTGTAAAGTAAATTGCACCACCTATACAATGGTCACAGAATATTGCTGACTTTCTTCATTAGCTTTTGTTCTGCTATGTTCTGTTCATGTTGTCACAGCTATATTATTTCTTATGTGTTCTAAAATAGAACTACAATGTTTTCTTGTGCACAAGAGTTGTTCTCTTTAATAATATTTTCCACTTGTGTTGTACACTGTTTAGTTCATGGAGGCTGCAATATAATAACCATTTAGAAAACAAAACAAAATTAAAATAACTTCTTTGTATCATACATTATATGTGGAAATTATAGGTGACTGGGATGGAAGAGGGCTTTCTGGAAGATTATTTTCTCAGTACAATAAAAAATAATCAAAAGGTGAAATGGTGTTTACATGTTGCTGAAATTGGAATATCAGCCTCATTTATTTTGCAGTGCGTTTTACTGACTTTAATTAGTCTTAAGGTGCCCAGTATTGAGACTGCTAGTCTTTGAGTTATTACTTAGTGTTGATTCCTTGGCTATTGAGAAGGGAACACCAAGAAGAAGGGTATACGATGAACTGATTTGCCAATGTGAATGTGATGTTGAAAAGTAATGTCTGACTTTGTATTTTAAAAATTATATTTTGTATTCCTACTTTAAATTACATGGAATTATAGTAGTACAAATATTTTAAATAAAAGTTTTAATGTGACTAGTTCAAAAGACTATTATTAGCAATAAGAAACAGCCATGAACAGGCTGAAAAGTGACTGAAATACAACATCACCTTAAAGTCTCAATTGGTATTCTTGGCATGGCCAAGAATTGAATGTTAATTCATTCTTGTATTTTTTTCTGAAAATATCTGTAATGTGATAAGTGTTGCGCTTGACCAGACATAATTACTTTTAAAATAAACTGCAGAAAAAATTTAGTGAAGTAATAATATTATTATTTACAAGACAAGCACTTTTCATGAAGTGAGCAAGTTTGAATTGCAAAACAAAGAATTTTGTTATCTGCAGTGTTGTTAAAAATACTGCAGATCATTTCAGTCTTCCACTATTTTTTGTTATATTTTCATTGAGTTTAAATTTTTCAAATAACAAAATAAAATGTATTGACGAATATGACATGTATCATTTTACTGTCTCATGTTATTCTGCAGATGAACCTCAATCTCCATTCTCTGCCTAACTGTGGGAAAAAAAAAACCTAATTTTGTACCGCCCTTGTGCTTTGTATAATTTCTGTTTTTTGATTAAAAACCTCTTTCTCAATACTCTTTTTAGCGTAGAAAATCACTGCATACAGGCACTTCTGTGAGTTAAAAGGAAAACTGCATTTTAATAGAACACAGCGTGTCTCCAACCATGAATGGGGCAACGCAGTTTGTGTACACTATACACTGTTAAATTGTTGAAGCTTTTGTGCCACTTGTTGCTGTATTGCCTGTTAGTTTTTATCTCAAGACATTTTGCCAACATATGTTTAAAGATTTTTCTGATGTTTCACTGTCATAAGTGACTGGCGATGTAAAAGATTCACCCTTCGTTACTAGTTGTGGGCTGGAGTTGAGCCCGCAGCCCTGCGGTTACAGATCCTCGCAGTGCCAATGTCTGAGGACCTTTCCCTGGTCATTACCACTGTGGTTCTTCCCCTGCTACCTGCAATGTATCACTTGGTACTCATTTAAAAGAGCACTCTGGTCACATTAGAGCACTGTAGATGGTGTAGAAGTGATATCAAGCAGTGGTGTGACGCTTCATACTGACGTAAGTCATGGCTGTAATGTGGTGTGTATGTGTCAGATAGTGGGTTGTGTGACCCAACAAGTCACAATTTTAGCTATTTTAAAATGATGCACTAACCTGTAGTATTTCGAGGTTGTAGTTCAGGCTGGGGTGGTTCTGTAATGTTTGTTTTGAGGGTACAGAAGGTACACACCTAGAGTCACCATACAGCCAAATATGTCTGACCCATGACGACATGACACAACTGCAAGGATACAGTAGACACCCAACTTACGCAAACTGAGATCACTCTTTATAGACACTAAAAGGACCCTAATAATAGATAGAGGTCAAAAACACACTCCACACTGTCTTTCCACAGAATATGACAGATCCTGTTGGAAATGCCACCTGTGTAAGGCAAACCAAAGTCTTAGGTGCCACCTCGTTATCATCACCACTGACCCATTCACTGTTGATCTGTAGTGCACCACATGTCTGATCGGTCTTTTTCTATAAGCTGACAAAATGTGACTTCAAGGTGGGCTAATTCAGCTGACAGACTTTCAAGGTCTGAGATTATGTGAGCTATATAAACCAAGGTACAAGGTACCTCTTCATGTTAAGCCTGGTGGTGACAACTATCAGCCTGAAGCTACTAATCAGTGTGAGTTGCCTACCTATAAACAGCATCAAGAAAAGGAAGTCCGCCATCCTTTTGCATCTCCATAGTGAAGCAAAAGTCCAGGTGGAGTGAATTCAGATGTTCTAAAACGCTGTTTAAATTCTCATGTGCATGAAGTCAAACAATAAACGTATCATCTACATATCTAAAAAAGTATGCAGGTTTCAATGCTGCCAACTCGAGGTTATTCTTCAAAATTTTCCGTAAACAGGTTGCCAATAATAGGGCTTCCCATCGCAACTCCATCTGACTGCTCGTAGAACTGGTCATTGAACAAAAAATAAGTGGAGGTCAACACGTGTCAAAAAAGATTAGATAAATCAACACCAAACCTAACCTGAATTAACTGTAACTGATCAGAGAAACTTGAGAGAAGAGAGAACCAAATGAAAACTTACTAAAATATTGGTGTCATTCAAATGCAGTCCTCTAATCAGCAAAACAGAATCTGCCAAGTTCTTAATGTGGTGCTCACCCTAGCCTACTAGGGGCCTTTATAGATTAGCAAGGTGTTTCGCTACACAGTCTATCAGACCATCAATATTACTGACAAGGTGCAAGAGCAACCCCTCCCTAGTGGATCTTTGGCCATATAACATAGGGCATAGCACTACAAAAGTAAAGGCTCTTGATATACTCTTGCAACAAGGAACATTTCTTCAGGAGGCTTTTAGTCTTCCTCTCTACCCTATTTGTCAGCTCAACACTGAGTCAGTGATACACTGGATCAGACCATAACAACTGCCGCTCTTTACCATAACCCTGCTTGTCCCACATAACTGTAGCATTGCCCTTTCCATGGATAAGATAACAATATCAGACTCCACTGCATCTTTTGAACATAATCCTGCTTATCTATCACACAGGGTGGATACTGGACTTCTGAACAGTGGGTCAAATTACGATAATCAACATCCTACAATATGATGACTCTTCAGAATCTAATCAGTGAGTGGCTTCAGCTGGATATAGCATACTCCAAGAAATGCACTGACTCACTTCCTCGCCAAACTGAAGCCATAATCAAGGGTAGAGTCAATGATACACGGCATTAGAGTGATGTCTCGGGGTGGGCGCAGGCGGGGGTGGGGTGGGGGGTGCATGCGTGCACTTGCGTTTATTAATGAATGATAAATCAGAACTTTCTGTAATAATCAATATAGAGTGGACAGAAGTTAATACACACTGCAGCTATTCATGTCAACTTATGGCATTGTCTGTTTTGGGATAATGATTGAGTAATCTGACATTTGTGGAGAGTAGTTGTTTCCTCTTACATTAATGAAATTCCTATTTGCTGGGTGTGAAATCAGAAGTGAAGGAACATTTTTTTTTTTTCCCTCCAAGTAAAATAGAAAATTTAATTTGACTAAAAAATTCAGTTTTAGATCAGAGTGAGGTTTATATCTGTTGAGAGGGTTATTTCAGTGGTTGAACTGCTACTTATAATGAGTGTGAGGTGTCATGTTGATGTGATTCCTACCAATAGCTGGTGCACCTAGGCAGGTCTCCATGTGACCCACACTTACATTTTGTGATTTTACTGTTTTCTCTCACATCAAAAGAAAACAAAATAGATTTCTGTGGCTGGAAGCTATCAAGTGAATTAAAATACACTCACATAATTACAGAAGACCAAAATATGTTATTAGTTTCAGTTTTCTGATTTTATTTTACTTCCATGTTGTTGGCAATGAAACATTAATCGCTTTACAGATCAATAAAGTTATTTTTGTTGGCTTGCTAAAGAAATTTGTCTTTTATTAATCTTTCCTGCAGAGACAGTCAACTGATTTGAAACAAACTGTTTCATTCCACACTATTGGCTAGTCTCAACTGTTCACTGAATTTCACGTGCACATTTTCATCTTTTGGCATGTGTGACATTATGCCATAATAAAGAACCAGACATGAGATATACAAAACCGGTACTGGAAACTTGTCAATACTAGGTGGGGGCCTGTTTCATTGTGAATCTGGGCATACGAATGTGCACTTTAAATTGAATTTAGTATGGTTTATTAAATTCCGATGTTAATGGAGTATCCTCTGATGTCCTGTTTCTTTTATGACATAATATAAGACCTCTTCACACTATATATGTATGAACTTATGTAAATATACACTTGAAGGTGAGTAAGCAGGAAAATTTGGGCAGTAGTATTGAATAAAATGTTTTGTTTGCAATATATTGACATCTGTAGTAGAATTTTACATGTAAACTTTCCATGGAACACAGTGTTTTTCAGTCATGAGACGTATTTCAACACTTGTCAGGTACCTCTTCTAGGCTTGACATTATTGCTTAATTTGTGTTGTTTACACCTTAAATTTTAAAAAATGCCATCCTTTGCTAAATAATAGACTAGCAGCACTCTGTGTTTTATCATTTTAACCCCCAACAAGGCTTTATATTTACTCCTGCAGTAGAATATAAACTGCCAATTATACAGTTTCTTGGTTTCACAAATAACCTTCTTAATTTTTTATACAGATTGAAAAAGTCATGAAAAACTTTTTTTTTAATTTTTGCAAGAAATTTGTATTCCTCCTTATAACCTTTCTGCAGTGCTGCGTGGATGTAAATCTGATTGGAAATGCTAGACTAGCAAAATATTAGGGTGCTTTGAATTGTAGAGTCATGTTTTGAAATGAATATTCGCCAAGGACTGCTTTCTTATTTTACATTCATTATGTGGGTGGGATATCATTAACAATTGCCCTAAGAACAATAACTCCATATGTCCCCTCCAAACAACATGCTGCAGTGCTGCACGTGGTCATGTGATGCCCCACTACACACGAAATCCCAAACAGAAATGTGACAAAAGGCATACAAGCAGAGCAAACCCCAATCACTGGCTTGCTATGACATTGTAGATGCGAGTGCGCAATAACACGTGTTTCCTGGCACACTCTGGCAACTGGTCAAGTAAATCTATTTCTAACAGTTCATGGGAAAATATTGTGAATGGTGGTTTGAGAAAGGTTACTTTCAAAGTAAAATTCCTCTTACTCAAGATGAATTATGTTACATGTGAGAATGTGTGATGAATTTCTTAAACTGCAGAGTGTTTGACTCGCATTCAAAACTTACAAAAATTTTGGGCCCAGAAGACCAGACATTTATGTCATTAAATTTTGCTGGCGCATTCGTGTTTGCCATATCACAAAGGGAAACATACTAAAAAAAGACCAATATTATGTATGTGAAAGCTTAGCCTTTCCTGTAGCTATACTACATGTGTGTGAATTTAAACCATTAACTTTTCCTCTTTGTGTGTTCATGCTGTTGCTCTTGGCTGGCATAAGGACGTGACATGTGTTATGTTTGGTTGACAAAAGCGCATCGCAATATCGATTTCAATGCTTTGGAAGCTAATTTGCTGTGTTTGGTGGAATTAATATGCAGTGTACATGTTACAATGCATCGAAGATCTTTCCAATATGCATTTCCCCCCCCCCCCCCCCCCCTTCTTTTTCCTAAAGTGCCAGGAAGTTCTACGCTGGTCTATGAAACCTTTACCATTCAAAGGAGTGATAAGTTTTACAGTTCCATGGGAAAAGTGTATTTTCACATGGGGGGAAAAGTGCATTTTTAACTGGGAAATCCGAGAAAAATCAGAATTTTTTCCTTTGTCGGCGTATGTGCCCTGATACAGTACAGTGATAGTCTCTGTAGTTTAAAACATTTCTTCATAGAGTAATGATGTAATTCATGGATCGTGATTATAAGATGGCATTATTCTCTCGCACATCTTTATGTAGTTTCAAACTTTACCATTGTAGTGAGAAATCTAAAATAAGGTTCAGGCACAGTCTCTCAAAAAATCAGTTTATAAATACTGGTGAAAGATTTCACTGGTGATCATAATCTTCATTTTGTACACTCCAGCAAAGTAAGATAAACCTACAAATACTGAAATTTCTACAGTCTTACTGCCAGGAGTAAATGATGATCACTTGCAGCTCTAGTGTGTTTATATTTTGGTCCACGCTATCTCATGTTTGGTATTTGTTACTATGTTTTCTATAGTTTCTTCAGAAAAGCTCCAATGACCAAATCACAGTAGGCTGTCCTACTCACAGCAGCTCCTTTATTCCTTAAATACCCAGAAAATGGGTGATAATATTTCTGGCTAGTGGTGGATGATATTTTCCTTTTTAGCCATTCCATTTGAAGCAGTTGCTATCTCTCACTGTTCTGAATTTTTTTCTCACTTACTGATATTTTCAAAATAGGACGAGGAATTCCACATTATGCAAGACACCTTTTCAGTTTCATTTTAACCTGAAAATGTTTGAACATGTTAACCTTTTATCTTCACCTTGTTGATCATGTACAGACTACAGTTGCTTTGCCTTGCACTGCTAATACCACTTTTTCAAAAGCCACATATTGTCCTTTCTTCTTCATTCACCTCTGAAAATTAATGCGAACTGTTATTCTAACAAAATTCCAACAGTTTTCTCTTCAGAGCTTATTACTTTAGGCCAGAATTGTTTCTGAAGAGAAGAAGCTATTGGGAGGAATGCACAAGAGACATTGAATATCACAGATTATACCTTATATACTTCCAGATCAAATGTCAACAAACAGACACATGACATTCATCTTTCCCAAATGTTCATTATGTGGAAAGATTAAAGCAATCAACTCTCCCTCACATGTTACAATAAACTATATCTAAAGAGGTAAAACCAGAAAGATATACATAGTTTTAGCACCTACTCGTATTGCATTTGCTATTGGTCCTGTTGTCTACAAAAGCAGCTTATGCATAAGACATTGGAAAAGTCACTTCATAGATATACAGTTGAAAGTGATCTCTCTGCATACTTATCTAAAATTATAAATAATATACTTCATACAGGAACGTACTGGTATTTGTATAGTATACTTCATAAATTTAACTATTCTTCAATAAAATAAAAACAGTGATGATGTAAATGTGGCTTTAAAGATTTTACAATGGTTTGACCTCATTAAATGCTTTTATGAGGGATGAGTTAATTTTTGACGGTATGCAAGTTTCCTTATCTGTTCCATTTATTTTAAATAATATAAGGGTTTCAATAAAGTAGATAGTGGGTAAGGATTTCCATAATGCAGATAGAGACCCTACTTCCTAATCGAGCTTTCATTACCCACATTATAATAAAAAGATCACTAGGTAGGCCAAGAAACAGATGGGAAGATGATGTAAAGAAAGAAGCAGAAGCTCTGAATGTAGTCAGTTTGAAGTAAACAGCAACAGACAGAATGCAGTGAAGATTGATTGTTAATTCAGTACATGATCTACAGTGCTGGTGACGACTGGGTAGTAAGTATGTATAATGTATACAGGGTCTGTCCCAAAAGTTCCTGGAATGAATTTTTTAAATCATTTATTCAGTATCAGTTTACAATCTTTTCAGAACTTTTCAAGGTACTATCCTCCTGGTTCAATGTATCATCACCAACACTTCACCTGATAATTGAAGGCAACCTAGAAATCATCACTGGGAATCTCCTTCCGTGCAGCCATTGCAGCTGCTTTTACTACTTCCATTCTTTTGATCCTTGGGAACAAAAGAAATCCGCTGGCACCAGATTGGGGCTGTAGAGCAGCTGGGGCAGCTTTAACCCGCACATTTTCACTGGCAACTCAGAGACAATGAGTGCAGTGTGGCTTGAGACATTGTCATGGTGCACAATCCAGCTGTCATGAATTTCTTTTCAGACATGTCGAACTTCGTTGTACAATTATTTGAACACTTCAGAGTAAAACTCTTTCTTATGGCACAAATTCACTGTGAACCATGACTATCCTTGCTTTTTTTCTGGCGAGGAGACTACTTGGTGTGCCACTCGCTGCTTTGATGCTTTGTTTGAGTATCATACTCAAAAATCACATGCTGTCCTCTGTGATCACTCTGTCTAAATATTCTGAGTCCATTTCATAGTGCTCATACAATTATTGGCACTTAACCAAACACTGCTCTTCCATCTCAGTTGTCAGGATTTTCGGCACTATTTTCATGCAGACTTTCGTCATTTGAAGATCCTCAGTTAAAATGAAGAGAACAGTTTTTTGGGTATTCCACACTCCTCTGGAATCATTCCGACACTTAATCATCAGTCCTTGTCCACAACTTGATGCAGCTTTTGCACAGGGCCGTACATTTGTGTTATCGACGGGCGTACTGTGCTGTTATCGTCATTGACAGACCCCCGACTTTCCCAGAACCTCTTGTGCCACATAATAGTTTGGCTTTGTTTCAACACCCCTTCACTGTAGGCTTTCCACAGCATTTTGAGTGTCTTTGCTCTGGCTCTCCCAGTTTGACACAGAACTTGACTGCATAACACCGCTCCAAAAACTAGTCCATTTTTTGCTAGACGAGTGTGCAGTAGATACTCTGTGCAGAGTGTGACCCTGCGTTGACAACTGCCCCAGGGGACTGACACTGGTCTCATTATGAAGCTTAGATTCCTCACCAGCTTCTCTGTCTGAAGCTCTGCCCCGCCAGCCGGTGCTGCCAACTACCAAAAATCATTCTGGGAACTTTTGCGACAGACCCTGTATACATGTTAAAGGTGGAATACCAGATATCTTAAGCAGAGGTTTGCACGAGTATCTAAGTTTGCATCTAAACATCATTCTAATGGTCCATTTTTTCATTTGTGCATTAGCTGGTTTAGGGTTTCCCCAAAATGTGACTCCATATTTAACGTGAGAGTGAAAGCAGGTATGATATGCATGCTTTGCTGGTTTCTCACTAAAGGATGATTATAGTGAGCAAATAACGTAATGTGTCTTGCTCAATTTTGTGTTATGGTATCTTGTATGTTCATTTCATTTTACATTTCTTTGCAGCCATAGCCCTAAGAATCTGGTTTTTGTACTGTGACCACCTGGTTCACTGTAGATGAAGAGAAATGGGATGTGCAATCTTTCGCATGAAACCTGGCAAGCAGCCAACCATCGCAAAGTTCAAGTGAACACTGACTGCAACAAGGGACAAATAAACTGGCTTCAGTGATAATACCCTAATTCTGGCTATCTCCACAAGATGACAGCATTGCAGGCTGTGGTAGTTCTTGGAGCAAGTCTAGTCTTCTGTTCTATGTGTTATCCTACGTCTGCACCCATTGTACATCAGTAAACAGTGCATCATTTGAATGCAATGGCTCGCATTAAAAACCCCTTGTTGCCTAAATTCTTATAGTGCCTTTCATCTGAATGCAGAAGTCTTTAGTGTAATGGTAACACAGCACAATGTATTTCACTTTCTGACACACCGTTAATAACAGTTCCACCCAGTAACATTTGTGTGTAAGATTTCTTGGCACACTGTCTGCCTCTGGATGGCGCAAGCACAGAGCTCTCCGAGGCCCACTTGCTGGCCTTGAGCAGCAGCTGCCACAGCGACACTGCTCTCCCTCACACTGTCGAAAGCACCAGCTATTGCTCATCACTTTTCAGAGTATAAAATGCTTTACTTTTGTTGAGTTACAACAACAACAACAACAAAAGTCTGCAATTTGCTTTCATGCTTGATTGCAACAAAGGAAGACGACCAGTTTTTATGTGATGAGTATTGCATTACACTAACACACTGAGGTGACAAAAGTCATTGGGATACCTATTAATATCGTGTTGGAGCTCCTTTTACCGGCATAGTGCTGCAACCTGATGTGGCATGGACTCTAAAAGTTGTTGGAAGGTCCACGCAGAAGTAGTGAGCCATACTGCCTCTGTAGCCATCCATAACTGCAAACGTATTGCTGGTGCAAGATTTTGTGCACGAGCTGAACTCTCGGTTAAGTCCCATAAATGTTCAGTCGGTGACCAAATCATTCACTCAAATTGTCCAGAATGTTCTTCAAATGAATTTGCGAACAATTGTGGCCCAGTGACAGGTTGCATTGTCATTTGTAAAAATTCCATCATTGTTTGGGAACCTGAAGTCCATGAAAGGTTGCAAATGGTCTCCAAGTAGCCGAACGTAACTACTTCCAGTTAACGATCAGTTCAGTTGGATCAGAGAACCCAGTCTATTCAATATAAACAAAGCCCACACCATTACGGAAACACCACCAGCTTGCACAGTGTCTTGTTGACAACTTGGGTCCACGGCTTCATGGGGTCTGTGCCGCACTCGAAGCCTACCATCGGCTCTTATCAACTGAAATCAGGAATCGTCTCACCAGGCTAAGATTTTCCAGTTGTCTAGGAGAGGGACTGCGGGCTATATCACGCTGTTAGCAAAGGCGGCACTCGTATCAGTTGTCTGCTGCTGTAGCCTGTTAACACCAAATTTCTCCACTCTATCCTAACAGATGCTTTCATCCTATGTTCCATATTTATTTATGCATTTATCTGACGCAGTGTTTCTTGTCTGTTAGCACTGACAACTCTCATAAACACCACTGCTCTTGGTCACTTAGTAAAGGCCGTCGGCCACTGGATTGTCTGTGATTAGACATAATGCCTGAAATTTGGTATTCTCGGCACACTCGTGACACTGTGGACTCGGAATATTGAATGCCCTAATGGTCACCAAAATGAAATCTTCCATGTGTCTAGCTCCAGTTACCATTCTGTGTCTAAAGTCTGATAATTCCAGTGATGCGGCCAATGTCGCATCTCAACCCTTTTCACATGAATCACCTGAGTACAAATAACAGCTCTGCTAATGCACTGCCATTGGCATGTTGTGTCCTCAATACCACCACCATCTGTATATGTGCCTATCACTATCTCATGACTTTTGTCACCTCAGTGTATGAAGAACATGAGTACGGCTCAAAATTAATTTCATAGTTTGCAGTCCATTCTGACTACCTTACCATGTTGTTTTTACTGCTTTATATCTTGTTTATTTTCCTTTTAGAAACTATTAGTTCCATATTTTTTCATCAGAAATTGGTATATTTTCGTCAAGCCATAGTCAGTAGAGCTTGTCTGTTCGTCTCTGGAATGAAATACATCACTGATCCTGTGTATCAGAAACCTGACAGTTTGTTCGAAGGCTTGTGGCGGCATGTGCTGGTTTATATATGTCTATGCGTAAATAACAGGCAGCTGATTTTTGTACTTGGTGATGGCACCCGATAGCCACCCAGATAGGTTCCATAGGATTTACATCAGGCGAATTTGGTCACCAAGACATCAACACTGAATTCACTATAGGCTCCTCAAACCACTGTAGCACAGTTCCGGCTCGAAGACGCAAATGATCTTACTGCTACAAGCATGAAGGGATGCAGGTGGCTTGCAGCTGTCAGCATGTCTGCTATTACTACCACAGGTCCCATGCAAGCGCAGGAGAATGTCTCTCATGGCATAATAGCACAATAATGCTCTCACCAGCCTGCGTCCATGGCGCACTGCATACTTCGAGCCACCGTTTACCTCAATGATGGCGTTTGTGGACACGACCATTGACGTAGTGTAACAAAAACGTGACACACCCAAAGAGCCGACCTGTTTCTATTGATCGACATTCTAATCCCGATGGTCCCATGCCCACTGCAATCGTAAACTGCCGATATCGTCAAATCAAGATGTGAACACAAGTGTGGTCTGTTGCTGAGCTCCATGTTCAACAATGTACAATGAACAGTGTACTCTTAAACACTTGTGCGTGCACCAGAATTGTAGTTTATTGGCAGAGATGCCACAAATTACCGTTCATGCTACTTTACAGAGCAGACAAGCCTCCGAACTCCATGTTCTGTGAAGAGTCGTGGACATCCAACCTCTTTCCATAGATGTTCACGACCGTAGCATGTGAACATTCAAGATACTCATTCACAGGCTCTGCGTAATAATAATCTGCCCTTTGTCAAAGTCGCTTATCTCAATGGATTTCCTCATTTGCAGCCCGTATTTTCGCTGGTGCGATTCCCCGTCTGTGTCTGCTGTGGTTACAAACTTTTGTTGCTGCATCACATGCCCAAATGCCACCAGGCAACATCCAACATCGCGGTGGGCAGTGGTCATAATGTTTTGGCCGATCAGTGTATGTGATAAACTGTGTGAATACCTTGCAGTGCATGCTCTATAATAACGTAGGCACATTGCACATTCTGAGGTCCATATCCGGATCTATGGAGAACTTAACATCGATCGAAAGTGATATTTAAGGTTTTCAGTTAGATTCAAACAAACTACATTGCCCATTTTTGAAGCTGCCCTGTGTTGGAAAGAAGCTGCCAACGTTAGTGTCATACATCTACAGTGGCGCCTAATCATTATTGACAGATTTAGGACCGAAGAACTATATTCACTTCATAACTATTCCCCTGACATGTGGATCCTACGTGACGAACAAAACTCAAATTCGTATGGTGTACAGTCAAGTCGAAGTTCTTTGGAGACTTTTGTAGAGTGAAGAAGCGTGGTATTCACACAGCAGACACCTATGACCAGTAACCTAGATTACTGAGTCAAGCTTGTGAGAATATTTAATGTGTTAAGGGAGGGGCGGCCGAGGTTTCGGCTTTTAGGCCGTGCCTGGGCCCAAGTGCCAAAGCGCTCAACCTCGCTTCACATTCTCCCAACGCCACGGCACCCATTCGGCCGCTTGACTCCAAGCGGTCCACATCGGGGTAGCTCCCAGAGGATAGTCGCCTAGCGATGGTCGCGAAGAAGCTGCAGACGGGCTAGAGTGGATCTTCCACTCTCACCATCCAGCGTTACTGCAGCTGAGAAGCCGCGTACGCTGCCGCCATCTCCGAGCAGAAGCTGCTGCAGCCGATACCGCCACAGCCACCAAGATTTTATCCGCTGCACGCCGTGTCATCACAGTAGAAGAGCAGAATTTTCGTGTTGCAGCGGAGAATAACACTTGGACATCCAAGCGGAAGAAGGACAACAACCGAAGTTGCTGTACACGCTGCCACAGCCGCCAAGTCTCACAGCTGCACGTCGTGTTCTCACGGAAAGAAAAAGCATAATTGTCGTGTAGCAGCGGTGACGAGGCACCTGTGTATCCGAAAGGAACCAGGTTCTTATCAGCTGTTGCTTTCGCCTCAGCTCCACGGAGTAGAGGACCAACTGCCACCTAGGCACTTCTTACTCTTCCGGTTCTCCTATTTATTCTTCAGGAATAATAAATAGGAGCCCTAGGGACCTGTTAGGGAAATAGTGAGCCAGGGCCCCATTCGCATTGGATCAGCCCGCGTTCACAGAGATTAGCCTACCTACTCTATCATCTTTCTCCCCTTCTTCCTCTTCTCCCCCATCTATGAAAGTAGGGCCCCCTCGCCCCCCCCCCCCCCCTCCATCACGATGGACGCTAAGACGTCCGCCAATCAGGCGACGGCGGAAGACACCACAGATAAGCTGATGACCATGAACGCCATGACAGACAGCGGCGAAATATTGACTGTGGTCACCGAAGCCGCAGTCGCATATAAAGCCCCCAACAAAGCCAGATTCATTCAAGGAATGTACCCTAACCTAGGTGTCCCCTCACCTCCTGAAAGCACCACACCCCCCGATGTCCGCATCTTCACAGGCAGCGCAGACGCAGCCGGTCCATCGCGGAGTGGGAGGAAGAACGTAGCGCCGCCCAAGGGCAGAAAACGGAAGAGCCGCAAAAACACCGCGCCCGACGCAGAGGGCTGGATACAGCCCAAGAAGACAGCGAGGGCGCCAACTCGTCAACGCGGGCGTCCAGATGCAGATGCAGAACACCTTCCAGCAGCTGCCCGAGGACGCAGCTCAGCCCGACCCCGGGCCACCACCCCCACAGCCGCCCCCTCCCAAATCAAAGACGCCTCCTCCGATCATAATATGCTTTGAAGAAGCATATATGACACTCCTCGAAGTAGTCAGGAACATAGCCAAGGATCCGTTCCAGTTCAAACCTGCTGGAAAGGATTTATACAGGCTACACACGAGGTCAATGTCCGACTTTGAGAATGTCACCAAGGAGTTGACAAGCAAAAACTGGGGCTACTACACCTATGCCACAGATCACGAAAAACCCATCAGCTTGGTAATGAGAGGTCTTCCTTATAAGTTCAGTATACAAGACTTACAGAAGGAGTTACTTGTGCTGAAGATTGTCCCCGAGCTCTGTAACGAAGATAAAGTCACCTAAAACGGGCAAAGAGACACCCCTGTTTATGATTATAGCCCCTGACACAGCAGACAACCGCCAACTCCGTAATGTCACAAACATCGCCAATATGAGCGTGACTATGGAGAAGCCACGCCGAAAACGCGGACCGCGGCTTTGCTTCAGCTGCCAGGGGCTCGATCATGTAGCCCGACACTGCATGATGCAGCCGAAGTGTGTTAGATGTGCCGGGGACCACCCAAGTGACAAATGTCAAAAACCGACAGACGAAGCACCGAAATGCGCCCGATGCTCAGAGGCACACCCTGGCAGCTATATGGGCTGCAAGGTGATAAAAGACCATGTTGCCAAGCAACGAACTGCATCGGCAGCACGCCCAGGTTCCAGCTACGCATCGGCAGTCGTCATAAGAGGAAACGGCCAAGGGACACGATACAATCAACCGAAGGACAACACGAGTCTCCCCGCAACAAGCACCTACAGCACAGCCAAGGCAGACGCCAATACCCAACAGCATACGCCACAGCTAACTGAGGTGATGGCGCCTCTCCTGAAAGCAGTGACCGCCGCCGTCACAACAGCAATGGAAACTATTGCCATGGCTATCCCAGAACAAATAGCCACGGCAATACAAGCCGCCCTCGCGGCAACACCATCAGCCAGCAGCCAACAAAAATATGGCCATTAGACATTACGGCTTGACCATATGTATATGGAATGCCAATGGCATAACAAGACAGGAAGGCGAATTTCGCCACTTCTTAAAAGAAGAGCGAGTTGACGTGTGTCTAGTTGTTGAGACACATCTGAAAACGGGGGTAAATGTGAAGGTCCCTAATTACACCTGCTTCAGGACGGACAGACCAACAGCTGGAGGAGGTACAGCAGTTTACGTCCGCAAGTCTCTTCGACATCACCCAATACAACTACCACCACTCGCCACAGCAGAAGCAACAGGAGTGGCAATAGACACATCGAGGGGACGCATTCAATTCGTGGCACTATACAGGCCGCCCAGAGGCACCCTTGAGGAAGCAGACTTTGACGCACTGCTTTCAATGAGAGGGAACACCTTCCTAGGCGGAGACTTTAACGCCAAGAATACTGCCTGGAATAGCAGGATCACGAACAACAGCGGACGACGACTCCTGTGCACAGCAGACAGACATAATGCCATAGTCATTGGGCCACATGATCCTACCAGCATCCCATCCAGAGGACGTCACGACGTGCTAGATATTGCAGTCGTCAAAGGAGTGCCACACGCCATCGGCGCCAACACACGAAGGGCTCTGTCATCGGATCATCTCCCTGTCATCATTGACCTAGACCTAGATGGAGTTCAAGCACTCGCACACACAGGAATAAACACTCGCGGAATTAACTGGGAAATGTACCATCACAACTTGGAGCATGAACTAGTGGCATACCCAGATCCCACAGAAGCAGGGGTGGACGCCACACTACTACACTTTACTTCAAAAGCACTAGACGCAGCAACAGCAGCGACCCGACACAGACCGCAACATCAGAGGGACAACTCAAGGCAACTGCCACCCACAATCCTCGCCATGATCGCGGAGAAGAACCGCCTTAACCGGGAGTGGCTGTACACCAGACTGCCAGCCACCAAACGAACGGTCAACAGACTCCAGAGACAAATAAAAGCAGATATACAAGCTCACAGATACCAAGAATGGGAAGAAAAAGTCGCGCAAATAAACACAAGCGACCAAACAGTATGGAAACTCACGAAAAGCCTGCTACAAAAAGGAAGCAGAATACTGCCGATAGAAGTGAACAACGAATTCATCTGCGAACCGGACGCAAAGGCAAATGCCCTGGCGGACGTATTCGCAGAAAATTTCAAACCAGTCGAAGACCCGGTAGATGATGCCCATATTCAGCTAGTTGAAGAGCGACTACCAATGTTCCTACAGCAACAAGCAGATGATATCATAGAACCCATATCAATCGAAGAAGTGGAGCTAGAAATTAAAGCCCTCAACCCAAGAAAGGCAGGAGGTCCAGACCTAGTAACGAACAAACTGATACAACAAATGCCGCCAATTGCAAGCTCATTACTCGCCGCAGCATTCAATAACATCCTAACATCTGCACAGTACCCACTGGCGTGGAAACATGCAGAAATCATAGCACTGCCCAAACCAGGAAAAGACCCCAGGTCACCAAACAGCTACCGCCCGATAAGTCTCCTGCCAGCGGTCTCAAAAATATTCGAACGGATATACGCTAAACGACTCCTTCGACATATAGAAGTTGAACGAGTGCTGCCAGAAGAACAGTTTGGCTTCCGACGAGGGCACGCTACTACAAACCAACTGCTGAGGGTCGTCGAAGAAGCCCTGGACGCCATCGAGCGCAAGGAGTACTTTGGAGCAGTACTACTAGATGTCTCCCGCGCATTCGACTGCGTCTGGCACAAGGGCCTCCTGTACAAACTACTCGTACAGGGGGTACCAGTGCCGCACGCACGGCTGATCCGGAGCTACCTGGTAGGACGAACTTTTCACGTGAGGGCGCAGGACGGCACATCCGGAGCAAGAAGAATCCAAGCAGGGGTACCACGGGGCAGTGTACTCGGCCCCCTGCTCTACGTCTTGTACACTGCAGACCTCCCGACAGTAAACAGAGTACAGTTCGCCCTATACGCGGACGATACCGCCGTGTACTCGCGGAGCAGAAGTGCCAACCACCTACAAGCACGACTACAGGGAGCCTGCGACACACTAACAGAATGGGCAAAGAAGTGGCGACTGTCCTTTAACCCAACCAAGACCCAGGCAATTGCTATTTGCCGTCGAAAACTACCAGCCAGGTATCGGCAAATAACCATCACAGGCACACCGGTACCATGGACGAAAACAGCTAAATACCTGGGCCTGACATTGGATAAATGTCTGACATGGAAACCACACATCGAGGCAATACGTTCCAAAGCACTGGGAAGACTAAGGCAACTCTACCCAGTCCTGAACCAGAACTCATCTCTACCACCACGGCTGGGGGTCGTGCTATACCTCACCCTGGTGAGACCAGTCCTCGAGTACGCCGCGGTCGTGTGGGGTAATGCGGCCATCACCCACACAATAAGACTACAACGGGTGCAAAACCGCACTCTCCGACGAGCCCTACACCTGCCAGCGGACTTCCCGACAGCCGAGCTGCAACACCTCGCACAAGTCCAGCCGCTACAAGAGAGAATCCGCCAGTCAGCACGGATGTTCTACGAAAAAACACAGAACTCACAAAATACACTAATAAGAAACCTAGGTCACAGAATACACAGATTGGCCACTACAAGATGGCCAGATCTACTGAGAAACTGAAAAAAAAGACAACAGCCCAAACTTGTCAACTAACCTAAAAATCAATCTGTAATTAACAAACGAAGACTTCAGTTACATGTATCACACTGAAAATATAAACAATTACGAAGTAAACATAATAGAACACCACATAACATAATGTTTAGCTAAGTATCCCCCAGAGTGAAATAAAAATTGTATCGAAGGAAATAACCTATGCAAAAAAAAAATTAATTAAAAAAATTAATAAAAGAAATTAACAAAAAACATATATATAGTTAAATAATTAATCAGCTATCAGATGTAGTGAAGAAATGTAACACTAAACTACACTATAATAACCTAGAGCAACCTAGTAATTTGTCTCTCTACCTATTTAATCATAGATTATAGACACAATAAATATGGATGTATCATTTGACTAGACGTAGTACTTTTAGGGGAACTAGCACACATGGGCAATATGATTGTAAATGTACCACCAATAACTGAACTGTATTTGTCTCTGTCTCTCTCTCTATCTCCGCAATCATCTCAAGCATCTCCACACCTCATCCAACAAAAACTCACACTCATGCACATCATCATCATTCTATCTCGTCTCCAACTGTATTTCCAAAAAAAAAAAAAAAAAAAAAAAACATGACAACCTTAACAGATATGTATCACAAACCTTTCCGGTACAAGCCAAGCTCGAAGGCGAAGCCAACAGGCTAATACTTCGATCACAGCAGGAAACCAGGAATTTCCAGCCATCAGACTGCTGCGCGCCACGGCACGCTATTAGAGCCCGAGGAGGGGGAGAAGAGGAAAACGGCGAACGCGCCGCATTTAAATGGCAGTGTAGCTGCAATGCATGAGACTTGGTTTTATGTTTCACATTTGTCAACAGCACAGAACACAAATAAACAAGTTTTCAATATTAATTAACTATTTTTGGCGCGCTGAAGACATAATTTTTATCTGGTACGAACTGTCCTCATATGGAGAGACGCAGACAATTTCACAGTTTCGCTCTCAGGTTGCCATGTAATAAACATGTCGATCGAAATATTGTGTCACTTTTGTAAACTCATTATGGAGACTTGGAAAATCTACCTGAGAAAAGTAGTTAGACATCCTGGACATGTTTAACGTAAAGGGATTTGTAATTAAAACTGGAATTACCTTGCAAGTCAATCATTTACATCTGCATATGCATAGGGGCTCTTTAAAACTGAAAAGGCAAACGGTCTCGAAAACAGCTCGAAAATAGATGTAGTCTTCAAAATCTATATAAAACTATCGTTGTAATTCTTGCAAGGTCATGAATTCTTCAAACCTCGCGCTTTCCTTAACGCCAGTGAACTTAGGGAAATGGATTGTCTTTCTCAGAATATGTCCATTCTACAATGCGATTTTCTTGTTAAACGTATCCACATCAAATCCCAAAGAAGGAACCTTGCAGTGTCGTACCGTAGGCAGTGTGCAGTCAATTCCACTTAAAATGCGAAGACTGCAGTCCATTCCGAATGTTCTAATTTTCATTTTGCACTTCTTTTTCCTCCATAAATTCAACAATAGCGAGATTTAAATCGAAAAATCGTTCCAGGCATGCTGCTTGACTTAGCCAACTCCCTTTGCAGTAATATACCGGGTGATCAAAAGTCAGTATAAATTTGAAAACTTAATAAACCACGGGATAATGTAGATAAAGAGGTAAAAATTGACACACATGCTTGGAATGACATGGGGTTTTATTAGAACAAAACAAAAAAAGTATTGCTAGATGTGTGAAAGATCTCTTTCGTGCATCGTGTGCTCAGCCGCCACTATCGTCATGCTTGGCCTCCCAGGTCCCCAGACCTCAGTCCGTGCGATTATTGGCTTTGGGGTTACCTGAAGTCGCAAGTGTATCGTGATCGACCGACATCTCTAGGGATGCTGAAAGACAACATCCGACGCCAATGCCTCACCATAACTCCGGACATGCTTTACAGTGCTGTTCACAACATTATTTCTCGATTACAGCTATTGTTGAGGAATGATAGTGGACATATTGAGCATTTCCTGTAAAGAACATCATCTTTGCTTTGTCTTACTTTGTTATGCTTATTATTGCTATTCTGATCAGATAAAGCGCCATCTGTCGAACATTTTTTGAATTGTATTTTTTTGGTTCTAATAAAACCCCATGTCATTCCAAGCATGTGTGTCAATTTGTACCTCTCTATCTACATTATTCTGTGATTTATTCAGTTTTCAAATTTATACTGACTTTTTGATCACCCAGTATAAAGTCATCATACTCTTCTTTCTATTCCACTGAAAACTGTTGCATCTGAACATGGAATAATGGTTGCGACTTCAGAAATTTTACTATTTGTACCATCAATTTCTTCAAGTACGAAGGTGAGTCAAATGAAAACCTTAAATTTGTAATAACAAATCGAAATTTCGCGCCGTTATCCTGTAAGTTGGTAAGCGTGCTACAAACAGTGTACAGAATAGGCCTGTAGGTGGCAGCATAGTGCAGATGCACACATACCGTCGCAGTATCAGTATAAAGGTGGTCGCCTCCCTTGCGACTTGCACCAGGGAAGAACAGCGTTCTGTTATTCGGTTTTTGCGTAGTGAAGGTGTGAAACCCATTGAAATTCATCGACGAATGAAGTTTCAGTACGGTGATGCATGTTTGTCACAGCAGCAAGTCTACAAATGGAGTAGAAAGTTCGCAAATGGTGTGACTTCAGTGGAAGATGCTCCTCGTCCAGGTCAGGCACAATGAGTTGTAACTCCACAGAACATTGCGGCAATTGAAGCCATAGTGAATGAAAACCTCCGACTGACACTGAATGACATTGCAGCATGTTTACAGATTAATCATGCGTCAGCACACCACATTGTGCATGATGTGCTCCAGTTTCACAAAGTGTCTGCAAGATGGGTGCCACGGCAGCTGACTCCTCAAATCAGAGAAAAACGTGTCGATGCTTGTGAAGAACTTCTTCGGCGCTTTGAACGAGAAGGTGATGGCTTCCTTGCGAGAATCGTTACTCGGAACGAAACTTGGGTTCACTTCCACCAACCGGAAACGAAGAGAGCGAGCAAGGAATGGCGCCATTCCTCATCACCAAAACCAGAGATGTTTCGAACAGGACCATCAGCAGGGAAGGTTAAGATGGCTCTCTTTTGGGACGAAAAAGGCGTCATTTTGGAGCATTACATGCCCAGAGGGACCACTGTCACCAGTGCATCATACACAGATCTCCTAAAAAATCATCTGCGGCCTGCAATCAAATCAAAGCGATGTGGGTTGCTGTCAGCAGGTGTCCTTTTCCAACATGACAATGCAAGGCCCCACACTGCCCATACAACAGTTGAAACAATCACAGACCTGCATTTTGAATGTCTTCTTCATCCACCATACTTACCAGACCTTGCCCCAAGTGATTTCCATATGTTTGGACCACTCAAAGACGCAGTGGGAGGAAAGAAATTCTGTTCTGATGAAGAGGCACACCACGCGGTGCATGAGTGGTTGCCAGGACTACCAAAAAATTTTTTTCTAAAGGAATTTACGCACTTTGTAAGCGCTGGAGGACTTTCATTGAGCATGGGGGAGATTATGTTGAAAATTGATACAGCTTCCTACCACTTCTGCACAATAAATAATATGTAAAAAAATATTTAAGGTTTTCATTTGAGTTACCCTCACACTCCAGAACGATGAATCCTTGTGTCGATAGTTGTAACTTTTTGCTCTTTCATTGTTTAAAGTATAGATTCTTTCTGCACGGTACTATAATGTCGTTTTGTAGCAAATAAGCGATACCAGTCGCTTATGCGAATTGAAGATTCTCGTTCCTCTCTTCTGTCATTCCCATTCATTTTAAAAGATTGTGACCATAGATCGCTAGACTGCCTCTTCTTATGCGAACAGCCAATGAACCTGTGAACATCCTTCATACCACGAACAAATAGCGATGGCTAAACAGTGCTGATACCACGACTCTGCTGAACTCAGATAGTTGTGCCGACTGCAAAATACCGCAACGCTAAATAAAGTGTTGCACCATTCCAGGTACTTCTGAGAAGGACCGCGCAAAGGCGAGTGACAGGTCGGGCCTTGGACCTCCAGCTGCTCCCACACGCTGCACGCATGAAGTTCGGCACCCGTGGCCGGCCTTGAGTTAGGGTTTTCTTCAGACTTGGTAAAGAATTTCTCCTAGCGATTTGCAGCGGCATTAAATAAAACGGGAAATAATAACCTGCAGTGCACTGCCTCACACCGCGATTACAACTGAGAACTCACGCTGTCCTTGCTGTCTGAGACAGGTAGGGAACAAATGAGATGCTGCTGCGAGGAGATCTCTCTCATCGCAATATTGGTCGCTGAGCCTCATAAGGCGACGTTAAAGATAAGAACAGTTGTTACTTACGTGAAGTAGCCATTCCTGGAGTCCAATAATTAATTAAGTTTATTGCATTATGGAAGAATGTTGATAATTAGAAATTAAAAAAATAAAAATAGGCTGATATTAAGTTGGCTCAGTGCAAACTTTTTCTTACCATTTTGTTACTGAATTCCGTTCTAGCTGTTTCCAGAGAGAGAGAGAGAGAGAAAATAAAACGAGACGAAACACATCGGTCCTCCAGCGAGATCTGAACCAGCAATTAAGTACCCTTGCCTTAGATTACGACATGAGCATAGCACCACGGACCAAAGGTGACACTCCTTTGTTTAGCTTTCTGCCATTGTTCTGGTGGTAGTTAATGCAGACGGTTCACAACATGAAATACAGAACCAGTTGAAATTTAAGCGTAGAATTACCTTCCTTGAGTCAAAAAATTAAATTTACCATCTCTGTCTCATATAAACGCGATGATTATTCAGGTTAATTCGTCATGAAAACAGAATATTACAAGTATTTAGCAGGATCACTCAGCACCAATCCCGAAAATGAGTGAACGATCACGAAGTGCCAAACATCGTCAGCAATACTGCCAAGTCTCAACTGCAATAGCAATATGAAGAATTTCATGGACAGCTCACAATGTCCTCACTGCTATGCACAGCTTGCTCCAGCCAGCCGGCGCTACCAGACGCCGATGTAAGGGACAGCTCCAGATCAACAGTGAAACACACCATTGAAAAATACAAATGAGTTGCACAATTATACTGTTCGGCTTGCGACGGAAACGTTTCTCAACAAAACTCAAAATGTGTGCAAAACGACCTTGTACAAAATGTCAATAAACAGTAAGCTACTACATACTTTTGATCTCAAATGGATTGCCTCTACGTCCAGTCTAGTGTTATACATATCCAAAATTTCAGGAATACCAGCAAAATGTGGAGGTATTATGTGCGATAGACTAATACATCAGTACCACAGAATAAAAAATCAAATCGTGCATTCACAGAGACAAATTGAACATGTCACTACTGAAGCAGAATCAAAACAGGCAGATGTGCAGTTGTGCACTGTCATACGTTTTCCGCCTCCAGATCCACCATAGGTAATGCATACTAAGAAGCTTGTTCATTTCTCCTGTGATTTATGCCATCTTGTTTGATACCGAGATGATGAACAAAATACAGATTCATATGACTGATAGTTGCTTTGAATTTGTTAATAGACTTTACATTTTTTTGTTGTTGTTGATGTAACGTGGTATTCGTGATGCAGGCGACTGTGGTAACTGTTAACGATGTTTCCTGGAGACATATGACATGTTAAGATTCATCACTTGACTTATGACAGATAGCAGCTCAGTTAAAGTAGAAGCGAAAGGAAGTGATAAGATAAATTTTTTGTAGAAAAACGGGAACTGATTTCGAAAGCTGCCACCGTTTTAGGAAGGGAACACTTAACAAAATAATGGTTCAAATGGCTATGAACACTATGGGACTTAACATCTGTGGTCAACAGTCCCCTAGAACTTAGAACTACTTAAACCTAACTAACCTAAGGACATCACACACATCCATGCCCGAGGCAGGATTCGAACCTGCGACCGCAGCGGTCGCGCGGTTCCATACTGAAGCGCCTAGAACCGCTTGGCCACACCGGCTGGCAACACTTAACAACTATGTGGACGAGGCATTGCTGCAGTGAACACTTTCTCATCGTAATCGTAGCTGAGGTAGATGGCTCGCAACATGAAAGGTGAAAGTAGGGCTAGTTCACGGAAGAAACGACATTTTTGGAATCAAAAATGTTTACCTGACTAATTCACAGTAATATATAAAGTGGGAATTATTCAGAATATTTAACCAAGATTACAAGAAAAAGTCAGGCGAATTTAGCAGAATCAATCAGTCCCACACTTGCAAATCACTGTTATGACAGCAGAGTTGCCTGACAATACCTACAGCGTTGCGAAATCTTGACTGCGCTAGTGGCAAAAGGAATCTTGCAAGATCGGATCCGAACATCTACCCTAGCGCAAGACACTGTGCTCTACAAATTTCAGATATTCTTTATTTTCGAATCGTTGTACAGAGCAGCTAGCAACTTAAACGAGTTGATGGTATACAACAAGCGAGGGCTTTCTGCATAAAGTTCCGACTGCCAGACGAGTTAACGCTTTCCAAAATCAACGAGGCAGGGACCAGTAAGAGAAATTCGAAATACATTTGAGTACATCATCAAGAGTTGTTGTTGTGGTCTTCAGTCCTGAGACTGGTTTGATGCAGCTCTCCATGCTACTCTATCCTGTGCAAGCTTCTTCATCTCCCAGTACCTACTGCAGCCTACATCCTTCTGAATCTGCTTAGTGTATTCATCTCTTGGTCTCCCTCTACGATTTTTACCCTCCACACTGCCCTCCAATACTAAATTGGTGATACTTTGACGCGTCAGAACATGTCCTACCAAGCGATCCCTTCTTCTAGTCAAGTTGTGCCACATGGGGTGGAATTAAGATTAGATAGAAATTTAATAGGACATAACGTAGTAAGGTATTTCATCGATTACACCACTATAGTAATGTCGATATGAATACGCCAATATTTTTGTAGTAATAACGCCTGTAGGACCAATCAGGTAATAAACTGGGAGGAAACTGTACCAAATTCACGTCAACGCTGCCCACACTCGAGATGGTAAACATGCTGCACTTATTATTATTTAATTTCTTTCGATCAGAAGTGTACTGCAAATTGAAAGATTCGTGCCTTTTCCATGCCTCGGCCATACAAACTTCGGTGTTTTCTAATTTAACCGTAGCTAGCCTGCCCAAGTAAACTCGATGCTCTTGATTGTAGTGTGAATTGCATTAGTCATGATGATGTGTTGATGATATTTTGAGTTGCGTTACTTTAGACGAATTATTTTGAACTTCCTCACTTGTACGGTTTTGGACATGTAGTTCAGGATAGTGTGCGTTTTGTCACATTTGTAGAATATATTCATACATGCCCCCCTGTTCCTGAACAATAATGACAGTGTCATGAGGACTTTAGCGTGACGCATTGCATGATAATATGAAGGATGGACATTCTGCTCATCTGGAATGTCTTCAAGGACACGAAGCCAATGAAACAAATCCAAGTGCTGAAGTAACAAATAAATTACTACATGAGCGAAGAGTTATAAAAATAAATCGTCCATAATGACTTCCTGTAACTAAATAGGAGCAATTGTTGTTGCTACCATACCTGAAAGTGATAGAAGTGAGGTTTATGGCGTTGCATGTAGGTCATAGAGTCCTGTCTGCATGCATGTGAGGAAAATGAAAGGAAAACAGTAGTACTGTATTTCTCCAGTATACAGTGATGATACTAATGCTTTAGAAGGTGACCAACAGAAAATCCAAAGTTAACTAACAGTCCCTGTGAAAATAGGTGTGGAAGTACAGAGAATGACAATAGCATTCTAACAGAAGCAGTAAGTGAGAAGATGAAAAGGAAGGAAAGGAAACCGAATTCTGACAACTGGGTAGTCAGAAATGCTAAAATAATGAGAAATTTTGGAAGAGCGTATGTGTCATCTTCAAAAACAAATAAAGAATTTCCAGCGAAAAAGATATGTCCACCATGTGGGGTAGGATATTGACTACAGTGGTTGGACAAAAGTAGTATGTTAATGAGAGTTCTGGACCAAAGAGTATTTTGGATTAAAAATTCCATGTTATAAACCAAGATTCTAATTTCACAGTTTTGCCCAACTAAAAATTTATCTGTACCCACCAAACGAAATTTTCATTTTCTCATTTAAAAATTTACAAATTAATAAATTTTAATCTTTATAAATAAGAACCATCAAACCTCATTTACCTATACTGTAAAAAACCAAATTCTCATAGTCTCATTTAAAAATATACAAATCCAATAATTTTTTTTATAAACAAGAACCATCAAACCTTATTTGCCTATGCCAAAAAAATTCTCATTTAAAAATTTACAAATCTAATAAATTTCATTCCTTATAAATAATAATCACCAAACCTTACCTACATACATTTTAACTGTAAACTTTTTAATAAAATAAAATCAAATTTCATTCTATATAAATACAACAAAAACAAATTGAATAACAACATTGAGCTATTCAAAAATTTAGAAAATTATAGGAAGGGAAAGTATGGATTCAGTCGTCTCCAAGGGACACCACCTTGGTGAAGCACTGTCCGTGGAGGTGGAGAGGCTTGTGTATCTGTGTGAACCTGAGGGCTATGGTGAGGGTACAGGACCTACTGCCAGAAAGGCCTTAGTTAATGGATCAGACTAAGAGTGACCCACAATGTCCCTTATCCACTCCTAGTCTTTACCCAATTCCCTTCCCCAGTCCAAGGTGTGATGCAACCTGTGCTGAGGGATGTGTGGCACATGGGAAGATGTGTCGCAAACGGAGCCTAAGGGATACTGGGTGACCTCCCTGAATAAGTAGCCTCACATTGTGTGGGGTTTCTGTGGTGCAGACTGTGTAGATCACCAAATCGCATGAGACCAAGATGGACAAAAGTGACGAAAATGAATTACAACAAACTGACGGCCAAACTGAAACCTCAGACACCAAAACATCGGAGTCATGACTGATGGAATCCATTTCCACTACTGAATCAGGGTCTAGACCTTAGCAAGAAGTGGGAACTGTAACTGAGAAGTTGGACCAGATCAAGATTAAAGCCTTGTTTGGGGCCCAGAGGAGGGATCTTCTCAGGAAGGAAAAGAATGGCTTCCTGAACAAAAGTGGGGGGAATTAAAAGGGCTTGAGCCCAAGACCCCCAAGAAAAAACTGTCTCATGTTGAAAGGGATACACAGACCCCACAATGTCAAAGACAGGTTACAAGAGGATAAGGGAGAAATCTAAGACTCCCTTCTCTCAGGATAAGCATGCACAGAAAAAGCCAAGGCAAGAAGTAGGGAAACAGACCTTTAGTACTGTAGTCTCGATTTTTAAGATGGCAGTTATCCAGGAAGGCTATCCACTGGTAGGTATCACCTCACAGCAGGAGAAGCTCATACAGATGGCCATCTTTGAAAAGATTGGGGGGGGGAGGACGCTGGTCCAGGACCCAATTTCAGGAGGGTCTATCTAGAGCACAGTGATCTCATTTTTGTCTGTGAGGGGGTGCATACGGTAGAATGGCTCAAGGACAAGGTACCCATAATATCCCCATGGGAGGATGTGAGCCGGCCACGGTGGTCTATCGGTTCTAGCGCTGCAGTCCGGAACCGCGGGACTGCTATGGTCGCAGGTTCGAATCCTGCGTCGGGCATGGGTGTGTGTGATGTCCTTAGGTTAGTTAGGTTTAAGTAGTTCTAAGTTCTAGGGGACTTATGACCTAAGATGTTGAGTCCCATAGTGCTCAGAGCCATTTGAACCATTTTTGGAGGATGTGAAGCTGCTGGTCAAGACAGCAGCTGAGCTTCCTAAGACCGCAAAGGTTTCAATACGGGTACCAAAGATCCTTAAGGATGTCTCTCCAAAGATTCTGTTCGAGAAAATAGGGGCCCAGAACCCAAAAGCCTCGACAGAGGATTGGACAGTAGTCAACCAGAAGACTGTACCGGAAGGATGAACCCTGGTGGTGGAGGTCGAAGAGAAGTTCCTGAAAGTGATGTGAGGGTGAGATCTGACATTGTTTTTAGGGTTCTCTCAGGTCACCATCAGGGTAATCAAAGACCTCAAAGGCAGTTATGCAGCAAGATGGAGACTTGAGGTGCTGCAGATTAATCTGCAGCGCAGTAAGGGGGCCACTGCTGCCCTGAGCCATAGCCTGGGGAGATATCAAGTGGACGTGGCCTTGGTACAAGAACCCTGCATATAAAGGTGTGTATCAGACCTCAGTGGCACTGGAGGTAAGCTGATTTATGCTAGAAATCTAAGAAACTCCAGAACATGCATCTATGTGAACAATGGAATTTCTTTCATGCCAGTGATGGATTCCAGTTCCAGGGACCTGGTGACCATCAAAATGCAGCAACGTGAGGAAGATATCACGAGGGAAATTGTTTTGGCCTCAGCATACCTCCTTTGGAGGCCAGGGAACTGAAAGAAGCCTGTCATCAGCAAGGTGACCAACTGTTGGTTGGATGTGATGCCACTGCCCACAACCTAGTGTGGGACAGCAAGGACATCAACAGTAGTGGTGAGTATCTTCTTGAATTTTTCTTGTCTAACAACTTGGAGGTCCAGAATAGGGGTGACTAACCTACATTCATGAATAAAAGAAGGAAAGAAGTAATTGACATAACCTTTGGTTCCATTATGTTGGGCAGCTATGTCAAACAATGGCGAATGGTGTCAGAGCCATCCTCATCGGACCACATGTATATTAAATTCAAGGTTGAAATAAGATTCAGATAGACCACAGCCTATAGGAATCCCAAGAAAACAGACTGTGAGACATATAGGAGGGGCTCTGACTTAAGCTTATCGGAAATTAAAACCTCAATAAGGAATCTAGTAGAGTTTGAGGAAGCAGCAGAGGCTGTTACCTTTGCCATAGTGACCCCATACCAGGACAACTGCTCAGTCACCAAGAAGTGCACGAATAGGAGTGTGCCTTGATGGAACAATAACCTGGAAATGCAAAGAAAACAGGTATGAAAACTGTTTAACCTTGCAAGACGTAAAGGACAGTGGGCAAAATACAACCTTCCAATTCTACAAGCAAAGGAGGTATCCTGAAAGGCATTCTGTGAGGAAGTGGAGGGTATGGCTGCTCAAGCCAGACTTCACAAAATCATGACTAGAGTATCAACTAATCCAGGAGGTACGTTGAAGAAGGAGGATGGCGAATATACAAAGACAGCACATGAGACACTGGAACTGCTCCTCAAAACTCACTTTCCTCAATATACTATGGCAGATAACATAGACCAGAATGTGATGCCTGAGAGACAATGGTTTTCAGGCACTCGAAGAGAGGACTGGGAATCGGCCAAGGAGACTGTCGACTTCAGTAAAATCCAATAGTCAGTGGGAACATCCCAACGATTCAAGCCACCAGGCCCAGATGGAATCTTTCCAGCGCTATTGCAATAGGCAGGAGAGAATCTTATAAGAGTCCTATGCAGAGCCTACCAGCAGGAATCATTCCCAATGCCTGGAGGGCAGTGAAAGCTGTCTTTATTCCAAAGCCAGGGAGAACTGATCATACCCAAAGCCCAAGGATATGAGACCAATCAGTCTGTTCTCCTTCATTCTTAAAACATTGGAAAAACTGGTTAATGTACATGTTGGGGAGAGGAGGCTAACTAGGGCTCCTCTACATTCAAACCAACATGCATATCAGCCAGATAAATCATGTGAGACAGCTCTCCATCAACTTGTTGGGAGGATGGAGAAAGCACTTCACTTTAAAGAAATAGCCCTCTGCATCTTCCTGGACATCGATGGGGCTTTTAGTAACACAACTTTCGCGTCTATGGTAAGGACAGCAGAGGTGCATGACCTAGGGACCACTATATGTATGTGGACTAGGACCATGCTTAGTGGAAGGAAGGTAGAGACCACCGTGATGAATGAAAAGATGGTAATTAACACCACTAGAGGTTGTCCACAAGGGGGAGTTTTGTCCCCTTTGTTGCGGAATCTAGTGGTGAACAAACTCATTGAGGAACTAAATTCCAGACAATGTTTTTGCCAAGGATATGCAGATGATCTTGCCATAGTAATACTTGGCAAATTTACTGACTCAGTTAGGAATATAGCACAAGGTGTGCTGGACATTGTGCAAGACTGGTGCATTAAACAGGATCTAAGGGTTAATCCTAAGAAGTCTGTTGTGGTACCACTAACTAAGAATCATATCGAACACTCAAGTTGGAATCTAAAGCTTTTCGATGAAACTCTACCTGTGAAGGGGATAGTGAAATATCTAGGGGTAACCTTGGATGAGAAACTAACATGGACGCCCTCAGATTAGTAGCATCTGCTCCAAGACATAAGGTACTCTAATGAGCACCAGAAGGACTTTTTGCAAAAACTGGGGTCTAAGCCCCACAGGTACACACTGGATATACACCACGATGGTTAGACCTAGTATCTTCTATGGGCCATAGTGTGGTGGATGAAGGTAGAACAGCAGGTTGCAGCTAAGGAGATTCCTAAGGCGCAGAGACTGGTGTGCTTAGCCATAACAGGCGGAATTAGCAGCACATCAACTGTTGGGATGGAAGCCAAGCTTGACATGCCTCCACTACAACTTTGGGTCAAGATGAAGGCAGCAGCTGGTGAATTCAGACTCAAAACGTAAATACTGGATCTCATTGGGATATCCAGAATCACACACTAAAATAGTGAGTGAGGTAAATGTAGGAGTGGCTGGGGAAATGTTGGCTGATTATATAATAACTCCCAACTGCTTGAACAAGCCTTACAATATAATAATTGGAAGCAGGGAGCAGTGGGGAAAAAACAAGTCAACACTATACTGCGGACATTGTCTGGTTCACTGATGGGTCAAAATCAGAAAAAGAGATGGGGCCGGGGTGCGTGGGGTTCAGCCAAGACTGGAGGGCATCATCTCTCTAGGAAAACTGGTCTCAGTATTCCAAGGTGAAATTACTGCAATCAGGGCGTGTGTGGAGGAGAATATGCATAGGTGCTACAAGGACCATAGCATCTACATCTATTCAGACAGCCAGGCAGCCGTGAAATCATTGGAAGCTCCTGCAACGAGATCTAAGATTGTTGCAGAATGTCACAGTGCTATGGTGGAGCTAGGCAGAAGCAATAGGATAAACATAGTTTGGGTTCCTGACCACTTAGGGATTGATGGCAATGAACAAGCCGACAGATTGGCCAGGATGGGGGCAAAAGCTCCATTCATTGGACTGGAACCTGTACTGACAATCACCAACTGGCCAAGTCTATAAACAATAACATGGTAAGGTAATGATGCCAAAGCTGTTATTTAAAATAAGCTCTGTAATCCTGGGCTTGAACAGGAATGAGATTAAACTCATGGTTGGACTGATGACCAGCCATGGGTATTTCAAAAAACACCTACATAAAATGGATATAACGGAAGAAGACCCTAAATGTAGGGTCTGTGATGAGAGTGAAGAAAGTTTGGAGGGTAGGAAACGAGGTACTGGCAGAAGTAAGGCTGTGAGTACCGGACGTGAGTCGTGCTTCGGTAGCTCAGTTTGTAGAGCACTTGCCCGCGAAAGGCAAAGGTCCCGAGTTCGAGTCTCGGTCGGGCACACAGTTTTAATCTGCCAGGAAGTTTCACATCAGCGCACACTCCGCTGCAGAGTGAAAATCTCATTCTATTGCATATCCTCTTTGCCATATACAAAATAAACAGGAAAAACATGCTATTCTTTTCTTAATTTGAAAAGAAAATAATTCTTATTATTGTTGCATAATAAATCTATGTAGATTAATTAGTTCACAAACAAGTGAACACAGTGCAAGAATTTATAATTCACAAGAAAAATTAGAGATTCATGAAAGCGATTGAAAAGAACAATATAAAGAAGTAAAATAGATATGCCTTTTGAAGGTCAAAGAAATTAATTTAAAAATTATTCATTAAGGATACCTTTTGTAATTTATGCAGATTTCGAATGTTTGTTAAAAGATATTAACACTTGTCTACCAAATCCTGAAAAATCTTGTATTAACAAATATCAAAAGCATTTACCAATTTCAGTTATTGTGTTAAATATTCTAATGATGATTATAAAAATCCTGTTACATATACTTGTAAAGATGCAGCAAAAAATTCTTTGTAATGTTAAAGGAAGAATCTAGAGAAATTGCTATAATATATAGACGAAATATTCCAATGGTAATGACTAAAGAATATGTAATCAATTTTAAAAATTCAGAAAGTTGTTTTATTTGTGAAAAAGAATTTACCTTTGGTGAAAAGACAGTAAGAAAACATTGCCATTCAACAGGAAAATGTCGAGGAGTTGTACGTGAAGATTGTAATATTAATTGCCAAAATCCTTAATTTATTCCAGTTTATATTCAGGATTTAACAAATTATGATGTTAATTTGTTCTTCAAAGAATTAACAATAGATAGTAAAGATACTGATGCTTTTCCAAATAATGAACAAAAATATCTTTCTTTTAGTAAATATGATCTGCTGGATTAACATTAAGATTTTTGGATGCATTTGAGTTAAAAGTATTGATAAATTATGTCCTAATCCAGGCTCATCCAAGAATTGCGCCCAGCAGGCGTGCCCGCACCCCACAGGCGCAAGGCAGTGTGGTTCAGCACCCAGTCCGCGACCGTGTGTCGCTAGTTTCGACATAGGAGTGAGAGAGAGAGAGAGATAGCGCTGCAGAACGAGTGTGAGAGCGAACAGCACTGCTCTACACTGGACTGTTCCACGGTCAGATCTATCGTAAACAAAATATTCTGTTTTAGAATTAATTTTATGTAAGGTTCAAAATGGTTCAAATGGTTCTGAGCACTATGGGACTTAACATCTGTGGTCATCAGTCCCCTAGAACCTAGAACTACTTAAACCTAACCAATCCAAGGACATCACACACATCCATGCCCGAGACAGGACTCGAACCTGTGACCGCAGCAGTCGCGCGGTTCCGGACTGAGCGCCTGAACCGCTAGACCACCACGGCCGGCTTTTATGTAAGGGATATAGAGTCTCATTCTCACTGTTCGTAGTTACAAGTAAGTATTTTTTGTTATACTTCATGCTACAATTTTTTGTATCCCTTTTCAGAGTTTAGAAATCGGATCCACAGTTTGCTGTTTTGTACGTTATATTTTTAACTGACCAAGTTTGAAAACGTATTAAAATGGAATTAACGTTATAAAGTTCTTTAATTCTTACAGTCAACATTGTTAAAGAAGACAATTAACATTTTACACGTTTTTCTTCTTCGAGGAAACGATTTTGTCTAGGCTAGGTACAATATTCCATGTGATGCTAACCTCAAAGAAATGGTCAAATTTTTATCACCAAGGAATGAAGGGTTCTTAGGTTTAGCTAGCTTTAAAAGAGAGAAAAAGCGCTCACAAATATACGTGGAACCAAACATTGAGAGAACTTTGGCCGCATGCTTGTGCAAAAGAGGATATTTCTCTCATGGAAGACAGCTGTAAAAGTCATTCAGAGTTTTACACATAAGAAAGTGGTCCTTCACGCAGATATGGCACTGTAGGTCAATCGAAGCACTTGTGAGACGTCCTCTGCCTGAAGGGAAAACCGGCGAACAAATATATCTATCGGCTGGCGTTCGAGCGGTCCGCATGGCCAGCTAAGTGGCACGGCTCGGTCACTGCAGCAACATACGAATTCGCCCGGGGCACTGGCCACGGGCGATCGCGGGCGCTAACGCCCCAGGGGCACAGTTTGGACGAGCCTCTTCTAATCTGACAAAAGACAATTTTAGATAAATACCAATATCTTTTGAAGGTGAACAATTAGGTTTAATAACTAAAAAAGGAGTTTAACCTTATGAATACATGGACTCGGAAGAAAAAATACAAGAAACTAATTTACACAAAACAGAATGTTTTTATTCAATATTAAAAATATAGATATATATACAAAATTATATAATAAATCGGATGTTTTAATTTTAGAAGACATCTTTGTAAATTATAAAGATACATCTATTAAAACTTGATCCACCTCAGAATTTTACTGCACCAGGATTATCTTGGAAATCTATGTTAAAAATGAAAAAAAGTTAATTACATTTATTACATAATTATGATATGATTTTGTTACTTGAAAAATGGAAATAGAGGTGAAATTTCACAGAGTATTGAAAGATATCCTAAATCAGATAATATATAAATGTAATACTCTGAGATAAAAAAACAATCAAATTATTTGCACATCTAGATGCAGATAATTTATATAGTTGTGTAATGACTGAACTGTCACTATTTAAAAATTTCTGTTGGTTAGAACCAGAAAGTTTTAATTCTCAACAAATACTTGAGATATGTGATGAATATAAATATGTTCATATTTTAGAAGTTGAGTTAGAATACCCAAAGTAATTACATGATTTACATTTAGATTTACCATTGACACCTGAAGGAGGAAGTAAATTATTAACAACATTAAATAATAAAGAAAAATATGCCTCACATTATAGAAATCTTAAACAATGCATAAATGTTCGATTAAAATTAAAGAAAATTCATAGAATCTTATGTTCCGAAAAATCCAATTGGTTGAAGAATTACATTGATTTTAATATACAAATGAGAAGAAAACAGCTAACGATTTTGAAAGAGATTTCTACAAGTTAATGAATAATTCAGTGTTTAGGATAAGAAATGTAAAATATTAGAAATACAAGCAGACAAAATATTAAAATAATAACAGATCCAAGAAAATATAAGATATATATCAAAACCTACCTATGAACATACTACTGTATTTTAAGTAAATACATTAGCAGTTCATATAAGGAAAATAAATATAATGTTCAATAAACGAATTTATATTGGAATGAGTATTCTAGACATTTCGAAAATAAGTATGTACGATTTTCGCTATAATGCTATGAAACCAAAATATGGTGAAAATATTGATATATGTTATATGGATATTGATTCTTTCATTTATCATATAATGACCACAGATTTTTAAGAGGTTATGAAATCAATGGTTGATTACTATGATACAAGAGGTTATCGAAAAGATAATATACATGTACTTCCTCTATTAAATAATTATATTTAGGAAAAATGAAAGATGAAAAATGTGTAAAAATTATGCTAGAACAAGTGAGTTTAAGATCGAAAATGTATGCATATAACATTGTTGATAAAGATGAGGAAAAATCTAAAGTAGCTAAGTAATATGTTGTGAATACTGAAGATACTTCTGATGATTATAAAAATGGTCCAACTGACAAAATAAGGCAATATGAATCTGATTAGATCATTTAAAAATGAACTTTACACAATTGAATGTAACAAAATTGTTTTAAGTGGTGATGACGATAAATGTGTCGTATTAGAAGATGTTATTAATACATTACCATATTATCATTATAAATTAAACTTAAATTAAAAGATGATAAATATGATTTACCAGAATTTAACAGTTGCACAGAAGATTAAGGAAAATAAAAATTAATGACTTTCTTAATATTCTTTCATGATATGGTGATTTTCGGTGTCCGACCAATTAAACTTTATAGAAAATTTTCCACAAAAGTATTCAACTTTTGATAACCTGTACTTTACTCGTAAATTAAAGGTATTTTTGCAAGATTTGAATGATGGCAGTTATAAATATATATAGAGGAATTTTTAAATTTCTTTTCATGCCTTTCACAAATAAATGTTTTAATTTGCTAGTTATGATGATGTTCTTTTTGTTTCTGTGCTTATTCTGAAGGTATATTCTGATTTTTTATTTTAATTTCTTTATGAAACTTCACAATACACAAATCATTTTATTTTCACTTTCCATTTATAATGAAAAAAATTATCCGAATTAAAACATAAAATATATAATTAAATTTTGCTATATATAACTGAGATCATTTGTAGATATAAAAGTAACAAACTTATATATAACAACAAATAACTGTTAATAACTATTGATGAAAAACGTAACCTTCGGTTTAATGTAAACCTAGTTGGTGGTGCTTTAGGATATAAATACTCTCAAGATGCTGTTACAGTATAGAAAGATTCACATAAGTACTTCGGCATGCAGTTTCAATAATAAACTAAAGAAATAAGGAAAGAAACAAATTATTGCCACATGTTGTTCCTCAATGAAGTTATCAAAATTTAAGATCCACCTTTGTTATTTTGAAATTACACGATTTTAATTATGGACATTATGTTATTTGAACACAATTTGAAAATGTTCAAAATATTATCAGATACAGGCATCAAAATTGCGACGAATTTTTTAGAGTTAATAATGTACCAAATTCAGTAAATTAATCACAACAAATGAAAGACAATTTAAACATTATTTGCCATCAAAATTATTTCAATACATAAAATAAATATTCATGAGTGCCATTGCATGAGGATTTAAATAATCTAGCAAACATTTCTTAAAATATAAAACAAATTTTCCAAGTACTTTATTCAGATCAAAATTTTAAATAACATACATAAAAATTATTATGTACATCTAATGAACACAATTCATTAAATCCATATGATTCCATCAACGGAAATTTAAAATGTCCAAACGATTTTGACATTAAGTCGTTTTTGTTAACTTTTATTTCAATGTCAAATAAACTATATTTTCCACAATGAAACAATAAACATAATGAATATTATAATCAATAACAAACAATGTTCGATTTTCAGTATCTAACTCCATTTATATATATAATTTCTCACTAACATTTCAAAAAATTACATAAATTTTATTTACTGAAGTATTGTGCAAATTATCAAAACCTAACAGTTTAACATAAACTTTATAACCTTTCTTATTAAAAACTTTTCAACCAGAGAAACATCTGAAAAATTAGTTTTCGATAGTTATTCTTGATATAGATTCCATTCTATTTGTTTGCAGTATAAATCTTTCAATTTATATGTGATTGGATTGGAATGATTAACATCTTCAAATACGAAAATTTCATTTGAACAATTGGCAGTACAACTCTTTCAAAAAATCGTTTCAGTTTACTTATACTTAGTTTATCACCCATTTTATATTTACATTCAGTATCTAACAAATGTGTTGTGTAAACAGTTTTCAGTAAGCGATCTGAAGTATTCCTGGCGTATTTTTTCAGTTTCTTTATCTACATCTTTCAGGGCTATTTTTATCATTGAATGATTTGTGATGTTATGTTCATCATTTAGTTTAGTAACTAACTGAGCAATTTCTTATTGGATTGAAAAGCAGATTTCTTCCACACATTTTCATTAGTGTTCTATTAAATCGTTCAACAACAGCTTCTTTTAATTGATTAAAACTTGAATAATGATTAATGTTAAATTTCATTATTAATCATTGAAATTTCTTATTATAAATTCCTTTACTATTACCATCATTCATCCCCATTACTGGCAGAGGCAGGCAATAGCAAACTACCTCCACTAGGACCTTGCCTAGTAAATCAGCACGGGTCTCCTGCATAGCTCCCCTACGCTCTGTAAAGGAGTATGGAACTCATCATCATCATCATCATCATCACTATTACCTGTCTGCCAATTTTTTGGTTTTCTACTGATGAATATTTTATAGAAAAACCAACAATATTTTTACCTTTGTTATATTTAACTGAAATAGCTGAAGCAAATTTTGAAAAAAAAAACATCTATAACGGTTAATAAATGCTTTATTTATTTTTGAAATTCCTTTCAGATTACCTGAACCCATTTTAATTAAATCACCTTGCCACAAATCATCTATTCCGAAAGAAATTACCTTTATTTGTAGTTATTTCTCATTGGTTTATGTAAGTCATTAATAATCTGTTCACGAATAATTAGACCGTCACCTGCAGAATATTTTTAAAGAATCTACACCTTATAATTTAACAAAATCTACAAATTCCATCAATTTTTTATTTCTCATTTTTAGTTGTTAATCTAGTAGGATTATATGTTTAAGTAGAGTTTCGCACTTCAAACAGTGAATGTGATTATCATTGTCCATTTAAAATAAAAATAATTAAGTTATTTCACGAAAGACCATTATCTTTACATCAACTGGAACAGTTTTAACACAATCTTTACGTGTTACAATTTGAAAATTTGATTTGTGCACTATTCTTGTTCTTGTGCTAACAGGAGGTATTTTGTCAAGTCTTTTCAACAACACTCATCGTAATTTCTAAATGATTAAATGTTAAATCTCTCTTTATGTTTTCACCAACATCAAGAAACTTTTTAGGAATAAAATCATATTCGTTGACACTATAAAATTTCGGTCACCTCCAGTCATAAAAGTAAATTCAAGAATTTGTCATGTACTTTATAATTAAGATTCATTAACTCATTTAACTATGGAATTAAATCTATTTTTTAAATAATTTTTAAATTTCCGTATTTGTAAAGTAGTTCCTTACTTCTTGTTTAGTAATATAATTATTGAGTTTTGTTAAAATTACTTGTATATTCAGGTTTTGAAACAACATTAGATAACTCATTCTGTAAATAATGTTTAACCACTACATCTTTTGTATCAATTGATCATTTACGTTTGCAATTCTTCTATCTTTAAAACCAATATAACCTTTACCTATATTAAAAACACCATTTCATTGTTTCTGCAATTGTTTAATTACATTAACTATTTTTGTGTCTACTGATAAATGATTATTTTTAATTTTTGAAATTAATTCATTGTTGATTTTTAGTTTTAACAACTAAAAATCTTTTGCACTGCAAATCGTTAAAGATTTTAATTCCAAAAAAACAAATTTATTAAATTTTGAAATACCATTAATGTTATACCTGATGATTAATAGTTTTGAAACAAATATACACAAATGTCCACAAATTACATTATCAGAGTTTGTATTACCTCGATATTGTAGTAAATATTATTTTTTCCCAAATAGTGAACTAGTGGTTTTCCTCAATATGAATGAAAAAGAATTGTTATAATAATAAATCCAATGAGTACCAATATGATCCAAAGTACCTAAATTTACTATTCGACATTATAAGTTTTTTATTTCATTAGGTAATTCATCAACCAAAATGTGCCGCGAAATTATCAAATTTTTAATTGTTTAACTAATTCTTCTATGTCAAAATTCGATAAAGGACTATGAAATCTTCTGATATATGTTTGAATTTTTTTCTATTTCGTTCTTTTCCATTAATAAATTATATCTTTCCTGTTTTTCCAATTTTTATCACCTTTTTCTTATCTATTATTGAAATTGCTGCAGAGCCACCAGCAAGTGGACCAGTAGTTGCTAAATATGGTAATGCAGGTAATAGTAATGGTAAAAATTCACCATTGTATTTTGTTACTTTTTGGTTCATTAAATATTTAATAACCTTTTTCACTCAGGAATAACTAATGTATCAACCGAATTTCCACTTTCTTTCTTATCTGGACACCAGTTAACAAGGGTTCAGAATTATTTAACTGTTGATTATTCATTTTAAATTTAAATTTCATAATTTTCGTTAAGTTTTCACACTAGGTGAGGAAGTATCATCAATTGAAAAGTTATCATTTATATAGATCAAAAACTATTAAAGGACTTTTAAAACCTGATCTTTTTTATCAACATCTAAACCCTTTTCATAATTTTTGTTTTCCAAGCAATATTCCCCTAACTCGAGTTGCAGCAATATCTTCGCCTAATAATAAATCGCTTGCATGCATTCTTTCTTTTGCAAATAATTCAAGTTTTTTTAACTCTGCATGTCTTTTTTCTAATTCCTTATTGTCTCTATAAGAAGTACCATGTTCTTTACATGCATAATCTAATACATTAATTCCTTTACCATTTCTAGCTAATCTTTCTTCTAATTTTGTACTATATCACAGAATTTATATCCAGGCAAATGAATTTTAAAAATTTGTTAATTAAAGTATTAACTGTTGCTTTTCCATAATTTCCACTTTTCCAAAACTTGGGAGGTAAATTGTTCAATAATATGGCAAAATAAAGCATTCCTCGTGAATCATTAATAATAAAATCACTAAATATAATAGTTAACATTTGATATTTCCAACTTTTTCATTATGGTAATTTTCGTTTCAAGTAATCCTTCACATGCAATACTGCTAATCTAATTAATTGATAAATAACCATCATCTAAACATATTCAATTGGCTTTCCTAAATATTTTTTTACTACAACTTCACCAGCTTTATCAAATGATACACTAACATTTCTTTCTGAAAAACTTGGGAAATATTTTTCAAATGGCTCTGAGCACAATGGGAAATATTTTTCAACAATTCTTTTTATCAAATCACAATATTTATCTATTTTACTTGATTTTTTATTTGGATTTCTTTGATTACATACAGCATTCGAGTGGAATAATTTTCTTGCATCATTTTGTAAATGAGGAGAATGAAATTCTATAACTAAATCATCCATAGTTATTTCTTTTCTAGTTAGTTGTTTATTAATTCATCTGTTCCTTCGTGTTCTTTTTAACCAATTTTGACTTTTTCGCCATTGAATTATCCATTGAATTATACTGGTAATTTGGCAATAAAAGTACCAACAAGTCTTAATCCAAAAATATTCTACTCACTATGATTGATTAATTTTAACATTTTTTCGATTGTATTTCTTAACTCTTTTTTCGTTTCATTTTGTTCTTTTTGACTATAACTACTCATCCATATTTATTAAAAAAATCACACATTTCTGATACATGTAAAGTATTGTCGAAATGTGAACTTTAATATTCTTTAATTCATGGAATATTATAAAATTCTTCCAAAAAATGTTAATTATATGGAACTATTTGTTTTTCAACTTTTCTACTTTCTTCAGTTGCTTTAAAAACTGATTCTACTAATCCTTCAATTCCTTGGTTAACTTTTCCAATTGTAACAAGATCTTGTTTTCAGATTTTTCATATACTCTTCTTGGTTGTTGTTTCTACCTTTAATGTCTTGTTTTAATTGTCTTTTCTCTTCTATTACATTTGGCTTTTTTAACAATATGTGAATCGTATTTAGCAAACATTTATTAAAGATAAAAGTGATAATCATTTATTTAATTTTATATTTGACGTTTATAATTATCTTTTATGTAGATGTCATGTGTAACATTTACATTCAACGATTATGTTTATCGTTTATGTTCAACATCTTATTTTCAACATTCATACTCAGTGTTTATGTTTAACATTTTTTTAAAGTTGATGTTCAATTTTTGCATTCAACATTTTAAAAAATCTTAATCTTTTCTCTATATATACCTTCAGTTATCTATCTTGTCATATGTGTTATAATAAAGCAAATTTATCTTTATTCTAACATTTACTACAAACTGCTTTAAATTCATCAAACTTTAAATATCAACTAAAAATTCATGACAAATATGTTTGAAATTTGTAACATTTTGCATAAAAATATTGCAAAAAATTAAAATTATCTCTAACCTTTCGGTGTTTTTGAATATGTTTGACTTGTATAAAAACAATCTATTCCTTTAAGTCTTCTTCTTGTAAAATAAACTCTTAACTAAATTTTCAAGAATGAAATGATCAAAAACTACAACCGAATTATCTTCACACCCAACTAACACTATAATTTAATAATTAGTGCAATAAAGCTAGTAACTTCTTTGTCAATTACATTACCAATTTTTTTACATCTTTTTGTAGATTCTTGATTTTTTTGGTTGATCTAAACTTTCAGAACAAACATACAAATGGATAATTTTTTGGTTTAACCATCCAGGTGTTAGAATACAATTATGAAACATTAATGTTGTTTTCCACTGCTACATGTTCTATTATTGCACATTGAATAGAATTTGGTGGAATTCTACCATGTTTGCTTCTTTAATTTCTCTGGAATTCCTAAGTTAGTTCCAATCCATCATTATTTACATAATTTTTCTCTATATAAATGACTAGATTGTTTCAGTTGAGTGATAATTCATCTGTTCTGGAAATGAGATTAACTCTTCCAATAAGAGAAATTTATAAAACTGGACCACTAGTTGGTATTCATTCAACTGTTTCAACTCCTAATATTACATTGAAAATTAAAAATTTTACTGTGATGATCCTGTACATCGATATTTACTCATTCGAAAAATCCAAATATTCATTTTAAACAAGATAAAATTTCAAATAGAATTATTATTGAAAGTGATGCATACTATTCATGAATAAAGAAAATTGTGTTGGCAAGTCTTAGGATTAAATAACTAAATTATTAGAGTTAATAAAAGAATTGTTGCTAAAGATTTTCCGAAAAGCAATCCATTTGACTAAATAAATGTAAATTTCACTTTGGCTGATGGGATAATTGTGAAACATAATGATCATTTTCATTGAGAAACTAATATTATTGCTTCATTTAAACCTAATTCTGGATTTAATGATCCATTAATTTATGAACCAAATCACAATATAAATATTACAATTTCTGATACTATTCAAAATTTAGAAATAAATACGACAAATGAAAATAGTAATTTTATAGAATTTAATGGTGCTTATGTAATGGTTGTTTTAGAAATGAATTAACAAATTTTATCCTCAATAAATCATGGACCAAATAAAAAATTATCAATTTTACTCATTTCCCATTAATGAGAAAATTAATAACATTTTAAGTCATCCTAACAAGGACACTTAAATTAGTATTAATAATGGTGATCGTCGGGTTCATCCTATTTGTTCAACACATTATATGACTTTTGATGTTATTCATACAGATGGAACCGATTTTTATGCAATCGATGGTAAATCAAATATTAAACTAATTGATAGATATGTTTCAAAATTATGTTATTACAATCAAAAAAGAAAATAATATTTTACCTAAAATCGAACATCCTGTGTTTCTTCTTCAACTCTTATTTGATTAACTTCATCCCTTTCAAATGAATTAAATATGGAAGGACATATTCTTAACAATGTAAAAGTTAAAACTAAACAAAGTTCTTTATCTATTACAATTATTTGATGGATTGTTAAAGAGTATAAGGAAATTATGTGGCAAGGAGATTTTGACTTGGAGTTCGAGTAAAGATCAAGAAATTCTTATCTCCATTGGACTACTGAAAATGGTAATTCTACACTTCAAAAACTGTTGCATAAAGTACGGAAATTCGTGTTCCTGTTGCAAAATATGAACTTGAACTAGGACAAGAAATACTTAAAATTTAAAAATTCCAATTTCGTTCTTTGAAATCCAAACAACTGAATTTGCTGGTTTATAGAGACAAAGAAATTTTGTACTGGATATTACTACTTATTATAATTCTACTGCATTTAATATACCTTACTGTTTTTGTCATTTTCCAAACTAACTGAAGAAATTATCAGTTAAATTATTCTTTTTTTTCGATTATGTCAAATTATAAAATATCTATATTAAAAATGGAAGATGAAGTTCTTCCTTAAGAATTATGAAATCTAGAACCACCAAATAACTTCTTAAAAACTTGAAATTAATTTAGAGTTTTTAAAAGAATAACACAGTTAAATAGTGATGTGTATATCTAAGTTCATTCAGTTTTATTCAAAATCATCCTATTTTAGTAATTAATGTGTCTAAAAGAAATAATGTTCTAACTACTCACGGAACAACAATGAATCTATTGTGCATTCTTTAATTGAAATATCCCAAATTTGACTTACTGAAAATATGTAATTACATAAATGATTGAAAATTTAGAAAAATTAAAGAACTTTTAACTTCATGTTTTCATTACCTTTTGAAATATTTCCAGAATACTAAACAAGATAAAAATTGAAAACCTTACATTTTAGAAAGTTAAAATTTTCCTTAACACATGGAAAGCGTTATAATTTTTTATTTCTTATATTTGTTTCTATGTAAATAACCTCAAAACAAAATGAACATAAAAAGTATCTTTAAAATCTATTAAATGAACATAACAATTTCTGTACTGGATGTTCAGAAATATTCACTAAATTATCAGAACTGATAAAACATAAATATTACCTCAATTAAAAAACTGAAATTTTGGCAGTAAGTTTGGTGAAAAATGATTTATTATGGTAAATATAAAATTATTGTTTCAGATCGTTATAGTATAATCTTTATATGTGATAATGATAAATCAGATAAAATTGTTGGATTTAATTTTATTTATCAATGTAAAAAACAAATAAAATCGTCTGATTCATGTTATTGAATTTTAATAAATTTCTAAATTTTCTTCCTTTTTTTTATTAAATTTAAAATTTGCTTTACACTTAACTTTCTAACTTTTTAAAATTAGTTCAACTTTGGTGTTCATTTTTAAATGATCATTTCGTTTTGTGGTATACATAAATTTTTGGTTGGAGAAAACTGCGAAATTAGAAACTTTGTTTTTAACCTGGAATTTTTTATCCAAAATGCTCTTTGGTCCAAAACTCCCATCAATAAACTGCTGACAAACTTATGGATGAAGTCCTTCGGGAAATAGCTATTGGAATCTTCAATGAATTAGTGTGGAAATCTGGTACTAGTGTGAAGCTTAAGTTTATCGCCCCCCTTTTTTGGCAGTTGAATAAAAAATAATAGAGATCTTTGACAATGTGTAGTAGTGTTTGGTTTCAAGTTATCAAAATAAGACACAGACGTTGCTATTTATTTTACCTGCATAATTTTTTGGATGTCATCTATGCTTTCCATTATGGTGAAGAAATCGTTTTCGAAGAATATTTAAATGAAGTATTTGTGTGAGTTGTTCATAACATCAAAGAAAAGCCTCATATATTTAAAATACTTTCAAGGAAGAAAATTCTGTCTTTGAGAAGTAAGTAATTTGTAATATATAATTTTTGAGCCTGTAGGTAATGGGCATTAATAGCAATAAATTATGCTATTTTCATTTAAGTTTGTGGAGTGCTTTGCCGACCATTTAGTCTATAATATTTGCTTGTTGCTGGAAGCTCAGTAGGCGTTTCCACCTCCCATTAAACAATGTGCATCCAGTCTGAGTCTGCCTATGGACAGGTGCACTCCATGCGTCAGCTTACCATTAGTTGATGGGACGAATTCAGTTAAACCTGGCTTTGCTGAGTTCATGAAAATTCCACCAACCAAAAGACCTTACCTTTAGGCACAAACTTTTCAGTTTATCGTAGCATGGGATGAAAGTAATAGTATCGAGTGGTTATGCCAGGAAATAACACCTAGGAGGAAATAGATAGTAGCAGGGAGGATAGTACCAGCAGCAGAAGAGGGGAATGAGCCAATGGGAATGCTTACATTAGGGTGGAAGCCAGTCAGTCAGTTACAACAGCACTTGCTGGCTGATATATTTAATCCAAATGGAATATCCTCCAGACTAGAGATTTATAAGACCAAATAAGAAACACCAGCAAAGTATAGAACACAGGTAGACTCCTTCAGCGTAAAGGTTGTATGTTTGAGATTTGTTAGCAGCTCTAATTTTCGAGGGTGACTTCTTATGGATTAACTTCAGCATCTACGTCTACGTCTACATAGATACTCCGCAATCCACCAAACGGTGCGTGACAGAGGGTACCCTGTACCACTACTTGTCATTTCTTTTCCTGTTCCACTCGCAAATAGAGAGAGGGGAAAAACCACTGATTATGTGCCTCCCTATGAGCCCAAACTTCTCGTATCGTATCTTCGTGGTCCTTACTTCCAATGTATGTTGGCGGCAGTAGAATCGTTCGGCAGCCTGCTTCAAATGCCAGTTCTCTAAATTTTCTAAAATAGTGTTTCTTGAAAAGAACGTCGCCTTCCCCTCAGGGATTCCCATTTGAGTTCCTAAAGCAGCTTCGTAACACTTACGTGTTGTTCTATTATCTTTTGGTGGCAGGCATATGTCAGGTCATAGAGCTAATAGTTAGTTGGAGAAGGGTTTCAATTTAGAGAGTGGACTTCCCTGCAGCTAGGGATAAAAACAGTGGCATTCGTCTAACGGGTTAAAGCGAAACTTTAATGTAATTTACGTTTCCTTAACCTATCTGTCGTAGTTAAGATTACTTTGTGTAACGAAATAGAATGGGTCGCACTTCAGTTGGAACACAGGACCGAGGGCAGCGGATGTTTTCACGGACATTGCTAAAACAAGAGAAGGAACATCAAAGTTTCACAATGTTTTGGATTTGAATCAGGTTTTTCTCAATCAGAGAACAACGAATTCAAAACGAGCCGAATTATTGACATCAAAATCAAGAACTTTCTGTTTATAAGTACCTAATGACGTTATTTAATTGTTTGTAATGTCTTTATGGCGTATAGTAAAAGCAATCTGTTAGGGCCCCTGATTGCGCCAGCGATATTGCTTGCAAAAGGTCGCTTGCTCCAGCCTACCACACAAGAACACTATAGCAAACTGTTTCAACCATTATTTCGAACATCACTGCATGTTGCCCTGGAAAATGAACAGCTGTGTTCAAGAATGGTAGCACTGATCTAATACTTGCAAAAAATAATAATAAATGGAATTAAATTTATTAAACTCGTTTTGGAACGCCTTTACAGGGAACTGTAGGCTGTCTTACATTACATTTCTTGCTGACAGAACTAAATTGAGTACATAACTGATATGATTGTAGTGGCAATGCCATGAAATTATTTCCCTTTTCACAGAAAATTGTGACACGCGTTAACTTCGAATTCATTGATGTATTCAGAAGTGGGAAGTGGATCCATAGCCCAAAGAAAAATTTAAGATGAGCTTGAACATACATTTATTTGAATGCAACATTATATTCGTGTTAAGCTTATTTATTACAGATGGAATATTCATTCCTGACACAGTCTGTAAGTGCCTTTGTGTTCTCCCTTATAGAGGGAACATGTGATATGAGGACACAAGACCTCACTTTGTAAACACTAGAATGTACTCACAAATCTACTTGAAACACAGTAACATTCAGGATCAGAGTGAGATCTTGAAATTCACAGATACACTAACTTACCTTACATGGACTGTACAAGTAATCCAGTGAATCAGACAACAAAAAAATCTGTGATATTCTCTCTTTGCTTCAAATCAATACAAAATAAGACATCTTTCTTGAACTAAAATCATATACTGAGCGTTTTTCTTTCACTGTAAACTCTTTAATTTATTGTTGAGGGATAGTTTTTAACTGTTGTTCGATTGCCAAAATAGCTAGATTTCTTAATTTTTATGTGACCGTTGTTGATCTTATATAATTTTTTGTAGTTTCATCTTAGAGAATTTTCCCTCACAATTAGCATTATAAAAGCGTGTTGGGTAATCTTCTTCAAGTTTGGACTCATAAATAAACTTTAATGTAAATAGTGGTTCAGAGTCAGTAAGTTGTTTCTTACAGTCTGTTGTAGCTACAAGAGCTGAAGGACACACACACTCAAGTTTAATCTCTTATCTGTCAGTATCTTGAGAAGGCCGGTCTAGGTGGATGTCCAGTGTTATTGCAGACCTTACAAAGACGTATTTTAGGCCAAATTCTAAAGTTCCTCCATACTTTCATGAATTACAGCAGTTACTTTATTTAGTGACGAAATCATTTTAATTTTAATTAATCTTCGTACGATAAGCCGACATCTTTACATCTGTCGCCACAAATGCACCTCCTAATTCAAACTAGAGGCTCAATAGAAATGCCAGGTTCTTCACACAAGATTTAAACATAACTTAAAGCCTCATCTACGAACTCCTCTCGTTTATCCTCCAATATCGCCTGTAAGGTGCTTATTTTCTGAACACACCGCTGAATGTGTCTCCATTTAAAAATTCTATTGGGTATCATCATTTTTTCTGTTTCCTATCTTTCCTCAGTTGCTTTAAATTCGTGGAGGTATGTTCCATCTATGCATCTCACTGAAGGCAGTTTGTTTATTGCCATATGTGTTTCGCTTCTATTATTTGGGAAGCATCTTCAGTGGCCTGTAATACTTGTTTCTTTTTATACATACAATAAACGTATTTTGTGGTAGATACAATTCAAGAGGATAATTGGCTGAAGATATAATTAAACTAACAAGTGTTTCTTAAAATATAAAACTAAATTTCTAAATACTTTTTTCATAATTAAATTCCATAACACGTTCATAAGTGTTTTTATATGGCTCTAATAAACAAAATTTACTAAATTTATCATTAAATTCCAACAACTCAAATTTAAAATTCTCAAATAACTTTGACATTAAGGCGTTATTGTTAACCTTTATTTGGATATCAAAATAGACTCCATTTTCTTTAATGATACAATAAACGTTATGAAAACTATATTCAGTATCAAACATGTCTAGATTATCAATAACATACTTGGTTTATATAAAAAAAATTTTAACATTTTAAAAAATTACTTTTGTTTTATTTACTCAACTACTGTGTGAGTTATCGAAACCCAACCATTTAACATAAACCTTTCTTATTAAAAATGTTCTGAAGGAAAATTCATTTAAATAATTCTTGTACATAAAAATTTCATTTTATTGGTTCATCATTTAAACCTTTCAATTTACATATGATTGTCTTGGAGTGGCTGACATCTTCAATTTCGAATATTTCAGTTGACGATTTTGCTGTATATCCTTTTCCAAAAAATCCTTTAGGTTTACTAATTCTAACTTTGTCTCCAGTTTTATATTTCAGCCCAGTGTCTAACAAATCTCTTGTACTTAAACAGTTTTCAATAAGATATTTTGAGGTTCTTTATTTACGTCCTTTGATGCCATTTTTATTGTTGAATGTTTTCTGTTGTTCTATTTGTCATCTAATTTCGAAACTAAGTCAACCCATTTATAATTTCCTTGAACAGCAAATTATTTCCACGTTCTTTCTTTAAGTGTTAAGAGTTGCTTGTAACTTACTAAAAGTTGAATAATGGTTAATATTAAATTTTTTCATTAATTCTTTGAAATTCTTTGTTATAATATTCTTTACCATTATCAGTTTTCAAATTTTTTGGTGATCTAATGATTAATATTTTCTAAAAAGAGTCAACTATACGTTCATCTGCTTTATCTTTAACTGGATTAGCACAAGCGAATTTTGAAAGAACATCTATAGCACATAATAAATATTTATATCCTTTATTTACTTTGGAAATTCGTTTCAACTTTCCAGAATCCATTTTGATTAAATCAGATTGCCATACTTCATCTATTCGAAAAGAAATTACATTTTTCTTTTCAGATTCTTTCTAATTGTTTTATGTAAATCATTAATCATTAGTTCACAAATATTTAGGTCTTCACCTACAAACTTTTCTTAACAAATTAGTCATTTTACTTTCGAAATTTGAACAAACTCCTTCAAGGATGAAGTGTTTCAGTATACTTTCTGCGTTTCAAACAGTAAATGCGATTATCATACTTCAGTTATAAGGAATTAAAAATAATTAAATTATTTCACCAAATATGATCGTCAGTTAGTTTAATTTTAAAATGTCAATTGATTGAATTTAAAATATCAGTAAACTTATAATTCATACACAATAACCAAATAAACACAAATGTCCACAAATTACTTCATCGAAATTTTGAATTCTCTTGATGTGTAGTAAATATTTGTTTTGGAATATTTCCTGCATATGAATCAAAAACAAATTTTATATCTTTATTTTTAATAACCACAAATCAAATGAGTGCCAACATGATGAGAAGTATCTAAACTTACTATACCACATTTTAAATTTTTTGGTTCATTAGGTAATTCATCAATGATAGAAACACCATGAAAATGAAATTGTTAATTGTGTAACTAATTCTCCTATCTGAAAACTTGATAAAGGAATATTAATTTTATAAATTCCTTCTCTAAATTTTTGTTATTCATTTTACTTTCTTTTCCATTTTCAAATTATATTTTCTTTGTTCTAATTCTTTACCACCTTTTTTCTTAATTATAACTGCATTTGTAACTGCTTCAGTTCCAACACGATGGGAGCCAATTGCTGCTACATAAGGTTATTTGGCTAATAATAATAGAAGAAATCCAACTTCATGTTGTGTTAGTCCTTTACCTTATTTTTTTTGTTAGATATTCAATAATCCTTTTCACAAGAGGAATAGCTAACGAAGCAAGTAAATTTCCACCAGTTCTTTCTCTTTCTTTATTTTTTGAATATCAGATAAATATGGTTCTACAATATTTAATTATTCATTATTGAGTTCAAGTTTAATTGATTTTTGTTTAGTTTTGCCATTTGGTAGCAAATTATGATCAATCGAAAAGTTATTCATTTATATAGATTAAGAAATAATTTCAAAAATCTATAAACCCCATCCATTTTTGTAAAGCCACAGACATTGCTTCTTTTGCAAATAAATGAAGTTCTTTAACTGCTTCATGTCTTATTTCTAAATCTTTATTATCTGTATAAGCAATATCATGTTCCTTACATTTTTCATCTAATGGACTACTTCCTTGAACTGCTCTACATAATTTTTCTTCTAGTTCAGTAAAAGGTCCTGTTAGATGTATCTCTGGCATTGGTAAATTATTTAAAGACCTATTTACTAGACCTTTCCCATGTTTCTCAGTTTTCCAAAACATATGTGTTAAATTATTCCAAATATAATTTCACAAGGAGTTTCTTTGGGATTAATAATGATAAATTTGTTAAATTTGTTTGTTAAAATTTGCATTATACCAGGTTTTTCATTATGATAATTTTTATTTCCTGCTAATTTCTTCACCCTGAATTACTATTAGTCTATTAATTAAGTCTCCAACACCATTCATCCAAACATATTCGACTGGTTTTTCTGAATATTTCGTACTAAGACTTTACCAACTTTTTCTAATGAATCTTTAAGATTCCTTTCTCTAAAACTAGGAAAATACTCTTCAAAAATTGTTTTAATCGAATTATTATATTTACTTCCTCTACTTGATTTTATTTTATTAGGATTCCTTTCATTATATACTGGTTTTGAGACAAATATAATTCTTGCATAATTTTGTACATGATATCCATCAATTTCTGTTCCTAAATCATCCATTGTTATCTGTTTTTTAGTCTAAAGTTTCATTAATCCACCTGTTCCTTCATATTCTATTCCATCAATTTTTATTTTCTCACCATTGAATTCTAATGGTAATTTACCAATATATATATGATGCCCAAAGAGTCTTAATCCAAAACTAGGATCTGCACTATGATTGATAAATTCTCAAATTCTTTCACTTATACTTTTTTTAACATCTTTGTTTTGAATTTTGTTCTATCTTTTTCATAATTCTCCAACATATATTTTATTTCTGATTCATTTAATGTGGAGTCATACTTACCAGGAATATCATCAGTCCATTTATGTAGAGGAATATCATTAAGTTCATCTAAATAATGTCGATTACAAGTTTTTCGAATTCTCAATTTTCTCAAATTTCTTTTAAAATGTTTTCTCCAAATCCTTCAATTCCTTGGTTAACTTTTTCAATTGTATCTATAACTGGTTGGTGTACTTTCTTAAATTTTTAATATTTGATACTAGGTTTTTTTCCTTTACTTAAACTCTTCTTTTCATTGCTCTTTTAATTTTTTATTTTGTTTGGTTTCTTAACGATTTTTAGATTGTATTTCGTGGAACATTTATTAAGAATAAATTATCATATTTTTTTTATTTTGTATTTTACATTTATGTTTATTTTTTATATTCAATGTTTATATTTTATGTTTATGTTCGATGTTTAAAAAGTCTAAAAATTTTCCCTACATTTACCTTTATTGTTTTTTCTTGTCATATCAGTTGTTATAAAACCAAATTTATCTTTATTCCAATATTTATTACATAATTCTTTACATTCATCTCCACCTGCAAATATATGATAAATACGATTTAAATGTTATTTTTACTTTCACTTCGAGAAAAGATCAAGAAAATTCAATTCTTCATTTGACTACAGATAATCATAATTCTATCCTTCCAAAGAAAGGTAACATTGTTGTAAAAAGTATGGAAATTCATGTTCCACTCGTTAAATATGAACCAGAGTATTCACTTCAATTAGAACAAGTATGACTTAAAAATCAAAAAATTCAGATTTCTTTCATTGAGCTTCAAACAACTGAAATTGCTGGTTTACAGTGGAAAAAAATATTGAATTTGATATTACTAATTATTATAATTCTACAGAATTAAGTATGGCTTACTTTATTCTAGTTGTTTTCCATACTAATTGAGTGAATACTCAATTACTTGATTCTTCTTTATTTGATCATGTTAAATTACAAAATATCCAAGGTAAAAGTGGAAGGAATGAAGTTTTTCCACAAGGATTAAGGAATCTTGATCCACAAATAATTTCTTAAAAGTGTTTGATTATTTTAGAGATTTTAAAAGAACAGCTCGATCAAATAATGATGTAAATGTAAGGCATTTAAATTTTATTTAAATTGCCCCTTTTATGTAATAAATATGACTAGGAGAAGGAAGGTTTTAACTACTCAAAAAACAACAATTAAATTATGTGCATTCTTTAACAAGAATATTCCAAATGATACTATTGCATATCTTATTATGTACGGTAAGAAAAATGATTCCCAACATAGAATGCTTACTGAATGTTTTAATTAAGTAATTGAATGAAAAATTAGGAGAATTTAAAGAACTTTCAACATCTTGTTTTCATCTCCTTTTGAAATATTTTTGTAAAACTAGAGAAGATAAAAACTGAAAACTGTTTTTCTTCAAAAATTAAAATGTTCTCCAAACGTTTGGAAAATATTTTAATTCTTTTTTATTCTTCAAATTTTTTCTTTATAAATACATATGTCCATGAATGTTAGCACTGAAAATCTATTAAGTGAACTTAATAATTATAGTAATGGTTGCTCTGAAGTGTTCATTAAATTATCAGAGCTTAAGAAACATAAATCTGATGCAATTTCCAAAGCTGAATTTTTAGCTACTAAATTTGGGGATAAAATTTTATTACCTTTAGATGTGAAATATAAGATTACTCTTCCAGATTGTAATACTAAAATCTTTAAAAATGATGATGATAAATTAGACAAACTTGTAAATTTACATTTTGTTTAATGAGCTAAAAGTAAATAAACATCATCCAATTCATGTTATTGAACTTGGAAGTTTTTTAAAATTTGTATTTTTCTTTTATTTACATTAAGATTTCCTTTCCTATAATTTTATAAGTTTTTTAAATAGCTCAGCTTTGTTTGGGGCAGTGGCCTTGCCATAGTGGATACACTGGTTCACGACAGATCACCAAAGTTAAGCACTATTGGGTGTGGCTGGCACTTGGATGGGTGACCATCTGGGCTGCCATGCACTGTTGCCGTTTTTCGGAAAGCTTCATGATGCCAATTGAGGAGCTACTTGACCAAATACTAGCGGCTCCAGTCACAGAAAACCATCGTAACAACTGCGTGAGTGGTGTGCTGACCCCAAGCCCCTCCTATCCACATCCTCAGCTGAGGATGACACGGCAGTCAAATTCACCAGATGGGCCACTTGTGGCCTGAACACGGAGTGCTTCTGTTTTTCATTTTTGTTTCCATGGTATTTATGCAGAATTTAATTTTTGCATATAGGGAAATGAGATTTTTTGGTTTGGGGAACTGGGAAATTGGGTTCTTGGTCAGCATCCTGGAAATTTGACTTGGAAATGCTCCTTGCATTAGAATTGGCATAGACATACATACTACTCTCGTACCTTCGTTAACAGTCTGTAGTGGCTCACAACGTCAAATGCTTTTAAGAAATCTAGTAGTATGAAATCTGCCTGTTGCTTTTCATCCATGGTTCATAGGATATCATGTGAAAAAAGGGCAAGCTGAGTTTCGCAAGAGAGGTGCTTTCTGAAACTGCTGATTCATGGGCTCCATCTTAAGGAAATTTACTACATTCGAACCGAAAGTATGATCAAGAATTTTGGAGCAAATCAATGTTAAGGATCTGTAATTTTGCTTGTTAGTCGCTTGGTACCTTGTGCTGGGCGAGAGATTCACGGTGGAAGCTAGTTAAGTAAGAGACCAATGCCGTAGAATACTATTTGTAAAACCCAATTATGATTCCATCCCGACCTGGCGTCTTATTTACTTTCAACGTTTTCAGTTGTTTCACTACGCCACATATGCTTATTACTATGTTCTCCATATAAAAGTCTATGTGATGGTCAAACAACGGCATATTTGTCCGATTCTCCTGTATGAACGATTTCTTAAATGCGAAATTTGGCACTATGGCTTACCTTTAACTTTATTCTACTGCCTCACTTGACTGGTCAACGAGTGACTGGATAGAAGCCTTAGATCCGCTTGGCGACTTGACGTAAGACCACAATTATCTTGGGTTCTCGGCAAGATCTGTTACTCAGATATGATGGAGGTAGTTATTATATGCTTTGTATCCATCTTTTTACAGCTGCGCGAATTTCTAACTTTTGCCTGTCGTTATTTAAACATTCTCTTGCGAACCGAGATTGGAACAGCCTTTGCTTCCTCATCCCCAAATTTCGTTCTTAAATTATGGTGAGTCTATCCATAATCCGCCTACTAGTATATACGAGGACTATTCAGAAGGTAAGGTCCGATAAGTCGCGAAATGGAAACGACAGTGAAAATCCAATAAAGCTATCCACAGATATCTACATCTGCATCTATATTCTGAAAACCACTGTGAGGTGCATGGCAGAGGGTTCGTCCCATCGTGCCTGTTGTTAGGATTCTTTTCTGTTCCATCCACATATGGAGTGTTGGAAGAACGTTTGTTTGAATGCCTCTGTGAGTGCAGTAATTATTCTAATCTTATCCTCACGATCCCTGTGTGAGCAATGCATAGGAGGATGTAATATATCCCTAGAATAATAATTTAAAACCGGTTCTTGCAACTTCGTTAATAGACTTTCTTGGGATAGTTTATGTCTGTCTTCAAGAGTCTGCCATTTCAGTTCCTTCAGTATCTCTGTGACACTCTCCAAAGAATTAAAAACCTGTGACCATTCGACTGCCCTTCTCTGCATATGTTCAATATCCCCTGTTAGTCCTATCTGGTTTGGGGCCCACACACTTGACCAATGTTCTAGGATGGGTCACATGAATGTTTTGTAAGCAATCTCTTTTGCAGGCTGATTGCACTTCCTCAGTATTTTACCAATGAACTGAAGGCTGTTACCTGCTTTATCCATGGTTGAACCTATGTGATCATTCCATTTCATGTCACTACCCATGACTGAACCTATGTGATCATTCCATTCCATGTCACTACAAAGTGTTACACCCAGGTATTTGTATTTGTTGGCCGATTCCAAGAGCAAATCATTGATATTACAGTCATAGGATACTATGTTTCTTCGTTTTGTGAAGTGCAGAATCTTACATTTCTGAACATTTAGAGCAAGGTCACAATCTCTGCACCACTTTGATATCTTATCAAGATCTGACTGAATATTTATGCGGCTTCTCTCTTTATAGACAACTGCATGATCTACAAAAAGCCTGATTTTAGTATTAATATTGTCTTCAATATCATTAATACACAACATGAAAATCAAGAGTTTCAACACACTTCCCTGGGGCACACCTGAAGATATATTGGGCAGTGTCTCTAGTATGCCTGTTGATTACGTCACGTCGCTCTTTTCAGTTCTGAGCAAGCAGTGAGCACGAAAAGAAGCCTAAAACAATAGTGTTTCCCACCACATATTGGTGCCCACTGAGAGATTTCACACCGAGTGAGGTGGCAGAATGGTTATCACACTGGACTCGCATTCGGGAGGAATGGTTCAAATCTGCATCTGGCCATCCTGGTCTAGGTTTTCTGTGGTTTCCCTAAGTCACTTCAGGAAAATGTCAGAATGGTTCCTTTGAGAGGGCGCAGCTGATTTCCTTGCATATCCTTCCCTAATCCAATGGGATTGATGACCTCACTATTTGGTCAGACCCCCACCCCCCACCCCCCAAAATCAACCAACCAACCGAGATTTCACCTGATTTCATGCAACCTCAAATGACGTTCCTGTCATGCATTTTCTTCTTCATAACAATACTCGGTCGCACACTCCAAGGGGAATGAGGATATCCCTGCAACGTTTTTGATGGGAAGTGTTTTGTCAACAAGCCCAGACTTGACTCCCTTTGATGTTCACCTCTACTCACATTAACCATTGGCTATGAAGACACCATTTTGCCACAGCCAACGAACTGAAGACCAGCATAGAGAAGTGGGGAACTTCTATGACGAAGGTATTGGAAGGCTGGTACAACGTTACAAGAAATGTCTAAGTTGGAGTGATAGCTATGTAGATGAGTAGCTGGAAGGGGAAGCAATATGTTGCAAATAAAACATGTTTTATTTTCACCATGGTACCCATTTCAACCGATCAGACATTTCTTTTTGAATAGCCCTCGTGCTTCTCCACAGAAAGATTTACAATCCATTTAAACTTTGCCCATAATTCCTCTACATCCAACATACTAGAACTAAATGATGTCAATTCAATATCCAAGAGGGATGCTAACAACTGCTTATCTGCTCTTTCTAGCAAAAATACTCTGGTAGCCTTCTTGATTGATTTATTAACTTTAATAATCATAGTCTCTATATGACATCATGGTCATCAATCTCTGTCCTATACTGATCAGATCAGTGCCACTGGTGATAACAATGATAATAGTACCAATGACAGCGCCATATTAAAGTGGCATTGTCCAACACAAGTTCCTTCACCAAAGAAGACGAAATAAATATTCCACAATTCGGATCAAGAACAATTGCCAACATGTGTAACTTGTGTAGTGAAGCAGCTTAAAGCGCTTGACAAAGGCAAGACTTCCAGTCCAGACAGCATACCAATTAGATTCCTTTCAGAGCATGTCGACGGAATAGCCTCATATTTAGCAGTCATATGCAACAGCTCGTTCAACAAAAGATGCATACCTAAAGTCTGGGAAGTTGGGCAGGCCACACCAACACTCAAGAAAGGAAATAGGAGTAAGCTACAGAATTACAGACCCATATCACTGATGTCAATATGCAGTAAGATTTTAGAACGTATACTGTCCTCGAGCATTATGAATTACCGTACCCCGAAGGTAATGGTCTATTGTCACATAGCACGAATTCAGAAAATATCGTTCTTGTGAAACACAATTAAGGCTATGGTTCTACCATGTTGTATATGAAGTACCACTGGGCTGTTCCCATCTGACTACAAAATGCAAATACAACTAGCTCTTTATTCACACAAAGTAATGATTGCTTTTGACAAGGGATCTCAAATTATTTCCATGTTTCTAGATTTCCAGATAATGCTGTGGGTAGGGCAAACCAAACGCTGTGTTTTATTGGCAAAATAGTTAAAAGATGCAACAGGTCTACTAAAGAGATTGTTTACAATACGCTTGTTTATCACTGGTAGAGTATTGTTGTGTTGTATGGGATACTTACCATACAGGACTGATAGAGGATATCTAAAAAGTCCAGAGAAGGGCAACTCATTTTGACTTATTGAAAAATAGGAGAGAAAGTGTCATAGATATGATAAGCGAGCTGGTATGGAAATTATCAAACAAAGGTGTTCTGCACTGCGGAGAGATCTTTTCACGAAATTTCAATCACCAGCTTTCTCCATTGAATGTGAAAATGTTTTATTGTCGCCGACCTGCAAAAAGTGAGAAATGGTCATCACAATAAAACAAGAGAAATTACAGCTCGTACAGAAAGATTTAAGTGTTCATTTTTCCTGTGCGCTGTTCAAGAGTCGAATGGTAGAGAAATAATCTGAATGTGGTTCAAAGAACACTCTGTCAGATACTTAAGTATGAATTGCACAGTAGTGACGTAGATGCTGATGAAGATGCAGAAGAGGGGGGGAAACCATATAGAAACAAAAAAAAAAATCCGAAATGTTTCCACTGTATAGCGTAAATGGGTTCAGCTACAAATGGCAGATGAATCCCAGTATGATGGTTATGGTTTGAGTTGTACATTAAACCAACCGTACTGTGCAATGTGCATGACTGCACAAGTTTCAACAGTTGTGGCTCTGTTAGGTAAGACCATCGCATAAAAAGCAAAAATGTTATAGGTTTCTAACTACACTCCTGGAAATGGAAAAAAGAACACATTGACACCGGTGTGTCAGACCCACCATACTTGCTCCGCACACTGCGTGAGGGCTGTACAAGAAATGATCACACGCATGGCACAGCGGACACACCAGGAACCGCGGTGTTGGCCGTCGAATGGCGCTAGCTGCGCAGCATTTGTGCACCGCCGCCGTCAGTGTCAGCCAGTTTGCCGTGGCATACGGAGCTCCATCGCAGTCTTTAACACTGGTAGCATGCCGCGACAGCGTGGACGTGAACCGTATGTGCAGTTGACGGACTTTGAGCGAGGGCGTATAGTGGGCATGCGGGAGGCCGGGTGGACGTACCGCCGAATTGCTCAACACGTGGGGCGTGAGGTCTCCACAGCACATCGATGTTGTCGCCAGTGGTCGGCGGAAGGTGCACGTGCCCGTCGACCTGGGACCGGACCGCAGCGACGCACGGATGCACGCCAAGACCGTAGGATCCTACGCAGTGCCGTAGGGGACCGCACCGCCACTTCCCAGCAAATTAGGGACACTGTTGCTCCTGGGGTATCGGCGAGGACCATTCGCAACCGTCTCCATGAAGCTGGGCTACGGTCCCGCACACCGCTTCTGCCTTGGTGCCAATGATGGTCGTATGCGTGTTTGGCGCCATGCAGGTGAGCGTCACAATCAGGACTGCATACGACCGAGGCACACAGGGCCAACACCCGGCATCATGGTGTGGGGAGCGATCTCCTACACTGGCCGTACACCACTGGTGATCGTCGAGGGGACACTGAATAGTGCACGGTACATCCAAACCGTCATCGAACCCATCATTCTACCATTCCTAGACCGGCAAGGGAACTTGCTGTTCCAACAGGACAATGCACGTCCGCATGTATCCCGTGCCACCCAACGTGCTCTAGAAGGTGTAAGTCAACTACCCTGGCCAGCAAGATCTCCGGATCTGTCCCCCATTGAGCATGTTTGGGACTGGATGAAGCGTCGTCTCACGCGGTCTGCACGTCCAGCTCGAACGCTGGTCCAACTGAGGCGCCAGGTGGAAATGGCATGGCAAGCCGTTCCACAGGACTACATCCAGCATCTCTACGATCGTCTCCATGGGAGAATAGCAGCCTGCATTGCTGCGAAAGGTGGATATACACTGTACTAGTGCCGACATTGTGCATGCTCTGTTGCCTGTGTCTATGTGCCTGTGGTTCTGTCAGTGTGATCATGTGATGTATCTGACCCCAGGAATGTGTCAATAAAGTTTCCCCTTCCTGGGACAATGAATTCACGGTGTTCTTATTTCAATTTCCAGGAGTGTATTTTGAGGCCAAAAACCGCATAAAAAGCAAAATTATATCGGATTCTAATTGTCCTGTGACCAAAAACCACATAAAAAGCAACAATAAAATCTGTTTCTAATGGGCCTGAGGCCAAAAACTGCATGAAAAGCAACAATGAAATCGGTGTTTAACTGTCCTGAGACTGGCACAAGACATGTTCTATATGCTATCCCATGTTTTCTGCCACAAGTTGAAATCGACATACAACATGTTCCACAGCAACTCAGACTGTCACAAGGATTGCTTCAGAATGCAATGCCCAATGTGTGCCTTTAAGTTAGCTACGTTTGTAATTGGATCACTGAACAAAAATTATCTTTCAGATAACTCCACTGCCAGTGGTCACACTGATTAAGATCAGGTGATCTGGACAACCAGGCTGTAGAGAAATGACGACTGATAATTCTAGTATTTCCAAAATGAGTCTGCAGCTGCTGCTGCAACGACTGTGAAATTTGTGGAGCAAAATCTTGAAAAGTTCTCGAATGATTTACTTTAAATTTTTAGATGATGCTTTAATAAACGGTTGAACAGGCATAAGCTACGGTACATGTTTGTAATATACATGCTATATAAATATATAATAGAGAAATGTTGTTAGCAACAATCTCGGAAAATTCTTGATACATTCACTTTAGATTTTTACACGATAGTCTAATAAACATTTGGAAGGACATAGGCTACATTTTTTAAAATATATATGATATATAATTGTATATATTATATAAAGAGCATAATGTTATTAGCAACAATCACGAAAAATTCTTAATGAATTCACTTCAGGTTTTTGCACGATACTCTGATTAACATTTAGGAGGACTCAGGTTACATTTTTAAAAATATATATGGTGTATAATTGTATATAATATATAAAGAGAATAATGTTGTTAATAAAAATTATGAAAAGTTCTTAAGTGACTTACCTCTTGTTTTTTACACGATGCTCCCATGAACATTGAGATGGACACAGGCTAATTTTTTTAAACATCAATGAACATATTATCTGTTAAAAATGACTGTGAGACAGAAATGGCTATGCTTTGCTGGGGAAATGAGCGGTTTCATTTTCTTTCCGGCAGTCACTTTTAACTACGATAAAGGGCATTTAAATCATTAGACAAATCGCTTCTCCCACATATATTCTTTGTCTTTATACATAATTTTGTTTTATCTCCTCGCAGTCGACTGTAACAGAAAGCAGGAAAGTTATAACTTAATAATCTTATCCATTTGCAGATTAAAACTGTGGGAAATAGTCATTGCAGCTACCATACTCACAGAGACCCCATGTACCAAAGATTCCAATCGATTTGGTCATTCAGTTTAAACTGCTTTAATTCTCAATCGAGGTTTTGTTTCCAGTAACCATAAACAAATAAACAAGGCTCGAGGTTAGAGAAGGGGGAGGATAAGACGAGTTGAACAGAGATGGGAGAGGATGGACAGAGAGAGGGGGAAGGAGGAGATGGCAGAGAGAGGGGGAGAAGATGCAGAGAGAGAGAGAGAGAGAGAGAGAGAGAGAGAGAGAGATAGAGAGAGAGAGTGGGGAGGAGGAGATGGAAAGGGAGAGGGTACTGGAGGTGATGGACAGAGACAGGAGGGAGGAGGAGAGTACGACGCGTATCCAATTTCCATACATATTTAGCAATTGCGAAGGATTGCCAGGTTCGTTGGTCACATATACGTCCATACTCTGCAAACCACTGTGTAGTACATGGCAGAGCATAATCCTCATTGCAGCACATATCAGAGTTTTTTCCTGTTCTATTCCTGCAGGAGACACGGGAGAATGACTGCTTAGATGCCTTTGTACCCACTATAATTACTCTCCTCTTCTCTTTACCATACCTATGGAAATGATATGTAGGAAACTGTAGCATTGTCTTCGATTCCTCACTTAATTGTATGGGTTTGAATCTTTGTATGCAGCCTCCTATCTTCAAGCAACTGCTAGTCTTGTATAAGTTGATCCTACCCACACTTCAATGCTGTTGAGGGGTTAGAAAGTGTTGCTATGGTAAAGACACTCATAGCATTTACCAGTGCCAGTGCTCCTCGACAAATTATGGTCCTACAATAAACAATGTTGTCAACCCCCAACATACTGTTACCTTTCTGGACTGAAGTAGCACCGATTGATGGTTGTTTGGTTGATTTGGGGGAGGGGACCAAACAGCAAGGTCATTGGTCGTATCGGATTACGGAAGAATGGGGAAGGAAGTCAGCCTTGCCCTTTAAAAGAAACCATCCCAGCATTTGCCTGAAGAGATTTAGGGAAATCATGGAAAACCTAAATCAGGATGGCTGGACAGGGGTTTGAACAGTCATCTTCCTGAATGTGAGTCCACCTCGCTCGGTCACCAGTTGATGTTCAAGCGGATTTTCCATTGCACATTGCAGTGATGTATATACTGCATACTGACATGTCCTTGGAGGTGGAAATGGGCTTCATCTGTCCACAGAATTTTCCGTGGCCCTTCATTTTTGACTTCCATGTGAGCAAGGACTTGTAGGGCAAACACAGGTCAGCATGAAGTAAGTCACTAACATGCGTAATTTTGTATGGGTAACAATGCAGGATGTTTTGTAGAATTTAATGCACCATGCTCACTGGCATGTCTTAAGTTCAGGCCATCCCCCATGCACAGCACATTTGCACAGCATCACTCAACCTCTCCTGCAATGCTGTGGCCATGTCTTCTACTGATTTCAGCTCAATTGTTTTTCTCCCTCTGACATACTGCACCGCAGAAGAACCTGTCATTTTGAATTTCATAATAATTTTCTCCAGACATTTGGCAGAGATTGGACCAACGCCTTTTTTTCAAATCCGTGAGCATCCGGAATTTCTGCAGAGCTATTGGCGCACAGTCACTGTTCTCGTAAAAAGTTGTACCAGCAGCTTGTGATCCTGTATTGAGACAGTCATGCCAATTGTCTCAGACGTACAGTGAGAAAGAGACGTGTACCCCATGCCTTTTATTTCGCACACTCTGTTGCCTACAATGCCATGGAATGGTAAACTTTTTACTATTTTTTTTTCCTTCGATAATATTCCGTTCAAATTTGACTTAATTCTGAGCAGAGGTTCTTTGCAGCCTTTTGAAACTGGAACTTTAATTATAATCACTCTGTATATCTAATCTGAAATTAAATCTAATGCATCAAATTACAATAAGACCGTCTGTATATGTGATGTATATACTGTTTTCACAGTTGCTCTGTCGCACTACCTAACACTCTGTCCCTGAGTTCATCACACAGTTTCTCAAGCTAGTGTTGGTATGTTGACTGAAAAGATACGGTGGGGGCGGGGGTGGGGGGGGGTGGGGAGGGGGGGGGGAAGTGACTCTGATTCTCCACCATAAGGTCTAACAGTAGGCATGAGATACTGGAGGGTACTGTTGCATGCCACCTCTGCAATGATGTCGTCTCCTTCCTCTTGAATGCCGCTGTCTGCTCCAATCCCTACTCCATAACTCTCTTTCTGAACAGTGGGCTTGGTTCACAAATCTCAGAAATTTTGCCTCACAATGGGGCCTGCAGGCCAGTTATTGCCTTACCACATAACAACGTTTGCTTCCACCCTTGATCCAGTCCCTTTGTTCGATTACATTTTCCAGATAGTTTTGAAATACCTTTACTCATGAATGGGAAAACGTTGGTAGCTTACTTTTATTATTTGCCATGGTTTACTTTGACCAAAAACTACCACCCATAACTCCATCTACTTTTCTTGGTCAGTCCCTGTAATATCTTTGTTTGATCCACCGAATATCACACTTTGTTGAGCACATTCACTCTGTTCACCTCATTCCCAAATCTTTATATATGTAGACAACATATTCTACCCTTTTTTCTGGCACTCATAGCTGCTCATTCTTTATTTCATCTTTACAACCTTGGAACTATGCACATTAAAAAATTTAACACTATGTTGGTTCTCTACGTGTCTCAGTCTGTAATTTACCAAAAACATGACATAAGACAATTTACTCCACTTAACACTATGCTGCTTAATTTCCGTTTCCTTAGCCTACTGCATCACATTTACTGATCAATCAATAGTTTGCAAAACAAAGCACTCATCTCTTTGACACAAGAACCTCACCCATGTACATATTATACGTTTCATCCCATTACCTTAGTTTCAAACTAAATTTCCTTTAGACATAATCCTGTTTTAATCTTTTTAACTCAGTCCACAAAAACACATACGTAAATACAGGGTGACAATTGTTGAACTATATGAAAAAAATGTAAGTTAGCTACAAACTACTGTGTGCACATACTTTATTCAACATGTCACTACGGATATTCGGATTTAGGTTATGACATGTTCAATATGACTGCCATCAAGGCGATGATGTGGCACAGATGGAAAGCAAAATTCGGCACGACCCGCCAAAGTGTTGGAACATCGACACGGTCGATGACCTCCTGAATGGCTGTTTCCAGCTCAACAATAGCTTTGGGGTTATTGCTGCACACCTTGACTTTAATTAGCCCCACAAGAAGGAGCAGCATGTGCTCAGTTCCGGAGAATATGGCAGCCAATCGAGGCCCATGCCAGTGGCCTCTAGGTAGCTGAAAGCCAGACTGTGGTCCCCAGAGTGCTCCTCCAGGACATCAAACACTCTCCTACTTTGATGGGGTCAAGCTCCATCTTGCATGAATGACATCTTCTCGAAATCAGGATCACTTTGGATAATGGGGATGAAATCATCTTCCAAAACCTTCACATACCATTCGGTAGTCACCATGTCATCAAGGAATATCACACCAATTATTCCGTGACTGGACACCACACAGTAACCTGTTGAGGGTGAAGAGACCTTGCGATCAAGAAATGTGGATTTCCAGTCCCCCAAACACTCCAATTTTGCTCATTTCACACATTTTCACGTGCTAATGGCCAACTAATTCCCATCATGCTCTGTGGAAAACTGTGCAATTTGAGCATCCTAACACAAACCATTCAGAAGTTATGATTATTTTATTTCATATAGTTCTTAATGTATAATTACACATATAACCCTGTATCTTGGAGAGTTGCTTCCAACATCCTGGTTTATCTGGAATTATGCCTCGTCTCTACTTTGCCTTACCTTTGTTAATTTCCCTATATTACAACCTGTATTCACACTGATTGAACTTTGGTAGTTCCTTATTTCTCATACTACCTGCAGTCCATTCTGTATCTACCTTTTATTTACTTCATATATTCTCTTGTCATTTCATTAACTTCCCTACCAATTACTTCATGAAAATTTCTCTGATGCCACATATACACTACAAAGTACTATAGAGAAAACAAAAGAGGAAGGCAATTGAACAAGGAATGGAAGAATTGTTCTATTCACCTCAGTTGCACAGAGCTGCATGATAGTGAAGCTTCCCAAAGCATGATGTAATGACTGAATAATGGAAAGTTGCCAGAAAAAAAAAAAACATCCATGTATGAATATTAACTGAAAGTATTGTATCTTAGGTAGAGGCACACAGTGCAATCCACTCCCCTCAGACCATTAAGAAGTCATATGCTCTGAGAAACTGCAGGTTTGATGCTCACTGATTGCAAATTGGAAGTAAAAAGTGATGCAGTCACCACCGTATGCAAACAGCCCCAAACACCATATGGAGAGGCCCTCAAATGCCAAGCAAGGTGGAGTTCAAGAAATCAAGAGACCAACGATCAGAAGAATTCTAGCCTTGGATGACTGACAGCCTACTGTGGAATCCATGTGAGTTAGCATTATCTTCAGTTAAGCTTGTATACTAAGAGGGACTAGCAAAACGCTTTCCTGTATGTACCTCCAAATTAGCATTAATGGTTTCCAGCATACATTTTTCCACATGTACCTATGTCTGTATGTCACTTTCACTGTGACAAGTACACGAACCCAAGGGTTCGATTAGAACAATAGAGTCTGCCACTTCCATGGTTTGTGGTATGTAGTACCATACTGTACTGTGTATACCCAAATCTTAACAAATTTATAAGCCAGATTGGCCTTTTGTTCTTGTAATTTACTGGAGAATCTAGTAAGCCTCATCTACGTTTTTATAAACCTGTGTCTGAGCTCTTCTGCATGTTTATTGCAAACGTGCGAAGAAGCAGTAAAAAGCAGACCAGTAAAACAACTCAGAGTCTCGTTTCCCATACCATTCCCATATCTACCCCCTACGCCTAACAATGAAGTCTTTCTGCACTGCCTCCAACCACAGAGCCCTGAAAAATCACAGCTTGACCCCACCGCCATTTTTCTTGGTGTGCAGCCACTCGCATACCAAGAAATGGATGACCTAAAATCCTGCATCACCTGTGTTCTGAGCGTGAGCTACTAAGTATGTCATGACCCATGGCAGATTATGACATACAGAGTGTTCGGACATTCCCATTAGAAACTTCTAGAACTTGTAGGGGAGTGAGTAGATGATATTTTCAATTGTAACCCATGTCCCGAAATGTATCATATTGGTGTTACAACCATCTGAAAACATGTTGGTAACGTGGCCACTTTTAAAAATAAGTAATTACGCATGACCCAGTACATCACTTGTTTTACAATTCCACTCACTAACAGTCAAAGAAATTGCTCATGACCTCATTAACCAGTTCTCTTCAATGTGTTGCAGTATGGCTTCTTCCAGTTCAGGTGTGCAGTGTCTCCTTGGAGCACCACAGTCAAGCCTGTTGACGGTGAAGATACTCTTTCTCAAAGTCGTTGCATAATTGTGGTGGAAAGGGTATGTGATAGAGTCAGACATTGTGTAGCAAACATGTGTTCAAACTGCTGTAGCACAGAAACAGTAAGTTTCCAGATGCAGGTTCCTATTCAAAATATTATGTGCCCACTCCCCTACACAAGTCCTGGAAGTTTGTAACGAGAATTTCCAAAACTCTGTACAAAACTGGTGTCAGGTGTGGGGCCCAGTCTTCAGTTCCTGAATGAGTACCTTTACTGAAATGTAAGGTGCTCAGAGTACAGAAGATAGGATTTTCTCTTAGGAGAACTAGCAAGCTTCATCTTAGGGCAGATTGGCTTGAGCTTTCAAGGTAGGTCAGGCTCACTGAACAGGCAGAGCAGTCCTTTTTAGTGTACTGCAGGAAAGAAACGAGAAAGAAGAAAGAAGAAATCAGCCTCCTGTGTCATAGCACACAATGAGAGAGGACATCTTTTGCAGCAGTTACAACACTCGAGATTGGGGCCAGTGACAGCTGAGTCAGCAGCATGTGTGTGCTGACTGCACTGAAATCAAACTTCAAAATCAAACTTCACACCTGCACGAGACATCAACACAGTGGCACTGCCTGACTGCATCACAAAATAGTATGGAAATGCGGTCTACGGCTTTGAAAAAGAAAAAAAAAAAACATCTAATATGAATCTTGAATGTAGTGAAGTCCCCACTCGGCACATAGTCTTGTCTGACACATTTAAGTTAATTCCAAGATGTTTTGATGGAAATAAAGATGAACTTAGTGAATTTGTGGACAGTTGTGACTTAGTATCCAAACTAAAGTGAAGTCATAGACAGTGTGTGCTATTAAAAATGGTTAAAACTGGAACTGTGGGAGGAGCTCAAAGTAAATTTCTTGTATGTGATTTGACAGAAACTTGGGCACACATGAAGGGAATTTACTGTAGATCTATGAGTAAAAATGGACTTTGGTTTACTGTGAGTGTTTATTATTCTCTAGTCGACAGAATAAGGCCAAAAGTATGGCCAAAGGGGCGAGTCACATTGATGACACATTGCAGCATCAATTTCGAGAAGGAATGATGAGGGGAATTGTACATTACAGGAAACTATGCTCCAATTGGGAAGCTGGGCACTGATTGAACAGCATGTGAGTCATTTCAAACAGAACAGCTGGCACATAATAGAATAGCTGATGAAAAACTAGTCTGAACCTCCTTAAAATTAGTGCATTGAGCAAGCATTATCTTATCACTGATATTAACTTATTTCTTGGACCCTGCCTTTGTATGTGTTGAATACTTTGGCCCTATTTGCTGAGTGAAAGCAAAAGAGGGAGTTTTGTTAGCTTCCAACCTTTTCATCATCTTTCCTTCAGTTCCTTAATTCATGCATCACAATTTTTGTGCACCGTGCTCATATCTGAATCTGCTTTTGAAACCATGTTTTTCAACTTTACAGGAACCTGCTACTTGGTATTGGGCAAACTGTTCTTTTATATCATGCTTTGCATATGATTTTAACTTCTTCTTTGCCACTGACACATGAAACTTAACCCCACTTATTTCCATTTACACACTGGAATTGATTGTAATCATTTCTGTTTCTAATTTATTCGTGAGATTCCCTAACATTGCAAAAAATACTATTCTTGGAGATATTAACCACATTTCCTACTCATACACTACTCTTGTTGAGTACATATCGGGACTGAAAACTTCTGCACTGCTTAGCTCTCTCTTAATTCTATCTGTGTCAACTATACCCTCTATTCCACCTAGTGAAATGGAATCTGCTGGGTCTTTCGCAATTTGGACCATTATGTTCTGTAAAGTTGCTAGTGTGACCAACAGCTGAATATAGAATATGAAGAGTTCGTTGTCGCATCATCTGCTGCTGCTCCAGCTGTATCCGCTGCTGAGCTGAATGGCTGTACCACTGTTCCATGCTACATGCCCCTGGTACTATCACATCCTATCTGCCAGCTGGGACTACTTATGACCACATGTTTATGACTTTATTCTCAATTTTTGCCACCAGCAGAACACTTTTCGACCTCCAGCTGTCACCTGTCAGTTTTGAGTTTACAACTAAAAACTCACTCTTGGTGAATTTAGAAACTTTTTAGTGCCAGTCAAAACAAAACACATCAGTTGACAACAGGATAAAATAACTGCTATCCCAACCCTAACCAAAAATTTGTAAGAAACAAACCACCTGTATCAGGAAGATGAAACCTAACAGGGGTGTGTGGCTCAACTGAACAGCAGAACTACCTGTTGGCTCTTCACCTTCAAAGTCCATCTGCACCTCCTCAACCTGTTAAACTTTCCTGATGTTACCTGCAGTGCAGCTGCTAGCATGTTGTGTTGTCACGTATGTACTCTGATAATCGATTATTCTCACACAACTCCCTGGGAGAGATTGGTACACCCATTAATGAATGGCAGACAAATCTGGTAAAATCTTAATGTGTTGTTGAGGGCCATAATTAATAACCCAATATTCTCCGAGACACACAAATGAACTAACCCCACTGTCACAACCAAGTGGTCATCAGTAATGATAAAATCACAACACTGAGAAACTGACAAAGCATTTTACTTACCAACATGCAATGAAGCAATGGCATCAAACCTACCACAAGCTTCACTCATTACCTACCATGATCATTGTCTGTGTATGTTGTCATGATTCAAAATATACTTTGTCAACACCAAACAAATTCACTTCCTATTCAGGTTTTGTTGATTAGACATTACTGACTCAATATGGGCAAAAACAAAGCTTATTATATCATAAATATGGAGCTGCCATTCGTCACACATCTGAACCCCTCCAACTCCAGTCATATTCTCTCCTAACAATGATGCCTCAAGAACCCCTCCAACTCCAGTCATGTTCTCTCCTAACAATGATGCCTCACCTCCACCGCTGCCAACATTAATGTCAGTGATGTCACACCATAATTATTAATGCACTGAGTATTATACCAGCTTAAATTAATCACCCTGATGCAGTCACTCTCAGAACAATACCTGATAGAATTTCTCCTCCCTTCTAACTATGAAAATGTGTAACTTTATCATGCACCATTATTCTTCTTTCCTTCTTTGCTCCCTTGGATTCCTCCACCACATCATAGCACAGGGATGCCCGTCCCTGTAAACTATGCAATATTTTTATTTTTTTCACTGTTAGTATTCATACTGTTAGTATTCATACATCAGCCATCGAACACTTCCAGCGGCCATAGTCTGAATTTCCATCATGCTGACTTGCGTTTTTCTGGGCACCAGCACCTGTTCCTCTCACCAGTGGTTGACCTTGCTTGCTGCTGGCGCACTTGAATCTGGACCATTAAGCTACATAAAAATTCAAATATCTCATGACTTTTCACTTGGATCATGATGTGGTGTTTACCAAACTCAGACTAATAAACTTTTACATGCATCTATATATGACTCCACTTGATCACATCTCTCCTTCATTATTTTACTGAGATAAGCATGCACAGTGGGATGACATATCACTGTCAATTCTCAGGTAGCTGGTGACACACTATACAAGCACTCGATTATTGGTGGACAGTCCCCAGTGTTGTCATGGTGTTTTATCATGGGGTACTTTATCTGTTGTATCTCCACTCCAGATTTGAAACATCTGAAAATTGGCGCAGAATGTCTGTTACTTGCTGATGTTGTTTCTTAACCAGGCAGTTCAGTTGTAGCTTCCTCTCCTTTATTGTCTGTAATGGTAGCAGATCACAATTCTTTGCTGATGGTATTAAGTGGCCCTTTCTGAAGTTGTTTGACTGTTCCTACGCAGATGCTTTGGGGTATGAGGTGTGGTTGCTCATGACAACTAGTGCACCAAAGTTCTCCTTTACAACCTACAATGCTTACAATCATCATTGGCAGGTAGATTTATTATTTTAGCCTGAGTAGCTTTTTGCAATCTACAAGGCTTCACAGTTTGACTGAACATCTAGACTGATGACGGAAACTCATCTCATTGATGGCAGTGGGGTAACAACATCTTTAATGGCCAACAAGTGCCTGGAGCAATCTTTGTTATGTGTGCTTGTTGAAACAACTTCGTCAGTCTGGAACTCTGATTTCTACAGGTTATGGCAGTTTGTGATGCCTACAATAAATCCCATCCAAGAACAACATTACTGATCTGACTACATGCTGATAAAACAAAAATTCTAAGGGGTGTGTTCTGTCATTGATAGTTGTTCTTGCAATATATCTTCCCATCGGCACTTTTGTGTTACAGGACATAATCTTCTTTAGCTGGCAACATTAAGCATTCAACATTACAGAAAAAGAAACCCCCAATTTGACTAGCACATGACAGGTTGACTATATGTACAACAATAGAATATTAATTTCATTTTCATGACAACATAAATATATTCAAGTTTCATGCACTCTCCATTAAACTTGACAGAATAGTAACACAGAAAACATTAAATAGCAATTCATCCTGAAAGTATTCTCTAGTTTGGGACAACAGAATATATGTTTAGTTTGTAAAGCAAAAAGAAAATTTCTCATTACTCATGCACAAATATAAATACACTTATTTTAATATGAAAACTGTGATATTTCATTATACTAACTGTATCAGAGATATTATCGTGATCTGTAAAGTTAAAATCCATAATCAGTTTTATGAAAGAATATGAATTTTAATTGCAAGTTCAATTATGTCCAATTTAAATGATAGATGAAGTGATGATGTAATTGTTGCATCTTATATAAGGATTTGTGCTGGTAGACACTGCGAGTTAGTATCAAGTTAGTATTGCATCAATCTTATGTCAGTTTTTTGGTATTAAATCCATGTCAGTTGTAGTTTTGTTTTGATGCAAAAAACATATTTTAAAAGTATTTTGTGCACTTTGACTACATTATTTATTGGTGAACATGTCACAAATCACCCATCAATGTGTAAAACTGAACCCAGCTGATAGTTTCAGCGGAGGAACTACAGTACATTAAAGCTGAGTTACACACCTCAATATCTCTTTGACAGTGAACAAGTTAAGTAACTGAAATGTAGCCACTAAGGCTAGTTAAATTTTAATATGGTGGAGGAGCTGGCATATGCTGAAAAAGTCAAAATGTCTTAACCAATTTTTTAAGTTTCAGGTTACTATGAACCAAAAAACCAAAATTCCACACAAAATTCTAAAATATGGACATAAATGGTGACAACAGCATTATTGACAAGGAATGGAGCTTAGTATGGAGAGAAAACGTAAATTGCAACCAATCACATGGCACTCAAGTTACACATTCAGTAAAATGGCTATCAAAAAATGGCTCTGAGCACTATGGGACTTAACATCTGTGGTCATCAGTCCCCTAGAACTTAGAACTACTTAAACCTCACTAATCTAAGGACATCACACACATCCATGCCCGAGGCAGGATTCGAACCTGCAACCGTAGCAGTCGCGTGGTTCCAGACTGAGTGCCTAGAACCGCGAGACCACCGTGGCCGGCTGGCTATCAAAGAAAAAATATTTAATGACCTTAAAGCAGCACTGTGTAGTGTAAACTGACAACAGAAACTTGCAGAAATGGGGTATAGTGACTCATTGGAATGTCTGTTCCAAACCTTAAGAACAAAATTTGATGACATTTGACCAGAAATCCCCAAGAATAACCCTGCAAAAAAGTCACAATGAAGGGAAATCCCCATTAAAGGCAAGATATGGTATATGCCTGAGCTAAAGAAATTACAATGCATCACCAAAATATTCAGGGACCATATGAAAATAACCGTAGATCTTCTGACTAAAGACCTGCTTCACAGTAACTATTTAAGAGCCAAAAAATTCTGCAGAAAGACAGTGAAGGGTGCAAAAAAGCAAAAAAGAAACACAGTGACAAGTTCATTAAAGAGGCTCATAATCCATGTAAAGCAGCATGGAATCTGGTAAACGAGCACAGGAAAAAGCCTACTTCTGTCTTAACTTATGATAGTCCTGATGCCTTCAACCAGTACTTTGTTAGCATAGTGGAAAGTACGGTAAATGAAATTCCGGTTTCAGGCTTAGATCCCATGGCCAATATAAAAAGTGTAAGGTGCACATTTAAAAACTGGGAGGAAATACACCCTGAGGACCTTGTATAAATAGTGAAGTTCTATAGGCATTCAGTGAGTCCAGATATCTATGGTATGCCCTGCACAGCACTGAAGAAAATAATACCAGAGCTTGCTCAGCCACTAGCCACAGTAATTAACAAGCTTTTATGTTCTGGTGTCTTTCCAGATTTCCTTAAGGTGGCACAGATAATACCAGTCTACAAAAAAGGTGACCCACGCAAAGTGATCAGTTTCAAACCTATTTCAATAACACCCATTCTTGCTAAAGTCATGGAGTCTGTATCAAAACATCAGATACAAAATTACTTTGAAAACAATAAACTCTTCCAGGACACACAGCATGGTTTTTGCAAGGGAAAGTCAACAGTTTCAGCAGTAATGGACTTAATCATGAAGATAAGAGTGGGGTTTGAAGATAGAGAGAGTGTGGCATAGACACTCTGTGACCTGAGCAAGGCATTTTATCGCATCTTGCACAAGATACTGATTAATAAGCTCAAATGTTGAAGGTGTGGTCCTAACTACTCTTCAATTCTACCTTGAAAACTGAAGACAAATAGTATCAGTCCATGGAGCAACCTCCCAAGAGCAAAAATTGGAGCATGATGTTCCCCAGGGATCCATCATAGGACATCTCCTGTACCTCATCTATGTGAATAATATAGGTCGTATATACGAGATTCTACAGTTTGCTGATGATACCATACTCTTTGCCAAGGTGAAAATGGCTGAACAAGTTCTGTTGGCAGCAGATGTACTCTTTGAAAGCATTAAAGAGTGGTTCATCAAAAATAAAATAAAAATGAATCAAGAAAAAACCCAACACATGATTTGCAGTCTCAGCAATATCAGCTGCCAGGATAACACGGAGGCTGTCAAACTACTAGGCTTCATGATAGACAGCAAACTGACAATGAACAAGCACACAGAGTATGTGTGCTCCAAGCTCTCTTGGGTTATATACCTGCTAATAAAACTAAAAGGTTTATTAACTGACCAGTACCTATTAACATTCTATTATACACTCTTTCATAGCCATATTAATTATGGTCTGCTGTTATGGGGACACCCTGCAGGTTGTAAAGAGGTGTTAATGCTCCAAAAAAAGCTGTCAGGATCATTACATCAAGTAAAAAACAGGAGCACTGCAAACCTATATTTACCAGGTTAGGGATAATGACAGTATTCAGCTAATATGTGTTTGTATGCCTCAGCAGAGTAAAGGAAAACCAAGATGATTTCAGCACAAGACAAGACATTCATAATCAGGACACCCGCAACAAGAGGAACATTGAAGTACCAAGCTGTTGACTGACTGGAACCAAGACAGTTTTCCAGGGGTAGCCCTAAAAATGTTCAGTACACTGGACCTACAAGTGCAGTCTCTGCCACTAGGATTGTTCAAAAGGACAGTTGCACAGGACTTGAAAGAACACCCATTACATTCTACTGAAGAATTTTTCAATATTATCCAAAGTGAATGGACAAAATAATATTGTACTCATATGTTATGTCTGCCCTTATTGTGAATACTTTTCTGTATGTTTTACAAAATTGTAACCAAATGCTGGCCCGTGTGGCCGTGCGGTTCTAGGCGCTTCAGTCTGGAACCACGTGACCACTACAGTTGCAGGTTTGAATCCTGTTTGGGGCATGGATGTGTGTGATGTCCTTAGGTTAGTTAGGTTTAAGTAGTTCTAAGTTCTATGGGACTTATGATCTCAGATGTTTAGTTCCATAGTGCTCAGAGCCATTTGAACCATTTTTGTAACCAAATCTTAAATATGTAACCCTGACACAGTCTGTCCAGTCATGACTGGTAAATGACACAGACCTAGTAATAAAGTACTGTAACGAACTGAATGAATGGAAATTGATTACGTGGGACATCATCGTTATTAACACAGAAAAAGATAATTACAACAGATTTAATTTTTTTCTGTTCTGCAGTGAAAAACAGTGCTTAGGTAATGTGAAAAACAATATTAGATATGAAAGACAACATGGAAATTGGTGATAATCTTAGTGAGGCAGAAATAAATTTGAATAATAATGTAGAATTTAATCAGAGTCATGATGAAGGAGCAGTGGACAGGAATGTTAGTAGTGCTTGCAGTCCATTCTGAGGTTTTGATCACAGAGAACTTTTAGGAGACAACACAGCCCTTTTTAAACAATTTGCATGATTTCTGGGAGGACAAATCAAAGCAATGGAAAATGATCTAAATAGCAATGTGAAAGAAACAAATAACAGAACTGAGATGTCAAAAACTGAGTTGAGCGGTAGTATAAAGGTGTCAGAAAGTGAACTAAGGAATGGATTAGAACAGTCAGTGGGCAGAAGAACTGAAGCATTAAAAAGTTATTTAAGGGGTAAAATCAATGCCACAAGTACAAAGTAAAAAATTTTTGACATGAGATATCAAACTTTATTAATCAGGTTGCAGAACCATAAGGAAACTTGCAGTAGAACCATGGCACAATCAGATGCATGGATCGGTTTTGTTGAAAACAAATTGTGAATGTAGAATTAAATTAGGTAAATGAAGTTGAAAACATATGCACTGCAGAAAATGTAATTTTGTCAATAGATACAAATATGTAGTTCTCAGTGTAGATAGGTTTGCAACAAGGGGTGTTGTTATTCAACAAACTGTTTCGCATGTCACAAACGAAATTAAAGATTTTACCAATAATGTACCCATAGTTCACCTAAATTTTAACAGAAGCAGAAGTAAAGGCATTGAAAAGAAATTAAAATAGCAGAAAATTAAAATAAAAAGGTAACATTTAAACAAATACAAACTATTAGCAAATGGGTATCTCAAATCTATTCTAAAGAAGATACTGTTGTATTTGTAAACTTGAATGAAACTATGGAAAGAAAAGTTATTTAGATGTAAGTACCAATGAAAATGTTTATTTGCCCAAAAGAATGAAAAAGGTAAAAATGGCACTGTGAGAATCTAAACGTGTTATGAGTTTGTGTTGTGCAAAACTGAGCTGTAGCTATTTGGTGTAAAATTATATTCAGAGATATTCCAAGCCACTTTTGTATTTTTCGATGTACGTGTGTAACAACAAGTTAAAAGAAGTGAATTCAAACAAATTTAAGTTAGCAGCAGACACAGATGATTTCAAAAATAGTGATGATTTATGTACACTGTAAGTTCATAGACTTCAGAGGTATACAGCCATTTGTATACCATGTGACTGGTGTCTGTAGAGCCCTGAGCTAGTGGTTTGTTAATTATTTTTCCAAAAGATTCTTTTCTTTTTGAAATGAAGTTTATGTCAAAATGATTAAATCTGGAAGTATTTGAAACATGGTTACTCTAAAGATACTTCACACTGCTATGATTAGAAGGTATATTTATATTTATGCTTGTATAGTGAAGAATAGTCCTGCATTTTGAGAAGGAATATTTTGTGGATGTTTCTGAGGAGAAATGTTTTTGCATTTGATGACACTAGGTATTCGTTGAGTTGCTGTGCTGTCTAGTTTCATTGAAAATGCATAAACCTAAATTCTGGATTTATGTGGGGAACTTTTCTACTATTTTTGTAACAGGAAAGATAGAAGTCAGACATGTTGGTTTACTGTTATTATTTTCGAGGTCTGTATTCAGCATTTGAATATAGCTGTTAAATAGAATCATTGATAAAGATTTTGTTATGAGAAGGGAATACTGAGATGTAACTGTAAACCTTAACAAATTTTCTGTACCTATCTAAAGTACATTTTGCTGTCAGTAATTCGTAAGTTGAGAAGATTATTTTTCAGACCACATAGTCTTTGAAAATTATAACAGGTGATAAGCAAGTCTTACATGAGTAACTTTATGTGTGAACAGGATTAATTTTTGAAATATGTTGAGGGGTTGTTTTGTTATTTTTGAAGGTGTTGAACATATGATGGATGATTATTATTTGAGAAATGATACACTATGGTCAGAATATTTTATAATGTGGAGACAGCAGTTTAGCATTTACATTATGTCAAAATATGAGAAATTGTCTATGAGTATTATGATGTTATGCTTATAGCAAGTCTTGACTGTTTAAAGAAAAAATAGTCAAAAATGAATTGGGAGGTTGCTCAAACTGAATGAAACCAATGGCTGAGCACGCTGCCCAATACAACGATCTTCATGTCAATGACTGCTTCACACCCAGCGCCATCTGGATCCTTCCTATCACACCAGCTTTTCTGAATTATGCAGGTGGGAACTCTCCCTGCAGTATATCCTGTGTTCCCTAACCCCCCCTCGGCCTCAACCTTCATTATTCACTGTCCTTCACCCACCTATCCCCTCCCCTGCTCCCACTCCAGCACTACACAGCCTTCTGTTCCACCAGCACACCCACAGTCTCTTTACTTCTCTCACTTTCAACTCCCTTCCCACTCCCCCCCCCTCCCCCCCCCCCCCCCCCCCCACCGTCTAACCTCCTGATTGCATCCAGCTGCCCTACCCTGTCCCCACTGTGTCCCTGTATGCTGCCACAAGCAGCACTTTATGTCCCCCACCCCTATCCTGTTATCCCCCCCACCTCCACCCCAGCCTCCTCCTTACACCCCACCAACCAGATTGCTTCTGCCATCATCTGCAGTTGCTTGCAGTCTGGCCTCAGTGGCCAGAGACAGTTGTCATGTGTGTGTGAGTTGTGCTTGTGGGAATGTGTGTGTTTTGTCTACTTTACAAGAAGGCGTTATGGCCAAAAGCTCAATTGTTTGGCAGTATTTTTATTGTGATTCATGATCTCCATGATATGGTGAGCAGCGATCTATCCTTTTCATAACATTATAATTTTCATTTAGCAAATTTCCTTTCACCTTTTCAAATAGTTACATCACAAACAATCTTGACTTAACATGCACTTTCCCGCAATGAAACTTCCATGAACTATTAGCTATATAATAATTTCTAAAATCAAGTAAGTCTGGTATAAATTGGTCATAATATGATTTAATCGTCAAATTCTCATTACTCTCCCTACAGACATGTTTTATATGATAATCTACCACCTTCTCACATCTGTTAAAATAGATTTTCTTTAAGACTTCTTTTTTTCCTCCATTGGTAAGTTCACCTGCTGATACAGACACATTATTTTTGCTAATACAAACATCAGTGGTCACATTCTTTGCACTTCATTTAACTTTGAGTTTAATTTAATCAGTTTTCCCTCTGCTTAATAAGTTAGCTTACACTTTTTATTTTCTAAAGCCTCTTTCATATTACATAGAAGTTATCATCTTCATCTTTAATCACGTTTCCAATCTCATCAAAGTTGTTTTCACGTTTACTTTTTTCTTTGGCAAATTTAACTTCACTAAACTACCTACTTTGTCTTCAACTACATCCACTGTGGAACATATAACCTTTATGCTCAACATAAGATTTTAAACTGACAATTTGTTTATTATTCATCAAGATTACACACAACTTTGCTAAGTCTCTCACTGTTTTCTTCACTGTTTCCCCTAATGTTCTCTAACTTTCACTAGTTTCTACCCTGAAATTGTGTGACTGTCCACAGATTTCTCTATGGCCTTCTGAAACTGTTCACTAGTTTCTGATTTCAAGCTCCTAAGCTCACTCAACTGAACCTAAATAATTTTCATTAATTCTACCAAATCTAGAGTATTTTCTTTTCCTATGTTTTCCATAGTTTGTACTACCTCTGATAGTACTTCACGATAAAGGATGACAGCCAAAACAGTTGCAGGATAAAAATTTTATTAAAATTCTTGACCAAGGTTTCGGTACATATAAATATACCTTCATCAGAAGTAAAAAATCTAAAATTACATCATGCAATGGAGATTAACAAATCAATTGTGCCAAAGGTGTCGTCAATAATTAAGACATCTTCTCCATTTGTACAACATGACTATGGGCACAGGGTCAATGCGAACAGTTTAGCACCAGTACGATAGTTCATATGCGAAGTACTGGTGCTAAACTGTTCGCATTGACCCTGTGCCCATAGTCATGTTGTACAAATGGAGAAGATGTCTTAATTATTGACGACACCTTTGGCACAATTGATTTGTTAATCTCCATTGCATGATGTAATTTTAGATCTTTTACTTCTGATGAAGGTATATTTATATGTACCGAAACCTTGGTCAAGAATTTTAATAAAATTTTTATCCTGCAACTGTTTTGGCTGTCATCCTTTATCGTGAAGAATTTCAACAGTTGCTGTTGCAGCCATGTTTAAAATCTTGAAACCTCTGATAGTACTCCTACTGCTCCACTCACCTTCTGTTGCACTTTTCCTTCTGTAATAGTAACATTGGAAAACCTCATAACTGTTTTTATCAAGAATAAAAACCAAAATACACATACTTTTCTATGTCTAATATACCTGTCTTTTTGCTTCTTCTGAAGTCTAGTTTGAAAACACTTTGCAGTCTTCTTTATTTTCATACACCACCTTCAAAAAATCTGTCACTGTCAATATTTGTTATGCATACATCCTCTATTTTTACTTTTATATCCCGCTATTAATAGGGGGGGGGGGGGGGGGGGGGGTCTCTTCTCTCTTCTTCTGTAAAAACATAAGCAGCATTCGTGTTTTCATTTTTCACACTAAGATCCCAGACGATGCCCACAGTTTGACTTCTTTAACTTTCCCAAGGTGATGTCAACATATAAAAATCCTAGATGAGCAAATGATTCATAACTTAAGACACAAAGGAATTAATGACATTAGCTGCCATAGAGCACTGATTTAAATCAACGGGGAAGCTGAAAATTTGTGCTGGTTGGGATTCAAACCCGGCTCTCTTGCTTACTAGGCAGATGTGCCGAGCACTACACCATTCGTACACAGTGAGCATCACATGTGCACAGGCTACCCTAATACGCCTCCCATCAGACCCAAATTCTCAACTTATCAATGCATTACTAATATAGTGTCTTTTGCTCATTATCCTCATTACTATTGATGTGCAAAGGACTCACATAGTGTTTACGAGTGACGGTACAGGTAACAGAACCTGCAGGGCTTATCTCCTTGAAAAACTGGAGGGCTACAATAAATGACACCATCAACCTGCACCACACAGTCACCTTTTCAGAATGAAGTGGTACTGGTTGATGTGTGTGCAGATTTTCTGTTGTTCATATTCTGCATATTGACATGTCCTTGGAGATGGAAATGGGCTTTGTCTGTCCACAGAGTGTTTCATGGTCATTCATTGTCCATTTCCATGTGAGCAAGAAATTCCAAAGTGAACATTTGTCTTGCTGGCAGGTCATTTACATCTACACCTACATCGATACTCCACAGTCCACCTTACAGCATGTGGTCGAGGATACTGTGTACAACTATAAGTTACTTTCCTGCTCCACTCACAAATAGAACAAGGGAAAAACAGCTGCTATATGCCTCCATATGAGCCCTAATCTCTCGTGTCTTATATTCATGGTCCTTACGAGACATGTATGTTGGAAGCAACAGAATCGTTCTGCAGTCAATTTCAAATGCTGGTTCTCTAAATTTTCTCAATTGTGTTCCTCAAAAAGAATGTCGCCTTCCCTCCAGGGATTCCCATTTGAGTTTCCGAAGAACCTCTGTGACACTTGAGTGTTGTTTGAACCTACCAGTAACAAATCTAGCAGCCCACCTCTGAATTGCTTCAATCTCTTCCTTTAATAGGACCTAGTATAGACCCCAAACTCTCGAACAGTACTTAAGAATAGGTTGCACTAGCATCTTATATGCAGTCTCCTTTACAGATGAACCACACTGTCCTAGAATTCTTCCAATAAACTGAAGTCAACCATTCGACTTTCTGATTACAATCCTCATATGCTAGTTCTATTACATATTGCTATGAGACACTGTGCCCAGATATTTAAATGATGTGACTGTGTCAAGCAGGACTCTACTAATGCTGTATCTGAACATTACAAGTTTGTTTTTCCTACTCATCCACATTAACTTACATTATTTTTTACATTTAGAGCTACCTGCCATTCATCACACCAAGGAGAAATTTTGTCTAAGTCATCTTGTATCCTCCTACAGTCACTCTATGACGACGCCTTACCGTACACCACAGAATCATCAGCAAACAGCTGCAGATTGCTGCCCCACCTGTCTGCCATATTATTAATGTATATAGAGAATAACAGTGGTCCTACCACACTTTCCTGGTGCACTCCTGATGATATCCTTGTGTCTGATTAACATTCACTTTCAAGGACAACATACGGGATTGTATAACTTAAGATTTTTGAGCCACTCACATATCTGTGAACCTATTCCATATGCTCATAACTTCTAACTTCTTTAACAGCATGCAATGGTGCACCATGTTGAACACTTTCTGGAGATCTAGTAGGAAGCAACTCATGAGCATGGGTAATTTTGTATGGATAACAATGCAGGATGTTTCAGAGGATCAGTTTAATTTAAAAGCCATAAATTCAACTAAATACCTAGGTATTACAATTACAAACAACTTAAATTGGAAAGAACACATAGCAAATGTTGTGGGGAAGGCTAACCAAAGGCTGCGTTTTATTGGCAGGACACTTAGAAAATGTAACAGACCTACTAAGGAGACTGCCTACACTACGCTTGTCCGTCCTTTTTTACAATACTGCCGAGCAGTGTGGGATCCTTACCATAGAAAAAGTTCAAGGAAAGGCAGCACATTTTGTATTATCCAGAAATATGGGAGAGAGTGTCACAGAAATGATGCAGGATTTGGGCTGGAAATCATTAAAAGAAAGGTGTTTTTCATTGCGACGAAATCTTCTCACCAAATTCCAATCACCAACTTTCTCCTCCGAATGCAAAAATATTTTGTTGAGACCAACTTACACAGGGAGAAATGATCACCACGATAAAATAAGGGAAATCAGAGCTCGTATGGAAAGATTTAGGTGTTCATTCTTTCTGCGCGCTATATGAGATCGGAATAATAGACACTTGAGAAGGTGGTTCGATGAACCCTCTGCCAGGCACTTAAATGTGATTTGCAGAGTATCCATGTAGATGTAGATGTAGGATTTTGTGCATCGTGCTCACAGGCATTTCCAACACTCAGGAATTCCCTGTGCACTGCATGCTTGCACACCACCACTTGACCCCTCCTGTGATGCTGTGGCCACACTTTCGACAGACAATGGATCAACTGCTTTCCACCCTATGCCATATTGCGCTTGAAAAGAACCTGTATTTTCTATTTTTTTTAATCATTTTCTCCAGATCATTAGCAGACATCAGACTAATGCCTTTTTTTCATACCCTTGAGTGTCCAGAACTTCTGCAGGGCTACTGGCACAAAGCACCATTCTTGTAAAGGAGTTTTACCAGCAGCACATGTTCCTTCATGGAGACAATCACGTTGGAAGTAGTCTCACAACAAACTGAGGAACAGCTGTGCACTGCATGTCTGTTGGTGTACGTATTCTGATACTTACGGTACCATCTAATAGTCAAATGTTTCTTAATTTTTTTGTTCCATGTCATTTCCTCCTGTGTTAATAATATTCTATTCAAATTTGACATTATTCTGAGCAATGGTTCTCTTTCTACAACATTTTGAAACTGTAATTTTGATTATGGATGTCCTGTATATGCTCATGTTCACCAACATTCAGTTTTCATGCACTGGAGTTTGTTATATAGCTGACATATAGGTTAAAGCATCTTCTGAACCATACTGAAAGTCAGAGAGTAATTTACTGACATGAATTAAAAGTGACTCTGTGATTCAGTACAACTCAACATGGCTTCTATATTTGCATCATATTTCCTGAGCGAACCCTCCATGACAAGGACTATTAAAATTGTCATGGGATTACAAGCAATCTTTAAGATCCTGAAGGGTAAAACTATGCAGAAATAACTAGAAGGCAAGTTGTGATGCCTGAATGATATTTCCAGAGCAAATTAATTCTTGTAAGGAGGAAACTAGAGTAGCACTCTACCAAAATTATTGTTTGGTAGTTGTGTTACAGTATATAAATGACGTACTAGATTGTAGAATTACTGTTGGTATTGGTAGCACTGGTATGGAAAGAAACATAACTGAATGTGTACAAGAAAAAAATGGGAGCTGAAGGCTTCTCTTTGTTTTTTTTTTCTTTTTACACACAATTAGAACAACACATTTTTCTGTTAGTCCATTGTGTGTTTTATATCCGTAATTATGCTGTTTCTCTGCAGTCACTAGGACAAATACCATCAAAGAAAATGGACACATCTGTCCATCCATTAGCAAGAGCATTTAAATGTTTAATCTTATCTGTGACAACAGTGTAAAAACTTTGATATTCAGCATTGAGCAATGTGGTACTCATAGCATGGCAGTTAGGTGGCTTGTAGCTAGGACAAATGAAATGAAAAACTTTCCTCCAGTACTGGGTGTCTAACATAAATGAGGCTCCCGAAGCACAAACAGCTCTAGCGACAACTTCATGAACATTTGTCAGAAATTTTTGTAGAAGTGTTGGATGGATCTGATAATGTGGCATTCAAGAGACTAGATTGATCTTCAGGTGAGGTCACAGACACAGTAGACACTGACATTTCATCAGTCATTTCAGAAGTGGCCCTTGAAATTTTTCCTGATCTCTGTACATATTCCTGAGCCACGCGTTTGATAGATTGTGGACAGTATGCACACTTCTGGGGGTTCTCTCATAGACAAGCAATCACTGCATTATGATGTACGCATGGTTCCACAGTACTCATACATGCCGAAGAATGTTGGTCACTTACTAATGTTTTGTATGTTATGTGGTCCTTTATATATCATCACTCAATTTCTAGTCTGTCCAACACTTCTGGTCTTGAGGGGAATCCAGTGAGACAGTGACCGCATACCAAAACAAAGCAATTGAAATGAGGTAACAGCCAACAGGTATGCAACACATCTTATGTACAGATAATGCAGGTAGAATCCTAACTGACCAAGTCTACTGGGAAAACTCAGCCAACAGTGGTTTTACAAGTGTAGAGGAAATTAAATATTGTGTAAGTACTAATGACCACAAAGATCTACAGCAAGAAATGACATTAAGTGTTAAAGAATACACACTGTATGCAGTTATAATTTCTTATAGTATGGCAAATTTAAAGGTCATATCCCTCGCTTTTGGATGTATGCCAATCACTTTGTTAGAAATAGGGTTGGGAAATAAAAGTGTCTATCTCAAGAAACTCAAAAACTTCAAAGTCTTTCTAATAAAGCATGCCTCATGAGACTTTCAGGAATGTATGCACACTCACGATGTCATAAATCCTTCATACTCTTGGAGTCTGTAAACAACAACTTTAAACATCTGAAGAACTAAGGCAGTCAGCCAAGACATAAACGGAGATGTAATCTAGACACAGTGAATTGCTCATGTAAAATCTGGCATGCTTACAATGGCACACAATACACGATGCAAATTTGGCCTTTTCACTGAACTGTATTACTTGTTTGGCATGAGTAGCTATACTATATGCAATAATTTTAATGCATATTGATACCAAAAAAGAGAAAATCAAGGGCCTGGTAATATTTCACAGGTATACCAAAATATTAAGTACAATGGCACATTTTTTTCTCAATATATTAGTTTAGAAAGACGAAATGTAACATGCCTGATTCACCATTTTAGGAACCATGAAGCATTTCAAGACATTAGGCATCCAGCAGTATCTCTTCTTTGCAGGTTACTGGTACAGGTATGACTAATAACACGAGACAGTGGCTTTGTGTGTGTTAGTTGTATGAATGTGTGTGTGTTTTGTTTCAGGAGATCTTATGGCCAAAAGTTTAAATGTATAGCAGTCTATTCATTGTACCTGTGTGCAACTGACTCAATGGCTCCTCTATATGGTGAGTAGCAAGCTATCTTTTTCATAATACTATTGTTATTCCATCTTAGAACTTCCGTTGTTTGAAAGTACATTACTCATTTTCCAGGGTGAATAATATTTTTGTATATATGTTAGGGATAGAAAGCATTTGATTGTGTTGCCATAACTATGGCATTCATTAGATCAGTTTCATTTGGAGTAGCCCGATGTAGTTGTTTTCTCACTTATCTGTCTACGATCTATCTTGACATACATGAAGTGTAAAGTGCATTTGGACACCAAGATTTTGCACTGGAGGTTCTCAAGGAAATAAATCAATGTGCTAACAACAATGTGCACCACAGATAGCGTATGCTGCATATTTGTTTCATATGTGAAGTAAACAAAGTAATTAAATATTAAACATTGCATCAAATAATATCAAGCTCCAGGCAGTCACGCATTTTAGATGCACAAATATTTCTTTTAACAGTTTATGAGGCCAAATTCTTGGGCTAACATAAATTGAATGTAACTGGAAATCTAAAAAGAAAAAATATGTAACCTGGAATGGAGGTCATTTGATTTTGAAGGTTATGTTAAAACAAAGCCATTTTTCATTGCAGCGAGATATTTTCATGTAATTTCATCACTAACTTCCTCATCTGAATGTGAAAACCTTTTATTAACACCAACTCACATAAAAAGAAAAGACCATAATTAAAAAATAAGAGAAATCAGAGCTAGTACCCAAAGTGTCCATTTTTCCCAGGTGCTGTTTGAGAGTGGAATGGTAGAGAAATACTATGAAGGTGGTTCAATGAACCCTCTACCAGCCACTGAGGTGTGAATTGCACAATAGTCATATAGATGTGGGGATCAATTGCTACTATAGTATCAATATAGAGTAGGCTGGAAATCTGAAATTGACAAAAGTATGCACAGAAAAATTAACAAGAGCCTACTTTGTGTGAGACTAAGAATCATCCTAAATGCAAGTGTTGTTTCTTCTGCATAAGTACTCCTGGAAAACATTTATTAATCGATTCCACTAGTTTCAGTTTCTCCATTGCTGATATTTTACCTCAAGCTTCTACAAATGATTTCACCAGACCACTTATATTTGCAGACTGATTCCTTTTAACGAAGGATTCTAAATTGTTCCACAAATTTTTAACATGATTAAATCGTGAGACTGTGGGGTATCACTAGCTGATTTAGTGTCATACAGAAAACACACAGTATTTTTGGTGGTATGCTCAGTATAATTGTTTTGTTTGACTTTAAAATTGTTTTCATCTATATTTTACGGTGTGTGGCAAAGGGTACATTACAATCCACTGTTTCCATTCCAGACCTGATTTTTTCACACGTGTTTTCCTTCAGTTTATCAATATGATACGTCATTCTGCCCATTATTCCTTACATGAAATGTATGATTTCAACTCCAGCTGAGCTCATTATGTATTCACAAAGAAAACACTGACTCACCTTCATACTTTATGGTTGCAGTTACTGTACATGCTTGGGCTGCACCTCTGCATATACTGGACACTAAGAATATAAGACGAATCAGCAAACTAAATAATACCTTTACCATAACTTTTTCTGAATTGTTTTCAGTAAGAGCTGACTAAACTATATTCTTACTTTATTTAGTTTTATTTTGTCTTACAGATCTTATAGCAAAACCTTTTCTGTTCATCTTGTCATTTTTGTTTCCATGCTTGGACATCTGTAAAGAAACATTTGGATCACTATGGTAACGAAGGGGACAGCTTCTTAGACAGGATCATTACTGGAGACGAAACATGGATCCATCATTATGAGCTGGAGAGTAAACGGCACAGTGTGGAATGGAAACATCCAAATTCGCCGTGCAAGAAAAAGTTCAAGACCCAACCGTCTGCAGGTAAACTCATGCTTATGGTTTTTTGGACACACAAGGTCCAGTACTGGAACATTATCGGAAAGGGGCACAACAATAAACAGTGTGCATTACAGTGAGATGCTTACTGCCAGGCTAAAGCCTGCAATTCGAAGCAAACACTGAGGATTGCTGTCAAAAGATGTTGTGTTGTTGCACAACAATGCCCGTCCACAGACTGCTTCCCACACTGCTGAAACACTACAGAAACTCAAATTTGAAGTACTGGAACATCCTCCATATAGTGCCGATCTTGCCTCTTCTGACTATCAATTGTTTGGTCCACTCAAACAGGCATTAAGAGGCTGTCGATTTGCCTCAGACGTAGCAGTGAAAGAAGTGGTGCATTCCTGGCTCACAGCTCATGCAAGAACCTTCTTTTATGAGGGCATCAGGAAGCTTGTACAACAATAGAGCAAGTGCGTTCAAACACAAGGAGACTATGTCAGAAAATCATGTTCTCGTAAGTTTCCTATTTGATTACAATAAAATTTTATAACTACTTTGTGGACAATAATTGACTTACCCTTGCATTTAGGACTCAAAAATTTCATGCCACATAGAACCTACTGCTCTTTCTGACTCCACAAATAATCATTTTTTTCTGTTATCTAATTTACTCTATTAACTAGAAACTATAACAGAGTCATAGTCAAGGGCACTGATGACAGTAAATTTCCTTCATTGTGGGTACTTTCAGAATGTGTACTTTTATTTATCCAACACATCTTTGCCAACATGCGTGTTATCAGAGGTTATAGAAATTAAGAACCAGAGTCCATACTTTCAGAGTTGAGAAGTTTTCTTTCTTCCAGTTATCACAAAGTGAACATGTATACTGCGTATAATTTCAGTTTATGGACTGTCAATTTGACTTGGTAACACTACAGTAACCCAAACTGTTAAAACAATTACCCCTGTTTTCAGTCTAACATTTAGTTCCTCTGAATTTGTAAATGGGATGTTTTCAAACATAGTCATAATGCAAATTTAGTGACTACAACACTCAAAACTGAATGATGATGTTCCTATGAAAATCAACATTAAATTCCAGAATAAGCAACACAAGAATTAGGAGAGATGCCCTATTGGGCAGACTTTATTACAAATAAACAGTTTCAGTACTCTTGTCAGTATCTGAAGTCACACTGCAACAGAAATTAAGTACAATTTTTATGTTATTACAATAATTACTTGGGTTGACTAGAATCATATACAGTCTATTTCTTAGGCGCATTTATTATAAAACAGTCAGCAGAAGTAAAATGTTTCTCAAACAATAAAATAAAATTGTTTAACAATATTACATATTTAGAAACTTAAGCAATAAATAAGTTTAGCTGAACAACAGGAATTTCCACAGCAAATAAATATTGGTTTTGTACACACCACTCAATATTAAATATAGTCTAAAAATATTTTGCAGTCGCTACAATTTGACAATTTTGGCCACATTGCATTTTTAACAGGAAACAGAATTTTAATTGTTTGGTACATTTTCCCCAAAGATTTTCACACTTATGTAATATATCACAGGTTTTAATCCATTCACCATATAAAGTGACAGATCTAAAAAATTAAAAATCAAATGTTTGGAACAATTGTCTTTCAGGTAATTCATAGGGAAAGTACCAGTTCATTTACAAAGAGGAAAACCTTGAACAGTTATTTTTAATGTCCGAGGTCAACAATTTTCGGCTCTTTATATTTTGAAAGACAATCGAATGGCACAAAACATCCTGAACTTTGGTTTAGTTGTGGATCACATAATCATCTACCATCATTTTGTATTGTTACTGAGGACTTCAGTTACAGCACTTGTTTTACTTCTTATGTCATTAGGAACATTTGAGTCTTCATGTTTATCAGCTGATGAAAATATGCTTGAATTGAAATTTGTGAGTGATATATTAGGTGCCAAAACAGTTGCAATTTTACGCTGCCTTATAACCACTGTGGGTTTATCTTTGTTTACATCATTGTTAATTTCTGTTAATGGTAAAAAAGAGGAAGAGGTAGGTGTTGGAGATTTGTTGGAAGACTGCCCAGCCTCTCTGTCCAATATCACAGCTTCTGAAGGAGACTGGTTAGTTGTGGAGTCTAGATGATCACAGGAACTTGAGCTAAGATTGGCTGTCTCATTGGTTGTTCGATTAACATCATACAACTTCTCTGGACTGTTTCCATTCCTACTGTTCTCTTTTTCTTTAATGACTTTGGCCCCTAACTTTGTCAACAGAGTTTTGTCACTGGATGGTGCGTTGCAGTCTTCAGATTTAATAACATTTGATAGTCTTGAAGATCCCAATGCACAGTCTTCACCATTTATACGTAAGGAAGCATTGCCTGTACCAAGCAGTTCATCTACTTCTATAGCAGATTTCTGTAAATGTACTCCAGATCCAATGATACCTACTTTTGGCAGTGTAATACCTCTTCTATTTGATAAAGAACTCCTTTCCTTATACAAATCTGGATGCTCACAACCTCCCTCTGTTCGTGATATTTCAGTAGATGCAATGCAGGTAAAATTAATAGCTTCATCTATCATTGGTATATCCCCATTATCCTGATGTAAGGGCCCTGAATACTGCTGAATTTGTGCTTGTGACTTGAGTCCAAGCCTATTATTTACAGAATACTGAGTAGTAGGAAACTTAACTCCTGACAACACATCACTCGTTAACTGTTTTACACATTCACTTTGTTGAGACACATTTACCAAAGCCGTTGTACCACTACATGAATCCAGATATACATTTGGTTCATCACCAGCTGCACAGAGAGAAACACTATCAACACACAGTTTCTGACTAGTATCTCCGGTAGGATAGTTCTCATTTCTGTAACCCACTGGAAATGGAAAATTTGACTTGTCAGTAATATTGCTAACATCACTGACATATACTGTCGGAGTTGAAGCAGATGACATGATGTCTTCTGTATCTTTAGCATTCTTGTTAGCAAGTAGGGGTAGTGATGGATCGTCTCTCGAATGTACTGATAAAGCTGGCGATGACAGAATTGCAACTGGTTCCTCGTATAACTGAAAAGAAATGAAAATTTATTTCTACAAGCTACACTTTCAATACTTTCACAAATGTTTAAAATTAATTTGAGGGAGTGAAGGTGCAGTGATCGAATGTCATTTTTAACAGCACATATGTTTCTGTTGTACCGGTGAACTGCAGTTAGTTGAAATTCTTAATAAAAAATCTTTACTGAAGAACTATACACAATCTTTAACACATGCAATGGCAGGTAATTGATCAACCAAATTGTTTTGTGTGAAGTGTTTTATGGAAAAACAAAAGTAGCAAGGCCATTTTAACCTAATACTGACACAATAACAAATTCTGTTGCAATAAAAATGTAGCAGAATGAGAGTGCAGAGTGTAAAGAAATGAAAAATATGACAAACATTATTGATTACAAAGAAATCCTCCTACGTTCCAACACTATTGCAAATTGTGGCCTTTCTTGAAGTGCAGCAGATTGGTGAAGTCTTCAACTTATTTCAAGAAAGGCCACATTCTGCAAGGGCACCAAATTCTTGGATGTTTTATTTTATATACACAGAATGAGTTGCATAAACGTAACACTATGCGTTTGATAAACATAACCCTACTTTTATTACCTGAACTGTTCAAGATATTGAAACATGGTTTTCATCAAATCATAATACATTGAGGGAGTATCCCTTTATTATATTATTTATACTACCATTTTTCCTTGTGTGTTGCAGAGTAGCATGACAAAATTCAATACAATGTTTAAAGTCACAATCTAAGAGTTCCTGTTGTAATGACAGGTGAATGGAGTGTAATTTATGTCAATGAAAGATATGAATGACAGACATCTGGCTGGTGCTACATCCCTTGGAAATATGTCTTATGCAACTGTGCAAATTGATGAGCAACAGAACCACAGTAGCTTCCTTGTGTGCTCTGTCAGCTACAGCTCTCCTCTTCAGCCTCAGTCTGCCGGTTTGAATTAGTGTCCAGATGCATACAAAATCCTGGCATGAGTAACACTAGAAATCTAGGCAGATATCTTTATACTGCCTTATTATACTGACAGATATGCTACTCAAATAAATTGTAGCTTTTCGTTATTGGTGTACATGTCTGCATGCAATACAGGTTAAGAAGAAATGAGCAGTTATAACATAGCAGGCAGGTCTATACATGCTATTTCCTGTTAATTCTGCATTGTAGATAAGTAAACAGTCGAAAGAGTTGACATAATGACAGAGCCTTGGTGTTTGAGCCCTAGGTGGTGGTATTTACACCACAATAGTGGATTTCAGCCACCTTGCCCATCAAGTTTACCACATTTCTCAAAAGATTTTCAAAAAGTTTCAACATAAAAAATAAGTATATACTGAACCCACTTTTTAAGAATTTTCAAATGTTGTTAAGAAGTGTACTGCTCTATTCAAAATATCTTGGTTCTCATCTTGGTTGATACAAATCTTATGGTTGGTGGTTATGCTTGTGATCTTCAGTCCAAAGATGGGTTTGATGTAACTTTCTACACCAGTCTATCCTGCACAAGTCTCTCATCTCTGCATACTAATTCAACCTACATCCATCTGAACATACTTAGTATAGTAAAGCTTTGGTCACCATCTACAATTTTTATCTCTTGCAAAATTTCAATCTTTTTGCTGCTTATAGTTGTTCCATCAATTTGTAAGTGCATTTCTAGTGACAATATTCAGTCAAAGACTAAAGGACTGAAGACAATGCACCCATCTAAAGCCACTATGTTATATACTGAAAAGATTAGGGCAGACTCCCATTACAAGGAAAGTCTGCTACTATTGCAGCACTGGAAGGATGATGTACGATGAATATTTAAAAAGTAAGAGCCGTCTGCTTATATTAAAATGTTGGCAGCTGAGAACAAACTAGCATGAATAAAGCACCATTTATTATATGTTTAAGAAGCCACAAAAGTCACTGTGTTGATTAAGTACTTGTCTGACCATGTGTCATAATGGATTTGAAACTCATTGTCAGTCACACAGTGCATACTGTAAGTTTGTCTAGTTTATAGGCCTTAGTAGTGAGTAAAGGAAAGGTTAGACAATGGTGCTGAGACTTAAAAGTGTCCATACAAATGTGAATGAAGAAGATCCAAGTGACTGGTCCAGTATCAAGACTAATGAAACCGTGCAACAAGTGGACCAAAAACTGTTATCTGTTGACGACTGGTGCTCTGCATGCTGAATTTCCTCATGTTTGATGCATACTATTTACACTGTTATCATGTAAAAGCTTAGATATTGCAAATTTTGCCCAATGTGCCCATTGATAATGTTTATGCACAAACACAAAGAGCAAAAAATGTCAAATGGATAGGTGTTTTTGGATTGCTATGGGCAAGCTGTAAATTGTTTGTTTTCCCACATAGTTACATACAATGAGATATGAATATCCTACACCAAACAGAATCAAAACAACAGTCAACACAAAGGCCCTAATCAGGTTTGCAAAATCAGAAAAATTCAAGTAATCTCTTTACTTGAATCAAAAAATCATGGCTATCATTTCCTAGGATGAAATAGGGATTCTGCTGGTCAATTTAATGAAATGTGAATCAGCAATTACAGCAAAACACTCACCAAATTGAAACGTATTGCCCAAAACTGGCATGGCTCAAATGGCTCTGAGCACTATGGGACTCAACTGCTGTGGTCATAAGTCCCCTAGAACTTAGAACTACTTAAACCTAACTAACCTAAGGACAGCACACAACACCCAGCCATCACGAGGCAGAGAAAATCCCTGACCCCGCCGGGAATCGAACCCGGGAACCCGGGCGTGGGAAGCGAGAACGCTACCGCACGACCACGAGATGCGGGCAAAACTGGCATGTACACAACTATCATCCACAATAGCTCTCCTCCACAAAAACACATGTTCACACACCTCTGCTCTTACAAGCATTCCCATTGGGAACTTATTCAGCATCCACTCTACAATCCCAACTTCACACTCAATGACTATTACCTCTTCTTGCAATTGAAAAATGCCTTGGTGGACAATAGTTTAAAGATGATGAGGAACTTAAGACCACCACTGTTAAAATGGTTCACTACCCAGGCAAACAACTTCTATGTGGAGGAGTTGAAGAAGCTAGTGGAAAATTATAAGTGCTCACAAGTGAATGGCAATACCATGGAAAAGTGAAGTAGGTCATTAGGAAAATAAAATCACTAAAAAAGGTCATTAGGAAAATAAAATCACTAAAAAAAGCTTTATCTACATAACATATAAAGTTTCAACTTGTGAAGTGATAAAAAGACACATTTAAATTTGGCGAGAAGCAGAGGCCAATTACAAACTCTGTGACAATACCAGTTGTATTGCAGAAAACAGACAGAAATATTAACAACAAAACATACTGTTATGAATACATGGAAACTCACTGATGATGCTGTAATAACACTAAGGTACAACATATAAGGGCATAGAGATAAGAAACAAGCCATTGTGTTTTGCTCAAGGCAGAATTCTCAAAATATATTTAGAGCTCAAGCAAACACAGGTGCAAATGTGAACTTTCCTGAAGTAAAATCACATAAAGATAAATATATATGTCTTTATGTTGACAAAATAAGTGATTTTCAAATTACAAGACAAACATGCTTGACACGACAGATCTCATTTCATGAACAAACAATTGCATATAACTTGGCACACAACAGCATATAACTCAGCACATTGACCATTCGAGCTCACTGTGGCAGCCTGTATCCAATGAAACATGTTCAGAAAACTCTCTTGTTGCTGCTTGCAGACCTCTTCCCAGACCCCTTCCACTGAAAGTATCTCAGCAAGTGGATTCACATTAACTTCGTTTGTAGTTCTCATACACCATAATTAACAGCATCACACAACACATTCACACATCACTGTATGTGCTATATTCCTACGAAGGGTAACCTGGCTCTGTACTGTCATCAATATACATATGACTGCACAAACAAGTAAGTATTGAGTTTTAATGCATTAACAATGGGAGGGGGTGAACCATGTACCATGCCACATGGTAAGAACACTTGAGGTCATAGTGCTAAAAATATACCGCTTTTATGAAACTGTTGTAAAGATCTCCTACAGGGAAGATAATATGAAAAAGTACAGTTGTATGTAGTGTAACTGTCACATTTTTTTGCAAATATTTCAAACATAAAGGATATCTTCTTAATTGTCAGTTTATGGAATGAAGGAGGTTTTTAACCTACTGTTAAGAAATAGTTTTACTTCAAATGAATTTTCCATACCACATCAAAAGTCAAGTCGAGGAAAAGTTCTTGGATAAAACGCCGTGCCATAAGACGATATGTAGAATGGGCCAACTTATAGGATACTTCTGAATACAGACAAACATCCTGGAAACTTGCTGGATATTTTTGTTTCAATCTGAAAAATAATCCAAAATCAGCAATACAATTAACTTCGAGATAATTAGTAGTAAAAAATACAAAAGAATATCAAACATATTATACATTGTTGTTGTAGACTTTAGCTGCAGTCTACTTAACTCATTGTGGGTTCTATTTAATCCACACAATATTTCAATAAAATGATGACATTAGAAATACTTTGGCATATTAGTTAACAGCTAGAATAATGATATGACAAGACTGTGAAACAAAATATTCCTATTAAATAGAACTCACACATGATTGGAGCTGTTATAATGGTGACATTTCAACCCTATAACTTACAAAATATTGAAATTCATCAAAACACACAGTAAGGGATGCATTTCACATCATTTTCTTTAAATGGGTGCATTTTGATCCAGCTGTGGTGTAAACACTTGTCTATCCTTTATGTGGATATATTTTCATCAATTTTGCATGTATATGTTATTCTTTTCAATAATCAGTTGTAAATGACAGTCAATTATGAAAAAAATATACACATAAGGAGTATAAAAGAATTTCCTACATAACTCCACTTTTCATGAGTTTTCTAGTTGCCAGAAATCTACTTGTTGTGCCAACGAAGAGTTAGTCATTCTTCATGTGTCTCTCTGGGGCATTTTGCTGTGACATTTGTGTTTTAAATCACAGAGAACTCAACTGTTAGAAGCCCTTGGGGACAGTGATAAACAACAATGTGTAGAGTTTTGTGGATTCATTCTGGGCATGGAAGATAATTTCCTTTTCAAGTTTGGTGTTCAGTGATTAGGCTATGTTCCATTTAAGTGAAAAAGTGAAACACCACAATGCAAGAATATGGGTTTCTGAAGAGCTACGTATCATTGTTAGCTGCTCCAGGCTTTCATGCTATGTTGGTGGTGTACACTTTCATGATATTGACTGAGATAAACTGATGCTGCAGTGTTCATCTTCAGTACACCAGTATAGAAGTTGTCATAGAATTAGCTAAGTAAAAGATCCATGTGATTTGCACATTTATTTATATGTCAAAACAGACTTTGGAACTTTCCTTTGTGTGTGGCAGATTAATGTGCTGGTCTGACATTCCAGATTCACATATTTTATGCTTCACAGTGCTGCTGCATAATCTTTCATTGATTGTATCAATACTTTTTTTATTGTGATATACACACATGAAAAAAGTTTTGCATCACCTCGGTTCCTAGAGTTCCGGAACCTGTACAGAAAACTGGAATAGAGATCAACATAAACATCATTTCCACCCTTTTTACTGCTCACGAAAACCACACATTGCATGTTGAACCACCATACAGCGAGACCTTTAGAGGTGGTGGTCCCGATTACTGTTCACACCGGTACCTCTAATATCCAGTAGCACGTCCTCTTGCATTGTTGCATGCCTGTATTCGTCATGGTATACTACCCACAAGTTCATCAAGGCACTGTTGGTCCAGACTGTCCCACTCATCAACAGCGATTCGGCGTAGATCCCTCAGAGTGGTTGGTGGGTCACGTCGTCCATATGCAGCCCTTTTCAATCTATCCCAGGCACGTTCAATTGGCCACTGGCCACTCTAGTCGAGTGATGTCGTTATCCTGAAGGAAGTCATTCACAAGATGTGCATGATGGGGGTGCAAATTGTCGTCCATGAAGACGAATACCTCACCAATATGCTTCTGATATGGTTGAACTATTGGTCGAAGGATGGCATTCACGTATCATACAGCCATTACAGCGCTTTCCATGACCACCAGCGGCATATGCTGACCCCCTCGTAAAGCCACCTCAAAACAGCAAGGAACCTCCACCTTGCTGCACTAGCTGGACAATGTGTCTAAGGCATTCAGCCTGACTGGGTTGCCTCCAAACACGTATCCAACAATTGTCTGGTTGAAGGCATATGTGAGACTCATCGATGAAGAGAATGTGATGCCAATCCTGAGCGGTCCATTCGGCATGTTGCTGGGCCCATTCGTACCATGCTGCATGGTGTCGTGGTTGCAAAGATGGACCTCGCCATGGCCATTGGGAGTGAAGTTGCACATCATGCAGCCTATTGTGCACCATATGAGTCGTAATATGACATCCTGTGGCTGCACGAATAGCATTATTAAACATGGTGGTGTTGCTGTCAGGGTTCCTTCGAGCCATAATCTGTTGGTACTAAAGTAGTAGCCCTCGGGCGACCTGAGAAGACATGTCATCACCAGTTCCTGTCTTTCTGTATCTCCTCCACGTCATCACGACATCGCTTTGGTTCCCTCCGAGACACCTGGACACTTCGCCTGTTGAGAGCCCTTCCTGACACGAAGTAACAATGCAGACACGATTGAACCACGGTATTGACAGTCTAGATATGGTTGAACTATACAGACAACATGAGCAGTGTACCTCCCACCTGGTGGAATGACGAACTGATCAGATGTTGGACATCCACTGTCTAATAGGCACTGCTCATGCATGGTTGTTTACATTTTTGGGCGCGTTTAGTGACATCTCAACAGTCAAAGGGACTGTGTCTGTGATACAATACCCACAGTTAATGCCTATCTTCAGGAGTTCTGGGAACCGAGGTGATGTAAAACTTTTTTTTGATGTGTGTATTATGAAATTTCAAACATTTGTGAGACATAATAAACTCATAATGTTATCGCCAATTGTAGGCTTAAACTTATTTGTACACTTTTTTGGAAACAATAAGCCCATCTTCATTTAGAACATTTATTCTCTACTTTTATTAAATAATTACATGAGAAACAGATTATTTTTGGGAATTTTCAGATGCTTACAAAACTATATTTCTTAAATTTTCATGATACGAGTGTTGTGGATAACTTATTTTGTAGCAAATCATTTGTCATTCACAGTTAATGGGAAAGAATAGATAAACCAAATTTCAGTGTATATCAACGCAAGTAAACATTCATTTTAGAGAATATTAAGAAGTTAGCACTGTGTTGTGCATAAACTAATTAGCAGTAAATCAGTATTTATGATTTAGTTAGTGTAGCACATACTGTAACTCAGATAGTGTATTACATCTAAGTTTTCCATTTCACGATGAGTGTATATTACCAATGTTTATTGTAAATTAACTCTCTTTTGAGTTTGTTACCGAATATAATTAAACTCAAAAAGTTTTAGGAAACCAGTAATTCTTACCACAGGTTTTTCAGTTGCCTTAATAGAAATCTCTATTTGTATATTTGCTTCAACTGTTGTACGGAATTAGTAATTTTTTAGCTGAACACGTTCAATGACTAAGTTTAAAGTTATTTGTTCACTGTGTTGTAACGCTTTACACCAGCTACAATGCAGTCCCACTGTGAACACTGTTTTTGAACATGGGATGAGTTAGTTGACATGCGTAAGCAGGTGAAAATTGCCCTGGCAACTGTCATATGATTGGTGGCAGCTGCAAATTGCTGTGTTGGGAGAGTTCCTTCCTGAGAGTCATGTACCGGTATCTGTGATACATTAGATACCTCAAGTATTATCCTCTCCTGTAGGCCCTGTTTCCGCTTCAGGAAGTATGAGATCTGTCCTTACTTGTCTACTTGATTGCCAGTGGTGTGTCAATGGTAGATCTAGGTGTCCTACGCAGGGAACACAGTGATCAGGGATGACTCAGGGTGTTACACTGATCCTCCTAACCAACTAATTCGAAGTGTTGTCTTTCACTGAAACTGTTAAGTCCTATGTCAAGAGATGGCAGATGCAAAAGGGTAGGGATCTATCACTCGTAGGAAGTTCAAAGGTATGGCGAATAATGGTCCCCATTAGGGAAATAGAAGCAATGGACAGGAAGGAACACCAGGTGCAATCAGTGTGTACGCTTAGGGTCCTCATTCAACCTGTTGAAGATGCTATTCCAGCAACTACTGAGGGATTACACTGCACCCAACTGCAGACTGTGGCACATGTCAGAAAAAATGATGCCTGTAATCTGGGCTCCAAGGTCACAGTTGCATCATTCCAGTGACTGGCAAGAAAGTCTGAGAAGATCAGCCTCGCAGATGAAGTTTCAATGAAGCTCATAATTTGCAGTATTTTCCCCAGAACTGATCGTGGCCCCCCTGGTTCTTAGTTGAGGGGAAGGAGTAAACCAGAGACTTTGAAGGTTCTGACAATCTAGGTGGCAACTTCCTGGACTTGTGTAATATGGTTGACAACTGTAGGGGTGCACTACACATCAGTTTGTGCTACAGATGTAGCTGCCTGTGTGTGGGGTGCATACAAGGGATTTTTAGATTAGGCGACTCTTTATCCTGTCCAGATAACAAGTGCTGTAGGAGACCCAGAAGCATAAGTGTAAGATTCAAAAGAATGCCTCCCCCCCAGGCAAGAGTATTAAAATCTTAGAAGTTAACTGTCAAAGCATTCACAACAAAGTGCCAGAGTTTGAAGAGCTCCTGAAAAACAGTGAAGCTCACATAATACTAGGAATAGTAAGTGGGTTGAAACCTGAAATGGATAGCAGTGAGGTTTTTGGGGAAAATTTAAATGTATATCAATTGCATAGGTTAATGGGAAATGGAGCTGGTGTATTCGTTGCATTAGACAAGAAACTCAAATCTACCGAGATAGAAATCGAGGCAGAATGTTTGAGCAAGACTCGAGCATCAGTGGTGTGCTTAAAATGGTAACTGAATCCTTCTATCACCCAAGAGACTCACCTCCTGACGTAACCGAAAACTTTAGAGAAAAGCTCAGTTGGCTTGTATGTAAGTTCCCCACTCACAGTGTACCTATCGGTGGAGATTTTAATCACCCAACAATCAACTGGGAAATTACAGTTTTGTTAGTGATGGACTATGAAACATTACTATATGCCTTCTCTGAAAGCTACGTAGAACAGATAGTTTGTAACTCCACTCATGATGTAAATGTATTAGACCTAATGGCAACAAATGCCATTAGACCCCTTTGAGGATGTCCACATCACAGCTGGTATCATGACCATGACGCAGCTGTGGCAACAATGATTACCGATGTACAAAGGACAACTGAAATAAGTGGAAAGATATATATGTTCGGTAAACTAGATAAAGAACTGCGGAGTCATATCTCAATCAGGAACTTGAAACTTTAAGCACAAGACAGGACGATGTAGAGGAACTATGGCTCAAGTTTAAAAGACTAGATGACTGTGCACTGGATAGGTATGTACCAAGCAGAACAGTTCATAATGGGAGCAGCCCTCCACGGTATACAGTCACTTTGAAGGAACTCCTAAAGAAACAGGACTACTGCATAATAGATGTAAAACAAAGCATAGTGCTATAGATAGAGATGCTGACTGAAATGCATTTGCCTGTCAAGAGAGTAATGTGTGAACCTTCAAAGACTACTGTAGCAGAATATTGTCAAATGATCTTTCACAAAACGCAAAGAAATTCTGCTCATATGTAAAGGCTGTTTGTGGCACCAAAGTTAGTGTCGAATCGCTCGCAAATGAGACTGGAACTGAAGTTGAGGGTATCGAAACAAAAGCTGAAATGTTTCATTCCATTTTGACATGTTCATCTATAAAAGAACATCTAGGAGAAGTGAACCAATTTCATTTTTGTACCAGTGAAAAGATGAGTGCAATAAGTATTAGTGGCAATGGTGTCAAGAAACAACTAAAATTGTTAAAATTGGACAAAGCTCCAAGGCCCAATGGAATCCCTATCAGATTCTATACTGAATCTGCAGCTGAATCAGACACTCTTCTAATTATAATCTATCACAGATCCCTAAAACAAAAAACTGTGCCCAAAAGTTGGAAGAAAGCACAAGTCACACCTGTTTACAAGAAGGGTAGTAGAAGTGATCCACAAAACTACCATCCAATATCCTTGACATCAGTTTGTTGTAGAATCTTAGAATATACTCTGGGCTCAAAAATAATGAGGTATCTCAAACAGAACAATGTCCTCCATGCCGATCAGCATGGGTTCTGAAAACATCAATCATGCGAAACCTACCTCACACTTTTCTTATATGCCATACTGAAAGCTTTGGATCAAGGCAGCCAGGTAGATGCAGTATTTTTTGATTTCTCAAAAGCATCTGACTCAGTACGACATCTATGCTTATTGGAGCTTGGCCTTGGGGGTTGGGTTGTTTGGGGAAGGAGACCAGACAGCGAGGTCATTGGTCTCATCGGATTAGGGATGGACAGGGGAGGAAGTCGGCCATGCCCTTTGAAAGGAACCATCCCGGCATTTGCCTGGAGCGATTTAGGGAAATTACGGAAAACCTAAATCAGGATGGCCGGAAGCGGGATTGAACCGTCGTCCTCCCGAATGCGAGTCCAGTGTCTAACCACTGCACCACCTCGCTCGGTCATCTATGCTTATTATAAGATGATATGGGGTATCAAACAAAATTTGTGATTGGACTGAGGCTTTTTTGGTAGGGACGACACAGCATGTTATCTTGGACGGAACGTCTTTGTCAGATGTAGAAATAACTTCAGGTGTGCCTCAGAGGAGTGTGTTGGGACCCTTACTGTTCATGTTGTATATTAATGACCTTGCACATAATATTAATAAGAACCTCAGGATTTTTGTAGATGATGCAGTTATCTATAATGAAATACTGCCTAAAAAAAGCTGTATAAATATTCAGGTAGATCTTCAAGATTTCAAAGTTGTGCAAAGACTGGAAACTTATTTTAAATGTTCAGAAAAGTAAAACTGTGCACTTCACAAAAAAAAGTATCTTATGACTATAGTATCAATGGATCACAGCTGGAATCTGCCAACTCATACAAATACCTGCGTGTGACACTTTGTAGGGATATGAAATGGCATTATCACGTAGACTCAGTCATGAGTAAAGGAGGTGGTAGACTTCTGTTTGTTGGTAGAATACTGGGGAAATGCAATCAGTCTGCAAAGGAGTTTGCTTACAAATCACTCATGTTACCTGTTCTAGAATTTTGCTCAAATGTGTCGGACCCATACCAAATTGAACATACACAGAGACAGGTAGCATGAATTGTCACAGGCTTGTCTGCCCCATGGGGGAGTGTTGGGAGTGTTGCAGCAGCAGTGAAGAAATTCACTTGACACTCTTGAAGAGAGACGTAAAATGTGCCAAGAAAGTCTGCTTACAGTGTTTAAAGAACTGGCTTTAAATGATGACTAACAATGTACTACAACCACCTACATATCACTCACATAGTGATTGTGAGGACAATATTAGGTTAATTACAGAATGCAAAGAGGAATTTAAACAATCATTCTTCCTGAACTCCATATGTAAATGGAACGGGAAGAAACCCTAATAACTGGTACAATGGAAAGTATTCTCTGCCATGCACTCCATAGTGGTTTGTGGAGTGTAGATGTAGATGTAGATGTAGATAGTCGAGCACAAGAGACAGACTTCATAGCACCATTTGTTTTGCACAATTTTGCCAGAAAAGCTCTGTTCTTTTTCTAGAGAAGGACAGAAATCACATACTTCGATATGTTGTAGAGCTGGCTTTTATGAAAATTAACAGAACATGCCAGAAATATCATTTTTCAGCAGTATGGTACACCACTACACTGACAAATATAAGAACAGTATTTCTCAACAATGAGCCACCTGAATAATGGATCAGCCATACACGGCATACAGATCTCTCATTGCACTATTGGTATCCAAAATCACCTGATTTTACTAAGGTTTTTGTGGCAGTCAGAGAAAACTCCATGTATGTACCTCCCCTTCTGACAAATTTGGGTGAAGTACGATGCTGCATAGTACCAGCAGTGAATGTGGTAACCCACATTGACACAGAAGCATGGGCCAAGTTTTAACTATTGTGTGGATGTTTACTGAGCATCCAGTGGAAGGTATACTGAACATTTATACTGTATAAATGAAAACCTAAACGTAATTATAGGTTGGTTGGTTTGAAGTATAAAGGAACCAAACTACTTGGTCATCAGTCCCTTGTTCCATTGAACTAAGTCCATGGGATAAAACTGAAAACATACAGGAGACACCACAGGAGTTCGAGATGAACAAAAAGTAAAAACACAAAGCTGAACACACTAGGGACAACAGAAGTCAGGAAAAGCACAGACATACAAGAAACAGGCAGAAGAGCTTAAAACAGTAAAGCAGATGGCCTGGGATGGCTGATCACGGGGATAAAAAAGGATGAGCCAGCCACTCTGCAACACATTAAAATCTCTAACCTAAAAGGACAAGGGTAGAAACCACAGGGAGACAAAGGACAGGAAATAAAACTTAAACCGAAGAATAAAAACCAGTGTCATGTAGAAAATATAGAACCAAGTTAGCTGTGGAGGCAATGTCTCCTAAAATAGAAGGAAGAGAGTCAGGGAGATTAAAGTTCCGTCTTAGGGCAGCGAGATGTGGACAGTCCACCAAAAGGTGGAGCACTGTCAAACGTGAACCGCAGCAATAACATGCCAGAGAAGACAGCCACGCGTCAGCCACGTGTGGCCGATGTGAAGGCGGCAGAGGACCACAGAGTCCCTGCGAGAAGGCCGCAGAGAAGACTTCCACTCAGTTGTGCTCTCCTTGATGGCGTGGAGTTTATTGGGCGAAACTAAGCTGCGCCATTCAGCATCCCAAATCCCGAGAACTTTGCAGCGTAACACTGATCGGAGGTCAGGTTCGGGTATTCCAATCTCCAGAAGCGGCTTACGAGTGGCCTGTTTGGCCAGTCTGTCAACGAGCTCATTGCCCGGGATGCCGACATGCCCCCGGGTCCATACAAAGACTACTGATTGACCAGATCGTTCAAGAGCATAAACCAACTCCTGGATAGTTGTTACCAGAGGATGGCGTGGGTAGCACTGATCAACGGCCTGTAAACCACTCGGCGAATCACTGCAGACCAGGTAGGACACACCGGGGCAGAAACGAATGTGCTCAAGGGCACGAGAGATGGCCACTAGTTCGGCAGTGAAGATACTGCTGCCATCTGGCAAGGAGCACTGTTCGATACAGGCTGAGTGAGCATAGGCAAAGCCTACGCTACCATCAACCAGTGAGCCGTCAGTATAGGTGGCTTCAGAACCCCGGGATTCGCCAAGGATAGATAAAAAGTGACTGGGGAGTGCCTCAGGAGGAACAGAGTCGTTATGAAAACGTGATAGGTTCAGCCGTAGTTTTGGCCGAGGCATACACCACGGAGGCATATGTGTACGGACCCGCACGAGATGGTGGAAAGGAAAGGACTCGAGTTCCAACAGCAGGGAACGGACACGTACAACGATCGTTATCCCTGACTGAGACCGCTGTTCCGGGAGATGAATCACAGTGCTCGGGTACAAAAGACGGTAATTCGGATGCTGAGGAGAGCTACGGATGTGTGCCGCATAGTGGGCGATCAGTTGGCAGTGCCTGATGTGCAGTGGAGGGACTCCAGCCTCCACTAGTAGACTGGCCACTGGGCTCATTTGAAAGACAGAGCCCGCAGTGGTGCACAGTATCAAGCAGCTGCAATGCTGAGGGTGCTGATGAACCATACACTACACTCCCATAGTCGAGTAGTGACTGAACTACGGCTTTGTAGAGCTGCAGCAATGTAGAGCGATCTGCCCCCCAAGTGGTGTTGCTCAGGCAGTGGAGGGCGTTAAGATGCCGCCAGCACTTTCGCTTAAGCTGACAAATTTGGGGGAGCCATGTTAGTCGGGCATCGAAAACCAGTCCTAAAAAGTGATACCTGTAGTAGATGGGCATCAAGAAAAAGTGCAGGGTCAGGGCGGACTGTACGTCGCCGACAGAAGTGCAAAACACGGGTCTTGTCGGCAGAGAAGTGAAACTCATGGGCGAGAGCCCATGACTGCGCTTTCCGAATGGCTCCCTGTAGTAGTCGGCATTCAGCAACACAAATGGTTGAGGAACTGAAATAAAGGCAGAAATCGTCAACGTATAAGGAGGGCGACAATGACGGCCCTACAGCTGCTGCTAGGCCATTTATAGCGACTAAAAACAGTGGAATTCTCAATACAGAGCCTTGCAGGACCCCATTCTCTTTGATACAGGAGGAGCTAAAGGAGCCTCCTACTTGAACACGGAAGGCAAGTAGGGAGAGAAAGTTCTGTGTAAAAATTGGGAGCGAGCCACGGAGGCCCCACTCGTGCAACGTGGCAAGGATGTGGTGGCGCCAGGTTGTGTTGTAGGCCCTCTGTAAATAAAAAAAAGATGACTACCAGATGTTGGCGCCTGGAAAGAGCCCTTTGGACGGTAGACTCAAGGCACACCAAATTATCTGTCGTCAAGTGGCGTCGGCGGAAACCACCCTGGGATGGAGCCAGAAGGCCCCGAGACTCCAGGAGCCAACACAACCTCCGGCTCACCATTCGTTTGAGTAATTTGCATAGAACATTGGTGAGGCTAATGGGGCGGTAGCTGTCCGACACTGCGGAGTTCTTCCCAGGCTTCAACACTGGGACGACGACACTGTCTTGCCACTGGGACGGAAACACTCCCTCGCCCCAGATGCGATTCAAGATATACAGAATCTGATGCAGTGAGGCCACAGACAGATGTTTGAGAAATTGGGAGTGAATTCGGTCAGGGCCTGGAGCTGTGTCAGGACAATGGGCAAGGGCACTGAGGAATTCCCACTCATTAAAAGGAGCATTGTATGGCTCAGGATGGTGTGATGTGAAAGACAAGTGCTGTTGTTCTGCCCGATCTTTCAATGAACGAAAAGCCTGGTGATAACTTGTAGATGCAGAACATCGAGCAAAATAACTCGGCAATTTCACTGGAGTCGGTGCACACTGTCCCATTTACTGAAATCCCAGGCACCCCCAGCGGGATCGGGTAACCATAAAGGCGGCAAATCCGAGTCCACACCTGAGAGGCAGGGGTACGAGAACCAATGGAGGAAAAATATCGTTCCTTGCACTCTTACTTCTGTCGTCGTATCAGGCGGTGGGCACGGGCACGGGCACGGGCACGGGCACGGAGCTGCTTAAAAAGAATGAGAGTCTCCAACGATGGATGCCGCTTATGTCGTTAGAGGGCCCGCCTACGCTCTTTGATGGCCTCAGCGATTTCCGGCGACCACCAAGGCACAGTTTTACGCCGAGGGCACTAAGAAGAAAGAGGAACCGCGAGTTCTGTAGCTGATATGATTGACGCAGTGACCTGCTCGACCACCACATTAATAGAGCCATGAGCGGGAGTGTCAACAGTGGCAGCAGATGTGAAAGCCAGCCAATTGGCACTATTAAGGGGCCATCGCGGCAGACGTACAGAAATGTGATGCTGGGGTAGTGACAGGAAGATTGGGAAGTGGTCACTACCACACAAGTCTTCATGAACCCTCCAATGGACGGATGGTGAAAGTCCTGGGCTGCAAAGTGAGAGGTAAATGGCCGAATAAATGCCATGAACCACACTGAAATGTGTGGGGTCTCTTGTATTTAAATGGCAGAGGTCGAGCTGAGAGAGAAGATTCTCGACATCTCTACCCCGGCCATCCCATAAGAAGTTATGGGCGTTGAAGTCCCCCAACAGTAGGAATGGTAGCGAGAGTTGGGAAATCAGAGCAGCCAATTCATTAAGAGGTACTTCACCATCCAGAGGAAGGTAGACATTACAGACGGTAATATCCAAGGTTGTCCTTATCCTCACAGCAACAGCCTCTAAAGCTGTATGAAGAGGCACTGATTCAGAGTAAACAGAGGTAAGGGTATACAGACATACACTACCTGATGCCCTGTTACAGTCAGTCCGATTTTTATAAAAACCCCGATAGCCATGTTTCTTGGAGTGCAATACAGAGAGCAGGTGTTGAGCTCAAAATCTGCCTTAGTTCAGCCAAGTGGTGGAAAAAACCACCACAATTCCACTGGAGGATAATGCTTTCTGTGTTCTGTGAAGGCATGGAAGGATGGAGAATGCAGGTTACTCCCTAGAGTCAGTTGCTGCTACTGGTGGAGGACTAATGGCTAGGAACATTTTATCGGAGGCATCGGCGAGAGCTAGATCCTCAAGGGACACTAGAAGCTCCACCTCGTCCTCAGAGGCGGAACTGGTGGGTAGTAGTAGAGTGGGGACCACCGGAACCTCTTTCGGTGGAACAGGTTCTTTCTTCTTCTTCATCTTTGGTTTGTCCCCCCGCCGCTCTTTCGAAGTTTACTGAGAGGGCTTTCCAGAAGCAGCATCAGGTAAGGTCGAAGAGTGGGAAGCCCTTCGACCTGCAGCCTGTGGCTCCTTGAGCCACTGGCTAACTTCCACTTGTACACTGTGTGGGGCCTTTGAGGGTAGAGCCCCAAGGGACCCCGTAGGTGGGAGAGGAGCCGAAGAAGGGGGGCACTCCTTCAGCTCAGATGCGGGGACCGGCGGCCCCGACAGTCGGGAGGGCGTTGCTCCTGAAGATGGAGGTGTGGGAGCAACAGTGAGAGGGGGAGCCCCCACCGCTGAGGGGGCAGGTGTGGTCACTGAGGAACTGGAAACTTGTGCAGTTGTGACGGCATATGAAGCGTACATGCGGACTGGATTTAACCGCTCAAACTTTTTCTTAGCCTCCGTGTAGGTTATACGATCCAAGGTCTTGCATTCCATTATTTTTCATTCCTTCTGGAAAACTGGGCACTCCGGCGAGCAAGTGGAGTGGTGCCCCCACAGTTGACACAGACAGGAGGGGGAGCGTATGGAGCGTAAGGATGAGAAGGACGTCCACAATCACAGCATATAAGGCTGGAATTACAGTTGGAAGACATATGTCCAAACTTCCAGCACGTGAAACATCGCATAGAGGGAGGGATGTATGGCTGGACATTGCAGTGATACACCATCACCTTGACCTTTTTGGGTAAGGTGTCCCCCTCGAAAGCCAAGATGAGGGCACCGGTGTCAACCCTATTGTCCTTCGGGCCCCTGTATATGCACTGGACGAAGTGAATACCTCGTCGCTCGAGGTTGGTGCGCAACTCATCTTCGGACTGCAGAAGGAGGTCTTTGTGAAAGATAAGACCCTGGACCATGTTGAGACTTTTATGGGGCATTTTGGAGACAGGAACATCACCCAGGTGGTCGCAGGTGAGGAGCATCCTCGACTGAGCAGATGATGCTGTCCGAATTAGGACAGACCCAGAACACATCTTGGACAAACCGTCCACCTCCCCATACTTGTCTTGTAAATGTTCAACAAACAACTGAGGCTTCAAGGTGGTGAAAGATTCCCCATCAGAATGCAAACAAACTAGGAATCAGGGTGAATATGGCTCATGGTGTTCTTTAGCCTGACGTTCCTCCCACAGTGTGGCCACGGAGGGGAACGAGTTCGAATCACATTTCCTGGCATTGAACTGATGCTTTCCTCGCTTTGAGACTACTGGTTGAGGACCAGCAACAGATGACAGACTCTGCTTCATTGCGGGTCATCCGCACTGATGCCACCCACTCCGACCAAGGGCCCTCCCCACGGGTGCCACCCAGCCACATCAAGGGCCACCTGGCAGCATGGCCAATGCCGGGAGTCCCGTTGCCCCAGGGAGATAGGCATTTACTCCTTGGCATACATGGGGAGTTAACGGCGCAGGCATCAGTAGAGCGATCCCCGTGTTGTCAGGGGGCTACAACAAACAGGGTACATGGCAGCCCCACCACAACAGACAGGCTACCGTGCTGGATATTAGTTGAAAAGTAGTCCATGGTCGTCGTCAGTGCACAGTGCATGGTGGAAATTGCACCCACGAATGTATCCATGCCCAAGAGTTGGAGAGCAGGTGGGACTGCAATGCAACAACGAATAAGCTGGCTAAAGGTCTCAACGCACGATGGACACAATGCACCAAGTAAGGCACTTTTACCCAATCAGCTCACTCTTCAGAATAATTTTGAAATATGGAGGTCAAACCCAAAAGGGGACCATCACATAAGGGCAAAAATGTTTGAGACTCCTTTTAGTCGTCTCTTATGACAGGCAGGAATACCGCAGGCCTATTCTTAACCCCGAAACCGCAGGGGGCCGTAATTATAGAATCCACCCCAAGGTTGTATGTTCATGCATGTGGAGCACACATAATTAGATGGTTCTTTTGAAAACAAATTTTTTTTTCACCTCTATGCACAACATAAAAAATTCGTCTGAAGTTTCTAATTTTATTCATGTAGAAGATATAGTCTTGAGAAATCCGATGGATCTTTTTGAAACACCCTGTATTATGAATGTGCAATCTAAACTGTCATGTAATGTTATTCAACATCTTGTACATGTCACAAATATTCATTACAAAAGTAGTGCCCTGCACGTGGCCACACTTATGTCATATTCAACTCTTGTGGTCTTGCTTCTATTCATGTCATTGTAAAAAACAAACAAAAATTAATATAAGAAAGGTTATGCTTACAATGTAAATATTTTGGCAACTCATTTCATGGAATAACGTGATGCATGAAATCTCATACACGTATTACCCAGTGCTGTAAGACATGTTACATTTTTGCTTAAGAGCTGTTGCTCATATCCCACTAGTTATATGTTGTGTATGAGAGTGAAAATCTGGGTGAAACATCAGTTTTAAAAATTAAAACATCTCGTAACCTCTAATTTATGGTATAATTAAATACATCAATTTTATGAAGGTTTTCAGAAGGCAGACCACTACTCCATCCTATAGTGTCCAACAGTCATTTTCACATAACAATGTTGAACCATTTTTCAAGTATGACAATGATTAGGACAACCCACACAAAAAGCACTTACATTGAATGAATGAGATGTAATTACTTACTGCAGCAAAGATTGCTTTGATATCTTGGTCCACACTGGGTTGCTCATACGTTCTATGTTCTTTAAGATTTGTTTCCGAACGAAGGATTTGCTCAAGACAATATCTTCATCTTCTTCTTGTTGGGTTGGTGCTGCACAAAACATTTGAAAAAACATTAAGAGGCATAGATGGTTGAGAAAGGAAGTAAATATTTAAAATACTTTAAGTTCAAGATGTCCTCTTCAGTACAAAAATAGAAAATACAGGTTTGAGAGAGAGAGAGAGAGAGAGAGAGAGAGAGAGAGAGAGGATGGGGGGGGGGGGGGGCAGAGGGGATGGGGGAAGGCAGAGGGGATTGGGGGGAGGCAGAGGAGATTGGGGGGAGGCAGAGGGGATGGGGGGGAGGCAGAGGGGATGGGGGGAGGCAGAGGGGATGGGGGGAGGCAGAGGGGATGGGGGAGGAGGGGGAGTAGTAGTAGTAGTAGTAGTAGTAGTAGTAGTAGTTTTTGTGTGTGTGTGTGTGTGTGTGTGTGTGTGTGTGTGTGTGTGTGGGGGGGGGGGGGGGGGGTTGCTGAATCTGACAACTGTAGTCTTCCAAGAAACTACCTACCATACGTAAATGAAGCCAGAAGTCTATGTCACTCTTGGGCCTACACAATGAATGTTGACAGATTTCTCTTTACTTGTTTGCCTGTCACTTTAATTACAATGGCATTTTATTGGTATTTAAAGTAGTACTTCATCAACTGTCGCCGCCCGCAGTGGTCTAGCGGTTCTAGGCGCTCAGTCCGGAACCACGCGACTGCTACGGTCGCAGGTTCGAATCCTGCCTCGGGCATGGATGTGTGTGATGTACTTAGGTTAGTTAGGTTTAAGTAGTTCTAAGTTCTAGGGGACTGATGACCACAGATGTCAAGTCCCATAGTGCTCACAGCCATTTGAACCATCAACTGTCATTTCATATACCATATGTTATATTCGGATCTCCGGGCGGGGACTACTCAAGAGGATGTCGTTATCAGGAGAAAGAAAACTGGCGTTCTACGGATAGGAGCGTGGAATGTCAGATCCCTTAATCGGGCAGGTAGGTTAGAAAATTTAAAAAGGGAAATGGATAGGTTAAAGTTAGATATAGTGGGAATTAGTGAAGTTCGGTGGCAGGAGGAACAAGACTTCTGGTCAGGTGACTACAGGTTTATAAACACAAAATCAGATAGGGGTAATGCAAGAGTAGGTTTAATAATGAATAGGAAAATAGGAATGCGGGTAAGCTACTACAAACAGCATAGTGAACACATTATTGTGGCCAAGATAGATACGAAGCCCACACCTACTACAGTAGTACAAGTTTATATGCCAACTAACTCTGCAGATGACGAAGAAATTGAGGAAATGTATGATGAAATAAAAGAAATTATTCAGATAGTGAAGGGAGACGAAAATTTAATAGTCATGGGTGACTGGAATTCGAGTGTAGGAAAAGGGAGAGAAGGAAACTTAGTAGGTGAATATGGATTGGGGTTAAGAAATGAAAGAGGAAGCCGCCTGGTAGAATTTTGCACAGAGCACAACTTAATCATAGCTAACACTTGGTTTAAGAATCATGATAGAAGGTTGTATACATGGAAGAACCCTGGAGATACTAAAAGGTATCAGATAGATTATATAATGGTAAGACAGAGATTTAGGAACCAGGTTTTAAATTGAAAGACATTTCCACGGGCAGATGTGGACTCTGACCACAATCTATTGGTTATGACCTGTAGATTAAAACTGAAGAAACTGCAAAAAGGTGGGAATTTAAGGAGATGGGACCTGGATAAACTGAAAGAACCAGAGGTAGTACAGAGTTTCAGGGAGAGCATAAGAGAACAATTGACAGGAATGGGGGAAAGAAATACAGTAGAAGAAGAATGGGTAGCTTTGAGGGATGAAGTAGTGAAGGCAGCAGAGGATCAAGTAGGTAAAAAGACGAGGGCTAGTAGAAATCCTTGGGTAACAGAAGAAATATTGAATTTAATTGATGAAAGGAGAAAATATAAAAATGCAGTACATGAAGCAGGCAAAAAGGAATACAAACGTCTCAAAAATGAGATCGACAGGAAGTGCAAAATGGCTAAGCAGGGATGGCTAGAGGACAAATGTAAGGATGTAGAGGCTTATCTCACTGGGGGTAAGATAGATACTGCCTACAGGAAAATTAAAGAGACCTTTGGAGATAAGAGAACCACTTGTATGAACATCAAGAGCTCAGATGGAAACCCAGTTCTAAGCAAAGAAGGGAAAGCAGAAAGGTGGAAGGAGTATATAGAGGGTCTATACAAGGGCGATGCACTTGAGGACAATATTATGGAAATGGAAGAGGGTGTAGATGAAGATGAAATGGGAGATACGATACTGCGTGAAGAGTTTGACAGAGCACTGAAAGACCTGCGTTGAAACAAGGCCCCCGGAGTAGACAACATTCCATTGGAACTACTGACGGCCTTGGGAGAGCCAGTCCTGACAAAACTCTACCATCTGGTGAGCAAGATGTATGAAACAGGCGAAATACCCTCAGACTTCAAGAAGAATATAATAATTCCAATCCCAAAGAAAGCAGGTGTTGACAGATGTGAAAATTACCGAACAATCAGTTTAATAAGCCACAGCTGCAAAATACTAACACGAATTCTTTACAGACGAATGGAAAAACTAGTAGAAGCCGACCTCGGTGAAGATCAGTTTGGATTCCGTAGAAATTCTGGAACACGTGAGGCAATACTGACCATACGACTTATCTTAGAAGAAATATTAAGGAAAGGCAAACCTATGTTTCTAGCATTTGTAGACTTAGAGAAAGCTTTTGACAATGTTGACTGGAATACTCTCCTTCAAATTCTAAAGGTGGCAGGGGTAAAATACAGGGAGCGAAAGGCTATTTACAATTTGTACAGAAACCAGATGGCAGTTATAAGAGTCGAGGGATATGAAAGGGAAGCAGTGGTTGGGAAGGGAGTAAGACAGGGTTGTAGCCTCTCCCTGATGTTATTCAATCTGTATATTGAGCAAGCAGTAAAGGAAACAATAGAAAAATTCGGAGTAGGTATTAAAATCCATGGAGAAGAAATAAAAACTTTGAGGTTTGCCGATGACATTGTAATTCTGTCAGAGACAGCAAAGGACTTGGAAGAGCAGTTGAACGGAATGGATGGTGTCTTGAAGGGAGGATATAAGATGAACATCAACAAAAGCAAAACGAGGATAATGGAATGTACTCGAATTAAGTCGGGTGATGCTGAGGGAATTAGATTAGGAAATGAGACACTTAAAGTAGTAAAGGAGTTTTGCTATTTGGGGAGCAAAATAACTGATGATGGTCGAAGTAGAGAGGATATTAAATGTAGACTGGCAATGGCAAGGAAAGCGTTTCTGAAGAAGAGAAATTTGTTAACATCAAGTATAGATTTAAGTGTCAGGAAGTCATTTCTGAAAGTATTTGTATGGAGTGTAGCCATGTATGGAAGCGAAACATGGACGATAAATAGTTTGGACAAGAAGAGAATAGAAGCTTTCGAAATGTGGTGCTACAGAAGAATGCTGAAGATTAGATGTGTAGATCACATAACTAATGAGGAAGTATTGAATAGGATTGGGGAGAAGAGAAGTTTGTGGCACAACTTGACCAGAAGAAGGGATCGGTTGGTAGGACATGTTCTGAGGCATCAAGGGATCACCAATTTCGTATTGGAGGGCAGCATGGAGGGTAAAAATTGTAGGGGGAGACCAAGAGATGAATACACTAAGCAGATTCAGAAAGATGTAGGTTGCAGTAGGTACTGGGAGATGAAGAAGCTTGCACAGGATAGAGTAGCATGGAGAGCTGCATCAAACCAGTCTCAGGACTGAAGACCACAACAACAAAACATGTTATATACTGCCTCCCTTTCAAGTTGAAAATTGTAAGCAATACAGTGAACCTCTGTTCTTTCACTGCTCTCCACATTTAATCATGTAGGCTGTCAGTGAAATCAACACAAGACATTAACAGCAGCACAATAAGCATATAACCACTGGGGGGAAATTTATAAAGTGGATGTGGAGATTTGGTAAGACAAACTAAAAGCAAAAATAATGTAACACAATGTAGAAGCAATAGAAACATCAGGAGTATCATGGAACAATAAATAATGAATTCTGAAATATTTTAACCAAACAATCATATTATTAGTGAGACTCAAAGATGATAAAACGACACTATTTTTTGTTTCAGCATTTACCATTCTATGAACCGCTGTATCACTGCACATGAAGTACCTTCTGATAACTAGTCACTGTGTTGGTCATTGAGTTACCTTGTTATTCACTTGGGGTGACTTATCAAGACATGAGAAATTTACTATCAGCATCACTATAGCCCAAAATCTGAAATATGGGCTTTCTAATTACAAACTTGGATTTGGCTGGTGTTGGAGATAGAGGTAAAACAATGTTTTAGGGGGAACACCAAGTCATAAAAAAGACTGTCATGGAATACAGTGAGCATTCTACAATTCAAGACCAAACTGTATTAACATACGTATTTCCAAATAGGTGTTGCTGTCCACACTTCCACCCGAGTTAGCAACCAGCATAGCAGCATTACAGGTCCGGCCTTTACGATTTAAAATAACTGGACTATCAGCTCCACCACAGCTGCTTTCAGTATCTGTAAAGTAAAAGAAAGCCTAATGAACCTGAATAGATATGAATACTGATAAATGCCTAAACTACTTCCAGTACACGAACAGTCTGTTGGAAAATTTGCATGATGAAATCTGTAAAAACAGCAGGACACTATCTGTGTTCAATACATTACAACAGAACAGAATTACCCCAGTTATGAAACATTACACCTGTAATTAAAAGTGGGTGAATGTCTCAGTCTGCCATCCTGATCTGTGTTCCTAAATAAAACCATGTGAACTGGGAGAGTTTCTTTGGTATCCCAATTCCTCTCCCCATTTTTGTGGTGTGTGTGTGTGTGTGTGTGTGTGTGTGTGTGTGTGTGTGTGTGTGTGTGTGTGCGCGCGTGTGTGCATACTATGTTGGCCACCCTCCATCACACTGTCCTTTTGCTGTCCATGACACTGCTGTAGGGAGTGATGATGGGGTGATGCCCAACTGTGAACTGTGTTGTCCAGTGTCTGCCGCACAGTTGTCGTCGTCGTCGTCGTCATCATCATCAGGTGCAGACCTCACTGTACAGGAATGCTTTTCCTTCTCTGGCTCAGGGCAGGATTCCACACCTGACTCAGTTGTAGGCCATATCTTTATTCATTACATCATCTTGGACCCTAATTTCAATGGCCATTATAATCATGCAATCCCAGATTGAGGAAGATTGCCTACATATATTGATTTTGTTGTAATCTACAGCTTTTATATTATGATTGGCCATGGATGATTTAATGCTCTGGTGTAATTCAGTGTGGTGTATGTGTGCACGGCCCCTCTCTTTTACTGCACATTAGTTTCCCTAAAGTATGTTTTCCCACACTAACAGGAGATTTGGTCACACCTGGTGTGCGAAGGCCTCAATTACCCTTTACTGGACCTAGTAGTGTCACTGTCTTGGGGGGTGTACAAAATACACATTTAACATTATGTCGCTCCAAGATTCTCCCGACTTTCTTGGAGATATTGCCAATAAACAGTACGCACGCTTGTGGTTTGTGCTGTGCATCTCTTTTTCTTCCTACCATTGTCTAGGTATAATCTGCTTAAACACAGGCCTTATCTGGTTCTGCTGCACCCATTTCTTTGGAATGTTGTTTCCAGGTGTTTCAGTTAAGTTGGAGGGTTGTCTTGATTGCACCTGATTGCAGATGGATTGCACTCAGTGAAAAAAAAAAAAAGTGTGTAAAACGGCTTCATGTTGGGAGTTGTGGTGACCATGGGATAACTGTCGATACGCATCAGTCTGTGTAGGTTTTCTGCACACACTGTGGCCTAGCTCGCCATCTGGTTTCTGTTTCACCAGGACATCGAGGAATGGGAGGGCACTATTCTGTTCCACATCCATGGTAAACTGTATGCTGGGGTGAAGTCAGTTGAGGTGATGGAGAAATTCATCTAAGGTGCCCCACTCACATGGCCAAAAGATGAGCATGTCATCCACATAAGAGTAGAAACATGTTGGTTTTAGTTGTGCTTGCTTCAGGGCCTTCTCCTTGAAATCTTCCCTCAACAAATTCATCAGAACAGCGACAGATAACACCCTATGGCAATGCTGCCCATCTGTTCATAATACCCATTGAGCAGGAAAGGATGGTCTCTTGATTTCCTGCTTATCAGTTCCACGGAGTCCTTTTGTGGAAAGCTCCCTGATGGGAGTGATGGAGGGGGTAATGGTCAACAGATATAGGCTGTTGACAAGAGCAGAGCAACAGTCATCGGGAACCACCTGAAGATGACAACGAGCCTGTGTGCCAAACTACTATGGAGAATTTACAATGTAACAGGGGCAGACACTCAAGAATTTTACAATGACAAACTGAAGATCAGCACTTGTTGCAAATGGATGCCAACTCTATTCATATGCAAGTAAATGTAATGAAATGAATAAAGTAGCAATGGTAAATCAAACAGTGACACTTCCCCCTCTTTTGGATAACAGGTGAATCTCTCTCATCCCAAAGCCCGAGTGACCTGCTCCTCATTTCTAATCTTCCCCTCTTTCCTTGCCAACAAAAGATATGCTTGTTTTTTGTACTTTTAGATGTGTACTTAGGATTTCTGCCACCTGAAGGCACTGGCCAGCCATACTGTCTCCTTGTAGTTTTACCTTATTTATATACTTCCTCATAACTGTTTGGAGTGACTAAGTGTATCCAGAGTAATTCTGTTCTTCTACTATGCTGAGCACATTGTAGAGCTCACCTCTTTACGTAAATATTACACCAGAGTTATTCCTTGTGAGACTAATGAGATACTACCTGTTCTATGACGATACGAACTCGATGAAACTTTCCTACTTCTAGTGCGACAACAGGCTAAACATGCTGCTGACAGATGATGGTAAGGTTTGGACACAGGTTTCTGCACCTCCTTTAAGCCACCATCCAAGTCTTCAGTTTCTGATGAAGATGAAGATGATTCCAACAATGAATCTGCTCCAACAGGTTCATCTAAAATAAGAAAGAAATACTTCCTAGGTTCATGATAGTTAATACCAGTATTAAAGTGACAGCCACACATAAGGTGTTGAAAACTTCTCATAAGGAAAAAATATAAAATCATCTAATGCACATGAAAACATCAATATAGTCTGTTTTAACCTTTTACATAGAGCGTGCATAATTAAACAGCGTGCATCTCATGGCCAGCCTAAAGAGGCCACCTCACATCGGCACAGATGGCATAGCAATCTCTACGCTGTGTGCAAAACAGCCATATATAAGTCAGCATGCTGGGCCCTCAGACACACTAATATTTATGTGATTATTGTATACTTCACTGTTAGTTTGTGCCTTAGTGTAATCCTTCATTTCATGTGTTTGTAATGACTACAATGTTATTCAGTGTCCAAGTATTTTCCTTTATATAGAAAAGAATTAAAAGTTGGTTGGTGGAAATTCTGACACAGAGAGAGAGAGAGAGAGAGAGAGAGAGAGAGTGTGTGTGTGTGTGTGTGTGTGTGTGTGTGTGTGTGTGTGTGTGTGTGTGTGCGCGCGCGCGCTCGCACGCATGCGCAACATTACAATATTTTTGGTGACAAGTGTGGTGTTCTACTCAGCATGTCCAGTTTCCTATATGTCAGTAGGAGAAATTCTTCAATCCCTTGTTGCACAGCAGTTAGTTTTCACCAACCAGCAGCAGGCTTTTTCCACGGAACAAAACACTTTAGCAGCCTTGATGACATCACTGGGTTGGCTGACTTTGACGTAACACCCATAGCATTCTCTGTACGAGGGTTCTGTGGAAGACTGGGACGCATATGAAAAACGGCTTCATCAATATTTTCAAGCTTTTGGTCTCATCAACCCCAATATGTGTACAGCTTTTGTCATGGATTTCTCCTTGTGTTTATCACTTTTTGTGTCCGCTAGCTCCTCTTCAGGAACCTGCTAGTCTCTCTTTTGGTGAAACATATCAGTTGCTCTCCACTATCACTGCAAACATATCCATGTTGTTGTTGTTGCTCATGCTGAGATATACTGCCACAACATTCGTACTAAGTTTGGGCAGCAGAACATCACAGGCTTAGCCATCATTGCCAGTTTGTTACTAAAGCTCATTGGGACTTGTACACTGATTCCATCGTTTGTGATGCTGCAATACGCTTGACCTCTGATAGGGAAGTTGCAAATGCCATTTTACAATGTGAAAATCCCTCTCTCACAGAGGTTTTGTACATTGCCCAGTTGTTTGGGGTATCTAGAGAAGCAGGAAATCAGACAAAAGCTTGGTTTGAAGTAGTGGCCAATGATTCTCCTCCTCAGCCCTGGTCGGGTAGCTCATGAGGTGGGGAGGGGGGGAAGATGACATCACGGCTGTGCAGTCGTGGTCTCCATGACACATGGGGCACTGCTGTGCTAAACAGCAACAGCTGTGAGTGTTTCAACAGCGGCCTTGTGCTCCTCTTGCATCTTGCCCTTATCGTTTTGTTCAACATGAGTGAGTTGCACGTCCAAAGTGTTGTGTAACATGCAACTATTGCAAAAAAAAGTGACATATTGCTTCTGTGTGCGACTCTCAACCTCCTGCATCAGACACGTGAACATGGAGATGAACTGGTTTCTCAAGTGACAGTAGCCCCAAACAAGTACATGTTATGGACATGATGTTAAAAATGCACAATTTGTTAAAAATGCAAGTAGACATGGGTGCAACAGTGACTATGTTAAATTCTCAAACCTATGAGGATCTTGGATCACTGCTGTTGTCCCCTGTTTCTCATCAGTTGGTAACTTACAACAAACAACAAATATCCATACTGGGATAGTTTTCTACTCATGTAATGTATACAGCAGTTGTTCAGTCTTTGACCTTTCTAGTGGTGGATGATGCGAACACTAAAAGCTTATTTGGGATAGACGCCTTCAAAATTTTTAGATTTTTTTGTTTATGATGAAGTGCATCTGGTATCAGATCATGTTCCAAATCAATTACTGGATGTGCTCTGCACAGAATTTTCCTCACTGTTTTTGGAAGGTTTCAAGTTTGTTACTTATTTCAAGGCTCACATCACAATGAAACTGATGATGTGTCCCTGTTTTCTGTGCCTGCTCAATCCCAATAGCTTTACGGGAACAAGTCCAAGCAGAACTTGATCGACTTACATCCTTGGGTATTTTCATGCCTGTCTCCTCTAATGAACGGTCTACAATGTTGGTAACTGTCACAGAACCTAATGGCAACCTCCAGCTCTGTGGCGATTTTCACAGTCTATTATTGATATCCTATCAGGATGAACTCTTAGCATACCTTTCCGTAGGCCAATATTTTTCCAAAATAGACTTGTCAGAAGCCTACTTGCATCCATCTTTGGATGATGATTACAAATGTATCTTCATAGTGAATACCCCCTTTGGGTTATGCCAATGCCAGTGCAATTTTCCATCAATTTTTGGGGCAACTCATGGCCTCCATGCCATGGTGCTTTAACTACCAGGATGATATTGTGGTCCCTGGTACCTCAACAGATGCACACCTGTGGAACCTTTGTGCCTTGTTCACGTTGCTGCAGGTCACTGGCTTGAAAGTAACTTGGGAAAAATCAGAACTTTTTCAGCCATCTAGTGTCTATCTCTGTTTCGAAGTCTCACATGCTGGTGTCAAGGCTTTACACCAGCATGTTTGATGCCACTGTGGTTTTTCCACATCCTACTAGTGTCAAAGAGTTGCGGACCTTTCTTGGAAAGACTGCTTACAACCATAAATTCCTTCCTGATGCAGCCACAGTGGCTCTCACGAGGGAGTGGGCACCCCACCTGTCCACACCCATGCTATTTCAGATTGTATGCTCCTCTGGTGGCAAAGCACCTGCTCTAACAGTAGCACCTTCTCATGAAAACATGGACACCTCTACAGTGAACAATTTTTCCAAGTGGTAAGGAGTATTGTAACTCTATACAGTGAGATGCATAATTAAACTGTGTATGTCTCCACAGCTGGCCTGAAGAAGTCACCTTACATTGGTACAGACAGAGCAGCAACTGCTACGCCATGTGCAAAACAGCTGCATATAAGCTGGTATGTTGGGCCCTCAGCCACTCTAATGTTTATGTGATGATTGTGTACTTCCATGATGAGACAATGCCTTAATGTACGCCCTGATTGTGTGTGTCTGTATTGACTACTATGTCACACAGTGTGTACATATTTTCCTTCATGTGGAAGCTAATTAAAAGTTGATTGGTGGGAATTCTGATATTGTGTTTGTGCAATATTACAATACAGTCTAAATTAAAGGTTGCTCTATTTGAAAATAGGAACTGTGCTGATTTGCATGCAACTGCATATTCATTTACTTTTTGGACAATGCAGTGACAACAATTTGGGGTTGAGGGAATATCTAGAAAAGGAATTCTTATACACTGAATGCTAAATCTGTCAAATAATGGAAGCATGTGATGCCACATTAGCAGTGCTGTTACAATCTAGTGTTTACATTTAAGAAGAAGCTACGTACCACAATATTTATGAAATGTCTATCGTTCAATCTTTGAACAGATTGTTACCCTTTAAAACCATTTTCTACAGATGGAGATGTCCAAATTTCATTAACACAAATAGCTCATGATGATTATCATTTTGTTTAAATTATAATCCATTTGAAACAAATAGATCATAAAGGAATAACAAATTTGCAGTGTAAAATGCACGACCTCCAAGATGATACTCCAGGAAAATTTACTTATACAGCCAAGCAAGTTAGAAATACTTTGTGGAAATACCAAGAACCAGAGTTTACATTCAACTACACAGTGAGACTATGTATGCCTGCACAATATGTAATATATGCCTTACTTATTATTTGGAAAAAAAATAACATTACTTCAATTTGCAATCTCCTAAAACAATTTAAGTACCTGTTTCTGCAACTTCATCCATCTCACTAAACGACACTGAGCACCTGTGCCTCATAGTTGCTACAGAGTGTTGTTGTGAATGACACTCTTCTGTTGGAAAAAGAACACTCAATTGTTGTGGTAAGCTGATACCCATATAGCATTGGCGAGTTTCATCATGTTGTCTGGATGGGCCTGTTAAAACATTTCTTTTTGGTAATAAATGAACAAAATACAGCACATCAGTTTATTCATATTATTAAAACAATATTTGGATTAAAGTTAGATTTTCATAAAGAGACAATTTTTGGATTCTACGGAACAGACCACATGTATTTGAAAAAGGTGTAAAATAATTTACATTTTTGATGGCTAGAATAATGATATTTATCACCACAAATTTACATTTAGAAGTGGACAGATCCTGCAGTAAGCTATTTATAAGAGAATGCGGAGTGTTACTAGAAGCTTTGAAAAACTTCATCGTTGAAGATGTGCACTATCAAAAACATCCCAATTTGGTACTATAATGTACTAGATGATTTGTACTTAATCTAACCACCTGGCACGCATTTTTTGCCCCACTGTCAGCCAGTGGGTGGCAGTGATGGCAGCGAGAATATTTCCCCCTCCGCTGTGAAGCCTTAGTTTGTGTAGAATTATTGTGCAGGTAGCATGTGTGTGTTAGATGATGAAATACAGTGTAAAGTGTGAAAGTATTTCAAGTAAAATGGTGAAATACAAGTATTCTACCTGCCAAACTGTATTCCTGAAAGATCCATACATGTGTACAAGAATCAGCGTATGCTGTAAGGAGATTATTTCAACAGGAATTTCTTGATGTTCAAGTTCCTAATTGGAGTACAATTCATCAATTGCTAAATAAATTTGTGAAACGAGAAGTGTTCTTGACAGGAAGCAAAGACAATCACATATAGTACTCACAGAAGCAGCTCTCGATAACATTGGGTATGCTCTGGAAAGGTCTCCTAGACAATTAGTTCAATATCTTTTTCAGAAAATGGGCTATGGCTGTGCTCAAAGTTACTGAAGTTACAGCTCTATAAAATAACTGCAGTGCAAGAACTTAAACTGGGTGACCCTTAAAAATATTGCTGTTCTGTGAATGGATTTTGAATAGGTTGCATGACAGAGGAACTGACCCTCACCTAACTTTATCTTCGGATGAATCATGGTTCCACCTAAGTGGATACATTAGTTCACAAAATAACAATTACTGGAATTCTGAAGAGCCTACCTTAATACCCAAGGCACACCTGCATGATCAAAAAACACAAGTGCGGTGTGCTATTAGTGGTGAGAGAATACTAGGCTCTATTTAGAGGAACAACTAACAGCAAGAGATATGTGGAATACATTTTGAACCCCCCTTCCCTTTTTTCCCCCACTTAACTGAGAGAGACTGTGCTTTCATGACCTTTCAACAGGACTCTGTGATGGCACATGCAGCCATCTTTTCATTACAAGACATTCATGATGTGTTCCAACATACAGTTATCACTAACAACACATCGCCTCCTCTTACAACCCCCTCCCTCTCCCCCCACCCAATTTAAACCCTGCAATTTTTATCTCGAGGGGGGAGGGGGGGGGGGGGGGGCAGCGACATGAAAAGAGAAAGGGTATCAATCAAATCCACACACTTTATATGAACTTAATTCTAACATTTGTCAAGAAATTGCTGTGATTTATAAGAGGGAACTGCAGAGTGCAATGAGCAATTTCCTAAACAGATGTAAGAAATGTTTGAACAATGAAGGGGGACAGTTCCAGCATCTTTTTGCTTAATAAATGTGAGTAATATACTTTTATTTTGAAACATTTATGTTATGTATGTTAGAAATAACTTATGCAACAACCATACTATATTTACTGTGGACCTCCTCTCTTTTAATTATTACAGATTACTTTCTCTCTGAGTTTGGACACACGTTAATGAATAAAATGATTATCATAACAACATTATAAATGTGTAGCAGCTAACATTTCCTAACTTAAAGTATTTCATTAGCCATTAAATTTTTTTTGTGCTTATTCCTTGCACCAGTTTCAAACCTTTTCGGAATTACACCTGAGGAATTCATTTTAAATAGCTCATTGTAATAATAATAATAATAATAATAATAGTAATAATAATAATTAGTGGGGGTGGAAAACATATGAAAAGATTCAAATCAAATAAACTATAGTTTCATAATTATACTACTGAATTGCGATGACTGATATACATACATCATTTAAAATTCCTTACAAGAAACTAATTTTGGAAGATTTTATTGCATCTGAAATTGATAAAATACCTGTTTGTCGACCAATACTGAAATAATTCGGAAAGTATCCTTTGGAGCCCAACGATGCTGAGCTAGGGACACCACCTAAACGAGGTGGCATACTGGCTTCAAATTCACACAACCTACAAAGAAATTAAGCAACACAAAATACAACAATGAAAAGTGAGTAATAAGAAACTATGGAGAAATATAGGGAATCTGTTTCAAGGACCTATTAATACTATACTACATTCACAAAGATGTGACTGCACTAACTACTTCACTTTTGATTTTAATACACTGACAAGGTTTGCCAACAGTACATTTAAATTCACACAAACAGGAATGATGTATGTGAATTACATTTAATTAAATAAAATTTGAATTTTTTGTTTCTCAGAACTTCATCACTAGGTAAGTCATGTGTGATGAAGGGAAGTGAAAACTGATCATTAATCCTTCAATCTAATGTTTCAAGAATGAAACTGAAATTCTTCCATTGTTTTTCCTTCCTCAGTAATGTGTCACACAGATTTAATGTGTACTCTCAGCAGAAAAAAAAATTGGGACACTGTAGACAAAATGACAAAAAAATCACACCATTTGGCAAAAACTGGGCCGAGCATGGCGTCAGACAGAGGGAAAGGATCATTGATTCAGGATATTCGGGATACCCGTTGCTCACTTTGTATTCCCCTAGTCCCATGTGCTAAGGGCTGCTTACTTCATGACACAGATTATGGACCTGATTGAATGTTCAAATTGTAGGGAGAGCACCTGGATACCATAAAGTATGAGGCACAGAGGGTATGGATCTTAAAAGAACGTGCTTATATGGGCTCACTGTCTACCATTCAGGATTAATGAAGAGTGACAGTTCAATTTTACCAATAAGACGAAGGCTCTGGTTCCAATAAATGCATGTCATTCAGGACAAACCAATGACAGCCTGACACAGATTACAAATTTATTTGCTCCAGCTATTTCCATTATGCATTATTCTTTTTAATTTTGTTTAAGAACTTGACATTAGAGACATATGTATTACAATGGGTCATATTCTTGAAAATGGCATTCGACAATTGGGCCAAACAGCCACTCATTGTGTTTTATCATCATTATTAGTACTCACTAATTATGCAGAAAGACTACATAAACTCAACATGCCTATGAGCAAAGTCAAATCTACTATTACTGTCATTTGCAACAGGAGGTTTGACATATAGATTTTCTCTCTTTGTTTAGATACATATGTTTCAAAGAAACAAGCCTGCTACAGATGGTAACTACTGACATTCAGCCTCTTCAGACTGGAGCCACGCGCTCAAGGGCAGAATTAAAGCAGCAAAACGTTTTTAATAGTCTTCCTCCAGGCTGTCACCACTGCCACACCCTTTAACCAAAATATGTTTACTTCCTACACAGTTATCAATATAAGAGCAGCAAGCAGAAATATCATTGGGGCCATTAGTCACAATGGTTCACTGGGAGTATTCAGTTAAGAGACAGAATCATTGCTCTGACTGAAGTAGGCACGTTTTAAATTAGAGATTCTGGCAGGAGGTACTACTGCAAAGATGTGGTGGAGGAATGAGGTTTAAATAGGCACTAACAACATAGTTCCTGGCTCAGGCAGGAAGAGACTAAGCACACACCAGGAGAACACAGAGCTTGCACGTTAAGACCTGACAGCTTCCCTCACTAATCGTGAAGCAGTTGCAGCAAGAGATCATATTCCTCGGTTCCAATGACACAATTCACTGAAGGCTAAGGGCAGCTAGACTGCATGCACAAACCTCCACAGTGAAAGAAAAACTCAAACAGTAAAATATTTTATTCCAGTTGGAATTTACAGAGCTCAATATGAACATGGTGTGGAAAAGTGTAATTTTCAATGATGAGATGGTGTTTTCCATGCATAACAACTGCCCAACAGTGCTTTGCAGATTGCAAGGGTCAAGACATCATGAAGAATATGTCGTGATGACTAGAAGACCAAGGCGACTATCAATTTCCTGTGGGGGTCGGATTTCTGCATATGAAGCAGGAGTACTTCACAGAATTGAGGGAACTTACGATTCCAGGCAGTACTCACATATAATGAAGACTTTGATGGCAGCCTTCAGTGCGAATGCTATGCACTGAAGGAGAATTCACATTACAGGAAAATCATTCTCCTGTGCATAAGTCCACATTCATTCAGCAGCAGCTGTCCAACATGAGCATTAAGGTCATGGACTGGCTGCCATGAGCTCCTGAAATATGGATCCAATGGAGGATATATGGGCTGAGGTTACATGAACACAGTCACATATTTGGCCAAGAAACTAACTGGCTGTTGCCGACATTCTTTGGGACTGCGTTCTTGAAGCCAGGGATGAAGTTGCCTCTTCTGGCAAATGTGTCTGACACTTCAGAGATTCCATGTCAAGATAAGTTAGAAATAATGGTGGATTCTGGACAAGATATTATAACACTAAAAACATTCGATTTCATTTACTTCTTTTCTCAACTTTCTGTCAGTGAGAGCCAGTGGAAGATCACTTGGCTACAGAAATATATCTAACCTGACATAAGAGAATATGAGTTAGCTTTTAATTATGTTTCTTAACTGACATAAGTTGCTTTTAAATATTACCCCTCTTTTATTTGCTCCCTGCCTATGTATTTGAAAAGTAATAAATTTAGAGTGATTTTAATGCTATTTTTTGTTATTTCAAATTCATCTCTTTCTTCCCCTCTACTGATACCCCTTGCATCCTCCCAAAAACATATAAAAGATTTTTTCTAATATTTACTCATCTTTAATTTCCCCTCCCATCTTTCTTTCTCTTACACTCTAACCTTACTTGCTCTCACTCCATCCTTCCAAAATTAATAAACAAATCAAGCACTTTCAATTAAAATTATGCTTTTTCTTGTAATGTCTCTCCTTCTATAAGATCTAATTTTCTTGCTTTTCAATCTTTTATTGTATAATTTTACTCTCCTTCCTTTTCCACTCCCCCCCCCCCCCCCCCCCCCTCTCTCTCTCTCTCTCTCTCTCTCTCACACACACACACACACACACACACACTTAGCATCCAGAGTGTCGTAGGATGCAATGACTAATTTCAGTGGATAATAGTTTCTCCAGAAAGCTTTTCGGGATCCATGGAGATTGGACAAGCTACAGTTCGAGTACGGACAAGCTGAAACAACTATAAATTATGCACCTGTGCCTGGGCATGGATGTTCATCAGCAGTTTCTTAATTCTGCATTGTGTTGTAATTAAGTGCAGAGATGCAAGAGATTATGGCGGTAACTCCCAGTAGTGATGGCTGCCGAACAAACTGTAGCTACAGCCCTGATCTGCAACAAATGCGTAGACCTTAAAATATTTCAGGGGCCACAAGGACATGGTGGTATTGATGAGTGAGTTAGTTGTCCCTCCTTGGGGACAGAAGAGACGTCTTCATGGCCAAATGGACGAAGATTTATTACGGTACTATACAAATATATCAAAACTGATATTTGGAATCCCTGTGCACTTGCCAACCTCATTCTGATACTGGAAGACTACAAGAATAAGTTCTGTCTATGTGTGGATGCCGAGTCTCATCACCAGTATTCAACATCCACATGTGTGTTGTTATTTAGCACACAAGTGTTTGACTTATAGTGGGAGCTTTTGGTGTTGATCGGTTATTAGCAGGTTCGTTCTTCAACAGAAGAAGATTGTGTAAGTAACCAGACAGCCTTATAGAGCAATTAATTAGTAATGGGAGTTAATGGTTGTTATGAGGTCTATTAAACTGAGTATAAAGAATATTATTTTGTTTTTCTTGCTTTCCTGTTTTGTTGAGATATCTGATGACACTGCAGGATGTTAGTTGGGGGTTAATCGATGTATGTTTCTGTTTCGTTTTTTGATTACCCAATGGCTCTTCATGTCTGTCCGTGTTGATTTTGTATGACAGACCGCTAGTTTTCATGTCTATTGGTCTTTCTGGTTTTACAGTAGTTGCCTGCAATTTTTTTTCCATTAAAGAAAGAGTTGGTGAGCAATAATATCTGCAGACAAGTAAATGTGCCCAAGAGCTATCTTGAAGGCATTCTTAAACCAATACAATAGTGTACAGGCTTATGATTTGAGACTGGATTATATGCATAATAAAAAACCTTAAAATGCATGCACATATGCATGAAAAATGCTTAAACAATGCTTGAAAAGTGTCGAAAAATGCAAGATCAAATAATAAAAAAGCATGGTAGTTACTGTGTGCATTATATATCAAAGTCAAACCTGTGCATATCAATTATGAGGTAGAGTGCCGGCCATGCACAAAATCTGAACATTTAAAACACTATCATTTTCTGAAAACTTTCTGGTAAAGGTTAGGAAGGGGCCTTTCTGGGATTATTTTCTAAAAATTTGCAAAATGGGGATGCATACCGTGTTTCAAGAATTGTTCCTTCTTTGCTATTGTTGTCAGTAACAAGTGGATGTGATGTGAGCGAGTCACAGCGAAACAATCAATTTGTACAGTACCAACTTCGAGATATATTGCACGCAGTGCGGCACACTCAAAAACTCCGTAATATTTTATTTAAAAAAAAAAACATACAATCATGAATTTTTTTGAACAGCATTAACTTTTAATTAATACTATTGGACCAAATCATCATTTGCAATTTATTTTACATTTTTCTACTATTGCAAACATAAATGACCAAGTACTGTTCCAAATGTTCGGTAATAAGATTGTGTCTTCAAATCACTCAAAACATTTTTATATGCAGAAAAGGACCATTCTACAACTGAGGTAACTGGGCAGTATTTGAATTTAGGCGATAAGTTGGCACTTATTGCTTCTGGTAAAAGTTCACCCATCCCATTAATAAACTATCAATTTGCACAAGTGTTCAAACCTGCATTATTGTTTAAAATGTTTTCAAATTTTTCTTTAAGTTTTCTTGGGAATACCTCTGGCAATGAGGTGTTCACTAGAACAATTTTATTCATTAACTGAATACATTCATTCAACGCCAAGCCTTGAGTTCCAAGATTTTTAATACTTGCAGGTATATGGAAAAAATGAGTACTTATCACAGCAATGTCTTTTTTAATACCAGAAACATTAAAAGCTTCCTTGCACTGGCAAACTGCCAAAGCCTCTGCACTATCGAAGTTGTACACTACCCCTCTAATGGCCTTGAAATATTCATTGTAAAACAACACAGCTTCGACCGACATGCCCTAACAAGTTACCACTGATTCGGGAGGTAAAGGCACATTTGGTGGTTTTTCTTTGTAGGTCTTTATGTGAGCAGGAGCCTTTAGAAACACTTTCTTTCTGGACGAAATCAGTTTATTTACATTCACAAATGTGGAACATACTTCTTCAGCAAAGCGATGTACTCCTTGAGCAAAGCACATCACATCATCACATGATTCAAATTGGGATAAAATACTTGGGAGGGCTTTCCCTGCTTTGACCATATAGGGAGCAGCATTTGAAATAAACACAAACACCCTTTCATCTGCAGAAGATTCTGGAAATATTTTTCTAATATCCTCATTCACAAATCTGGCAATCGCAGAATGATTTACTTTTTCGAGTATGTTGCAGGTTGCTAAATATGAAGAAGGTGGCTCTTTTGTTAAAGCACCAACAATTAAATTTGCAATGTAACAGCCACAAGTGTCTGTAGTTTCATTAACTGAAATCCAGATAATGCTGTCCTTGAGTTCACTGCATATTTCTTCCAGAACATTTACGTAAATTGTCGGTATGTAATTTTTACGCGATGTTGATTCATCTGGTATATTTTGATTTAAGCAAATTACTTGCAATCAATGCCTCACATAGATCAATGTTAAACCGACTTTTTTGGTTACTGCTACTCAGAAGTTGTTGCCGTGGCCCTTTCTTTTGTATTCCTGTGATATGAAGACTTGTCTTGACATGCTGGTGGTCTATTTGAAACCTTTTCTTACATGAAACGTTTTTCTCGCAAACTTGACAATATAAAACAGTTCTGTCATACGTAAATGTTCAAGGATGGTCAGCTACCCACGAAACAACATTTCTTTCTTCAGGCACAACACGTTACACACTACACACCATAAACACGTTCAACTGTGTACAAGTAAATAGAAATCTAAACTGAAACAATGGACGTGTGACTAAAACACTAGGGTACTACCAAAATAGTTTAGAGAAGAGACGAAGAAACAAATGTTACCCTGTACATACTACTACGAGCTCTGCAGACATCTGATTACATTATGTTAAGTTCCAAATCCCTACCACTGGACTGGACACGTACATCACTTACAGTCTCCACTTGACCATCTCAACTTAACTCACAGTTAAAACACTACATTGTTATTAAAAATGTGAGCAAAGAGAATTCTCAAGACCAATATTCAAAGGAAAGAGTCACAGGAAATCAAGAACATCAGATCTCATGGGAACAATACAGTTCATTCTCCTTTTAAGGAGCGTCCAACTGATAGTTATTTTCATGAAGTGCTGCCTTCGATTAACAACACCAGCTTCTTCCTCATACCACTTCCCACATCTCTACTTTTAACTACAAAACTGCCAACCAGTCATCACTACTGGCAGCTACCACCAAAATGTCTCCGCACTTCTGCATTTATTCACAATAGGATTTCAGAAGTCAGAAACTGCGGATGAACATCCATACCCAGTCACAAGGATCTAACTTATAGTTCGTTCAGTTCTTCCGTACATGAAATGTAGTTTGCCCAATACCCACACATACTGAATAGCTGCCTGGAGAAGCTGATATGCTTGCTACTGACATTAGTCACTGTGTCCTCTGACTTGGTTGTTGAGATGTTAAGGCAGACCTACCACCCCCCCCCCCCACCCCCCCGCTCTCTCTCTGTGTTGGTGTGTGTGTGTGTGTGTGTGTGTGTGTGTGTGTGAGAGAGAGAGAGAGAGAAGAGGAAGGATGGTAGAACCGCAAAATAAGAGATTGGAAAGCAAGACTAGTAGATCTCATAGAAAAGTATGTCATGATTCCTTTTACCTTAGAGGAGAGAGAAAAAGGACCAGACAAGGATGTTTTCAGAACGAAGGTGATTTAAAAGAAAGCCATGTGCTCCCCTCGCAGAAATCCAATACTAGGAGGAAATCGATAGCTGACCACTTCTCACTGTCACTGTGTATTCTTCATGATCCTTCGCAGTCTGTAAACCATTCCTGGACTATTGTTGCTTGTGGAAAACACCTTCCCATCAGTGAAAATTATAATTATGTTTTCACATGCCGCATTTAGATGGAGCTACGCAACTGCTGGCCAGTATAAAACATTTTCCTCAACGAGTTCCTGTTTCACAGCAAATCTTTGTGCCTGCAGTAAAGCTTTCCTCAGCCCTCAGTGAAGTGTGTCACTGGTACTGAGGAAGTTGGTCTCATCAAAACGGCTTCGCTTTTAGGGAGGGAAACTGTCTTACTCACAAGCTCTGTGTACTCCTGGTGCGTTGTTCTCTTCCCGCCTGAGACAGGAACTCTGATAGTGCGTCATTCAACATGATTCCTACATCTCTTTTTGTAGTAGGTGACGTGGCATGCCATGCCTCCTGTCTGCCTCTCTAATGGGGGGGGGGGGGGGGGGGGGGGGGGGGGGAAACCACCCTAATGCCTTCAATCAGAGCGACGATTCTGTCTCAAACTGAAGCACCCAGTGAGCTATTGCAACTGACTTCCCACAATGTGATTTCTGCTTCTTGTTCTTATCCTGATACCTGAGGAAGAAATAACCCTACTTCTGTTGAAACAGGCTGCAGTGGTGACACTCTAAATAAAGAGCTATTCAAAAATTATTGCAGCTATAATTCTGCCAGTGAGCCTATGTGACTCCAGCTTGTAAGGGCGGAATGGGCCACAAGACACTAAGACCCATTTTCAGAGGTCATGGATTTGAATCCTACCTGCAAGATGGACAGTTTCATCTTGCATATGTGTTTGTCTATGTTTTTCCCTGAATAAACATTTCTGAACCACTTCTCAGGAAACTTTCTTGAATTCAAACAAAATATATGTGCCGTAAAGTTCTTGCATCTATAGCATGCATGTGTCTGGGGCCAGATTCTTTAAAATGTACAGAGGGATCATAATTAAAGTTAAACTTTCAAAATGCTGTAGAAATAACACCACTGGTCAGAATGACGCCAAATTGCAACGGAATATTATCGAAGAAAGGGGAAAACGTATGGGGGGGGGGGGGAGGAAAGAAAAGAAAAAAAAAGAAAAAAAGAGAGAGAGAGAGAGAGAGAGAGAGAGAGAGAGAGAGAGAGAGAGAGCATGAAAATTGATCAATAGATGGAGCTGTGTCTCAGAATACGTAAATGAAAACACCTGTCATGCACATGACCCATTGAAGTTGGCATAAATACGCCGGGTACAAGGCTTTTGCTCCTTTCCTGTCTGCGACTTTCGCCATGATTATCTCAATGCAGAATTGCGCTCTGCCTGTAAAGCTGTGTTACAAGAATGATGACTGTGCACCTGTCGCTCCGCCGAAGTTCCAGACACTGAAGTGTTTGAAAAAGATGCTGGTCCGATGACTGCCATGGGTCTGAAGAAAATGAAACGAATTGATTCTATGTCAGTGGAAGCAGTGGCCACAGGAATGGAGAAGGAGAGGAGTGGTGGTGTACAAACGTGTAGTACACAGAGCACAGTGCGTATAATCCTACGAAACTTTCTTATTTGCTACCCATCCAAATTACCCATGTGCATGAGTTGCTTTCTGTTGACCTGCCAGCAAGAGAGACCTTTGCTTTAGAATTTCTTGCTCGCATGGTAGTGGACAATGACTGGTCATGGAAGATTTTGTGGGCAGATGAAGCCCACTTCCATGTGACAGGATATGTCAATATGCAGACTTGTCCAATATGGGCAATGGAAAATCCACACACAAATCAGCCAGTACCACTTCATCCTGAAAAGGTCACTGTGTGGTGCAGGTTTACGGCATCATTTATCATAGGGCCATATTTTTTCGAAGAGACAGGTGCTTCCAGTCCTGTTACCTGTACCGTCACTGGTAAGCACTATGAGTGTCTTTTGCACAATCATGTCATTCCAACTCTCCAACAATATTCATGTGTGAATGGGATCATTTTTATGCAAGATGGTGCACCTCCGCACACTGCAAATCTAGTTAAGCAGCTGCTGAAGCGCCATTTCAGAAATGCTAGGATTATCAGCTGCCATTTCCCTACAGCCCGGCCGTCCCGATTACCTGATCTTAATCTGTGTGACTTCTGGCTGTGGGGCTATCTGAAAGATGATGTGTTCAGTGTTCCAATTGCAAACTTAGCTGCATTGAAGGCACACATTGTGCAACATACTCTGAACATGACCCTGGAAACACTTCGGTCAGTTGTGGAACATGCTGTTTCTCAGTTTCAACTTGTTGCAGAAAATAGTGGACAGCATATTGAACATATTTTGCACCAGTCACACGGAAATTAATAATTCGATTTGATTCTGATTGGTGCTTTTTAAGCAGTTTTTGGCCTCAGGACAATTAAAAACCAATGTGATTGATGCTTTTTATGCAGTTTTTGGCCTCAGGGCAATTAAAAATCAATGTGAGTGACACCTTTTATGAGGCTTTTGGCCTCAGAACAATTAAAAACCAATTTTTCCCATCTGATGTGATATGACTTTGGGTGGTGGATGGGCTTACGTAACTAAAAGTATCACACCTGTACACCTTTGCACACTGAGCAGTACAAGTTGTTTAATATCAAACTCACATCTTAGGCATTGTTGTAGGATTCATTTGTCATTTGCAGTCAACCACTATTAAATTAAATCTATTGCTACATTTGGTAACTATTTATTTTTCTTCTGCCACATGTTTTCCCCCTTCTCCAATAATAGTCTATTGGCAGTCTGAAAGTTTAACTTTAATTATAGTCACCTTCTACATACTTAAATAAAGGGAAAAAGTCTGTTTGGCTGATCTCCTGCTGCAGATGGAAACAAGGCTGTAAGATAGAGAACCAGTTAAACTTGGTCCAAGGCAATGTTATTTTTGGACTGTGTTAGTGTTGCCCTATGTGTACTCAGTGAGTAATAATAATGACAATGAAACACAGAGAATGGCTGTTTGGCCTAATTGTTGAACCATTGTAACACATATGTGTCCAATGTCTAATTCTAATTCTCAAACAAAAGGAAACAAAAATCATGCATAATGGAAATATCTGCTGCAGACATACACTGAGGTGGCAAAGGTCATGGGATACCTCCTAGTATCGTTCGGACCTTGTTTTGCACAAAGTAGAGCACCAACTCAACGTGACATGGGCTCAAGTCGTTGGATTTTCCCTGCGGAAATACTGAGCCATGCTGCTCTATAGTTGTCCATAATTGCGAAAGTGTTGCTGGTGCAGGATTTTGTGCATGAACTGACTTCTTGATTACGTCCCATAAATGATCGATGGTATTTATGTCGGGAAATCTGGGTGACCAATGGGTCATTGCCATCCATAAAAATCCCATCGTTTAGGAATATGACTTCGACGATTGGCTGCAAATGATCTCCCAAGTAGCTGAACATTCAGGAGGACCAGGCCAGTCCATGTAAACAGAGCCCACACCATTATGGAGCCACAACGAGGTTACACAGTGCCTTGTTGACAACTGGGTCCATGGGTTCATGGGATCTATATCACACTTGAACCCTACAATCAGCTCTTACCGACTTAAATAGGGATTCATCTACCAGACTGTGGCTTTCCAGTCATCTGTCCACCTAATATGGTCACAAACCCATGAGAGGCTCTGCAGGTGATGTCGTGCTGTTAGCAGAAGCACTCGTGTCGGTCGTCTGCTGGCATAGCCCATTAACGCCAAATTTCGCTGCTCTGTCCCAATGGATACATTCATCGTATGTCCCACACTGATTTCTGCATTTATTTCACGCACTGTTGCTTGTCTGCTAGCAACTCTCTGCAAACGTCACTGCTCTTGGTCATTAAGTGAAGCCCGCCAGCCGCTGTATTGTCTGGAGTGAGAGGCAATGCCTGAATTGTAGTATTCTCGGCACTCTCTTGACACTGTCGGTCACAGAATATTGAATTCCCAGACGATTTTTGAAACGGAATGTCCTATGCATGTAACTCCATCTACCATTCCATGTTCGAAGTCTGTTAATTCCCGCTGTGCAGCCATAATCATGTCAGAAACCTTTTCACATGAATCACCTGAGTACAAATGACAGCTCTGCCAATGCACTACACTTTTATAACTTGTGAACACAATACTACAGTCATCTGAACATGTGTGTATCACTATCCCATGACTTTTGTCAGCTCAATGTATATGTCACGTATGTCAGGCAGTTGTTGGTTGCTCCTGAATATCATTCATTTATTGGATCCAGAACTCGAGTTTAGTAACACTGAAGTTTAATCACTGTTGTGTATATGCAGGATGCTAAAAACTTATAAATGTGCCAAATATGTGATGAGTGTTGATAGCGAGTCACTTTATACGCACACTGCAGGTGTTTGCTGAATCCTGTACAGCTGTAGCTAGGCTCACTGCGGAGGACAGGCCATGTGATTGATATCATCAACTTGACATGATAAATAACTCGGCATCAGATCACTATGCCATGTCTAACATAAGTAATAAACCACTTTGACAACACCTCAGTTACAATCACCCATACACAATCAGCACCATAAGCATATTACAGTTAACTGGAAGTAAACGGTTTGAGTTTAACTGCGGACATGAGCAAAACATCCAGTGGTGTGTTCATTGACTGTCCACGCATCCACACAATATACTATGCCCTAGAATTTGTGTAGAAGACATAAACCATCTATAACAAAAATCTGAATAACATTATAAAGTGCATGAAGAAACTGAATTTTTTTTTTGCCTTAGACGGGTTTGTAGTACCACCTTTCACAGCACACATTGCACTGGATCCTACAAAAGCATTTTGGTCACAGGGATGGAAAGTGAAATAATAGTTACACACATGTGATGGACAATATTTCTAGGTATACACTAGTGCATCGAGTTACAACATTTTGCCTAAGTAGGTCAGTGACAGGGCGACACAGCGAATCACAATTTCTACTGTTTTCATCCTTTAACTACAACGTTTGGTTCATATTTAATAAACTATACCAAACTAAAAACCCATTAATAGCACCTATCTCATTACCTGAGATGCCTATGTTTGAGTCAGACTCCTTTGTAAGGCTTTGAATTGTGGGTATGATTTATTTCTAGAAGTCCATATTAGATTTTGTGTATAACAGTTAATATTTTCTGACAAGTATGTGATTCAGTAAAACTGGGTTACTAATTTGATAATATAGCCCATTCATGAGAGCTTTAATGGCTGTTTGTGGGCACACTAGCACTAATTACCCTTACACTCTTGGTTGAAGTATTCTGCTGTTAATTTATAGGGAAAATGCAATCACTTCTTATAAACACTTACACGTACCTGTACAAATTTGTTACACTTCTTACACTGAACTGGTACCATAATGATTTCATGTTAAACTGTATCTTTTCAGAATAACTCTCAAAAATATAATATGCTTTTGTGATTGGATAGTTTCTCTTATGTGAGACACTGTATCTTTCGTGACTTTAGCTGCTTGAAGAAAAATATTTCAATTACAGTGAAGTAGATATGCAGCAATATATGCTGCACTGTTACCCTCACACTTAATTTCATAATTTGAGCAAACATTGTCCAAAATATGGCTGTCTTATTCTTTCTAGTGAATTTGTACAAACGGTAAAGAAAACGGAAACATGTAATTGTGAACTCTGTACCTTCAGATTACCATTCCACTTTTCTAATCTTTATGCTACAAGAAACTGATGTAACATTTGTCTTCTTGAACACATTACATGGTAGGCTAGTGGAAGGTAATTTTGTGGCTTTAATCTTCAATCCAAAACATGCAAAGTTATTATTTCAAGTTGTGAACAATGAAGATAAGCGAGCTTAGGGGGGAAAAAAATTTTGTTAAAATTAGTTTTCATCCTTAATTAAGCCTGAATGGTAGATAGTGAACCCCTACAAATTAATTCTTGAAAGTTTTACAGCCTCTGTTACTCATATTTGTCAGTATCCAGGTATTATCACTGTGATTCAAACATTCAGTCAGGTCCATAATCTGTGTCATAAAGTAAGCCATCCTTAGCACACAAGGCATAGGTGAATACAGAATAAACGTCAGATATCTCACATTTCCTTAATAAATGATCTACTCCCTCTATCTGATGTCACACACTAGTCTAATTTTTTCACTGTTATTGCAAAATGGCCCAATTTTTCTGCTGTTTTGTCTACAGTGTCCCAGATGTTTGGCTGTTGGGTGCACATAAGAGGCAGAAAAATATTAAAGTGTTATGATCCTCAACAAGTGAAAACTGTAAAGCCTGCAGCCAGTAGCACACAAATATGTTGTCTTAAGTGGAAAATAAATGTAATTTTTATTTTCAGTGGATGGTTCTCTGATAAGCTTCAACATAGATGTAGTTGTTATTGGTTTCAAAACCACTGATGGAGAAAATTAAATGATATAGTTTAATAATGTATCAACTGAGTGCTCACTAACAGTCTACATACTGGCTGAGTTGGAACAGAATGATAAGAATAAATTGATCATCATCTACTTTACAACTTCATTTACACTGAAGCATACTAGATATATTAAGCAGATGATTTAAGTGACATGAAAATTCTATAGAAACCCTTCATTACCGTGAATGGCTACCCATCTCCATCTACATTCAAGAGACATGACTAGTAGAATGATTTTATTGCTTACTGTGGATCAAAATATATTGTTACCCAGTCTGGGTTTAATTCTGATCTGACACACAATTTTTGTTGTGCCAAGAAGTTTTATTATAGCACAACGTTAGATGCAGCCACATTTTCTGTTACAAACTTCTGTGGAGTTTAACAACAATACAAGAATTATTATTTGCTTTTATATCAGCTGACACTGTGCAGTTAAGTAATGGTATATTCAGTAAAGTAATGGTATATTTATTTCTGTTCTACTTTATACTTTCCATGTAGTCTCTTCTGAAGGACTTAATTCATATAAAGTGTTTGTACTAATAAGTAATTAGTTGTAAAGTACTAAGTACTACAATAAAAATAACTACAATTTCAATAATTTTGGACAGTACCAAAGTTACACGTTTCAGCATAATGGTATGTGAATATTTAATGTATGCACTTCAAATTTTGAAAGGCTACTATATGAAGAAAATCTGTGTGACACACTGGGACTGACTGTGTAATTCAATGTGGTCATACGAACAAATATACCATATGAGCAAATTAATGTACAATAAAAAAGAAACATACATCAATAGGTTACTTACGATTGTTGCGAAAACTGATTGCTTGAACTTCTCATTCGAAGAGCTAGCGACAGTGATGTATTGCCTTTAAATTCTTCAAAATAAAGCAACTCCTCCGCCGCAAGAGTTGTAGAGTCAGGATAAAATGGAAGACGATACCGATTCAGTGAGCGTAAAGTAGCATAGCCTTGCAAGTCTTGATGACTTAGTTTCGAGCTGGTAGCATCCGGAGAACTAGCAACACCCTCTGAAGATACACTGCCTGAAACATAACATAAGATATAGAAGAAATTTATCATTTATTTCCAATCCTTCTGACCAAGTAGTATTAAAAGAAAGGAACTGACAAAAAAGGATCTAACACTCAAAATAAACAATAGCTTTTGACTATGTTTTCATTTCGCTGGTGATACTAACATCTGTGAGCTCTTGTTCGGATACTATCATAAACTCAGCTTATGTCTACATGACTTTGCTGGCTGCATATACCGTGTGTGTGGTACTTTGTTGAGTTGGACTTAATGGTCTATCTAATTCACAACAGTGGTGTGTTACAAGTATATAATGTGTGCTGAAACAGAGTTCAGAGAGAATGTGATTAACTAATGAGGATAGGAAGGTTAGCATAGGATGGGTTGGGATATTTGGGCAAAAATGTGTAGCCTGCCTTTCACAGTGACATGTAGGATGACAATGAGGTTTACAGCACAAGATGGCTGCATAACTAGTATGCCTATGAAATGAGTATTAATAAAAAGTTAAATAACCTTTTGTGAAACCAATGTCTAGCATTTTCACATATGCAGGGCAGCCACACAAATGAAGCTGAAATTTATGCCCTACAACAGTAACACTCAGCATTATAATATACACACATAAAAATTGGTACAGCCAGAAAACACAAGTATAGACAAATGGCAGATGGTAACTAATTAACGAAATACTCCATCAGCACTGTAGTCAACAAAAATGTCAAGATGGTACACCGGTGTGCAAGACTTAAGACTGAATGTAACTTTCGCATGATGTGTCACTGCCAAGTAACACAGCTCGATGAAACTTGCACCAAACGAAGAAAGACTTGCTACACTATATTACAGAATGTAACTGAAGGAAATGTGCAATGAGGCAAACAGAAATGACACTTTTATTAAAAGACAATAATTACACTGAAGTCTGTGATATTTACGATGGTCTCTTGAACATTACAAACGGCAAGCCAAGACTCTTAATAGTGTGTGAGATTATCGTGGACACCAGTGTGTGCTCTGCAGCATGCTCCCATGATGGTCACTGATCACAAGGTTGGCACAGAGTTCTTGTGTTAGGGCAATCCATTCCTACACCAGCATGACTGACAACTGCTGGATTGTCATTGGTGCATGCGGACATGCTGCAGTACATCTCCCCAACACATCCTGCCGCACGTGTTCAATGGCATGCGATTCAGAAGAACAGATGGGCCAGTCCATTTGTCAGATATCCTCTCATTCCAAGGCCGCCTCCACCTGCGGAGTTCGATGCAGTTACATAACAGTTTGCCTCACAACACCATAATACCAGGACCACTCCAATGATCATGTTCGACAAGTTAGTCAGTTAGTCAGTTAATTACATGTTCCACAGACCTTTTGAACAGTTCTTTAATTAAAATGATGTGGAACGAGTCAGTTTGCAGCATATGTATAAATGTTTGGTGTTAACATAAATGAACAAGTTATTTTTTAATCCTACTAACACAACTACACTTACAAACTAGTTTTTTTTTTCTTTTGCAGGTTACCAGTTTTTAAAGAGAAATTTGTCCATGAAATAGTAAGAGCTGTCCACAAGAAATGAATTCAGGTTGAATATAAAACTTGCTTTGCTACGTGTCAGACTTTCATGTTACTGGGAAAAATTATCTATAATTTTGTTGCTGCATACTGAACTCCTTTCTTTGCCACTGACAGCTTTAATAACAGGTAATAGAGGTAATTTTTTCATCAGGTATTGCAGGTGTGGACATCACCATTCTTCTCAAACTGTGATGGATTATTTTTGATAAATTCCATTAGTGAATGTGTTCGTTGTGATGGTGTAGTTAAAACACTTAACTCCTTGATGAGGTACCTACATGATGATTGCAGGTGAATAACACATATTATTCTTACTCCTTGTTTTTGTGCAATCGATATTTCCTTTCTAAGTGATGAGTTCTCAACAAAATTATTCTGTAAGTTGTTGTTGTTGTTGTCGTCTTCAGTCCAGAGACTGGTTTGATGCAACTCTACATGCTACTCTATCCTTTGCAAGGTTCTTCATCTATGAGTAACTACTGCAACCTACATCCGTCTGAATCTGCTTAGTGTATTCATCCCTTGGTCTCCCTCCACGATTTTTACCCTCCAAGCTTCCCTTCAACACTAAACTGGTGATCCCTTGATGCCTCAGAATGTGTCCTACCAACCGATCCCTTCTTCCAGTCAAGTTGTGCCACAAATTCCTCTTCTCCCCAATTCTATTCAGTACCTCATCATTAGTTACATAATCTACCCATTTAATCTTCAGATTCTTCTGTAGCACCACATTTCGAAAGATTCTATTCTCTTATTGTCTCAACTATTTATCATCTATGTTTCACTTCCATACATGGCTACACACCATACATATACTTTCAGAAACGACTTCTTGACACTTAAATCTATACTCAATGTTAACAAATCTCTCTTCTTCAGAAATGCTTTCCTTGCCATTCTCAGTCTACATTTTATATCCTCTCTACGTCGACCATCATCAGTTATTTTGCTCTCCAAATAGCAAAACTTATTTACTACTTTAAGTGTTTCATTTCCTAATCTAATTCCCTCAGCATCACCCAATTTAATGCAACTACATTCCATTATCCTCCTTTTGCTTTTGTTGATGTTCACCTTATAGCCTCCTTTCAAGACACTGTCCATTCTGTTCAACTGCTCTTCCAGGTCCTTTGCTGTCTCTGACAGAATTACAATGTCATCCGCAAACCTCAAAGTGTTTATTTCTTCTCCATGGATTTTAATTCCTACTCTGAATTTTTCTTTTGTTTCCTTCACTGCTTGCTCATTATACAGATTGAATAACATGAGGGATAGGCTACAACCCTGTCTCACGTCCTTCCCAACCACAGCTTCCCATTCATGGCCCTCGACTCTTATAACTGCCATCTGGTTTCTGTACAAATTGTAAATAGCCTTTCGCTCCCTGTATTTTACCCCTGCCACCTTCAGGATTTGAAAGAGAGTATTCCAGTCAACATTGTCAAAAGCTTTCCCTAAGTCTACAGATGCTAGAAAAGTTGGTTTGCCTTTCCTTAATCAACCTTCTAACATAAGTCGTAGGGTCAGTATTGCCTCACGTGTTCCAACATTTCGACGGAATCCAAACTGATCTTCCCCAAGGTCAGCTTCTACCAGTTTTTCCATACGTCTGTACAGAATTCGTGTCAGTATTTTGCATCCGTGACTTATTAAACTGATAGTTCAGTAATTTTCACACCTATCAACACCTGCTTTCTTTGGGATTGGAATTATTATTTCTTCTTGAAGTCTGAGCGTATTTCGCTTGTCTCATACATCTTGTTCACCAGATGGAAGAGTTTTGCCATGGGTGGCTCTCCCGAGGCTATCAGCAGTTCTAATGGAATGTTGTCTATGCCCGTAGCCTTGTTTTGACTTAGATCTTTCAGTGCACTGTCAAATTCTTCATGCAGTATCGTATCTCCCATTTCATCTTAATCTATGTCCTCTTCCATTTCCATAATATTACCCTCAAGTACATCACTCTTGTACAGACCCTCTATATACTCCTTCCACCTTTCCGCTTTCCCTTCTTTGCTTGGAAACGGTTTTTCACATGAGCTCTTGATATTCATATAGGTAGTTCTCTTTTCTCCAAAGGTCTCTTTAATTTTCCTGTAGGCAGTAACTATCTTACCCCTAATGCTGTATGCTTCTACATCCTTACATTTGTCCTCTAGCCATCCCTGCTTAGTCATTTTGCATTTCCTGTCGATCTCATTTTTGAGACGTTTGTATTCCTTTGCTCCTGCTTCATTCACTGCATTTTCATATTTTCTCCTTTCAATTAAATTCAGTCTCTTCTGTTACCCAAGGATTTCTACTAGCCCTCGTCTTTTTACCTACTTCATCCTCTACTGCCTTCACTATTTCGTCTCTCAAAGGTACTCATTCCCCTCCTATGGCATTTCTTTCCTCTATTCTTGTCAATCATTCCCTAATGCTCTCTCTGAAACTCTCTAGAACCTGTGGTTCTCTCAGTTTATCCATATCCAACCTCCTTAAAATGCCACCTTTTTGCACTTTCTTCAGTTTTAATCTACATTTCATAGTCCACATCTGCCACTGGATATGTCTTACAATCTGGTTCTTAAATCTCGGTCTAACCACTATATAATCTCTCTGAACTCTTCCAGTGTCTCCAGGCCTCTTCCATGTATACAACCTTCTGTCATGGTTCTTAAACCAAGCTATGATTTAGTATGCGCTGTTCAAAATTCTACCATGTGGCTTCCTCTTTCATTCCATTGTCACCTACTACTTTTCCTTGTCTTCCTTTCCCTACTATCGAATTCTAGTTCCCCACGACTATTAAACTTTCGTCTCCCTTCACTATGTGAATAATTTCTTTTATCGCATCACACATTTCTTCAATATCTTCATCATCTGCGGAGCTAGTTGGCATATAAACTTGTGCCACTGTGGTAGGTGTGGGCTTCGTGTCTGTCTTGGCTACAATAATGCGTTCACTATGCTGTTCGTAGTAGCTTACCTGTGCTCCTATTTTTTTATTCGTTACTAAACCTACTCCTGCATTATCCCTATTTGATTTTGTATTTATAACCCTGTATTGACCTGACCATTAGTCTTGTTCCTCCTGTCACCAAACTTCACTAATTCCCACTATATCTAACTTTTACCTATCCATTTCCATTTTTAATTTTTTTAACCTACCTACTAGATTAAGAAATCTGACATTCCATGCTCTGATCCATAGAATGTCAGTTTTCTTTCTCCTGGTGACTGCGTCCTCCTGAGTAGTCCCCATCCGGAGATCTGAATGAGGGACTATTTTACCTCCGGAATATTTTACCCAAGAGGATGCCATCATCATTTAACCGTACAATGAAGCTGCATGCCCTTGGGAAAAATTATGGCTGTAGTTTCCCCTTGCTTTCAGCTATTCACAGTACCAGCACAGCAAGGCCGTTTTGGTTAATGTTACAAGGCCAGATCAGTCAATCATCCATACTGTTGGCCCTGCAACTACTGAAAAGGCTGCTGCCCCTCTTCAAGAACCACACGTTTGGCTGGTCTCTCAACATATACCCCTCTGTTGTAGTTGCACCAGCAGTACAGCTATCTGTATCGCTGAGGCACACAAGCCTCCCCACCAACGGCAAGGTCAAGGGTTCATGGGGGGCTGTACAACATTATTGAGTAGAAATATAAAAAATATGCCTGCAGATTGATACAAGACTAGCAATTACACTAAGAGCAAAAGTAGCCGAACTTGACTTTTGAGAAGCTTGTTAATACGCTTCTTACAGTTCAAGTTTTCACCAACTTGTAGACCCACAAATCTGGAGCATTCCATCGTATTTAGTGATTCCTGTCCATGCACTACCAAAATTGTTGGTATGATTCCATTTATTGTACAAAATTGAATGTAGTGTGTTTTCTAACAACTGGGAGAGTCTATTTTCAGAGAAAATTTTAGTGGTCTTTTAAAGAACATCATTAACAATCTTTTCCATTGGTTTCTTTCTAGTGGTACCTATTGTAACACTATCATCTGCAAAAATTAACAATTCTGCTTGTTGAATGTTAAGTAGAAGGTCATTCAAATGTATAAGGAATAGGGGTGGACCCATAATTGAACCCTGTTGCACTCCCTTTGTGATGTCTCCCCAACCAATAAAATTTTCTACCTTTCCAACATTGTTTGAATTATTCAGCACAACATTTTGTATTCTGTTTGTTAAGTATGATTCAAACCAGTTGTGTACGAAGCCACGAATTCCACAAAACTTAAGTTTTGCTAAGAATGTACTATGATCTACAAACTCAAACACCTTGGAAAGATAACAAAAAAATAATAAAATATCAGCAGTGGGTACTTTAAGAATTGTAATACTTGGTGAGCGAATGTAAGACCAGCATTCTCAGTCTAGCAACCCTTCTGTAATCCAAAATGTGATATGCTAAGTAATTTCTAATTAAATGTGAGACTATTCTGGAGTACATTACTATTTAGAATATTTTTGCAAAAGACATCAGCACAGAAATTGGATAATGCATTACATATATCACCAAGAACATTAGTTATCAAGCTAGAGCAACTTTTCAGAATTCTGTTTGAAAGTCCATCAACACCATACAAGATTTCATTTTTTAGAATTTTTAGAATTCTACTATTTGCAGTGAAGGATGTTGGTGTTACATCTAGTTTCTTGAAGTTTTGTGCAATGATATTTTTAATATATTCTCTTACTTATTCAACTGAACAATTTAATCCTATTTTTGCTGTTACATTTAGAAAGGGATTGTAAAAAGAAATTGCAACAGGTGAACTGTCAGTCACGACATCATCATTTAATTCAATTGTTATGGTATCTCATACCCTGACAAGCTGTTCTGTCTCCCATTTGACAATATCCCATGCAGTTTTAACCTAATTTTCTCCATTATTTATTTCTGCCAGGACATGCATACTTTTGGAGATTTTCATAACTTCTCTTAAAAGACTACAGTATTTTTTGTAGTATGCATGTAACATTGGGTCTTGACTTATTTTATCCTTCATACAAATTTCCCTCTTCCTATTACACGAGATTTTAATTCCCCTAGTTATCGACCATAGCTCGTGTGTTTTTAATGAATTTTCTGGATAACCTTTTAGGAAAGCTACTTCAAATACTGACACTGTTATATCCTGAAACTGGTGTGTGTGCGCTCTGAGGATGGTGTAACCATACATGCATGTTTAAATCCATTACCAACTGTATCACAGTGGGCTGGCTGCTGGTGGCCATCTGTGGGAGGTGTACCTCCACTGTGCCGTCTACTGGCGACTCACGCATATACATCCACAGAGCAGTGCTAGCCGAGTTATCTTGTGCATCTTGCCAGTGAGCCATTCATGTTAGTGTATTGTGTCTTGTTACGTAGGGATCCACAAGAGTCTGTTTTCAGTTGTAACTGAGTGCTTCATGAATACAGCCATATTTGGGTTACTTTGGACAGGTCTCGTGTATTACGCAGTTGGTATACAATTGACTGCACATTTGGATTGGTTTCGGTGTGTGCAATATTTATGTGCAGTTTGTTCATTATGGCCGCCATGCTACCAGCCCTGTTTGAACAGCTTGCTTCAGCTGTGACCACCTTGTCGGCTTCCATTAACAGACAGGGTACTGCTCCGCCAACCCATCCACCTGCGTTCCCTCCTACAATGATTCAGCTGAGGATTGAGAAGATTATGAAAAAAGACTCAGGACAGCATTTTTTGGCTTTCAGAGTGACACACACTCATGGACTCCACCGAAGGTGTATCACTTACTGTGTCGACTTGCCCCTTTACAAGAACCAGCAGCTCATACTTTTGATCACATGTGCAGTTCACTGTCCAACTACTATCACCAACTAATGCATGTCATAGTGGCGCGAGTTGAATTCTACCGATCCCACAAGAAACCAACCAGCCATCCAGGGCCTGGGCAGCCAAACTTCACACTCTTAGCTGGAAGTGTCAATTCGTTACTGATGCCCATAATGACTCTTATGCATGCTGTATAGTGCAAACCACAATTATCCGTTTAGCTCTGGACAAAGAAATGTGCCAGAAGCCCATTGGCAGAAATTTTGCTAATAGCACCATCTTTTGAAGTTCCTCGGGTAGTGGGTGACCAAACCGAAGCTTGAGGCGATGTGGCAGTAGTGTCACAAAATATGCCCACTAGGACGACAGATAGCTCGCACGAGGCAGTGGCAGCGGTAAACAAATGTTTGGCAAGCCCTAAGCACTGGGCTACTTGCCGTGCTTTCTGGGAGACAGTCCACATCGCCTCCGCCGACAGTTGCTCAGGATATGGACGTGGACGTAAACTGTGTGACGCCAATGCTTGTGACTTCTCCCAAGTTGTTAATCGATTTAAGTGTTTTTCACCAAGCGATCCGGCTACAGAATGACACTGGTACTGCAGTGACATTACTGAATTCTCAAACCTATGCGAATTTAGGCTCACCGCTGTTGAAATCAGTCACGTGGAAGCTTGTCAGTTATTACAAAAGAACACTGCACTGGTGGGACAATTTACGGCATCTGACTCTTACTTTTAATTGGAAACACTGTGTGAGGAGTTTTCGGACTTTTTTTGGAAGGTATGGCATGTGCTACGAATTTTACTGTGCACATATCTTTGAAGCCCACAATTCGGACCCATTTCTGTTGTGCACATCCTATTCCTATCATCCTGAAAGCCAAGTGGTGTTAGAATTGGACAGGGGTGGTGTAACCTGTTATGGCTACCGAATGGTCATCTCCGCTGGTTGCAGTTTGGAAACCATTGGGGAAACTTCGCCTCTGTGGCGACTTCAGTACTAGTGTCAATGCGCAGTCAATCGTGGATATGTATCCTCTTCCATGCCAGGAGGAACTGTTGGCAAAAATATCGAGTGGCCAATAGTTTTCCAAAATCAATTTGTCTGAAGCACACGTGCAGGTTCCTGTGGATGAAGAGTCTCGGTGAGTTCTGGTTTTGAATACTCTGTTGGTAGTCATTCCCACCGCATTATGGCACGAGGTTCTACGCCTTCTCCAGCAGGGTCATTGGAGAGTTTCACGCACTAAACTGTTAGCTAGGAGACATGTTTTGGCCAGGGATTGATGGTGAAATTGTCTGTTTCATCGCAGCTTGTGAGCAGTGTGCTGGACAACAGGTAGTTCCCAGGGTGTCCCTGTCCCACTGGGCCGTTCCACACCAGCCATGGGAACACATTAATGTAGACTTTGCCAGTCTCTTCTTCAACTGCTACTGGCTCTTGGCTGTGGACGCATTTTCATGGTTTCCTTACATTTTCTGGTGGGCATTGATGTCGGCTAAGGTCACAATTCATATGCTGTTAAGGGTTTCTTTCTATTGCGAGATTGCCTTGTCCTTTAAGATTCTGGTAATGGGGCTCAGTTCACATTTCGCACAATTTTCAATTTTTTTGTTCTCGTCACGGAATTCTTCATGTTAGAGCTCCGCTATTCCATACTCAATCAAATGGCGGGACAGAACGACTAGTGCATATGTTCATGTCCCAAATGAGAAAGTCTGTTGTGGATTCTCCTGTAGTTGATTCCCTTCTCCATTTCCTGAGCACCTGTCACTTCATGCTATGGGGGAGCTGAACCCAGCTGAGATGCTTCATGGCTGGCAGCCACACATGCTCCTCCACCTTCTGCGGCCTATGCAGCAGCTGCTGCAGACCAATTCGCATGGCCTCTTTGTGTATGGATCGCCAGTGTGGGCATGAGAGTTTGGTTGCTGGCCCAAGTGGATACCATCTACTCTTGTCTGCCACTGGGGACGCCATCTGTGAGACTTCAATACAGTTGATGGGCTGGTGACGTCCCACCTTGATCAGTTGCATCCCCATTCACCGCCAGAAGCTACTGGTTCGTGTGTGCAGCCCCCATCGACGTAGCCCATTGGCTGCCTACTCCAAGTGTGGCGTGCTGGGGTTTCAGCTTCCTGGTGCCGTGTGCTGGCCTGTCTCCAGCCTCGGGTCTGTTGCTGCAGCCTGCTGTGCTTGTCAGGCTGCCTGCACCGGACCCCTCTTCATTGTCACATCAGCATTCATTGATGGAGGGTCCAGCCCTGCTGCCCTAACACTGGGACCTGCCTGCTGACGACGACGATGAGATGGTGATGGCACCCTCCTTTTTGTGCTGTCATTGGGCACCATGTAGGCCCACCACCCTCAGGCTAGCCTGCATCCCTGCACATTTTGGCCTTATGCTCTGGTGTCCACCCAGCACATTGTCCCACCCTCTCCGTTGGCACCGGCTGCAGCCACTTCTACCCAGATGGATGTGTGTCTCAACAGGCCACCAGTGTCTCCTCCGTCGCCTGGGCATCCACTTCTCACGATGGAGAGGTGTGTTATATCGCGCGACTAGTGTGTGTGCTCCAAGGGTGCTGTTACTGCTCAAGTGTGCTTGAATTGGTCACCAACTGTATCAAAATGTGCCAGCCACTGGAGGATGCCTGTTGGAAGTATGCACATGGTTAGGATTCCACTGCGCCATCTACCAGTGACTCGTGCATATATATGCACAGAACAGTGCTAACTGGGTTCTCTTGTGTGTACTGCTAATGTGCCATTCATATCAGTGTAGTGTGTCTTGTTACGTGGGGATCCACAAAGTCTGTTTTCTGTTGTAATTGAATGCTTCCATCTTTGGGTTACACACCTAAAAAAAAATTGGAATACCACAGAGTTTGCTGCAATGACTTCTTACGGTACACCTATTGAGGTTTGTTCAATACCTAATTAACAAAATAAACATGATTCCTTCTGACAACAAGAACAATTTTGGTTGGTTAGAAAAAAATCATTACAAAAAATAAATAAATAAATAAATAAAAAAAGCAGGGTCTCTCATAAGTGTACACCCTGTAAACAAAACAGTGAAAATCTTTATCTCATGAGGATGGATTATCAGTCTTTAGTAGTGAGTATGTCCTCCCCGCACACAGATGAGTTATTCCACTCTGTGAGAAATGCTCTGGATGAGACCATCAAGTTTATCTTGGGGTACGAGGTCCCATTCCTCAATCACAGCTACAGTAAAATCCTGAAGATTGTCATGCAGAGTCAGAGGCTGTGCAATGGCCATCTTGAACAGGTACCATGCATGCTCAATTCCAGTCATGTCTGGGGACTATGCTGTCCAATGCATTTGGTTAATATTGCATCTTTTAAGATACCAAGACATTGCTAGAGCATGGTGCAGTCTTGCATTGTCATCGACTAGGATGAAGTTGTCACCAACATCACGTCTGTTGACCTTACAATCATTTGTAGGACCTCTTGGGGGTATCAGACACCAGTAAAATTGATGTAGATGTGGGTTATAGAGGTCCACTGTCCTATCATTATTGCCATCCAGATCATTACACTTTCACCTGCAAACGGATGGACTTCCTGAACGTATTGGCATTCCTGGTGTGCAAACCTAACACATCTAGTATCCAGTCACAAACTAGTCAGCAGACAAGACACTACTCCATTTTGCAATAGTCTAGTGTTTATGTACAAGAGCCCCAGAACTTTGACTGTTTCAGTTCTGTTGGTTCAATGCCAAACTTCTCATTGGTCTTCTGAAATGATCACCCTAATGTAATATCACATGCACTGTTTGGTCTGAGATATGAATCCATGTTGCCTGGGAGAAGTCATTACCTGTACTTATGGCAGTTGATGTTGGGTACCTACCAGCCAATATTTGGAGGAAATGATCCTGCATTTTGGAAAGACCTATGATGTGCAGCAACATATATGCTGCATATTTTCATATTACGAAAGTATGAATTAAAATGCCACCAAAAAGCAAGTTAGTTTCTGGAGCATTGAAATCGAGATTGCATTGCCCTTTTGTAAGCCAATCATACCTCATGCCACCTGATCTCGCCAGCTGATGACAGCAGATTCAGAGCATAGGACACGTGTTGTAGTCAGTCAATAGCAAGATCACTGTTAAGTAGTGCGAACACACAAAGAGGAAAAGTTAATGGTTTACAGTAATATACATAGTGTAGCTGCAGGAAAAACCAAGCTTTCACATATAATATTCGTCTTGAAGATTAGTAAGCTACAACATTCGCAATACTGTTAGAAAGAGATTTGTTTTAGCAGATGCCAGACAACGCCAGGAAAAAAGCATTATTGTGAGTGCACAGCTGCGGTGATGTAGGAAGCCTGCATGTTTGTATGTATAAAGCATTAAGAGACCTTACATTACGCCATAAAAGAAACAGGATATCAAAGGAGACTCCAAGAGCAGTGGAATTTTGTAAGCCTACTAAAATACATAATTAGGCTTGCAGTGCAGTAGCCGGAAGTGGGAGAAGGTACTGTTCATACAAGAGTCAACTGTGCATGAGCATGAGCCCACTGGTGACTGCTCAAACAAACCAAATGTAAACAGTTTTGATATCACGCTCATAGAAAGCAGTTTACTGATACAAAGTATTGCATAGTCTTTACCCTAAGACCTCTGACATATTTTTGCTGTTTGCAGATGCTTGTGCATGCACAGTGTTTTGTTGTTGTAAATGGCGCATTTCCCATGCAACTACAGTTTTTTTTTAATTATTCTCTCTTTTATGTTTTATTGCTGCAGTATTATTCTCCAGTAGCACGATACAGTAACATTCTTTGCTCGAGTATGAGTTTTTACCAGTCAAAACTACAAAAATTTAACTGAAAACTAAAACAATGAAAAATTCCTGTAATTCTGAAAAATTCCCGGGTTTTTCCCAGTTTTCTCACAGATGAAAAAATTGCCACGATTTTCCCCGGTTCTCCCAGGTCGTATACACCCTGACATTCTGTTCCAATAGCGGCACACATCGACACGAGCCTGCATTTCCTGTGGAGTAAGCAGTCGCAGTATCATGTACACGCCGTAGACATTTGCAAAAATTCTTTTAAAATTGTGAGAGTTCTCCTAACTGTTAACCCAAGGATGTGTGCAAGCTGTCTCACAGTGACACATGTCATCACAAATAATTTCACCTGCTCTGTTGATCGTTGTTACTGTTACAGCAGTAACATGTGCACCTGCTCCTCCCAGCAATTCAGCATCTTCCCAGCCATTTTTGAAAGCATGATGCCAATGGAAACATGCTTGACGAGATACTTCAGAGCTTACATAAGCTCTCTTCAGTTCGTTGTACATTCAGGTAGCATTTTTCTTCTATGGAACACAAAACTTTACAGCACAATGCTGTTCATGAAAATCACCCATGACAATGTTTATAGTTCTGATTATGAAACATGTTCACTCTCACAAGCTGACATCAGTCATTAGAGTACGTAATTCAACAGCGCATGGACAGGAGTTGCAAGCAGTCATTCAAGTACGGAGAAAAATTCGGTACCAGTCTTCCTTGAACATCCTTTGTATATTGTGGTCCCGTTCTGTTCCAATTTCTTTCAAGACTGTCTGTCTACAACCTGACTAACTTAAAAAATTTGGCTCTCTGACTCCAATAGTCACATGAACTTTGTTTGTGTGCTTGTGGCCCCCTTACACTTTCTGCAAGATGGTTGGTTGGTTTAAAAGGGGGGGAGGGGTGGGGGGAGGGAGGGACCAAACTGCGAGGTCATCAGTCCCTTGTTCTTAGTAGTACAATTACCCAAGGGAAAGAATAAAACAAAGAAAATGTACAGCACAACAATAGGAACAAGGAAGAATCAGGAGAACAACAGGACAACAAACACTACAATGGACAAAACAGGACAAGAAAACCCCAGTGAGACGCAAGAAACAGGGAGAGAAGATTAAAAATAAGAAAGCAGATTACTATGGCTGGCTGACCATGAGAATAAAAAAGGTGAAGCCAGCCATTTTGTAACACATTAAAACCTCCACCCTAAAAGCCCTAGGGTGGAGGACACAGACAGACGAAGGAAATGAGCTAAAACTCAGATCAAATGATAAAACCCACCCTCATGAATAAAACGTAAAACTAAAGCTACTGTTGAGGCATTGTCACCCAACACTGAAGGTAGGGTGCTGGGAAAGTTATAAGTCTGCCGCAGAGTGGTTAAAAGTGGGCAATCCAGCAAGAGGTGGACGACTGTCATTTGGGAGCCACAGCAAAACTGAGGTGGGTCCTTGCGATGCAGGAGGTAACCATGTGTGAGCCGTGTGTGGCCAATGCGGAGTAGACAAAGGACAACTGATTCCCTGGGAGAAGCCCACAGGGAAGACTTCCACACATTCACAGTCTCCTTAATGACACACAGTTTGTTGTGCATACTGTTATGCCACTCCCTCTCCCAAAGCCGAAAAACCTTGCGGTGTAAGACAGAACACAGGTCAGTTTCAGAGATGCCCATCTCCAGGAGCAGTTTCTGCATAACCTGTTTGGCCAGCCTGTCAGCAAGTTCATTGCCTGGGATTCCGACGTGTCCTGGGGTCCACATAAACACCACTGAATGACTAGACCATTCCAAGGAATAGATGAACTCCTGATTGTTCACTATCAAAGGATGGCATGGGCAGCACTCATCGATAGCTTGTAAGCTGCTCAGGGAGTCAGAACAGAGAAGAAACGACTCACTAGAACAGGAAAAGATGTACTGGACTGCACGAGATATGGCCACAAGCTCTGCAGTGAATACACTGCGGCCAGCGGGCAAGGAATGCTGTTCAATATGGCCTCTGTAGACATAGACAAAGCCAACATTACCATCAGCCATCAGGCCGTCAGTGTAAACAACTTCAGAGCCCTGGAAAACGTCAAGAATCGAGAGGAAATGACAGCGTAGAGCAGTGGGGTTAACAGAGTCCTTAGCGCCATGCAAAAGGTCCAGACGAAGTTTCAGCTGAGGTGTATGTGAATGGAGCTCAAGTAGAGATGGTAAAGGGAAGGATTCCAGTTCTGAGAGAAGGGATCGCACGCGAACCGCAATCATGAGCCCTGACCTGGGCCGCCGATGTGGGATATGAACTGCCTCGGGAGAGAAAAGGAGACGGTAATTCGGATGCTCAGGAGAACTACGAATCTGTGCAACGTAACTGGCGAGCAGTTGTGCACGTCGGATCCACAATGGAGGGACTCTGGCCTCCACCAGGAGACTGGACACCGGACTCGTTCTAAAAGCTCCTGTCGCTAGGCGAACGCCACAGTGGTGCACTGGGTCAAGTAAATGCAATGCTGAGGGTGCCACCGAACTGTAAACCAGACTCCCATAGTGGAGGCGGAATTGAACAAGGGCTCTGTAGAGCTGCAACAGTGTAGAGCAATCTGCATCCCAGTTGGTGTTGCTCAGGCAGAAGAGGGCATTGAGGTGCTGCCAGCACTCCCATTCAAGCTGACGAAGGTGAGGTAGCCAAGTCAATCGGGCGTCAGAAACAAGTCCTAAGAATCTCCACTACAGTGAGTGGGCCATCATTAAGATAAAGTTCAGGGTCCGGATGAAAGGTACGACGCCGACAGAAGTGCACGACTTCGTGGCTGAAAACTGGAAGCCTGGGCTACAGACCACAACTGTGCCTTGTTAGTGGCTCCCAGCAACACCAGTACTGGAGGTCACCCGCATACAGAGAAGGTGAGACTGATGGCCCTACAGCTGCCGCTAGGCCGTTGATGGCCACTAAAAATAGAGATACACTCAATACGGAACCCTGCAGAATGCCATTCTCCTGAATACGGGGGGAACTATGGGAGGCACCAACTTGGACACAGAAAGTACAGAGCGATAGGAAGTTTGGATAAAAATCGGAAGCAGGCCCCGGAGACCCCACTCACACAATGTGGCAATGATATGATGTTGCCAGGTCGTGTCGTATGCTTTATGTAAGTCAAAAAAGAGGGCAACCAGATGTTGGTGTCTGGGAAAGTCTGTTTGGATGGCAGACTCGAGGGACACAAGATTATCATTGTTAGAGTGACCCTGGCAGAAGCCACCCTGACATGGAGCCAGTAGGCCATGTGACTCCAGGAGCCAACCCAACCGCCAACACACCATACGTTCCAGCAGCTTACAGAGAAAGTTGGGGAGGGTGATGAGCCGATAGCTATCCACATCAAGTGGATTTTTACCAGGTTTTAGCACCAAAATGATGGTGCTCTCCTGCCATTACGATGGAAAGACACCATCACACAAGACCTGGTTGAAGATGAGGAGGAGGTATCATTTGTAGTCAGACGAGAGATTTTTCATCTGACTGTGGATCCAATCTGGCCCAGGAGCTGTGTTGGGGCAATATGCAAGTGCACTGCGGAGCTCCCACTCTGTTAAAGGGGTGCTATAGCGTTCACTGTGGCATGTAGTGAACAAGAGGACTTTCCTTTCCTTCTGCCATTAAAGGGTGCGAAAGGCTGGGGGGGTAGTTCTCCAACGCAGAGGCTCGAGCATAGTGCTCGGCTATCGTGTTTGTGTCGGTAGAGAGCACGCCATTGATGTCAACTCCAGGGACACCTGTTGGGGTTTGGTATCCAAAAAGACGTCTGATCTTCGTGTAGACTTGGGAAGGTGATATATGGCACCCAATGGTTGATACGTATCTCTCCCAGAACTCCTGTTTCCGTTGTTTTATAAGCAGGCGAATGCGGACACAGAGCCGCTGAAAGGGTATTAGGTGATCTAGGCAAGGGTGCTGCTTGCATTGCTGTAGGGCTCGCTGATTCTCTTTAATTGCCTCATCGACTTCTGGCAACCAGTAAGGGACTGTCTTTCATTGGGGGCACCCTAGAGAATGAGGGATCGCCTTTTCCGAGACAGAAATTATCATTGTAGTGACCTGCTCAATTACAACATCAACGGCACCATGTGGGGGAGATTCAACGATGACAGCAGAGGTGAAGGCTACCCAGTCTGCCCTGTTTAAAGCCCATCTCGGTAAGCGACCATGGGCATGATGCCGGGGAGTGACAGGAAGATGGGGAAGTGGTCACTATCATACAGGTCATCGTGTGCTCTCCAGTGAATAGATGGGAGGAGTCCTGTTCTGCAAATTGACAAATCAATGTCCGAGTAACTACCATGAGCCATGTTGAAATGTGTGGCAGCCCCAGTATTTAAGAGGCAGAGATCAAGTTGGGACAGTAAATTTTCACCATCTCTGCCACGGCCAGTAAGCATGGTGCTACCCCACAAGGGGTTATGGGTGTTGATAAATTAGTGCAGCCAATATGTTCAGGGAGGGAGATTACATTGCAGACAGTTATTTCCTGTGTTGCCGGTATCCTGACAGCCACAGCTTCAAGAGGAGTTTGAAGGGGCACAGGTTCACTACATACCGAGTTCAGGAGATAAACACAAACCACCTGACACTCTATTATATTCACTATGGTTCTTGTAATATCGCCTGTAGCCATGAAGGGCAGGGGGTCTGCATTGCCAGGAACCAGGTTTCCTGGAGGGCAATGCAGATAGAAGGTGTAAAGCTTAACAGTTGCCGTAGTTCATCCAAGTGGTGGAAAAAACTGCTGCAATTCCACTGGAGGATGACATGATTGTGAGACTGGGAAGGCATGAAACACTCAATGAGGTAGTCTATGCCTCAGAGCCACCTGCTGCCACTGACTTATTTCCTGAACAGACTGTATCCATTGTGCCTGAGGGTCTGGGGTGATCTAAGTTTTCAGCAGACGCCAGAATCTTCACCTCATCCTCAGACGCACAGCTTGTAGGCAGCGGTGGTGTAGGTGCCACCGCAATTCCCTTTGTCTTAGGGGGGTCTTCTTTCTGGATTTCTCTTGCTGAAACTTGGGTTTCTCTGGCTGGGAAGTACAGCGGGAAGACATATGGCCGAACTTCCACCACTTAAAGCACTGCGTTGGGGGAGGTTTTTTTTTTTTTTGGGGGGGGGGGGGGGGGGTTTGGAGGTGGGGGGGGGGGGGGTTAAGGCGCAAAACATCAAAGGTCATAAACGCCAGTATAGAACCACAGAATGCTGGGACCACGAGAGTAAAAGAGCATTTCGAGGTCCAATGCAGAAAGGAAGAAAAAACAAATCTAAAACGTCATGACGTTACGGAAGAGTATCAAAAAGACGTCAACAAGACACCGGAGTCACCAGGTAGAAATCAGATCTCTTTTGTGATATTACAGCTTTTAAAAAAACTTAAAACATGAGCCACAGATAAGACGTCATCCGCTAAAATGTCTGGCAAAGCGCGCGGCAGCCCGACCCTGAGATGTAAGTGGCTAAAATAGGCGCAGAGGATCAGGAAATGTACGATTGTTAATGGCTGGCTACAGAAAGGACAGCTGGGTGCAGGGTTGCCACTCAAGTGGCGGTTACTAAAGCGGCAGTGCCCTGTTCGCAAACGAGCTAACATTACTTCCTCACAGCGAGACAGCCAGGAGGAAGTCAACCAGGCTGTTGGGAGAGGTTTGACTTCTCTGAGTTTGTTCCCATGAAAGGAGTACCAATGGTCATGCCAAAGTGACGTGATATGTCGAGAGAGAGAATTACGAATATCTTGCGAGGGAACAGAGTAAGAGGCGGGCCGACCGAGATGGACTGCGGCCTTGGCTGCAGCATCAGCAGCGTCATTCCCAGGCACACCAACATGGCCAGGAACCAACATGAACATCACTTGAGCTCTCCCATCCAGGAACAAATTGAGGAAGTCCTGGATTAATCAAACAATGGCGTGGATTGGATATGGATCATCCAGACTCTGAAGGGCACTGAGGGAGTCAGAGCAGATCACACAGCGAGTGAGCTGGTGCCTCCAGATGTAGTGAACAGCCTGATAGAGGGCAAAGAGCTCTGTGGTAAAAATTGTGCACTGGTTGAGAAGCTGGTATTGAAACTTATGTCATTTTCCAAAGCTGTTTCACAGAGGAAGACTGCACTGTAGTTCCTTCTCTAGATTTTCGCACAGATGACAAAATGGCATATATCGAAATAGATGACAGAGGGATAGAGAAACAATTAAAATTGCTCAAAAGAGGAAAGGCCTCTGGACCTGATGGGATACCAGTTCGATCTTACACAGAACAGGTGAAGGAACTTGCCCCCCTTCTTGCAGTGGTGTACCGTAGGTCTCTAGAAGAACGTAGCGTTCCAAAAGATTGGAAAAGGGCACAAGTCATCCACGTTTTCAAGAAGGGACGTCGAACAGATGTGCAGAACTATAGACCTATATCACTAACGTTGATCAGTTGTAGAATTTTGGAACTCGTATTATATTGAGTATAATGACTTTTCTGGAGACTAGAAATCTACTCTGTAGGAATCAGCATGGGTTTCAAAAAAGACTATCGTGTGAAACCCAGCTCGCGCTATTCGTCCACGAGACTCAGAGAGCCATAGAGACGGGTTCCCAGGTAGATGCTGTGTTTCTTGACTTCCGCAAGGCTTTGATACAGTTCCCCACAGTCATTTAATTAACAAAGTAAGAGCATATGGACTACCAGACCAATTGTGTGATTGGATTAAAGAGTTCCTAGATAACAGAACGCAGCACGTCATTCTCAAAGGAGAGAAGTCTTCCGAAGTAAGAGTGATTTCAGGTGTGTCACAGGGGAGTGTCGTAGGACCGTTCCTATACACAATATATATTAATGACCTTGTGGATAACATCGGAAGTTCACTGAGACTTTTTGCAGATGATGCAGTCGTATATTTAGAGGTTGTAACAATGGAAAATTGTACTGAAATTCAGGAGGATCTGCAACGAATTGACGCATGGTGCAGGGAATGGCAATTGAATCTCAATGTAGACAAGTGTAACGTGCTGCAAATACATAGAAAGAAAGATTCTTTATCATTTAGCTACAACATAGCAGGTCAGCAACTGGAAGCAGTTAATTCGATAAATTATCTGGGGGTAGACGTTAGGAGTGATTTAAAAGGGAATGACCACATAAAATCAGTCATCGATAAAGCAGATGCCAGACTGAGTCATTGGAAGAAACCTAAGGAAATGCAGTTCGAAAACAAAGGCAGTAGGTTACAGTACACTTGATCGCCCACTGCTTGAATACTGCTCATCAGTGCGGGATCCGTACCAGATAGTAATGATAGAAGATATAGAGAAGAGCCAACAGAGAGCAGCGTGCTTTGTTACTGGATCATTTAGTAATCGCAAAAGCTTTACTGAGATGATAGATAAACTCCAGGGGAAGACTCTGCAGGAGAGACGCTCAGTAGCTCGGTACGGGCTTTTGTTGAAGTTTCGAGAACGTACCTTCACAGAAGAGTCAAGCAGTATATTGCTCCCTCCTACGTATATCTCGCGAAGAGACCATGAGGATAAATTTAGAAAGATTAGAGCCCACGCAGAGGCATAAAGACAATCTTTCTTTCCACAAACTATACAAGACTGGACTAGAAGGGAGAACCGATAGAAGTACTCAAGGTACTCTCCACCACACACCGTCAGGTGGCTTGCAGAGTGCGGATGTAGATATAGACCCCTGATGACAAAAGCACAGCAAACACCATGGGTAGACTTGGAACCATCCGTGTAAAAGAATACACTATCCGCATGTTGTGAGCGAAGTTCAAGAAATTTGCAGCGATAGGTCAGCTCTGGAGTTGAATCCTTCGGGAACGAGCTGGGGTCAAAATGAACACAAACCGGTGCCTGAAGCCAAGGTTGTGAAAGGCTCTCACCCATTTGGAAAGTGGCAGGAAGTCTGAACTGCAGCTGCTGAAGCAGGTGATGAAAGTTGATGCCGGGAGGCCGCAGAGAAGAAACGTACATCTCGTATTGGCAGTCAAGAATGTCATCAAACGTGAGTCAAAGGTTGGGTGGCCTGGCATGGAAGAAAGCCGACACACATACCTACTGAGTAGGATGTCGTGCCGGTATGACCATGGTAGTTCACCAGCTTCTGCATTTAGACTCTCAATTGGGCTAGTACGGAAGGCACCAGTGGCAAGATGGAGTCCCAAATGGTGGATTGTATTTAGATAGCGTAGGATAGATGGCCATGCAGAGGAGTAGACAATGCATCCATAATCCAACTTGGAGCGGACAAGAGATCGATAGAGGTGGAGGAGGACAGTCCGGTCAGCGCCCCAAGAGGTACCACTCAATACACGAAGGACACTGAGGGACCGGGTTCAGCGTGCCCTAAGAACTTCGTTGCACCCACGAATGGGAGAGTATTTTGGCTGAGTCATAAGGACGGTGGAAGAAACGCCTTGTACTGTCAGAAGTTGACGCAAACTGATTTGGTAGCAGAAAAGCGGAAACCATTTGTGACACTCCACAAACAGAGACGGTCCAGACAACACTGAAGACAGCATTGCAGGAGACATGTCCGCTGGGAGCTGCAATAAATAGCAAAGTCGTCAACGGAGAGAGAGCCGGAAATGCCAGCTGGAAGGCAGTCCATAATTGGGTTGAGGACAACACTCAGTACGCAGCCCTGAGGCACCCTGTTCTCCTGTCAAAAGGTGTGGGATAAGGAGGAACCCACACGTACCCAGAAAACTCATTCCGTAAAAATTTCCGGATGAAAGTGAGAAGACGAATGCGAAGGCCCATATGTGCATAGTACGTAGAATGCCTGTCCGCCAACAGGTATCGTAGGCTTTCTCCAAATCAAAGAACACAGCCTCATAGTAAAAGGAGTATTGTATCACCCTCAATTCAAAGAGATGAAAGAGATTGCATGAGCCTCCTCCACTTGTTTCCGAGGAAGGAAGGCACGATGGTAGTGGCTGGAGCTTGAAACCTCTGCAAAGTACCAGCCCAAAGAGTCGGAAACATCTACAGGGTCGACTACATTTCCTGCCACAGTCACACCAGGGACCAGGGAATGGGCGGAGTCCCAGAAAGACGGCGCACGCCGGGGTAAACAGGCTAAAACTGTTGAACGAGCTGGTGAAGGAAACCCAGCATGCTTTCTTGCGTTCCTTGATAGTGCAACGGCACTGCGCACATAGTAGCTTGTAGCGGATGCAGTTCGTTAACGTAGGATGACGGTGAAAGACACGAAGTGCACATTGTCAGGTACGAATCACATTGCCACATTCCACAGTCCACCACGGGACCAGGACCTGATGAGGCGAAGTAGTAGTACGAGGGATAGAGGATTAAGCAGCCAAGAGAATAACATCGACGAGGTGCTCGACCTGATCATCACAGCTGGGAAACGGCCGTTCATCAAAGACTGCCAAGGAGGAACAGAGCCTCCAGTCAGCAAGAGAGAATTTCCAATGAGTGGGCTGCTGTGGCGGGGTATGACTGTACAGGCGAGTCACACAAGGGAAGCGGTCACTCAGGTAAGTATCGGAAAGAGTACATCACTCGAGATGTCGAGCGAGCTGGACAGAGCATATCAAGAGGTTTAAGTGGGAATAAGTGTGCGTGGAATCAGAGAGAAACATGGCTTCGCCGTTGTTAAGGCAAACAAGATTAAGATGATTAAGAAGATCCACCAAAAGAGAACCTCTTGGGCAGGCGACAGGCGAGCCCCACAGAGGATGATGGGCTTTGGTGTCACTGAGGAGCAGGAAGGGTGGAGGAAGCTGAGTAACAAGCTGCGTCAGGTCCGCTCTAGTGATAGCAGAAGATGACGGGATATAAATGGTGCAGAGGGAAACGGTAAAGTCAGGAAGGAAAACATGGGCAGCAACTGCTTGCAGGTGGGTGTGCAAGGGGATAGGATGATGACAAACATAATCTCGTAGAAGCAGTACAACCCCACCATGAGCAGGAATCCCCACCGTAAGGAGAAGGTCCATCCAGAGCGAAGTAAAATGGAAAAGAGCAAAATGGTCTTGAGGACATAGCTTGGTTTCTTGGAGACAAACAAGTGGACACTGCGATCACAGGAGCAGCTGGAGGTACGCCCTGTTAGACCAAAGGCCACGGATATTCCATTGTAAAAGAGGCATGAAATTTAGGAACACTGAATAAGAAAAACTCACCTCGACGGCCACTTAGGGCGAGCCATTGAGGGAGGATGGCCACTGGAATCCACAGGTGGAGGATCTTCATCCATCAACTCAGCAGGATCAATGGAGCTTCCCCGGTGTCAGTCAGTTGCAAAGGACTGATGAGTCAAAAACGACTGACGAGTCGGAGAGGGGGAAGACTGTCTTTGGATGATTGTTTTGACTTTTAGCGATTTGCAGAAGAGCCAGATGGCTGCGACCTCGAGGTACGCAAGAAATCTTCCTGGGAATAATCCTCTTTGAATTGACGGTTCACTGGCTGCGTTGCAACTGTCTTCACCAGTGAGGGCGAAGAGCAGGTAGCAGAATCTACAGCCCAGGAATGTAAACACCCCACAAATATTCACTGAACTTAATTTTAAATCACAGAATGCATGAAGGGAATGAAAATTAAGGAAGTATGATATTTTTAGCAAAAATATCAGACAGACACTACCCAGAAATTTTGGAAAGCACTGGAATGTATTCAATACAACAGGTAGCATTCAGCAACTGCTGATGCTGATGCTAATGCTAATGTCAGAGTGCTTGGAGAGTGCAACTGTCTGCCACAACTGCAAGCTACTACCTGTATCTAGATGCATTTCATACCCTAATGTGGCACCAGATGGAAAAGCATAACGCAGCCAGGAACACTGTTGAACATGATCGTTTCGTTGGTCCAGTTGTTACGATGTGGGGAGGAATAAGTTGGATGGGTGTACTGGCCGCCAAATCACTGAACAAAGTACACACACTGGTCAACATTATTGTCACACTGTACTTCTTCCCCATATGCACCTTTCCAGGTGCGCATTCTGTCCTGACTTCATTTTTATGGATGGCAATACACAAACACATCGAACTGTGCAGGTGGAGCAGCTCTTGGAATGAACAGATATTCAACGAATAGACTGGCCTGCCTGTTCCCAGACGTAAACCCCACTGAGTGCATGTGGGATATTTTGGGGAGATGAACTGCAGCCAGTCCACATGCACCAATGACCATTCAGAAGTTGTCAACAGCACTGGTGGAGGAATGGAAAGCCTTACCACAAGAACTCCTTACCAAACTTGTGGCCACCATGAGAGCACATTGCAGAGCTTGCTTGCCATCCATGGTGTTCATACAATCTATTAAGAACCAACTCCCACCTTTTGTAAGTTCTGGGAACCATCATAAATTGCACTGGCTTCGGTGTAACTAATGTCTTTCAATAAAAGTGAAATTTCTGTTTGTCTAATTGCATATTTCTTTCAGTTACCTTCTGTACTACACTTAATCAGTTCTTTCTATGTATGGTCCAAGTTTCACTGAACCACGTTACAGTAGTGACACATCATGCGAAAGTTACTTTCATCCTTAAGTTTTGCACACCAGTGTATTTTTAACATTTCTATATTAAAATGTACTAACCATTGTCTTCAATGATGGTATTAACAGTTAGCCTAAATGTACTGTCAAATTACCTTGTGTAGAATGCTTTCGGTAGCTTATATGGCTATTTCTCCGTTGCTGATTGCTTGATTTAAGTGTATTTAGTGAAGTGGAACTGGGTATTGGACTCAGCTTTTGAACACGATCACTGTAACAAAAAAGGTTGACACATCAGAAAAGGGAAAAATAAGTTGTATGCTGTGATTAACACAGAATGTTGAGTTAAGCATTATGACTATAGTCACATATGTGTAAATTCTGCTTGACATAAAAGTTAACAACACAAATATGAAGTTTTCGTTATATTTATCATTTCTTCACCAACTACATAAAGAAGTTAACTTAGGGAGTCATTGATTGTTTCAATATCTATTCTTGTTATATTACATGAGTCACAATGGCAGTCTATATTAACTTACTGGAGATATAATATTCCCATTTACCATATTTACCCAATTACATGGTGCCCCAGTCAGTAGTTGATCACCACCCGGTAGTTTATCAGTTTCATTCTAATCTTTAAATTTTAAGAGTTGGTGGCACTGGCACATTTAAAAATGTAGGAGAATACAAAGAACCTACATTGGCAAACCTGTATCTTCTATTGTTACAACATTTGGAGAGAACTGATAGCTTTGAGAAAATCTTTCCTTTTGTGCTGTGCTGAAAAGTGCTGAGTCAGAGCATCAAGACTAACTGTAAGGTAGGTTACAGTGATACAAGTACCAAATACTGAAATGTGATGAACTATTTTAAGAGATAACTCATTAGGAATGATTGATGGTATCATTTATCACATAGGAAGTGTGAAATATTGCTTCATTGATGTATAATGGGGTACATCAACTACCAGAGTGCATAAAAGCATTTTTTCCAGTAGTTAAGTCATACTGATCAATTACTGGTACTTTTTAGAAGGTTTTCACAACAAGTTGCTTTTAACCATGGACCATGTAGGCATTACTTTCTTCTGACCCATACTGATGGAAATTTGAAATTTATATGGCCCCCGGTAATTGATCAGGGCAATCACCGCTGGTGTACATATGATCAACCAACAATTATTGTGACATACAGATAAAATCTGTATTAGTCATTATGAGGAGAGCTGCAAAAGAATTTGGTATTCTATTTAATATGCTAAATAATAAAATCAAAGGAAAAGCACCTATGGAGCATAAGATGTGACCAGGTTAAACTTTGACAGAGGATGAAGAGAATTTATTGGTTAACTGGATCCATGCCAACACTAAAAAAGGATTTCCAATAAAGTGAAGGATGCTGTACGAAACTGTGAGTGACATTGTTTTGGCAGATGGAAGACTTATACTACTCAGAGATGAGAGACCTGGTGAAAAATGGGTTTAAGTCATGAAATGTCACCCTGATGTATTAGAACAGCATGCTGAGAGCATAAATACTGCTAGAGCAGCCGTTACTGAGGAAAATGTCAGGCAGCAGTTCAATCAACTTCATCAGCATCTTCAACAGGGTAAAAATTAGGACATTTTAAATTTATAATGGAGATGAAACAGGATTTGAAACATGCCCTAAAAGCGGAAATGTGCTGGGTCTGATTTCTTTTGACAGTCTGTATGAAGTCAAAAGTGGCATTGAAAAGGAGGTCATTACTGTAAAGGCGAATTGCAATGCTGCTGGAGACACTGTACCCCCAATGGTTGTATTTCCACTACAGAAAATTTCAAGGGACACATCCGAGAATTTGAACAGTGAATAGGGCATTGGGAAGTCAAAACAGAGTTGGCTGAAAGGGGCCCTCTACTTTGAATATGCTGTCAACATTTTCCTTCCGCGGCTGGAGAGAGAGAGAGAGAGAGAGAGAGAGAGAGAGAGTCAAATTTCCTGTCATTTTATTGGTAAATGAGTACAAATCCCATGCACCATATAAAGTCACTACGTTTTGTGCCGACAATGGGATAATACAATTTGTGCTGTATCTAAAGGCGACTCGTGCACTTCAACCAGCTGATGAGGCAATATTTCGACCCCTGAAATATGGATGGACAGATGCTGTATGTAACTGGAAACACAAAACTGGCAACAAAGCTGTAACAAAAACAGTATTTGTCCCATTGCTTGAGACTGTCTTCAATGAAAAGGTTACTCCTGAAACAGTGAAAAACAGTTTCATGAAGTGTGGTCTTTTCTCTTATGATCCTGATGCAGTGGACTATGCTAGACGTATGTCCAGCAAATCTAAACATTATGCACCTATTATAACATGTGGTAATGCATTAAAACCATCATCATTTGATGTTGAACATCTTTTGCATTTTTAATCTTTAATGAAGAGAGGTAGAGTGAAATAATTCCATGCAGCAGAGAAAAATGGATGGGAAGGCGATCCAGGAGCATAAGAATTGTTTCAGGTTCGGCATAAAATTCGTGATTCATGTATATCACCTTCAACAAACAAAACTACAGATGCTAACATGTCATCTCTGCATTTAGGTAGTACAGAACAATCCATCCCCTTATCAGAAAATCCAACAGGAGATCCTCAAGTGTGTATTAACGACAAAATATTTTTGTGACTCGGAAGATGAATCATCCACATGTCATAATGAAAATTCATGAGATCAAGATACAATAAAAGAAAATGCCAGTTCAGATCCTCCTGAGCCCTCTTCACATTCAGTCAACACTGAAGCAAACACTCCAAAAAACACCATTCATCCCAATCATCTCAGAAAAACAGACTCAGTCCACATTTTTCTGATCATAGTACCTGGCCTACTGAATCCCCTATCAAAGCTGGAAGGAAGAGAGAGTAGACACCAAATGCAACAACATCCAAACAGCGACTAGACTGGAACAAATCAAAAGAGAGCCTAAAAGCCAATATAGATGCTGCCAAACAAGCTAGAATAGAACAATGTAAAATGACAAAACAGATGAATGAGAAAAGAAGAAAAGTAAGGAAAGCGTTTTCAGATGCTGAGAAGAAACCACAAAAAAAGAAACCTGTAAAAAAGATAGTTCGGCATCAGAATCCAGGAGTGATGAATGAAGTCCTAGTGAAGACACATCAGAAAATGACACTGACAGTAATAAACAGCTTGCTACCACTGGGAACAGACATGACACTGGAAAGCCTGCATTCAGAGGAGGAGATTTTGCATTGATCTTGTTTCCAGGCCAGAAGATGATAACAAGTATAGATTTGTGTGCCCTGTTCAAAGAATTACTGCAGAGGAGGACATTGAGGTAACGGGTTTGAAAAGATGAGCCGAAAGAAATATGCTATTTAAAACTGATGAGGATGATGTAAGCACTGTTGAGTCTTCACAAATTTTAGCAATACTTCCAAGAACCCTCTATTACTTCTACAGGAGGCAGACTGTGTTACAGGAGGCAGACTTGTGTAAAGTTTATTGTTATGTGTACTACGTTTTATTGTTTTATTCCACTGACAAAAAATTGTTCAGTATGTTAATGATTTATGTTAAACATTTAACAGTTAAGTTCCCAGATGTAATTACCAATTTAATGTCATATGATTTTATTTATTACATAATGATCAGCTACTGGACTATGGGTGATCATTTTGTGGAACTACTTATGCTCAACTAAATTTCTGTCCACTGTAGTTGAACTTCAGAAAATGTAAGGAATAATCATTTCAAAGTTAATTTTATGTATGTAATTCTTTACAGGAAATTTACTCTGTGACATGTGTTATCATCAACTTAGTCCTTCAAGTAGATTATTTTATAAATAATATAAACATAAAATCAAATTGTTAATTGATTAACTATTGGCAGTATCACCCTAAAACAAGTAACTTTTTTCCCCAAATTTGTAATTAAAAAAATACTGAATCATCTTACAGTCACAGATTAAACAACTGCTGTCGAGGTGTATGGTTTTACATTGTGTAATAGATGAATATAGGGGTCGTCTTACATTTAAAGATGAAGCTACGACAATTGATGTCACATGCAGATTTATTTTGAAGAATTCTGAAGCATTGTAAGGGGAACAGTGACACCAGCTTGGCTGAGAAGAAGGATGAATGCTGGGATGGGAGTTGCAAAAGGGCAGCAAATTTTGCCATGCTGCCAACCATGGGAATGTATCTCGCATACCTTGGCTTTTTGCTAATGTTTAGCACATTTTTACTGTAGTCTGCTTGAATCCACTTGTTGTTGGAATTGAATTGATTTTAAAATTGCACTAATACTCAACAATACTATATACCTCTGCGGCAGACAGTAAAAGTCTAGATGGGGGCTAGTGGCGTACTTACTTGTTTCGTGCAGCAATGTTGTCAATACTTGCCGGGAGGTATGATGGCAATAAACGGGAGTGTGTTAGCTGCTGGATCTATGCAGCTAATGAGACAGCAGTGCACAGATGAAATGTTCGGAAGCAAGAGATGAAATAATATCATCAAATTTGTCACATTCTCACATCAATACAGATGCTAAGTCTAATATGTTCTTAGGATCCACCACAACCACACCCTTGGAAATTGCAAAATATTCAGAAGAAACAGCCAAATATTTGTGACAACCCAGATTATAAATTTTATTGATGCCCAATTCCATTGCAGCAATTTAAGCACTGGTATTAGGTCCAACCCTAACCTCCACCTCAAAAATCATAACATAGTCACAACAAACAGCCAAATATTTGTACAACCAAGATTATAGATGTCACTGCTGCTTGTGTACAGAAATACCGTCTCTCTTTTCTTGTCTCTCATTGGTTAGGTGAAACTAGCATTCCATATAATGATAACAGTGTTGAAGACAACAATTATGATGGATGGCTGATTGGTTCATTGCAGGCTACGACTGAACAGCACTGTCATCAGTGCCTTGATGCAGTGATAGTTCATCCAGAATTATTGAAATGCACCACAAGTGTGTTCCAATGACGAAGGTACATAGAACCGGTAAAACCGAGGCACTGAATGCAGTACTGATGCCAGGGCCTATAAATAAATTAAGGGCCAATATTAGGTCAGAGCAGACAAAGGATCTCCCTGGACTCATCCAAGGCAACAGAAATCATAGCCCGCATTCGATCCCTGCCATCCTTAAGAAGGGCAAAGACAGTTGCAGTGCAAAGAATGCCTTCCAGTCATCAGATTGAGAACAGTACAAGTGAGCAGCTTAAAAACATAATGGGTGGTCAATTATAAAAACAAGAGGAGAGAGACAGGTAAGGCATCATGTGTGCGTACACAGGGCTTTGCATGTGATGGGAGTCGCTCCACCCACAGCCAAACCACACCTGATCCACTATAGTCAAGGCGTTGAAGAACACCCACAGCAAACTATAGCTAAAAGAAATTGAAACAGGGGTAAGGGAGGGATGAAAGAGTGAGCTGGTCAAGGAGGTAGTGTCGGGGGTCCCCAAATCTAGCATGCAGTGGAGGACACCCTGACTATAACCGCCGCACTCTTCCCCCAAAGGTAGCTTAAAACCTTATAACCAAGAATAAAAACCACTTTCATGTAGGAAACATCCAACCACTTCAACCATCCATTAATAGACTGCCGATATCAGAGGCAAAGAATTCATAACGCCATGCTTAGCATGGAAGGCCAGGAGGAGGGACCATTCCTCCAGGATATGAGCTACTGCTTTTAAGGCTCCACAACTACAATGTTGGGGTGGCTCATTACATAAAATAAATTATGGGTTAGTCTGGTATGACAGATGTGTAGGTGACAAAGGGTGGTGGATTCCTTCCAGGAGGAACAGAAGGAAGAGCACCATGCAGCAGTGGTCTCCGTGGCAATGCAGAGTTTATTAAAGGAGGCAGTAGCCCACCTGATACCATTCCATCTCCAAGTGATCACAGGTCATATTTGTACCCACAAATCCGCACCTGGGACTGTCACAGTGAATGGAGGGGGAAATTGCTCCTCTAGCCAAATTGTCAGTCAGTTCTTTCCCTGCGATATCCACGACTTGTGACCCAGAGAAAGACACCAGAGCATGCTGTATGACCAAGGCCAGTGAGAAGGTCATGAATAACAAAGCTTACAGGGTGATTTGGGTCAATGGCCTGGAGACTGATCACTGAGTCACTACATACCAAAATGCTGTCAATGGAGGCCTGTTTAATAAAACAGACAGCTCTGCTAATGGTTATCTGCTACTCTGGAAAAAAAAAAAGAAACACTGCTCCTGGCAACAAATGCTGTTCCTGAGCAGGAGATGTAAAAGCACATCCCGTCCTATTCACGGTTTTGGAGTCAAGTGTGTAAAAGATGGTAGTATTCTGAAACTTGTGAAGAACACAACACAACACATGCCAAAAGGTCATGGGGGCGACTGAGACTTTATGACTTCAAAATGGATCAGTCCTAATTTGTGGACTGGGCACCAACCAAGTGAGAGTGAGTGAGAAAATACACGAGTGCATTCCAGACAGAAGAGGCAGAGATCCAGGCAGAAGGCTGTGAGGTGCATTCCAGCTGGTACCCCTACCAGAGTGTGGGTATCAGGAGGTTGATGCCCCTCATATACAGAAAGAATGGGATATGTTGGATGATCAGGGAAATGTCGAGTGGCAGTTGTACAGGAGACCAAGAGTTCGTACCACTGGAACTGAAGACGGAAGATCCACGATTTGGCAAGGAGACTGTCTACGGGACTAATCCTGAAAGCACCAGTGGCCAGTCACATGTCATGGTAATGAAGTAGGCCCCATAATTTCAAAGCTGAAGGTGTCACCACACCAATAAACCTGGCAACCACTCTAGTTGGGATGAGGCCAAGGCCCAGTAAATATGGATAAGAGTAGCACGATCTGTATCTCAGGAGGTGTGGGCACGGAAGCAGAGAGATTTAAGCTTTTCCCATGAAGGTAGCCTTTGGCTGAAGAAGATGGGACTGCCAAACCAGCTTATCATCATAAAGGAAGCCCAAAACAGGTGCTGTGCAACAACATCCAAGTGCTGAGTACCCAAGCAGAATTCTGGTCAGTATGGGTCACGGTATGCTCACAAAAATGCATTACTTGGATTTTTGCCTTGGAGCTGGCATTCACCCTAGGCTACAGAGTGGGAACTATACCAAATGCTAAAACCGCCACCATGCAGTGCAAGTGTGACCACTGGCCCAACCGAGGTCACTAGCCTATTGATGGGGAAGAGGAAGAGTACAGAGCCCAGTGGGGTTACATTTTGTTGGACCTATGGAGAGCTGAGTGAAGCACCAAATCTAACCTGAAACAACACGTGGGATAAAAAATGATGAATAAAAATTGGTAGGAAGTCCAGAAAGCCCCAGTCATTGAGGGTAAGTAAATTGTGATGAATGTAATGAGGTGTCGGTGTTTAGAAAAATCCTGTCGGATTGCTGTTTCCAACCTAACCAGATGGTTGGTTGTGGATCAGCCCCCCTCAAAATCACGCTGATTAGGTGTAGTGGCCAAAAGCTCTAGCAGCATGGAAAGTAGTGCAAAACAGTAATCAGGTCTGCTTGCTGGACATCACCCCTGCCAGTACTGCAATTCAGCAGACGCCAACACGTCAGTATCGTTGCACTCACATGCCTACAAACCTGGGAGTGGTACAGCCTTCAGGACGCTTAAGAGTTTGACCAATTGATGCATTAACACCAGCCGAACTCCAGTCATTGGCCTCCACTACGGAAGTTTCCAGGCAATGTACAAACATGGCTGGGCCACGGGATTTAAATTCCAGTCCGAGGTCCAGTCCATTGTGACCAGCACTGCTGGGCACTACTATGACACATAGCTTGTGCCAGTCGTTGCCGTATTTATGACGCAGAAACGTTTGATTTCTCCGAGCTGTGAAGCAGTGACTGCCATCTGACTGCCTGAGTGCGGGGCCCCCGGCACCTGCTGCCACCCCCATGGTCCAGGCCAAGGTAAAAGTTCCTGGCAGCACAGCAATGGCCATTGCCTGCCACCACTGTCCACCCTGCAGTTGTGTGTTCACTGCCCAGATAGTCCAGCTAGGCTCACCTGCCTGGCACAGCTTTGCCTGCCTTCTACTGTCTGCCTGCTGCATATGCACTGCTCTACATTCATGTTTGATTGTTAATAAAGTTTTGGCAACAAACTAGCTGCCTACATTGTGTGCACCTCCTGCGGAGAACTGCTTGTCCATATCTAACTGAAGCAACACTTCAGAGGGATAAAAGATCCTGGGATTTGAGAACCCAACAGAATTTGCAGGCAACCATACTTTCAAGCATTTTGCAGGGCATGCTGGTAAGGATAATTGGTTGTGTTTCTGCCTGGTTTGGGGATTGAGAAGATGATACTATCTTGCCATTGTGGAGGAAAGACATCTTCCACCCAAATATGACTCAAAAACTTAAGTAGGTGTGGCCTTTAGGTAACATTAAGATGTTGGATCAGGACCTGGGGCTGTATTGTGAGATGAGAAAAAGAGCCTGAAGCCATTCCTAGCCACTGAAAGGTTCATTATATGATTTGGCTTGGCAATGGGTGAAACATAGGGAAATGTCTTTAACTTATTGTTTCTCTCATAAAAAGGTAGCCGAGTAACAAGAGGATACCAATGCAGTCACGAAGTGGGTTGCAACATGTTCAGCAAGAACCAGTGCATCAGTACAAAGACCATTCTGAAAGACATGACCTGGAACAGTTGTTGATCACTGGCAGCTGGGAGACTAAGTAGCTTGCCCACAACTGGGAGGAGGGATAAACATTGTGCCCCCAGCATTCCTTCTTACGGCATTTTGTACGATAGCGAGCCTTAGCACAAAGTTGCTTAAATGTGATAAGGTTTTTCTGTAAAGGACATAACTTGAAATGTAGCAGGCCTCTTCAGCAATCCTGGAAAGCTCCTGCAATGTCTTTGGTCAACAATCACACCAGCTGGCGATGGAAGGGCCTGTTGAAAGGGGAATAGCAGTTCCCACATCATTGGTAATCATGTTGGATACACCTTGCACAACCTCATCAATGCAATATGACAGAGAGGGTGAATATAAAAGCAGAGGCACATACAAATGCCAACTGCCTCTTCAAAGCACTCAACATGGTAGTTGGTCAACCTGGTGGTGGCAAAGAAATGACAGGATCACTGGAAAGTCACCACTGTCACAAGTGACCAATGTAGCGAAGCCACGAGATTGGGGAAAAATACTATTAGGTCAACAGCTAGAAAGATGCCCTGTATGTTGCTGAATGTATATGAGTACCATTATTGGGGAGACATGGATCATGGTCTGTAAGAAGCTGGTCAATCAAGGCCCCTACCAAATGAAGTGATACTCCTCCACATGCCTTGGTGCATATTAAAGTCTTCAAGTGGGAGAAAAGTGGAAGAGTTGCATGTGCACCATTATTGCCTCCAGTGTGATGCACAGGGCAATCCACTCACTAATCAAATGTGTGCAAACAAATGTACAGATCCCTCCAGATGCCCTCTTGGGCCAGCATGGTTCTGACAAAATGCACAATAATCATGGAACATAGGGGAATGGTCATCAGTGAAGTGTGTTGCTTGTAGAATATGAAAACTTAAAAAGGGGAGGAATTCTCACTGAATGATTACATTACAGGCATTTATGTTAGGCATGAAGGGGCCAGGAGGACCGGTCATGCCCAAGGATCACTGCCTATCACCGATGAGGATGGAACTATGTCAATGACGATTGGTTCATATTCTGACTACATGTGGGGATCAGGTGCCTTCAGTGTCAACGGAGTAGCCTTTTCCCAATAATTCTCCTCCTCCTCCTCCTCCTCCTCCGCAGTCTTTGGTGACCAATATTTTTGTAAGGGCCTATCCGCAATGAGCATGGGAATGGATGAAAGGTCGGCAGCCCTGGGACCCATAGGTCACAGTTGCTTCAGACTCTGAGCTGTGGGTTGCCAGAGACAGGGGACCTAAGAGAGAACCCTGTCACTGGTAGAAATTGAACGAGGAAGCTGCTTATGTGGCCAGGTGTGCGATATGGTTCCTGAACATGGTGCAGTGGGAACCACAAGACAGAATGGCATTGGAAGAACTGGTTTGTAAAAAAAAGGTAGTGCGGGGGGGGGGGGGGGGGGGGCGAGGACTGCAACGTTCACATAATTGGCCATCATATCAACGGGATGCAAGCATTCGTATTGTTTTCATGCCTCAGCAAGTGACAGGTGGTCAACAGATTTATGTTCCCATATTTTCTTTTCTTTCTTGAACACTGGGCAAACTGGTGAATGTGGAGCTTGAAGTTCCGTGCATTTGACACATATAGGATGTTGTTCACAAAGACTACCTCTGTGGAGTGGCTGTCCACAGTTTCCACACTTTGGGTCCACCTGGCAGTGGGATGGCATATGACCAAGCATAAGCATCAGAAGCACGTCATTGGTGGTGGGACGCAAGGTTTCACTTCACACTTGTACACCATGATCAATTTTATCCTGACGAACATTTCTTTCAAAGGCTAGGGTAAAGGTGCTTGTATCTGTTTGATTACCCTTGGGACCTTTCTGGACATGTAGCCACTCAAGCCACTCAAGATTAGCCCATAGCACCTAGTATGTTTGGAGTCTCCTCGTATGCCTCTATGGAAGATGATACCTTGGACCATATTCAGAGTTTTGTGTGGGGCATTCATCAACACTATTGGCACCTAGGCATTCACATGCCTGAAGAGCTGTAGACTGTGCAGCTGAGGACAATCAACTGTGATCCATTGTGCATTTTCCCCAATGGCTCAACTTTTCGAAATTTATCTTCGATATGTTCCACAAAAATAGCTGTTCGAACACATACAAAGTACTGGATCAATTGTTTTACTCCCCAGATACTCTTCCCTTGGGATAGCCAGTGTAGGAAAAGCAGTAGTGTTCTAGTGTCTGCAGTGAAATTTCTATACCCATCGGATGACACAGCTGGATCAGAACACACATCGTTTTGGTGTCACTTAATATGTTCCATGTGTGGAACGTTCCCCCCACATGCCTCCTACTCTGATCAAGAGCTCTCCCCACAGGAGAGCAGCATAGGTCATGGCCTGATGGCCATTGCCAGCAGTTCTGATGCCCCAGGAAGACGGGTAGGTACGGCTTGACATGTGTGGAGAGCTGGCAGCTCAGCTATCTGTAGTGTGATCCCTGTGTTGGCAGTGGGCTCATTTGATAGGGTACATAAAACGTCACCATGTCAGATTGGTTACCGTGTTGGCAGTGAAATGGATATACAAGTCTGTGCAGGTATTGTGCATAGATAGTCTTTAACAATGCATGCAGTAGCACTATGTAAGGTATCCTTTCCCAGTTGGTCTACATTACAGAAACAATTTGGAAAATGAAGATCAAATCCAGAAGGAAACTAAAAAATTATTTCAGCTAAACGATGATGTAAAGTAAATGAATGAATAGTCCGAGAAAGGAAGACAGAACTTAAGGAATAGCAGGATGGACATCAAAGGCTGCAACCATGAGAAAAAGAGTGTGAGAAGGAATGATAGAGATGAAAGACTGCAGCACAGGAAAGGATGTAGGTGCTGCAATAGCTCAGGACCCTGTGATCGCCACTCACGAACTCGCAAAAGAGTCATGAGCCCCGTGACAGGAGGATGATGATGATATTATTATTATTATTATTATTATTATTATTATTATTATTGTGATACCACCGACAACTGGATTAGACAGTAAGCAAAAGAGGAAATGAATATAAAAATGGATGTAAACCATTTCTTTATTTAAATTTCACTTTTCCTTTTACTATTCTAGCAATCACTAAATTGCATATGTTTAGTATACATATAATATTAACCATTTTAGGCATCTATATCAATATTTTCATTAGTCAGAATATGTTAAAATTAAAATTTTCTCAAAGATGAGAGAAGATTTTAACTTTAGGTGCAAGTAGAAAGATAAAGACATCTCCCCCTCCCTGTCCACGAACACACACACACACACACACACACACACACACACACACACACACACCTCTATCCTTTATCTCACATGACAGTGATATGTTGGTTTGCACAACCAATTTCTGCACAAGGTCACCGACTAGTTTTCTCGGAGTCTGCTATTGGGTGGAGAACTGTAGGGGCCTCTAAACAACATTGCTACTTGAGATGGACTTTTTCCATTTTCATGAAAAAGGTGGACGTAAACAAAATCAGACTAGGAGACAGAGAAATAGCCAAAACATTGTGCAGTGATCTAGGCATGCACACAACATTAAAATATCACATGCCTATCATTCTGGCCACTTTACATTCACCAAGAATATATTTACACTTTGATCATCACTTATTGCCAAACTGCCAGCAAATTTTTTTCAGGATACTAACCAATCTCTTCACCATCCAACCCACTGCCATCAAATATCGTCCCTGTCATTCCTCATACCACATACCCTTTACACTGGTAGATCCACACACACTATCTATAAGGTTTTTTTCAACATATAATGGATCAGCACTAAAACCATGTTATCTGCCACATGGATTTCCTTTATGTAGCTGGCTGAACTAGTGAAGGCAGCTGGCATTGCATGTAGGCTGGAAGATCATCTTGTGATTTGTTACATTGTTCCCAGAACTATGTCATGGGTCTATGGTTTGGAGACGAGTGGATGAAGCACAGATGAATCCTCAATGACCACTGATGTGATGTTCTCGAAGTCTGCTACTGGGTGGAGAATTATGGGGCCCCTATGATAGGTAAAGAGGTATGCTACACATAGGAAGTGGTTACTTGACTGGCAGAGTGCCTTTTTATGTTATAGAAAGCCTTACAGAACAGGAAGAGAAAATTACATTGTACTAGTTAATGGCAAGGGTATTTATGATAATGCTCCAGAACTAGTTACAATTATTAGCAGTAACAAGGTGAATGTGGTTCTAGGAACAGAAAACAGCTTGAATTCAGAAGTAACTAGCAGCAAAATTTTAAATTCTGATTATAAAATATACTACAAGTGTAGGGTGGTAACAATTGGTGGTGGCACATTTACTGCAAGAAAGGACTGTCATGCAATTACAGATTCCAGGAAAGAAACAACTTTCATAAATTTATTTTTAAATTGTGTCTTCAACGAAGTGAACTAAAGTGTATCACAAATGTAATAATAAATTTACTGCTTCAAATTTTAACATAAAGAGATTAATGAAACAAAACAGTTAAAGTATAAAAAGGAAAATGAAAAATAATTCAGTTACACAAGGGGCAGCATAGAAACTAATATATAATATTTTGGTTAATACATAACTATTTTGAGTCAACAACTTCTTTCCAATGTAATGCATTAATAAAAACTGTGATTAAGAACTACTGGTAAATCAGTGGTCTGCAATGTAACCAACCTCGTATCTGCCTGGTCCCACACTGGTGATGATTGCTTGCACTCACTCATGCTGCGCACATGACGTGGTGGTCGCCAGTGAGGAAGTGTTTGCGATTTCTGCTGCGGAATATTTGTTGGCTTGCTTGTCCTTGGTCCACTGCTTCCTAATATGAGAATTACGTTAAACATCATATTTTGAAAACATTATTCAAAATAAGAATCATGGTCCAAAACTGAATTTTGTACATAGTAACCTGAGCTGTCATTCCAAGACAATACTGCAGCTTCATCTTCACTTATTTCATCATCATCAATGAAAAAGTTCTTTTGGCAATCCATATCCACAGCACTACTAGAGGTGGAAACAGAGTCAGCTTCACTAGATGAGCAAAGATCAATATCTATCTGCTCTTCAATTACTGGCCACCGTTCATGCCTGTCATGTCTTACACTAAGCCAACCTAAAATTTAAAGTGGAGTCAGTTACAGAAAAAGAAATGCAGTTGTGTAAAGTATCCTACAAAAAATAATAAAAATTAAATAATGGGAGAATACAAAGAAGAAGAAAAAGATTTCTTTTACTGAGAAGTGAAATCTGTCTGTCATGTTTACATGCATACCATGTCTACCTTGCCCACTCCAATCATCATCCACAAACATGCCTGCTAATCTGACAAGTAATGAACCTATCTGAGTTGGGCACTGAGCACAATGATTCTTTCACTAATTATAATCTACATATAATTAATTAGTAATTATTGAAAAATAACAATTAATGAAAGAGATTTCCTAGGAAAATGAAATGACAATTCAAAATTAACAACAGTAAGTTGCATACTGCACCACCCTTTGTGGCATATAAACAATGAAAGGAGTAAAGGTAAGCACTCATCAAGCTGTGCATGTATGGCAGTGGTGGCCACAAAGGTTTCAATATTTCAATACACTTTTTCAGAACTGATTTCCTATGGCTTCTTACGGCTGATGGCAAGTTAACTGAAAATATGTGTCCTTGGATAATGAACATCTTTCTGGACAAAAGTGACTTTGAATCTTTAGGTGGATTGTTCTTATTTTCGGTATTACGAGGGTGGTTTGAACAGTTCTCGGAATGGAATAGAAAAAAAGGACTTACATCACTGAAACGTTATTTTATTTTTCAATGTAGTCTTATTGGGAATGGATCTTTTTCCCTTACTGGGCTTTGAAATACATGACTCATGCCAGGCCATCCAGTCGTCGTTGGCAGACAATCACTTGCAGCAGCAGCTTCTGGATGATTTCCCAGACGTGTTCTCTCCCACATCTCAGAGGGTCTCCAGGTTCGAAGCCCACATCAAACTCCTCCCCTCAGCAGTTCTGAAGTTCTACAAGGCTCGCTCTGTACCATCTGCTCTCCATGATAAACTGCAGCAGGAGCTTCATTGCCTAGAGGATGAGAGCTTCCTGACCCCATTCCACCATAGTCACTGGGTTACACCCTTTGAGATCCTCGAGAAGCCAAATGGATCTCTTCACATTTGTGGGGATTTTAAGGCCACTGTCAACGCTCAGTGAGTTATTGACTCCTATTCCATACCCAAGGTTGATGACAACCTGTCCAGGTTGGCTGGTGGAAAGGTGTTTGTCAAAATTGACCTGCGGGATGCCTACCTCCAGTTGCCTTTGGACAACTCGCCGAAAACGATTTTGGTAGTCAATACCCCTTTTGGGCTCTTCGGTTAGAACTGCCTTCTGTTTGGGGTCACCAGTGCTCCAGCCATCTTCCAGCGCTATTTGGAAACATTGACAAGAGACATCCCGGGGTTGGCTAACTAGCTTGATGACATCTTAGTCAGTGGCGGCTCCAACCTGGACTTGGCCCGAAACCTCCGGCACCTCTTCCATGTTCTTCAGGGTGCCGGCTTACATTGCAACAAGGAGAAATCTCTTTTTCTTGTTCCTCAGGTGACCTACCTCAGCCACGTTTTGGGCACTAATGGCATTCGACTGTTGCCCCAGATGTCGAGGCTATTCAGCAGCTGCCACCTCCGTAGGACATCTCCCAGCTCAAGTCAGTTCTGTGTCAACTCAATTACTACTGCCGTTTTATCCCACATGCCACGGCTCTGGTGGAACCCCTTCACTGCCTCCTCCATAAGAAGGTTACCTGGGACTGGTCACCGGCTTGTGATAGTGTGTTCCGCTGTTTGAAGTCTTCTCACCTGATGCCAGCTTGCCTGGTCCCTTATGATCCTGCCAAGACTCTCACCTTGGCTGACGTATCAGACAACATCTTGTCTCACATCATCGACAGAGTCGAGTGCCCGGTGGCCTTCATCTCCAAAACGCTATCCCTGGCTCAGAATTAACTACAGACAAATTGAGGAGGTGGCCTTGGCCAGCATCTTTGAGTTTAAGAAATTCCACAATTTCATCTACAGCTGTCGCTTCACCTCATACACTGATCACAAGCCTCTGGTCTCATTGTTTGGTGCTACATCCGCCATCCCTATGAGGACTGCTCGCAGTCTCCAGTGCTGGACATTGTTCCTCGTGGAATATTCCTACAACACCCGTTTTTGAGCCACAGCTCTCCATGTCAACGCGGATCTTCTCTCTTGTCTCCCAGTGGGTGCCAACCATGAGTTCGATGCTGACCCAGTTGCCGGTTTCCCCCAGGATGACGCCGCTGCTGAGGTAGTAGCTGATTTGCAGCTGGATGCCAAGCTAGCTGCACTGCAGATGACTCGACCCTCCACGTTCAGCATGGGTGGATGTCAGACCATCATCAGTTCCAGCAGCCGGAGGTCCAAGCCTACTGGCACTGCTGCCACGACCTGTCTGTCAGAGATAGGGTCCTCCTGATCTTGGGTGATAATGATCGTTGGCAGGTTGGGCTGCCGCCCTCCCTCCACCAGTGGGCCTTGGAGCTCCTGCACGTTGGTCATTTGGGGATTGTCCTGACGAAATGGCTTGCCCGGCAGCATGTCTACTAGATGGGGGGGTGGACGTCGGCCATCACCCGAATCAACTGTTCAGGATGGGTCATCTCCAGCTGAAAAACTTCACGGCCGCCCTCATCGGTCCCCCTTGTCTCTCCTGTTTCCATCTTCTCTCTGCCCAGCTTCTCCACTTTCGGCAAGGCCCCATTTTTCTCTGCAGGATCCAGTCTGGGCGATGGTGTTTACACGGAATTGTCCCCGGCGGGTCCCTGCCCAGGTCTCACACTCATCAGCCAAGCTATGGCGCCAGTCACCTTCAACACCAGCACGGTGTGCCTGAAGCACACCAAGCAACTTCACCACTGGTGTGGTCCGCACCCGGCTCCTCTGCCATCTCCACGGCCGTCGGCCCTTGGGGATGACGGTACTCCTCTTCCCGCCCAACTGCCACAATCGCCGGTCACACCCCAGGTGGACCCTCTGGCAGTGGTCCCTATGCCCATGGAGGTGGACCGTGTGCCTGTGCCTGCCCAGGTCTCCTGTGGCCGATGGCCCCGGAGCCCAATGTCGAGATGAGCTTTCCACTCACCCCTTGGGGGTTGGAGGGGGGGGGGGGGGGGGAAGTCTGCTGTGGCTGCCCACTTCATACATCATAATGCCTACTGCATCGGCATCCTACTTCACGTCCAACCAACATGGGATACCTAATTCACAGGGCCTATATACACCAGGAAAACCAACGTCGTCTGTGTTATCAAGATAAATATTTACCAGTAGTCACAACACAACAAACACCAGGTCCCCACCAACGGTTGCCAGGGACCACTATCCATTCACGGAGCCTGCAGAACAGCTTCACCACAGATTGCAGTTTGGGCAGAAACTACTTTGATATGCCAGGCACGTGATCGTAGATAGTATCAACAGATACATCCGCCAAACAGGCTTTATAGGGTGGTGCACTGCCAGCAAAGGGCAGTTCGATGCACTGCTTGGAAGTATACAGGGCTGGCAGCCACTGCCAGACGCCTCTTCTAGCTGGCTGATCTCTTGCAGATGGACTTGGAATAGTCGATCAACATCTTGACATTGTAGACTTGTTTATTGTGATTGCTCCCCGTGAACAGTCAGGTCTTTTTTATTATTATTTGTTATTTTATATTTGTGACAATCCCCAGTTGGGATCAAGTCTGTTGTTATTTTGGAGACTGTATTATTGTTTTGTTTTGATGAGTCCAATAAATTGTTTCTGGACTTGTGTTTTCTACATTTCTATTCTGCTAGCGCAGATACTTCAGAATATGAACAGCATTTCTGGTGTAGCTCAGAGTTCTGGTCTCCCTCATCACTTTATTCTTCTCTTTTCCTGATGGAAAGAGTGGCAAATAAACCGATAAATATTCCTTTTAATAATTTCCAGTACTGCTATGAGGAGCACAAAGAACATCGCTGATGTTATTTTGCTTCTGAAGAAAACCTTTATGTATTTTTTTAAAAATTAAGATGAGAGTTATGTTTAACCAAATATTGTACAATTCCGAAGATACAAAAATAAAAGTAAGATTTTAAATAAAAAAGTATCCTTTAGTTGTTATACACAACTGCTCAGTATAAAAGTATAAACAGCATTTACCTGCTTTTCGTAGTTCATTGGCTCCATGAAATGTTGTTGCAATCAGTCCCAAAACATAGACAGCTGTACCACGAATTGAGTAAACGTCCGAAGTTTCTGCTATTTTAACTATTGCTTGCACAACACCTTCCTCTGATAGAAGTGATAAGCCAGATACTGATGTGGCTACATGTCCACATACCCACAATGCTGCTTTCAACTCCAAGATTTCTTTCTCAGTACTGCAATTCTGCACGTGCACAATCTGCATGAAAAATTGATTGGAAAATTAAATACATTCATACAGGTGATATACCACAGTTTTTACACATATCTGCCAAGATCAGAGAACTATGTTAACATGCCAGTATAGTAAAGTGACTGACTTTCCTGCAGAGAGAGAGAGAGAGAGAGAGAGAGAGAGAGAGAGAGAGAGAGAGAGAGAGAGATTGCATAAAATTATTATTTTAACTCTAACTACCATGGAAAATAGAGTGAACGAAACAAGGTGAAGAATTAGTTCAGCATTTCATCAGCAAGCAGATGCTCAGTGAAGGGAGTGAGGGTGGTGGTGGGAGTTCGAGAATGGACATAATGAAATTAATTTTAATGCCATTCACTGGCACCTGAACTGTAACTGATTGAAGTATACCCATAAGAGAGCCCTGTCAGAAATTACTTAGATTTTTTTATATGTCCAATATTTCCTGATGGTTCGTGCAAGCTTGTCTCAAGAGATTGACAACATCCTTAATTTCAATAAAATTCTTACGTGTGTGTGGGGTCACATCAAATGTAATAAAAGTACCAACATTTTAGCTACTATTTAGGCATTCTTCATCTGAGTGACAGTACTTTGTAGTATCGGCTGTGTATATGGTATCTGAAAGTGGCTGGTGTTCTGGAATACCATGTTTTGACTGGGTGACAGAATCAAGGGGGTAGATATTTGATATTAATTTTTATTGGTTGTAACTGGCATATCCAGTGAAAGTGGCCTTCATGACATAGTAGGCAGTGGCACCCGAGCATAACTGATTTCTGTAGCCTGCACTGGCAGTATTTACAGTGTATGTTGGGACAATTCTGCAGGCACAGTCGGCCTGTAGTGACTGCACTAACTGGCAACCAAGATGGCAAGTGTTTGTGGTCTTACTCTCAGCTCATTTAGGACAGCCATTTTGATACCTCAACAGTTCTGCTGCCTAACTAAAACAATGGTTTCTTTAAATTGTACGGTCTCAGAGCACTAGTCTTCCCTTTACACAACTGTTGATTTGGGATGCTGACATGCCTATGTGTGTTGTTAATGCTCATCAGTGTGTGTGTGTGTGTGTGTGTGTGTGTGTGTGTGTGTGTGTGTGTGTGTGTGTTGAAAGGACATCTCATCACACCAATACAGACCAGTCCACAATCATAGCTAAGCTAACATGCCCCTGGCATGTAAAACTCGTTCACGGTATCTTCAGTGGAACCCAGAAAGTCCCTTACCTCATTGTTGCTGTAGTAGGTGGGTTTCATTCTCTCTCAGCACAGAATCTTTTCCACACTATCACTAATGCCTCGTTCATATCAAAGGCAGAAGATTTGTCATGGTGGTGCTTGCTGCGTGCTCTTGATCTTGTGTCCCCCTTGTTCCATAGCTTTTTTTTATGGTACCCTTGCTATGGGCATTTGCCCTGAAAGTGGATTGTAGCTTGCAGAGTTTGCCCTCCTGGTTGTCAGTATTGCTGACTCAGTAAACCCCTGTTTGTAGTAACCAATACACAAAACCAATTCAGATAACCACGTATATGGTTTTATTCATAAACCTCTGAACAACAATGGAAATAAACCTCTCATGAACCCACATGTAACAAGGCACAGAACAACTGATGTGAGCGGTACAACTGGATAACATAGAGAGGATCACTCAGGCCTGCTCCGCACATATATATGCTCGAGTTGCCAACAGACTGTGCGATGCAGATTGCGCCACGTGCACACCTCCCATGGGCAGCCTATAGTGGTCGGGCGCTCTGATACAGTTGGCGGCTGATTCAAGCACATATGCACAGCAACACCACACTCAGTGTACTTACACTCATATGCACTAGAAGCAAGATACACAGAACACCTCTCCCTTGTGTGAACTGGGCATCCAGGCAACGGAGGAGATGCCAGCTGCCCGATGAGAGAGACATCTATTGGATATGGAGTGGCAGCAACCAATACCGATGGAGGGGGCAGGACATTGTGCTGGGCATGCACTGGAGAATAAGGCTAGAAAGTGCAGGATGCAGGCATACACGAGGGCAGTGGGCCCGCACGGCGACTGTCAACAGCACTGGACCAGAGGTTGCCATCACCTTCTCTGAGTTGTCATCAGCAGGCAGGTCAAAGTGTGGAGCAGATGAGGCTGGACCCACCGGTGACAATGGCTGTGGTGATGAGGGGCCAGGTGAAGTACCCTGACCGGAACAGCAGACGGCTACAACTGATCCGAGGCTAGAAGAACCCCAAGCCGCCACACATGGAGAGTGGCAGGAAAGGCTGTGGTGACGGAGGCCGCACCCACAAACCAGTAGCTTCTGGTGGTGAATGGACGTGCAACTGAACAAAGTGGTGCGCAACCAGCCCGTCAGCCATACGGGCATCATAAAGATGTTGTCCCTGGTGGTGGACAACAGTGCCTGGTATCCACTTGGGCTGGCGACCAAACCCTTACATCCACACCGGTGATTCAGGAGCAAAGCAGTCAGACGAACCCAACCAAGGCAGGTGCAGCGCAGGCTGCAGAAGGTATAGGAGTGTGTATGCTTGCTAGCCGTGAAGCAACTCAGCTGGGCTCCACTCTCCTATCGGCGTGAAGCAATAGTTTCTCAGAAAACAGAGAAGGACATCATCCCACAAAGAATCCACAACAAACTTCTTCATTTGTGACTTGAATGTACCCACTAGTCACTCTGCCTCACCATTTGATTGAGGCTGGAATGGTGGAGCCATAACATGACTTATGTCCTGATGAGAACAAAACAATTCAAAGGTGTGGGATATGAAATGGGAGCCATTATTGGAAACCAAGATACAAGGCAACCCCTCAATAGGAAAATCTCTTAAAAGCATATGAATTTTGACCTCAGCATGGTCGATGCACAACAGAGAATGTAAAGAAACCGTTACAATGCATCTACAACCAAGAGCCAATAGGAAATCAAGAAAAGACCCATAATGCGTTCGCATGGATACAGGGGAGCAGGCCAGGGAGACAGAGATGCCCTGGGAGCTGCCTGTTGTTGGGCACACTGTTCACAAGTTGCCTCAAAACTGACAATTTTCATCAATCCCTGGGCAAAAAAGCATGTCTCCTAGCTAAAAGTTTAATGCTCCCCAATGGCTCTGCTGAAGAAGGCATAGAACCTCGCACCATAATGCAGTGGATATGACTACTCTGGGAGAGAGGTTGTCTGTGGACAACAGCAAAACACTGTCAAAAACAGAAAGGTTATCCTGTAAGGAAAAATAGTTGCACAGGTTGTTCAAAGCCCGATGGAGCAGTGTATCTGGCCAGTCCTGTTGAACAAACTGAACCACCTGGTGGAGAACCAGCAGCTGCTATGCGCAAGCTCCTAATTTGTAAACCCTCGACCACATCCTGCATTTCAATATTGAGACGGAAACAAAGCAAATCTTGAAGATCAAAGTTGGAATCAGAATCCACAGGAAGATGGGACAAGATGTCCACACCGGCATGTTTAGATGTAGGTTGAAAACGGATTTTGTAATTGTAGCAAGACAAGAACAACACCCAGCATTGTAAGTGGTGTGTTGGCTTTTCAGGCAAGGAAGTGTGAGGGTTAAACAAGAAAACCAAGGGTTTATGTTCAGTAATAATGTGAAACCTGGAGAGAACAAAAAAATCCCCACAGAGCATAGACTATGACAAGAGCCTCTTTTTCCACCTGAGAGTAAGGATGTTGGGCCAAAGTGAGAGATTTACATGTGAACACGATAGGTCGTTCAGAGCCATCACCATCACCGTGCACTAATGTGAGGCATCAGTCACCAAAACTATGTGCTGATCTAGAGAGAATGTAGTTTAATAATAGTCCCAGACTAGTTTGGATTTGAACATGTGAAAAGCATGTTCACAATCCGGGCTCCAGCAAAAAGGTACATTCTTGCGTAACAAATCATGCAACAGGTGGACCAATGTGGCTGCCCCCGGCAGGGATTTATTGTAGTAGGTTATCTTTCCTAGGAAGGCCTGAAGCTCCTTTGTGGATGAGGAGCAAGGCACAGATGTAACAGCAGAGATGTGGTCTGACCCCATCCCACTGGACCTTGAACCCCAAATAAACAATAATAGGTTGAAAAAACTGAGATTTTGCAACATTACACCATAAGCCTGCAGACTGTAAGACAGGTAACAAAGTGCGCAAATTTTTCAACTGGTTGGCTGTGGAGGAGCCTGTCACAACAATATCATACAGATAATTACACAACCCAGGACAGGCATAATCAGTTGCTCTAAAAATCACTTGAAATAGCAGGGGCACTAGCCATACCAAAAGGAAGGCACAAATGTTGCCAGAGACCAAAAGGAGTATTCAAAACCAGAACTCGCCAGAACTCTTTGTCCACAGGGATCTGCAGATATGCTTCATACAAATCAATTTTAGAAAAATACTGGCTACCCTACATTTTTGCCAATAGGTCCTTCCGGCATCGAAGAGGATACGCATCCATGATCGACTGCACGCTGATGCTAGTACTGAAGTTGCCGAAGACGTGAAGTTTCCCTAACGGCTTCCAACTACAACCAGTAGACACAACAATTCACTAGCCTTAACAGGTTGCACCACCATTACAGACTGAAGTCTGTCCAATTCTGCTTACACTTGATCTTTCAGGGCAATAGGAATAGGATACACATGACAAAAATGAGGCCGAGCTGTGGATTTCAAAGGAATATGAGCAAAAAAATTCATAGTGCACCCTATACTTTCCAAAAACAAGTTTGAAAACTCCTCACACAGTTTTTCTAAATGAGAATAAGATACCTGCTCAGACAAAAGGTGAACTTCGTTGGTGATAGAAAATCCAAATGCCTGAAATGCGTCAATCTCAACCCTGGTATCAGCAATGTGGCAAGCATTACAATTGGCCCAGCGCTTAGAGCATGTCGATTGTTTGTGCTGGACAAAACAGAAGAGAAAAGACAGAAACAGAGACTTTTGATGCTGGTGCTGTGACGGTCGTGGATGCTTGGGCCAGCCTTGGGCTGATCAGCACTGGGCCCAACATGTTTACCACCACCACTGCTGCTTTCTCGTGCAAGCTATCTGTCGTCCTAGTGGGCATCTTTTGACACTACTGTCACATTGACCAACTTTTCAATTTGGTCACCTGCTATTCCAGAAACTTCCCCAACTCATGTGGCTAGGACATGCGTTCATTTGCGGAATTCTTGTAATGAGGCAAGCTGACACAGTAACTGATACATTTTACGGTGAATCTGTGAGTGGAAGGAGGCTTTGCACAAATCTGAGTCTGTCACATCGACAGCCAGAAAATGCTGTCCGAGTCTTTTTTTGTAAGCTTCCCAATCCACAGTTGAATCATCATATGGAGGAAAACTGGGTGGATGTTAATGCAAGCAGACAAAGTAGTCACTGCCGAAGTAAGCTGTTCAATCAGGGCTGGTAGCACAGCATCCATAATGACTAACTTAACGGAACTGTACTTAAAGACTGCACATACGGAAACTATTCCAAACTCATTGCCAGTCATGTAGTAACTAAGTAATACACAAAACTGATCCACGTAACACAAATATAGCGTTATTCATAAACCTCTGAAAACAATAACAGAAATCAGCTACTCATGAATCCACACATAACAAGACACAGAACAACAGATGTGAGTGATATAACTGGATCAAAACAGAGAGGGTCAGTCAGTGCCACTCTGCACACATATATACAGGGTGTTACAAAAAGGTACGGCCAAACTTTCAGGAAACATTCCTCACACACAGAGAAAGAAAATATGTTATGTGGACATGTGTCCGGAAACGCCTACTTTCCATGTTAGAGCTCATTTTATTACTTCTCTTCAAATCACATTAATCATGGAGTGGAAACACACAGCAACAGAACTTACCAGCGTGACTTCAAACACTTTGTTACAGGAAATGTTCAAAATGTCCTCCGTTAGCGAGGATACATGCATCCACCCTCCGTCGCATGGAATCCCTGATGCGCTGATGCAGCCCTGGAGAATGGCGTATTGTATCACAGCGGTCCACAATACTAGCACGAAGAGTCTCTACATTTGGTACCGGGGTTGCGTAGACAAGAGCTTTCAAATGCCCCCATAAATGAAAGTCAAGAGGGTTGGGGTCAGGAGAGCGTGGAGGCCATGAAATTGGTCCGCCTCTACCAATCCATCGGTCACCGAATCTGTTGTTGAGAAGCGTACGAACACTTCGACTGAAATGTGCAGGAGCTCCATCGTGCATGAACCACATGTTGTGTCGTACTTGTAAAGGCACATGTTCTAGCAGCACAGGTAGAGTATCCCGTATGAAATCATGGCAGTGAATCGAGGACGAAACTAAAATGAGCTCTAACATGGAAATTAAGCGTTTCCGGACACATGTCCACATAACATCTTTTCTTTATTTGTGTGTGAGGAATGATTCCTGAAAGTTTGGCCGTACCTTTTTCTAACACCCTGTATACATGCGAGTCACCAGTAGACGGTGCAGTGGAGACTGCGCCACATGCCCGCCTCCTACAGGTGGTCTCCAGCGGCCGACCCATGCTGATACAGTTGGCACCTGATTCGAGTACACGTGCATGGGGACCCCACACTTGGTGCACAATCACTCACATGCACTAGCAGCAAGATACAAGAGTGTCATAAATATATGAATCACCAAGATGATCTGATTTGGTGTGATAATGAGACAGACTGTTCAGGTATCTTTCCACGCTTTTTGGCTTTCTGAACACTCTGCATCTAAACTACCTGTCAAATTTCCTAGTGACGACCACACTCAGAAAATGCGGCATACTGTCCTTTTCAGTTTCCATCATGAAGCTTCCGTCAACAAGTCTCCTGCTATTGGTGAGAGAAGGGAGTGCCCCTTACCACATCATTTCTCTGTTCACAAAAGTTGCCTTTCCACTTCAAGTTAGTGGTCATCAGGCAGTCCCACATGAGGTAACATGTATTCAGTGTAATGTGCTCTTGTAAAATATTCATTACATCCTGTACTGGCATATCATTAATCAAGGATTTGTCATTGAAGTTCATCATTAAGGACCGAAATTGGTAGCCTCTTTAAGTGCATGATGAAATGTATAGAGTCCTGAGCATATGATTCTGTATGACTCATCAGATTTCTCAGTTTGTTCTTTAAGAATTTTGTTGGCAGGTATGTAGGCAAATTAACAAAATTAACTACGGGCCTTAACGGGTGTGCTTCCTTGGGTACCTATAGGTACTGCATAGATCCTCAGTGCTGTTGGGTCTTGAGGGATGACCATTCTTGCTGTGCCATACTGTAATCTCGAGTTTCTAACTAAAGTATGTGTCTGCCTAATTATTTTGGGAGTAGTGTCGCACTTAAGTTCATAATCACAGATGTTTTAGCCTTGCCAGCTTGTAACAGTATAAAATTCCTATGTTATAACATGTCATGGCATTCTTTCTTTGAGATATTAGCTTATGCTGGCTTTGCACGTGGCACAGTATGGATTGCCTCATGACTGATGTACTCTGCTTCTATCTGGTGCCCTGGGTAGGTCATGAAGCGAGATATCTAACAACACTATTACTTCATATGTGCGTACCCATTTTGGAGTCACTACGAACTTGAGCCCTTTGGGTACCACTTGTGCAGCTGGTTCATTTGAACAGGTTCACAAGCATCCAAATGTGTTGATGATGGGCATTTCATTGCGAGCATGTGGTGACAGTCAGGCCAATTTCGGCTTTTGGTGGCCAGACGCAGTTGTATTTGATACGTTGGTTTGGAACTATGTCAGTCTGCTGATCTCCCAGTCTATTCTCATCGGTTTGCTACCTAACAATACATGCAGGATCATCAATCTTCTGTTAGTGCCATCGAGCCTACTGTGAAAATGGTGAATTCTGTCATGCAGCAGGGCTCAGTCTGCCCACTGGCAATGATATTGCTTTGGTGGAACAGAGGCTGATGCATACCCCTAAAAACTTAGCTATTAATTGAAATCTTGATACCTCTTCAGAAATGCAAGATTTTTTCCCCCTTAGTGCTTTTAACTTAAATGTGCCATTGTGCAATACCTATCCAGACAGGTTAGTTATTCAGTATCATAGACTTTCGCACCCAAAGTTCATTCCAATACAATTCATTTAAATGTGTGACAGTGTCATGTGTGATTAAACACTGTTATATTTTTGCTGATATTCCTCGCTGTCTTCGTAAAGGTGACAGACTGTAGTTTCTAGTTGCTGCTTTAAAAAATATATAGTATTTAAAATTTGCTGGGTGTCCTGGCATACAAAGGAACAATAGATGCTTACTGCTGGGGATATTTAATACTGTGACTTCTCCAACATGAAATCACAATGGGTGTTACAACCTCTCACTGTCTTGGTTGCCAGTTGTTATAGACAAGTAAGCTGATCTTGCTTACCAAGATTGCCTCACCACATGACATAAACACCACACTGCTGCAGCAGGAAGCACCGACAGGTGTCAAGAGCCAATGGCCAATATATAAGCAATACTATGCCACAACAGCAACTTTCACCAGATTTGCCAATGGAAACCAATAAAAATTAGAATCAAATATCCCAAGCAATACACATATGTTAAGATACAAAGGAATTACAGACACTGGCTGTGAGTGGGCACAGATTTAAATCAATTGGGAATGTCGAAAACTTGTGCTGGACCATGATTCGAACCCAGTTCTCCGGCTTCCTAGGCTGATGCACTCATCACTGGACCATCCCAACACAGTGGTCATCACTACTGTGTGGACTATGCTAGCATGCCTCCCATTAGACCCAAATTCTCGCTTTATCCACACACTACTAATGTAGTGCCCCTCGCCCATTATTCTCATTGCTTGCAGCTATTCACAAATTTCTTTACTAGTTCAGGCCTGGTATGCATCTGCACTGAAGTGATCATTAGCTGTCCTCACCTCAATTATATATTGTGGTGTCTGTTCTTTTGGACATGTTATTGCTCTTATGACTTCATTTCTGTTCCCATCTTCCTTAATGAGACCTAGGAGAGACGTTTCCATAGCTCACTGAGCTGTCCGAAGTTTTCTTCTGAAAAACTCTTTTAAAATAAAAAATTCATAGCCAGATGTTAGTGTGGAAGAACACACTGTTCAAAAATAAATTTTTTATTATTTATTTATTTATTGTATTTTTCCCGTGTGGAGTTGCTAGTCTCCCATCGGGCGCCTCCCCAGGTGGCGGATAGGGGAATGCCCACCAGATATGGAGGGTACCGGGGAAATAAAATACCCGGGGTGGACCAAAACTAGCAACTATTGCCTTGTAGTTTAGGTATTGGATTACCAAAGGCTAAAGGAAGAAAACCTTGAGCAAAAATTACCTGGTCCTCCAGGTTGGGGGTTAATGCAATGGGCCAACTCCCCATTCATTGGAAAAACCTCACTGGTTAAAAAGCCTATAAGATTACAGCAGGATCAGAGACAAGATGAAATGTAAAAATTCAATTATTGATTTCATCGAGCACAAACAACTTAAATGGTATGGACACATCAGACGAATGGAACAGGAAAGGCTACCAAAATGCATAATCAACTGGGTACCAATTGGAAGAAGAAACAGGGGACGACCACCTGATACATGGAAACAGGGAGTTCAGTCAGCAATGAGGAAGAACAACATTCCTGAAGATTTATGGACAAATAGAGAAGAGTGGAGAACAATAATTAGTGACTTACTGTAATCTAGAATAGGTGCTGGAAAAATGTACTCACATTGTAAATCCAGAATAATAATAATATTGTATTTTTTAAGTTTGTTGACATACTGGGTTTAAACTGGTTGCATTTCTTACATAATCCCTCCAACCAAGCTAGATTTGGTAGAAAATTACAGGATCTCAGATAAACATATTCATTAACAATTTTTAAACAACTTTTCAATATTATTTGTCTTGCAGTTACCCTTTGTTATGTATATATGATGGGTGTTCAATATGTAACACAAGTAGTTTTTTATTCTGAAAGCAAGTGAGTTTTATTCAGGATTCCAATACACCATACTATTCCCCACTCTTTTGGCCACAAAACTCTATTTTCCAACATAATTTCCGTTCAATCTGATGCCCTTACCCCAACTTACTGCGAGGGCTTGTATACCCACATGGTATCACTCTACTGGCCAATGTTGGAGCCAATGTCTTTCTACATCAATAACCTCCCCATCATAAACATACTGCTTCGCACACTTCATTTGGCCAAACAGATGCAAGTCAGAAAGTGCGAGATCGGGGCTGTAGAGAGGATGGGGAAGAATAGTCCAATGAAGTTTTGTGAGCTACTCTCGGGTATACAGACTTCTGTGAGGGCTTGTGTTGTCATGGAGATTTATACGTTCATTTGCATTTTTGTGGGAATGAACATGCTGAAATCATTTCTTCAATTTCCTGAGAGTAGCACAATACTCTTCAGAGTTTATTGTTGCATCATGAAGGAGGAAATCAAACAGAATATCCCCTTCAGAGACCCAGAAGACCATTGCCCTGGGTCTACCAGCTAAAGATGTGGTTTTCAACTTTTTCTTCGGAGGAGAGGTGGTGTGCTGCCACTCCAGGCATTGTTGTTTTGTTTCTGGTTTGAAGTGAGGAATCCATGTTCCATCAAATGTGATTATGTTCACAAAAATCTGTCACGATCAGCCTTGTAATAAGCAAGAAATTCTGCAAATATGGTCCTTTGTTGCTCTTTATGGCCTTCTGTTAGGCAAGGAGGAACCCAGTGGCCACACAACTTTCAGTAACGCAACTGGTGAGCTAGTGTGTCAGCACTACCAACAGAGACTTGCAGTTATGCAACTGGGTGTTTTATTGTGATCTGTTGATCACCTCAAATGAGAGTGGCTACACATTCCAACATTGTAGGAGCCACAGTTGTTTGCAGGTGGCCAGCACGTGGGAGATCGGACAGGTTTGTGCAACTTTGGAGGAAGAGACACACCTCATCGAATGACTCACTGTGCTTTTCTTCACATCCAGGTCTCTGTAGATATTGTGCAACCACCTGTGAATATTTGTGATGCTCTAGCTTTCTGCCAAAAGAAAGTCAATTACAGCTCTCTGCTTGGAACATACCTCCATTACACACACCATTCTGAAGGCTATGTATAGCGCCACCACATATTGGAACTTCATGAAGTGGGAATCTTCCACGATGTCCCACAACAAGTTCCTGATTTTTTTCAACTGAAATTAGCTGAGAAAAAAAGTATTGCATGACTAGTTGAACACTCCTTGTATTTGTTTTGGATAGGTTTATCTTAAGGCCCAGTTTTTCACAACTATCTGAAAAATCCTTTATTGAGAATGCATCATATTTTTAGCTAGACCTACGGTATCACCTGCTGATCTTACATTAGTGAACCTCTTCTCATTTATTCCAATTCCCCTTTCCAAATAATATTGGAATTAGCCATTTCACGAACTGCTATAAATAGTTTCATGGATATAGGGTCACCCTGGATTACTCCTCTTCCAGTGGAAAGTTCCTTCATGAGGGTTCCTATGCAGTTAGAAGCTATTGAGGTATCATAGGTGCTAACTAATACGTTTATGTATGTTATAACTCCAAGTTGAGCAAATATATTTCAAGGACGACGCAATACATGTAAGTCACAGATCAAGTAAACAGAGTAAGACGTGGATACACTTTAACAGTCAAATCGTAACCGAGTCCGAGTCTAATGGCTGCTGGCTGGCTGGCCGCTTAGGTGGCACTGCTGCTGCACGGCTGGCAGACAGCGCCGCATGTAGAGGACGCACGAAACTGTGTGGCGGCACTTTGAAAGGTCGAGGAGTCACAACACTTTCCCCCCTTTGCAGTTTTTGCACAGGTCTTGCGGAGGTGGCCTGTAGATTGCTAACGTCCATAGGTGGTGTTTGACTGGCCGTAAAGTCTCGAGGAGGATGCTTCCAGTATGGACAGAAGTGTCCCCGATGATAGCGCGTCAAGATGACAGGAGGTGTGGGGGTCGAATCTGCTGGGGCCCCGTGCACCAATCTGCCCATTGTGGCAACTCCGGTTGTTATAACAGGAGACATGGGCGATGTTTCCGTGTCCGTAGGATAAGGAGGCGAGTAGAGTTGCTCCGACAGATGGTCATCTGGTTCCTGCATGGCCACGTCTCCTGTTGGCGTCAGTTCTTGTGCCGTCGCCGATATGATGGTGAGAGGACTGCGTTGTAAGTAATGAGAGATTCCAGGGTCCCAAGCATCAGGTAGAGCCAAAGGTGGTGTAGCAGCATCTGGAACAGGCGTTGCTGGCACGAGGCCAAAGCTGGTCCGAATGACGCACTACAACACCCGTGTCCGTCTGGATTTCATACAGGCGTTGGTCACGGTGTCGTAAGATGCGGCCAGGACTCCATTTTGGCTGCCTGCCATATCCCTGTACCCATACAAGGTCGCCGGCAGTGAACCGGCCAAGCGAAGGCACCCGCGGCCGTGAGGTGGAAGGCCGCAGAAGATGAAGTAGCGTGCAGGGCTGTTGGCCATGTAAGAGCTCAGCTGGGCTGTGGTCGCCCATGGGGGTGAAACGGTAAGAAGCCAGAAATTGGAGAAGTGCATCATCAGCAGCAGAAGAAGTCAGGAGTTTCCTCATCTGAGCCTTAAATGTGCGGACCAGTCGTTCAGCTTCACCGTTTGACTGTGGATGGAATGGAGGGGCCGTGCCACGCATGACGCTGTGACGGGCACAAAAATCCGCAAAATCGGAAGAGGTAAATTGCAGAATATTCTCAGTAACAAGAGTAGAGGGAAGGCCTTCCAAAGAGAAAATCCGAGCTAGAGCATTCGTGGTTGCAGCAGTGGTAGATGACGTGCAACGGACAATGAAAGGAAAGTTAGAGTAGGCATCAATAACAAGAAGCCAATAAGTACCTAAAAAAGGTCCCACAAAATCAGCATGAATACGCTCCCAGGGTTTCTCAGGCGAAGCCCACTGTGACAAAGATGACACTGGGGCGGCGGCCTGTGATGCACAACGGCCGCAGGCAGCGAACATGCGTGCGATTTCAGAGTCGATGCTGGGCCAGTACACATGACGGCGCAACAGAGATTTTGTGTGAGAGGCACCCCAGGTAAAGGAGGCACTATACCGAAGCCCGCAAAGACGCAGATACCACAACACGCGGCGAAGCATTGTCGGTGGAAAGGAGGATAACACCATCCCTAGCCGTGAGGCGGTAACGCAAAGCGTAGTAGTTCCGCAACGGATCAGAAGTCTTAGCGGACAGATGATCTGGCCAACCCTTCTGAATACAGCGTAAAACCTGGGAGAGGGTAGGGTCAGAAACCGTAGCAGCCGCCAGCCAGTCCCCGGTGATGGGGAACCCGTCCACAACCTGCTGCTCGGCAACATCCAGGTGGAAACACAAAAGTTCGTCCCTATCGAATGCCAGATCAGGACCCATGGAAAGGCGAGACAGTGCATCAACATTCGCATGTTGAACCGTCGGCCGGAAATGAATCTCATAATTGAAACGAAACAAGTAAAGAGCCCAATGCTGGAGGCGGTGTGCAGCCTTGTCGGGAAATGACGTTGATGAATGAAACAAGGAAACAAGTGGTTTGTGATCTGTAACAAGATGAAATTTGGATCCATAGAGAAAAACACCAAACTTATGAACAGCATAAATAATGGCCAAAGCTTCTTTTTCAATTTGAGAATACTTTTGTTGGGCATCCGTGAGAATTTTGGAGGCATAAGCAATGGGTTGTTCAGAACCGTCAGAAAAATGGTGCACAAGGACTGTACCAACCCTGTATTGAGAGGCGTCCATGGCAAGAACAAGATGTTGCCCAGGTCGATAAGTAGCAAGGCACGGGGCCTGTTTGAGCATAGTCTTCAATTTCTGGAAAGCCGCATCGCATGACGCAGACCAGTGAAAAGGCATGTTTTTATGCAACAGGTGATGCAACGGTTGAGCCACCGAAGCAGCAGATGGTCAAAACCTGTGATAGTATGCTATTTTCCCCAAGAAGGCCTGCAGTTCCTTAACAGATGTAGGTCGAGGAAGGGCATCGATCGCAGTGACAGTTTGCTGAAGTGGACGAATACCATCCTGAAAGAGTTGAAACACCAAGTATGTGATAGATGCCTGAAAAAATTTTGATTTCTGAAGATTACACTTAAGACCGGCAGTCTGTAAGGCATGAAAAAGTGTGTGGAGATTTTGAAAATGTTCTTCAGTGGTGAAGCCAGTGACAAAAATGTCGTCCATGTAATTTATACACCCAGGGACAGGGAGCAATAATTGTTCCAAGAACCGCTGAAAGAGAGCAGGGGCGCTGGCAACCCCAAATAGCAATCATTGGTATGGATAGAGGCTGAAAGGCGTGTTAAGGACCAGAAACTGCCAGGAAGCAGCGCCGAGAGGAAGTTGATGATAAGCTTCTGACAGGTTAAGTTTAGAAAAATACTGGCCTCCAGCAAGTTTAGTGAATAATTCTTCAGGTCGAGGCATAGGGTAAGTGTCGATAAGGCATTGAGCATTTACAGTGGCTTTGAAATCGCCACAGAGACGAATATCAGCATTTGGCTTAGCAACGACAACGACAGGAGAGGACCACTCACTCACTGGAAGTGACAGGAAGCAAGACTCCTGAAGCAGTGAGACGATCCAGCTCCCGTTTGATCTGATCATGAAGGGCCACAGGAATAGGCCGAGCCCAAAAAAACTTAGGCCGAGCAGTGGGTTTGAGCATGATATGAGCTTCAAAGTCGTTTGCACGGCCTAACCCAGGAGAAAAAAAAGGAACGAAAATGTCATCGACAAGGAATCAAATTGAGCATAAGGAATAGCATCAGAGACGATATTGACACACTCATCTATGGAGAACCCAAAAACGCGAAAGGCATCGAAACCAAAAAGATTCTCTGCATTACTATGGTTGACCACAAATATGGGAATAGTGCAAACGACAGAATTGTAAGATACCTCAGCATCAAATTGTACCAAGAGAGAAATCTTCTGTTTATTGTAAGTCTGTAATTGCTTAGTGACAGATGACAGGATTGGAGAACCCAACTGAAGATACGTCTGAGAACTGATGATAGTGGCCGCAGAACCAGCATCCACCTGCAGGCGAACATCTCGACCAAGTATTTGGACAGTGAGGAATAACTTCCCCGAAAGGGAAGAAGTAGAATTGACAGACAACACACAATCAGAATCAGGGCCATGTTCATGAACACCATGTATGCGTTCAGATTTGCAAACGGATGACACATGACCCCTTTTCTTGCAGTTGTGACACACGGCCCAACGTTGTGAACAATCCTCTCGTGAATGTTTCGTAAAACACCGCAGACATGAAGGAAGTTGCCGTGGGTTTTGCTGCAGTTTCTTAGAGGGTTGTTTACGGTTACGCCGAGGCTGCGCTTCGGAACGTACTGCGGCCACGTCGGCCGGCGGGGACACACCACACGCTTCGTCAACAGCACACAGAGGTTGTATTCCCCCGACGTCACACCATGCCTCTATTTGCACCCCACCAGCGCGAGAAATTTCAAAAGACTGAGCGATGGATAGGACGTCAACTGAAGGGCACGTTGTTTCACAGAGGAAGACTGCACTGTAGTTCCTTATCTAGATTGTTACACACATGTACAACATGGTAGATATCGAAATAGACGACAGAGGGATAGAGAAACAATTAAAATCGCTCAAAAGAGGAAAGGCTGCTGGACCTGATGGGATACCAGTTCGATTTTACACAGAGTACGCGAAGGAACTTTTCCCCCCTTCTTGCAGCGGTGTACCGCAGGTCTCTAGAAGAGCGTAGCGTTCCAAAGGATTGGAAAAGGGCACAGGTCATCTCCGTTTTCAAGAAGGGACGTCGAACAGATGTGCAGAACTATAGACCTATATCTCTAACGTCGATCAGTTGTAGAATTTTGGAACACATATTATGTTCGAGTATAATGACTTTTCTGGAGACTAGAAATCTACTCTGTAGGAATCAGTATGGGTTTCGAAAAAGACGGTCGTGTGAAACTCAGCTCGCACTATTCGTCCATGAGACTCAGAGGGCCATAGAGACAGGTTCCCAGGTAGATGCCGTGTTTCTTGACTTTCGCAAGGCGTTCGATACAGTTCCCCACAGTCGTTTAATGAACAAAGTAAGAGCATATGGACTATCAGCCCAATTGTGTGATTGGATTGAAGAGTTCCTAGATAACAGAACACAGCATGTCATTCTCAATGGAGAGAAATCTTCTGAAGTAAGAGTGATTTCAGGTGTGCCGCAGGGGAGTGTCATACGACCGTTGCTATTCACAATATACATAAATGACCTTCTGGATGACATCGGAAGTTCACTGAGGCTTTTTGCGGATGATGCTGTGGTATATCGAGAGGTTGTAACAATGGAAAATTGTACTGAAATGCAGGAGGATCTGCAGCGAATTGACGCATGGTGCAGGGAATGGCAATTGAATCTCAATGTAGACAAGTGTAATGTGCTGCGAATACATAGAAAAATAGATCCCTTACCATTTAGCTATGATATAGCAGGTCAGCAACTGGAAGCAGTTAATGCCATAAATTATCTGGGAGTAGGCATTAGGAGTGATTTAAAATGGAATGATCATATAAAGTTGATCGTCAGTAAAGCAGATGCCAGACTGAGATTCATTGGAAGAATCCTAAGGAAATGCAATCCGAAAACAAAGGAAGTAGGTTACAGTATGCTTGTTCGCCTGCTGCTTTAATACTGCTCAGCAGTGTGGGATCTGTACCAGATAGGGTTGATAGAAGAGAGAGAGAGAAGATCCAACGGAGAGCAGCGCGCTTCGTTACAGCATCATTTAGTAATCGCGAAAGCGTTACAGAGATGATAGACAAACTTCAGTGGAAGACTCTGCAGGAGAGACGCTCAGTAGCTCGGTACGGGCTTTTGTTGAAGTTTCGAGAACATACCTTCACAGAAGAGACAAGCAGTATATTGCTCCCTCCTACGTATATCTCGCGAAGAGACCATGAGGATAAAATCAGAGAGATTAGAGCCCACACAGAGGCATACCGACAATCCTCCTTTCCACGAACAATACGAGACTGGAATAGAAGGGAGAACCCTCCGCCACACACCGTCAGGTGGCTTGCGGAGTATGGATGTAGATGTAGATGTAGATGTAGACGTTGCCTAACTTCTTTGTTGGGCACCGATCGGATAATAGCATCCCGTCCCATGGAATCGGCGTAGGATTCTCTGAAAACTTCAGTAACAAATTGACACTTTTCTGAGGCCGTGAAGTTCAGCAGCCCAAGCGCAATAGGATTGATTCGGTTGTTTTTGACAACAATAAAAGGCAACACGAGAGGCTACCACATGCATATGCTTTTGAAAATAGATGGACAGAAGTGAGCACATTTCAGCAAAGGACAAAGACACAGGATCTTTCAAAGGCGCCAAATGCAACAACAACCGATACATTTGAGGTGAAATCCATGAAAGGAACAGAGACTTACATCAGTAATTACATGTTTGGTCATCCGCGACATGAAATGCCAAGAAGTGCTGTCGAAGACGTTTTTCGTAATCAGACCAGTCTTCCGCCGTCTCGTCATAAGGAGGAAAAGGAGGTAGAGACAACGATGAGATATGCCCCGCATTTGATGCCCCGACGAAATCACGAATCGCATTTGTGAGAAGCGTTTGCTGTTCTATGAGACCTTGCAACCGCTAGTATTTTCAGTTACTGAACAGAGTCACAGTTATTAAACTTTTAGAATGATCACTCTTATCTAGCACTGTTACCTAAGCATTACAGATTTCAAACATTTTGTTGTTCAGTGATTTTGTAGAACTGACAAAATGTCATAACGGTGGTAAACAACAAATGAGGCTTTCTTTCAAATTCAAATGAAAAATTATACGATTCTGAACAAAACAAATGACTTTGCATTACTGCAGTCATGCATAATGAAGATGATGGCGAAACATTCAGAAAGTATACTCTACTTAGACAAACAGACATGCTGAAGATTTATCTAAGAAATTCCTTTACACTGAGTCCTTTGTACCTGAAAATAGGAGCTCAAATGACCCCCATCCAGAAGCATTCTAAAACCAGCTTCATGTTGAGCTAACTGTCCATACAGATGCGGTGGCACATATACATCAGCAACACGTTGTTTCACATTGCTGATCCGCCGGACATAACGCCCATCTTCTCCTCTTTTATGTAAGGTAAGAGAATCGTGCAGTTCGCCCTCAATGACACCAACATACCTGTTCATAAAGAGTATTAGACATTTTCTCTCTTAATGCACCATTCTACCCTACAAAAAATTCAATTTACACTGGATTAGCTTAGCTGAGTTGAGTCAGTAACATTTTTTGCACATCTTTTGTATAGAATTTCATAATTATATGGAAAGGTGCGTTTACAGACTATTAATATAAATTTTCTTAAAACATGATCACATGCAGCTGATCAAGTGTACTATGTATGAGGAAACAGAACTACAATACAGAATGGGTACTTACCTTCAGCAGGCAAAATTCTCAGTACTGCTGATAAAGACACAAAAGTATAAGAAACTGTCTTATCTTTCAGTACTACTAGTTCTCTTATCAGAAGGGAAAGAGGGATAGGTTTGAGAAGGTTGAAAGGAAGGGCAGACCACTCAGACCACAGAAATAGAGATGCCCATCTGCTGAAAGCAAGACAAAGATGAAGGGGGAGTTGTCAGAGATACTACGAGGTCAATGGTAGTATATTGGTATGCACTGTGTCAGTTTCAGTCCAGAGATGATGAGAGCAGACTGAGAAGGAAATATGAATTAAAGGAAAGAGAAATGAAATAAACACGATGGAAAAAAGTAAGATATATTAAAAATACATAACTTCCAATCAAGTACATACTTTATTCTCTTTGCTCTCATTTGTTTGTAAATAAAAAGTATTTTGTACATAGGATGAGCAACCCAGAATAAGAAATAGAAGAAGGAGAACCACACAATATCCATTCAAGATATCCACCCCACGTAACTGTGAAGTACCCATAATGTAATCAGCCTGACGGATAGCTTTAAGGCAAACAAGTGCTGATGGACTGCTCACCAAACTGGGCCATGATCTCTTAATCATTTTCACTGAAACACTTTACAAGTCAAACAAAAACAGGAAGACTGTTATATGACTATTTTGACTCAGGAACTCATGGCTCTGCATGCACATGGGCAGCATGTTGGTGCCACAATATCAAACTTAGAAGGCTGAAGGAATTAAAAATATGTCTTTAGGCCAGGGTACACAGGACACCACTTTTGGATATACTGATAGGTTAATGGAGATGGAGAAAGTGTTAGATAACATCAAATGGGTTATAGCAGTGTTGTCAGAAAAACTGAAAGAAGTGCCAAATAGAATTGAAATTGAGCCAAGTATTTCATGAAAGAGAGGCAGGGTAGGAAGGAAATACCTCAGCAGGATTTAATGTCAACAACAAAATAAAGAAGTATTACAGATATTGAATGAATATCAACAAGAATAGCAAGACTTTGTTTATTAAACAAACAAAACATATTCCACAGAAATCTGCAGTAGAAATGTGTTCACATTATGATGAGAGCATAGAAGGCCTCTGCAAAGAGTTACATAAACTGATAGAGGACAGAAAATCCAACTGTAACATATCACTTCCTGCCCACATCCATGTCCTCATCCTGTTTGTTACTGTGGATGCCAGGGCCACAGTCTAGTGGCTGGAGGAGGACACTTTAGTTTCACTTGAAGATGATGGAGCAGTCTTTCCCTAATCTTACTAAATGGATTGTGTGGTCTGAGCTTACTAGATGGCTACAGGGTGAGTAATTTTCCCATGATTGCCAGTGGTTTCCAGCTCCTGGTGTAAATAAACTTCTGGAGATCCTGGCAGGAAGTGGCACCTTCTAAGAGACTTTCTAGTAATGAGAATAGGAAATAGTCAATGGAGATTCTTGAATTCTTATCCTGATGACTGACTGACTGAAAGGGGTAAATGCTAAATCATGAAACCAGAAGTCTACTGACAGCCATCATGGGGTAGAGGTGCCCCGTAGAGGGGAGTTGATGATTTAATGTTTAACTGAAGTCAGCAGTTAGTGATCCTTCGAAGACTGATGAAGTTACTTTTCAAATATTGAAAGACTACAAGAACTAGTAGTGTGTTCCCATATGCAGGCATGTAATTCTGTTTAGTCCTTTTCTGGTTTTCTAGGTGAGTGTTGTCTTTTAGTGAGCATGAAATGCCCAGTAGTGAGATTCATCTTACAGTTGAGCATGGAGCCATAAGCTGGAGGTAGTGTTTACTGAACAAAGTGAAGTTGGTGAGGTTAAACTGACACAAATAAATTCCATTTGTGTCCACGGAAATTTGAGAGCGCGTGTTTTACATGTCTTTCGACCTACTGATTTTGAAATGTATTCTTGTTTTTTTGTTTTTGTTTTGGAGAATATTGGCAGAAGTTGCTATGAGCCAGTTGGAGGGTGTGTATGAACTACTTGTGGTGTGCATATTCCAGTTCAGTGGTTAGATATCAGGATCATAGGTGCAGTTGACAGCTCTGCACCAAGCAAGAAGGGCGAGTTTTTTTCTCTCTTGTAGATGTATTTTTGTTTATGTTTTGCGTAGTAAACTAGAGAATCTCATTTAACAGTCCTTTTTTCTTTCCAGCAATTTAAGTTGAGTGTACTCCTTCATTATTTAGTTCATATTTCCAGAACACAGTGTTAATTTAAGTTGTTTGGATTCAGGAATTTACAATAGTAATTTGTTTACATACAGTTACTTTTATACCAACTTTTGCTACTGTGTTTCCTTTTTTATTGGTAAGGTAATTAACTTATTCTTTCTAAAGTATTATTTTTATCATTAGTGAAAAGTGCCAGACTTGCTGCAGAACTGTTATTTCCAGGGTATGGTGTGATGGGTGCTTTAGTTTTTTCCACAGGGGTGACTATAGTGGCATAAGAACTTGGGAAATAAATTAAGTTCTTGAGTGGTTTCGTAGGATATGTAGTAGATACAGGGAGATAGAAGAAGAGGAGGGAAAAACTGCTGCCCTTCAGGCTGAATCAGACACAGCTACAAAAGATCTGGACATGTTTAGGAGGGAGAAAGGTAAAGAGAGGTGGGAAGTGATAACAGAAGAAACATGTTTAGAATTTAAGCTGACAGCTTCATGGTGAACATGAAAAATAAGTTTAACCTGTTGCTTCAGTTAGAAATCAATGAGCCTCTGGCAGATGTGGTTGTAGACAGGGCACAACAAACTTTCAGTAGTAAATTGAAAATTAGGAATGTAGGGAAAAATAGTATGAAGAAAGCAAGTTTTATTATTAAGTATTTCTCATGCTAGATGGGTAGGATCCGATTCCCAGGTCACCAATTCTTTTTAAACTTAGAGCTGGTTTGAGGCAGGTGACAGAGGATTCAGACTCATTCTATAAAAACTTCGCCAAGGAAGACACCATGTTCATAATCACACAGCAGCACAGACAGAGACCCTACAAATGATTTCATCTGCATCGGAACATACCAGTTTTTAGTTCATATTTGTATATTTGTTCTGGGGGGGGGGGGGGGGGGAGGAGGAGGCAAACTTGCTATGCTGAAAAAGAAGGATCCCTCACATAAGGGGTTTATGGCTTTAGCTGAGACATTTCATTCCAGGGAGGATCCCAAGCATTTAGGGGTTTAAGACTTCAGCTCAGATATTTCATCCCACAGATTTGACTTTAAATAATTGTGGGGAAAAAAACACAAATTTAGAACTTATATGTTTTTCAAGTGTAATGCCATGCAAAGTACAGTGGCTATGATAATTTTAAAAAACTTGTAGAAAAACTTTTAAAAGAAAACAACATTGACGTAATGTATTTTATGACTGTAATTCAGACTGAGCTCGGGCATGAAGTGTTTGCCAAATATTGATCAGGTTTACTGCAGACACCAACAAAAAATGTTGACAGTGAGTCAATTTATCCCACTACAGTACTGTTACAGATAGGAAGTGTAGTCTTAAAGAATGCAGTGTTGAAATATACACACTACTTTCTTTTGAGCATTAAAAATATACATTAAAAAGAATCAGTTGCAAAATATCAGTTTTATTTCTTTCCTCAGATTGCTGAAACAGAAGTAGTCAATGAAGTCACTACAATATGTCATATACACCATCGACAAGTAGAAATCATATATTACATATGGCTAAAAATTGAGGCTACATTTTAAAGCTGCTAGTTATTAACATTCCATACACTATTCATCATTTTCACGGTTGCAGTGAAGAGTGATTTGAAATAAATGTTTTATTTTTGATAAGGCTTCAGCAACAAACCGTCATCAGAAATGAACTGAGTATTGGGTGTCTCAGGGAAGTGTGAGAGTGGAGCTCATGTTGAGATCATACATATATATATCTTACCACATAATAATGGTGAGCCTAAGCACTTTCTCATACACTGCCGTTCACTATGAAAAAAGGTAATCTGAGAAGATTGTTGAGAAACTGAGGAGAGCCAATGAGTATCAAAACTTTCTACAGTGAATTGTTGATGGCACAAAACGTAAGTGCCACATTGCAATGCACACAGGGAGATACGAGTCCATGAGATACATGTGTGTCATCAGAGGCATAGTAATAGTGCCTGCAGCATTTGTCAACTATGATTAATGATTACCAAAAAGCAATGTGCTGTTTGAAACCATTAGCAAAGAAGACTAACATCTGATTATAATATCTGGTTATGGCATAGTCCATTACTCTGAAGTGGTGTGATAATTTTTTAAGGTTGTCACACATTTGTGTGAACATATTTATTTTTGAAGGGTGTCACACATTTGTGTAAACATATTTTCAAGTAACAATTGCCTCAGGTTATTGCAATGGTATAATGATTAAAGAAGACAAGGAGAAAGGGCAGCAACCAACAAATAAAGGTCATACCTGTATCCCTGGATTAAAGAATCAGCTGCCCATTTGAGAAAAGCAATTTAGGGAAACCATAAAATACTACATCAATTGCGCCAGATAAGAATTTGAACATTATTCTTTTGAAACAAGTCTATTAAGTATATCATAAAAAATATATAATATCATTTGAATCTAATCTTAACATTCTTGAAACCTGTCTCAACAAGGGAGACAGTGGAAATATTGTGAAAAAGAATCATGTAGTGCATGACATCCACAAGAGTAGCTACCAGGGTTAATACTATTAGTGCTATGTCCCTCCGAATAAATAACAAGAAGGCCTGCAGAGTACAAATAAATGTGTAACTGTTAACACCCTAATATACATCACGAGCAAAAAAAAAAAAAAAAAAAAAAAAAAAAAAAAAATATTAATTCATGTTCTTAAGAGAACTACGAATTGTCATTGGTACAAATGTAATCGAAACTCACCTGTAATTGTAGCTAGTAAACCACTGATGAAGATGGTTGGAAACCACATTGTCATCTTGGAATAAGCTAAATCCAGCTGGTGTAGAGAAGAAACGAATAAATAAGAGAAGCCCTCTGTCTCCCAAATGCAGCAATGAAGGCCGATGAGAAATAAGTGCCTCTAAATACACCTGGAGACAAGAAGAGGAAATGTATCAGTAATAAAACAATTAATAGCTACAAATAATATTATTTTATACCCCAATTCTTAGTTGCATACAAACAGATCATCATGACTTAATAACAAATAAAATAATCTGATAAAATATGGGGAAAATGAAACCTATATCATAATCAGAAAGTAAATCACTGAAAACATAACTCTCACAGGAATCATGAACAGAAATAAAAGTCAGCACAAAAAATAAAGTACATTAAGGGGACATAGTGAGCTATTAATAATCTTTGTTAATGTTCATATACTTAGAAGCTGTTATGAATACAAGTGTTAACATAAAAGTCATCTCTAAAACTGGCAATGTGTCAGGAAATGATCAAGTAGATTCTAATGAGAATGTTCAGCAGTAAAATGTGTCTTAAACTATGTTCTTTTTGGGATGTTTGCCCAATACCATACACCTAACACAAACTAGCAGAAATATTAAATTAGTTCAATTTGAGAAGAAATAATGAAGTCATGAATGTAGGTTTTCGAAAAAAATATTGCTTGAAGTTCACGTCTCTTGTGGTACTTCCATAAAAACATTGCACTTTTGAAACTGCTTACCCAATATAGTATGACGATTTATATGAAATAGAGAACGTGGAAAGAAATGGAAGGGATGGGTAGAATTTCGTGATTTCCTGCAGCACAGCGCACTGTGGTAATGCAATGACAAAAGGTGAAAATTTGTACCAGACTCAAACCCAGATTTACTGCTTCTCATGAACAGTTTCCTTAACCACTTCAGCCATCCGGGTTCCTGTCTGACTCGAATTTCTAACTTAGTGCACATTGCAATGCAGCATCTCTCGTCCATTAACACTTACTCACAAATTATTAGTTCCTGTGCGAGTTCAGATGATATTACTGCATCAGCACATGAAACAAATGTGAAGGAGCTGTGACGCTATTACACCACTTAAATACATAGTATGAGAATTATTGGTGATTATTGCTTTCAACTGCATAACAATATGACATGTAATATGGCCAACAAAAAATTAAGTGTACTCTGTCAAAATGTGGTATAAACTAAAATGTGTCAACAGTTTGGTGTGTCACCCAGTCAGTCCAAAAGACCATGCTGCATAAAGAGATGGAGCAAGGTGTCCGAGAGAAAATGGTAGGTACACTATGTGATCAAAAGTATTCGGACACCTGGCTGAAAATGATTTACAAGTTCGTGGTGCCCTTCATCAGTAATGCTGGAATTCAATACGGTGTTGGCCCATCCTTAGCATTGATGACAGCTTTCACTCTCGCAGGCATACGTTCAATCACGTGCTGGAAGGTTTCTTGGCAAATGGCAGTCCACTTTTCGCAACGTTCTGCACTGAGGAGAGGTATCAATGTCGGTCGGTGAGGCCTGGCACGAAGTTGGCATTCCAAAACATCCCAAAGGTGTTCTATATGATTCAGGTCAGAACTCTGTGCAGGCCAGCCCATTATAGGGATGTTACTGTCATGTAACCACTCCACCATAGGCCATGCATTATTAACAGATTGTCGATCGTGTTGAAAGAAGCAGTCGCCATCCCCCAATTGCTCTTCCACAGTAGGAAGCAAGAAGGTGCTTAAAACATCAATGTAGGCCCTGTGCTGTGATAGTGCCATGCAAAACAACAAGGGGTGCAAGCCCCCTCCATGAAAAACATGACCACAGCATAACACCACTGCCTCAAAATTTTACTGTTGGCACTACACACTCTGGCAGATGACACTCACTGGGCATTCGCCATACCCACACCCTGCCATCGGATCACCACATTTTGTGTCGTGATTCGTCACTCAACATAGTGTTTTTCCACTGTTCAATTGTCCAAAGTTTACGCTCCTTACCCCAAGCGGGGCATCATCATTTGGCGTTTACCAGTGTGATGTGTGGCTTATGAGTAGCCGCTCAACCATGAAATCCAAGTTTTCTCACCTCCCGACTAACTGTCATAATACTTGCAGTGGATCCTAATGCAGTTTGGAATTCCTCTGTGATGGTCTGGATACTTGTCTGCCTATTACACATTACGACCCTCTTCAACTGTCAGCGATCTCTGTCAGTCAACAGACTAGGTCGGCCTGTAAGCTTTAGTGCTGTACATGTCCGTTCACGTTTCCACGTCACCAGCACATCGGAAACAGTGGACTTAGGGATGTTTAGGAGAGTGGAAATCTCACATACAGACATATGACACAAGTGACACTAATCACCAGACCATGTTCGAAGTCCATGAGTTCCGCGGAGCACCCCATTCTGCTCTCTCATGATGTCTAATGACTGCTGAGGTCGCTGATATGGAGTACCTGGCAGTAGGTGGCAGCACAATGCACCTAATATGAAAACCGTATGTTTTTTGGGGTGTCCGGATACTTTTGACCACATAGTGTAGGTAGGTAGGTAGGTAGCTAGGTTGGTGGTTGGGTGGAGGTTAAGTGAATAAACAGTGAGATCATAAATCCATCAGTCAAGAGATAGTTCATCTGGAGTTTGTGACATCAGCCAGATTTTGTACATGAATGTAAATATGTAAAATTTTATACTGTCTTGTATTTTGCTAAGTACTACATCATGAATGTGAAAAATGGCCTTCCAAGCAATACAGATTTCAGAGACGGGAAATAATTTAAAGAGAATTAAAAGTATATAGGTCAGGCCAGTATGCAGGTCAGAGAGCAGACGAGGGATACCACAATGTTCATCTGTGGTGAGAGAAACTTCACCCATATCCAAACCCCTGTCCCCTCCCCTCCCCTCCAAACCAATTAAGGGCTCAGCCCACCCTACCCATAGTTTTATAGTGGACAGTGTAAATGGCAGTAGCACTTTGATAATTGTGTAAAACAGGGGAACAGATGCCAAAGAGTCATGAGGCTGGCTGAAAATTTAGCTCTTTGAAATAAATCAGTCCTAATTCGTTGACTGGTTGGTTGGAGGAATAAACAGTGCGGCTATCATGCCGTCAGCCAAGAGACAGTTCACCTGGAGTTAGTGACAGCAGTCAGAAATTTGATCGAGCTATGAAAGTATGTAGCAGTGGTAAAATAGAGGCCTTGAAAGCAATACGGATGCTAGAGATGAGAAATAATTTAAGGAGAAGTAAAAGTATATGGATCAGGACAGCACATAGATCACAGTGAATGAGGGGTTTCCCAGGGCTTGCAAGAGATACCCCACCCATAACTGGTTGCCCTGCCAACACAATTAAGCACCGAGACAGTAACAGACAAAAGAATGTCTTCTAGCCAGGAGTTTCCTCACAGTAAAAGAGAGAAGCCTAAAAATGTAATGGATATTAGTTGAACTGACAACAATAAAAGAATGTGAAAGAAATAACAGGACAGTAGCAGGTTGGGGCCATGTAAATGTCCCCTGGATCTCTGCAAGTGACAGGGGCCGTCCCTCCCACAACTGTCCCACCCATGATCTGCTATAGTCAAAGTATTAATGAGGTCAATAACATCCAATGCTCAGTGGAGTGCAACCCCCAAAATGAAACATATGACACAACAAAAGTAAGGGGCTACCTGCATCTAAAAGCAGTAAAAATGGAGTAAAAGAGAGATGACCAAGGCAGCTGGCACAGGAGCTGGGTCAGTGGTCATCCAGACCCAGCGTGTGACAGGATAAGTCCCAACTGCAACCAAACTGCCCATTACGAAAATAGTTTAAAATGTAGTATCTGAGAACAAGATCCACTTTCATGGAGAAAATAAAGACCAGGTTCAACAATCCGTGAGTGATCCACCAATAGTAGAGGCAAATAATCGAGAAGAATAAGCTAAGCAAGGAGAGATAGCAGGAGGGTTCATTCCGCCAGGAGAATTAACTATTAAAGAAATACATTTTGATTTCCCCATGTGAGGGTAACATTTATTAATAGTATTAATAGTACATTCCAGGTTACAAACAATGTTCAATGTGACAATCTTCTGCATCCACAACAGCCTGGAACTACACTAGAGATTCCATTTCACAATTGTTCACAGCACTTTTCAAACAGTGGACCACAGATGTCACGACACAGCTCGTGCACTGCTTGAAAACTGAACTCTGTCCAGCATTCTTAGCCATGGCAACAGTAACTTCTTCAATAACTAGCGGCGCAACTAGCCGTTGGCCTCTCCCAGGAGCAATTCCCTAATCATCAGTTAATTTAAACTTCCAAATCATGTTATTCATCCCTAGTGCAGAAAGAGGACCTCTTCGAATACCTTTAAGGTGTTAATACTCGAAGTTAAGTCGCATAGCGCTCAGAGCCATTTGAACCATTTGTTAATACTCATCATGAGCAGCAGCACTATTGCTGTTGTTTTGATGTAAAAGCTTTACAAATAAAGCCCCACTCACCTTGTATAGACCCATGTTGACTGTCTGCAACTGTAATGCCCACAGATGGTTGCGTTTCAACACTACGTTGCTGTGCCAGTACCAGCCCCTAACAACATCTCATGAAATAATACTACTAACAATGCATATCCTGCAGCACATGGTCTGAAGATCATTCCTATAAAGTTGTGCATCCATATGGTAAATAGTTTTCTGTCTACACTGGCTCAAGTAGTGAAAGTTTAATTATAGCCACCCTGTATTTTCAATTGGAAAGCATGATGGGTTGTAGGAATTTTTACTAAATGTACCACATTTGAAAGTTATTTCAATTGTCTGAGCATTGTGTGGTAGTGTGCAGACTTTTCAGTAGGTAGAATAATGGTGACTTGTCAAAACATGCAATTTTCCTTCTCACAAATAGAAACACTCTCTCAAAACTGCTGAATGCTCTTTCTACTCAGAAGGCACGGGAGAGGGATGCAGGTGAGTGCTTGTTAAAGAAGTGGTTGACAATGAAGTGTTGCCATGTGTGCAGTAATTATGATATAGTTCTAAACTTCATTGATTCTGTCCAGAATTGGATCGTTGAATATGGAAGCAAAACATCTTACACCCTTTAGATATATATTATATATAGTTTTATTCACTGACGTAAATACATATGAGATGTCAACTACTCCACCATCAAATTTAATCTTTGTTGTGCATTGATGCATCGTGCACATTTCATTTAAACTTTGAGAATGAATTTAATACGAGAATATCCTAATCTGGAGAGTAAATTTGGTTATGCAAATATTTAGTAATATTGGATTTTTATATGCAACATAATGAACAGGTGTAATAATTTATATAGGTTCTCATAATTATCTGAACGTAATTACAGTGTAACTGAAACAATCTACAGAAAAAAAAAGAAAACAAAAAATCCTTTATTGTAACTGAAATGGAAAATCAATAAACAATATACTTATACACAAGTTATAAAGGAAAGTAGATACCTCCTCTTCAGCAGCCTCCATGAGAACAGAAACTGCGGCAAGGCACACACTCCTAGATGTATCCTGTAACTGTGCGACAAGCATCTCTACACCCCACTTGTGAAAATCAGTAACTTTAGCTCTCAGAAAAACAGTCATCATTTGAGTTGCATAGAGGCGAAGTGATTCTGACGTGCTTGTAAGAACTCTTCTCAAAATTGTCCTGAAATTGAAAAATAAAAATATTACAGAAGTTTTCATCAGCAAGAGCAGGGACAGGGACAAACAAATATACACTAATGGATGTAGCAATGAAGTAAGATACATAACTGTGCACACTAGAAAAAGATATTAGGTATGTGTATAGCTAACTTGTAATTACACTGTTGTGCAGAATGATTCATTGTAAGGCCCTTCACTTTTTGTTTCATTTTTACATTAGTACTTGTTGGGTTGGCAGAAGATCCAACACTGTGTTACTAGAGGAGGCCAAAATGCATGCGTTTTAGCTCACGCAGGCTGGCGTGAAGAGGGAAGAACTATACTGACGTGAGGTCTGGAACATGACAAGGAATTAGAATTCGGAAAGCGGATGTAGCTAGTTGATACTTAACTTTAATCCATTTATGATGAACGTCGCTCTTGACGGTACATGAGTCACAATATTATCTGTTAGTAACTGAATATGGCACCTTGCTAGGTCGTAGCAAATGACGTAGCTGAAGGCTATGCTAAACTGTCGTCTCGGCAAATGAGAGCGTATGTAGACAGTGAACCATCGCTAGCAAAGTCGGCTGTACAACTGGGGTGAGTGCTAGTGAGTCTCTCTAGACTAGACCTGCCGTGTGGCGGCGCTTGGTCTGCAATCACTGATAGTGGCGACACACGGGTCTGACGTATACTAATGGACCGCGGCCATTTTAAAGGCTACCACCTAGCAAGTGTGGTGTCTGGCAGTGATACCACAGTACTAGATTCAAACAAAACAGCTCCACTTAATGGTTACTGACTCAGAGTCACTCATCCAAACATCTGATCATCATACTAACTACTGCAAATAAAAGTGATATAATTTAGCCATTAAATAAAGCTGCCAGCAATCACGTTACCAACAGCAATAAACATATATTCATGGCTGAGGAATCTAGAAATGTATTCAAAATAAAATATACTACACATCTAAGGGTATGTAACTTTTTTTTTATTTTTCTTGGTGAGAAATAAAATTCTCTTAGTCCCATTTTGGGTTACATTGCATCTCCATTTATGTCTTATTCATTTTTTAGATTTCAATCTACCAGGAATACAGCTGAATGTGTTCAGGAACTACGATAGGTAGTGTAAGACAGTCCTGAATTAAACTGACTAGTGCATGGCATCCCGGCTTTGACGTTATGACCAAGAGAAATTTTATGCCATACCAATGAAGTTTTTATTAAAAAATACCATTAATGTTGGCTCAGTCAACAAGTCACATGCAATAATACAAATAGGAGACTAACTCACAGAAAATAATCCATTACCACTATCACCAGTACATAAGGACACACAAATTTAACCTGTCAAATGATCAGGAATTCATACTGATACAAACTAAACTGGGATGAGTATGTCAGATGGTATCACTGTCTCATATGATATCTGTAAAGCCGACATGTGGTTGATAGACAATATCTATGAACATGATAATAGCATTTTATTTTGAGGGCCAACTTCGGTGTTACTTTATGGCCAATTTTGGTGTTATTTTCAGTTGGATTATCTTTCAAGTTCCAGTTTGTCTTATTTAACTGTTTTTAACATTCCCTTTATTATGCTGCTGATCCATCAAAGCTTCACTATACTGTGAAAACAGTCAGTCTGAGTGTATATTTGGATATGGAAGCCAAACTCCATTCAGTACAACAGTAGGCATATGGCTATAACCACATTTTCTGCTGTTATGAAAATTGGTTTTCCTGTAAATAATGAAGGATTTGTATCCCCTCAGGTATCTACCTTGCAGAGACATGCTACTCCAGTCATACATAACAGCATCTTTGCCACATCATCATCAATAGAATTCTTCATTGTCATCCTAGAGTTGAGAGACAGACTTGTATGGATATGTGGCCGTAAGAGTTGGCAGCCTACTTTGAAGGAGCAACCTAAGGCATTTCCACGTTGTCTTCAAATCTCCATGAAGTATTTGTCTTTTTATGTTTTTCAAAGACTGCTGGTTTCATCAGCAAAAATTCCGTATTCCACAATAATGAAATCATCTTCAAGGCATTTTAACTTGAAACAGAAGTAACAGTTTTATCCACATATTTCCTAACAATTTTGCACAAAAACACTTATCAAAAACTAGGTGTTTTGGATATGTCTTTAATATGGTGCATGAGTTTAAAAAGGTGGGCAATTTAATTCCATAAGGATGAAAACCAACATGGTGCCTCCTCGGTTTGCTATGATCAATCTATCACATCACACGATGTGATGTCATGCAAATGTGTTTCTAGCAGTACAGGAGAACACCATGGAGGTTTATAACAATATTTACTCAATATTATTTATTATTGTGTATAATTAAATTTGCAGTGATACCCTGATCTGTAGTGTAGACTGAGAGCTTACTGGCTGTCAGAAGCAAATCGAGCAGATGCCATGTGGATTTACATGTTTGCAAAATTTAAGTGCCATATTTGATAATTTTCATACTGACACAATATGTGGTGTATGCAGTGTGGTGTAGTGGTTAGCTTAGCTGGCTGACATGTTGCAGGTCGCTGGTTCAAACCAGATCACCAGCAATTGTTATTTCATATTTATCACTTCTGGAAGGTTCTTCAAATATCTATGTTTGTAATATTTGTATATGTGTAATATTCAATGGTTGTATAAATACTAGGATTCTGGAATATTCACTGTTTGTATAAATAACTACACTCTCCATCCAAGTAAATTCTGTTCTGGTTGCATGTTGTTATCAGTAATAAATGTGTTTTCAGTTCTAAGTGTCGTACATCACTGCCTTCAGATATGGACTTCACTGTGCTTTAGAATGTGACATTGTCTGATGGAGACCCCAGGTGCTTCAAAGTGTCTACATCACCGTAGCTGCAGTTAGGCAATGTAAAAGCCATCACTCGCATGTACAAGAATCAGAATACAAGCAGCAAATAATTTTAAGATATATACTGTATATTCAGGAAATAGATGGAGTCTTAATCAGCAGTAAGTCTGCTTCACATCAGGCATCAATCAGTATTTCCCACAGATGCTGGTCAGGACCAAAGGAAATGGCTGAAAGGATTCAAAAAAGTTGCCAAATACAAAAAGTGAAATGACATTTGGCAAATGTTTACTTTTATTTGAACAGTGCAGCCCTGAAATGGTTTGAGAACAAAAAAGAGAAGTGAAATAGCTGGGACAAATTCCAGGCCAAACTGAAGAAAACATATGGTGACAACCAACAGCAAGTCTGCTTAGCAGAATAACAATGGAAGAACAGGACCCAATGCCATGGCGAAATTACATACTCATAGATACAAATGTTTTGGCCCTCTCCACCACTGTGAACCCGAATGTCACAAGCTGACAAAATATCAACTTTGAGAAAGGAGTTGCAGAAGACATGTACTAAGTTCTTTTAGCAAAGGATTTGATAGAAACAAAAGAATTCAGCAAGTGGTGCCACTGCATTGAGCAAATGCAACAGAAACAAGTTGCACGAAAGAGATCGGCTCCCGAATGTGGTCCCTACAGCGGTTGTCGATGACAGTCATGAGCTCACCTCTCCCATACATCAGACAGTAAGAGAATAGATACAGCAGTATGTGGCAGTCATAAATGTTGGCCTGAGTACACAAGAGATAGCAGCCCTGAATATCAACCCCATGTGTCAGGAAGTCAGAGAGAATGTTGAATTATAGGTATATCAATCTTTGGCACCAATTTCCACCTCCACTCAAACATACGCTGAAGAATGGAATGGGCCAGCTTGGCCTCAGGCTGCTGCTGTCAAACAACAACCCAGATCCAACCAACTCCTCCCCCAAGTAAAATGCCCAGCAGAAGAATAGGCATTTGGAGGACGGAGGACAACACACAAGTCTGTTTTCACTGTGGAAGCCCTGGACACGTGCACTACTGCAGAGAAAGAAGATGAGTGTCCAACAACTATTATGCCACAAGATGTCAACAGTCATAACAATCCTATTCACACGTGACAACTGCTGACAATTATAGTCGACCTGTTGGCTGAAGCTCACTGCTGTGCTGTGGGTCAGGTCACTCACCAACATGCCATAGCTGTTCCCTTTTGGCAGCCAGCCACCTAACTGCCGAATTCAGGAAAACTAAGAGAGGTCAACACAGTTGAAAATCCTCCATACACAATAGTTACAGGAAATATCATCAATGACCAACTTGTCTGAGCACTAGTTGACTTAGGGGCTTCATTTTCTGTAATTCCGGATGTTTATTGGTGTCAGCTAATGAAGACTTATGTTTCATATTATGAAAGCAATTGTACTGAAGGTCACAAATGGGAAATATGTCAGCTGACAGGAACATGTATTGCAAAAATACCTATCTATGACAGAACAAAGTCCTTTGAATTTGTTGTTTCACCAGAATGTAGTCATGATGTTACTCTCAAATGGAACTTCTTGCAGGCATTACAAGCAGCCATACACTGTGCAAGATCAGAGCTCCATGTCAATGAAGCTATTCCAACAAGCACACATAACAAAGATTGCTCCGGGCAGTTGTTTGCTACCGAAGAGATTGTTGCCCCACCATCATCAATTAGGTGAGTTCCAGCTGTCAACTGAGAAGCACAGTTAAACTGTGAAGCTTTAGCCGATTGTAAAACAGCTATTCAGTCTCAAAAAATAAATCTAAGTGTCACCGATGATCATAAGCATTTTAGAGTGGTCAAGGTAAACTTTGGATCACGACTCATCCATAAAGGTATGTGCAGAAAGGAGCCAAACCAGTCCTGTAAGGTCAACTTAGTGCTAGCGACAAAGAAACGTGCTCTGCTACCATTACAGGTAACACGGGGGGTGGGGGTGGGGGTGTTAGCTACCATCAAACTACTGACAGGATCTGGCCTGACTGAGGAACAGTGCCAGCAACAAATAACCATTCTGCTTCATAGCAGAGGTTGAAAATACCGCTTCAGTTGTAAATTACTTCATTTTCACACGACTGGTTTCAGACTGTTATGTTATAAGCCCTTCCTCAGGTGTCATAGCTGTCCTGTGGTCCCCGAGGTCCGAATGTACCAAGTGCTGTGTGCTGTTCTGCACTCACAGGCAGCACACCGCACCTGGTATTCGCAGCGCTTGGGGACCACAGCACTGCTATGAAACCTGAGGAAGGGCTTATAACATAACAGTCTGAAACCAGTTGTGTGTTCTTCCAACAGGACTGTTTGTCATTCTGCTTCAACTTTCAGATTCTTTCAAATCCAGAGTGGAGAAAAGGCAGACCAAGGGCCCTCTATAAAACACCAATTTGTGTTGACTACAAACAAAAGAGATGTCTACACATGGCCACACATTGATGACACTCTGGACTGTTTGAAATGAGTACAGTATTTCTCAACTACGCACATGGAGAGAGGCTACTGGCAAATTGATGCTGATGTGGCTAACCAATAGATGATGCCTTTACAACTCTTGACAGTTTTTATGCCATTTGGACTACATAACTCTCTAGTCACCTTCAGATGGATGATGGACAACCTGCTCCAACATCCTAAATGGACAACATGTGTTTGCAATCTGGATGACATCATTTTTTCGAAGACATTTGAAGAACACCTAAGCTAACTTAAGACTGTGTTGAAGTGTGTTCAGACTGCAGGTCTCCACCTAAATGTGAAAAGTTGCTAATCCCCACCCAAGAAATAAAAATCTTGGGGAATCTAGTGAATGGAAATGGAATCCATCCCAATCCAAAGAAAATAAGAACATAAGAACAGTCACAGATATCCTGAATCCTTGGCAGTTCCTGATGTGAGAAGTTTTCTTGGAATGTACTTTACTACCAGCAATTCATAAAGGACATCTGTATCAAGGCACATCATTTGCAAGAACTATTGTAGGGCGATGGCAAATTTTCTTAGAATGAGGCACAAGAAAGATCTTTATTTGAGGAGGTGGTATACATCATCTCCAGATCTGGCATTATGCAACGAGAAGGCCACAGCACAACTTCACACCAACACTAGTGGTTTCGGGATAGGGGCAGTTCTAGTACAAATTCAGGAAAATGTTGGAAGGTGATACGTTATGCTTCCAGCATGATCTCCAGGTCACAGCAAAACAGCTTTACAGCTGAGAGAGAGAGAGAGAGAGAGAGAGAGAGAGAGAGAGAGAGAGAGAGAGAGAGTGGGGGGGGGGGGTGAGGGCGGGACTGGAGGGGGGGGGGGGGAGGAGGAGGAGGAGGAGGAGGAGGAGGAGGTTGCCTTGCAGTTGTTTGGGCCATCAAGTTCAAGCCATATTTATTTGACAAGCAATTCAGTGTTTTGAGAGATCACCATTCTCTATGCTGACTGACTAGCCTGAAAGGTCTGTTAGGTTGAGTGGTAAGGTGGGCACTCAGGCTTCAAGACTACTTCGTCGCAATGGTATACAAAATGGATACAAACAGACGGACACTGACTGCATTAAAACGGATCCTTCAGCAGAACACAGCAACATGGACACACTCTCAATCATCGCTGCATTAAATGACACTGTGCAGAACAGTGGGAAGATCCAGCACTGCTGAAAACAATAGAAACATTGAAGAGTGAGGAACATTGTATATTAGGAACTCTGACCCAGTGGGGAGGAAATAGTTACTTGTCACCGCAGCTCCTCTGCAGCCAACAATCCTGAAGTATTGCCATGATGCTCTAACATCTGGTCACCTGAGGTTCATGAAGTCTCATAACCAGTTCCGATGTAGGTAACACAGGCCAAGTCTCTACTGATCCATTAGAGACACTGTCAGCCACTGTAAGGAATGCCAATGACAGAAGCCTGTGCCACTATTACCTCCAGGGCATCTGGTAACAATCCCGTCTGCAGAAGAATCCGAACTGAACTAAAATTGATCTCTTGGGGAGTTCCCAAAGTAAACAAATGCAATTGACTGATAATAGTCTCAACTGACTACTTCAATCACTATGCTGACACTGCAGCCATGTCGACTGCTGCAGCTCAGAAAATTGCAAAATTCCTTATAGAAGACATTATTTTGAAGCACTGTGCATACCTTGTGATGCTCTCATTGTGGAAAAGTTTTCCAGTTGAGACTAGTATCAGAGGTAATAACACATTGTGACACCATCGACAAGATGACAGCTGCGTATCATCCACAGACAAACTGCCTCACAGAACGTTTTAATGTGAAGTTGCTATCAATGTACATTAATACTGAATGTAAAAATTGGAAGGAAATACTGACCACATTGACATTCGCATACAATGCTGCACAGCAAGACAACAGATTACATGACACTCTTTCTTCTTCTTCTTCTTCTTCTTCTTCTTCTTATCTTCTTCTTCTTCATAGCCACGAGGTCAAAAAGACAACTGATACACAGCTCCCATTTCAACCAGACGATACTTATTAGTACTACGTGGAACATCTCACCACTGCACCATACAAGTAAGGCAGCTGGCTCACATACAGACCCTGGACGCTCAGGAGAAATAATGTCAAGCACCAGCCCACGAGATACAGCCCGGGAACTTGGTATGAATTTTTACGCCTCTACAATAAACGGAACTATTGGAAAAATTTCTAATGCACTGCATTCGGCCATATCACATCCTTCACCTCTTGTTGGACATCAAAGTCGAGGCCTCTTCATCAGGACACAAGCATGGAGATGTCATCCATGTTCTCCATATGAAGCCCTACCACAGTTCAAAGGTGCAGATTGATGGTGGGAAATTCAAGGAAACTTAAGACTCACTTGATGGTCATGTAGCTTTGCCAGGAGGGCTACCTTTGATGCTCATCATAGTGAAGAGGATGTAACAACAAGACCAGAATGTGAGTATCTACCAGCATCACCATACAGAAGACCACTGACAAGATCTAGATCCAGGCTTCTGCTGTTGCCCCAATGAAAATTTGTCAAATAGTGGGCCACTGTTTCTCCAGGAGAGGGAGCAATGCAACTTTTCTTGAAAGTTGGTATTACACAGGTTTTTAATAGGGTCAGAATTGTAAGTTTTTTAGGGCTACTTACAAGTCACCATTTGCCTTTCAAACTGTTAAAAATATTTCATACCCCAGGTCTAACGCCCCCACCCCTTCCTACAAACAATGGTATGGGTGCCCTTGGTATACTGTAGGGTTAGCACTGCTGGGTGGCATGCTGCAGGTCACCAGTTCAAATAAAACCACCTGCAATTATTTGTTATTCTATATTTACCATTAGTGTAAGGTTTTAGAAATATTTTATGTTTGAGTAATGTTTATATATCTGGAATATTCGATTACCGCATAAACAGCTACACTCTTCACCCAGGAGATCAGTTCTTTTCTGCCTATATGTTGGAGTCAGTAATAAACATGTTTTCAATTCAAAATATAGTACTTCACCTATGATAATGCCTCTGCATTTGGACTTGACTGTGGTTTCAAAGTGACAATATTGTTTTGCATACTACAGAAATCTGCACTTTAACTGAAGCAATGCATTAATGACTTCTCCAAAATGTGTTGCCCTTGATAGAATTTGTTGTGCAAAAGAGCTGGGAAATTTGCAGTTGACAGAAAGAAGTGTTGCTGGAATTGAGTTCAAGGGAAGCAGGATATTTTTGCCTCATGTCACTTCTATGGCATCAGTTCTTTACATGGGAAGTGAACTATCATTTTACAGTGACATGCCAAACTCAGCCTTAAGAAAAAGTTCAAGATACAATTCCAAGATTAAGCTACATAACTTTCAGTTACCAACTGTAATCAGATGCTGCCTTCAGACTTAAATTTTTACATGAGAATAAGGAAAATGAAAACTTTTGTGACATTTTGTGAAAATTGCTAATGATGCATTTTTTGTTGCATTGTACTTCACGTGAAACTTTCATGTCCCTAACAATGCCTTATGATAACATAGTTTGGACAGTTACAGCCACAGATTTGGTACTGACTTACATAATCAGGACACACTTGCCATTTCAAATAACTAAATATACATGCCTAAGCATCTCCAAATGGAGAAGAGTCATAATATCTGTACTAGACTCAAAACACTAACAGCTGCCCATCTCCACCTGAATCTCTCCTTACAATGCCGAACAGCTGCAGAATACGTCACTTGTAAACAGTCTGCCAGCAAAGTCTGATATCCCATAGTTTTGGCTAGCAGTAAACGAAAAATAATATTGTGAGTCCCACAAAACTTTATTATATTGCTATATTCCACTCAGATAGCTCAATTTTTAATGTATCTACAATAAAAGTTTGGCAGTCAGTTCCTTTTATATTATAACAGCGAATACCAGAAAAAATAATGTCAATCTCTCATGACCAGCCTTCATGTGTATTGCACAGTACATTACATACAATATTCCAGTTTAATTGTTTCTCACAGCTGTTATCTGCCACTAAGTGGCATAAGGAAACAACTGAAGTTGACAAAATATGACCAAAGATATAAAGATGATAATTCTAAAGTTTACAACATATTTACCTGGGTATACCATCAAGACTGTAGTCCAAACCAGATACAACAAGCTTTATGTAACATTCATGATTGGTGTTTCCGACAAGATTCAGCAACCTAAAAAAGAAAAAGCAACTACATAATTTAACAATGACTGATTTTTTTTAACAATGAAGTATGGTTAGATATTCTATGCTATATTTGTTTATGAACTAGGCTATCATAGGATCTACAGTTATGAAAAGAGAGTAGTGCACAAAATAACATCATTACATTAATGTTGTTCTGTATCTACTTACAGTAAAAAGATACACCCATAATTAACACTGGTGCAGCATAATTCGGCATTTTGTGTTAAATATTTCTCATATGGTGGTGATGTTTGGTTTGCCATCACCAGGGCCCGTAAAAAGCTCCAATTTTTACACAGTCCAGTCTAGCCACAGTCACAAATGATGATGATGATGATGATGATGATGATGATGAGAAAACAAACACCCAGTCCACGGGCAGAGAAAATCCCAACCCAGCTGGGAATCGAACCCGGGATCCTGTGATCCAGAGGCAGGAATGCCAGCCACTAGACCATGAGCTGCGGACTATTTCACATGTGTTTTATATCACAAGCGTTGTTAGTGATTAACTGGTTCACTGTTAGGGGATACTCTTCGACAACTGTCAAGAAAATCTGACACACAATTTCAATGACTCCAAAAACTATATTTGATAGCATTCATTTTGTCAATTTAGAGCAGCAAGGATTTCAAGAACAAAGAGGACTACAAAGTCTGATATATTTTCCACAGAAATGTTAAGCTGCTGTTCTCACATCAACACCAACAAAACAATGTCACCCTCCTCCTGTCCTCATATCAATTTCTCATGTCATCTTGTTTTCCACAATTAATGTAACACTAACATGCATAGCCTGTCTCATTATGTGATCTTCCATCTCTCTCTGTATCCTGATCTTGTTCACTGTTGGCTCTGTGAACTGTGGTTATCTTCTCTCTTGCCATTTATCTCTAACACAATATACCATTATAGCATATTCCTGATATTTGTGCTGGTCAATGTTATTCCTACTGTATAATGTTTCCGTGAAAAATATAATATTATTTACCTTATTAGTTAAAGGAAAATGTACACATACTAACTTAAATTTTCTCTACATTTAATCCTAATGCAAGACCAGATAAGCCTTACCATGTACCAGTTTTAAATTCATAATTATTTTATAGTTTAAACATTAATTGTGTTATCAGAGTCAAAAGAGTACCAGGCTTTTTAATGTTTTGTTATCTGACTATTAAACTGGTGAATTCAAGGGTTCCCAATGTATGACGATTTCGAACTGTTCATTGGTGTTCTGCATCATTCACATCTGGAATATTTTAACAAGGTAACTTTTTGCCCTTCTCAGATAATAACAACTTAGTCTGTTCATACGGATGCTGGCTTACAGATATGCTGCCTCCTGCTGTAGCGTATAAGTCTTCGACTCTATTATGGCTTTGATGGTGAAGTAAGGGGGAAAGTGTATCATCAAGACCAATCCTTAATTTGCTACTATCACTGGCACAATGTGTGGGCCACTATTGACAGAAAAAGGAGACGTCATGGTACGTTTCAAGTTCTTCAGCTGGTGCAACATGAACAGATCTTGCCCCAGCCTGGTGTGTTTTGAACATGGTCAAACCAGAATCCTATGCTTTACATATTAGGAAAACATTGTCTTATTTATAGATGCACCATGAACTTCATTTTTCATGGATGCTTTTAAGGCACAGCTGTAGAATATGTTGGCGTGTTGTAACAGCTTGGTGCCTTCATACCTCATGTTGAGTCCTGTGGAGAGAATGTGTTCTGTAATTGCTGACATCAGTGGTGGTTGGTTGTTCAGTGGTACCTATGCTCTGTGCATCTTTCCTATAATATCTACATCCTCTGGCTTACGCAAATTTTCTCATGCTTGCAAAAAATGATGTACATTCCTCGTTTTCAAAGTTCAAGGTCATCCTTACAGAACCCAACAAGGCCTTCATCCCAAGTAATGGACATAACATATAAATGACCTTGTGTTCCTGAATATTTGCCCAACTTTTCCTGATATGTGGTGCTGGATGCCAGGAGGAAGCAGATACATATAGCTAGTAGCCAAAGTAAGAGTGTCATCTAGTTTGTCTGAGACTGGGTACAAGACAAATTGTTGAAAACTGAATAATAATACCTGTGAGAACATTCAAAGCCAGTTAAAAAAGACTAATAGATTATTTAACATACTTGAGTAATAGGATGACCTGTATAAATTTGTCATTTTCAGTTAGAATATATTGCATTCGGACAAAACAAAAACTGGATTTGCTCTAAAATTAAACATAACTGTTCATTTCAACAGATGTTTTGATTGTGTATTCTAAATACTTTTCTATTTAAGTTTGTTTCTCAGAATAACCTGGAATGGGACACACTTTTAAATACTCTCAATTTGATTCTTTCATTTTTCCGTTGAAATTTTCTTGTTTTACAAAATTTTTCTTCTAAGTGCTTTAAAGCGCCTGCAAAGCATTGCTAATCAAATAATTGGATGATTGTTAAGGATAGTGGAAGTGCTAGTAAATTAAGAACCACATTACTTGTGTGATCATTTGATCCTGTAAAAACTGTTTGTCACTGATTTGAACATTTTAATCTCAACAAAAATCACAAGAATTTTTGTCACGTATCTTTTGATGTTACTACTTGGGTGCTAATGACTATAATGTGGTTTGTGTGTGTGTGTGTGTGTGTGTGTGTGTGTGTGTAAAGCAAGATACACAACAGATATGACTATAACTACTTGACTAGCAACTTAACATTTGTTTGTGTAGTAAATTAGTAAATGGTGTTATATAAATTTTCAGGAAGCACTGATATTGCCCTGAAACCAGTGTTAAGAGTACTGGAGACATCTTAATTACAGCAAAGTTGCTGCAAATTATTTGAAGAACTACATTATTGTGACTACATTTGATGAAGGACACAGTTAAATCAAATGCTGTCCTTCCTACAGATATTTCAAGACACTAGTTTCATAAAATGTAAATGGGTGTTAAAATTAAACAACCGATAACAAACAGTTTGCTGGATTCAGAAATAAACAGAATCTGAAATGTTTCACAGAACATTCTTTCATAATTCTACCACTAAATGTGTTTCATGTTAAACCCAAGATAAAAAAAGTGAACAGCAAACTGTGATACCGAAATAGTCTTATTTTTTTTTTTTCACTGATATTTTGTGAGTGTGTTGCAAAATGATAGTACAGATCATCCACATTTTTAGACACCTCATTGGCAATAAATCCACTAGGTTGAAGAATTATCTAAGTTACCCAAAATTAACTTTTAAAACAATGTTACAGATTCCCTCAACATTATATGTACATATTTCCCTTGGAACTATTGATATATAGCAAATATTTAAGTCATACTTACTGTTGCAAAATACCAGCTTTCTCCAAGGTTTGTTGACCCCTGTTAGTACGACACATTCTCCCAATAAATAAGAAATAATACTGGCATAATGAATTCTGCATATTTTGTGGGCTAAATAAGCAGTCATGTGCAGTCTTTGATGATGTGATTCCATCAATATGTTGCCAGATGTCTGCCAGCAACTCTGGCAAAAGCTTTCCACCTTCTGGCTATAGATTTAATAAAATTATTACTATTAATATTATTGCTTATACCAATGCTAAGGCTACTGCTACTGCTAAGAAAAAGATTATACTGAAGGTAACAAAAAAACAACATCAAAATTAATGCACAAGATCTAAGGTTCGTTCAAATAATATGTTAGTTATTTTAGTCTGTTTTCATGCATTTGATGCAGGGGGGCAGGGAGGAGGAGGAGGAGGAGGAGGAGGAGGAGGAGGAGGAGGAGGAGGATGACATGGAGGAGAAAGAGCAGCGGGGGAGGAGGAGAAAGAGCAGCGGGGGAGGAGGAGAAAGAGCAGCGGGGGAGGAGGAGAAAGAGCAGCGGGGGAGGAGGAGAAAGAGCAGGGGGGAGGAGGAGAAAGAGCAGCGGGGGAGGAGGAGAAAGAGCAGGGAGGGAGGAGGAGAAAGAGCAGCGGGGGAGGAGGAGAAAGAGCAGGGGGGAGGAGGAGAAAGAGCAGCGGGGGAGGAGGAGAAAGAGCAGGGGGGAGGAGGAGAAAGAGCAGGGGGGAGGAGAAAGAGCAGGGGGGGGGGAGAAAGAGCAAAAATGGCTCTGAGCACTATGGGACTTAACATCTGAGGTCATCAGTCCCCTAGAACTTAGAACTACTTAAACCTAACTAATCTAAGGACATCACACACATCCATGCCCGAGGCAGGATTCGAACCTGCGACCGTAGCGGTCGCGCGGTTCCAGACTGAAGCGCCTAGAACCGCTCGGCCACACCGGCCGGCGAGAAAGAGCAGGGGGGGGGGGGTGAGAAAGAGCAGGGGGGGGTGAAAAAGAGCAGGGGGGGGTGAAAAAGAGTAGGGGGGTGAAAAAGAGTAGGGGGGGTGAAAAAGAGTAGGGTGGGGTGAAAAAGAGTAGGGTGGGGTGAAAAAGAGTAGGGTGGGGTGAAAAAGAGTAGGGGGATGAAAAAGAGTAGGGGGTGTGAAAAAGAGTAGAGGGAGTGAAAAAGAGTAGGGGGGTGAAAAAGAGTAGGGGGGTGACAAAGAATGGGGGGAGGCGAAAAAGAATAAGGGGGGGGTGAAAAAGAGTAGGATGGGGATGAGAAAGAGTAGGAGGGGGATAAGAAAGAGTAGGAGGGGGACGAGAAAGAGTAGGAGGGGGACGAGAAAGAGTAGGAGGGGGACGAGAAAGAGTAGGAGGGGGACGAGAAAGAGTAGGAGGTGGACGAGAAAGAGTAGGAGGTGGACGAGAAAGAGTAGGAGGTGGACGAGAAAGAGTAGGAGGTGGACGAGAAAGAGTAGGAGGTGGACGAGAAAGAGTAGGAGGTGGACGAGAAAGAGTAGGAGGTGGACGAGAAAGAGTAGGAGGGGGACGAGAAAGAGTAGGAGGGGGACGAGAAAGAGTAGGAGGGGGACGAGAAAGAGTAGGAGGGGGACGAGAAAGAGTAGGAGGGGGACGAGAAAGAGTAGGGGGGGGACGAGAAAGAGTAGGGGGGGGGACGAGAAAGAGTAGGAAGGGGACGAGAAAGAGTAGGAGGGGGACGAGAAAGAGTATGGGGAGGACGAGAAAGAGTATGGGGAGGACGAGAAAGAGTATGGGGAGGACGAGAAAGAGCATGGGGAGAATGAGAAAGACCAGGGGGAGGATGAGAAAGACCAGGGGGAGGATGGTGGTGGAGGAAATTGATATAAGCAGTTACGATGCAAGGGAATCGAGACAGCCCATGGAAAGATGTCAACAGATGACACTGTCTAGTGAAGCAGTGATGATTTCAGTAGTGCTCCATATGTTACAAAATGTCAAAGTATTATTCTTAGTTTCAGCTGAAAAATTAATGTGTTTACTCATAACTGTACATTGTGAAATATTACACCCCAAGGCTATTAATAAATGTAGTGCAACACATATTTCATAAGATATAAAATAAAAGACTGGGCACATCAACTAGATAAGACAGTGGTTTTGCTGAGACTGAAACAAATATATCACAAGTTTCTAGTAACTTCTCCATACTGTAGTGAAAAAGAGAGACATTGAAATGTAAGAAGTGCAAGATCTGAAGAAGTAAGCTATTATTTGCACACTCACTCTCCCCTCGTCCCCTAGTATTGTCCCTCCTCCTGCTTCACATATGGTTAGCATTTTTCCTTAAATTCAGCACAGTCAGATTGTGCAATTAACTCTCCCTCATTAAGAACCTTATGTCAGCATCTTCTGTCTGCATTCTCTTCCTCTTCTCTGCCTAGCACCTGTCTCTCAGCTCTCAAGTTTCAGTTGACCTGACTATCTTTCCCTATTAGAAATATATGTCAAAATATCCAGGACAGTAGGTTCATGTAATGAATTCTGGTTTCATGGCAATGTGGCTTATTAAATTGCACAATGTACCACACAAAGGTTGCTCTTTTGGCTAATAACATGCATTATTTGCATTTTGTTGGGACCTGTGGGTGAGAGGTGCATAAAAATCGACATAAATGCAACGGCAAACACATTGAAAATATAGGCCAAATTCATTTTTAGTCAAACCTGTAAGGTTTATGGAAGAGGTGTTCGCAAGTTACTCAGTGGTTTTTAAGTAGGTGTAAATATTCAGTTCAGTACATGACAACATTTGCAACAGACTGAGCAAAGTTAATTTCTAAAGTCTTGAGGAATTGATGGAAATATTTGATGTAACTTTCAGAGTGACTATATTAGCACTCCAATTTATGTATAAAGTCTATGAATTGAAAGAAAGTTAACATCTGGTTAAAATACTTTTCCCTCGACTTTCTTCTTTTTTACAGTCATCAGTCCTTCAATTGGTTTAATGCTGTCACACACACATTCCTTTCTGGTTCTAAGCTATTCATTTCTGTAGACTTTCTTCATCCAATTTCCTAAGCTGCACTGCATATTTTAATTTTTGTCTGCATTTATAATTTTGTATTTTCTCTACTGCTCCTTACTGTACCAAGAAAATCATTTCAAGATGATTATTACATGCCTACTATTTTGCCCCTCCACCCGGCAAGGATTTTCAATAGACTATTATTTCTAAGGAACTGTTTTGTTGGAAAAAAAGCATGCACACGCACACACAAAGGGGAGGGGAGTGGGAGAGAGAAATGATTATAAATACCTCCTCTGCTTCAAGCAAGCAGTCTATAAGCTCACAACCAGCCAATGTGTAAATGTGAGTTTGACGTCTATTTCCCACTTCAACTCTACTAAAGCGGTTGCTGGATGGTTTAAAATAATTAACAAGGCGACGCATAAATGTCCGGCAGTTGGAATCTTCTAATTTCTTCAGCCCAATATACTGAGTCTGAAATGGACAACAAGAAATCAATATTAATTTACTTCAAAAATGTAAAAAATACAATGTTAAAACATGTTAAGATACTTTTAACATTGTTCCATTAATTGGCTGAGAACATACAAAGGTAAACCAGTTAGACTATGCTTTCAACACTGAGTACAAAGGAAAAATGTGCCATAATTAAGATGTAATAGAATAAAAATCATTATATCCATGCAGTTTAGCAGGTCTTATAATGAAATGTTTTTTGTGATCCCTTTTCTTTCCACCACTCAATGATTAACATACTGGAGCTATCCTTGATAGGTTAAGTCATAAAGACAAAAATAATAGTGAATGTGCATCAACTATTGAAAGTTTGTGCCTGACAGACTCAATCCTAGATATCCTGCTCATCATGAACAGTCGTATAACCATTACACTGTTTGACCATGCCTCCAGCTGTTCTCCCATATAGTATGTTGTTGTTGCTGTGGTCTTCAGTCCTGAGACTGGTTTGATGCAGCTCTCCATGCTACTCTATCCTGTGCAAGCTTCTTCATCTCCCAGTATCTTCTTCAACCTACATTCTTCTGAATCTGCTTAGTGTATTCATCTCTTGGTCTCCCTCTACGATTTTTACCCTCCACACTGCCCTCCAAAGCTAAATTTGTGATCCCTTGATGCCTCAAAACATGTCCTACCAACCGATCCCTTCTTCTAGTCAAGTTGTGCCACAAACTTCTCTTCTCCCCAATCCTATTCAATACCTCCTCATTAGTTACGTGATCTACCCACCTTATCTTCAGCATTCTTCTGTAGCACCACATTTCGAAAGCTTCTATTCTCTTCTTGTCCAAACTAGTTATCGTCCATGTTTCACTTCCATACATGGCTACACTCCATACAAATACTTTCAGAAACGACTTCCTGACACTTAAATCTATACTCGATGTTAACAAAGTCCTCTTCTTGAGAAACGCTTTCCTTGCCATTGCCAGTCTACATTTTATATCCTCTCTACTTCGACCATCATCGGTTATTTTACTCCCTAAATAGCAAAACTCCTTTACTACTTTAAGTGTCTCATTTCCTAATCTAATTCCCTCAGCATCACCCGACTTAATTTGACTACATTCCATTATCCTCGTTTTGCTTTTGTTGATGTTCATCTTATATCCTCCTTTCAAGACACTGTCCATTCCATTCAACTGCTCTTCCAAATCCTTTGCTGTCTCTGACAGAATTACAATGTCATCAGCGAACCTCAAAGTTTTTACTTCTTCTCCATGAATCTTAATACCTATTCCGAATTTTTCTTTTGTTTCCTTTACTGCTTGCTCAATATACAGATTGAATAACATCGGGGAGAGGCTACAACCCTGTCTTACTCCTTTCCCAACCACTGCTTCCCTTTCATGCCCCTCGACTCTTATAACTGCCATCTGGTTTCTGTACAAACTGTAAATAGCCTTTCGCTCCCTGTATTTTACCCCTGCCACCTTCAGAATTTGAAAGAGAGTATTCCAGTTAACATTGTCAAAAGCTTTCTCTAAGTCTACAAATGCTAGAAATGTAGGTTTGCCTTTTCTTAATCTTTCTTCTAAGATAAGTCGTAAGGTCAGTATTGCCTCACGTGTTCCAACATTTCTACGGAATGCAAACTGATCTTCCCCGAGGTCGGCTTCTACTAGTTTTTCCATTCGTCTGTAAAGAATTCGCGTTAGTATTTTGCAGCTGTGACTTATTAAACTGATAGTTCGGTAATTTTCACATCTGTCAACACCTGCTTTCTTTGGGATTGGAATTATTATATTCTTCTTGAAGTCTGAGGGTATTTCGCCTGTCTCATACATCGTGCTCACCAGATGGTAGAGTTTTGTCATGACTGGCTCTCCCGAGGCCATCAGTAGTTCAAATGGAATGTTGTCTACTTCCAGGGCCTTGTTTCGACTCAGGTCTTTCAGTGCTCTGTCAAACTCTTCACGCAGTATCTTATCTCCCATTTCGTCTTCATCTACATCCTCTTCCATTTCCATAATATTGTCCTCAAGTATATCGCCCTTGTATAAACCCTCTATATACTCCTTCCACCTTTCTGCCTTCCCTTCTTTGCTTAGAACTGGGTTGCCATCTGAACTCTTGATATTCATACATGTGGTTCTCTTCTCTCCAAAGGTCTCTTTAATTTTCCTGTAGGCAGTATCTATCTTACCCCTAGTGAGACAAGCCTCTACATCCTTACATTTGTCCTCTAGCCATCCCTGCTTAGCCATTTTGCACTTCCTGTCAATATCATTTTTGAGACGTTTGTATTCCTTTTTGCCTGCTTCATTTACTGCATTTTTATATTTTCTCCTTTCATCAATTAAATTCAATATTTCTTCTGTTACTCAAGGATTTCTACTAGCCCTCGTCTTTTTACCTACTTGATCCTCTGCTGCCTTCACTACTTCATCCCTCAGAGCTACCCATTCTTCTTCTACTGTATTTCTTTCCCCCATTCCTGTCAATTGTTCCCTTATGCTCTCCCCGAAACTCTCTACAACCTCTGGTTCTTTCAGTTTATCCAGGTCCCATCTCCTAAAATTCCCACCTTTTTGCAGTTTCTTCAGTTTCAATCTGCAGTTCATAACCAATAGATTGTGGTCAGAATCCACATCTGCCCCAGGAAATGTCTTACAATTTAAAACCTGGTTCCTAAATCTCTGTCTTACCATTATATAATCTATCTGATACCTTTTAGAATCTCCAGGATTCTTCCAGGTATACAACCTTCTTTTATGATTCTTGAACCAAGTGTTGGCTATGATTAAGTTATGCTCTGCGCAAAATTCTACAAGGCGGCTTCCTCTTTCATTCCTTCCCCCCAATCCATATTCACCTACTATGTTTCCTTCTCTCCCTTTTCCTACTGACGAATTCCAGTCACCCATGACTATTAAATTTTCGTCTCCCTTCACTACCTGAATAATTTCTTTTATCTCGTCATACATTTCATCTATTTCTTCGTCATCTGCAGAGGTAGTTGGCATATAAACTTGTACTACTGTAGTAGGCATGGGCTTTGTGTCTATCTTGGCCACAATAATGCGTTCGCTATGCTGTTTGTAGTAGCTAACCCGCACTCCTATTTTTTTATTCATTATTAAACCTACTCCCGCATTACCCCTATTTGATTTTGTATTTATAACCCTGTAATCACCTGACCAAAAGTCTTGTTCCTCCTGCCACCGAACTTCACTAATTCCCACTATATCTAACTTTAACCTATCCATTTCCCTTTTTAAATTTTCTAACCTACCTGCCCGATTAAGGGATCTGACATTCCACGCTCCTATCCGTAGAACGCCAGTTTTCTTTCTCCTGATAACGACATCCTCTTGAGTAGTCCCCGCCCGGAGATCCGAATATAACATATGGTATATGAAATGACAGTTGATGGTTCAAATGGCTCTGAGCACTATGGGACTTGACATCTGTGGTCATCAGTCCCCTAGAACTTAGAACTACTTAAACCTAACTAACCTAAGTACATCACACACATCCATGCCCGAGGCAGGATTCGAACCTGCGACCGTAGCAGTCGCGTGGTTCCTCAAGCACTCAAGAACAGGTCGCATTAGCATCCTGTGTGCAGTCTCCTTTACAGATGAACCACACTTTCCTAAAATTCTTCCAGTACACTGAAGTCAACCACTGGCATTCCCTAGTACACTCTTCACATGCCTGTTCCATTTCATATCACTTTGTAAAATTACAACCAGATATTTAAACAACATGACTGTGTCCAGAGGACACTACTAATTCTGTATCTGAACAGTATGGGTTTGTTTTTCCTACACATCTGCACTGACTTACACTTTTCTACATCTAGAGCTAGCTCCCATTCATCACACCAACTAGAAATTTCATCAAGTCCTCTTTTATACTCTTACAGTAGCTCATCTTCCGACATCTACTCGTACACAACAACAACATCAGCAAACAACCATAGATTGCTACCCACCCTGTCCACCAGATCGTTTATGTATATGGAAAATAACAGTGATCATATCACACTTTCCAGGGGTACGCCTCACGATGCCCTTGTCTCATGAATACTTCCACTTGATGACAACATACTGGGTTTTGTTACTTAAGAAAGTCCTTCAGCCACTCACATATCTGGGAACATATTCCATATGTTCGCACCTTCGTTAATAGTCTGCAGTGGGGCATCGTGTCAAATGGTCTTTGGAAATACAGAAATATGGACTCTGCCTGTTGCCCTTCATCCATAGTTTGCAGTACACCATGTAAGGAAAGGACATGCTGAGTCTCAAATGAGTTATGATTCCTAAAATCATGCTGATTCATTGAGACAAGCTTGTCAGTCTCTAGAAAATTTATTATAGCTGAACTTGGAATATATTCTAGAATTCTGCAGCAAACTGATGTTAAGGATATTGGTCTGTAATTTTGCGAGTAACCTTCTTATATACAGCAGTCACCTGTGTTTTTTTCCAGTCAAATTTGCAATAAATGCAAGCTAAGTAGGGGCCAGTGCCATAGATTACTCAGTAAAACCAAACTGGGATTCCATCCAGACCTAGTAACTTATTTCTTTTCAATTCTTTCAGTTATTCCTTTATGCCAGGAATGCTTATTACTATGTCGTCCATACAGGACTGCATGTGATATTCAAATGATGGTATGTTTTTATGATTCTCCGGCATGTACGATTTATTAACCATGAAATTTAAAACTTTGGCCTTCATTTTGCTGTCTTTTAATGCCTCACCAGACTGGTCAATGAGTGACTGGATAGAAGCCTTAAACCCACATAGCGATTTTGCATTGGACCACAATTTTCTCAGGTTCTCAGCCAGCCCTTTTGCTACGCTATGACGGTAGTGGTAGTTGTGTGCTTTGCACACAGATCTTTTCACAGATGCATGAATCTGTACTAACTTTTGCTTGTTCTAATTTGTGTGGTCTGTTTTGAATGGAGAGTGCAACAGCTTTTGCTTCCTCACTATTTCCCAAATAACCACAGTGGGTCTCTTCCATCCTTAATCCACTTAATATCTTACTGGAACCAAATGACATGAATTCATTGCCTAAATGAAATGTTAACAACTGTTTCTCTGCTCTTTCTGAGAGAAACATTCACCTAGCCTTCTTAACTGATTTATTAACTTTTGTAACCATAGTCATTATGATGACATGATCACTAATAATAATAATAATAATAATAATAATAATAATAATAATAATAGCCATAAAGGATGACAACAGATGCATTGGGCCCCTCCTCTGATATATTACCTTCAGAATTGTCCGGACAACTGTCCAGTTCCACGAGAAACCATCCTTGTTTGAGAGAACAGCAGATTCTCTAAGTATGTCATCAAAATCCTTTAGTGTGGGCTGTAAGCAAAAAACAAAATTCTAATATAGGAGATTGTATAGAGGCATGTTACATGCTAGTGTGGAATTTAGTTCATGAAACATAACAATGCATTATATATATATATATATATAAATGGACTGTAGGCTGTGTCTTATCCATCAAAAGCAGTCAAGCTAAAAACAAAATCTGCGAATCACAAATACAACAGACATCCTAAAATAAAGCACACAAAATCTTTCAAGAGCTAAAAAGACATTGAAAATGTGTCTTCAGTAGATTAAAACAGACAATGACAATAACACATATCTTATGGATGCCATTTATGTAGCAGATGCAGCTTTGGTAAGCCTATTAGATCAGTAATATATTGAGGCTTGCAGACCCTCCATACATGGTTCCTGAAAAATTGTACCTAAATATTATTGACGAGCACTCTATGTGGCTAGCTGGATTTGTCCTATGAACCACAGAGATGGCCAACTGGCAAAAACTCGCTAATAATGAAGGCGGTTCATTTTTAAGTCAACAGTGAAAGAATTCCACCTGACATAAAAAGTCTTGGGGAGTTAATTGTGACATTAACAGCTATCAATATAAATAAATTCTTACCAATCAGACCAACTGAATGCAGGGTTTATGGTTCCAATCATGAAACTACATCTGCAAGTATTTACAACAATTGCACCCAAAAGATGGACAGTATGAAAGGGTACCGATGAGTATGTGTGTTAGTTATCAAGAAACACAGAAAACATATTTTCAATGCACTAGAGCGTATGTTGAACTGAACATAACATTTTTTGGCAGTACATGCTCTCCACAGATTATTTATAATTTTAACTTAACAGTAACACCAGAAGCACCTAATGTATGGTCTGTTAGAGAAATGTCCTAAGTCCCTTATTGTTATTGAAACTATACAGTTACAGAGACCCTTTGCAAGTCTCAAACATCTATTATGTATATACACAGACTGAAGCGACAATGACCCGGGTCTCCCGTTCACTAGACAGATGACACTAACCACTAAGTCACTCTGGCACAATGGCTTTGCACAACTGCACCTACTACCCTAGCATGCCTCCCTCCTCAATCCAAATTCCATTCACCATCATACAGTTTCATTTCATTAAAGCACCAATCCTGGGTTTCAGGCAGGATCCCCTGTTTCATTCCACACTGAGGTGCTATTCCAATACTGTTGAAGAACCTTCACAATGCTGTTCGAGTTTACAGGAAATACCAAGTGGGCTGAGACACAAATGGGAATTTGGATTGGGTCGGAAGACATGCTGGGGTAGTCCTTGCAGTTGTGCAAAGCCAGTTTGTGAGGGTGGTGTAATGGTTAGCACATCAGCTTAGTAAGCAAGAGAGCTGGGTTCGAATCCTAGCATTGGTACAAACCTTGATTCGCCACTGTGTATATACATAACTGTAAATGAATTATCTAACTACAAAGCTACAAAAATCAGTACCATGATATCTGTTGTATGCTGATGTTTATAAAACATAAATGGTCTGGCTGTTATGTGTAATGTTAAAGACCACATCCAAGAACACGGACTGTAAACATTCTGCTGGCCACTTAGCAGGAGTATGGCAAGCAGACATGGCACTTGCATGCAGCACACACTGTCTGCTCGCCATTCTTCCACCAAGCAGTTGGCAGAATGTTTACGACCAGCATTCTTGGATATGGTCTCTATCACTAGGTATGGCAACCAGAGCATTTATGTCTTGAGCACAACTCGGCAACTAGAAACTAGTCACAACACAATGAACATATAACAACACAGCTGAGGTAGTTTTTCATTATTCATTAAAATCACAGAATAACATCTGGTTGTAACAAATTACATATGCTTTCAGGGGTTCTGTGCAATCCAAAAATGCCCACACAAACCATAGGCAAACTTTATAAAGCAGCAGCAAGACCACTGTTATTGTATGACAGTGAAATCTGGGAACCAAGACAGACTTACAAACAGAAGCTCCATACATCAGAAATGTGCATTTTACAATGGGTGTGAGGAGTAACACTGAATTCATAAGTAGTAGTTTTCAAGTAGTACCCATAAAAAGAAAACTCTCAGAAGCCATACTGAGGTAGTAAAGTCACGTAACATTAAGACTTGAATATCATGTCAAGAAAAAGTGCCTCACCATGGCTACAAAGAGGAGAGGGAGATGAAGACCTCAAACCACTAGGTTGACGACTATCTGAAGTGATATGAAGAAGCTAAGTCTTAGTGGAGATTATGCCCACAAACCGGACAGATGGTGCCACATAACTAGGAAAGCTGACCCTGATTGACAAGAAAAGACTAGAACAAAGAAAGAAATAAACCCCCAGTACAACCTAAACTTTAGAAACACAGTAACACATTACCATCCCTCCACTTCTCTACCTAACATCACTGAAAAGGATCAATATGCAATAATTGTAGAACATGGACTAGTTTACTTCTGTATTGGACAATAAGTTCAAAGACATGTAGAGATGACACCTCAAATCATCAAACTAGGCACTGTGCAGTGCACAACTGGAAGGGGAACAGGGCAGGGGAGAGACTAACCTATTCAGCTTCTAACACGTCTAATCTGTCAACAATAACTTGAGAAAAGTATTCAAAGGCTGTATTGGCCAAGAAGGTATTTATGTGTAGGCCATATCTAGTACACACACGTACGACACACACTGCTGCCACATTGTGGCCCCCAGAAATAGTTCACAATTTTTCTTGGCAAAGGCAATGGATAGTGTGTGGTATATAGTTTGATCACATCCTTAGCTCAACAATTATCACGTGGCCCCTGGTGTCAACAAGTAATGTTTCATTAGTACTAAATACACCATGTCAACCTGCACTTGTCAGATTCATCATCATCATCACCACCACCACCACCACCACCACCACCACCACCACCACTGTTGTTGTCTTCAGTAAGAAGAGACTTGTTTGATGCAACTCTCCACACCAGTCTATCCTGGGCAAGCTTCTATATCTTTGCACAACTACTGCAAACTACAGTCATTTCCCTCTCCAATTTATACCCCCCCCCCCCCACACACACACACACACACGAAGATTGTCTCTTCCCTCAGTTATCTAATTGGCAATTATGTGATACCTCAGAAAGTATCCTATAAACCAATTTCTTCTTTTGGCCAAGTTGTGCCATAGATTTTTTTTTCACCAATTTGATCCCCTACCTTTTCATTAGTTATCCAATCTACTAACTAAATATTCAGAACTCTTCTGCACAACAAAATTTAAAAAGTCTCTATTCTCTTCCTGTCCGAAGTGTATATCATCCATTTTTCACTTCTATACAACACTACATGTCAGACAAATACCTTCAAAAAGAGAGACTTCCCACCACTTAAACTTATAATCAAAATCAATAAGTTTCATTTTTTTCTACATATTGTCAATTTGCATTTTATTTTCTCTCTTTTTTGGTCATCATCATTTATTTGCTGCCCAAATAGCTACTACTTTTAGTGTATCATATAATCATATTCCCTCAGCATTGCCTGATTTGATATGATTACATTCCACTGTCCTTGTTTTATTTTTGTTGACATTCACCTTGTAACCTCTTTTCAAGATACCATCCATTTCATTCAATAGATCTTCCATGTCGTTTACCGTCTCTGACAAATTAACATAATTCCATTTCCAGACTTCTCCTTTGTTTCTTTCACTGATTGCTCAATGTACAGACTGCATAACATTGGGGACAGGCTAAAACCCTGTCTCACTCCCTTCTCAACTACACTGAGGTGACAAAAGTCATGGGATAATGATATATACACATACAGATGGCAGTATTATCGCATACACAAGGTATAAAAGGGTGGTGCACTGGCGGAGCTGTCACTTGTACTCAGGTGATTCATGTGAGAAGGTTTTCAACACTATTATGACAACATGGCGGGAATTAACAGACTTTAATGTGGAATAGTAGTTGGAGCTAGATGAATGGGAAATTCCATTTCGGGAATCGTTAGGGAATCCAATATTCCAAGACCCACAGTGTCGAAAGTGTGCCAAGAATACCAAATTTCGGACATTACTCTCACCACAGACAAAGCACTGGCCGGCGGCCTTACTGACGACAGAGCATCAGTGTTTGTGTAGAGTTGTCAGTGCTAACAGACATGCAACACTATGTCAAAATATTAACAATATAAGGAAAAGCTAGATTGCAACTCATTGTAAGGATGACATATTGAGAGGTAGACAGGCACAATAAAAAGACACTCACACATAGCATTCAGCCAAAGCCTTCTTCAGTAAAGGAAACATACACACTTTCATTCACTCAAGCAAGCATGCTAACAATAGACCCATCTTCATGCAGACCAAACTAACTACTGTTGTACTGTCTTTGAGCAGCTCCTAGTTTCATCATTTGGGTCAGCATACACAGAAACACAGATTCTGCACAGTGTCTTTTGCTATAGATGCAATGCAACACAATGCAGCTTTGGAAGACTATTCCATTTTACAAATGTTTCAAATGGCTCTAAGCACTATGGGACTTAACATCTGAGGTCATCAGTCCCCTATACTTAGAAATACTTAAACCTAACTAACCTAAGGACATCATACACATCCATGCCTTAGGCAGGATTTGAACCTGTGACTGTAGCAGCAGCGCAGTTCTGGACTGAAGCACCTAGAACCGCTCAGCCACAGCGGTCAGCGATGATTCCATTTTACAGCCCATGGTTTTACTCTGATGTTTTGTGGTAGGATGTTCAAAATTGACAGTGAATGCAGGATAGTTTTTCACAACTTGAACCTGTTGTTAGCTGACAAACTTGAAACTGATATGGTCTATATGTTTCAACACTCTTACCTTTAGCATCTAGACAGATGGACAATACACTCTCATAGGTATAATTAATAATGTCATGTGGCTAGGGCCTCCTGTCGGGTAGACCGTTCGCCTGGTGCAGGTCTTTCAAGTTGACGCCACTTCGGCGACCTGCGTGTCGATGGGGATGAAATGATGATGATTATGACAACACAACACCCAGTCCCTTAGCGGAGAAAATCTCTGACCCAGCCGGGAATCGAACCTGGGCCCGTAGGAGTGACATTCTGTCATGCTGACCACTCAGCTACAGGGGGCGGACACTCCCATGGGTAATCAAGTCAGAGATAGTTGCCATATTGGTGATGGCAAACCTGTTGCCTTGATTAATGTGGTAGATGAATGTGATCCCAACAGAGACTGAACCGACTGAGTGAGTGACAGTCGCGGGAAGGCCAGGTAAAACAAGCTGTATGTGCATCTTATTTTAAGATAAATTAGGGTCACAAGGCACCAAACACTCCTGCTATGTAATCAGCAGCCACTTCAATTTTAATGAGTCACCATGTAAAGGATGTTCAGAGTATTCTGATTCAGATACAATTACAATGGCAAATAACACCCAGACTGCAGAAATCACCACAGGTTAGTAAAATAGACAGAAAAGCTGAAAATTAGCATATAACTTGGCAGTTAAATAGTGTAAGTTAACAACAACAAAACTGAGGAGCCAGTACACTTAGAGCCTCCTCATTTCAGGATACAGACGGCAGTAGCTCACACAAGCACCTCTGCTAAGTGCATGTGTAGTGCCACAAAGATTACCATAGATTAATAAAAATGACCACAAAACATCAAGTGACGGATAAGTGTTGTATGAAGTGATGAATATGGTACATATTGGTTCCTGCCCCTTGCAGAATAAGAGAAGCCCAAAAAGTATATGAAGCTTTCCCATATGAAAAAAATCAGACTAGAGGAAGAAACATTTTATGGGGCACACGTACCTATGATGACAGCATATAATTTGCTATCAAATGTACAGTTCATCTTTAGAAGTCATTTAACAACTGAAATGCTATATTCTCTTTTCTCCGCGAGGTACTGGATGGATTTAACAAAAGATTTCGAACACTAGGCATATTCTTTTTATTTAACTAAGGTGTTTGATTGTGTTGATCACAAAATATTGCTCCAGAAGTTGGACCGTTATGGGATACAGGGAGTAGCTCACAAGTGGTTCTCCTCTTACTTTAGCAACAGACAGCAAAAGGTCATTATTCACAGTGTTGAGAATGGCTGTGATGTAGGATCTGAGTGGGGTACGGTCAAATGGCAGGTGCCCCAGGGATTACCGTTGGGGCCACTCCTGTTCCTTATTTATATAAATGATATGCCCTCTAGTATTACAGGTAATTCTAAAATATTTCTGTTTGCTGATGAAACTAGCTTTGGTAGTAACGGATGTTGTGTGCAACATTGGCTTGGTCTGAAATAGTGCAGTTCATGACATAAGTTCATGGCTTGTAGAAAATAAACTAACACTAAATCACAGTAGGACTCAGTTTTTACAGTTTCTAACACACAATTCAACAAAACCCGACGTTTTAATTTCACAGAATGGGCATATGATTACTGAAACTGAACAGTTCAAATTTCTAGGTGTTCAGACAGATAGTAAACTGTCGTGGAAAGCCCACATTCAGGGTATTGTTCAAAGACTTAATGCTGCCGTTTTTACTATTCGAGCAATATCCGAAGTAAGTGATTGTTCGACATGAAAATTAGTCTGTTCATTTTCATTTGCTTATGTCATATGGTATTCTAAAAGGATATTTTTGGCTCAGAAATGGGCAGTTCAGGCAATAAGTGATGTAAGTTTGTGAACCTTTCGTCAACCCCTGTTCATTAGTCTGGGTATTTTGACATCGGCCACTCAAAAAAAAAATCTTTACTGTCATTTCTTGTTAACAATATCAGCATATTCCCAAGAATCAGCACCTTTCACTCTGTTAATACTCGACAGAAATCCAGTCTGCATTTGGATCACACTTCCATAACTCTTGTGCAGAGAAGTGTGCAGTATACTGCTGCATCCATTTTCAATAAGCTACCACAAGAATTCAAAATCTTTGCAACAATCTGCACACTTTCAAATCAAAACCGAAGAGTTTCCTCATGCGTCCCTACTCCTATTCCACTGAGGAATTCCTTGAAAAATTAAGCTGATTCTTATTTGTATTGTTGACTGTGTTTACTTAAACTTATGGCTTGATTTTTTGGGTTCATAAAAATTTTATTTTATCTGTTATTACTTTTATTTTGTAATTTCATGTTCTAACACATTCTGTGACCTTGGAGATTTGCTCCTACAGAACTAGACATGGAAATAAACAAACTCAGGGTTTAACTGCCATCATCTTTCATGGGTGAACAAAACAGGGACCAGTTAGCATACTTTGTATGCCCACACAGTGATGTACAACCCTGTATCTCCCACTATGCATTGGGAAGTAAATCAAACTTCTTCAGATACAAAGTTACTTGTATCTCCACTGTGGCCACCTCACATCAGTCCTTTGGAGCACTTATGGAATGTTGTCAAGAGGGTGTGCCTATTTGACATTGCTCTGACCAACATCCACAAGTTGTGGACAGCTGTTCAGCAGCTGGGAAGCAGCTTTGCCCCCTAATAGGTCATCATTGTCCCCCTATTCATCCAGTGTCTTGCAGAGTCTTCACCATGACAAGTCTCCACCATCAACAGGGTGAAAGGGGAGGTTTATGAGTAACCCCAGTTCTGAAAAGTGTACAACCACCTTGTAATCATACCAGCTATTTATTTGAGGTTGCATTCTCTATGAGTTGCCCTAGCTCCCAAATAATAGTGTTTTGGAGCCAATATTATTGCATGCATTAAGACAATGTCAACACGTGATAGTCATACACAGAGTAAACCCAAACTATTGATATTTACAAGTAGTGATGTCAAGAGCTCATCCTCAAGATGTCCAGTTAACTCCAACAGCAGGTACTCCAAGAAAGGCATTGTGCTCCACAAAGAGGTACACTTAAAACTAAGAGTGTATCCTCCAACAAGAGTCAAGCAACATATTACTTCCTCCTGTATATAACTTACGAAATAAACATGGCAATTCAGTCAGAGAAATTCCAGTTGCTACAGAGGTTCACTGGTAATCACTCTTCTTGCACATCATTCTCAAATGGAATAGGAGGATGTGTAGGGTTGCGACAGGGAAACGATAGTAAAAGACAACATATTGCCCATGACATACCACATGGTGGCTTGTGCAGTATTAATGTAGGTGTAATACCTTTTCAGCTTGGTACCATTCAAACATCTCTCTATCCTTCAGCTTCATATTTCTTTGTTTATTTCAGAGATGGAAGTGATATTTTTTGAGGATTTTACTTCATACAGTTCTTAAAATAATAAAAGTTTGTTACCTTTTTCAGCTTCCTCCAATCCATATTCTTGTGTTGTGAAAACATGCACACTTGCATTTATGAAGCTGACACACTTCAGATTTTTGCCTAGTCATTGATCAATTTTACACACACACACACACACACACACACACACACACACACACACGCGCACGAGAACACGAGAGAGAGAGAGAGAGAGAGAGAGAGAGAGAGAGAGAGAGAGAGAGAAATTTATCTGAAAAAGTACCTGCAGAGAACGTGAATGAGATTTCCTTCCTGGCTGCAGTAGCTGATCCAAGAAGAGGGAGGCAGGAGCAGGTCGCCTGCTCAGTAATGAGTGCAAACGATGAAGTGCTGCAACAGCAGCCAAGGCCCGCTGCTGACACACCTTATCTGCAGTATTAGCAGCATGAGACAGGAGATTGGGCAAGGCTGGAGTCAAGTCACAGCATTCTGGAGGCAGCAACAGATGTACTTTGTGCAACAGTACACCTGAAAATGTAGGGAAAAAAGGCTAAATAAATCATTTCTACACTATACCCATCTAAAAAACCACCACCTCACTTTAATTACAATAATTGTTAAACATGTGCACAAAACTATCAAACTGTAACAATAACAGCTAAATTATAGAAGACAGACAGGTGTGTAGCATAAATTATTTACGGAGTCTTTGAGTCTTTGTTGTTACATAATATGGGTCTTTGCAGCAGTGAAAACAGAGATTAAATCTAACCACAATTTGCTAATGAAACACACTGAACCAATTTTGTACATGAGAGTAACTTTGTTTTCATAGTTTTGTTGGTTCATCCTGATTTAGTTTTGACACATACATACACACACATACTTGTCATATATGTGGGAAGTATTTCCTATCAATACAGAGCCATAAGTATTATAATAAGATCTGCTAGACTTTAAAAATATCTGTATTTTCTAGGTCACAACAAGTGTTCCACATTTATCAATATATCTTCAGTAGGACTGGAGTCCTCCAAAGCAGGCCTTCTTACCATCCACTGGAAGAGCTCTAGTATAAACTTCTGGATTAAATCATATTATGTGGCAGTTTATGTGAATATATCTCTGTTGCACCACTATTATTAAATAACTATATGAAGTAGAACTTTAAAAATTTTAATGTGAATAAAACCCAGAAAAAGCAAATAAGGTTTTAAAAGATGAAGAACCTTAGCCATTGAGATGTGGAAAAAATTTATTGATGAGATATTTAAATGAAAATAATGCAATTTGACAACATTTCCCCATAACTCTGAATTCAGCTCTTTTACATAAATGGGCAGATTTGACAGCAATTCTCCAAATAGTATTGACTTCATGAACAGGAATTAATATTAATGAAAAACATCAGTTTGATGTGCTAAAGTACACTTCTGCATAAGCTCCAAGATCTATATGGAAAAAATCTCAAAGGATATTCAACAGCAGCTTAATTTATGAACTATTTTTTCATGAAAAAATACTTAATAAAATGACTGCTGGTTAACAAGAGATCTTATAACAGGGTGTATACGGGGACAAGGAAAAAAAATTCCCAGATTATTCCCAGATATCCCGTTTAAAAATATGCTTTTTCCCGGGCGAAAATACACTTTTTCTGTGCTAAATGACAGTAGGTTTTCCATAGATTTTTCCCTCGGGACTGCATGTACGTTTTATACCCTCGCGTAGAACTTCCCGGAAAAAAGTAAAGATGGGAGAGAGAAGTTTTGGAAAGACCTTTGATTTGCAGGAACATTTACACTGCATATTTTCATATTACAAAAGTATAAATTCAAATTCCACCAAAAACACAGCGCGTTAGTTTTCGGAGCGTTGAAACCGAGTTTGCGATTTCCTTTTGTAGGCCACTCATATCTCACGCCACGTGACCTCACCAGCCGATGACAGCAGAGATTCAGAGCATAGGACACGTATTATAGTCAGTCAATAGCAAGATCACTGGTTACGTAGCGTGAACACACAAAGAGGAAAAGTTAGCGGTTTACATTAATATACATAGTATAGCTACAAGGAAAGCTAAGCTTTCACATATAATATTGGTCTCTAAGATTAACAAGCTACAACAAAAGCTAAGCTTTCACATGCAATACTGATCTTTTTTGCATGTGTTATACTTTAAGATATATCACACAAATGTGCCAGTACATTTAAAATTATGACATAGATGTCTGGGCTCGAAATTCTTGGAAGTGGCTGGTCCTCAAAGTGTTCAGTTTTAAACGCTCTGTGATTCAAGAAATTCATCCACTTTCTCACACGTAACATAATTCATCTTGCGTAAAAAGAAATTTACTTTGAAAGTAACGCTTTTCGAACCACCGTTCACAATACTATCCGGAGACTGTTAGAAATAGGTTCGATTTACCAGTTGCCCGAGAGCACCAGAAAACAGGCATTATTGCATGTACACAGCTGCAGTGGTGTAGGAAACCCGCATGTTCATATGTATAAAGCACTAAGAGAGCTTACATAAACCATACTAAAATGCATAATTCAGCTTGAAGTGCACATTGGTTTTTTCCAGATTCACAATTATATTAAGGTTTTCAGTGTGGTTTTTGGGATGTACATTTTCTTGAAGTACCAGTACTCTACGATCTCATTTTTGGTTCTTTATTATGGCATAATGCCATACATGGCAGAAGATGATAACGTGCACTTGAAATTCAGCGAACAGTTGGAACTAGCCAATACTGTGGAAACGAACACTTCGTTTCAAATAAAATGATTGCCTCAGCGGAAAGATTTAAGACAAATTTCTTTAGCAAACTTACAAAAATAACTTCATTGTTCTGCATGGCAATTAATGCTCGACTGCTAATAACTTGGAAATAAAATAAAATCAGAAAACTGAAACTAATAATATATTTTTGCCCTCTGTAGTTATGTGAATGTAATTTAATTCACTTGATAGCTCCCGGCCACAGAAATACTTTTCGTTTTCATTTGACGTGGGAGCTGTAAACAAAACGAAATCACTTAACGCAAACAAGGGTCACGTAGAGACTAACGCCCTCCCCACTACAACTCAGACAATTCTGCGCATGCGCGAATCTGGCAGCTAGGGCGCGTGATAAAAATTTTTCTCGTTGGCATCTGGCTGCTTGCTGCTACTAACGAACCTAATGTGAACAGTTGTGACGTCATGCAGCAAGCAGTTTATTGTTACGAAGAATTACATAGTCTTCACCCTACGGCCTTGACATATTTTTGCTATTTGCAGACGCTTGTGCATGCTCGGTGTTTTGTTGTTGAAAATGGTGCATTTCCTTTGCCACTAAAGTTTTATTTTTTTTTCCTCCTCTCGTTTATATTTTATTCTCCTGTATCATTCTCCAGTAGCAGGAGAATCAATTCTTACCAGTCAAAATTACAAAAATTTAACTGAAAGCTAAAACAATGAAAAATTCCCGGAATTCTGAAAAATTCCCGTGTTTTTCCCTGTTTTCTCCCGGATGAAAAAATTCCCGGGTTTTTCACGGATTTCCCGGTTGTCCTGGGTCGTATAAACCCTGTATAAGTATTGCTGATGTAAAAGCTTCCTACAGAAAATTTGTGTAGCCCTTACACTACACAAGGTGTTTCAAAAAGTTTAGATCTTTTATATGCATTCACATACAACCTTTCACAAATATTCAATGTGCTCTCCATTGGATGTACAACAAACATCCAGAAGGTTGTAAAACACAACTAATACATTTGAGAGCATGTGGGTTACTGCATACCACTTACAGCTCATCTATCACTGAGGCAGCTCATTGTTAATATATACTCTTATATGCAGATGGCAGTACAGTGGTGATCCAACTTGTTGAAAATCAAATTTACACATGTTATTGTGGACAATGTCAGATCTCAAATATATTCAGCTACATTATTCTTCTAACTGTATTTCTGCAAAAAAGAACAGGTCACAAATTTTTTCTCAGGAAACAGCATAACACACATGAAGCTCCGAAAGTCTCTCTCATGCACAACTATGGTGTGTGGCTGATGAGTTCTCAGCATTATGATGTGGCCGTTCACTTTTCCACTTAAATGGATGTAGTCTCATCACTGAACATTAAGTGTTAAAGGAAACTTCTCTTCCACCTTCATCCTCAGAATGAATTCACAAAACTACACATTATTGTCTGTCTTCATTTTCATGGGCTTGTAGCAAATGAATCCTGTATGGTTTGAGTCATTATCACCACATAACACCCCGGAGACACACATGAGGAATGGCTAACTCTGGCTGGCACAATGTGTAGACTTTTATTGATGACATGGAAAACTGTTGAGTGTTCTCTCTGTCTTTAATGAGCACATGGTGGACAACTTGTGGCTATCTCCTTTTATAAACAATCAGTGCCTTGAATTGGCTGGTGTCATTGTCAAATGCATTGAGTTGTAGTAGGTAGTAGTGTTGTACTCTCAATGAAATTGTGTTGCACGTATGTGACTGAATTGTTCCTGCTGAAGATGTGAACATCAAGAAAGTGCAAAGAAGGGCAGTTTGTTTTGTATTACTGCAAAATGGGGAAGAGTGTCACAAATATGATACATGAAATGGGGTGGCAACCATTAAACCAAAGGTGTTTTTCAATGTGGCGAGATCTTTTCATGATATTTCTATCTCCAACTTTCTCCTCCAAATAAAACATTATATTGTTCATGACCACCTATAAAGGGAGAAATGATCATCATAATAAAATAAGAGAAATCAGAGTTCGCACAGAGATATTCAAGTGTTCATTTTTCCCAAGTGCTGTTCAAGAGTGGAATGGTAGAGAAATAGTGTGAAAGTGGTTTGATGAAAACACTGCCATGTTCTTAAGTGTGAATTGCAAAGTACACATGTGGATAGAGACGCAGAACACAAAAGGCCTTTTGTTGCTGCATTATTGCCATCTCGACTCCGCACGCATTACGTAATGAATGAGTAAGAGAGCTAGATACACTAGGGAGACCTTTGCTGGCAAATACCCGAACAGGCAACTTACAACTAGTGCCAAGGTAAACTTTTAATGTATATGTACAAGTTAAAATTTAGTTCACATTTCTATTTTCATTTGCATAGAAGAGAGGGTCTTGTGAAATTGGATGAATCTTATTGCAACACATTGTAGCAAAACAAAACATTTATTTATTTATTTATTTATTTTTTATAAATTCCATCATGAAAGAGAATGTGGAGAAGGGATGAGATGGAGTCAAGGTACAAATTAAAAGATAAAAGCAGCTGTACGAAACTAATTCTGTACACTAATCTAACAACAAACTGTAATTAAACAGCTATACGTTATTTGTGCATCTTTAAGCTAATTTTACATGGTAAAAACAACTGATGCTCCCTCCGTTTTATTAAGTAACTGCTGTTATGTCACTGCTGATTTAATATTCACACAACCAAATTCAGAGTTGCAAAAATTAACAGAGTTTCAATATATGAAGCCTACTTACAATGCCACGTTTGTTTCTCATGCAGCTAATAGGAACTTTCAGTCCTTCAACCTACAGGGATTTCCAGCTCCTTTCTATTGATCAATGAGCAATCTTAACTTTTAACTTCTGTCATCCAGTCCATCACATGCCATGGATAAATAATTAAGACCTCAACAAGTGGGATAATGGATTAACGCCCTGTTGTCACCAAGGTGTCATTTTCTTTATAAAATAAAACCATCAGTACAGCCAGTCTGCTCAATGTCTGGTCACTGTGAAGAACAGTAATTACAACATAGATTTTTGTCATTTCTCTACTACACAGGAAAACTTTTTTCGAGCTTAGAGTACAAAGCACGCACCCCCCCCCCCCCCCCCCCCCCTCTCTCTAGCCAGCCTATGCCTCTATATGCACAACACCGGTGTTGCATTTCGGCAAGTGGAATCGGTAGGAAGTGGATTAGGTAGGGTTGTATGTTGTTTTGAGTGAGGGGGCACACTATCTAGGGGTGGAAGTTGTGTCGAGTGAGGTGGGTAGAGGGAGAGAGGTGGAAGACACTGTTTTGTCTGCTAACAATGTGGGAGGGTGGGGTGGCAGGTGCACAAGCTAGGCATGAGATATACGATTGTTGGACCTGGTTGGAAGCGGCGGGCACTGAAAGTGATGTGGGGACATGAATTGGGAGGGGGTGGCAGGATGGAGGAAGGAGATACTGTTGGGTGGAGATGTGGGGACGGGGTTAATGGAGTTGACGTCAGAAGGGTTATGGGAGTGAAGGATGTGTTGCAAGGATAACTACCATCTGTAAGGTTCAGTAAAGTTGGTGGTTGAGGGAAGGACCCAAATGGCCCAGGGTTGTGAAGCAGCCACTGAAATTGTGCATTTTATGCTCAGTTGCAGGTCGTGCCACCAGGTAGTCAACTTTGTTACTGGCAAGAGTTTGGCAGTAGCCATTCATCTTGATGGACAGCTGGTTGGTAGTCATACCAATATAAAAAGCTGTGCAGTGTTTGCAGCAGAGTTGGCAGATAACATGGTTGCTTTAACAGGTGGCTCGGCCTCTGATCAGGTAGAATAAGCCTGTTACAGGACTGAAATAGGAATTTCTGGGTAGGTGGGCTGGACAGGTCTTGCACCTTGGTCTTCCACAGGGATCATATTTCTCTGGCAAGGGGATGTGAGTGGGAGTGGCATCGGGATGGATAGAATGTTGTGTAAACTGGGTGGGCGATGGAATACCACTTCAGGAGGGGTGGGATGTCCCTCATTTCAGGGCATGGTGAGAAATGATCGAAACCCTTACTTATATGATTCAGTTGTTCCAGGCCAAAGTGATATTGGGTAACAAAGGGGGCACTCCTTTGTAGACGATTCTTGGGAAGGGGTGATTAGGGGTATGTGAGGATACGGCACGAGAAATCTGTTTATCCTTGTGCACTAGAATTTGGGGAAGGGGGGGCAGGTAGAGCCTGTCTGTGAAAACCTTCGGCATACTGAGCAACAAGGGAGTCCTCATCACTGCAGATACGACATCCAAGTGGCCAGGCTGTATGGGAGGGGCTTTTTGGTGTAGAAGGGATGACAGCTGCCAAAATGCAGGTACTGTTGGCGGTTAGTGCGTCTAATGTGGATAGCTGTGTGAATGGAGCTATCACAGAGGTGAAAGTGAACGTCCAGGAAATCTAGTAAATTTTCTTTCTTTTTTGTGTGCGTTGTTAACAATTCAGCACTTCTACCCTTGGTAAGTCATCTCCTTTATTCCTAAAGTATTTACATTCTACCAGAACTTACCTGCAAAATCACACAGAAACACTTACATTTTTGTTCTGTGAAACTGAATCTCAGGCAACTGTCATTTGTATTTTTAACAAGTTTTATGGGAAACTTAGTTATTTGCTTGTTTAGAATCTTACAAGTGTTAAAGTACTGTACAATTACATTCATTGCCACTAATTGTTAAGATTTCTTTTAGTTTCATCAGGGCAGACATCACGACATCTCCAGCTCGATCAGCTTTATTTCTTACGGCTGACAGTGCACTGTTTCATGGATCATAATGATAGATTACTACAGCATTCTGAATGACATATTGATTTCCAAAGCCATGAAACAAAACATTGACACAATGCCATAATGGTTCAAATTTGTAAAATAGGTCCTTAATGGAATATGAGAACATCATGGCCAAGAACAAGGATTGAACTTTGTCAATTCTCAGGTAACTGTTCAGCTCAGAATCGGAATAACACACACAGCAGATTTCTATTGTACCTAATGGATACTGGGAGATTCAACAAAATTCAAAGTTATTTTCCACAAGGAGACACAGATTTTTAACTCTCGTCCTAGGGGTGTCAATAATATAAAGAAGAAACTGTGAAACAGGACAGACTATTTACTGTGCATGACATCACAGAAGTGATTCTTAAAAGTTTGATACCAGGTAGATTTCTTGTTAAGCCATGTCCACACCAGCCACACACAAACGAATGGAGCAGAGTGTTCGTAGGTGCACAGCATGGTTTCAGTGTGCATGCATGCTCAGCAGTAAAAACAGAAAAGGAAACTCCGAAAATTTCAAGTTTTGCTTTCACAGTTCAGCTTCAGAAGCTGAAGGGGGAAAACGTAGAACATGGCATCAGTGGGGGGCACCACTGCTGAAAAGTCGAAAGATATACAGCGGAAATAGCTTACTTACAGGACATACCAACTGGAATGAGCAGCTTACTACCCACCAAATACAGACTAAGAGTAAACCAAGAAGATAGAAGTAATGAGGAGTATCAGAATGAGATTAATGAGAAAATTACCATCAAAATTGGGAACCACAAAGTATACAAAGTGGCAGAATACTAGTACCTTGGAGGCAAAATAACACACACTGAATGAAGCAAGAAGGACATAAATAACAAACTAGCACAGGCAAAGAAGGCATTCCTGTCCAAAAGGTGCCTACTAGTAACAAACATCAACTTTCATTTGAGGAAGATGTGGATGCACATCTGGAGCACAGCTTTGTATGGAAATAAATCACGGCTGTGGACAAATTGGAAAAGAAGAGAATAGAAGTCTCTGAGATGTTTCGCTACAGAAGGATATTGAAAATTAAATGATCTCATTAGGTAACACATCTTCTTCATATGAAATAAGGAGGTTGTCTGCAGAATTGGCAAAAGAGGAAACATGTGGAAAACACTGACAAGAAGAAAGGACAGGATAATAGGACTCACGTTAAGATATATAAGTACCATAACTTATATGGTACTAGAGGAAGCTGTACAGCCTGAAAACTGTAGGAGAAGACAGAGATTTGGAAGACATCCAACAAATAACTAAGGATGTTGGGTGCAAGTACTTGTCTGAGGTGAAATGGCTGGCACAGGAGAGGAATTCCTGGTGGCTGCATCAAACCAATTAGAAGTCAGATGACCCAAAAAAATTGATGGAAAGTTTGAACATTTTTATAACATGTCATTGGAACACTTCTAACACTTGGTCAGTTTGACTCAACCAGTAATAAAGAAGCAAGAGACAGACTACAGAAATGCAATGTTGTTTTAAAAAGAGAAGAGCAATAACACTGCATTTTTCGGATTTGTTGAAAGTTTGACATCTCTCTTCAAAGTGTCCAAACAAAGACTCTCAATGACTGTACCTGAAGTGCACAAGGCTCTTAATGATGCACTAAAAATATATGTTCTTAATTTCAAATTTTCATTACCAGTATAACTTAGGAGGTAAAATTGTTACCAAATTTCTGCAAAGAGCCACACTACTGATATGAAAGCACATGATGTTCTCCTCAAAAGGGCGACTGGGCTATCTGACATGTAGAATATAGAGGTGCAGGGGTCAAAGATGATTGGCAGGACAGTGATTCAGAGTTGTGCTCAAGTGTGTGATGAGCATCTTGTTGTTTATTTTATATGTGGCAATCATGATACATTGACAGAAAAGAAACCCTAGCATCAAAAAATAATTAATGTAGAGTAATGAAATTTTGGGAATACTTTTGTCTAGGTAAAATATTTAACATTGCAAAGATCACAGGTTAATCTAAATGTGAGAAAAGCAATTGCAAATGTGAAATGCTAGTACATTAATAATATGTGTAACTGCCATAATGTTGAATGCAAGCATGCAAACATACATGAATTGTGTCAGACAGGTGTCAGATGTCAGTTTGTGGGATGGAGTACCATGCCCGTTGCACCTGGTTGGTCAATACTGAGACAGTTAATGCTGGTTGTGGATGACGTTGCAGCTGTTGTCTGATGCTTTCCCCACACATACTTGATTGGAGACAGATCTGGTGATCAAGCAGGCCAAGCCAACATGGTGCACTTTGTAGAGCAAGTTAGGTTACAAAGTGGTATGTGATTGAGTGTTATCCAGTAGGAAAGCATCACCTGGAATGCTATTCAGAAACAGAAGCACAACAAGTCGAATAACCACTGTCACACAAATTTGCAGTCAGAGTGTAAATTTGCAGTCAGAGTGTGCAGGATAACCATGAAAATGCTCCTGCTGTCATATGAAATCGCACCCCAGACCATAATTCGAGGTGCAGGTCTAGTATATCTATGCTGCAGACATCACCTGGCCACCTCCTAACCAACAGATGGCCATCACTGGTACTGAGGCAGAACTGGCTTTCAAGAGAAAACACGTCAGACCTCCACTCCACCCTCCAATGAGCTCTCGTCTCACACCACTGAAGTCACTAAAGGCGGTGGTTTGGGACCAGTGGAATGCACACTACAAGGCATCTGGCTCGAAGCTTTCCTTGAAGTAACGGATTTCTAACAGTTTGTTCTGTCACTGAGGTGCCAACCTCTGCTCAATTACTGCTGCAGACCACAGTATGATGCACCACAGCCACATGTTGAACATGACAATTGTCCCTCTCTGTAGAGCCATGGGGCTATCTGGAGCCTGTCTTCTTGCTGCCATACCTTCCTGTGACCACCACATCCAGCAATCAGGTACAGTGGCTATGTTCCTGCCAAGTCTTCCTGCAATATCGCAGAAGGAACATCCAGCTTCCCACAGACCTATTACATGACCTCATTCAAACTAAGTGAAGTTTTGATAATGGTGTCATTGTTGCTTTAAAGTCATTTTTGACTAACATCAACTCACTACATCCAATCTCAAAGGTAACTAATGCTCACAAATATTACAATGCGTATTTACAGCAAACCTGATCTGCATCTGCATCCAGCACCACTGTTATGCGACTGATGTGAAATCTGAAGAGACGTCATTTTTCATATACAGAAACATGCCTACCAACTTTTTGTTTATCTCTCACAACTCCTTGGTGCTGGGATTCCCCCCCCCCCCCCCCCCCCCTCCCCAGTGCATTTTGGATTAAACAATCCTAGTTGACCTTAGTATAGATTTATTAAGTTTTCTGGTAATTTCACTCAAAACTCAGTATGGGATAGAATATAAATTAATTTCTGCATGTCCTGCACGTACACTATCATCTCGTGATGACAAGAAACCCTGTCCAAATAAAGCAAGCAAGAACTAAACTTTTTCTTTGATGTACTGCAACTATGCAAAAGTTGTTCGTTGTTGCTCAACAGTGTGCAGAGCAGTGTGATTTGCCGTCCACATAGGATGTGATGCACTGCCACTAGACACCTTTTTTCTTGGTTTTTCAGGGCACTGCATGGCACGTCCGATACGGACGTGGTTTAGGAGAGGTTGCTACTACTGAAATACTACACTTTAAGTTGTGATGACAGGTGTACTACAGGAAGACCAAAATATCTGAAGAAACCCACAAAATATTGTAAGTATAGGTGACATTTTCTATCAGCAATTTTTCACATTTTGTTTCTGATAACACAAGAAAGGATGGTATTACAGCTTCTACAACAATTAATGGACCTCCAATGTGGTCCACTGACTATGTCAGAGAAACTAGCTTAGCCATCAGAAAAGATTTGAATTAAGTCCAGTACAAACTAAGACTTCCAAAAACTCCAACTTTATCTGCCTGACAAACATCTACCATTATATGAAGAAATTCTGAAGTGGCCTGTAAAGGACAGCAGCCAGCATGACAAGTGAATACACTCCAAACACTGATTAATGAAGAACTGTACATGTTATACTGTATGCAATCAAGATAATGTTGGTTGGTTGGTTGAGGGGAGGGGACCAAACAGCGAGGTCATCGGTCCCATTGGATTAGGGAAGTAAGGGAAGGGAGTCAACTGTGCCCTTTCAAAGGAACCATCCCGGCATTTGCCTGAAGCGATTTAGGGAAATCACGGAAAACTAAATCAGGATGGTCGAACGCGGGTTTGAACCATTGTCCTCCTGCATGTGAGTCCAGTGTCCTAATAATGTGCCACCTCGAATGTGAATAAAATGGAGTGTGCAATTGCAGTATCTGTTACATGATCAGTTTCCAGATTTTAATGATTAATTACATTACCAAAATATAACATTACCAATTAAGTCTCTTGTCTGAACATCACAACATAAGAATGCCATTAAAAAATCCCATACATAGTTATTGCAGAATGCCATTAAAGAAGCCCATACAGTTATTGCAGTATTTAAACATTTTTTTCCAGTTGCCCACATGTGTGTTTGTTGATGTCAGTCTCTCTAAAAATTGATTTGAGGATAAAATACAAGCCTGGAAAAACAAGTGTGTACAAATAAAGGTAACAACACTGCCAAACACTTTGGTAAACTTCTCTCAAGTGCATGTCTTGTAAAGAAAAGAGGCTAGTAAAGAAAGATTAGTCAAGTAGAACACTCTGCTACGATATGCAACTAAACATGGAGAAAACATACATGCAAAGATCAAATGTAAGAATACCATGAGTAACGAGAAGCCTAAACTGATTTCAACCAAAATTCATCTGAGATAGGTGAATCTAAAATTGGATGTCAATTTTATGGATAATGGTCTGGAATCTGTATATAACAGAAGTAAAGAAATATATAAAAAGTAAAGAATGAACTTTTCAAGCATACAGAGAGTCTTAATTTCTGTCTCTCTTATTGCCAGAAAATTTTATTTACTTACCTAGGAGCATAGTAGCACGAACAGATATATAAAGATCTGAAGTAACAACAACTTCAACAATAGCCTCCAGAAGGCCTGTTTCTACAAATATGTACATCAGCAGAGCCATGTGTACTTCAGAAAGGTTTGGCCTGAAATGAACAAAGAGGAAAAAATTAGACCTTTTAATGATTTACATACAAATACAGGTCAAAATATATTCACCTTTTATATCCTATTGGTAGTTTCACTTCTGCACAGATAACGTTTATATTTATTTTTCATCTAATGAGAAACATAACTGTAGATTAAGAACTATGGTAACAAACATTCTGACAAAATGTAAATAATTTAGTAGTAAAGGGGGAGAATCATCGAATAGTGGAGATGTTGAGTCGTCGACAGGCACACAAAAAGAAAGAAATGCTTTGCTAGATTTTCGCCACTGTTAACCCCCCTCCCACACACACACACACACACACACACACACACACATCCACACAAACTGTGCAGCTACAGTGTTGTACCAGTTGAACCCCCAATGCTAGGACTGTAGTTTTGCAGGCAGACTGGGGTGAGTGGGATTTTGTTGGGTGGGGAGGATAGAATGAGAAAGAATCGGAAGTGAGATGAGGGGTTGGGGAAGTGTAGTTGATGGCTCAGAGGGAGAGAGCAAATGTGTTGAACAGAGATGTGGGAGGGAGTGGCAGCAAGTGCACAGGATAGGAATGTGACACATGGGCACTAGAGCCAATTAGCTCATGCAGTGCATGATGACGATGATGTGGGGGCATGGATTGGGATGAAGGGACAGGACAGGGGAAGGAAAGCTCTTATCTGTGTAGCTCAGAAAAGCTGATGCTGGAGGAAAAGGATCCAGATGGTATGGGTTGTGAATCAGCCATTCAACTCAAACATGTTGTGCTCAGCAGTGTGTTCTGCCATTGGGTGGTCATCTCTGATCTTGGCCACAGTGTGGCAGTGGCCATTCATTCTGGTGGACAGCTGGTTGGTGGTCATACTCACATATAATGCTGTGCAGAAATTTCAGAAGAGCTGGTATATGACATGGCTGATTTCATAGGTGGCCTTGCCTCTCATAGGATAGAATAAGCCTGTGAAAGGACTTGAGTAGGATGTTCTGGCTTGGTGGTTGAATCAGGTAGCGATGAGTGGAGTGCTCCATTGCAGCTGGTTCTTGAGTGTGGTGGAAGGATTCGAAGGATGTAAGGATATGGAGCAAGGAAACTGTTTGTGGATTAGGTTTGGGGGTACTGCATGTCTGTGAAGGCCTTGTTAGACCTTCAGTATACTGCACAAGGGAATTCTCATCACTCCAGAGAAGTCATCCACATGAGGCCAGGCTAAATTGGAACAATTTTTTGTTGTGGAACGGGTGACAGCTGTCATGATGCAGATCCAGGAAGATAGCATGTTGGGCTGAAGAGAACCAGCTGAAGCAGATTGCTGAGAAGATTGTGGAGGAATGAGGAAGGGTGTCTTTGTCCTGCATTCAGATCAAGAAGATATCAATGAATCTGAACCAGACAATGAGATTGAGGCTTTGGAGGCTAGGAAGGTTTCCTCTAGATGGCCCGTAAGCAGACTGGCATTGATGCCCATGGCCATGCCACAGATTTGTTGATATATCTTCCCCTCAAAAGGTAAGTAGTTGTGTGTGAGCATGAAACTGGTTAGATGTATTATGAATAAGGTAGTGGAGTTTGGGTCAGGACAGTGGTCAATGGCATCAAGGCCATGGGAACACGAGATGTTGGTCTACAGGGAGGCAGCATTAAAGTGACAAGCAGGGATCCACTTGGTAATGTGATGGGGATGGTCAATAGTCAGTGGAGGAATGGGTTTGTACATCTGATATGAGAGGATAGGCTACAGGTAATTGGTTGGAGGTGCTGGTTGATAAGAGACAAAATTCTTTCAGCAGGAGTAGAGTAACCAGCTACAATGGGGTGCCCAGGATTGTCAGGTTTATGAATTTTGAGAAGCATGTCGAAGGTTGGTGAGCTGGGGCATACTGAGGTGAAGGGAGAGATAGATTCAGGGGAAAGATCCTGAGACGAAACTAAGGATTTGAGTAGGGATTGGAAGTAGTGTTAGTCTTCCAAGATAGGAAGACTATGCCAGAGCTTGTTTGTGGAACTGTTAGACGGAAGGCAGAAGCCTTCTGCCATGTAGTCACTGTGATTCTTAGTGACAGTAGTGGGGCCTTTGGCTGCAGTGCAGGAAGAATGATTAAATCAGGATCATTAGTGAGGTTGCAAATTGTTGCTCTTTCTTCTGCTGAGATGTTTGTTTTCTTGGGAAGGGACCTGGGGAAGCATGGCGAGGCCAAGTTGGAGGTAAGGAATTACTGGAAGGTGAATTGGGGGATGGTTAGGTGGAGGAGGGGGAGGGTTACAGTTGGATGGTATTACGAACAGGGAGAGGCATGATTCAGTGTTGGGATGAGATAGGCTTTGGTTGGAAGGACTGGTAGCAAAGAAGTGTTTCCACTGTAGGGATCAGGAGGAGTGTAGGTCTTTGACAAGACCAGCATAGTTTACAGAGCAAGGTGGCGCAGTGGTTAGCACACTGGACTCGCATTCAGGAGGACAATGGTTCAATCACGAGTCCAGCCATCCTGATTTAGGTTTTCTGTGATTTTCCTAAATTGCTCCAGGCAAATGCTGGGTTAGTTCCTTTGAAAGCGCATGGCCGACTTCCTTCCCTGTCCTTCCCTAATCCAATGAGACCAATGACCTCGCTGTTTGGTCTCTTCCCCCAAACAACCCAACCCAATCCAGCATGGGGAATTTGGGTGTGGGGCTAAAAGTGAGACCTTCAGATAGGAGACTTCATTAGGATTGAAATTTCTGATGGATACATTGACAGCAGTGTTTTGAGTGTGTTTAGGTTCTGGGCTTCATGAAAGGAAGTGAATTTTGTAGGATGTGGAAAATGTCAGCAAGGCAGGGTCTGAGTACTATGAGGGATTGATGTGCAGGCTCACTGGAGGTAGTACAGGTGTTGATGGATAGTGGTGCCGTGAGGTGGGTGCAGGATGTCAAGAAATTTAATAATTATTGGAGGTGGGGTCTGAAGTGCTCTCCCATGGGTTGAAGGGCAGGGTTTCAATTTGGGAAATATAGTGTAGGAAGTTGGGATTGCACAGTAACAGTTCCTTGTGAAGGGAGCACAGAAGGTTCTGGGAAGCCTGTGCCATACAGACTTGTTTCTGTAGTACCAGGTTTGAGAAGGAGAGGTGCTGGTGAAATATGAAGATTTGGAGGTCATTGTGAAAGGAAGGTGTGGAACCAAGAGAAGGGAATTTTTTTGGTTAGGTCATGGAGGGGGGGGGGGATTCCATGGCTTAGGCAGCATGTTAGGAACAGGATGTGGCATTGGATTGTAAGGATAGAGAAACTTTTCTGAACTGATGCAGACATATGGCACAGGAGTCCACTTACTTAGGATGGGATGTCGGGGAGGAGGGGGGGGGGGGAAGCTGGAGGGAGGAGTGGACGACATGGGAAAGAGAGAAATGAAAGAGTTAGATCGTTGTAAAGGGAATTATGGATAACAAGGCACAGGTTCAGTAAATGAAAAGTTTGAAAGAAATGGCGTTGAAGACAGTAGCATAGCTTTGCAACATGAGGAAATTAGTTTGCGCATTACACATTAGCTATTGCAGCACCCAATGGGCAGAAGGGAGGGAAAGAAGAACAGACGTAAAATCATGACAGGAGCAATGTTTTAGGAGGGGTGGGTTGATTTGGAGATGAAACATAGTAATTTGCTGCTTGGATAATGTTTAACTAAGATCCGATTGACAGGTGGTTCACAGGACAGCTTGTGCTAGAGTCGAAGTGGTCGTGACTGGTGCTTCTGGCTGTCACAAAAGTCATTCACAACCACACTGGCCAGGGCCACTGATGTGTGAATGTAACAAACTTGAGAAGGAAAACAAAGGGAAAGATATGGACAGACAATCTGGGAGAGACAAAATTGATGTGAATTTTGGGACAGTAACAAATAACTGGTGACATGAGATCTGAGATGGAAGGGAGCCACTAGGAGATATAAATATGGTAAGGAAAGTTGTGGCAGAATAATTTAGGATTAAGGGTGGCCACTCAATGAATAGTAGAGACATTAAGTTGTCGACAGGCACACAAAAAAGAATGAAAGTTTTGATAATTTATGGATGAATCCTTTAATGACCCATCACTATCTCTCCCATTCCTCCAACTACAAACCCGCTATCTCATTCCTTATACATCTAACCAATTACATCCTCACACACAACTTCTCCTTTGAGAGGAGGGTATAAAAACAACTAAGCATCACATCCATGAGCAACCACATGGCACCATCCCACACCGATCTCTTTATGGGCCATCTAGAGGAAACGTTCCAGGCCTCCTAAAATACCAAACCCCTTGCCTAGTTCAGGTTTCCTGCATATACCGTCATGATCTGGACCAAGGGCCAAGACTCCCTAGCCTCATTCCTCTCAACAGCCTCAACATCACCTCTCCCATCTGCTTCATCTGGTCCTCCTCAGCCCAATATGCCACCTTCTTGTACATCAACATCCCCTTCTCTGATGGCTTTATCCACACCTCTGTCCATATCTAGCCCACTAAGTACCAACTGTATCTTTATTTTGACAACTGTCACCCATTCCACACCAGAAAATCTCTCCCCTTTAGCCCGGCCACCCATGGAAGGCATATCTGTGGTGATGGCAATTCCTTCACCCAGTAAGTTAGACAGTTAGTTAGTTAGTTAGTTAGTTAGTTACATGTTCCACAGATCATTTAAACAATTCTTTTATCGAAATGATGTGGAATGAGTCAATTTACAGGATACGTAGACATGATTAGTGTTAACATTAATGAAAAAATTATTATTTAAGCCCTACTCACAAAACTAGACTTTTTCTTTTTTTGTGCTGAACGTCTCATGGTGGCCTTCACAAACAGGCACTACCCCCAAACCTAGTCCACAAATGGATTTCCCGTTCAATGTGCTCACACATCCATGGAAATTAGTTTCATAGTGCACAACAAAATGCCGAATTGTACTCTTGACAAATTGATGTACGAGTACACAAGACATAGTCTATACAAAAATTTGATGGTACACTGTGAAGTGTGATTTATTACTATATTATGAGGTTGTATGTGTGATGTTTAATGTGACATGTGTAAGTTGCTACAGTGTAACTGTGACTTCACTGAAATGTAAACACACAAAAATGATGATGTATGTTGTCCTATATATACTGATCAATAGAAAAGTAACTGTGCTAACAAAATTTTGAATATTCTCTTATGCAGAAACTCATATGCAACTCATAACTTACACAGTTCACTTCAATGTTTTACAAGTATTATTACTTTCACATTGACACTAGCTATATGACAAGATACATCAGTAATGGTAAAATTTTCATGTTCACACTACATTACAATCTTCACAATTATGCAGTAGGTCATACGTAGCAAGCATCACAAGTAAGATATCACAATACAGAGAGAAAAAGCATCTGATGATTGGAATTATTTGGCATAACATGTCTTGCACAAATTAAATAAAATCATGACTGCCGGATATGATGAGCCCATTAATTTTTATCATTGTAAGCTTGTTTTACTGTGGATAAAATGAAATTGTAAAAAATCAGACCTAAAATAACCTTGCAGCCCAAAGTAACTTCTAGCTGAGCAGGCTATTTTCTTATGTTAAAAATATGGTTCAGATTGTTGTTATTCTTATTGATTATAACATTTAAATAGCAGTTATGGTCAATATTCTCACAAAATATTTGTTATTTTTACATAATTAAAACCAAAAAAATCATTAAATATCAAGATCAGGTTATGTGAACAAAAACGCTCTGTTGTTGGCTGATGCTCTGGTGACATTGCAGAATAGGAGTATGACAAAGCTATATGTGTGTTATAAGAGCATTAGCTGATGTTACAAGGTTTTTACATTTTTTTTTTCTGCAAACAGTTTAACTGTTTAGTGATGGAAAATGCAATTGCAACATTTAAGTAACAACAAAAAGGAATTTTGTGAACACTGATAGTGGAAGCCTTGCGAAAGTTGACGCGCTTATGCTCCACCCATTTACAGCAGAGATGTGTGCAGTAATGGACATTCTTTTCGCTGCTCCCAGCAACATCATTAAAATCGCTCAAAACTAGAGAATTGTAGAACTTTTGCAAATGGGTATATATATTATAACTAGATTGTTATGAGCTCCGAACCAAAGCACAATAAAATTATTCTTGGCAAAAGTTAGTGCTGATTTCCTCTGTACATAACACTCAACAGAGAGACTACTGTTTTGTGCAGGCATTCAGTGGCACAACGGACAGCGCATCTGAATGCAGATAAAGGGGTCACATGTTTGAATCCTGTAAGTGTCTTATATTTTTAAAAGTGTTACACAAAATACGAAAATAATGTTAGCAAGAACGGATTGCAGCAGCTGTTTCAACTGTGGGATGTATTATATATAGTTTCACATTAGTCTTAGTCAGAGAAATGGACAACAGAGGATAAATGAATTTACTTTGTGAACAAGCAATTCACTTTTTTGGAAAGCATTGCTAGTAGTGAAGACATCACCATACGCCAAAGTTCAACGAGGTGTAGGATGATGAGGTTATAGGGAAAGATACAAAGCATGTACAACATGCAAGTGACACAAATGTAAAGGCCATGATGTTTGTGAGCGTAAACTAACATTAGCATCTGAAGCAGACTTACTTCACCTTTATGTGACATGATGTAACTGCAAAAGTTTAAATAGTAAGGATCCTAGCTGGACAGTACAAAGACAAGAACATTATTTCTAATAAAGTAAAAAGCGTGTTGTCACATTAACTAGAAAATATCTTTCTGAATGTGACATGTGTGAACAGCAATTGCAAATATAAGCACATGTAGACACCAAGGAAAACACAATAATATTATGTTTCTGATCAGTGTGATAAAGTTTTGTAATTATGATTTGGTTTTTAAATGAGATGACTGTAGAATCGTTTTGCACATAAATTAAAATATTCTTTCAGGTTAGATTCAAACCAGCAATCTATGGACATCACCTTATTAAATTTGATGGTCTATCGTTCTAACAACTGAGCCACTGAATAATTAAGGTGTAGATTTAAAAGCAATTTCCACTAGGTGTTTAATTTCGTTGAACGACACGATCCTCCACTGTAACAATGGGAGAGCTTATCTTGGAGATAAGTTAATGTTAACTTGAAAGTGAACACGTTTCTAATTAAGTTAGTGACTTATGCATCAATGTGGTGCCAGGAGTTTTTATAGATGTATTTGTATAGCTCAGTACTACACAACATTTGCAACCCATTTTCCAAAACAAGACATCACTGTGAATTAGCATTATTACAGTAGGAGCAGCAAGCTAGCCAGTGATGTCACATGTGTCACGTGACTCAGATGGAGCATTTTAGTGGGCTTTTGAATTATTTGAATTTGATTTATGTTTTTATAAAAGAATTCAAGAGGAATAAAAGCATGCTAGGGGCATAAAATGACATAATTAATCATTTAAGACAATTTCCAGGAAACAGTCAAATACCCTATTGAAACAGTGATGATTGATTGGTGGCTACTGAATCTTGCGTGTTACATAATAATTTTCCTCCATTCCTAGAAATTTCTTTTGATTACAAGAAATTAACCATTGATGCTGTAGCTACAAGAAAGACAAACATCCTGTAAGATGAAACCACAGACAGAATGTGACATTGTGTTTTTGTTGTCCTTTTTGGAGTGTCAGCTGCAGAAGAATGCTAGTCATTTCCTGCTGTTGTGAAATTGCTAGAATCAGTAAATGCAACAAAATGTTCTCACATAACATTGGATACGCTATATGAGTACATCGCACCACATAATACTGTACAAGTGTTTGTTAGGAACAGTGCTTTGGACATGACACTTTGCTATGAATCTTTAAAGGTCATCACTGGTAATCATCAGATATATGGTCAGCCCTGCAGGATTCATGGTGTCAGTTCCCTCCAGCACTATTTCAGACATTAGATGAGTTCGCACCATGTCGTGTTGCGGCACTTCTGCATGCTCGGGAGGGGCCCTACATGACATTAGGTAGGTGTACCAGTTTCTTTGGCTCTTCAGTGTACATTAGGACATGCTGCATGCAAATGTGCAGGTAACTCTGCAAAAAGTAAACCTGTTATGCTGAAAGGCAAGTATCTCAATCCTAACAGGTTTGAGGCTAATCATTTACAAAAAATAAAATAAAAATAAAAATTTAAAAAATAAATAAATAAAAAGTAGATGCTAATTTTACCAAACACAGATGATAATTTTGCAAAAAATAGGTGCTACATTTTCAGGTCCCTAAATTAATGGGACACTGAGGACTCTCCAATAAAAGCCTTCAATAATATCATGTACCTGTCTAGACATTCTGCAAACATGTATTTTGTCAAATAAGCAATGGTGGACAACTGAATCCAAGGCTTTCTACTCTTGTCCTCACTACAGGTGGGTCTCTCTCATTCTCGGATCTGAGTGATCTTCCCTTTCTTTTTAACCTTCCCCAACTTGTCCCACTGTCCTCTCCATTGAATGCACTATTAGTTCTGAAAGCTGGGTACCGCATCCCTTTTGCTTTTACTTTTATGTGTGTCTATTGGTGGCATTTTACATTTTGCATCCTTAACGTAAGTACTGGTCAGCAATTTTACCTCATAACTGATTAATTTACTTGAGTTAATTTACGTTACATATAATCAAACACGACTTTACTCTGAAGAGCAGAAAGAAAGCAAGAGATTAGATAAATCTAAACTTTTTTTTTAAATATTCATGTGACATACAGTTGAAGCCGCTTTTTGGAAGTTAATAAGAATTTTTATATTTCCAAAACGCGTATGCTGTACCCACATTTAACTCCTTCAGTGTGACAAACCAGTTGCAGCTACAACAATACAATAAGAATAACTTGCCTGACTTTTGATAGATGTGGTAACACAGCTCTTCCTTCAGCAGCAACAAAGCCTTCAGATAACTTCCAACCACTTTGTGGCCTTGCTGGATCCACAGCTTCCAAGGCTACACTGAATTCATCGGTCCATTCAGGGTGAGGAAGATCAATCAGGTCATACAAAAGTTCCAATACTGCTTTCTGCAGGAAAGGAAAAGTATAATCAGTCCCATTAAAATCAACAACATTACAATTTTGAACATACACACCACAGAATACTCCAAAATAATATTTGTATTATATCACTAATAAAGAACCCAAATAATTTAACCCTTGAGTGGGAGTGAGGCAACAGCCTTGCCGCAGTGGATACACTGCTTCCCATCACATCACCGAAGTTAAGCAGTGCCGGACATGGCCGGCACTTGGCTGGGTGACCATCCGGGCCGCCATGTGCTGTTGCCATTTTTCGGGGTGCACTCAGCCTCGTGATGCCAATTGAGGAGCTACTCGACCGAATAGTAGCGGCTCCGGTCAAAGAAAACCGTCATAACAACCTGGAGAGCGGTGTGCTGACCACACGCCCCTCCTATCCGCATCCTCAGCCAAGGATGACACGGCAGTCGGATGGTCCCGATGGGCCACTTGTGGCCTGAAGATGGAGCATGTGCTTGAGTGGGAATGCCTGTGTATAAGGTGCGTCAGCCACAAATAAAATTAATTTGCACCATTCCACTGTTGTTTCACAACTGTGATCCCATACATATTTCTTCATTATTGCTTCAGCTAACACTGTGATAAATTGTGTTGCCATACGTCCAAGTGACCAGCAGTAATAAAAAACAAACTGTGAGCTAGGTGAGAAAAAATTTATGATTGCTGCAAGAACATGACCCAGACTATGAGCTAGCAGCACACTCCTACAATGAGGCAGTTATCTATGAGACAATTAGTAATTGAATAAGCAGTTGGTTGGTATCAGATACAACTGTGCAGCTTCGAGTGGACCATTACTGTGGAGTGACATCTGCCTGTAGCAACAAAGTGATACAATGAAAGTTTATTTCATTGTTGTTTAAATAAACAGTGCATTAGCTCAAACTGTGTAAGTTTATGTTATCATTGTTTAATTCAGCTAAGATTAAACTGTGATTCTGCTCATACAAATTTACCTTGGTAACATAAAGACAGCTATTCTTTACATGTGTATAAAGTCGCTACGCACCTGCTTATCTTAAGAAAAACCGCGTGCCCACTCTAAGGTTAAAGTATCCACTCACCCCGACTATTCTAGCTGAAAATCAGATGTGGAGAAGCAAGTGTGTTGTACAGCTAGCGATATGTGCCAGGTAGCACTGGGAGCTGAGCTAAGGACATGCACTGCCAGTCCGTGATTGTCTACATATGACTGCTTAACATCATAATAAAAATTCTGAAAATGTGTAATCATGCAGATTCTTACAAAAATGGTTCAGAAACATGTAAAGGTAATTAACTCAGAGTTTGAAATTTATCCGATCAATAATTTTCAGAAGTATTGATGCTTTACAAAAATAATACATATGCTGAGATTTGTAGCTATAAAGCTGAGATCTTAATAGTACATGTGGTTGGGTACAGAACCATGTTATGGAAGTTCCTGCAGTGTTACCTTCACCAGTTTTCAAGGTTCTTCACGTAACTGTAAATTTTGGCCTATAATATAGTAAAATTTAACAAATTATCTACCATTACATGTTGTTGTTGTTGTTGTTGTTGTTGCTGTTGTCGTCTTCTGTCCAGGACTGGTTTGATGCAGCTCTCCATGCTACTCTAACCTGTGCAAGCCTCTTCATCTCCGAGTAACTACTGCAACCTACATCCTTCTCAATCTGTTTACTGTCTTCATCTCTTGGTCTCCCTCTACAATTTTTACCCTCCACACTTCCCTCTAGTACTAAACTGGTGATCCCCTGATGCCTCAGAATATGTCCTACCAACCAATCCCTTCTACTAGTTACATTGTGCCACCAACTCCTCTTCTCCCCAATTCTATTCAATACCTTCTCATTCGTTATGTAATCTACCCATCTAATCTTCAGCATTCTTCTGTAGCACCACATTTCAAAAGCATCTATTCTCTTCTTGTCTAAACAGCTTATTGTCTATGTTTCACTTCCATACATGACTACACTCCAGAAAAATACTTTCTGAAAAGACTTCCTGACACCTAAATCAATACTCGATGTTAACACATTCCTCTCCTTCAGAAACATTTTTCTTGCCATAGTCAGTCTCCATTTTACATCTCCTCTCTTCTTTGACCATCATCAGCTATTTTGCTGCCCAAATAGCAAAGCTCATCTGTTTTTCCTAATCCAGTTCCCTCAGCATCACCTGATTTAATTCAACGACATTCCATTATCCTTGTTTTGCTTTTGTTGGTGTTCATCTTATATCCACCTTTCAAGACACTGTTCTTTCTGTTCAACTGCTCTTCCAAGTCCTTTGCTGTGTCTGACATCATTACAATGTCATCAGCAAACCTCAAAGTTTTTATTTCTTCTCCACGGATTTTAATTCCTACCCCAAATGTTTCTTTTGTTTCCTGAATTTTTCTTTTGTTTCCTTCACTGCTTGCTCATTATACAGATTGAATAACATGAGGGATAAGCTACAACCCTGTCTCACTCTCTTCTCAACCAATGCTTCCCTTTCCTACCCCTAACCTCTTATAACTGCCTTCTGATTTCTGTACAAATTGTAAATAGCCCTTCGCTTCCTGTATTTTACCCCTGCCACCTTTAGAAGTGGAAAGAAAGTATTCCAGTCAACATTGTCAAAAGCTTTCTCTAAGTCTATGCATGCTATAAACATAGGTTTGCCTTTCCTTAAACTATCTTCTATGAGAAGGTGCAGGGTTAGTATTGCCTCATGTGTTCCTACATTTCTCCGGAATCCACGAAGTCAGCTTCTACTAGTTTTTCCATTTGTCTGTAAAGAATGCGTGTTAGTATTTTGCAACCTTGACTTCTTAAAACTGATAGTTCGATAATTTTCACACCTATCAGCACCTGTTTTCTTTGGAATTGGAATTATTATATTCTTCTTGAAGTCTGAGGGTATTTCACCTGTCTCATACATCTTGCTCACCAGATGGAAGAGTTCTGTCATGGCTGACTCTCCAATGCTATCAGTAGTTCTAATTGAATGTTATCTATTCCTGAAGCCTTGTTTCAGCTTAGGTCTTTCAGTGCTCTGTCAAATTCTTCACACAGTATCGTATCTCCCATCTCATATTTATCTATGTCCTCTTCCATTTCCATAATACTGCCCTCAAGTACATCTCCCTTGTGTAGACCCTCTACATACTACTAATTCCCTTCAGTTTCCCTTCTTTGCTTAGGACTGGTTTTCCATCTGAGCTCTTGATATTCATACATATGGTTCTCTTTTCTCCAAAGATCTCTCTAATTTTTCTGTAGGCGGCATCTATCTTACTCTTATTGATATAACTCAGAAGTCAGAAGCACCATACTCTGGCTATAAAATGGTAAAGATGTACCAAATTTTAAGTGAAGCAATTTGTTACTAAGTGGTACAGTGATGACAGAAAGCAGAGTTCAATACTCACAATATATTTAAAAAAATTGTACTAACAGTGTTTCTTGGAAAACAGAATCAAAATTTAAACAGAACACTCTTAAAACATTTATTTATTGTAAGAAAAACAAGAAGCAGATATAACCCCATCTGGGAGAGTTACTGGAAATTTAATGTTGCGAGTCAGTGCTTTTCACGCTCAGAGTTGCATCTGCTGCCAATCAAGAACCAAGTGTTCCATTCGGGGTCAGTGTCAGTTAGTCTGCAGTCAGTATTCAGTCAAGTGTTTCATTTGGGGTCAGTTTCAGTTAGTCTGCAGTCGGTATTCAGTCAGTCAGTTCCAGCCTCATGATGCATTCACTTGAGATGGCAGTTGCAACTGTGAGTGCTGGCCTAGGATGGCTGCATACGGTAAACTGTTAAATTATTACAACTTAGTTTTGGTGTGGGCTACAGCGGGCTAAGGCCGATGTTGTTTTGTCTTGCTGGTTAAATCAAATTAAATCAAAGTTATCCCGAGAGAGAATACAGATGTACTTCAGGAGTTTGTGTGCACCATAAATAATCAAAGTCTAAGTGGTAAGTGAAGCATTAGACTTTCCACTTCCATGTGGTCAAAACTCTGACTAGTCTGGCCAGTATGTAATACAGACAAAAAACTGTAGTTAGTGGAACTTTGAAAAAGATTTCAAATCTGAATTCTGCCAGGTAATGGGGAAAGAATACAAATAAATTGACAGTTAATAAGTTAGCATTATCAAGTAACAGTTCTTTTTCAGCTATGGAGAGCTGGGAATGTCAGCAAGCAAAATGTGTTTAAGACCAATTTCGGGTTACCTATCTCTGTAATTTATAGGCCCTTGCTGTGTAGGTGGACAATATATTAGGGAAAAAAATACTGAAAAACTACTTAAACCAATCTGCCAACCAACACAACATCAACATACACCAAATTTCACTGGAAATTCCATCTGAGTATGGTATTTTCAGTTATTTTCTGAGTGTCTTCACATAGGCTGGTGTCCTGTGTTGTACAAGGACATGACCACTGCCCACCACGAAGCTGAATGCTGCCTTGTGGCTTTACAGGCATGTGACACGGTAAGAAAACTAAATAAGCAGAGCAAAGATGAATGGAAATCATTCTAGCAATGATACATGCTGTAAACCGGACGTCCACTACTACAAGAACGCTTGGAAAGGTCGAAAGTGGTTAAATGACAGTGAAACCAGGAGTAGGTGACAAGGTGTTGGATGTTGGTTGGTTTGTTTAAGAGAGGGGGTGTCCGGGGGGGGGGGGGGGGGGGGTAAGGGACCAAACTGCATGGTCATTGGTCCCTTGTTCCTATAAAACAAGGGGTAGAATAAAACAAAAGACAGGCACAGCGCAATACTGCAAAGAAGGAAAAACCAAGAAGAACAAAGGAAAGGCAACAAACACTAAAAGGAACAAAAGAGGGCAAGAAAGCAACAGAGATGTAAGAAACAGAAGAGAGTAAAACAAGAAGGCAGATTACATCAGGCTGACCAATCACGAGAATAAAAAGGAGAAGCCAGCCATGGTGCAACACATTAAAACCTCCATCCCAAAAGCACTGGAGTGGAGGACACAGAGGGACAAAGAACATGCACTAAAACTCAGATCACATGATAAAACTCACCCTCACAAATAAAACACAAAACTAAAGCTGCTGTTGAGGCATTGTCGCCCAACACCGAAGGTAGGGTGCTGGAGAAGTTAAAAGCCCGCCGCAGAGTGACTACAAGTGAGCAGTCCAGCAAGAGGTCAGCGCCTGTCATTTGGGAGCCACAGCGACACTGGGGTGGGTCCTCGCGACGGAAGAGGTAACAATGCATGAGCCACGTACGGCCAATGCAGAGTCAACAAAGGACAACTGATTCCCGGAGAGAGCCCGTAGGGAAGACTTCGACACATTCGCAGTCTCCTTAACAGCACGCAATTTATTCTGCGTACTGTTATGCCACTCTGCCTCCCAAAGCCGAAAAACCTTGTAGTGCAAGACAGAATGCAGGTCAGTTTCAGAGAGGGCAAACCCCAGAAGCGGTTTCCACATAGCCTGTTTGGCCAGCCTGTCAGCATGTTCATTGCCTGGGATTTCGACGTATCGTGGTGTCCACTCAAACACCAAGGAACGACTGAACCGTTCCAGGGAGAAGATGGACTCCTGGATGGTCGCTACCAAAGGATGGCGGGGACAGCACTGGTCGATATCTTGTAAGCTGCTCAGTGAGTCAGTACAGAGGAGAAACGACTCGCCAGAGCATTAACGGATGTACTCAAGTGCTCGAGATATGGCCACCAGCTCTGCAAGGAATACACTGTAGCCATCGGGTAAGGAATGCTGTTCGATATGGCCGCCGTGAACATAGGTGAAGCCAATGTGACCATCAGCCGTCGAGCCATCGGTGTAAACCACTTCAGAGCCGTGAAACATTTCAAGAATCGAGAGGAACTGTCAGTGGAGAGCCGCAGGGTTAACGGAGCCCTTAGGGCCACGTGAAAGGTCCAGTTGAAGCTTCGGCGTAGGGCTACACCATGGAGGCGTACGTGAATGGATCTCAAGAACAGGTGGTAAAAGGAAACTCCAATTCAAACAGAAAGGAGCGGATGCGCACCGCAATCGTAAGCCCTGACCTAGGCCGCCTATGCGGGAAGTGAACCACCATGGTTGGGAAAAGAATCTGGTAATTAGAATGTTCAGGATAGCTACGAATGTGTGCAACATAACTGGCAAGCAGTTGTGCACATCTGATCTTCAATGGAGGGACTCCAGCCACCACCAATACGCTGGTCACCGGGCTCATCCTAAAAGCTCATCACTAGTCTAACTCCGCAATGGTGCAGTGGGTCGAGAAAACGCAACACTGAGGGCGCCGCTGAACCATAAATCACACTCCCGTAGTCAAGGTGGGATTGAACAAGGGCTCTGTAGAGCTGCAGCAGCGTAGAGCGATCTGCACCCCAGTTGGTGTTGCTCAGGCAGCGGAGGGCATTGAGGTGCTGCCAGCACTTCCGCTTAAGCTGATGAAGGTAAGTCAATCGGGTGTCTAAAACCAGTTCCAAGAAACGATACGTCTCCACTACAGTGAGTGGATCATCATGAAGGTAAGTTCTGGTTCCGGATGAATGGTACGATGCCAAAAAAAGTGCACAACACACGACCTTGCAACCGATAACTGGAAACCGTAGGCTAGAGCCCATGACTACGCCTGGTGGATGGCTCCCTGTAGGTGCTGCTCAGCAATACCAGTACTAGTGGAGCAGTACGAAATGCAGAAGTCATCTGCACACAGAGAAAGTGAGACAGACGGTCCTACAGCTGCTGCTAGACCGTTGATGGGCACTAAAAAAGAGAGATTCACTCAATACAGAACCCTTCAGGACCCCATTCTTCTGGATATGGGGGGGAACTGTGGGAGGCACCAACTTGAACATGGAAAGTGCGAAGGGACAGGAAATTTTGGATAAAAATCGGGAGCGAGCCTCAGACCCAACCCATATAATGTGGCAAGGATATGTCGTCGCAAGGATATGTCGTCGCAAGGATATGTCGTCGCAAGGATATGTCGTCGCAAGGATATGTCGTCGCAAGGATATGTCGTCCCCAGGTCGTGTCGTACACTTTTTGTTAATAAAAAAAAAAAAAGACGGCAACCAGGTGTTGCCATCTGGAAAAAGCTGTTCAGATGGCAGACTCAGGGGACACAAGATTATCAGTGGTAGAGTGACCCTGGCGGAAGCCGCCCTGACATGGAGCCAGTAGGCCATGTGACTCCAGGACCCAACCCAATCGCCGACACACCATACATTCCAGCAGCTTACAAAGAACGTAGGTGAGACTGATGGGCCAATAGCTATTCACATCAAGCGGGTTTTTACCGGGTTTGAGCACCGGTATGATGGTGCTCTCCCGCCATTGTGATGGAAAGATGCCATCGCACTTGATCCAGTTGTAGATGACAAGGAGATGTCACTTGTAGTCGGATGAGAGATGTTTAATCATCTGACTGTGGATCCAATCTGGCCCAGGAGCTGTGTCGGGGCAATGTGTAAGGGCACTGAGGAGCTCCCACTCTGTAAATGGGGAATTATAGGATTCACTGTGCCATGTAACGAACGAGAGGACTTTCCCTTCTAGCAACTGTTTGAGGGTGCGAGAGGCTGGGGGGTTATTCTCCGAAGCAGAGGCTTGTGCATAGTGCTCAGCAAAGTGCTCGGCAACTGCATTTGCGTCGGTAGATAACAAATCATTTATGCTAACATTGGGAACACCTGTTGGGGTCTGGTACCCATAAAGACGTTCTGATCTTTGCCCAAACTTGGGAAGGTGACGTATGGCTCTCAATGGTCGAGACGTATCTCTCCCAACACTCCTGCTTCTGTTGTTCGATAAGTTGGCGAACGCAGGCATGGAGCCATTTAAAGGCTATGAGGTGCTCCAGGGTAGGGTGCTGCTTATGCCACTGTAGAGCTCGCCAAAGCTCCTTAATTGCTTCAGTGACTACCAAGGGTCTGTCTTTCACCGGGGGCACCCTAAAGAGCGAGAGATCACATTTTCTGCCACAGAAACCATTGTTGTAGTCACCTGCTCAACCATCACATCAATTTTACCATGTGAGTGAGATTCAACGGTGACAGAAGAGGTGAAAGCTTCCTAGTCTGCCTTGTTTAAAGCCAATCTTGGTAGACGTCCGGGGGAATGATGCTAGGTGAGTGACAGGAAGATGGGGAAGTGGTCACTACCACACAAGTTGTCATTTGCCCTCCAGTGGATGGATGGGAGAAGTCCTGGGCTGCAGAGGGATGAATCAATGGCCACACAAATGTGTGGGGGCCCCTGAATTTAAGAGGCAGAGGTTGAACTGAGACAGGAAAGTTTTGACATCTCTGACGTGACCAGTAAGCACGGTGAACCCAAGGGGTTATGAGTGTTAAAATCTCCCAAAAGTAGGAAAGTTTTAGGGAGTTGATCAACCCGTGCAGCCAATGCATTCAGGCGTACTGCACCATCTGAAGGAAGATATACTTTGCAGGCAGTTATTTCCTGTGTCGTCCTCATCCTGACAGCCACAGCTTCAAGACGAGTTTGAAGGGGCATAGGTTCACTGCATATGGAGTTCAGGTCATAGACACAAATTTCACCTGACACTCTATTATATTCGCTACGGTTCCTGTAATACCCCTATAGCCGCGGAGGGCAATGCAGAAAGCAGGTATAAAGCTTAACAGTTGCCGTAGCTCAGCCAGGCGGTGGAAAAAACAGCCACAATTCCACTGGAGGATGACGTCATCGTGAGACTGGGAAGGCATGGAACATCCAATGAGGCAGTTTACACCTCAGGGTCACCTGCTGCCACCGAATTATTGCCTAAACAGTTTATATCCATTGTGTCCGAGGGTCTGGTGAGATCTAGGTCCTCAGCAGATGCCAGAATCTCCATCACATCCTAAGACACAGAGCTTGTAGGTAGCAGTGGTGTGCGTGCTTTGGATTTCTCTCACTGCTCCTAGGGTTTCCCTGGCTGGGAGGACTTCACTGATTCAGTCTCCGGGACTGAGGATGAGTGTGAAGACCTACAACCAGCAGCTTTGGGCTCTTCAGCCATTGGTGGGTGTCATCTTTCCGACTAGCAGAAACTTGGGAAGGGAGTGACCCAAAGAGACCCCTTCCTAGCGAGAGGAGCCGAAGAAGACTTACGCTTCTCCGGCTCAGAAGTGGGGACTGATATCCCCAATGGTTGGGGAGTGGGTGGGGGTGGGGGGGTGTTGCTCCCGAAGTAGGTGGTGCAGGAGCAACAGGGAGGGAGTGCCCCCCCACCATAAAGGGGGCAGGTGTAGTTTACTGGCTCTGAGATGTGACTGAGAGGTGGCGGAGCTGATGGGGCAAAACTGTTGTAGTGGCGGTGTAAAACGATGTCAGACATACAGAATGTAGGTGTTCAAATTTCCTCTTAGCCTCAGTGTAGGTCAGTCGGTCCAGGGTCTTGTACTCCATAATTTTCCTTTCTTTCTTTCTCTCTGCAGTTGACACAGATGGGATGGGGGTCACATAGAGTATTGGGATGTGATGGGCATCCGCAAACTTGACATGTGGGGCTGGAAGTACAGCGGGAAGACATAAGGCAGAACTTCCAGCATTTAAAGCATTGCATTGGGGGATGGATATAGGGCTTCATGTCACAGCGGTAGAGCATCACCTTGACCTTCTCGGGTAATGTATCACCCTCAAAGGCCAAGATTAAGACACCAGTGGCAACTTGATTATCCCTTGGACCCCAGAGGACATGCCGAACGAAATGTGCACCTCACTGCTCAAATTGGCGCGCAGCTCATCGTCAGACTGCAAAAGAAGGTCCCTGTGAAATATAGACCGTATTTAAGCTCTTATGGGGTGTGATGGTTACAGAAACATCCCCCAGTTTGTCACAAGCGAGTAACGCCCGTGACTTGGCAGAGGATGCTGTTTTGATCAAGACTGACCCAGATCTCAATTTCGACAATCCCTCCACCTCCCCAAACTTGTCCTTTAAGTGCTCTACAAAAAACTGAGGCTTCATCGTCATGAAAGATTCCCGATCAGCTCTTGAACATACAAGGTACCGGGGCGAATAAGAACTGCTGCCATCCTTAGCCTGACGTTCCTCCCATGGTGTAACCAGGGAGGGGCACAATTTGGGGTCGTACTCCCGTGCATTGAATTGAGCCCGTGAAAGCTTAGAGACTGCTGGTGTTTGACCACCAGCAAGAGATGATGTACTACGCTTCATCGGGTGTCATCCGCCCTGATGCCACCCATTCTGACCAGGGGCCATCCCCATGGGCGCCACCCCACCACAGCAAAGACCACCTGACAGGATGGCAATTGCTGGGAGTCCCAATGCCCCAGGGTGACTGGCATCTACTCTTTGGCTGATGTGGGGAGTTAATGGCGCAAGCATCAGCAGAGCAATCCCTATGTGGTCAGGGGGCTATAACCAACAGGGTACATGGCAGCCCCACCACAACGGACTGGCTAACGTGCTGGATATGAGGTGCAAAGAAGTTCACGGTCATCATCAGTGAAGAAAGCGACACTGCATAGTGCATGGTGGAAAATGCACCCATGAAGCTGTCTTCACCCATGAAGCTGGAGAAGATGGAGAATGAGTGGGACTGCAATGCGACGACAAGAATGTGGGCTAAAGATCTCACTGCACAATGGACACGATGCACCATGTAAGGCGCCCTTCCCCAATTGGCTCGCTCTTTTGGAAAATTTAGAAAGATGGAGGTCAAACCCAACGGGGACCATCACATAAAGGCCAAAACGTGTGAAACTCCTTTTAGTTGCCCCTGCCTCTTACGACTGGCAGGAATACCTCGAGTCTATTCTAGCCCCCAAAGCCACAACAGGGGAGGGGGAGGGGGGGGGGAGATTGACGGGGGGGGGGGGGAGGGGGAGAGGGTTGAGGGAGTGTTGGACATCAATGCCTCATTAGAGAAGATTGAGATTGCAGATTTGGCTGCTCTGTCAAGCAGGAAAGGTGATGATATGATGACAGAATACAATGCTGGAATAATCACAAGTGTTTTGGATCGCATCATTTGGTGCACACTGTCAAACATGGGGCTCTGCAGCAGATGACCCATACATGTTCGAATGTTGACTCAATGACACTGTCAATTACAGCAGCAGTGAGCACGACATCACAGAAATTGGACTGTGGATTAATGGAAGTGTGTTTCTTGGTCAAATGAATCACAATTCTTGTTACACCAGGTCAATGGCCATGTCCTGATACGCCAAAACTGGGTGCACAGCTGTTGGAAACATGCACAGTTGCATGGATGCAGGCCATTGGGGGCAATATTATGATATGCAGGATATTCACCTGGGCTACCATGGTACCTGAAGGTAGTAATCAAAGGCACCATGATGGCTGCGGACTGTGAACATTACTGTGGACCACCCACATGCTTTCATCCTTGACGTTTCCCCTAACAGTGATGACAACTTCTAACAAGAAGGCCAGAATCGTGCACCAGTGCTTTGAGGAACATGACAGTGAACTCACATTGTTGTGTTGGTCACCAAATTTGCCTGATCTGAACCAGTGGAGAACATGTGGAATGATATTGAGCACTAGCTCCATGCTCTGGGAATCTACCAATGACTTAGTCATGCCACAAAGAGCTACTGCTGTACTTCATTCCAAAAAGTGAACCTACATGCTATTAAGCAGGTGATCATAATTTTTTAGATCATCAGTGTATAAGTGCACCGAAGATTTCATTTTCCTCTTCTTTCCATTTTTATTTCAAACTGAAATCTTTATTAAGCATCATTTCATTCAATTGCTGTTTATAAACCATCTTTAAAAGTTGTAATTCTGATACTTGAAGTTGTATCTTCCCCTCACATTCATATTGACCATCTATCAACAAACCATTGTACTTCACATGAAGATTCTGAACTAAGATTTTACCTCAATTACAACAAAATTAATTAAAAGAAATTAAAATTATTCTTATCTTGAAATATTGGGCAGTCTTGGCTCGAGACTGCATCGTTCCCACAGCGGTTGATGATACAGTGGGATATGGGCAATCAGTCCCAGGTTCATAGGCTACTTTTACACATTTTCTGCCAGTTTCTTCACGTCTGCAACTCAATGTTATGTGGTCAAATTGCTGTCGTATGTATCACATAATAGTTTTAGGTATGTAAGGTTGACCCAAGTCAGAGGAACAATGCCGTGACATACTCAGGTAGTGACAGAGAACTGATGGTCTATTCTGTATCTCTCCATTATTTCTTCATATTCTTTGTAACATGTCAACTGCTCCCTTTGACACCCATTCTTGTTCAAGTTCAGAGATATTCATTTCCATTATATTGCAGCACATGACCATTTCCTTGCTTAAGATGAGGGAGTTGTGAATATCAACAACTATCTCAAATTCACCAAAACTCCATTTGCTTTACTCTGTCACTTTCAACCCACAAGGAACAATTTCACAATATTTTAGTCATTATTAAGATACCTGCAATTTCCCTCTACACCTGCGTGAATATGAAAATGGGAGACTTAAATTTCCCCTCTCCCCCCCCCCCCCCCCCTTTTCCTCTTTATAACCAGAAACAATTTTAATCAGACTAACAGGATGACTAGCCTGCTGCAGTCTTTTTGCTGAGTGGATGTGAATACTCCCAGATGGTACACCCATCACATTGGGAATATGGTGTTGTGTATGGGATTCACAATGGTGTTCCCACAAAGCAACCAGGGATACAAAAATCCACCCAGACAGAGCTCCACCTGCCTGGATAACCCTTATACAACTGAGGGCCCAGCTCAGGAAGCCTGTGTTCATCAAACTCATACACAACCAACGAACTCGGAGCTTCCCAAGGTATTTACCATTTGGCACAATCCAGTGGGCACATGTAGCTTACTGAATGCCAAGGATGTGATATTGCAAACAAAAACTGAAATCCAGAAACAAAATGAGTTGTCTGCTTAGGTAAAACAATTTACAATAAGTGCACAGAAAGACTAAGATTTTAAGACCTTCAGATGTTACAACTGCATAAGCTTTTGATCAAAAACAGTTTTATTTAACAATGTTTCTAGGCTGTATACCTCATTGTCCATTATGGAAAAATAAACAGTAATGCATGATATGATAAACGAAACATACACAGATGTCTAGTTTTCCCACTCAGTCCACCAATCTTGCAACTGCAAGCTTCTGTAACAGTGTCATGGCTGGAAGAATACCAGGGAACTGACAACTCTTCCATGAATAAGAAGCACATAACTAGACTTCAAACCATGATGATCGCACACTAAAACCTACCTTAAGAGAATTGAGGTCAGAGGTTCATGTTTCATCAACATGTGTGTCGCAGCCCAATGTCAAGGAGATCAACTGCAGTAATTGTCTTCTAAGACAACACAAATATATTCTGTGTGTTGCCTGCTTAAGGAAGCCCGTTGTACAACTGCCTCCACCAGTCAGGTTGTTGTGGATGGAGTGATATCTGCTGATCCACTATGCAGTCAACTACGAATTTTCTGGATTCGACAGCCATATGAAGTAGTAGTTCATAATTTAATCCACTATCTTTCCAACAAAACAAATAATGACAGTATCACCTCAACAGCTCCAGTCTTCGGCAGGATTCAGGAGATGTCTTAATATGACATTTTTCCACAAGATGGGAAGCTGACCTTTCTCCGAGAATTAAAAATAACTAATAGGATTGTGGATTGTGTGACATGCCTCAGTACACTATTATTAATCTGAGCCTCACTAGCATTTGTGCCACAGGTGAAGCCAGTGTCCCCACACAGAAAGAACAGTTGCAAATTGCACTGCATCCCACACGGTCCCTTTTAGGTGGCAGAAGGATGACACATTACTGTTTTCTGCAATTGTCTAAGCTCACTCTCTTGAGTTTAGCTAGCTATCTATTTTATTACTGCAGTGAAAATGCATCAATCACCTCTTTCTAAATTTCTCACTATGGTTTCCCATACAATTTTGTGGACATCATGGATTACGTCCCTTATCACTATACAATTTACTACTACCTTTTATAGTTATTCTTAATAATTCAAAAACATTTCTCCTTTGATCGTTTTTCTTTCAGCGGGCCTGCATGTGCACTGATACACCAAACGTGTATCAGTTAGAAATGGTAGAGAGAAGCAAAATGTCCTCTGTGTCATTGAAAAAACAGTCACTTCCATTTTAGTACTATCCTTACTCACCTTTTCTTCATAGCGTCTATCTATTGAACAGATGTGCCAGTAATCTGAAAATGGGCATGCTTTGAACACAGGTACTAGGATCTTTCTCCACATTTATCCTGAATACTCTTCTCTTCCATCGTAATACGGGACCAGTTTCATTAGTATGGGTTTTGTCTTTCTTTCCTCAGGTTGGGGATACAGTTATGGATCAGAGGGATTCCGAATTACAGAGTGACACCATGCATAGAGGGAACTGATAACATGCTCAAATGGACACAACTGAATAGAAAGAAAAAAATATGATGAGTAGCAGCACAGCAATTAGATGGAGGAGACTGGGGATCAGATCTTTAATCAGATACTGATCGTCAAAGCATGAAATATGGGCTCATATTTTGAGGAGGAACACCAATCCACACAAAGTGTTCCAAATGAAGTAACAAATGGGTCTTGATAGCAAAAATAGAACTCTGAATAAACAAATAAAAATCAATTTAGCACGAATAATGTTGGAATAGTAGAAGATTACATTGGAGATCAGATACTCATTCTCTCTGCCATTGGTGATGTGATCACAGAAAGGTGTCAATAAATGCATGGAATGGGCAGGATACAAATGGGCTGTACAAATAAATGAAGTTAGGTACTGAGTCCGACCTCCTAAGGTGGCATAATGTTGTGAAGAATTACACAAGATACGGGTACAGCTACTCAACCTTGTAAACAAGCTTTGCTTTCCATTTTCTAATATCTGCTATATTCTGTTGTTCTAAAGAGAAAGTTATCAATGTTAATATCAATGTTCTTGGAGCTTTTCTTTCCAAGGTTTAGTAAAAATGTGTCTTACTTTGATGTTCAAACACTGGAAACTCCAGGATGGAATAATGACAACATTATGGAAAGGAGGGATTGCTACTCATCATATAGTGGAGACGCTGAGTCACAGACAGACACAACAAAACGACTGCTAAACCAAGTGAGATTTTGGCCAAAAAGGTCTTCTTCTAAAGTAAACAGAAAAAAAACACACACACACACACACACACACACACACACACACACACACACACACACACACACACACACAAGCGCGCGCGTGTGCGCGCGCCGGACTGCACGCAACTATGAATGATGAGAAGGCCAATCTTGTGGCGGGGGGGTAAGGAGGAGGGTTGGGGTGGAGTGGGGTGGGGTAGGATAGCAGGGTAAGAGTAGGGACAGTTAAGTGCTGCTTATGGAAGCATATAGGGACATGATGGGGACAGGGTAGAGCACTAGGTGAGTCGGGAAGTTAGAGGGGGTTGCGCGGGGAGGGGGGGGGGGGGGGGGGTGGGGAGCAGGAAGGAGAGAAGTAAACAGACAGTGGGTGCATTGGTGGAATAGAAGGCTGTGTAGTGCTAGAGTGGTAGCAGGCAAGGAGACGTGGGTGGTAACTAACAAAGATTGAGGCAAGGGGGATTTCGGGAACATAGGCTATTTTGCAGGGAGTTTTCTCACCTGCGCAATTCAGAAAAGCTGTTATTCATAGGAAGGATCCTGGTGGCGCAGGCTGTGAAGCAGTCACTGAAGTGATGAATGTTGTATTGGGCAGCATGCTCAGCAACTGGGTGCTGCAGCTGCACAATTTGTTAGTGGCCATTCTTGGAGTCAGACAGCTTACTGCCAGTCATGCCCATGTAGAATGCAGCACAGTGGTTGCAACTTAGCTTGTAGATCACATGACTGCTTTCACATTTAGTCCTGCCTTTGATGGAGTAGGTGGTGACAGGATGATTGGGTGGGGGGGGTTATGGTTCAGGTCTTGCATCTAAGTCTATTACAGGAACGTGAACCATGATGCAAGGGCTTGGGAGCAAGTGTGAAGTAGGGATGTGTAGGTTCAGTGGGCTGCGAATACCACTGTGGGAGGTGCAGGATGGATACCGTGTAGGGTATTCCTCATTTCAGGGTATGGCAAGAGGTAGTCAAAACCCCAGTGGAGAATACTGAATCATATTCTCTGCCAGGGTTGCTCCAGTCCTTGGTAGTACTGAGACATGAGAGGAATGCCGCTTTGTGGCTGGACAGTGGGACTTTTGGAAGTGGTGGGTGACTGGAGAGATGAGGCATGGAACATCTGTTTCTGTACAAGGTTGGGAGGGTAATTTTGGTCTGTGATGGCCTCAGTGAGACCCATGGTATATTTGGAGAGGGACTGCTCATCACTGCATGTGGCACTGTGCATGCTGCTATACTTCATGAGTGGCAGCTGTTGAAGTAGAGGTACTGCTGGTGGTTGGTGGGTTTGATATGGACAGAGGTACTGATGTAGGCATCTTTGAAGTGGAGATCAACATTGAGGAAGGTGGCTTGTTGGGCTGGGGAGGACCAGGTGAAGCAAATGGTGGAGAAGGTGTTGAGGTTCTGAAAAAATGTGGATAGGGTGTCCTCTCCCTCGATCCAGATCACGAATATATTATCAGTGAATTTGAACCAATGAGGGATTTGGGATTCTGTGTGATTAGGAAGATTACTCTAAATGGCCCATGAATAGGTTGGCATAGGATGGTGTCATGCACGTGCCCATTTCTGTACCACAGATTTGTTTGTAGGTGATGCCTTCAAAGGTGAAGTAATTATGGGTGAGGATACAGTTGGTGATGGTGACCAGGAAGGAGGTTGTAGATACCCAATACATCAGATGTTAGGAAAGGTAGTGTTCAATAGTGGCTAGGCCATGGGCATTAGGGATGTTAGTGTAAATGGAGGTGGCATAAACAGTGACGAGCAGGGCACCGTATGGTAAAGGAACACGAACTGTGGGGGGTCAGTGGAGAAAATGGTTGGCATGTTTTATATAGGAAGGTAGGTTGCAGGCAATAGGCTGAAAGTGTTCATCTACAAGAACATAGCTTCTCACAATGGGGGCACAGTAACTGGCCACTATAGGGTGTCCTGGGTGGTTAGTTTTATGGACTTTAGGAAGCATGTAGAAGGTAGGAGTGCAGGGAGTGGTAGGTATGAGGAAGAGAGACAGACTCGTGGGAGAGGTTCTGGAATGGGGTCACTGTGGTACACTGTGTAGATACACAAATCTGACAGCTGTGGAGTCATTCCATCAGGTAATCCCTGTGGTTTAAAACCACAGTGATGGTGCCTTTGTCTGCAGGTAGGAGTATGAGGCTGGGATCAGATTTTAGGTGGTGGATTGAGGTTCTTTCTGTGGATGTAAGGTTAACTTGCATGTTGAGGGATTTGGGGAATGATGGTGAGGCAAGGTTTGAGGTTGAGAAATCCTGAAATGTTAAAAGGGGTGATTTTGGGGCACTGGGGTGACTCATGGTTGGATGGGGGAGTGACTTGAGATAGGCAGGGTTCAACATTGGTTTTGGATTGAGTCTGATTGGTAAGGTTGGTGGCAAAAAATGTTTCCACTGTAGGGACCGGTGGAAGTAGAGGTCTTTAGCAAGTCCAGCATGACTGAATTTGGGAGTAGGGCAAAAGATAAGGTCTCTATAAAGGACTGATATTTCTGTAAGACCAAGGCTTTTGGATGAAAGGTTCATGACTGTGTTTCAGGCCTGTTTAGGTTCTGCTTTCTGCATGGTAGTGGGAGGGAGTTTCTGAGGGTATGGTAAATGTAGTAGGTCTGCAAGGCAGGGTTTGTCAGCTATGAGGGGATGTGGAGGAGGTTTGGAGGCTGTTGTAGAGGTGATGGATGGTGGTAATCCAAGGTAAGAGAAGAAGGTGAACAGGCTGTAGAGGTTTTTCTTTTGAGGTGGCATTGTGCATGCTGCTATAGCTCCTAGACTGCAAGAGTTTCAATGTGAGAGATACAGGAATTTAGAATTGCAGTGCAGGAGAATTTCACAGAAGCAGAGGATGTATCACAAGGTGTTTTTGGCCTGATTTACATGGTTTTGCAGTAGTAGGTTGGTGACAGTGAAGGACTGGTGGAATGTGAACAGATGAAGGTCATTGTGGAAGGAGGGGTTGTAGCTGGAGATGGGTAATTCGATGGTGAGGCCATTTGGGGAGATTCCACGCACCAAACAACAATGCAGGAATAGTATGTGGGACTGCGTTCTGGCTGAGGATAAGGAAACTTCTCTATATCAGTGCAGATGGAAGGAGCAAGGATCCACTGTGGAGGATAAAAACGCTTAAAAATATGTAAATCGTGTAGAAATGTGTGCAAAAACAATCACAAAGATACAGAAAATGCATAAAAATACATGGAAAAAAAACAGCCAAAGGATGGAACGAATGAAGTATGGATACAAGGCGAAACCTGAGGGAGTAGGGCCAATAGTGAAAGTCAAAAACAAACTGAAATTGACATGAAAACACAATAGATCAAAGATAAAAATAAATAAAAAGATGATAATTCGGGTGCAGGTTGGTGGGTGAATATACACTCCTGGAAATGGAAAAAAGAACACATTGACACCGGTGTGTCAGACCCACCATACTTGCTCCGGACACTGCGAGAGGGCTGAACAAGCAATGATCACACGCACGGCACAGCGGACACACAGGAACCGCAGTGTTGGCCGTCGAATGGCGCTAGCTGCGCAGCATTTGTGCACCGCCGCCGTCAGTGTCAGCCAGTTTGCCATGGCATACGGAGCTCCATCGCAGTCTTTAACACTGGTAGCATGCCGCGACAGCGTGGACGTGAACCGTATGTGCAGTTGACGGACTTTGAGCGAGGGCGTATAGTGGGCATGCGGGAGGCCGGGTGGACGTACCGCCGAATTGCTCAACACGTGGGGCGTGAGGTCTCCACAGTACATCGATGTTGTCGCCAGTGGTCGGCGGAAGGTGCACGTGCCCGTCGACCTGGGACCGGACCGCAGCGACGCACGGATGCACGCCAAGGCCGTAGGATCCTACGCAGTGCCGTAGGGGACCGCACCGCCACTTCCCAGCAAATTAGGGACACTGTTGCTCCTGGGGTATCGGCGAGGACCATTCGCAACCGTCTCCATGAAGCTGGGCTACGGTCCCGCACACCGTTAGGCCGTCTTCCGCTCACACCCCAACATCGTGCAGCCCGCCTCCAGTGGTGTCGCGACAGGCGTGAATGGAGGGACGAATGGAGACGTGTCGTCTTCAGCGATGAGGGTCGCTTCTGCCTTGGTGCCAATGATGGTCGTATGCGTGTTTGGCGCCGTGCAGGTGAGCGCCACAATCAGGACTGCATACGACCGAGGCACACAGGGCCAACACCCGGCATCATGGTGTGGGGAGCGATCTCCTACACTGGCCGTACACCACTGGTGATCGTCGAGGGGACACTGAATAGTGCACGGTACATCCAAACCGTCATCGAACCCATCGTTCTACCATTCCTAGACCGGCAAGGGAAGTTGCTGTTCCAACAGGACAATGCACGTCCACATGTATCCCGTGCCACCCAACGTGCTCTAGAAGGTGTAAGTCAACTACCCTGGCCAGCAAGATCTCCGGATCTGTCCCCCATTGAGCATGTTTGGGACTGGATGAAGCGTCGTCTCACGCGGTCTGCACGTCCAGCACGAACGCTGGTCCAACTGAGGCGCCAGGTGGAAATGGCATGGCAAGCCGTTCCACAGGACTACATCCAGCATCTCTACGATCGTCTCCATGGGAGAATAGCAGCCTGCATTGCTGCGAAAGGTGGATATACACTGTACTAGTGCCGACTTTGTGCATGCTCTGTTGCCTGTGTCTATGTGCCTGTGGTTCTGTCAGTGTGATCATGTGATGTATCTGACCCCAGGAATGTGTCAATAAAGTTTCCCCTTCCTGGGACAATGAATTCCCGGTGTTCTTATTTCAATTTCCAGGAGTGTATGTGATGGAGGATGACAGCTGATGAGACCGGATTAGGTGAGGTTAGTAAATTAATACTGGAACAAGAGTGCGGGGTGGGGTGAGGATTGGGAGGACGCAGGTTGGTTGGTTGATTCGGGGGAGAGGACTAAACAGTGAGGTTATGGGTGCCATGATGTAGGATGGAAGAAATCAGGGAAAAAACAGCACAGTCCAGTCAAGAGGAAGGGATAATATGCAAACAAAGAGGGAAAAAAAAACATCTGGGAAGCAGAAAGAGGAAAGAACAGGAGGGAGGTGGTTGGAAATAGGGAGAGCAGGGTGCCACAGAAGCACTATGTGCACTGGGGCAACAGCAGCACCACTGAACTGTCCCGACACACGCACACTATAACATACTGTTACCACGATACAATGGGGACAACACCAGGGGAAGAAGACAAGGAAAGGGGAAACAAAACAGCACAACAGACCAGACAAAATGCAGGGAAAAGGTGGGGAGAACCTGGCAAGGTCAAGGCCTCCATAACCAATGTCTACACTAACTGAGGGACTCAAATTCCATAGGAAAATTCAAGGATTTATGCCAGAGAGTACAAACCACTTTTGTGAAGAAAACCAAGGCCAGACATAACCTACATAATCATGCAAGGGCCATCCACTAACGCCCGAGACTAGGGAGGAGAGGGCATATTTAGTGTGAAAGGCCCAAAGATGGGGGCAGACCCGCAACATATGGATCACCATGCACAGAGCCCTGTGACTACAAAAGGGGAGCAGCTCATCGCAGAGTAAAAAACATGGGTCAACATAGTATGACCAATGAAGGCAGAGGATCCTGGTTTCCTGCCACGAGAGGTAGAGGGAAGAACGCCACACAGTGGGGGTCAATTCCGCAGTAAACACCCAACATGTGGCAGGCAAGAGATGGTGTTCCATGCCAACAGAAGACATGAAGGCATATCCCACATGGTCAGTGGATTTGGAGTAATCTGTGTAAAAAAACAATGACATCCTGAAACTCCCATAAGAGCATTCAGAACAAACAACATAACACCACTGAAACAATGGAGGCTTTTGGACCCCAAAAGAGTCCCATCCAAATCCATGGCCGAGGAACCAACCAATTGGGGAGTGGTTGCTTGGGAGGGAAGAGGACATGGAGGGGAGATGGAAGTCACGGAGGAGAGAAGCGAAGGGGAGCCCAACCAGTATACCCACCCGAGGGCAAGCAGTAGGCGGGCAATGGCCTGAAGCCACAGAAAGAATAGACTGGGGAGGGGAGAGGAGGGGAGGGGGGAGCAGATAGTGATGGTATAGGAAACCAGGAGCTGGGACTTCCGAATTGAAAAGGGAGTGATCCCAGCATCAACCAGAAGACTACCGACAGGGCTAGTGCGAAAGGCACTGGTGGCTAAATGGATACTGAAGTGTCGGCAGAATTGCCAACACTGTTTTTAGAGGAGGCCGAAATGCACGCTATAAGCTCATGCAGGCTGGCGTGAGGTCTGAAACAGGATACGTAATGAATGCTATAAAGAAAAGTACGTAGCTTCTGGAATACTTAACTTTAATCCACATTTGTAAAACGTTGCTCTTGATGATACAGAAGTATTATAGCAATTGAATACAGCGCCTTGCTAGGTCGTAGCAAATGTAGCTGAAGGCTATGCTAACTATCATCTCGGCAAATGAGAGCGTAATTCTCAGTGAACCATGGCTAGCAACGTCGGCTGTACAACTGGGACGAGTGCTAGTACGTCTCCCTGTAGCTGCCATTCCATAGAGGCTACAGAATGGCAGCTAGCCCAAATATAGAAATCATTCACATATACAGCAGTGGTGACCAACAATTCAGCAAAGGCCACAATTCCATTAATAGCAATTAGAGAAAGGAGGACACTTAGTACAGACTCTGAACAACTGATGGGACAGGAACAGGTGAATAAAAATTGGGAGGAGGCCCCGAAGAGCCCACGCATGGAGCATAAGCACCATGATGTGTCATAGGCCTTACGAAGATCAAAGAAAACTGTGACAAGATGGCGGCATTGATAGAAGGCCTGCCGAACTGTGGTTTTGAATTGAAGCAGATGATTAATCGTACACTGTCCCTCCCGAAAGCCGCACATGTAAGGAGATAAAAGATCATGAGATTCAAGTACCCAACTGAACTGATGAGCTGCCATCAGTTCTAATAACTTGCATGGTCAAGTTGATGGGCTGACAGATCCTTGCTGGGGTTAAGGACAGGAACCACAATACTGTTGCTCCACTGAGAGGGGAAAATGTCTTGGAGCCAAACACAGTAAACAGCTAGAGGAGATACTGTCGTTGTGGAGGATTGACGTATTGAAGTAATTGGTTATGAATAGAATCAGGGCGAGGAGCTGAATCATAGCAAGAAGAAAGCACCAAAAGAAGCTCCCATTCAACAAAAGGTTCATTGTAGGATTCAGCCCAACAAGGGGTAAAACATAAGTGGGAAGCTTCAGCCTGCTGTTTTTGGAGGAGGAAGGCAGCTGGGTAGGAGGCTGACACTAATGCCATCACAAAATGTGTCACGAGGTTTTCTGCCAGAACTAATGGATATGTACAAAGTCCACCTGGAAGGGCCCAGAATGTAAGACTGCCACTGACAACCTTGGAGGGTGTTGAATGTAGCCCACACCTGTGACAAGGGGAAAGGGAAACCTAAGGAGGAGGCAAAGTGTTCCCAACACGCCCATTTGCTCCGTTTGATTAAGTAACAAGCTTTGGCGCAAAGACGTCTGAAGGTAATAAGACTAGCGGAGGACGGGTGCCACTTAAGATGTTGCAAGGCACAGTGACGATCACAAATAGCAGCAGCTATGGCCATGTTCCACCACGGAACTGGTCAACGGCAAACAGGGCCCGTTAAGCAGGTAATGGCAATGCCAGCAGCGCAGATTATCTTATCAGACAGATCACAAATGACTGCATCAATACAACTGAACAAAGAAAGTGGAAAAACAACCTGGGAGGTATATAGAAGCCAATCAGCATTATGGGAAGCCCAGTGGGATACCTGGTCATTGGGAGATGGGAAGGGAATGAGAGAATCAACGGGAAGTGGCCACTACCACAGAGGTCATCATGTGGTAAACAGTGTAAGGAAAGAAAAAAGGGTGGGGGAGTAAAAGATTAATGGCAGAAAAAGGGCAATATGTAGCACTAAAATGAGCAGGCAAACCATTGTTACAAAGGCACATATCATGGTATACAAGAAATTGGTCAATGAGGAGCCCCTGACTATACGACATTGGGCATTAACATATCCGAGGAGGAGGACAGGAGAGGAGAGGAGAGTTGCTGAAGGAGGGCAGTTAGGGCAGCAGATGTAGGTGGCCTATCAGGAGGGAGATACGGATTGCAAACCATGAAGGCTGAGTCCAACTGGAACCGAGAAGCAAACAGTTTCCAATGGGGTACAAAATGGGATCCACGCACTAACAATACCCGTATGGACCAACATGTAGATGCCACCAGAAGCCCTGAAAGGGCTCACCCGGTTCGGACAGAACGCATGGAACCCATGAAGGGTTAGTGAGTGAGCATAAGTAAAATGAAATTCCTGAGAACAACACAAGCTGCCTAGTAAAAGGCAATAAGGAACTGCAACTCTGGGAGGTGACAGTAGTAGCCATCACACTTCCACTGAATAATCATGGGGCAGTTATCCAAATGTGGGCAAATTGGCTAAAGCCAATCATGCCACTGGGTCACCATCCATCACCAATGACGATGGGGTGACATCCATAAATAAGATGTCATTCTCAGGTTGAGAGGGGGAGATGGCTCTGGGGACACCGGGGGGGGGGGGTGGGGGGGGGGCTTGTCCTGGGCTTATGTTTCTTCCTCTTCTCTTTTGTAGGGTGAAGAGAGAACGGCACAGTGACAGTGCAGGCTTCTGCAAGGTCCAGAACGGTAAGAGGGCGGGCGACCTTGGGGCGCACACACTGTGTGTCCCATGATGGAACTGTTGCAGCTGGCCTCTGGCCTGAGAGAACCTGGGGGGAGCGGTCCCAGGAGGGAGCCCCATCACCAGCAGGCACTGAAGAAGCAAGGCACTTCTTGGGCCTGGGAGAAGGAGGGGCACCCAGAGGGGAGGGCGTGGGAAGAGCAGGAGAGGGGAGGAGAGGAGAGGGGGATGGGACTGGTGTAAGAAAGAGGAAGGAGGGGGGAAAGGACGTAACAGAGCCAAAGTAGACGTCATAAACACAGGATGAAGTCAGTCAAATTTCTGACATGCCTTGTATTTTCTTTTCTTTTTTATAGGCCAGACAACCTGCTGAACGTCGAGGATGATAGTCAAGACAATTTACATACAGGGGTGGCAGAACACAGAGGCTCCCCTCATGGAATGGGTGTCCACAGGCACCACAAAGAGGGTCCATCGTACACCAGGAAGATATGCCAGAAATGCAAGCACTGAAAGCACTTTATGGGTGGCAATATGTCAGCTTCACATGACACTGATGACACAAAACCTTGACCTTCTCTGGGTGGGTATCTCCCTCGAAAGCCAGAATACAGGCAGTTGTCCTCACGACATTTCTGCACACACCCAACAAAATGAGTGCCCCATTGATCTTGATTGGCCTGGAGTTTCTCATCAGTTTGAAAGATGAGGTCCTATGAAAGTGACTCCCTGAACCATATTCAAAGGCTTGTGAGGTGTAATGGACACTGGGATATCTCCAAGATGATCAAAGCATGAAGAGCTGCAAATTGGGTGCCAGAAGAAGTTTTGAACAACAGGAAACCCAACTGCAACTTACTGAGAGACTTCACTTCACCAAACTTGTCCTCAATATTTTTCCACAAAAAGTAACAGCTGTGTGGCAGTTAATGTGTCCCCATCTGTCTTAGTACAGACCAGGTAGCGGGGAAAGTGTTTCACCCCAAGCCGGCAAACCTGGCCCTCCTCCCAGGCTGTAGCAGGGAAGGCCACGAGGTCATAAGAAGTACCATTCAATGATCTGTTACTACTTCCAGAGAGCCGTAGAAGAATGGCCAGATTTCTGTGGCTGGATATGTGTCATGCACAAAGCATCCACCCTGATACCACCCACCTGGATTAGGGACTCTCCCCATGGGCGCCACCCAGTCACAGCAAGGACCGTCTGACACAGAGGCTATTGCTGGGAGTTCCAATGCTCCAGGACGATAAGCAGCTACTCCTAGGCATGCATAGGGAAGCAACAGCTCAGGTATCAGAAGTGTGAGCCCTGTATTGTCAGGGGCCTAGCCAAATGTGTACATAACAGCCCCGCCACATGGACTGGCTACACATGCTGGTGACCTAGTGGAGTGGAAGGGGCTACAGCAGGGGAGGAAGGCGGAGAGGAATCCGAGCCGTAGATGTTAGGGAGGGAGATCTTCCATGCTATGGAGACAAAATTTAGAAGTGGAGGTCAAATCCCAGAGGCGGACCAAAAACGCCAAAGAGGAAGGATGACAGAGAAAAGGCAAGTAGCACAAAATCGCAAGGAACACAGGAAACCTGGTGGATAGCTAGGTCAACATAAGTGAGAACACAGAGAGAGGGGAAAAAAGAGGCAGAGGGAGAGGCACGGGGAAGGAAACACGGTCTAGGAAGAAAGAATGGGTTGCTATAGCTCGGGGCCCCATGTGTGCCATGCACACAAACCCATGAAAGAACCATGAGAACTGGGGGGTGGGGATGGTGGTCGGGGGGGGGGGGGGGGGGGAGGCTGGTTGGGAGGACGAGGTACAATTTTGCGTGGCACAGGAAGGTACAAAAAATGGAGAGTGATGCAGGAGGAGAGGTCAATCTGAAGGTCTAGGATTAATGATAATGGTGGGAGTCATGTGGGACATGAGATGCTGCTGCAACAACAATCAGCCAGGTCATGAAGCCATGTGTTGTACGTGGATGAGGCGGTTGATTCAGTGTGGCTTTATAAGTCAGGGCATATGGTGCACTTTGGAAGGTGACATGTACAACACAGGAAAGGAATAGAAGGACACTGAGTAATGTAATGCAATGGAAAATAGTAACAAAGGAAAACAGCACTGGCTTACGGGATGGAAGAAAATCCATTACGCAAAATCAAACAATGGAAAATCCAGTATGGAGTAATAAATATATCATGGAAAAATAGGTTGCTACTCACCATACAGTGGAGTTGTTAAGTCACAGACAGGCACTCTAAAGTGGATAGGTGGTTTAAGGACAGGAACTAACAAAGGTCGAGGCAGGGCAGGGGTGGAGGGAGAATGGGGGTTATAGGAATGTAGGATATATTGCATGAAGAGTTCCCACCGGTGCAATTCAGAAAAGCTGGTGTTCGTAGGAAGGATCCAGATGGCACAGGCCGTGAAGCAGTCACTGAAGTGAAGAATGTCGTGTTGGACAGCATGCTCAGTAACTGGGTGGTCCAACTGTCTCTTTTACACAGTTTGTCAGTGGCCATTCATGCAGATAGATAGCTTGTTGGTAGACATGCCCACACAGAACACAGCACAGTGGTTGTGGCTTGGTTTGAAGATCACATGACTGCTTTCACAGGTAGCCCTGCCTTTGATGGGTAGGTGATGCTTGTGACCAGAGTAGAGTAGGTGGTGGTGGTGGTGGTGGTGGTGGTGGTGGTGGGAGGATGTATGGGACAGGTCTTCCAAGATCTTGCATCAAGATCTATTACAGGGACGTGAGCCATGAGGCAAGAGATTGGGAGTAGGGGTAGAGTAGGGATGGACAAGAACAAGCAATCTATCCTTATCATAATAATATTGTCAGTTCACTATAACCAAAGGCTTCACATCACAATGTAACTCTTACAGGCAGTGGGACCACCCATCTCCAAAAACTTTAGTGAGCTAATGGTATGCATGTGTGTACATCCAGCATCTCCTCCAAAACCACTGCATCAATTTCAATCAAATTTGGTCAATCAAATTTGGCAAACAAACAAAAAACTTCACATGTATCAGCACTGTGGAGTAGCACAAGCAATAACACACTTTTCTTCAGCCCCTGTCATACAGGCTACCCAGTATAACATGCATGTTGTGTGGCAGTCATACCAGCCTGCCATGTCAACCTGCTTTGCAGATCAACCTACAGATCAAGATCAGAAAGGGTTTTCTGCCCCCTGAAGTGTAGACTGCCTTGCATGAATGCTGTGTTGTGTTCGAGTAGAGTCAGCCTGGGTTATCAACATACTTTACAAGGCAGCCTATATGTCGGGGGCAAAAAACAGTTTTAAAGTTCAGACACGTATGCTACCCTTCACAACAGGCATGTTGTGGGAGTAAAAACAGCCTGCTTTATTGATTGTTTTGCAGGAGCTATATGTGCTAATGGACATGGCTGCAGGAAGGCTGAATTTGATAGAGGGGGGGATGGGCAGAGAGGGAGTGGCAAGAGGGGATGTATAGGGAGAAGCAGCAGGAGGGGATGGACAGAGAGATGGGAAGAGGAGGAGAGAAACAGAAAAGTGGGGAAGGAGGATGTAGACAGAAAAGTGGGGAAGGAGGATGTAGACAGAAAAGTGGGGAAGGAGGATGTAGACAGGGAGGGGGGAAGGAGGATGTAGACAGAGAGAGGGGAAGGAAGATGTAGATTGATAGATGTGGAAGGAAGATGTAGATAAGGAGGGAGAAGGAGGAGGATGTGGATAGGGAGATGTGGATGTGGATAGGGTGAGAGGCAGGAGAATATGAATGGCAAGAAGTGGGGAAGAGGAATGGATACGGAGACAGGGACAGGAGGGGAGTGGGGGGGGGGGGGTGAGGGATAGGGTGAGCAGGCCAGGAAGAGATGGAAACAAGGATGGGGCAGGAGGAGAGAGAGAGGAGGAGGTTGGTTTAAAAGGGGGAGGGGGGGGGGGACCAAACCACGAGGTGATCGATCCCTTGTTCCCATTAAAATAATTCCACAACGGTGGGAATGAGACTACACAAAACAGAATGAAAGGAAAAACCACAACAATGACTGAAGGGCAACAAACACTTAAATGGAAAAAAGGGGAAAAGAAAACCACAAAGATGGAAGAAACAGGTAGAAGAGCTTAAAACAAGAAAGCAGATTACCATGGCTGGCTGACCATGTGGATAAAACGAAAAGACAGCCACTCGGCAACACATTAAAACGCCCACCCTGAAAGCACTAGGGTGGAGGACACAAAGGGACAAAGGACATGTGCTAAAACTTAGAGGAAATGATAAAACTTACCCTATCGAATAAAACATAAAACTAAAGCTGCTGTTGAGGCAATGTTGCCCAACACCGAAGGCAGGGTGCTGGGAAAGATAAAAGTCCACTGCACAGCAGCTAAAAGAGGGCAGTCCAGCAAGAGATGGATGACCGTCATTTGTGAGCCACAGCGACACCGAGGTGAGTCCCCGCAACGGAGGAAGTAATCATGCATCATCCACGTATGGCCAATGTGCAGCCGACAGAGAACCACAGAGTCCCAGCGGGAGGCGCACACGGATGTCTTCCACACATTCGCACTTTCCTCAATAGCACACAGCTTGTTGTGCGTACTAAGGTTATGCCATTCCATCTCCAAAAGCCACAGAACCTTGTGGCATAATACTGAACACAGGTCAGTTTCAGAGAAGCTCATCTCCAAAAGCAGTTTCTATGTATCCTGTTTGGCCAGCCTGTCGGTAAGTTCATTGCCTGGGATTCCGACGTGACCTGCAGTCCAGACAAACACCACTGAACGACTGGGCCGTTTCATGTTATAGATGAACTCCTGAATAGTCGCTACCAAAGGATGATGATGGTAGCACTGGTTGATAGCTTGTAGGCTGCTCAAGGAGTCAGTACACAGGAGAAATGACTCAGCTGGGCATGAGCAGATGTGCTCAAGAGCACGAGAGAAGGCCGCCAGCTCTGCAGTGAAAATACTGCAGCCATCTGGCAAGGAGTGCTGTTCATGTTCTCCATGAACATAGGCAAAGCCAACGTGACCATCAGCCATCGGTGTAAACCACTTCATGACCCTAGTACATGTCGAGAATCAAGAGGCAGTGACAGTGGAGAGTCGCTGGGTTAACTGAGTCCTTAGGGCCATGTGAAAAGTCCAGGCAAAGCTGCGGCCTAGGTGTACACCATGGAAGTGTACGTGAATGAACCTCAAGTATACAGCCAAGGACTCCATTCGGAGAGAAGGGATTGCACATGAACTGCAATTGTAAGCCCTGAACTGGGCTGCCGATGCGGGTGATGAACCGCCGTGGGCGGGAAAAGGAGACGGTAATTCGGATGCGCAGGAGAACTACGAACGTGTGCAACATAACTGGAGAGCAATTGCACACGCCTAACCTGCAATGAAAGGTCTCCGGCCTCCACCAGGATGCTGGTCACCGAACTCTTCCTAAAAGCTCCTGTATCTAGGCAAAAGCCACAGTGGTGCACTGGGTCGAGTAAACGCAACGCTGAGGGTGCCACCGAACCATAAACCAAACTCCCATTGTCAAGGTGGGATTGAACAAGGGCTCTGTAGAGTTGCAGCAGCGTAGAGTGATCTTCACCCTAGTTGGTGTTGCTCAGGCAGCAGAAGGCACTGAGATGCTGCCAGCACTTCCGCTTAAGTTGACAAAGGTGAGGAAGCCAAATCAACTGGGTGTCAAAAACCAGTCCTAAGAATTGATATGTCTCCACTACAGTGAGTGGATCATGAGTTCTGGTTCCGGATGAATGGTGCGATGCCGACAGAAATGCATAACACATGACTTTGTGGCCAAAAACTGGAAACCGTGAGCTAGAGCCCATGACTGCGCCTTTTGGATGGCTCCCTGTAGGCTCCGCTCAGCAGCACCAATACTGGTGGAGCAGTATTAGATGCAGAAGTCGTCTGCACACATAGATGGTGAGACGGATGGCCCTACAGCTGCTGCTAAACCATTAATGGCCAATAAAAATTGAGATACACTCAATACGGAGCCCTGCGGGACCCCATTCTCCAGGATACGGGAGGCACCAACGTGGACACAGAAAGTACGAAGCGACAGGAAATTTTGGATAAAAATTGAGAACAGGCCTCGGAGACCCCACAGTGGGAGGATGAGATTGACAATCGGAGAGGGGGAGGAAGAGATGGGCAGAGAGATTGTGGGAGGGGAGGGGAGGGGAAGGGAGGGGAAGGGAGGGAGGGAGGGATGATGACATGTGCAATATATTAGTCCAAAATTTACACAAAGTATGTTGCGGGGAAAAAGCTAGTTCTGCAAATAAAATGCTTCATATCTCCATATTCCAACACAATAAGGTCTGTCCCTTACACATTGTGTGCACTTTTAAATTGTCTTACACCTCATGACATGCAACCCTTCACTGAAAGTCTCCAAAACATGTTGTCTACAAGCATATGTGTGATAGGACACAAAGGAATCTTCAAGACAGCAAAAATAAGGACATCATATATTTCTAGGTCCATGGGCACTTGTCTCTTCATGTCGTGAGAGATGGCATGAAGTCATGTTAGCTGCATCATCAAATCTTAAGTTTTCCTAACATAAATTATTATTCAACTTTGTGGTAAATTATTAATTGTAATATCCAGCCTGCTGCATCATTATCTGTGGCAAAATCTGCAAGATGCTACTTGTACTGCTGATCAACTGTCAGTCAAGATTTACATTTCACTAAATAATGTTGAAGTGGATGTCAACTGTGATAATGCAAAATTTCTCCATAATCAATGTCCCCAAGCGTAACAAAAAATAAACAATGAATCATGGAATCTTTATTTCTGAAACAATAAACACTAAAAATAAATTCTTAGTTTCAGCAAGATGAAGACGTTTAACGTTAGGAAAGGTTCACAAACAATATTATAAAAATGGGAAATGAATTACTTACTCGGACCTCTTGCTGTCTCAGATAGAGAATGTCCACAATAGCTTGGAAGCCTGAAACATTATTTGGATGACAGAAGTGCAAGACACCAGGCCATGACCTAAGTACTGACAGGAGTGCTAAACGGCTGCTTACAAACTTCGAAACTCTGTCTTCTCTGAAAAATGCAAAAGCAGTAAAAGAAGTCTGCAAACACATTGGTGTGGTGTAAAGATAGGACATATGACATAACATTTTAAAATATCAACTCTCTCGATTAGGTATTTTCTTGCATACTGACAGCAAAATGAGCAATGGAACAAGAACATATTCAGTTGGGCAATACACAAATTTAATAGCCAGATTTAATCTCAGACTCTTTGATTTGTTTTTAATTTACCCAATCACAAGAGAAAGGATACAAGTTAAACATGGAAAGGAAGTTATACACTTTGAAGATGGCAAAACAGGTGGAAACCTACTTCGTAGTCCTGACCAGGAGAAAGAATGTTCAGAAAACAGCCTACTTATAGCTATGATTTACAATCATGAATACTACTAATAATAAATTATTGGTAATACATAGGTCACAGGAAACAACGGGGCACAGTGCTGGGGGAATGGTGTGGGCAGGGGAGCAGGGGTGTTCGCCTCAGGAGGGCAGAGGGGTGCAGAGGAAAAGGAGAGGACATGGGCAGTGGAGTGCAGCAAAGGGGTGGCGGTCGCGAGTCGTAGCAGAAGGGGGCTCGGGTGGTGGGACAGGGAGGGAGGGAAGGAGGGAGGGAGACTGAAGGAGGGGAACTGAGGGAGAGAGGGAGGGAGACTGAAGGAGGGGAACTGAGGGAGAGAGGGAAGGAGACTGAAGGAGAGGAACTGAGGGAGAGAGGGAAGGAGACTGAAGAGAGGAATTGAAGGATTGAGAGGGCTGTGGGGAGGGGATGAGGGAGGTGGGAGAGGGATAGGGGAGAGTGATGGGCAGGGGAGGGTGGAGGGGGAGAGGGGGAGAGAGGGGGAGAGAGGGGGAGAGAGGGGGAGAGAGGGGGAGAGAGGGGGAGAGAGGGGGAGAGAGGGGGAGGGGGAGAGGGGGGAAGAGAGGGGGTGGAGGGGGAGTGAGGGGGAGTGATGGTGGAGGGGGAGTGAGGGTGGAGGGGGAGTGAGGGAGAGTGAGGGTGGAGGGGGAGAGGGGGTGGAGGGGGAGAGGGGGTGGAGGGGGAGAGGGGGTGGGGGGAGAGGGGGTGGGGGGGAGAGGGGGTGGAGGGGGAGAGGGGGTAGAGGGGGAGAGGGGGTGGGGGGGAAAGGGGGAGAGAGGGTGGAGGGGGAGAGAGGGTGGAGGGGGAGAGAGGGTGGAGGGGGAGAGAGGGTGGAGGGGGAGAGAGGGTGGAGGGGGAGAGAGGGTGGAGGGGGAGAGAGGGTGGAGGGGGAGGGGTTGGAGGGGGAGGGGGAGAGAGGGTGGAGGGGGAGGGGTTGGAGGGGGAGGGGGAGAGAGGGTGGCGGAGGAGAGGTTGGAGGGGGAAAGAGGGTGGAGGGGGAGAGAGGTTGGAGGGGGAGAGAGGTTGGAGGGGGAGAGAGGTTGGAGGGGGAGAGAGGTTGGAGGGGGAGAGAGGTTGGAGGGGGAGAGAGGTTGGAGGGGGAGAGAGGTTGGAGGGGGAGAGAGGTTGGAGGGGGAGAGAGGTTGGAGGGGGAGAGAGGTTGGAGGGGGAGAGAGGTTGGAGGGGGAGAGAGGTTGGAGGGGGTGGACGGGTGGAGGAGGAGAGGGAGTGGAGGAGGAGAGAGGGTGGAGGAGGAGTGGGGGTAGAGGGGGAGAGGGGGTGGAGGAGGGGAGGGGCAGAGAGGGTGGAGGGGCAGAGGGGGTGGAGGGGGAGAGGGGGTGGAGGGGGAGAGGGGGTGGAGGGGGAGAGGGGGTGGAGGGGGAGAGGGGGTGGAGGGAGAGAGGGGGTGGAGGGGGAGGGGTGGAGGGGGAGGAGGGGGAGAGGGGTGGAGGGGGAGAGTGGGTGGAGGGGGAGAGGGGGTGGAAGGGGAGGGCGTGGGAGTAGAGGGGTGGGAGGGAGGGTTGTGGGGGTGGAGAGGGTGGGAGGGAGGGCATGGAGAGGGGGTGGGGGTGGTGAGGGTGGAGGGGGAGAGAGGGTGGAATGGGAGAGTTGGTGGAGGGGGAGAGGGGGTGGAAGGGGAGGGCGTGGGGGTAGAGGGGGTGGGAGGGATGGCGTGGGGGTGGAGAGGGTGGGAGGGAGGGCGTGGAGGTGGAGAGGGTGGGAGGGAGGGCGTGGAGAGGGGGTGGGAGTGGTGAGGGTGGAGGGGGAGAGAGGGTGGAGGAGGAGAGAGGGTGGAGGAGGAGAGGGGGTGGAGGGGGAGAAGGGGTGGAGGGGGAGAGCGGGTGGAGGGGGAGAGCGGGTGGAGGGGGAGAGTGTGTGGAGGGGGAGAGGGTGTGGAAGGGAGGGGAGATGGGGAGGGAGGGGTGATGGGGAGGGTGGGGTGATGGGGAGGGAGAGGTGATGGGGAGGGAGGGGTGATGGGGAGGGAGGGGTGATGGGGAGGGAGGGAGGGAGCAGTTGTGGGAGGGAGGGGAGGATGGGGAGGGAGGGAGGGAGGGTAATGAGGTGGGAGGGAGGGGCGATGAGGTGGGAGGGAGGGGAGGATGAGGAGGGAGGGGCATGTAGGGGGAGTGGGGGAGGGAGTGGGGGAGTGAGGGAGGGGCATGTAGGGGGAGAGGGGGAGGGAGTGGGGGAGGGAGGGAGGGGCATGTAGGGGGAGAGGGGGAGGGAGTGGGGGAGGGAGGGAGTGGGGGAGGGAGGGAGGGAGGGGCATGTAGGGGGAAAGGGGGAGGAGTGGGGGAGGGGGATGTAGGGTGAGAGGGTGGGAGGGGCATTATTTGGGAGGCAAGGTGGGAGGGAGAGGGGCATTAGTTGGCAGGCAAGGTGGGAGGGAGAGGGAGGGAGGGGCATTAGTTGGGAGGCAAGGTGGGAGGGAGAGGGAGGGACACTGGGAGGCAAGGTGGGATGGAGAGTGAAGGAGCAAAAGGGAGGGAGGTGGGCAGGAGGGCGAGGGAGGGGAGGAGAGCGAGGGAGAATGTAGGGCGACACGGAGAGGCAGAGGAAATATTGAAGTCATCACAAGGAAATTAATGTAAAATCCCAGAACATATCAAAAACTCTACGCCTGCTGCAAAGCACACGATATATATGAGTGATGTGACTTAAGGATGCACTGTGCATTAAATTTCTTAGTATCAACGGCAAACTGTAATTAGATAGCAGTCACAACAATGCACATAGAAAACATTTAAGCACATGCAGCAGCATACAAGTAATTGGAGTTTCCATGTATTGGTCAGTGGTTTATGTTTTGTAATGTACTATACCTTATTGTACAAATATAGGTACATACTTATGACAGTATTATCTGCACACTGATTGGCAATGCCTGGGCAAGACATACATTAAATACATCTTCTGCTGACATGTAACTGTGCTATCTATAATAATGATGTTACATTAAACACAAGCAAATTTGTACTAAGCAGTGGTTTTCATGAATACTCAGGTACACTGTTCTGGAAAGCCAGAGGAATGTGCTGAAACACTGGCAAAAGCTGTGGTCATATCTTACCGAATGCCCCAGGTCAGAAACATCAGTGTCTCAGTTCGAAGGAGATTAACAAACTGGTATTTTAATAACAAGGACTTTGGTTCAATGTATCTGGTATCGAAATTTTCATCTGTTGTCTTTATGAGTCCGGACATTGTTGCCAGATAACCTCTGATATAATTGAAGTCACTTTCAAATATAATATATTAAAACCTATACCAAGTATTTCACATCTGATAAGTTCTACACCACATTAAGCCCACCCACCAACAGGAAATTCTCAACCACTAGAAACACCTATAGAATGTTCTAAAAATATTCTTAAAAACTAAAAGAAAGCACTTACTTTGCACTGTTTGCAGCTCGACTGCTACAATCTACATGAAAGTCACAGTATGGAGCTGCTAGTGTAGACAGGAAGATACTTGCTCGCCTTCGTGTGCTGGGATGGTTCAAGAGGAACAATAGCACTCCTGAAAGTGTCTCACTTATACGAGGCATCTGACAACTCAATACATTCCGAGATACTGCTGCAACACCCCCACATTCAATAAATAATGGTGAATTAAGGACACCTACAAAAGAAATTAAATTTGGTTAACAACCACTTCACTCAGCCACATCATAAAACACATTAATTTATTAAGAACATCTAAAGACAAAATTATGATATTTACAGGAAACACTACACAGGAGCTTCTTGGTGCAAGCAGGTTGACAGGAAACTAAACTAACACAATTTGAGGAAATAACCAAACAGTATGCTGACAGGTTTCAACAGTCACATTAAATTAGATCACTGTCTTAATTGCACTTGTTTGTATCTCAGCAGAAATATTTCAACCCTGTTACTAATGCAATTTGATTCTCTCAATCCTTGATCTTTCTTAGTGCACTTTGAGTAAATATTAACCTGCAGTTCAAAGCAATCCTTACCAAAGGCTAAAAATGCAACTAAACCAGCATGTGCACCGCGCGTGGTAACCACGTGGTCTAGGGAGCCTTGTAACGGTTCGCGTGGCTCGCCCCATCAGAGGTTCGAGTCCTCCCTCTGGCATGTGTATGTGTGTTGACCTTAGTGTAAGTTAGTTGAAGTTAGATTAAGTAGTGTGTAAGCCTAGGGACCAATGACTTCCGCAGATTGGTTGGTTGGTTGGTTGGCTGGCTGGTTGTTTTGGCGAAATGGACCAAACAGTGAGGTCATCGGTCCTGTCAGATTAGGGGAGGATGAGAAAGGAAGTCGGCCTTTTCAAAGGAAACATCCGGGCATTCGCCTGAAGCGATTTAGGGAATATAACAGAAAACGTAAATCATGATGGCTGGACGCGGGTTTGAACCGACATCCTCCTGAATGCGAGTCCAGTGTGCTAACCACTGCGCCATCTCGCTTGGTCAGCAGTTTGGTCCCATAGGAACTTACCACTAGCATATGCAGCACTAACTAACATTTTAATATGCTGTTGAGGGAGATAAGGGTGATTTTCCACTACTAGTTCGCAAGTTTCATGGATCACTGGAAAACCACATTTACATAATGGTTTTTTTTTTACTACTACTACTACTACTACTACTACTACTACTACTACATACATTAATTACAGCCATGGAACAGCAATGTAATTATAGTAAGTACTTATAATTACTTCCATCTCAGTCAAAACCAGCATCTCCATACACCCCGTGACTTTGTCTACAAGATGCAATACAGTAGTTTCATTACCCACTTACTTCTGTTCCTAGATTCTCTCTCTTATTCCTGCAACATCCATTGGTTTCTCTTTCACATTCCTTTGCTGCATCCACTTACAGTACAACACTAACTTTTTCTCATCTTTTCTCCAAGCACCATCTTGCAAATTATTTTCATTTATCCAGACCAACCTTGATTGTGTTGCCCATTTAAGGTTAAATACCCTTATCAGATCTCAGTTATGAGTTTTGTAAGAAAGTAAAAAGGAACAAACTGAGGTACTATCTGACACTGTAACTACTTTCCCTTCCTTTACAGCCAGTGATTGAGTTTCCAGTGCATTGTCTTTTTCCCAATCATTATGTCACATACTACAACTTAAGAAACTACCCTGCTCCTGATCTGTTGCTATGACCATAAAAATGGTCAATAAACCGCTATTTTTATATTTACTACCAACAGACTGTTGCCCAGCGACAAAACATTTATGCCCAAATCTGTTCCATTAATCTGAACCCCTAAGGTATAATAAAACAAAAAATTATACATTGACTTTCAATGCTTAAGCTCTGTGTCTCATTTATTAGTACCCACTGAAATGCATCAGTCCATTGTTGGACCGACACCTCTCATATTTCATTATGTTTAATTCAATACTCTGGTCATTTAATAAATAGTCAATGCAGATTATGGGTAATAGCAGTGATTGCAAGGATTCAGCCCATAACTCCTCTCACATTGTTTCCTCTAATCTGGTGATAGTTTGCATGTTGCATATTTCTGTAGTTGCACATTTTTAGGAGTGTCGTGATGATCCGGGAAGAGAATAAGGATGTATGGCAGTGCTCCCAGGGGAGCGGGCTTGGATTTCAATGGAGAGAGCATGAGGAGACATGTCCCTTCTGGATGCCGAAAGCAAACATTGGCCACACAATGTCAGCTGGGCACCCAGCCATTGGCACCCATACATTCTCCCGCTAGCCATGCCTTGTGTGGTATGTGATCAGAGTTTTAACTGAACAAATTGTATAGTGAGTCGTGATGAGAATCTAGCCCTATGCTGCATATTACTGTTTTACAAGGCCAGTAATCCGGTCAAGCCACAGTTCTAAAGGATGCAATTTTGTCTGACTGCCTACTTCCTAGAAGGCAGAGTAGTACAGTTGGTCATAGATCAATGTTGTCTCGTGAAAATGGATGCCTTGAAAACAGAAATTTTATTTGTAAGTGCAATGTGTAGACATCTTGGTACCACTCCAGGTGGGGTGAAATACCTCATGTCTAAAAAGTGGCAGTAAGAGATTTCATTGGGTAGTCTTAAGATTACATGTGGGAGACAGAGTGCAAGGTTCTGAGAATTTCAGGTGCGAGGGATCAGCATACTGGCTGTACTGAAGACTAAATCGACAACTGGGAGGTTTGTACTAAATTGTTTAAAACCAGTATACATGGGGAGGAAGCCGACCGACTTATATTTCAAACTTTTTCAAGGTGGGGAGTTAGTTTGTTAACAGTAATACCTTTGGCCAGTGTTTAGTGGAGCTTTTAAAGTCAAAGGAGAATTTCAAAAACTTGCAGAGGGCAGAGAGTTATGTTCAGGACACACTGGAGTTTAAGACACAGTCAAGGACTTTCAACTCTAGGAAACAGTCTGGGGCAGTTGAGCTCAGGGCAGTGCCAAATTTAGGACTTCCGCTTGGGAGGAAGACGCTTGGTTGTCAACGACAGGGTTACAGCACCCAGTGCCCAACTTGTGGCTGTGGTCCTGCATCACTTGCGGCTTCCCACTTTCAGAATGCTATGTATAGTAAGAAATTGCAGAGTAGGCAAGTGGAGGAATGAAAGTTATCAAATGTTCATTTCCACAATTTCTACATTTTCTTCTGTTTGAGGGCTCATTTATGACCTGGGTAGTTATGTTGTTGGCACATAGTAGTCATATGCCCTTCTAGCGAAATCTGAGTGATCACTGTGTGTCACCGCAGTTATGTAATTTTAGAGATGATGTGCGAGATGACGGTCATTCCATTCACCTATCTGACATGGACTTTGCCAAGCTTTTCAATTGTTAGTTTAGATTTATTTAATGTTTATAAATGTTAGTTTTCATGTTCTCTGTGACTTACTGACCTCAATACATTTGGACTCTAATTCACATTCATCTGTGTAAGAAGAGAGAATATTATAATAAACTGGGGTTAATTTGAATTGATCTTTAATTTAATTAGTTAGATGGTCCCTTTTTATTATACTGTGTGAGAACAAACACCCAGGACTCATTTGCAGGGCCACCCTTATCCATATCGTTATTCCGCTATGTGACAGATTTGATTACCGCATTTGAGTCCATGCGGAGCTATCTGACTTTGGGTGGTTCAATCGAAGCAGTCACTGCAACAGAAAGAAGTGAATGTCAAGAGCTCAGCTGGCGTGTCACACCATTTCACTATCATTTTCAAACTCACTGCCTCCAAACTGTATTTATTCTAAATATGTCAAACAGTCCTCACATTTACACCTCTTGTGATCCCAATTCTGCCCTACTACTCACGTTCACATGCTGAAATAAACAAAAATATGACACTACACTTAAATAATAATACTAAATTCATTATTTGTATTAACATGAAGCGTTTATAAACAGAAAAATAAGGGGATGAATGGTGTGGAGATCAATTGCACAAACAAACAACAAAGTTATTTCAGAATAATGGTTCAGAACTGTCTAAACTATTTACATCTACATATATATCTATATTTGCAATTCACAGCCAATCATAGAGTATGTGGCAGTGAGTGCATGGTTCACCAGAATCATTTTATTCTGTTTATATTACATTCACAAATGGTATGCAGGAAGAAAGATTGTGACTACCTCTCTAAGCCCAAATTTCTGCAAACACAATCTTGACAGCAAGACTCTCCATGATGCATCAAATCTTTCCTGTAGCATCTCATACTGACTTTATTGAGCCTTCAACAGTCTCAAGCTCACTCAATGAACTCTAGAGGAATCATACCTCTCTCTCTCTCTCTCTCTCTCTCTCTCTCTCTCTCTCTCTCTCTCTCTCTCTCTCACACACACACACACACACACACACAGAGAGATGAAAGATATTAATTCCTTACGAATTAAAAAAGGTTTACAAATGAAAATAATGCAAATACTGAACATACATATTTCAGCCAGTGTGGCAAGGCAGGCTCTCAGCATCTGATCTTTCTCTTCAACAGCCCCATTAGCGAGAGACACGAGGGAACGCACAATAGCTGGTGGAAAAAGGCCTGGTGCTAAAGCCAAAAGACGGCGCACAAGGCGCAGGGCCTGGACCCTTTCCATATCATTTCGAAGGTTCACATCAAGGCACCTGAAGTAAACACAAATTACTATTATGGGTATATAGCTGAACTATTTAAATCATTGTTTGTAATGTCCTAAACTTCTCTATCTCAAAATGAAGATTACATTTACAGTTAAAACTTCACCTATTTATGAATTTCTACTCAAAGAGAAAATACATTTCATGAAACTTACCTTGCAATGAGATAAGGGTAATTTAGAGAGTACAGTGACCTTACATGCTTCTCTTCTTTCACTGTGTACCTCACAGCCTGCAGAGCTGCTGCTCTGACACGAGATGCTTCGTGAATTAATGGAACACGCAAACTACAAAGGTTTAGATGCAGTATATCATATTTCCTAGTCATCAATGGTTAGTAAAAATAAAAAACAGAAGGCATGACTTACCAACACTGTAATTGTTCCACAGAATACCCAAGCTCTGAAGGTCCATTGACCTTCGATATCAGTTTTACTAGGGCACTGATATAACTAAATATTTTCCCCTCTGTGAGACCTTTTTTTCTGCACAAATTATGCAGAACTTCCTTGCATATTTCAGAAGCATCTAAAAGCAAAAATGCAGTGAATCATTTTACTAGGCCATATTGTAAATAATTAACATGTAAAACGTAAACTACAGCACCAGACTTTTTCAAACACTCAGATTTTTCTTCAAAAAATCCAAAGGAAAAACATCTATGTAGGCATGTTTCATTATACAAGGACAGATAATTTCACTGTTCAGATTAATTTAATTTGTATTCAGATGAACATCTGTGCCATTGTTACATAATTATGTCATTATGCTCAAGCAACAGTTTATGTAAAGCAAAAACATTAAAGTATACAGTGTAGAAATGACGATCACAAAACCATCTCACATATCATGTCACAGGAGCTAGAGGAGTAACAAACTCTGCTGGTCTGGTATGTTCACCCTGTATAGGCTGCTAAGAGTACAGATGAAATCAGTCAACATATTTGACAGTACAAGACATGGAGCACCCTCTCAACACAAAAGAAAGTAGATAAACTACTACTATGGTCATATCACATGTTATCTAAATCCACATACGCCTAACTTGCAGCAAGTGCAAGGGTTGTCAGCAACTGTTCACTAGATGGATGCATTTGTGTGTACTGGAACTAACCACTGAACTAAATCAGTGAACTGAACCTCAGTTCAAATCTTTGATAAACAAGCACTACAAGTTCTTTAATATAACTCTTCCAGGTAAGTGAATGCATCATCATGTTGTTATATTGACCAATCTTTGAACCACTGTTTCAAATGGCCTTCATCACCAGGGCAATTAATTTACAGTAATTACATTAACCTTAACAGGGCTGCCTTCAACTGTTTCAGGAACTTCCGTTAAATAATAACATTACAATTCAGCCACATACCCAGAAAAGTTTTATTGAAAGTGACAACAGCTGGGCAAGTTTACAGGTATCTCACTTTTTTCAAAACATTGAAAATAAATTCACTCCTGTGAGTAGAATAATTTCACAGACCTGACAAAACTTTCGATAAAGTAAAAGAGGGTACAGAGAGAAAAATGATTTGGCCTACAAAAGAAAATACCATACACAGTGGAAACTATAGGCCCTTCAAAATAAAAATAGGCAGACAAATCCTCAAAAACATGCCACATCTAATAGCCATATACTGAAGTCAATAACAATTGTAAAACCAATATTTAAAAGCATTATGATAATCACTATGTCTGTAAAAAAATGTATCCGCACTCTAGCAATTGAGTTAAAAAGTTGTTGCTCTGAGAAGGGGGGGGGGGGGAGGGGGTTCCTACTGCCACAGCAACTAGAATAGGCTGACATGTCAGCAGAGCTTGTACCGGCTGTCAGTATAACAAATGAGCACAGTGGAAGCAATACGTGCGGTATCAGTGCACTTGACGGGGAAAGATTGTGGGTGCCTGAATGAATTATAATGTGTACAAAATTCCACAAAGCCAAGTCAAAAATTTGCTAAGTGATTTTAATGCTTAGTGTAACCTGTTGACACTAAATTAAAATTTTAATAATAAAATAATTTTCCTACATTTTTAGTAAATTATTACTTTATTTTTACATTAAATAAACGTAAATATTTAATACAAGTGAACTGACAAATCCTATGTGAAAAACATCCCTAATTTTCAATCAAACTAAGCGGGTGAGGGGGAAGGGGTCGTCCTCTGAATGTACACACTCAAATTTGCAACAATAAAGCATTATGTGATGCACAATGTCTCTTTTGTAGAATCTTCCATGGGAGTTTTTCATGCATATCCATAAGACCCTCGCGCTGACTAAAATGCACAACTCTTCATTGGATCTTCTTTATTTCTACCACTGATCCTAGTAAGGTAAGGGTCCCAAACTGATAAACACTACTCAAGAATCAAACAACTAGTGTTTTGTAAGCCACTTCTTTTGTGTATGAATTACATTTTCATAAGAGGTGTGTGTGTGTGTGTGTGTGTGTGTGTGTGTGTGTGTGTGTGTGTGTGTGTGTGTGTAGCTTATGGGCATTAAATGGCGAGGTTCTCAGTGCCCTTACACTCATTAAAACAAATGAGAGTGAATAAAACTTCAAAAATTGTTGCTCACTCATGTACTCAAACTGACTGCACAATCATTCCACCGCACATAAAACAATGGAGAAAGAGTAAAAGTGGCTATACATGATATTGAAACACAAGTAAAATGGCAAAGGAGGTAAAACAAAGGCACAGGAAAATGTCTGTGGCTGACCACCAACAAAAAACATCGGTGAGCCAGTCACCCTGTTCACACATTAAAACTACCTCCCTAATATCTTGGGAAAAGTGTTGGACAATTCACAAAATTTTAAAACTCTAATCGCATTCATTTGCACATCACTTAAAATTGAGGGTATATTCATTGCCAAACCCACAGCAGCCCGCAGGTCGGAAACTAAAACACAGTCCACTAAAACGTGGCGCACAATGACCCTACACCACAAGCACCACACAATGGAAAATCCACCCCGTTGTGCTTCACAATACACATGTGCCCTGGCATCCAGCAGAAAGATACCACCTTCCCCAGTCATTTTAGTTAGAGGATGGCTTCCTGGATATTCTGAACTACTTTATCTACTGGGTACAAACATTTTAGAGAGCAAGTATACTCAGAGAACCGGAACAGACAAGAAATTGAGCACTGGAAGGATATCCCATCTGCACCAGTCCCTTCAAGATTGCATATAATTCTGTGTCGAAGACCATAACGTCTTGAGGCAGTTGGGCCTTGAGGACACGATCTGGGAAAACAACAGAGCAACCAACGGCGTCCCCCTGTTAGATACATCCATAAAGAGAGTTACATAGTTGTGATGTTCATCTAAAACGTCATAAAATATTGCATTAAAAACACACATAGGAGTGCAATCTCTCCTGTACCGCGCCAAATGTAAAAAAATTACTTTGGGCCTCTGCAGTAGCAAGTGCAGCAGGTGGTTAAAACTCTGGATTTAGAGTTGTACTTTCTGCACGCCGAGTGACTCCAGCACATGCTGCACGCAGATCCCAAATGGCATTGTAGCTAGTGGACTGTAGAAGAAAGGGCATTCCAAAGGCGGATGAGCAACAGGATGGTATGCGGGTGAAGTCAGAGCTGCGAGGAACTTACATGCCTGACGCAGCATGAGGAGGTGCCACCATATGGTGAGTAGTGATTCCCCAGCCTCAGCACAGAGAGAGGATATAGTGCTGGTCCTTTAAGCACCGATAGCCAGCCTAATCCCCTAATGATGGATAATATCAAGGTAAGAAGCCCTCGCTGACTCATACACTGTGAATCCATAGTCCAGCTGTGAGTGCACAGAAGCCAAATAAAACTGGAGTAGATGGACCCAGTCTGCTCCCCAAGACCTGTGGCTAAGGCAGTTTATGATATTTAGCACCTTCTAGGCTATGGCTTTCAGGTCCCTCAGGTGTAGTAAGCACGACAAATTAAGAGCCAAAAATAAGGCCCAGAAACCTCACTGAGTCTTTAAAATGTAGAATGGTGTCCCTCAGATGCAAGTCAGTTTGCAGAAAACTAAAAACCTGTCTTTGCAGCCTACTCCTCTAACCTCTACACCATAAGTTGCAACTGACAGATCACTGCTGCAGCACTGGAGGAGGAACAGAAAAAAGTAAAATTGTCCACAAATAACGAGCACTGTACAGCACTCCTTTCCGTAGCTATGATACTTATTATGGCTATCGCAAAGAGGGTAACACTTAAAACATTGTCCTGAGGGACACCATTCTCCTGCTCAAAATGATCTCACAGCATGTCACCAACATGGATCCTAAGAAACCACTGAGACAGGACGGACTGTATGATGAAGATGGGGAGGTGGCCACGAAAGCCCTATTGATACATTTGTGTGAGTAAATTGTGTCTCTCAGTAGTGTCATATGGCTTAATGATACCAAAGAATATGTCAAACGGTGATGTTTCCACAGGAAAGACAGACAGCGCTGATTCCAGTTCCCAAATGGAGAAAGGGTAGATGTAAGACTCAGAACTGCTGGATTTGAAATCCAACTTGCCCCTCTCTACAGTTGCACAGTAGCGATGGAACACCAGATCCTGGCTTGCATTGGCTGAAGTTTGTGCAAAATGATCGGCAAGCATCTGAGCAATGTCTCTAGGCACTGTCTGGAGACACCACTGCTTCAGCTCTGCAGCTATGGGTACACAACTGTATTTGCCAGAAATCCTCTAGATGGGTTCCCAAACTTTTGTAGAACAAGTGGAATGATTGATGGAGACCAGGAACGCTTGCTATGACCTTTTCTTGCTCTCCTTCATTACACATAAAGCCTTGGTTCTTGTGATGCAAAAGGCTGTGATGTTGTCTGTCTTCGCATGGCATTTAAACTGTCAAAGATCCACACACTTGTCCTGGATCATTGAAAGGCACTCATCTGTCTACCAGATACAGGTCGCCTCCTATGGTGACATGAAGACTTTGAGATGGATCACACACGTGATGCAGTCCACCCACTCCTGGATGCTGTCACGGTGTTCAAACACAGCCAACTGGCTAAACACCACCCAGTTAGCCCTGCTGATCTTCCATTTCGGTGGCTTCTGTTCAAGCAATCCTCCATTCAGTAGGTGGATCCACAGTGGGAAGCTGTCACTGGAAAGAAGGTCATCAACTGCTTCCAACTGTGCTGAGTCTGCAAGGACTGGAGAGCAGAAAGACAGGTCTATCGCTGAGGATAACCCAAGAGCAGCTGAGAAAGGATTGGGACTGCCCGTGTTGAGGATACAGAGCTCCTGATACATCATGAGGGTCTCCAAGACTTGAACCCTGGGGCAAGTATAGTTTGAACCCCATAATACATTACGGGCATTGAAATTACCCAGTAGAAAAATCATGTGAGTGAGTTGTTCAATAAGGCCTGCGAGAGTCTCAGAGCCTATTGCATCATGCAGAGGTAAGTACAGGGAGCAGATAGTGATGATCTGACTTGCATTAACTGCAATGGTTACTGCTTGTAGGTCAGTAAGCAAGGGGAGAGCACAAGAGTGGTCTGTGTTCACAGGGGCATCTGTGGCTTTGAAATGTGTTTCCTGTAAACACAAGCATAGGGGTTCTGCCTGTGGCAGGAGTTTCAGTTCCTCCATGTGTCCTGAACCTAGTCGTGTTCCACTGTAGTGCGGGAGACTTTTACCACCTTCACTCTGTCTTTCTGCCAGGATGGGCAGTTCACAATGGGACCGAGCGAGGTGGCACATTGGTCAGCACACTGGACTCGCATTCAGGAGGGCTACGATTCAATCCTGATTTAGGTTTTGCGTGATTTGTCTAAATCGCTTCAGGCAAACGCTGGGATGGTTCCTTTGACAGGGCACGGCCGACTTCCTTCCCCATCCTTCCCTAATCCAATGAGACCGATGACCTCGCTGTTTGGTCTCTTCCCCCAAATCAACCCAACCCTCCACAATGAGTGGATGGTCGATCTTGCCAATATTCTGAATTCCATTGGCTCTGAAGCAGAAGCAGCATAACCATCATGTCAAATCACGTCACATGGTCTGACAGTCTACCGCCTGTTTTTACGTGTGGTGGAAGCTTCCCATTTGCTTATTTGGTCTGGGAGGGCTTTGTGGGAATTGCTGCAGCAGTGGCAGAGGCTATGCTGGATGTTTCACAAGACTCTGCCTTTGGAGGTACTGGGAGCTCTGCATTGGTGGTAACTGTGGCTTTTCAGATGTTCTTGGAGGGGCTGTGGGCTCTGAAACAACATCAGCTTGACAAGTACACTGATAAATGCAGGTACTAGTGTTAACACTAGCAAACTCCATCTGCGTAGAAGCATTGGCTGTCAAAATAGGCTTCTTAATGGCCGAAGCAAAAGATATAGTAAATGAGGGAGGCTGCATGGACTTTTAGATCTTCTTGGCCTCACTGTTGGGATGTGTTTTGATGTTTTAATTTCTCATATCTCTTTTCTTCAAGGAAGACAATGCAGTCCCTACTCCAGATAGGGTGATCCCCAGCACAGTTTACACACTTCGGAAGTGAGAAGCAAGCAACTCTGCCATGGCGGCCTTGCCATGTTTCCCCACAAGTGGGTTCACCCTTACATCCTAAGGTGGTTTGCCCAAAGTACTGGCATTTTAAACAGCACATTGGGTTGGGCACACGAAACCTGCCTTGATATGCTCCAGGAGTTTTGTGCTATTGAAGGTAATGCTGAAGGAGTCAGATTTTACCAGATGCCCATCCACCCTTTTCAATATATTCCACACATCGACAATCCCTTCTTGAGCCCACCCATCTTTCAAGTCCTTCTTGGTAATGTCTACCAGATCTCTACACAACACAACGTCCTTGCTGTAGTTCAAGGTGCTGTGGAGCCCCATTTTGATGGCATATTCACCAAGGCATTTAGCTTTTCAGAGGTTTCTTGCTTGTGGGGAACTAGCAGTTTGAACCAACAGTGTGCCATTATGCAATCACTTAATGGATTTCAGTGTGTCTGTGATGCCCTCCACAAACTTTTGAATATAAAAGGGTGTAACCTTTACAAAACTGCCCTCTTTCTGTTTCTCAATTAAAAACACATTCTGACCAGCAGCATGCATTCTGTTACTATTCACGGACGAATTCTGTGCAACCCCTAAATCTGGAGCTACACGAGCCCTCTTATTTGATTGGGTGTTAGTACCTACTAGTGGGCCGCACTTGAAGAGAAGGAGAAAAGTCCAAGGGTTCCATTATGGTCCCACGAGCAGCTAGGTCCGCTTAGAGCCCCGCATGCCTGAGTAAGCCTTATGCAATTGAGGTGCAGCAGGTTCCCCAGAGGTTGCCCGCTAATGACTGTTTCACCTCAACATCCATGCATCTCATCAGCGTAAACTATATGTTCAGATTGAGGTTTTTTTATAGAGGTTTTTACCACCCTCACAATCTAGGTGGTAAAGTCAAGAGCCCCGTTCCCTGTGACACACAACGTTCCACTGCCACACCATACAGTGGTTGCTGAAGCATGCCCAGAGCTTACGGTGACAGGGGACTGGCGGCGCTTACCAGCCCACACCTCAGGAATCCTGGGGTTGCCAAGCCCATACCCAGCAAAAGAAAGCTGAACCCCTAAGGGCATTTTCATAAGATTCTCCCAATAAGTCTCAGTCTGGTACCTGCTTTCCTACTATTTGTTTTATATGATCACTCCACTTTGGGTCACTCTGGATGGCTACTGAGGTATTTTACGATAGTTACTGTTTCCAGTGTTTTGATGCCAACAGCGTAATCAATCAATAGAAGACCTCTTCACCTACTTATGCACAATACATTGCATTTATTTGCATTAGAGTCAACTGCCAGTCCTTGGACAGATTGTCGATCCGCTGCAAGACTTCCTGCATTTTGCTACCATCTTCTGGCATTGCAACCTTCCTACAGACAACAGCATCATCCTCAAACAGTCTTAAAGAGCCTCCAACATCATCCACCAGACCAAGAATATAAATTGTAAACAGTAGTCACTCTATACCATTCTGTTGGGATACTTAAGATATTACCTTTACATTTTTCAATCTTGTTCCAGTAAGAATGACCTGCCAAGAAGTCCTGAATTCAATCACAAATCTGGTCCAATACTCTGTAAGTTCATATTTTGTCCATTAAATAACAGTGTGGAACTGTATCAAATGCCTTCTGGAAGTCAAGGAACATGTACATTTATGTACAGCACTCTAGATCTCAGAGTGAACAGAGTTTCACAAGATCTCTTATTTGCTGATTCCATGATGCTTTTTACAGTGGAGACTTTCATTCTTGTTTTTGTTTTGTTTCATTTTAGGGTGCAAAAACAACTAGGGTCATACGCACCCATTTCAAAACTGTAGAACATGAAGACAAAGAGAGGAGTTACAAATGACATGTTAATTGCAATTGACAGAAGAGAAAACAGCTAAAAGACGGACATGGAGAAATTCCGCCATAGAAAAATGGAGGCCCTGAACTAAAAATTAAATGTCCTTCACCATATTGCTACGACAGATAAAAAGTAAAATGCGGTTGACAGCCCACGCATCATTCACTAAAATGGTTGATAACCCAGACGGCAAACACAAATGAGAACGTAAGTGGTTAAATAAAGGACAATGAGCCCAAAGTAGTAGGAGTGCACCACTTAACAAATGGTGATGGCTAAAAAGACAGTGCCTGATACGCAACCTAGCTAAGACAATCTCCTCATGGCGAGAGGGCAGAGAGGTGGTCATCCGAAAGGTTTAATAACCCGGAGCTTGATCCCCTAAAGGGAGGACCAGTGGTGATGGCAAAGTGACACCACCTGCTGACAGATGGCAAACACAGAGGTCACTGGAGGGAATGTAAGAACTAGCGGGCTGAGATACAAGGACTGCAGCCTTGGCAGCAGCGTCAGCGGTCTCATTTCCTATCAGACCGATGTGACCAGGAACCCACACAAACATCACAGTGACTCCATCAAGAGTGAGCAAGTGACAGCTTTCCTGGAGCCATTGCACTAAGGGATGGACAGTATACAGCACACACAGGCTTTGAAGGACACAGAGAGAGTTGGCACAAATGACGCAGTTTGAAAGCCTGTGTCGCCAGATGTACTGCGTGGCCTGATACAGGGTAAAGAGCTCTTCTGTAAATACTGAGCAGTGTTCTTGAAGCCAATACCAAAAAACGTCGATACAAATGATGAAGGCACACCCGACACCACGGTCAGTCTGAGAGCCATCAGTGTACACAAAGGTACTATCGTGAAGACCTGTGCGAAGGTCATGGAACTGAAGGTGATGAAGCGAGGCTGCAATAGTGTCCTAAGGAAGCAAATGGAGGCTAACGTGAACACTAGCCACTGCATGAAGCCAATATGGTGAAGAGTTCACACCCACCAGGAAAGTTGCAGGTAGCGTAAAGTTAAGCTGCCAGAACAACAGCCAAAAGTGAACTCCAGGAGGTAACAGAGAAGAGGGATGTGCCCTGTACTGGTGATCAAAGGAGTCAGCCAAGGAGGAGGCATGAAGGCATAGGATGGGTGGCCATGCATGGCAGACAAATACCATGCATATCTGCTGAGGAGAAAGTCACGGCAGTAGGACAGCGGTAGTTCGGCAGATTCTGAATACAGACACTCAACCAAGCTAGTGTATAAGTTGCCAGTGGCCAAATGCGTGCCACAATGGTGGATAGTATTGAGGTGGCATAAGAGTGACGGACATGCAGATGCATAAACGAAACACCCATAGTCTAGTTTTGAATGGACAAGAAACTGGTACAAATAGAGGAGGGTGGTTCGATCTGTTCCCCAGGAAGTACCACTGAGGGCACACAGGACATCGAGGGACCACATACAGCAGGCTTCCAGGTAAGACATGTGGGAGGATCAAGAAAGTTTCATATCGATCATGAACTCCAGGAATTTCTTAGTGTCAACATAACAGAAGAGCAACAGGCACAAGATGTGAAGTTGGTGGAAGAAACCAACTGCACTGACAGAAATTCATACAAACTCCAAAAATGTCATAATGCATGAGCATAAAACATCTTTGATATTTCTACAGCAGATCGACTTCAGCGTCATAAGCCAATAATTAACACAACTGTCCAACGACCATCTTGAAAACAGGAATGACCTGTGCTTTATTCTGATCACTAGATGCCCTTTGTTGCTCCAGTGACCTATGATAAACTGCTACTAGAAGGAGAACAAGTTCTTTCACATAATATTTGTAGAACCTTCAGGTATTTCATCCGGTACAGTTGCCTTTCCATTGGTGACCAGTTTTTGTTATTTTCTATTCCCCAGATGTATAGCTCAATATCTGCCATTTGGGCATTTGTTCGTCGACAAAGGAGGAACTGTATTACCATCTTCCACAGTGAAACACTTTCAAAAGTTCAAATTCAGTATTTCGGGCGTTTCTCCACCATATTCCGTTTCAATGACATCATGGTCACTGAGTGACTGAACAGAAGATTTCAATCCACTTACCGGCTTCATTTATTACAATTTTTAATCAGATTGTTAGGAACAATTTTACTTTCAAATTTTCTTCACACTCAGTTTGGCTTCATCCAGCTTCTGTTTGTCTACTAGGTCTCGATCTTGCTTAAACTGAAGATGAAACTCTCTTTGCTTTTGAGGGAATTTTATAACATGGCAATTGGCCCATGATTGGTCTTTTCCATTTCTCTCAACCTTACTTGGCACATTCTTGTCTAACATTGAAACTTCATCAAATTGTCCTCCCATTATAAGGAGAAAAAAAAGCACACTTGCAAGACATCCCTAGCATATCCCATGTGCAAAAATTTGGGCCATACCTGTGATAGTACACAGTTATGACCTCCTGAATGTACAACTTTTAAACTACTTCTAGTTGTTTGCATTCAATGTTCTCCATCAGTTACATCTCATGCAGATCCCACAGCACACAGCAATACTCCAGAAGAGGACGAACAACTAGGGTGTAAGCCGTCTCTTTAGTAGACCTGTTGCTCTTTCAAAGTGTTCTGCCAATAAATCACTGTCTTTTGTTTGCTTTCCCCACAACATTATCTAGGTGATCATTCCAATTTAAGTTATTTGTAATTGTAATCCCTAAATACTTAGTTGAATTTACACCCTTTCGATTTGTGAGATTTATTGTGTAACCAATTAGCAGTTTTTTTTTATTACTCAACGTGGATGACTTCACATCTTTAATTATTTAGAATCACTTGATGCACCATACAGGTATCTTGTCTGAACCATTCTGCAATTGGTTTTGCCCATCTAATGATTTTACAAGACAGTAAATGACTGCACCATCTGCAAACAATCTAAGAGGGCTGGTCAGATTCTCTCCTAGGTCATTTATGTAGATCAGGAAAGGCAGAGGGTGTACAACACTTATGACACTTCCTTGGGGAATGCCAGATATTACTTTTGTTTTACTTGATGACTTTCTGGCAATTTTTATGAACTGTGACATTTCTGAAAGGAAATCACAAATGCAGTCACACAACTGAGGTGATACTCCAGAGGCACAAAATTTAATTGGAAGATGCTTGTGAGGAATGGTGTCGAAAGCCGCCTGGAAATCTAAAAATATGGAATCAATTTGACATCCCCCGTTGATAGTACTGCTTACTTCAGGAGAATAAAGAGCTAGTTGTGTTTCACAAGAACGATATTGTCTGAATCTATGCTATATTTCAATAAATCATTTTCTTCGAGGTAATTCATAATGTTCGAACACAGTATATCTTCCAAAACCCTACTGTAAATCGATGTCAGTGATATGGGTCTGTAATTTAGTGGGTTACTCCTATTTTGTATCTTTGGTATTGGTGTGACTTGTACAACTTTCCAGTCTTTAAGTACAGATCTTTCAGAAAGTGAGCGGTTGTATATGATTGGTAATGAAAGGAACCAACTGGTATAAAATCTGGACCAGAGGCCTTGCCTTTATTAAGTGACGTAAGCTGCTTCACTACACTGAGGATATCTATTTCTAAGTTATTCATGTTGGCAGTTGTTCTAGATTCTTGAATATTTATTTCATTTGATGTGGTGAAGGAGTTTCGGAAAACTGTGTTAAGTAATTGTGCTTTACTGGCACTGTTATCAGTGACATCACAATTGTTATCACACAATGAAAGTACTGTCTGCGTCTTGCTGCTAGTGTTCTTCACATACGACCAGAATCTCTTCAGGTTTTCTGAAAGATTATGAGACAGTTTTGCTGTGGAAACTATTAAAAGCATCTTGCATTGAAGGTCACACTAAATTTCAAACTTCTGTAAACATTGCCAATTTTGGAGATTTTGCATTCTTTTAAATTTGGCAGGCTTTTTTTGTTGCTTCTGCAACAGTGTTCTGACCTGTTTTGTGTACTATGGGAGATCAGTACCACTTCTAATTAATTTATATGGCACATCTCTCTGAATTGCCATCGATATTATTTCTCTGAATTTAAATGACAACTGTTGTACACTTACATAGTCAGATCAGAAGGAGTGGAAATTCTCTCTTAGAAAAGCGTCAAGCAAATTTTTATCTGCTTTTTTAAATAGATGTACTTTGCATTTATTTTTGGTAGGTTTTAGAGTTATGGTATTCAGTCTCGTCACAACTGCCTTGTGGTCACTAATCCCAGTATCCATCATGAAGCTCCCTATTTGCTCAGGATTATTTGTTGCTAAGAGGTCAAGTATGTTTTCACAAACTTTCACATTTTGGGTGGGCTCCTGCTGTTCGAAATAATTTTCTGAGAAAATATTCATTACAATTTTGGATGACGTTCTGTGCCTACTGTTGGCTTTTAACATGTAGTTTGGGCAACATATCTAGGGTAGGTTGAACTCATCACCAACTATAACTGTGTGAATGGGGTACCGACTTGAAAGACTCAAGTTTTCTTTGAACTATTCAGTGACTGAATTATTTGAGTAGGGGGTCAGTAAAACAAACCAATTATTAATTTATTCTGGTTGTCAAGTATAACCTATACCCATGTGGACAGCAAGGGAAGAGAAGGGGAAAGGGCGTCACTTCTACTGAAGATGTTTTGAAGTCTTGTTTGATAACATGTTGTTTTGCACAAAAAGAGTACCTAATATGTCAACCTGATATATATATAATATGCATCAGGTTGACATATTAGGTACTCTTTTTGTGCAAAACAACATGTTCTCAAACAAGACTTCAAAACATCTTCAGTAGAAGTGGCGCCCTTTCCCCTTAATAATTAAACAGCACTACATTACTACTTTAATGACACACTTATTCACTTCATTAATTTACACTGCATTTGTGTATCGCAACATAAAAGTCTGCTTCACATTTTTGTACCTAGAGCTGAATATTTTATGTTGACAAAATACCATGTGCCAATGTATGAGGGGACAGCAATGTAAATTGAAATACATAAGGACATTTCATTTTCATACAATAGCTATTAGAAGTAAATGTTTGAAAGTAACCCTGTCAAACAGTAAAGAAAAAACGGGAGGATATATATAGCAATTGGCAAAAGCTAACTGAAGTCTCCAGAAGGTTAAAAATAAAATTAATATGAATGTATTTTAAAAATAACATGACAAATGAAAAGAGTTTGTGATTACGTAAGTCAATCATTAATGTTTCTAGTTTTACAAAACCAAAACATCTCATTCAAACTACAGAAAAATTATGGATCAGAGTCGGTCAAGGGTCCATTCATCCAGAGCTAGCGGCATCCACCAGGAATGCACTCAGACAAGGAAAGTACAAGCGAGACACTGAAGGCAAAAACTGGTGTCAGAACTGAAGAAGAAGAAGAAAAGAGAAAAAGAAAAGAAATAAAAAAAAGAAAAAAAGAAAAGAAAAAACCACACAGTTTATGGAGAAGTTGAAGCATGTGGATTAAATCAGTACACAGATCAGAGCAGACAAGAGGTCTCCCAGGGCACAGCAGTGGCGAGAGAAATGCCACCTGCTCTGACCCTGCCAACCTGATTATGGATGAAGACAGATACAGAGTAAAGAATGCCTTCTACTCGATAGATTCAGGAAAGTAAGAGGGAAAAGGTTCAAAATGTATTGTATCATCAATAATAAAACAAGATGAGAGAAATAGTTAAGGTCATACACATAGGTGTCGTCCAGTGCTCTGCACAGGATAGCACCAACTAATCAACAGAGTACTCCTCCTAAATTAAAACAGTGTGTGGCACAGAAAGAGGCAAACCACCTCAAAGCAATTACAATGGAGGGAAGGAGGGAAGATGGGTAGCAGGTAAAAGAGGCAGGGTCAATGGTCCCCCTGATCCAGTATGTGGAAGGATACATCACCAACCCCAACAACTCCAGCACCCCAGGGGTGCTATAGCTGTTATAATGTTAAAATTTTATATTTGAGAATAAAAACCACTGTCATGGAGAAAACAGAGAACCAGTTTAACTGTCCACGAGTCATCCACCAATATGAGAAGCAAAGAATTTGGAAGGCCATACTTAGCAAGGAGAGAGAGGAGGGGGCTCATTCCACCAGGATATGAACTACCGTCAGTAAGGCTCCACAACCACAAAGTGAGGGTGGTGGCTCCTAACATAAAATAAAACTATGGACAAATCTGGTATGACTAATACGTAGGTAACATCGAATGGTAGATCATTCCGGGAGGACAGAAAGAAGTATGCAGTGAAGCAGCAGACTCCTTGATAGAGCGGAGTTTGTTAGTAAGGGCAATAGCCCACCAGATGATGTTCTATCTCCGAGCGATGTCTGTGATCATCAAAGTAAATGAAAGGCGAGTAATCACACCTCTAGCCAAACAGTGAGCCAGTTCATTCCCTGGGATAGCTACATGACTTGAGACTCAGAGAATGAAAACTGAGCAGACTTTATGATTAAGTTCGGAGAGAAAGTCACAGGGTGGCAAGAGTAACATCGGTCAATGGCGAGGAGACTGTACATTGAGTCACTACATATTAAAATGCAGTCAAGGGAGACCTGTTTTATTTAATAGTGGGGTCTTAATTGCCAGCAGCTCCATCATAAGAACACTACATGAATGGTGTTCCTAAGCAGCAGAAGATGCAAAAGTATAACCCATCCCATTCATTGCTTTAAAGTCATCAGTGTAAAAGATAAAGAGCTTCAGAAGAGCTGAAAGAAACAGACACTGAAAGTTCATGGAGGCATTAGTCCTAATTCATGGTCTGGGTACTAACCAAGAAAACACAGGTAATACATTTAAGGAGGATAGGCAGATGTCCTGGTAGAGGCTTGTGAGGCACATTCCGACTGGTAATACAACCCAAGGGCAGGTATCAGAGGGTCAATATGACGTGTCATATGATCAGAAAATCGTCGATTTGTGATTGCAGAGGTGAGTAAGGGTCGGTATCACCAGAACTGAACAGAGAAGAGTCCTGCTCAGCAAGGAAACGATGTGCGAGACTAGTCTGGAAGGTGCCAGTGGCCAGTCGAACTCCATAATTACTGACTGGACCTAACAATTTCAAAGCTGAAAGTACTGCTGAGCTATAAACCTGGCAACCATTGTTCAAGTGAAATTGGACCAATGTGGCACGATCCGCACCACAAGAAGTGTGGGCAAGGAAGCTTTCATTTGCAGGCAGTCCTTAGCCAAGTCAGCTTCTTGTCAAAGAAGAGTCCCAAAAATTTGGGACTGCGGAGCTATGTTCAAGAGCCATGTACCTAAGAAGAGCTCTGGCCCAGGATGGGCTGTGGTATGATGACAAATTTGCACGACCCACATTTTTGCAGGATAAGATTGGAAACTATGGGAAAGGCTCCAAGCAGAAGCCCATTGGATGGTGTCTTGGAGCTGGCATTCAGCCAAGACTACAGCCAGGAGCTGTACCAAAAGCAAATGTCATTAACATACACTGCAGGAGTGACCAATGGCCTGACGGAGGTCACTCGGCCATTGATGGAGATGAGGAAGAGGGGGATACTCTGCACAGAACCCTGTGGGATGCTGTTGTCTTGGACCTGTGGAGACCTGAGTGAAGTACCAACTACAACCCAGAACAACCAGCCAGATAAAAACTGATGAATATAAATTGATAGGGAGCCTTGAAAGTGCCAGTCATGGAGGGTAAGTAAAATGTGATGGTACCAGGTACTCTTGTATGCCTTATGTACGTCAAAAAGACTGCAATGAGATGTTGCCTATTAGAAAAACACTGATAGGTGGATTCGACAACACAGCATAAGCAGTGGGAGAACCTCCTTTTAAGCAGTTTGCAGAGCAGGTTAGTAAGGTTGGTGGGTGAGTGCTAGCAGCATAATATCCATACTGTTGAGTTAAATAAGCATTTCATGATTTACTTTCCTTCTGCACTATGCAGTTAATGTATATTCACATCCCATTTTTGTGACTCAAGTAATAACATAGTAGACTGAAAAGATAACAAATTGGCTCAGTTTCCATAAAGAATTTTTGTCTTTTTAGATTTATTTCATTGAAATTACATTTGGCATGTCTTGCATAATTAGTCACAAAAGCATTTGCATATTAAGTTTTAATCCTAATGAACTTGTGTATAACCACCATCATGTTTTTCAAGCCTATAAGATGCAAATAACAAAATATATTCTAAAACAAGGAATAGTTTGGAAGGAAATACAGGACTTTACCCATAACACTGACAAGAATTTCAGGGAAATTTTGGCAAAATATAAAGCAGAAATAATGTCAGTACACTGTTAAGGACTGAACTTTGGTATGTTCTGCCAATAGCTTTGAAGAACTAGTCTAAGCAGCTTTCTGCAAGCTAGCTCGAGGAACCATTATAAGCTTCATAAAGTAACATCGGTTCAATAGATGTGACCCACTTTCTACTGTCTTAAGATACAGTGACAGTAGGTAAAGAGAAATATAAGAATGCAATTTCACTTAAACAATAAAATGGTGGGAATTGTGGGGGCATTATTCAATTTTCCATTTTCTGTGGCCCAACTAGCTTATCCTTGAATTCATGACTAAAATCTTTTTATACAGCATAAGTTTGTCATTGCTGCGATACTACTAGAAGCTGCAAAATCTGGCAGTGGGTCAATTAGTTGATGATTCTTCTGAAAACTATTAGCAGTGATGAATACAGTAGAGTGAGTGGTGATTACAACAATGCTAGAGGTTGCAGAAACGTGCACACTGCATTGTGACGACCATTGGAACCAGAAGATTTATTTTCAAAAAATGGCATTCATATCCAAAGCACCTGGTCACCAAAAACACCAGTATGATCTTTCCAGACTGTTAGTAACAAGCTATTGAAGATCATTGGAAACAAAACAATACAGCACATAATAATCTGTGTATCACTCATTACAAAAGCAACATGTGTCAAACAATTAGAGAAGCTTGAATATACAGCAATTGAAAATTTTTCTGAGAGTGATTCAGACCATGATAGCCACTCCAATGTCCAATACTAAACATAAATTTTTAAATTTCTGGATTGATTACAAATTGTTTTATTTAGATATGTTCTCATACCATGGACTCATACAAACTGTTTGGACATTTCAAGTCTCTTCCACCAGAGACAGAGGTAGGAGACATTGTATTGTTCTTGAAGAGCAAATTCTTGGAACCTTTTACACACAGAGGCAACATTACCATCTAAGCAAGCATAGTACCTTTCAAAGCATACATCAACTTCAGAATGTATAAGCCACAAAAACCAATGGACTGGAGCATGTATGGTTCAGCTCTGGCTGATTGTAACACAGGATATGTTAGTTGTTCTGAACTGTTGCAAAATTCTGGCTGCACAGATTTCCAGATGTTCACAAATATGCTCTATAAAAGAATGACTGGGAACTCAACCGTGGAAGAAATAAAAATTATAATTCGAGGAAACAGTGCAAAACCCCAAGGGAATATGATACAAATTGAAAATTAACAAAAGCGATCTGTGTGCTTCTCTAAAAGACAGCAAAGTTATCATATTTGTGAGGGAAGATAAGATAGGTATTAAGCAAATGCTGCACTGCCAGCAAACAGGTGCAGGAGAAAATCTGTGGTGCTTGCATAATTAATGAAATACATGAAAAGAATAAGTAATGCTGAGGGAGTCAAAGAAACATTACATTGCTGGCTATGATTTTATTGGTAAATAACTAGAGATGAGTATAAAAATAGGTTTCTGACTGAAATTCTTGTAGTGAATGGTTTCAAACCATACAATAATTTTCAGGAGAGCATGACATCTAAACAGTATTTGTACCTCCAGTAGAGGAAGACACTGAGAAGCATGTTGGTGACGTTTGAAGCAACACATCAAGAATAAATTGCCCTATATCAAATGACAGATATTCAAAAAAGTTAAGGAGCAGGAAACAATACTGTTTCGGCTTTCCTTGACAGGACGACAAAAGACTGTAATGTGAAGTCAACGTAAGATATCAAGACACATGGATCAAAACCGTATTTTACAGCAAGTCATCTACATTAAATGCAGGACTCCATCATACTAGACAATTTTTAAATATTTAATACTATGCAGAAACACAAATAGCATGGTATATAGGGTGCAACTTATTTTCTTTCACTAAAAACACATGAAACCTATAAGTAAATTAAACTATGTTACATCTGAAATCATTTACTTTTGATCTTTCAATCTTTATGACTGCACTTTCTTATTGGGATCAACAAGTCTGTAGGCCAAACAGAAAAACTGAATTGCTTGGAACCTTTAGATTCTTGCATATGAAGTAGAATAGAATCAGCCACTGAGATTACACACAGGGAAACTTAGGTGTTGCAACTGTGGCAACAGCTCTCGTTCTCAGGGGCTGATGATGTTCTACACTGCATCTGTTAAGCTCCAATAAAAATGGAGCAATATTATTGCCTGTTTGGCATGACAGAATTACTAAAACATTTTTCATGTGATCATTTTGAAGGGGGGGGGGGTGTTATTGTAATGACCGCACAATGGTATCAGTCTACAGTTATCAGCTGCTACAAAATAATTGTTCTTTTGATCTGACATTGACTCCTGATCATGCAAGAAGCTATTGAATTCCACATGTCATCACAGCCTGTTTCTTTTAAATACACTGAGCATTCACACTGTTTATAAAACAAAGGGATTCTCTGCAAGAAGTGGGTCTTGGATTTTGAAAGAACTGGGAATAATTTTAGATATACAGCATGTATTAAATCTTTATGGTCAAAATTATACATACAGCAGTAAACCCAAAATGAATATTTTGAAATTAGGGATCAATAGCGTTCAGTTAAGTGATGGTACCTTGAAGAACAATACACAATTGATTGTGGTGTGTCCACAGTGAATCTTTCCCTGTGGGGTTGCATGAAGCTGTCATCATATTATATCCTTCAGAGTCTGAAGAGAAACTGGCTGTCTCATTGTAAAACAGAGAGAAGTGACAGTCGAGTGTGTGTGGCAAAATTCGGCTTCTGGCACTATTCTGAGCACCACCTGTGACTGGAACATGAAGGGGAGAAATTCTAGTGGTACTCGAAGTACCCTCTACCACATACTGAAAGGTGACTTGCAGTATTTATAGCAAATATAAAATGCATGGATTGAGAATGACCATTGTCACTGAACAGTTGCTATGATCTTAAGTTCTTGCTCTACTATGTATGTTGCTTATGTCAATAACACTGGTTGACAAAGAAATTTTTTCTTAACAGCAAAGAATTTTCCTGGTGTATGTTTTGGTGCTGATTTGAAGTAAAGTATTCACTCACATGCAGTTTTGACACAAATTTAGAATTTCTATGACGTGTGTAAAATGTAGCTATTTAATCATCATAAAATGCCAATATTGTTTTATGAAGATTTGCAATGTAACTTGCTACAAATAGATTTTTAATTTTATAGTCTATAATACAGGAACCTATATATTTAGGTGATATTGTAATGTTAAGGCCTACATGTTTGTTTTACACGTTTTTCATGCGAACTTCTCTGATGAGTATTAAATAGTAATAAATCAGCTGGTGCCTGCTTTTGCAGATTTCGTGGGTTCAAGAGTTTATATTAATTTTTCTGGCCATTTCTAACACATCTGTGGCAAACTTGTAGTGAAAAAGAAGCAACAGGCTATCTCAAGTTTTGTCAAAGAATGTATTTTGCATATTTTGATGTAAGGGTTTGGGATTAGAACAAGTCAGGGACTCCACATTGAGTGTGTTCAAGTTGTGAGAAAGATCCCCCTGCTTCCTATTCAGATGAGACTGTCATGCAAAAGACAAGCACTCGTCTCAAGAAAGTTCGCCAAACAGAATGGCGAAAGTTGAAGGGAAAAACATGCTAATCGATTCGAAAGTGGACAAAATAAAAAAAAATCCATCTTCCTCCACTTCACATGAAACTTGGCATCATGAAAGAATTCATTAAAGCCCTGCCAAAATGTGGTGACATTTTCAAATATGTGGCAATTAAGTCAGTATACCATGGCTATCAGAAGCTAAGATGAAAGAAGGGGTTTTCATCAGCCCTGACATTCAGAAACTAACGAAAGACAAAATATTTGAAGGGAAAATGAATGAGATTTACAGATCATGTTGAATATTCTTCAAACAAGTTGTTGACAAGTTTCTTGGCAAAAGCAAAGAACTTGGTTATAAGAATTAGTGTTAAACATGCTGGATAACTTCCACTTTCTGGGCACCTGCATCAGTTATTTTCTAGAAAATCTAGGTGCTGTGAGTGAGGAACAGGGAGAAAGGTTCCATCAAAACATTAAACAAATGGAATGGATATACTAGGACCAACAGGATGTCAGTTAGCATGGTAGCTGAAAACTGCTGGATGCCACACATGAGTGTCCTCAGTCAGTGCACTGAAGATAACACAACTGCAAACGTTGAGATTTATGCCATTGTTTTAGACGTGAAGAACATAATACTTCACTATAATGTTAGGAGTGCCTTATTTTCTCATTTTTAACAAAGTTTTACTGAATGTACACTGAGGTGACAAAAGTCATGGCATACCTCCTAATATAATGTCAGACCACCTCCTGCTCAGCGTAGTACAGCAGTACGTGGCATAGTGTCAACAAGTCGTCAGATGTCCCCTGCAGAAATACTGAGCCATGCTGCCTCTATAGCCGTCCATAATTTCAAAAGTGTTGCCAGTGCAGAATTTTGTGCATGAACTCATCTCTCGATTATGTGCCATAAATGTTAGGTGCGATTCATGTCAGGCGACCTAGGTCGCCAAATCATTCACTCGAATTGTCCAGAATGCTCTTCAAACTAATCACAAACAACTGCGGCGTGACGACATAACACACTGTCATTCATAAAAATTCCACTGTTGTTTGGGAATATGACAACCATGAATGACTGTAAATGGTCTCCAAGTAGCTGAACATAACAATCTCTGGTCAATAATTGGTTCAGTTGGACCAGAGAACCCATTCTGTTCCATGTAAACACAGTCCACAGCATCTTAGAGCCACCATCAGCTTGCACAGTGCCTTGCTGACAACTTGGGTCCATGGCTTTATGGGGTCTGTGCCACACTTACCAACTGAAAACAGGATGCATCTAACAAGGCCACAGTTTTCCAGTAATCTAGGGCCCAACCAATATGGTTATGAGCCCAGGAGAAGCACTGCAGGCGATGTCATGCTGTTAGCAAAGGCATTTGTGTCGGTCATCTACTGCTCTACTGCCACAGCCCATTAGCGCCAAATGTTGCCACACTGTCCTAACAGATATGTTCATTGTACATCCCACACTGAATTCTGTCATTATTTCATGCAGTGTTGCTTGTCTGATAGCACTGACAACTCTATCTAAATGCTGCTGCTCTCGGTTGTTAAATGAAAGTTATCGGCCACTGCGTTGTCCATGGTGAGGGGTAATGCCTGAAATTTGCTATTCTCAGCACACTCTTGACACTGTGGATCTAAGAATATTGAATTCCGTAACAATTTCTGAAATGTATTGTCCCTTGTGTAGCTCCAACTAATATTCCACATATGAAGTCTGTTCTTGTGCGGCCATAGTCATGTTGGAAACTTTTTTCACGTTAATCAACTGAGTACAAATGACAGCTCCAGCAATGCACCACCCTTTTATATCTTGTGTATGCAATACTACCACCATCTGTATATGTGCATATCACTACCCCACAACTTTCATCACCTCAGTGTACATATTTTGCATGAATTTTCCGGATCTCCATCATTATCTTGAGAAAAATCTTGTGTGATAGAGTGAAACCCTTAGCATTTACGAACTAAGCATACCAAAAAACATTAGAATCACCTATATTATTTAAAAACATTGTCAAGTATACCTGTATACCTATATAAGGAACTAAATATTCTTTTCTGATCATTAGTTCATTGTCTGAAAATATTCAGTTTGGGATCCTCTAACTATTTGTATAATTTTGTCCCAAGATATTTGGGACACCCTGCAGAGTGTGGTTACACTGTTTTCCTGATTGCATGAATGATGATACTTTCGTGGTGTGGAGCCATGGTGAAGAACAGCTCGGTGACTTCCTAAGACACTTGAATAGCCTCCATGCCAACATAAAATTTACCATGGAAGTAGAAAAGGACAAGAAACTGCCATTTGTAGATGTGCTGGTCACAAGGGACAGCGAAAACATGAGACACAGCGTGTACTGAAAACTGACACACATGGACCAACCTGCACAAACTATCAAACCACCACCAGAGCCAAAAAAAAAAAAAAAAAAAAAAAAAAAAGAGGCATGATTAATACGCTTGTAACACGAGCAGGACGAGTATGTGAGCCGCAGCACCTCAGACGAGAAATGCAACACCTGGAAAGTGTTCTGAGGAGCAATGGGTACTCCACAAATTATATTAGAAGTGTAACAGAGCCAAACACTCGGCGAAGTAAGGAATCGGAAAAAGAAATGTCGGGTATGGCCTTTCTGCCACACATTCCCAGAGTGACGGACAGAATTGGCCGTATATTGCGCAAACATGGCGTAAAGACGATTTTCAAACCGACAAGGAAGATCAAAGAGTGCCTTAGATTGGCAAAGGAGAAAAGGGACCCACTTGCAATGTTGGGAATATACCGTATACCATGCACATGCGGAAAAGTTTATGTTGGAATGACTGGACGATCAATTAACACCAGGATCAAAGAGCTTAAGTGGCATTGCAGGTTGGGTCAGGTGGAGAAATCGGCTGTGGCAGAGCACGCACTGAGCGAGACCAACCACGTAATAAAATTCGCCGACACGGAAGTTCTGGCTGTAGAGAAGCACCATCACGTGCGCTTGTTCAAAGAAGATGTAGAAATACAAAAACACACAAACAGTTTCAACAAGAAAGAGGAAATCCTTAAGGTAAATGGATCCTGGCTTCCCGTACTGCAGCGAACGACCGTCGCAGATAGCAAGAGGAGAACCGCACCGGAAATGACTGCGAGAAGCCCTCTGACGTTGGCACACCAGGTACATATAGTCTGCGGTAGCGAGCTCGGCTCCAGTTCACTACTGGCAATGGAGGGTGAAGCTTTGACAATGCCAGCCCTCGTGCTGGCGAAACGTCAGTAAAATCATTAGATGAAAGTAGGCCAAAGAACCCGAGACAGAAGCTAATAGGGAGTTTGTCAACAAGTAGCCACAAAAGCCTTAACAAGTCTGTTAAAAATGTTATGAATTTAGTAACATCTTTCAGTTATTTGTGTAGCCAATCATTCACCAGTGGAACATTTCCCAATTGGCTGGAATGTGCTGAAGTTAGGCCTCTGTAAAAGAAAGTGGATGAAGAAAGTCTTTGAACTTCCTCCTAATATCCCTATTGCCAGCAATTCGAAAATTTTAGAGAATGTAATACAATTGCAAGGCTTCGCAATTGCTACGTATGTACAGACGTGGGATGTTCATCTTAATCTCCATTCGTCCTTTCTCTCTGCGCATCTCCTCATACACAGTCTTCATCCATCTCCCCCGCTCCCTCCTCTCTCAGTGCACCACACCCCCTCCCCACCCCCTCTCGGTGCATCACCTCCTCCCTCCTCTCTATGTCTGTTTCCCCACCTACCCCCTGCCCCACCCCTCTGCGTCCTCCTCCTCCTTTCTCTGACCTTCAGCCTTGTTTATTGTTATTGCAAACAAAACCTTGATTGCAAGTCACTTAAAATGAATGGCTGGTATCTTTGGTATACGGGGCATGAGAAACACCTCTCCAGCTGTTGGATGTGTTGCAAGGATAGTAGCTTCAATGACACCATTTCGATAGTTTTAATCTGGGAATGGGCAGGATACCAAAGTTTCAGACAATTCAGATTTCATAGTAGTATTCTACTGATAAGCCATTAAACCATAAATACAACTTTCCCGCAACAGTGAAGAACAAAACCTTGTTTTGTATATCATTTTTGCTTGAAAAAGTATATAAGGAGAATTCACATATATGAGAGAAACAATCTGTCTAGTGGCCCCCCCCCCCCCCCACACACACACACACACACACACACACACACACACACACACACACACAGAGAGAGAGAGAGAGAGAGAGAGAGAGAGAGAGAGAGAGAGAGAACATATAAGTAACTAACTCCCTAACTAACTAAATGGTCTATATCCATCCAAATGTACACTTGTGCCTGTTCCATCTTCACTTTTCACTGCCACCTTATTCTGGGTCTTCCTATTCCTCTCCTTCCTCTTGGGTGGCACAGCATTGTGGGATTCTCTTTGCACTTATTGTTTGTAGGTGATGTTTCCATAATTTTTTAAATTTCTTTAATCTTTTCATTAATATCATAAACATCTAGTTCACTCCTAATATCTCCATTTCTTACACAGTCTTTCCTTATAATACCGCTCACTTTTCTTGGAGTCTCATTTCTGCTGCTTGTAGTTTATGTTTATTGCGTTTTTTAGGGATCCACGACTCACTGCCATATACTCCCATAGGTGGTTAAGTATTTACACAGGACAAACTGCAGGGCCAGATTCCTGACTGGAAATGGAGGACAGGTGGCTGTAAGAACATGTGTCCGAGTATGCATCATTGCCACGATAGGTGGTGTTGACAATTGAAAGTTCCACTGACTATGTACCGTGTGCGTGTGATGCAGCATACTGGAAGCAGCTGAATGGTCAAGTGTTCATACTAGGAACAAGCCAAGATGGTGTCTGTGTACGGCCAAGCAGACTAAAATAGTTGAGAGGCAGCATATCCTGTAGAACCCAGCCCTCAAAATCTGGTGTACGCACAGGCACAGTCTACTGCCCCCTGCACATCTGTCTGAAAGGACACATGATCTCGCATATGCCCTACAAAAGGCTTGAAATGTTGTGTGATGTGGTTGGGGTCTGTGAGGGTACTTGATTTGGTACAGCCATGCTGCCTTTAGACTGTTTCCATCCCCGACACGAATACTGGACCACCGACCATTCTGCTGCTTACAATATGCTGTGTCAATCAAACAGCCTGCAACACACAAGGAATACACAGTACATGACATAGGAACTTTCATCAGCGCCATCTACTGTAGCGACAATGCATTTCCAGACACACGTTCGTACAACCTTTTTTCCTCCATTTCCTCATTACAGCATCATGTAAAAGTTTGAAGTTAATCAGTCATGTATTTTTTGGAGATTTTCCGTAACAATGTTAATCTAATGCTTTGTATTTATATAGTAGTATAGATATGGATAAGCAACTTCTTAACCATTTGACCACAAATAAAATATTGTCCTAGGCAAAATCTGGAATTCTAAATGGTTATGATATCATGAAGAAGAGTTATGTATTAATAGTCCAGTCAATGGGGACCAAAAAAGGCCAATGGGGGAAAAAAATCATATAGTCACCAATTTTTGAATGTTGCTAGGAGGGAGTGTCATGAACAATGTACTAAACATCTTGACCATTGGAGTTTGTGTGTTTGGAGTGGAGGGTGTTCAAATGTCACTTTTTTATGTTTTCCAAAATTACTAAAAAACCGTAGCTTCTAGCAAAAAAAGTTTCCCAGTACATCAAAGCAGTTCAGAAGGAGACTGCTAGATTGGTTCCAGTAGGTTCGAACAACATGAAAGTATTAAGCAGGTGTTTCAGAAACTCAAATGAGAACCCCTGGAGGGAAGGCGGCGTTCTTTTCGAGAAACACTAAATATTCAGAAAATTTATAGAACCAGCATTTGAAGCTGACTGTGAAACAATTCTACTGCCACCAACATACATCGTGTATAAGGAACATGAAGATAAGACACGCGAAATTGGGGCCCATACGGATGTGTACAAACAGTCATTTTTCTCTCGTCAGCGCCATCTACTGTGGCGACAATGCATTTCCAGACTCAGGTTCATACAACCTTTTTTCCTCCATTTCCTCATTACAGCATCACGCGAGTGGAACAGGAGGGGAAATGACAAGTAGTGTTACAGGTTACCTTCCGCCACGTGCCGTACGGTGGCTTGCAGAGTATCTATGTAGATATACAGAATTAAATTACATTAAATTTTCCACAAAAATAGTCCTATTCATTTTTTTCCTCTAGGACTAATAGTGTCCACATTACTGAGGATGGAAAAATCGTAAATTATTAAAAATATTGCGCTAATGGTATAAAATTAATGTTCATCTTTATTTAAAGTGGGTTATAAATAAATATTAAATGTGTATGACATCTAAGTGCAGGAAAGCCGTATTAAGGGCTAAACTGTGTTCCGGGGGTGTGACAGGATGGAAGGGGGAGACGTGTGGGATAGAAGTGCAAGGAAAGGTAGGTCACAGGATTGTGGTCATGCACTTTCCTCCCTTGGAGGTCTGCAAACTGAAGGTCAAGCAGGGGATTCTCCACTATCTATCCCACTATGTCACAAGAAACAACTACAGAAAGTTATATAGCCCCACCATAACACACCTTACGAATCACTGCCGATGCAGAGCGCAGACACGATGGGTGAGTGTTTATTTTGCACAAAATGCATAAACACTACATGGATTGCAGATATGAGATACTAATAACATTAACACAAGTAATGCCTTTGGACAGACTCAACATATCTATGCAGCTAATGGGGAGTTGATTCCTAGTTGTCCTGTATGGGAGCTGTAGTGTTCTTCGGGGAAAGGCGACTTCCACTTCCTCCACCATGATCACTTCTCGATTTTTAGTTTGCAGATACTCGATTTTTAGTTTGCAGATATACTATACCTCCCCTGCAGTTCCTGTCCAAGGAATAGACAAAAAGCTTCCCTGAGCTCATGCTTATAAAGTGGAGTTATTTTCAGTTTACTGAGTGACTACTTATTTGCAGCTGTTAAGCGAGCTTTTATGTAAAATACACTCCTGGAAATGGAAAAAAGAACACATTGACACCGGTGTGTCAGACCCACCATACTTGCTCCGGACACTGCGAGAGGGCTGTACAAGCAATGATCACACGCACGGCACAGCGGACACACCAGGAACCGCGGTGTTGGCCGTCGAATGGCGCTAGCTGCGCAGCATTTGTGCACCGCCGCCGTCAGTGTCAGCCAGTTTGCCGTGGCATACGGAGCTCCATCGCAGTCTTTAACACTGGTAGCATGCCGCGACAGCGTGGACGTGAACCGTATGTGCAGTTGACGGACTTTGAGCGAGGGCGTATAGTGGGCATGCGGGAGGCCGGGTGGACGTACCGCCGAATTGCTCAACACGTGGGGCGTGAGGTCTCCACAGTACATCGATGTTGTCGCCAGTGGTCGGCGGAAGGTGCACGTGCCCGTCGACCTGGGACCGGACCGCAGCGACGCACGGATGCACGCCAAGACCGTAGGATCCTACGCAGTGCCGTATGGGACCGCACCGCCACTTCCCAGCAAATTAGGGACACTGTTGCTCCTGGGGTATCGGCGAGGACCATTCGTAACCGTTTCCATGAAGCTGGGCTACGGTCCCGCACACCGTTAGGCCGTCTTCCGCTCACGCCCCAACATCGTGCAGCCCGCCTCCAGTGGTGTCGCGACAGGCGTGAATGGAGGGACGAATGCAGACGTGTCGTCTTCAGCGATGAGAGTCGCTTCTGCGTCGGTGCCAATGATGGTCGTATGCGTGTTTGGCGCCGTGCAGGTGAGCGCCACAATCAGGACTGCATACGACCGAGGCACACAGGGCCAACACCCGGCATCATGGTGTGGGGAGCGATCTCCTACACTGGCCGTACACCACTGGTGATCGTCGAGGGGACACTGAATAGTGCACGGTACATCCAAACCGTCATCGAACCCATCGTTCTACCATTCCTAGACCGGCAAGGGAACTTGCTGTTCCAACAGGACAATGCACGTCCGCATGAATCCCGTGCCACCCAACGTGCTCTAGAAGGTGTAAGTCAACTACCCTGGCCAGCAAGATCTCCGGATCTGTCCCCCATTGAGCATGTTTGGGACTGGATGAAGCGTCGTCTCACGCGGTCTGCACGTCCAGCACGAACGTTGGTCCAACTGAGGCGCCAGGTGGAAATGGCATGGCAAGCCGTTCCACAGGACTACATCCAGCATCTCTACGATCGTCTCCATGGGAGAATAGCAGCCTGCATTGCTGTGAAAGGTGGATATACACTGTACTAGTGCCGACATTGTGCATGGTCTGTTGCCTGTGTCTATGTGCCTGTGGTTCTGTCAGTGTGATCATGTGATGTATCTGACCCCAGGAATGTGTCAATAAAGTTTCCCCTTCCTGGGACAATGAATTCACGGTGTTCTTATTTCAATTTCCAGGAGTGTACATTCCTGTGTGTTTAATTTGTGAGTGTGATGTTGTCAGTGGTCTATGTAGTGTTGTTGGGAAAGGGATTGGATTGGATTGGTGGCACCTTGCTGCCGTCTATGACTGACAGCACACTGTAAAACCTTGTAACTGTGTTTTAGTCACTTGGTGGTGAATTAATGAATGACCAAAAAGTTACTTCGCTTCTCTTACCATTAATCCTGTTCACATAGACTGCACAAATTTTTTCCAGTAAGGAATCACTGGCATCTGTAGTGTAGGCTGCCCTGAGTGGGGCAATTACCACAGAACATTAATATATCTTCCAATGTGAGTGATAATGTTTGATACAATGGAATTGATCATGTTCATGTCTAGAAGAGTAATCTGTTGAAATGCACTGCTTGACTTAGTTGAAATATCTGAAGTTATATAACACCTACATGACCTCCTGTTGGAGAGGGGGAAAATTTAAGCCTCTGGGCCTCTTTAGATGTTGGGAGAGTTAAGTCTGGGGAGATGCATTTGATATCCCCTCATTCTGTGGAAAGTATGCCAGGCAGTGATAGTGGAGACAAGTAAATCAACATTGTCAAATACATATTGACAGAATGTTACACTTGGAAAAGGCTCTTCAGTGTGGCAAGCGGGTGACAGCTCCAGCTGTTTAGCTTTTTTGTAATAGCTAACTTAACTGCAAATAAGTACTAAATAAACTGAAAATAGCTCCGCCTTAAAAACACATTCTCAGTGAAGTATTTCATCTATTCACGTAAGATAACTGGACAGGAGAGGCTGGGGAGGTATAGTCTGTTGTAAACTGAAAAACGAGCACTGCTCATGTAGGAGAAGTTGCCTTTCCCAGAAGAAGACTACAGCTGCCATAAGGGATGACTAAGAATCAATTTCCCTCTAGCATTGCAGAACAATGAGCAGAGATTTGCATAAACATTGCTCATATACATTACTTGCATTAGTGGTTAGTAACTCACATCTGCTTTCCATGTGGTGTTAACACACATTCTGGTAAATAAACACCCCCAGAAACATCTGCACACTGCATTGCCAGTGATTCATAAGGTGGGCTGAGGATGGTCACTATAGCTTTGTGAAACACCCTGTAGTTGCTTCTTGTGATATAGTGGTGTAGGTAAGAGAGGGGAATCACCTGCTTGCTCCTAATTTTGCAAACCTATGAAGGAGTAAAGTGCATGATCACAAGCTGGAAACTGACCTCCTCTGGTTCTCCTACCACCCATTTGCCCCTCCACCCTGTTACACATTTGAAACACAATTTATCCCTTAATACAGATCTACTGCACTTAGGTTTGGAATACACATTTAATATTTGTTTTTAACTCACTTGACATAAAAATAAATATTAATTGCACACTGTTAGAATAATATTTTCAACAACCTGTGTCACTTCCAACCTGTGAAATGTGGGAACTATTAGTCCTAGAGAAAAAAATGAATAGGGCCTATTTGTAGGAAATTTAATGTAGTTTAATTTTGTACTGGAAAACATTTTGTTAGCTGCAGTTTTCTATTTATTCGAGAAAAAACATAAAAAGTGACATTTAAACTTCCCTCACCCCAATGTTTACACCCCTCCAGTCAAGATTTTTGTTTGTTGTTCATGCCACTCCCTCCTAGCACAGCACAAATATTTGCAACTACACAATTTTTTCCCTTAACTTTCCTTCATTAACTGGACTATATGTTGTCAGTGTCCATGTGAATGCGTTAAATGTAGCATCCTACAATGTTTCATCTTTTTTTTGTGTATATCAATCACCTTTCAATGGCAACCCTATTAAATCCTAAGGTTGTTTTGTTTGCAGATGATGCACGTCTATGCTAATTAGCTAAAGCTTTAGAATGAAACTGTCAATGAAACTTCCATGGACAGTAATAAATTGTTTCTCACCAAATAACTGTCTTTCAACTTCGGGAAAACACTTTACGTGCAGCTCAGTTCAGAAACTCCAAGACATTTTCACCTAAAATATGAAGACCCATGGATGTAGGAGGTTGACAGTGTCAAATTCTTGGCATTATGAATTCATCATAAAATCATCTGGCAGGAACATACAGCACAATTTCTAAAAATCTTTGATGTAGTGAAAATGTCAGATGTGGGTGATGTAAAAAATACACTACTGGCCACTAAAATTGCTACACCACAAAGATGATGTGCTACAGACGCGAAATTTAACCGACAGGAAGAAGATGCTGTGGTATGCAAATTATTACCTTTTCAGAGCATTCACACAACGATGGCGCCGGTGGTGACACCTACGACATGCTGACATGAGGAAAGTTTCCAACCGACCTCTCATACACAAACAGCAGTTCACCATTGTTGTGATGCCTCGTGTAAGGAGGAGAAATGCGTACCATCATGTTTCCAACTTTGGTAAAGGTCGGATTGTAGCCTATCGTGATTGCGGTTTATCGTATCGCGACATTGCTACTCATGTCGGTCGAGATCCAATGACTGTTAGCAGAATATGGAATTGGTGGACTCTGGAGAGTAATACGGAAAGCCGTGCTCGATCCCAATGGCCTCGTATCACTCGCAGTCGAGATGACAGGCATCTTATCCTCATGGCTGCAACTGATCGTGCAGCCACGTCTCAATCCCTGAGTCAACAGATGGGGACGTTTGCAAGACAACAACCATCTGCACGAACAGTTCGACGATGTTTGTAGAAGCATGGACTATCAGCTCGGAGACCATGGCTGCAGTTACTCTTGATGCTGTATCACAGACAGGAGCGTCTGCGATGGTGTACTCAACGACAAACCTGGGTGCACGAATGGCACAATGTCATTTTTTTTTGATGAATCCAGGTTCTGTTTACAGCATCATGATGGTCACGTCCGTGTTTGGCAACATTGTGGTGAACGCACATTGGAAGGGTGTATTCGTCATCGCCATACTGGCGTATCACCCGGTGTGATGGTATGGGGTGCCATTGGTTACACGTCTCGGTCACCTCTTGTTCGCATTGACGGCACTTTGAACAGTAGATGTTACACTTCAGATGTGTTACGACCCATGGCCCTACCCTTCATTCGATCCATGCGAAACCATATATTTCAGCAGGATAATGCACGACCGCATGTTGCAGGTCCTGTACGGGCCTTTCTGGATACAGAAAATGTTCGACTGCTGCCCTATCCAGCACATTCTCCAGATCTCTCACCAATTGAAAACGTCTGGTCAATGGTGGCGAGCAACTGGCTCGTCACAATACGCCAGTCACTACTCTTGATGAACTGTGGTATCGTGTTGAAGCTGCATGGGCAGCTGTACTTTTACACGCCATCCAAGCTCTGTTTGACTCAATGCCCAGGCATATCAAGGCCGTTATTACGGCCAGAGGCGTGGTGGCCAAGCGGTTAAAGGCGCTACAGTCTGGAACCGCGCGGCCGCTACGGCCGCAGGTTCGAATCCTGCCTCGGGCATGGATGTGTGTGATGTCCTTAGGTTAGTTAGGTTTAAGTAGTTCTAAGTTCTAGGGGACTGATGACCTTAGAAGTTAAGTCTCATAGTGCTCAGAGCTATTTGAACCATTTGAACGGCCAGAGGTGGTTGTTCTGGGTACTGATTTCTCAGGATCTATGGACCCAAATTGCGTGAAAATGTAATCACATGTCAGTTCTAGTATAATATATATGTCCAATGAATACCCGTTTATCATCTGCTTTTCTTCTTGGTGTAGCAATTTTAATGGCCAGTAGTGTAAAAAGAAATCTGGAATAATTTAATTACTTTCATTCCACGATGACGAAGTATCATACTTTCAGGTGACTCACCAAGTCATGCTAAGGATTTCAGACTCTACAAATAAACAAATCATCTGAGTATTAACTTTAAGTCAAATTTGTGTGTGTCAGTATCACCAGGTTATTTCAAATCAGCCTAATAATGGCAACTTTATCAAGAAGATCATATGTGAATGACCCTGATGTGTTTTATTACATCTGCAACTCTGACTCTCAAAAGCAAGAGAGAGAACATAATCTCATGTGCTAAAAAAGCATACCTGTCTTGTTGCAAGTTTGAGGATATGGAGAAAAGGTAAACAGATATCTTTACTTTTCCAGATTCCAATGGTATCGAGAGAACAAGAAAACCATGTAGATGACTGCTGTTTTTGTATGGTGAAAGCTGGCAGGCATAGCAAGAACAGAATGAAAGAAATTGTTTATCCAAACCTAAAAGCAGCCATAAGACCCATACCACATGGTTCTAACATCCTTGTGCCGACCCGCCCACTACTTAGAATCATTATCATAAAGTGAAACTGCCCACAGCTTGTGGTCTAGTGGCTAGCTTTGCTGCCTCTGGATCACAAGGTCCCGGGTTCGATTCCTGGCTGGGTTGGGGATTTTCTCTAACCGGGGACTGGGTGTTTGTGTTGTTGTTGTTATCATCATCATCATCATCATCCATGACAGTATCTAGAATGGACTGTGTAAAAGTTGGAACTCTGTATGGGCGCTGATGACCGTGCAGTTGAGTGCCCCAAAAGCCAAACGTCAAGTGAAATTACATATCCTGCTGACTCGACACCCACAAAAGGACAAGAGCAGTTTACACAAGAACTGAATGACTTGTAAGGAGATCTGGGTCTCTTGTTTATTGTAAGAGCATTGATGGTTTGTTATCCAGATATGGTGAGACATACAACATGAATGAATGGAGGATATTTATAGATTCTAACACAAGAGGCCTCACACCCATACTTCTACGTACTGAAGATAAGCATGACAGTGTCAGCAGCATATTCTGTGCACTGTAAAAGAAACCTATGAAAATACGGAGATCCTGCTGAAGGCATTATGCTATTCAAAACACTAATGGGTTGTATGTGGAGACCTTTAACTAATAGGAATGCTGCTTGGACAACAGTCAGGCTTTACAAAGTTTCCTTGTTTCCTGTGCCTCTGGGATAGTCGTGCCTATGAATTGCATTGGAGTAGACTAGAATGGTCTATCAGACCAACAATGAATCCTAGGGAGAAAAATGTGATTAGACAATCTCTGGTGATATGAGAGAAAATCATTCTGCTGCCTCTTCATATTAAACTGTGAATCACAAATCAGTGTGTCAAAGCACTGCCTGAAGATGGTGATTGTTTTAAGTCCAAAAGTTCCAAATTTTCATTTCTGTCTGAGGCTAAACTCAAGGGACTACTATTTCTGGGACCAAACTTTTGAAGTTTGATAAAAGATGAAGTATATAAAAATGTACTAACACAAGAAGAACAACTGGCTTTGACAGAATTTATGAACGTGGCTGCCAATTTATTAAGTAATAGGGAACACCCAGGTTTCAAAGCCATGGTGGAAAATATAACAGCTTTGAAAAATATGAACCTTAAAATTCATTTTTTTTCCTAACCATCTTGACTTTTTCCCTGACAATCTCAGAGATGTTAGCAAAGAACATGGCAAAAGGGCTAACAAAAAAAATTGAATCACATTATCAAGGCAGGTGGGATGGAGGGATGATGGCTGACTACTTTGGCCTCTAAAATGAGATAATGTGGAGCTACAGCATAGAAGAAAATCTCGAAGACAAAATTTCAATATTAAGATGAAGCAGTACTATAAAAGTGCAGTGTCTCTGTAACACTTGGAATGTGTGATTAGGTCGATGTTACTAGTAAAGATGGGTCTGTATTACTATATATATTAAAATGTATTAATATTGTGTCTTCACATTCTTCAAGCAATTAATAAAAATCATCCTTCAGCATTAAAGGCCTTGGACAAAAATTTAGTTTCACAGCCCTGTGTTATTAACACTATTACATAACATGAATGTTTTGTAATATCTGATTTTGGCACAGTTTCAGTGAAGTAATGCAATCTGTATAAGGAGGCTTGTAACCTACTTTTGTTTTGATGATGCTTCCTGCAGTAGCCTAAAAAACAATTTATGCATTACAATGTTTATGGTACACTTTTAAATCAATTTGTATATGAGAAAATGGGGAAAAAAACTTACTTCCCATACCCTTGTGAACCAGCATTCTTCAGGATTTTTAGAAACAATACTATCACATCAGATTTTTTAAAATATGTATTTCTGTTTTTCTGACACATTCCACATTGTCAAGGATCTCCCCACTGCAAGTGTACAGAACGAACTGTATTTAATCTAACATGAAAATTACAGTCACGCAATACACTAACAAGTCAATGGTTGCTAAGCTGGTGTGGAGAGACAATACACATCTGGCTCACCTCAGTCCTGCAAGTGCTGCAAATTAAGCTATACAAGCAGGTCATGGAGGAAATATACTGACATAAGGAAATGCTCACTGGAGTGCAGGTCAACAGCCACCTACCACCAAACAGGTTCAAATGATAGGAAAACAGCAAAAGATTATCCTCTGCGGTTAACCATATTGCTGAGATGAAGTGTGTTGATCTTCACTAAGCATGTACATGTTTTCTGATAATGACAAGCCTCTATGAGTCATCCCCTGTGGGAGATGAGAGATGGCAGTATAGCAGTTAAAAAAAAGAGCACACAAATCCACATGGACACAGTTTGCGGCTGCTTGTAGTTCAGTGGTTACAGACATAAAGAGAATGTGACAACAGACGTGCTGAACACCCCCTCCCCCACCTCCCTCTCCCTCTGATGTGTTCCTTTGCAACAACATATAGAATGCCCTATTGAGACCATTGCTTTGATTTTCCATCATTCCTGAACTTACTCATTTTCCACAGGGAGGAGCAGAATTAGTTGGTTCTTATCATGCACAAGAATCATTCTGACTTCTGATATGAAACCCCCATTCAGTCATTCACGGCACAAGTTTTTTTTATATAAACAGGCTGCAGGCAAGAATAGAGGCAAACATTATTTGGCATCATTTTTTGGCCACACTTTTCAATCACCACTCAGTTCAAGATGAACAAAGAATAACAAGGCATTAATGAACTCCTACTCAAGAGTTGGAAAAAAAATAAAAGCAATGAAAAGACATGGTTACATTAGTGTGCAGAAGTGAGCATATGCCTAGAATGGAGCAGATACAGACCCAATAATCTGTCCTGAAGCAGGTCAAATTATAGCTTCATAGCACATTATATGTACCATATAGTCTTAAAAGCATTAACAGAGGGTCTTCCCAAATAATTTCCACCAGGGAGCACCTAAAAGATTATAATAGGGCAGCAAGTAAATACACACTGCTTCAGCCTTAAATAAGGGCACATACAGCAACACAAAATGCTTGGAATTACAACAATAGGAGAACTTGAGCTAAGCAGCATGTACCATTGGCAAAGACAGAAACTTACAATGTTGTTTTCTCCCATCTGAAGCTACTGAATTTTGCAATGTAAAAGGCTTCAATAGCAAGTTTTATGCAATAAAAGTTGAACTGTACATTCCACTTCCCAAATAAAAGGATCCATGCTCAACATTTTTAAGGCCTGAGAATATGACTGAGTTTTGAAGAATGAGTATGGAGCATTTAAAACCAAAAAATTACACTGTGATGGGTACACTACAAGGGAATGAAAGATTTTGGGTCAATAAGAGTATCAAAGACCAGCCCCAAGATATTTCTCTCTCCACATGTAACTTAGGCTAAAAAGCCATGTCCAGTAAACCTGTATGCATTCAATGTAAAATGCATGACAGGACATTTTCAAATGTACAATTTCCATATTTAAAAGGACTTTGAATACTGGCAGTTTTTTGTAAGAAGATCAAATTAGACATTTTTTTTCCTTGACCCAAAAATGTGGAACACAAAAACACACATTGGCTTAGGTGTCTGTCAGTTTTTATTATCTAGATATATTCTCTGTAAGACACCTTACGGTGTGTAGTGGAGGGTACAACCATTTCTATCCTTTACTATTCTACTCATGCATTCTGCACTGGAGTAAAATTGTCATTAATCATTGTGTGAAATGTAGGCACGATGTTAAAGTGTTCTATATTCTTACAGGTACTGGTCAAAATGAAAAGTCCTACAAACATTTGTCTGGAAATGTCTGTTGAGATAACAGATCATTTCACTTGTGCTGACAATTGTTAGCAGTCGGTCCTTATGATGACAGTGATTGATTATTGGTTGTGTGTGTCTCCGTACTTAAATCATGACTGTGATTCTGTTGGACACACAACACATACAGATTAACCACATCCTTTGATACCACTTTGCCACATTTCACCCTAAGATAGCCCTCAGGATATGCTACAAATCGGTACTTCACCACAACTAAGATTATACATTCACATTTATTAGCTTGACCAACTCACAAATCAGACTGGCACCTTTCAATCCAACCTATATACAGGGTGTTACAAAAAGTTCAATCCAACCTATATACAGGGTGTTACAAAAAGGTATGGCCAAACTTCCAGGAAACATTCCTCACACACAAAGAAAGAAAATATGTTATGTGGACATGTGTCCGGAAATGCTTACTTTCTCTTCAAATCACATTAATCATGGAATGGAAACACGCACCAACAGAACGTACCAGCGTGACTTCAAACAATTTGTTACAGGAAATGTTCAAAATGTCCTCCGTTAGCGAGGATACATGCATCCACCCTCCATCACATGGAATCCCTGATGCAGCCCTGGAGAATGGTGTATTGTATCACAGCCGTCCACAATGCGAGCATGAAGAGTCTCTACATTTGGTACCGGGGTTGCGTAGACAAGAGCTTTCAAATGCCCCCATAAATGAAAGTCAAGAGGGTTCAGGTCAGGAGAGCGTGGAGGCCATGGAATTGGTCCGCCTCTACCAATCCATCAGTCACCGAATCTGTTGTTGAGAAGCGTACTAACACTTTGACTGAAATGTGCAGGAGCTCCATCGTGCATCAACCACATGTTGTGTCATACTTGTAAAGGCACGCACAGGTTGAGTATCCCGTATGAAATCGTGATAACATGCTCCATTGAGCGTAGGTGGAAGAACATGAGGTACAATCAAGACATCACCAACAATGCCTGCCAAAACGTTCACAGAAAATCTGTGTTGATGACGTGATTGCACAATTGCGTGCGGATTCTCGTCAGGCCACACATGTTGATTGTGAAAATTTACAATTTGATCATGTTGGAATGAAGCCTCATCCGTAAAGAGAACATTTGCACTGAAATGAGGATTGACACATTGTTGGATGAACCATTTGCAGAAGTGTATCTGTGGAGGCCAATCAGCTGCTGATAGTGCCTGCACACACTGTACATGGTACGGAAACAACTGGTTCTCCCGTAGCACTCTCCATACAGTGACGTGGTCAACGTTACCTTGTACAGACGCAACTTCTCTGACGCTGACATTAGGGTTATCGTCAACTGCACGAAGAATTGCCTCGTCCATTGCAGTTGTCCTCGTCGTTCTAGGTCTTCCCCAGTCGCGAGTCATAGGCTGGAATGTTCCGTGCTCCCTAAGACGCCGATCAATTGCTTCGAACGTCTTCCTGTCAGGACACCTTCGTTCTGGAAATCTGTCTTGATACAAACGTACCGCGCCACGGCTATTGGCCCGCGCTAATCCATACATCAAATGAGCATCTGCCAACTCCACATTTGTACACATTGCACTGACTGCAAAACCACGTTCGTGATGAACACTAACCTGTTGATGATACGTACTGATGTGCTTGATGCTAGTACTGTAGAGCAATGAGTCACACGTCAACACAAGCACCGAAGTCAACATTACTTTCCTTCAATTGGGCCAACTGGCGGTGAATCAAGGAAGTACAGTACATTCTGACGAAACTAAAATGAGCTCTAACATGGAAATTAAGCGTTTCTGGACACATGTCCACATAACATCTTTTCTTTATTTGTGTGTGAGGAATGTTTCCTGAAAGTTTGGCCGTACCTTTTTGTAACACCCTGTATAAAAAAAGGAAATACTGCCAAGTGTTTTGTTCTCTTCCTTTTACCGAATTTACGAGTTCACACTCTACATCATAACGTCAAGGTACAAAGCCAAAATCCAGTATCAGTAGCTTCAGTTAACCATATACACACCTATATACATCAGCCATTCCATGTGTATTTTGAGGATGTGCTGGCATCAGGACAAATTAGTTGTTCTATGGGGTGGAAATAATACAAACATCAAAATGGAAACTTATTATTCCACACAGGAGACAGGAGGTATGGTATTACTCTACAATTTAGGAAATGTGGAGGAGCTAGCGTTGCAATGAGAAGAATTTAATCCTAAAACAACTAAGCAAAGTGTTGAAGCTGCTGAATACATAACCCAGGCTCACGTACAGACACATCTGCATGAGCAGTTACTTTCTCCATTTCTCTTATAGCATGTTCTAGTACTTAGCACACAAGATATTCATGCGCAATCACACTTCTGCCAACGGATTCTAAGATGGAGCAATGGAGAACCATCATTCACAGCTTGCATTTCATTTACATATAAGTTGGGAATCACACAGAACAGGACTCGAGTAATTGTGGAAGCAAGGCATCATATTCACTTAGTTTTAGTGCATGAGCAGGAACTACTGGTGACTCAATAAAAGTAAGACCATTCAGTTTAGCTGGCACATTGACGGGTGAGGTTTATCACTGCCTTTTCTGAGTATAAACTGCTTGCACTAATGGAGAATGTTACCATTTCCCTCATACAACAGTATATAACTAGTGTTTGATGAGTCTTGAACTGATCGAAAATCCAGCTCCACATTCATCTGACTGTAATATCTTTGATCTTACTGTGATGTCCTCTAATGCCATTGCTGGATCCCATATCCATCAACAACGACCATGTTGCAGGAGCATATGCCCAACAATACACAAAATCCTTGGTGTGATTCTTTGAAGGGTGAAGGATGTATAAGAATGAGTGGTAAACACACTGAGCAGCTCTTACTGTGTAAACAGAAAAATTGCTGTAACAGCACAGAATGAGTCAATCTCAAGTATTTGTTTCTCAATACATAGTGTGTTTTCTTCCGAAGTGTTGGCCAGTACTTATGACAGTAAGAATAAAGGACACTTTCTAAACACCCTGTGGGGCTGTATACGGGAGGAAGTAAGCTCAAACTAACTTTGTGACGGACAGATTGCAGTTGGTGTTTCGAGCAGCACAGCACATACATCCTCGTACACCTGTATACCTAAGAACAGGTAACACAGGAAGCAAGTGGCACTTTAAAAAAAGGTGGTGGCAGCTGGTATCTTCCATTTCACACACTATAATATCAGCTACAAAATTCTTGAACTGTAGTTTGATGAACATGTACAAATACCTCAATTATTCTTAATTGTACTCTCTAAGATTAACCTGGTGTGTCTCCAGAAATTTCTATCATTTTTAAAATGTTTCTACTTATTTCGTAATTGATTTTTCTTGCTGTAGACAGGAGGAAGAAAAAGTCAGAGCGAAAAACTTCATTTACTTTTAATAATCTCTGTTACAGAAAATTAATTAGACATGAAAATTATTTGTCTATGCTAAAGTAATGTATGGTGGTCTACTTCAACACATATGTAATATGAAGTTCATAAATAAGCTATGATTTGTGTATACTGCAAGTATTCAACCAAGGCCTGAAGTACATTATGGACAGATGTAAGATAAGCTACTAAGATAATTAAATCTATATTAATTGCAATTAACATGCAGTCAAGAATGTAGAATAAACATTTTGTATATAGTTGTATACAGACATATATGACAAGCTGATCACACTTTGAAACAGACAATTCTCAGTCCGACAATCTAAAAGATACTGAGCTCTCCCACTGACGCAAAGTTTAATCACTTCAACTGCTTCAAAGAAATTTATTACTTGCATCATTAGCACAGTTATTAAGTTTTATATCTCTCTTATGGCTAACATCAAAGTTTTGATGACGAAGTAACCATTTGTTTGAGCACTGAAACACAGGTGACATAATACTGTCCACAGCATAAAATTAGAAATGTGTGTTACTCCAAGCAAGTCTGGCACAATTATAACACAAAAAGTATAATAAAATGTGAATTAATAACTGTTTTCAACATCACTTTCCGAATATTATACCTTCTCCACCGCTGCAACATGAATGAAAAACGAAAACTAAAATTACCTAACTATTGTTTATATGTGCAATGATGGTCATATTCATTAACGTAAGGGGCTTAAATAAAGTAGAAGACTTTGTTAATACTTCAGCTTCACTACTAGAAATTTCATGGATACGACCAGAATAATGTCTTTTATTACAAAACAAGCACTTAATACTACAAAACAAACAAAAACATTTAATTAATTAATGGCTGAATAAGTATTTGAACTTCAATCACTCCAGCTCTTGTTATACACATCCTTCATTTAAATACCGACGCTCCATATACAAAGTCCCAATATTAAGTGGAAATCGGGAATCTTCGTCTAAATGTAATATAGTTGTTGGGAGTTTAACAATATTGTTATTATAACAAGTGTTGCCAAACACTTTTAGGGAAAACATTGCTACCTGTCAGTCAGTGGCATACCTATAAACAATAACTTTCCACTGGGAAACTATAGGCCTACAGCGTGATATGTACTTTCTTATTACCGCAATATGAGCAAATCATCGTACACTCGACGCGTCAAATTTTTCCAATAATAAATTCCTTACAATATTTATTTACAAGTCTTGTGTAAGCAAAAATCCAAAACACTACATCGTAATGTGTCTAAAATTTGCTGCTTTCACTGACCTCTGGAGAAGTCGATCTGCACATCGTCTTCACTATCCTGTGGACCTGAAATTTGAAAAAAAATAAAAGTGAACTACTTGGCGATCTTTAATATACTGTAGCCTGAAAGGAGACACTCGCAACCTCACTCACTGCGTATGGAACGGCCAGCACGCGAACTCCTCCCTCTTAACATCCAACTTGCGATTGCCATCCTTTACTACATATGTAAAGGACAATGAGAAACCCCAAACACGATGGCATACATCGTATTTTATTACGGATTTCATTCAACTACTGTCAGAGCACTACACTGACAAGTCACGATCTTCAATTGTACCAATACAAATTTAACCAAAGTTCCTACAACCTAGAGTGACAATACAAATCGCAGGCCGCTCCAAAAGAATCAAATCACTACATCACATCAGTTTTTATTATCACATTGTATGGGATGTGCTGTATAGCATTAAGCGGTAATTCAACTAATTTTAAATTAGGGCAGTTAGACGGTAGTGAACGTACGCAAAGATATTATTTGCAGCCACCTGTCTACACCTGATACACTACATCAACAAAAAAAAAAGGCCGATACTGTTCTATAATGAAAAAGGACATTTCGTGACATTGCAGTCAAAATTACGATTGCGTATTTTGACAGAGAAATATGTAAGGGCAGAATTGCAAATATGAAGCTGCATACATTAAAATATGACTTTTCTGAACACTAAGGACAGAGAAGGACCGGAGACTCAACACATCAATTACTATTGCGTCTTTATACTACTAATGATCTTTGATACACTTTCTTATTTGTGCACATTCCATATCCTGTCAAAATGGACATGTCGTATAAATTAAAGCATGTTCTACTAAATTCAGATGAGCTGAGAGTGGAACGATGGATTTCAGATTTACTTGGGACGTTATTTCCATTTCTGTACTGGTATCGCCACGTAGAAAAACCCCCCAGAAACATCCGTGGGTAACGATGAACTGGTATAATTGAGTTTAAGGCGGAGCATTATGCCCTATATAAAATTACATAGACACAGCGTGAGTACTGTATTTGTTTGGATACAGGAAGGAATAAATATGAAAATCTTCCACCTGAATGTTCAGTCAGAAACAAACCACATGAAACTGATATTTTCTGGAATACAAATCTGTCATGTTTTTTGGGCGAGTGAAAATTCTCTTTGTAGTACACCGGTACCGGGTGACATTTCGATGGTTACGAAGACGTCGAAAAGCACAGATAATTTTCAGAGAAAAATTCTGCTCCGATATTTGGTTTGGTCAGCGCTTTAGTCAATAATTAATATAAAAGTTTTATGTTTTTGGGAAGGGCCTTATGCCTCAGCCTGTGGCTGCAACTGGCAAGCTCACATGATCATCAGAATAGGCAGTGGAGTGGGAGTATTTGCGTTGAAAATACACTGCGCATGAGTTCTCCAAATATCTGTAGAGAAACTCAATAAAACAAAAAGTATTCCGCATTCGCCGCATGTCAGTCGCCAAGTAGCTATCAACCAAGCCCAGTTTTGTTTTTCCAAAGTTACTATTCCCTTTGCCTTGTTTCACAACCAAACTTTGCCACCAACGTGTTTCTTTTAGCCGAAGCAGATCTTCAAAAAAATTTCATACTGTGACAATTTTACATATGAATTACGATAGTCGTTTTATGTCGTTCCAACTAGTCGTTTATAAGTTATACAAAAGGGTCACTAGCTCCATAAATATTGTCATGTGGTAACCAGAGACGAGTTAAAATCAGAAATCAGAGTCATGGATGAAGCACAACACGTAAACACTGAACTTACATTTATTACGACCACTAAAGTACAGCCACAACAGAACTGAACTCCTGGATGGAGAGTGCTACTATTTATAAAAACACCGAATATTCCAAAATATACAAACATTACAACTATAAGAAATTTAGAGAAACTTCCAAGATACTAACAAAAACTGAAAGAGGTCAGTTGTGAACTGGCGATTCCTCACATCTCAGCCAGCAGCACTAACTGCTATGTGACAATGCGTGCAACACAGTTTTCAGCATTGCTGTCTTTCTAGCCAAACACCGACCCGCTGTATCAGAAGTTCTCATTAGAGCCAACTGCAGCCCACTCGATCTAGATCTTGTTGATGGTTCTCTGTATGGCAGCGCTGGCAGATCCTCGCGTTCTATTCGTGTTGACGAACACCGAAGGTAGCCCATCCCATCTTTGCAGTCGTCAAATGGTTCTTCAGCTCCTAGAACGAAAAGTCCCCATCGTCGACCTGCGCCTCTGGACTGGAGTATGACTTCATATGGATGACATGTATGACGTCACTGGACTCTTATCTTCTTAGTGAAGGGTCATAATCCTCAACGTCATATGTGACGTCCAGAAAATGACGAAGGTATCAAACGGTCCAAAGCAGATTATAGCAATCTGTATCTCAATGGCTGATGCTTGGCATTACATGGCTCTCAGTCTTCCTCCTGGGTGTCCAGTGGTCATATGCGAGCCAGCTGTCTTGCTTATTTGTTCCTGATAAAGAGGCGCTTCACGTAGTCGTCCTGAGTACCGTCCAGTTCAGACAGGAATAGTTTATTCACTGTTTTTTCCGCCTCACAACCATGAAGCAGAAAGAACTATGTGGAGCTTTTAGTGTCTTACTTCGCTCAGTAGTACGTGAATGTCATTAGACATCAACAGCATACCCATCAAGGTCTTACTGACATGTTCTGAGAAACTATTCGTTTATAGGTGGCATTCTGTGGGTAATGTCGAAATGTGAAATTACATCCGATACTGTACTAGTCTTGACTGGAATACGTTTCCACGCTCAGATTATCCATTGATTCCTGTTTGTCATCTTCGAGAACCTCCCAAAGAGGTTGCCATGTGCTTCTGTCACTGGGCCTTACAGTGGCTCACATAGTGTCTAATGGATTGGCACTGTCCAAGTGATATCTGGATCTGATTCTGAGCAGAATGTTCATAAACCCAAATGATAATATGGAAAAACTCAGGGTAGCTGGTTGTAGATGAGCTGGGATTATGAGCTACCATTTCCAGCACATCGCATCATAGTTCCTCTTATACATAGTTCCGTTAATTACTGGAGTTCTCATTTGGTTGGCTCCTGGTTCTTCAAGACTTCTATGGTTTTCAGCAGTGCTAGATCTTCCATTTCTTCAACAGCAATGTCATTTAATGCAGAAATGACTGGGTTTTCGTCTGTGCTGCTATTTTCCGTGACATGACCGCTTCAAAGGTACTCAGCACCCTTGTTTTTGTATCAGATTTTGTATGTCACTGTGACATTATATTCTTGAAGCCACAGTGCCCTTCTCAACAGTCGACATGACAGATCCTTCAGCCTACTCAATCAACATTGAGAATTGTGGTCCATCACGTTCGTGAATTGTTTGTCAAATAAATAAGACCAGAACTTGTTGATGGCCCAAACAAATACAAGGCACAACACCAACAACAACAACTACTACTACTACTTTTTCGGTTGCAGAGTGGTTCTTCTCTGACCGCAAGAGTACTCTGGAAGCACAAGCATTGCATCTGTACCACAACTTCTAGCGTTAGTGTGATGTTCTGTATTGACATTCTCATTATACAATATTAGGACTGGAGAATATTTTAGCATCTTTTTAACAACAAGGAAAGATCTTTCTGGCACCCTGTTCCAGGAAAATTTTACGTCTTCCAGCAGTAGTTCATGCAAAGGACATAAGTAGGTTATCAGTGTATGTTGTGGTACTGATCTGGTTATAACTGGTTTCATATCTGTAGATAACATATGGACTTCTGGTGCCAGGTTACACCCGAGTCAACTATTATACTGCTTATGCCACAAATCCCCCCCCCCATGAACCGTGGACCTTGCCGTTGGTGGGGAGGCTTGCGTGCCTCAGCGATACAGATAGCCGTACCGTAGGTACAACCACAACGGAGGGGTATCTGTTGAGAGGCCAGACAAACGTGTGGTTCCTGAAGAGGGGCAGCAGCCTTTTCAGTAGTTGCAGGGGCAACAGTCTGGATGATTGACTGATCTGGCCTTGTAACAATAACCAAAACGGCCTTGCTGTGCTGGTACTGCGAACGGCTGAAAGCAAGGGGAAACTACGGCCGTAATTTTTCCCGAGGGCATGCAGCTTTACTGTATGATTAAATGATGATGGCGTCTTCTTGGGTAAAATATTCCGGAGGTAAAATAGTCCCCCATTCGGATCTCCGGGCGGGGACTACTCAAGAGGATGTCATTATCAGGAGAAAGAAAACTGGCGTTCTACGGATAGGAGCGTGGAATGTCAGATCCCTTAATCGGGCAGGTAGGTTAGAAAATTAAAAAAGGGAAATGGATAGGTTAAAGTTAGATATAGTGGGAATTAGTGAAGTTCGGTGGCAGGAGGAACAAGACTTCTGGTCAGGTGACTACAGGGTTATAAACACAAAGTCAAATAGTGGTAATGCAAGAGTAGGTTTAATAATGAATAGGAAAATAGGAATGCGGGTAAGCTACTACAAACAGCACAGTGAACGCATTATTGTGGCCAAGATAGATACGAAGCCCACACCTACTACAGTAGTACAAGTTTATATGCCAACTAGCTCTGCGGATGACGAAGAAATTGAAGAAATGTATGATGAAATAAAAGAAATTATTCAGATAGTGAAGGGAGACGAAAATTTAATAGTCATGGGTGATTGGAATTCGAGTGTAGGAAAAGGGAGAGAAGGAAACGTAGTAGGTGAATATGGATTGGGGCTAAGAAATGAAAGAGGAATCCGCCTGGTAGAATTTTGCACAGAGCACAACTTAATCATAGCTAACACTTGGTTTAAGAATCATGATAGTAGGTTGTATACATGCAAGAAGCCTGGAGATACTAAAAGGTATCAGATAGATTATATAATGGTAAGACAGAGATTTAGGAACCAGGTTTTAAATTGTAAGACATTTCCAGGGGCAGATGTGGACTCTGACCATAATCTATTGGTTATGACCTGTAGATTAAAACTGAAGAAACTGCAAAAAGGTGGGAATTTAAGGAGATGGGACCTGGATAAACTGAAAGAACCAGAGGTTGTACAGAGTTTCAGGGAGAGCATAAGGGAACAATTGACAGGAATGGGGGAAAGAAATACAGTAGAAGAAGCATGGGTAGCTTTGAGGGATGAAGTAGTAAAGGCAGCAGAGGATCAAGTAGGTAAAAAGACGAGGGCTAGTAGAAATCCTTGGGTAACAGAAAAAAATATTGAATTTAATTGATGAAAGGAGAAAATATAAAAATGCAGTAAATGAAGCAGGCAAAAAGGAATACAAACGTCTCAAAAATGAGATTGACAGGAAGTGCAAAATGGCTAATCAGGCATGGCTAGAGGACAAATGTAAGGATGTAGAGGCTTATCTCACTAGGGGTAAGATAGATACTGCCTACAGGAAAATTAAAGAGACCTTTGGAGATAAGAGAACCACTTGTATGAACATCAAGAGCTCAGATGGAAACCCAGTTCTAAGCAATGAAGGGAAAGCAGAAAGGTGGAAGGAGTATATAGAGGGTCTATACAAGGGCGATGTACTTGAGGACAATATTATGGAAATGGAAGAGGATGTAGATGAAGATGAAATGGGAGATACGATACTGCGTGAAGAGTTTGACAGAGCACTGAAAGACCTGAGTCGAAACAAGGCCCCCGGAGTAGACAACATTCCAGTAGAACTAATGACGGCCTTGGGAGAGCCAGTCCTGACAAAACTCTACCATCTGGTGAGCAAGATGTATGAAACAGGCGAAATACCCTCAGGCTTCAAGAAGAATATAATAATTCCAATCCCAAAGAAAGCAGGTGTTGACAGATGTGAAAATTACCGAACAATCAGTTTAATAAGCCACAGCTGCAAAATACTAACACGAATTCTTTACAGACGAATGGAAAAACTAGTAGAAGCCGACCTCGGGGAAGATCAGTTTGGATTCCGTAGAAATACTGGAACACGTGAGGCAATACTGACCTTACGACTTATCTTAGAAGAAAGATTAAGGAAAGGCAAACCTACGTTTCTTGCATTTGTAGACTTAGAGAAAGCTTTTGACAATGTTGACTGGAATACTGTATTTCAAATTCTAAAGGTGGCAGGGGTAAAATACAGGGAGCGAAAGGCTATTTACAATTTGTACAGAAACCAGGTGGCAGTTATAAGAGTCGAGGGGCATGAGAGGGAAGCAGCGGTTGGGAAGGGAGTGAGACAGGGTTGTAGCCTCTCCTCAATGTTATTCAATCTGTATATTGAGCAAGCAGTAAAGGAAACAAAAGAAAAATTCGGAGTAGGTATTAAAATCCATGGAGAAGAAATAAAAACTTTGAGGTTCGCCGATGACATTGTAATTCTGTCAGAGACAGCAAAGGACTTGGAAGAGCAGTTGAACGGAATGGATGGTGTCTTGAAGGGAGGATATAAGATGAACATCAACAAAAGCAAAACGAGGATAATGGAATGTAGTCGAATCAAGTCGGGTGATGCTGAGGGTATTAGGTTAGGAAATGAGACACTTAAAGTAGTAAAGGAGTTTTGCTATTTGGGGAGCAAAATAACTGATGATGGTCGAAGTAGAGAGGATATAAAATGTAGACTGGCAATGGCAAAAAAAGCGTTTCTGAAGAAGAGAAATTTGTTAACATCGAGTATAGATTTAAGTGTCAGGAAGTCATTTCTGAAAGTATTTGTATGGAGTGTAGCCATGTATGGAAGTGAAACATGGACGGTAAATAGTTTGGACAAGAAGAGAATAGAAGCTTTTGAAATGTGGTGCTGCAGAAGAATGCTGAAGATTAGATGGGTAGATCACATAACTAATGAGGAAGTATTGAATAGGATTGGGGAGAAGAGAAGTTTGTGGCACAACTTGACCAGAAGAAGGGATCGGTTGGTAGGACATGTTCTGAGGCATCAAGGGATCACCAATTTAGTATTGGAAGGCAGCGTGGAGGGTAAAAATCGTAGGGGGAGACCAAGAGATGAATACACTAAGCAGATTCAGAAGGATGTAGGTTGCAGTAGGTACTGGGAGATGAAGAAGCTTGCACAGGATAGAGTAGCATGGAGAGCTGCATCAAACCAGTCTTAGGACTGAAGACAACAACAACAACAACAATGCCACAAATTTCGACTACTCCCTCTGTACGAACACACATATCCTGTATTACCACTTTGTATCCATATTTTTCCATATTTGCCACATTTTTCTAATTTTTCTGTTTTTCCCACATCTTTCAGTCTTTCCATTTTCCATATTTTTACATATTTTGCATATCTTCCATTTTTCCACATTTTCTCGTTTTCTCTATTATTTTTTTACACTTTCCACAGGTTGTATGTAATGCAAAAGTATGTTCATATGCTCTTATTGCATACCATGCCAAGTTTCTTTAGAATCCAGCTGTGATACAGATTCTCCACCCAGTTAGTGCATCTACAAACTGTACTTCTTCCAAATGTCATCCCACACGATACTAACTGCCAAAGCCAACTCTTATATTCTCAATATCAATTGAGGTATTATATGTCATACATATTACTTGGTCGACTTTCCCACTTCGCTGATACAATCTGCAGCCCTCTGCTGCTCCAAATTGTAGCCTGTAATGTGATTTTGTGTTACATAACTATGTTGATGCATGGGAGACCCTCAGAAAACTGAATGCACGAATTTGAAGAGTCTACACGTTCTCCTTCAGCATGACAATCCCAGATCACACATGAGAGCCGCAACATCTGCAACAATGTAGCACCTTGGGTTCACTGTCATTGATCATCCTCCATATAGTCTTGACTTGAGCCCATCTAATTTTCATCTGCTTCCAAAACTTAAAGAACACCTTTGAAGACTTCACTTTGATAGACATGAAATGGTGCAAGCAGAGATGAGATTGTGGTTCCATAAAAAAGTTAACCATTCTACAGTGAGAGTTTCAATAAAGTGGTCTCTCATTGGGAGAAATGTGTATGTCACCGGGGTGACTACACTGGGAATTAAATATACAGACATGAAGAGAATAAAGATGTAGGATATTAATAAAGATTGTTTTATTTAAAAAGCTTTAACAGTTTTCACATAAAATATTCAGAGGCATTACTTTTCAGTACACCCTCATATCACACTATGACCACAACATGATGATGTCATTCTTTTATACTTCCTCGAACATTAACAACACAGAATACAGTCTAAGTATAGATATCAATACTCTAGCGATACAAGGTAGGAATAATGTCCAATACACTGATAATTGGAGCTGTCAGCGCTTAGATTCAGGATATATGTATGTGACAAATGGATATAATAATGCTTGAGGAACTGACTTTAGCCTATAATAAACACAGATGTAGCTGAGTTACGCTATTGTGTGTTGGTTTTCCCACAGAGGCCTCTACTGCCTATCCCTCCTGACCTACCAAGGGTGGATCGACTTAGGACATCATCCCAGACTTATTGTTGACAGATTCACCTTCCTGTGCTACCCCACAGTTAACACTGGTGGATCCATCTTCGGATGATATCCCAGATGTAACACAGATAGATCCACCCCAAACAATGGTGTAATGCTAGTGGATTCATCTTTGGACACAATACCCAGGCTTGATGTCAGTGTATCCACCCCAAACACGTTGCATTTATAACAGGGTAAAGTCAGTTCCTCCGATTTTACTATTTCCATCTGTTACACACATATATCCTGGATCTAAGCTTTCATAGCTGTAGTTGATCAGTATTCCAAACATTATTTCCATCTTGTATCTGTAGAGTATATACTAAGCTTTAACAGACAAGGCTGAACTGTATTCCGTGTGATTAACATTCGAGTAAGTATAAATGAATGTCACTGTAGTTTTGCGGTTATGGAGTGATATTTTGTAAGAATCAGTAGGGAAAAATCTCTATTTAAGATATCCTCCTCCACAGCAATCCAAATGTGTGTTAAAGAAACTTATGCAATAAAAGCACATAAACATACTTGTATATTGATAAGCAGCCTAAGGAAAATGTGGAGTTCGTCATGTCCTTCAAAGTTGAAACACATGCATAACTAGCTGCTAATGAACAACTTAAATTTTTAATGTCACTTTGTGTTAGACAACAAGTGTGATAGGTGACTTTCAAACTGCACATAGATGCACATGGTCTCATGAATGCAGTGAAATTACAAGTGATTCTTTGTTGATGGTGATGATAGACCGCTTAACGGTCTTAATCATAACTTTTCTTACTAGTTACTGCATCTAGGCATAACTATCCAGAGTGACCTTACGTGAAATGACCATATAAAACAGATACTGGGAAAAGTAGATCCAGATCAGATTCATCGGAGGAATCTTAAGGAAGTGTAACTCATCCACGAAATAAATGGCTGATAAGGTGCTTGTTCGCCCGATTCTTGAGTATTGTTCATCTATATGGGATCCCTATCAGGTAGGACTGATAGGAGAGATAGAGAAGATCCAACGAAGAGCGGCGCGTTTCGTCACATGATTGTTTAGCTGGCGAGAAAGCGTTACAGATATGTTAAACAAACTCCACTGTCAGACGTTACGGAGAGATTCACTATAAGAATTTCGGGACAGCACTTTTCAGGAGGAGTCGGACAACATACTACTTCCTCCCACATACATCTCGCGTATTGACAAAGAGGAGAAAATTCGAGAAATTAGAGCCAATACAGAGGCTTACCGACAATCATTCTTCCCACGCACTATTCGCGAGTGGAGCAGGGTTGGAGGGATCAGATAATGGTACTGAAAGTACCCCCCGCCACACACCAGTATGTGGCTTGCGAAGTATGATGTAGATGTAGATTAACCATACTATACGAGGTCTGTTCAAAAAATTCCGGAATATTGCTAATTTCGCGCCAATGTTGTGTTGGAGGGAAATGCGGTTGGCATCCCAGCACACGACTGTGCTTGATCTGTAACTGCCGGAAGTTTCATTGTTGTATGTGTGTTAGTTATTGATCAGTGCTGTATTGAGCAGAACGTTGTGTCGCACAAATTTCGAAATGGTAGAATTAGAGGAGCAACGCGCCTGCATTAAATTTTGCGTGAAACTCAAGAAAATCTTTACAGAGACGCACCAAATGATGCAGGAAACCTACGGTGATGAGTGCTTAAGCCATACTCGGTGTTACGAATGGTTGACACGGTTTAAAAATGACCGGACGAAAGTTAAAGATGACCCTAGTTCAGGACGCCCTTTGACCTCTATCGATGACGCACATGTCAGGAACTTCAACGAAACTGTGCATGCCAAGCGAAGACTGACTGCCCGCGAGATTGCAGAAGAATGTAACATTTCAGTTGGATCATTTCATGAAATCCTGACATAGCATCTTGGAATGCATCGAGTTGCCGCCAAGTTCGTACCACAGCTCATGAGGCAAGACCAGAAAGACATTCGTCTCACAGTTTGTGAAGAGATTTTGGATTGAGCAAATGAGAACGAGATGTTCCTTAAGAGGGTCAAACCGGTTAGGAGACGTGCGTCTACGGCTATGATATTGAGACCAAGGTTTAATCTTCATAATGGATCGGGAAAGGGTCTCCAAGACCAAACACAGCTCGTCAGGCCAGGTCCAATATCAAAGCCATGCTGATAGTTTTCTTTAACTTTGAAGGATTAGTTCATCATAAGGAAATGGCCTGAAATGTGACGAGACAATTCATGGCCGTTGGATCACGATAATGTACCCGTACATTCATCCTCGTTGGTGCATGACTTAGGACACAAAAAGAAAATCACTGTAATGCCTTATCCTCCGTACTCTCCAGATCTGGCCCCTTCGGACTTTTTTCTTTTTATTTTCACAGTTGAAAACGCCGTTGAAAAGACGAAGATCTGTTACGATGTACGAGATAATATAAAATTGGCGGACGGTGCTTCACAAAGGGTAAACGGCGTTGAGAGCGGTGTATCGATTGTGGAGGAGAGTATATCGAAGGAGACTATTCACAATAAGTAATAGTTACGCGTAGAAAAATGTTTTGGCCGAAGTTCCAGAATTTTTTGAACAGACTTCGTGCAAAACCACTCGCCAAGCGAATGGCGGTTAATTGGTGTTTGGAAAACCTTTTAGAAGTAGGAATATTTCGAATTATCGTAGAATTTTTGTTCAGATGTTCTCGAAAATCTCTTATTCATAAATGAATTTAGTTTTGTGTACAGATTACTGCATGATTTATGTGACAGAGTTACAGGCATTATTTGTCTCTGATACTAATGAGAGGGGTAACATCACTTATTGTAATAAATTTGAGTTAACAAGCGTTAAGGACCGTCTCAGCTGTAGTAACGTGTTTACTGATATTTGTAGTATTATGGTATTTGTTAGACCTGTAGTTATTGCCATATAGCATCGTTCTCTAGTGGTCACTTGTGGTATCCATTTTGTATAGTCAAAGGACAGTACCGAAAGGTGATTAGGGGATCTGCGAGACAGGTACATTATGTGGGTTGTATGTAAATCAAGGACAACGCAATTTAGGTTGTTAGGATGCGCTTGAGCGTGATAGTACTTGTACTCGCGCCATCTACCACAACTAGTCGGACCCACATAGTATGATATTCTGTGCAGCATGGAACACTGGCCTGTCCAGGTGCATATTAGGGTAAAGAAAGAGTTTTGTCGTGTGCAGGGAGTTGTGGCTGTCCAATGCGCAATGTGCCATGGAAGAGTCCGCTATTTCTGTGTTCCAGACAGAAGGACAATATCCAGGTGGATAGAACAACGGCGTGAGACGGGTTCCGTAACCAATGTGAAGCATAGGAGGCATGAAATAACAATCTGAACGCTGGAAAATATCCGACGAGTTGGTGCAGCTCTGCTACAAAGCTCACCGCACTCGGTTCAGCGCCATTCCAGAACACTGCAAATCCCTCATGCATCTTTATAGAGGATTGTAAAAGAGGATTTAAAGTTTCATCCTTATAAGCTCCAAGTGGCTCTATAGTTATGTCTGGGAGACAAAGTAAGTAGGTGCAATTTCTGCACAACATTATAGGACAGAATTGACCAGGATGAAGCATTTCTGACAAATCTTATCATGTACAACAAGGCGAAATTTCATCTAAATGAGTCTGTCGATAAACAAAATTCCAGCACTATTCGGATACAAACCCACAGCTCATTCATCAAAAGGCTTACGGTAGACCAAATGCCATCGTCTGATGCGCTACTGGATCGGCCATTGGAATCGTTGGACCATCGTTTTTTGAAGACAACAACAGCTGGCCAGTGAGTGTCAGTTCTGAGTGCTATGTGGCCATGAGTAACAATGTCTTTATTCCACAGTATTTGTGATATTGCCATCTAAAAGCGATATGGTTTCAGCAAGTAAGGTCTACAGCCTGTATGGGTCATAGTTCAGTGACTACACTGAGGCTTCACATTTCATTCAAGATTCGGTATGGCCTATGGCCAGTGAGATCATCTCATCTTTGAGCCTCTGATTTTTTTTTTTTTTTTTTTTTTTTTTGTATGGGGTCATCTCAAAAACAAAGTTTCTTCCACAGTGACTCCACAATATAGATGAGCTGAAAGTTACAATCCGGGAAGGGACAGAAACTACATCCGAACAGGCCTCGGAAGGCACAACGGTACCGACTGACCGCCATATCATCCTCAACCGATAGGCGTCCCTGGATGCAGATATGGAGCAGCATGTGGTCAGCAGACCACTCTCCCGGGTGTTGTCAATTTCTGTGAGAGAATGAGCTGCTTCCCAGTCAAGTATCTCTTCAATTGGCCTCAAAAGGGCTGCGTGCACCCCACTTGCCAACAGCGCTCAGTAGACCCAGAAGGTCACTCATCCATGTGCTAGCCAAGACAGAGAGCGCTTGACTTCGGTGATGTGACGGTTACCACTGCAGTATGGCTGTCGTTGTGAAGCGATACATGCCATTTGTTACAAAATGATCGAGAACTTAATGAGGAGTTTCCGTGAACGTCTTCAGCGAAGCATCACCAATGATGGAAATCATTAATGTGACGTACTTTTTAAGAAATAAACTTGTGTTTGGATTTCCAGTCACGGAAATGTGTGTAGAACACTTGCCACAAATTATATTGCTGTAAATGTACGCTAAACTTCACGATAATCAAATAAAATAGTAATACTTCCCACGGGCCACCCTGTACACGATTTGGTTCTGCCATTCCATACAACCCTGATGATCTCACAACAAGCATTTACTATGTCTTCGGACACTCAAAAGACGCATCTGGTCTATCACCGCTTCATAACTGATGCGGACGTTCAGATGCTGTAGTTAAGTTGCTCCTCGATGTGGACCATAATTTCTTTTATGACAGTTTCGAAAGACTGGTTTACTGACGGAACCAATGTTCAGACAATCATAGTGACTATGTGGGAAGTAATACGTACAAGGATCTTAGTAACTTCATGTATTTCTTAGGTTTCCTAAACAAACCTTTTCTTGCAGAGGGCTTGTCACCTTACTTTTTGAACCAAATTCGTATATAAAATATATATAGAGTGCAAATATACCATAATGAGAAACTACAACTAACTGTAGAAGGTTTCTTGAGGAATAAATTTACTGTAGGAAGCCAGGTACAGAAACATTGCACAACAACAATACAGTGCGTCAGAGTTACAGGAGCTAAAGCAGTCGTTAGACTGTCAGTAACGTTGTGCAATATTTCATTCTGTGCAATATTTGACAGTTGTGCAATCTACTGTACGATATACTGACGGATCTACTGAAACTAGATTTTATTGTGCTACAGTCTGGAACTGCGTGACCGCTACGGTCTCAGGTTAGAATCCTGCATCGGGCATGGATGTGTGTGATATCCTTAGGTTAGTTAGGTTTAAGTAGTTCTAAGTTCTAGGGGACTGATGACCTCAGCAGTTAAGCCCCATAGTGCTCCTAGCCATCTGAACCATTTTTTTTATTGTGCAAACTACTTGGACTGTATCATCTCTAGCTAATATGATACAGGGTTGTCAGAAACAGTCTGAAAAGCTTATGAGGGTGTGGCTGGATGGCTTATGCTGAGAAATATTGTTAAGAAAACAATTCGGTTCGTTGTGCCCTGTGCTAATTAATTCCCATTGAAGTTAGCCAATCAAGCCATTGCACGCTCAGATCCAAGTGGCCCACCAGATACAATTACTGTCAGTTGATATCGTAGCATAGATGATAGTGCACGAGACTGTTCAGCCTTCGGCTCAGGTTCGATCCTGTTTTTCCTATGGACTAGTTGCAACACATTCCATGCAACCTTGATGATCTCACAACAAGCATTTACTATCTCTTCGGACTGTCAAAAGTATGGTTTCAGAAAACATCGTTCTTGTGCAACGCAGCTGGCCCTTTATTCGCGCGAAGTAATGGCCGCTATCGACAGAGGATCTCAAGTTGATTCCGTATTTCTAGATTTCTGGAAAGCTTTTGACACCGTTCCTCACAAGCAACTACTAATCAAGCTGCGGGTCTATAGGGTATCGTCTCAGTTGTGCGACTGAATTCGTGATTTCCTGTCAGGAAGGTCGCAGTTCGTAGTAATAGACGGCAAATCATCGAGTAAAACTGAAGTGATATCAGGTGTTCCCCAGGGAAGCGTCCTGGGACCTCTGCTGTTCCTGATCTATATAAATGACCTGGGTGACAATCTGAGCAGTTCTCTTAGGTTGTTCGCAGATGATGCTGTAATTTACCGTCTAGTAAGGTCATCCGAAGCCCAGTATCAATTGCAAAGCGATTTAGAAAAGATTGCTGTATGGTGTGGCAGGTGGCAATTGACGCTAAATAACGAAAAGTGTTTGGTGATCCACATGAGTTCCAAAAGAAATCCGTTGGAATTCGATTACTCGATAAATAGTACAATTCTCAAGGCAGTCAGTTCAACTAAGTACCTGGGTGTTAAAATTACGAACAACATCAGTTGGAAAGACCATATAGATAATATTGTGGGGAAGGCGAGCCAAAGGTTGCGTTTCATTGGCAGGACACTTAAAAGATGTAACAAGTCCACTAAAGAGACAGCTTACACTACAGTCGTTCGTCCTCTGTTAGAATATTGCTGTGCGGTGTGGGATCCTTACCACGTGGGGATTGACGGAGGACATCGAAAGGGTGCAAAAAAGGGCAGCTCGTTTTGTATTATCACGTAACAGGGGAGAGAGTGTGGTAGATATGATACGCGAGTTGGGATGGAAGTCATTAAAGCAAAGACGTTTTTCGTCGCGGCGAGATCTATTTACGAAATTTCAATCACCAACTTTCTCTTCCGAATGCGAAAATATTTTGTTGAGCCCAACCTACATAGGTAGGAATGATCATCAAAATAAAACAAGAGAAATCAGAGCTCGAACAGAAAGGTTTAGGTGTTCGTTTTCCCCGCGCGCTGTTCGGGAGTGGAATGGTAGAGAGATAGTATGATTGTGCCAGAATGAGATTTTCACTCTGCAGCGGAGTGTGCGCTGATATGAAACTTCCTGGCAGATTAAAACTGTGTGCCCGACCGAGACTGGAACTCGGGACCTTTGCCTTTCGCGGGCAAGCACTCTACCATCTGAGCTACCGAAGCACGACTCACGCCCGGTACTCACAGCTTTACTTCTGCCAGTACCTCGTCTCCTACCTTCCAAACTTTACAGAAGCTCTCCTGCGAACCTTGCAGAACTAGCACTCCTGAAAGAAAGGATATTGCGGAGACATGGCTTAGCCACAGCCTGGGGGATGTTTCCAGAATGAGATTTTCACTCTGCAGTGGAGTGTGCGCTGATATGAAACTTCCTGGCAGATTAAAAATGTGTGCCCGACCGAGACTGTAACTCGGGACCTTTGCCTTTCGCGGGCAAGCGCTCTACCATCTGAGCTACCGAGCACGACTCACGCCCGGTACTCACAGCTTTACTTCTGCCAGTACCTCGTCTCCTACCTTCCAAACTTTACAGAAGCTCTCCTGCGAACCTTGCAGAACTAGCACTCCTGAAAGAAAGGATATTGCGGAGACATGGCTTAGCCACAGCCTGGGGGATGTTTCCAGAATGAGATTTTCACTCTGCAGCGGAGTGTGCGCTGATATGAAACTTCCTGGCAGATTAAAACTGTGTGATTGTGGTTCGATGAACCCTCTGCCAAGCACTTAAATGTGAATTGCAGAGTAATCATGTAGATGTAGATGTAGAGGTCCAATGTCCAGTTTTTGTATCACCTTCTTGTTCGGTTTTAGGAGACCGAACGAAGCACCTGTTTGGCGACACCATCTCTGGCAGGCCGCTTGAATCTGCACTCGAAACGGCCTGATTGGCTAACTTCAACTTTAATTAACGCGGAAATGATGCGTAACGTATCGAATTCTTATCTTAACAATTATTCCTCAATACAGCATACCCCGCAACATCTTTGCAAGCTCTTCAGCCTGTTTCTAACCACCATGTATATGTTTGTCGACTCAATCTTTCGTGCTAGACTGTTTATTTTGCCTGGTTTGTTGTGTTACGAAGTGGAAATGGCTCCAAAATCAGCAGAACGCTCGTTTATTTACAGCTACTGAAATTGTATAGGGGTTTGTCAACTTTGTTGTGAATTAAATGAAATGAGTATAGCAACTGCAAAAAAGAAAACACGGCAATAGTATGATTTGTTGTCTAAATATAAGGAAATTTACCCGGAAGCTTCAATGAGTAAGAAAAATTAAATTCATTGCGGCAAAATATAGGAAAGAATTTGAAAAGAAATGA